>NC_073263.2:75390907-76640907 GCF_029289425.2 Pan paniscus
CAGACAAAGAAGAAAGAGAAATCAATGGTGAAATAGTCATATCCATTAATTAATAAAGGATAAACTAACAGAAAAGCAGAAAGTTCGCAATTGTGCACACTGAAAGTTAACTTTGAGTAAACCTATGTACAGAATTTTTAAAATTTTTATATTTAATAAAATGTTAAGATTTATTGACTTCTCTCACCACTTCTGTCATTTGATCTATGTATAGAATTTTTTAAAATTCTATAACAATTATATACTTATTTCAGAATAAAATTTTAATATATTACTATTAGTTTTCAAAGATCTATATATCTACATTTAAGAGGTCTCTGCAGAACATTCTTTTTGTTTCATCGCACACTTCCCAGTGTTTACACATGCACATTCAGTCTTGAATGATGACTCATTAACTATTGATGGGTCCTGGCATTCTAGGGCTTCCCAGTTGTTAGCTCAGTGTATTCTTAACTAAATCGTTTAATGAAAACACTGACATGTATAATGAATCTGGCATCTCCCATGATACACATGCAACTTTTGTAATAATAATAAAGACAGGCATTTGCACTATTACATAAAATCCTGTGACTTGAAAAGGTGTAGGCTGGGCGCGGTGGCTCACACCTGTACTCTCAGCACTTTGGGAGGCCAAGGCAGGCGGATCACTTAAGGTGAGGAGTTCGAGACCAACTGGCCAACATGGCGAAACTCTGTCTCTACAAAAAATACAAAAACTAGCTGGGCATGGTGGCAGGCACCTTTAATCCTAGCTACTAGGGAGGCTGAGGCAGGAGAATCACTTGAACCTGGGAAGGAGAGGTTGTAGTGATCTGAGATGGTGTCACTGCACTCCAGCATGGGTGACAGAGCGAGACGCCATCTCAAAAAAAAAAAAAAAAAGCAAATCAGAAAGGTTATGTTGAAAATTAAGCTCCAGTTCCTGAGGTTTCTATTAAACAGTTACACATTAAAATATACTAATACATAATATGCACATATTAAAAGCACAAAAATAGTTATGTTTAAGAAGTCAATATAATTATTTGTTATATAAGCCCCAAATGGAGTAAGCATACTTTTTTATTTTATTTTATTTATTTGTTTATTTAGTCCAGGATGCTCTTGATCTCCTGACCTTTTGATCCACCCACCTCAGGCCTCCCAAAGTGCTGGGATTACAGGTGTGAGCCACCACGCCCGGCTGTAAGCATACTTTAGATTTTAGTCACTACAGTTCCAAACTTTAAAGTTTAATTTAAAAGAAATGCATATATTTATAAAGACACACACACACACACACACACACACACACACACAAATTAAATACACATTAGAATGATGCAGGAAAACAATGTGATTAAAATGTCTATGAAATGTATTCATCTCAGAATTGAAACTTATCATCATTTAGTCTAAACATACAGATGAGAACACAGACTCCTCAATTTTAGGATTTAGCTCACACAAAATCAGAATCACTGTGCTGACCGTGGTGAGTCAGGGATTAGGAAGATCTCAGCAATCTCTTGGATTCAGTGTCTATGCTGGCTCAAGTTAACATTTGCTTTGGAGAAACTAAGTTATTTGAACAAAACAAGTAAGAGATAAACAATTTTTTTTTTTAATTTTTCTTTCTTTTCTTTTTTCTTTTTTCTTTTTTTTTTTTTTAGGAGTCTCACTCTGTTGCCCAGGCTGGAGTACAGTGATGTGATCTCAGCTCACTGCAACCTCTACCTCCTGGGTTCAAGCAATTCTCCTGCCTCAGCCTCCCGAGTAACTGGGATTACAGGTGCCCACCACCACGGCCAGCTAATTTTTGTATTTTTAGTAGAGATGGGGTTTCACTATGTTGGCCAGGCTGGCCTTGAACTCCTGACATCATGATCTGCCCACCTTGGTCTCCCAAAGTGCTAGGATTACAGGCATGCAAACAATGTTTTTATAAGTGCTCAAGCAGAATAATACTACTGATAACAGATTTATAGGCTAGAAAAAGATGTTTTTGGAGCTCAAAGTTCTAAACTTTGTCTTGTTACCATTTATTATGTGACTGGAAAAGTCATCAACCTCTGATCCTCAGTATCTTCATTTATAAAATCAGAATAATGACACTTGCTGTATTTATATTTCCTCGTGGTTATAAACTTAAACTACTGCACTAGTACTATTACTATTAGTACTATTATTACTAATTACTACTATAATACTAATTCCACCAATAATTGAAGTTTTCTATATGCCAAAACTTTGTGAGTTACTTTTCACACCTCGTAGCTATATCAAAACCTTCTCAATAGTCCTGTCAGATAACTATTCTGATTTTCTTCTCATCTCAGAGTGATTAAATAACTTGCCAGAAGTCACACAGCTATTAAGAGCTTGCATGGAAATTTGTATCCAGATCTGACTCCACATTTCATTTTAGATCAATTATATCTTGTTTTCTCTGATGTATTATATGTATATTCATATACAATATCAACATATAATACAAATTATCTCTATAACATAGACATATCATTCATTTTATATACACACAGACATACACTTATGCTGTGAATTCTGAAATGCAATACCAAGGCTCTCTTCTCTTTGTTTTTTAATTTCAAAGCCTAATGAATAAAACAAAGTAGGTATTTAATCAACATTTGGGGAAAATAAATGGATATAACAGAGGTAAAGGTAACTAAGATAATTTTGAGTGAACTGTTCATTAACAAGTATGTCAGCAATAACAGTGGCTATTTAAACCCTCCTCATCTTCAAGATTATGTTACTAAAAATTACTCTAGAAGACACATATTGTATGACACTACTTATATGTGGAAGATTTTTTAAAAAGTTGACTTCATAGGAACAGAAAGGAATGGTGGCTGCCAGAGGCTGGGGTGTCAGAGAAAAGAGGAGACACTGGTCAAAGGGCACAAATTTGCAGATAGAAGAAGAAGAAATTCTTAGGACCTAATATACAGCATGGTGACTACAGTTAATAATACTGTACTGTATACTTGAAATTTTCTAAGAGTGTAGAACTTATGCATTCTCACAAAAAAAAGACAACTATGTAAGGTGATGAATGTATTAATTAACTTAATTGTGGTAAACATTTCACTATGTACATGTATGTTAAATCAGCACATATACTTTAAGTATATAAAGTTTAATGGGTCAATTAGACCTCAATAAAGCTGAAAAAATTATTCTACAAAAAAAAAATACATGGATTTTTTTTTTCAATCATTTAGGTTCAATTCTAGGTACAAGGCTGACTGATAGAAAAGCAGCTATTTTCAATAAACGAGGGCTGAAATCTAACCCTGCGGTCCAGGTAAAAGGAGAGAGAAAAGATTCATTTAAAAATCACATATGAGTCCTACTTTTCAAAGGATGAACATATTATTTTCCAAATTTAAATCTTCCAAAAAGCTATTCTGTAATTTCCTATCAAAACAAGATAACAATACTTTGCCATATTTCCCTTGACTTTGTGTAATAATAATGATGATGATAATCAAATAGTGACATTCAAAAATAACAATTTTTTTTTTTTTTTTGCAGAGTTCAGGAGAAGGGTGCAGGAGGTATTAGAAAAGATGCACAGAGGTCGTATATCTCATCAAAGCGTGAATTTCCAACTCATTAAAACACTCCATTCTCTGCCCTAATCTCCCAAAGAGCATTCAGCTGAATGAAAAGCTGCTGACATTCGTGCCAGTTCACAGCTAGAATGACATGGCTAGGGGACAGGAGATGCTGCAGTTTCCATTATCCATTGAACACCTTGGCAATTCTTATTTCATCCTGTGAATGTGATACTTACTCTTGTACTGCTCTGGCTATGGAAAGGGCCGTAGATCCAGTTTCATTAACGCTATCTAAGGTCACATTTGGCAGGTCATCATCATCACTGTCACTTTTACTTTGTCTGGGAGATAGGCCTCGGGGGTCCATTTGTGCTGGGGAGAAAAGGCATATATAATGAATTAAAATCAGTGCGCAGAAAGTTAACCTTGTCCTGGACCAACATCAAGTATGGAACTTCTGTGCATATCATGCAAATGGAATTCTCTAGACATCACAGGAATCCGTGAAAGCTCCACGTTTTATGTTCTGAGTACTTACTGATTCTTTTTCCCTTCACTGGATTTACAAAACCTAAACCAGCTCTCAAGAATTTCAGGGTATGATTATAGAATAGAAACTACGAAATCCACAATATTACCAACTCCTGAGTGGTCAAAAGCTGATAACGTAGCTCCTGAGCTACTGTTCAACCCTCTCGTTTCTCCTCCTCCTTGCTTCTGCTGCCAGAGCTCTGGCCATTTCACTGCTCATTAGCACTCTGCCTGGAAGGTAGAGAGCATGCGGAAAGGAGATATTAGTTGCTTATAGCTCTCATAATAAGTTAAAAGAAGAACAGGGTTTGCGTGACTAAAAGAAAGTATACGTATTTTTCTTACTTCAGTGAATCACTGTTTCCAAGTTCATTACTACTATAAGGTGGGATTTAAAGGCATAAAAATGGCAGAAGTGGTAGCATTTTAGAAATCTTGTTTATATGTGCTAACAGTGCTCTTGAACTCTATCCTGATTCTATTTTTCCAGATATGATTCTTCTCCAACCGTGAATTTGCCAAAGCAGGGAACGGCACAATGTTCTGACCCCTGTTGACCAAGACTATCAGATCCTTTCAAATGAGAGGGTTACTGTCAACATATGTTAACACATGTTTTTAAAAATTACATTTCATTTCCATCTCCTTCTCCCTGTGAAGAGATTTAGCAACCACTGCCCAGAATTTCTATCAGCCCTCGCTTCACGCACAAACTAGGCATATCTTTTCAATGAAAAGTACCACGTGAGCTACACACCCACACTGTTAAATTGTATGGCTGCCTAAGATTTCTAAAACCACCACTGCTTGCGGGGGAAGGCAAAATGCAGGTGAAATCATGGTCATAATGACATTTGGGTACATTTCATAATTTCATTTTTTTTGTCTCAAATCACTTTTTTTGGTTACTGTGTATCATACATTACATTGAACCACGTGGAATTGCTGAGAATGCACCATTTTTACCCACGAAATGGCAACTTTGGATGATTGTGTCTAATATTTACAGTCTGGCTAGAAAAACTATACCTAGACGGTTTCAACATATTTCATCACATTTCTAACTACACTTGGTTAGGAAAGAATTTACATCTAGTGAACCTCGTGTGCACCCGTGTATTTGATACACATCCTGACTTTAAATATAAATATACCAAAACGTGCTTTGCACAATGGAAGTGTTTGGTAAATACTAAATTTAAAAGAAGATAATTCAAATAATATAAAGTAATGGTCCTCAACCAAGGGCAAATTTGCCTCCCAAGAGACACCTGGCAACATCCAGAGACATTACTGATTGTCACAACTTGGGGCGGGGGATAGGGAGGGTGCTACTGGCATCTAGTGGGCAGACGCTAAGGATATTGTAGACATTCCACCATGCACAGGACAGTCAGCCTCTCACAGCAAAGACTGAACCAGTCCAAAATGGCAGAAGTACCCAGGTTGAGGAACTGATCTAGGGATTTAAGAGTCTGGACATAAAAAGGTGTCACAGTTTATGACTTTCAGTTCCTATGCAACTATGCTCTCATTTCAACATGGCTAACAAGGAAATTGTCACACACCAGATTATCCATATTTTCTGGCCTTGTCTTAAAAAAAAAAACAATTCACTGTCACGTGACTCTGTACCTCCTCAAATGTTAGGAATTAGGCAATAATATTCATTAAGAGCTTTTGAATATTTTCTTTGTACCACCAGCTATGAGACAACAAGACTGTTTGTTTTCCATCTGATCTCTGGAGGAGATCCACTAGAAGAGGGATGTTGGAGAAACTGTAGGGCAAAGCAACCAGTTCCATCACTATCTGGTAACAGAGAGCTTAACTACTCAGTCACTCGAAGGGCACTTGAAGGAACCATTATCATTTAAGATTTATTTTCGCTGTGGGCAACAGAAATTGGCTCAGGCTAACTTATATTAAAAGGAATGTACTGGAAAGATAATGAGCAGCTCACAGAATGGAAGGTCAAGATGAACAACCAACACTAAAGGAACGTAGGATCCAGGAATGACTTTGTGTAATAATATGAGTTCAGCTAGGAACTCACAGATAGCTTCTTTTGGGGCAATCCTGTTCTAGAATGATTCATTTAACAGCCATTCACAACTATTCAAAGCCAGCCAAGAAAATGAATATCAGATCTATCTAAGCTTCCAAATCACATATTGTGTGGTGTTGCATACACCTGTAAATGTCAAAAATTTAACATTTAAAGTAGTTGAAACATCATGCACTACAATGCCTTTGCCAAGATACCAAATTTGCAAACAGCCAAGAAAAAAGAAAATATTCTGATAGTACCATTTTGTCCAAGACAACTAGAGCTCTTATAGTAAGTAATACAACTCAAGGAAGACAGAGGCAGTTAACCATGAGCAATCTGGCTCTGAAAGTTGAAGTCTAATTGTATGAAAGATTCCAAAACCTTGTGTGAGAGTTGTTACATGATCATCTAATTATGTTATGTTTGTATCTTAATGAAAGTTTAAAATATGTTAAATATGATATCTTTTTGATGTACTTTTCAGGAGCATAATTGAGGATTTCTTTCCAATATTTTCAATAAATATTATGAAATACATCTGCTACCATCATGCTGGGAAAATCTTTTTACCCATACCTTCAGCCAAGCTGAGGAAGTAATTAGAAAGGCTTTTCAAAATCTGCATTGCTGATTAGGTCAGATGATTAGCTTATCTACATACTTGCATAATTCCACTCTATTTTTATTAACTGTAGAATAGGGACATCAACCCTAGTTAACCTCCATCAGTCTTTGAGCATCTCAGCCCATTTAGGAAGGACTGATTCTCTGGCATGCCCATTTAAAGACCAAAGAAAGTTATCTGGACACCAGAAACAAAAAAATATCAACCTCTGTAAGTAAGAGAACAGGAGATGACCTATAAACACCTGAAAAAAATTTACACTTAAGATTTTATTGCTCTTTAATGAAAAAGGGATCAGACAGTTTTGGGTAACCCAGCTCACTGCTGGTAGAGGTGTCATTCCTCGGAGTTGGAGGTGTTCTGGAATCCTACGTGAGTTTCATTCCATGTGTCAAAATCCTGGGGAGAAAATTTCAGAACCCAACACCTGAAGTTGAACTGATTTACTCTGATTTTCAAATAGTCTCCTATGGTAGATTGTTACTATAACGATCCCTCCAATAAATCATGTCTGTCTGTATCCATGCCCTGATGTGGCCACTTCTCAACAATGACTCTGGGCTTGGCTCTAAGACTTGAAGTGACCAATGGGACATTAGCAAATGTGACACAAGTAGAGGCTTGAAAAGCACTTGCACCTTGGGTTTCCCCTTTTCTCTTGCTCTTTTTAGAACCTAGTCAACTTGTGAAGAAGCCCAGGAGAGCCTATAGGAGACATGCTGCTCAGCAGGCGGCCAATCCCACTGTGAGCCATGTCAGTGAGCCATTTTAGACTCACCAGCTACATTACAGTCACCAGATGACTACACCATGAGTGACCCCAGGTGAGACCTGCTTGAAAACCTCTTGGCTAAACCCATGCCACATTTCTGACTCACAGAATTTGAGCAAATAAAATACCTGCTGTTTTAGGCTGGGTGCAGTGGCTCACACCACTGTAATCCCAGCACCTTAGGAGGCTGAGGCAGGAGGACTGCTTGAGCCCAGGAGTTTGAGACCAGCCCAGACAACGTAGTGAGACCCAACCTCTACAAGAAATTTAAAAAATCAGCAGAGTGTGGTGGCATATGCCTGTAGTCCCAGCTACTTGGGAGGCTGAGGTGGGAGGGTCACTTGAGCCCAGGAGGTTGAGGCTGCAGTGAGCTACGATCGCACCACTGCACTCCAGGCCTGAGCAACAGAGTGAGATCCTGTTTCAAAAAAAAAAAAGAAAAGAAAAGAAAAAAAAGCAAAACAAAAAACACAAAAAAAAAAAGAAAGAAAAAGACAAGACTTGCTATTTTATTCCACTAAATTTTAGGGTTAGTTGTAGGGCAGCAATAAAAAGTTAGTGCACCAGGTTATTCTCCCAGCTCCTTCTAGAGATTTCCTAGCAATGATGGAGACGAACTAAAACTACAATTACAGTCAGCCTACAACAATATTAAATTGAATTAAGTTTGGCCTAAAGCTGCCTCTATACATGTTTTAAGTTTGGCCTAAAGTTTCTTCTGTACATAGTGAACTGTAACCTAACTTGATGTGGAAACAGACCGTAACCTCCTCTTGCAACAAGTAGCTGAGTTTCGGTCAATCAAAGACGGCCAACTGTTGAAACCAGATTCAATTAAGGCATATGCTGCATTTTAACCAACTGAGCTGTCTCTGTACCTCACTTCCATTTTCTGCATGTCACCTCCTTTTCTTTGGCTATAAATATAATCTGCATATGCCACAGGGTGAAGCATTCTGAACATTTTTGGTCTAGACTGTTGTCTGATTCTGGAATCAAATTAAAGCCAATTAAGATGTGCAAAATTAGATTTGTTTACTTTTAACAACATTCTTCTTTATCCTCCTCCCAAGAACCAACCTTGTTTTAGTGACATAAAAGCTACCTACTGCATTCTACATCATTTACTTTTCAATTCAAAATATTCAAATGTATTTACAGGTGTTTTGGCTTTTGAAGTATCTTCTTTGATCCTTCAGTATTGTGCAGCTAAGGTTCTTCTTGGGCCCTAAGGGGCCATTTAGTTATGATGAACAACACTTATTTATTTATTTATTTATTTATTTTCAGATGGAGTCTTACTCTGTCACCTAGGCTGGAGTGCAATGGCGCGATCTCGGCTCACTGCAACCTCCGCCTCCCAGATTTAAGTAATTCTCCTGCCTTGGCCTCCCAAGTAGCTGGGATTACAGGCGACAGCCACTGCGCCGGCCGAACACTTTTTCAGCTCTTCTCCTTAGCTGAGACTTGATAGGATGCTCATATGGGTGGGTTCTCACTGGTGTATGGTCACCCAAAGGTATATTTCATGTTTTTTCTCTTCAGCTCACATGAGACATTTAAACTTTGCTTGTTTCCTCCCCTCATGTAACAGTAGACTGACACAGATGCAGGGGACACTAATTCATTCTCACCTCCCCTCACCCCAGCCTGCCTGCTGTCTAAAGACCAAACACTCTTCTAACTTCTGTTGAAGTAAACTTGCCTATGCACCCACTCTTAAGGAAAAGGACATTCTATTTCTATAGGTTGCAATATTAAATGTGTACAACACAACAATCTAAGAACATATACGAAAACTTACAGACTAACATTTCCTAACAGGAATGAATCCCAGAAGCAGATACTGAATCCCTTCACCTCCACACGCCAGGGCTGGAGAGGAGAGGGCCATACACAGATGGAAGGTGTGAGGTGGCTGCCCAGGTAGGGGCCACAGGGCTGATGGACCTCTTTTCTCCCTCTTTTAGCTACGGACAGGCTCCCTGCTACCTGCAGGTGCCCTAATTGTTCGCCCTGCCAAGGCTGAAACATGTCCCAGTTAGAGAAACCCCGGCTTCCAGGAGAGCTGCTGCTTTATTCTAGAAAGGAGGGCAGAGGGGGAGTGCAGGAACAAAGGGAAAAATGAATGTTTGGGGAGGAATGTTTGGGAAAATTCATAGTATCAGTGGGTAGAAGAATCCTCCTCCAACACATTCTATGCAGAAATTGTTCCAAAAAAGGAGGGTCAGGAAGGTTCTTTAGGATAAAAACATGGCTCTGGCTTCAGGGAACATGGGATGACTTCTGGCCCTGTCATTTGCAACATCTGAACTTGGGCAATGATTTTGCACCGGGAATCTTCAGTTTCTTCTCCTGCTACTGCTGCTCTAAGGAGTAAAGAAGATAATACATGCAAAGCACTTAGTCCCTGCCTGGCTCTTAGTAGTCAATCATCATTCCATTTTACCCTGACAGTATATTTACTGCTTCTTCACTCACTCCCTTCTATAACACTCCTTCTAAATCTCTCACCATCTCCTGGACTATTCAAATTAGGCAGTTTTCTTTTCACATGTACCTAAACTGAAAATACCATTACAGAGGCAGAACACATATTGGATAATATATAAAACTACTACTTATTTACATCATTTATGTATTTAGTCAACAGATATTTATTGAACACCTACGAGGTAGCAAGCAGTCCTCTGGCTGCTGGAGAAAGAAGAGTGAACAAGAGTGAACAGATTAAAATTCCTGCTCTCATGCTGCAGAGATACAGATCATTAACAAAAAAGAAAAATATATACTATGTCAGATAGTAAGTGCCATATAGAAAAATGAAGCAGGGAAAGCAGATGGGGTTGCATAGTGGCAGTGGACAATTTTTGAGATGGTGGCCAGGAAAGGCCACATGGAGAAGAAGATACTTGAGCAAGGATTTGAAGGAATTGAGTAAGAGAAGCTTGCAGGTGAGGGTTTTTGGGTTTTGTTTGTGGGGTGAGGGGCATTCCAGGCAGAGAAGATAACAGGTGCACAGGCGATAAAGTAGGAATGTGTTTCATGTGCCTGAGGACCTGCAAGGAAGCTGTGGCTGGAACCAATACAGGGAACTGGATGAGGACAGAGAGAGGAGGCAGAGGAGGGCATGCAGAGTACAGAGGGCCTTGGAGGGTGACATAGGCTTTTGAATTTTGCTCTGGGTGAGAAGGGAAGCCACTGGAGGGTACTGAGCAGAAGGATGACATGATACAAAATTTTATCATTTGATAAGGATCCCTCTGGCTATCTCTGCCTGGAGCATAGTGGGGGATTCAGCTGGAGCCACACACATAGGAATCATCTATGACATTAACATTCTCTAAAAACAACACTAGCTTTTTTTCTCCTTGGTCACCTCCTGCTGGCTGCACACAGAGTCAGTTAAAACTCAGGACTTGGTTACATCAAGGTCTATGTGGCACGTCCTTCCTAATATATTTGTACAAGTGATATTCTGACTTCATTTGGTTTCAGAATATCAGTTGTTCAAACAGACTATTTTCCTAGCACATCAAGACAGATAGTGAGAGAAACATTCATGAGTAAATAAAGCTTGACTCAAAGGACGGTGAACTCCAAGATTAGAAATAGCTCTCCAGGGTCCTGTTTTGTTTACTAATGTTTCGACAATGCCTTGTTTCTTGTTTCCTTTACTTTTGCTAATGCTAATGCCTCTACAGAGCAGCAACTGTGATGGCCATAACCCCAGATGACTATTTAAAAGTTCAATCAGTTATGTAAATCTTGGGATGTTGGTACTGTGTAGATATAATATGCAATTTACTCATTTTTCCCCCAATTTTTGTCTGTTCACTTGACAGTGTAATGGCTTCTGCTACCATTATATTAAAAAATAACCTCATAATGTTCTTATAATTCCCTAGTGCAAGGTCCACTTCTCAGTTGTAACGCTGTTGGACCTCTCTACAGTTTTCAAGATTGTTGGTTATTCCTTTTCACTTTCATTTCTGGCTTCTTCTTAAAACTTTCTTCTCCCTTGGCCTCGGGGATAGGCAAACTAAGCCCTGTGGGCCCTGCCACCTGTCTCTGTAATTAAAGTTTTATTCAGCCATGGTCATTTACTTCATATCTGGCATCTTTAGTGCTACAAAACAGGATTGAGTCGTTGTCACAGAAACTGTAGGTCTGGTTATAAAATACTATCTGGCTTTAGAAAAAGTATTCGCTGACTGAAATACATTATTCTCTTGGGCCTTTGTCTCTCTCTGGTTATCTATCCTTCTAACTTCTTCATCTCCTTTCTGTATACCCCTAAGTGTTAGTTGCTGCCCTAGGTTTCGCTACCTATTCTTTTCTGTCTGCCTCTTTATTGGTGAGCTTCTCAGCAATTCCAAAGAATTCCATAATTTCCCCAATTTCAATTGCTATCTCAGAAGGGATGAATACCAAATCAACATTCTCAGCTCTGACCTCTCCCCTAAACACCAGTCTCATTTCTAGCATCCTACTGACTAGTATTCCTCAAAAATCATTTCAAACACAAGTCCTATTCTTTCTCCTGGTTTCTGAGTTTCAGCTGAGAGACCCTTTTCCCAGTGACCCACGTTCCAAACTTTGATTCATTTCATTTGTGCCCCTCATTAAATCGGATGCTAAGTGCTCTTGCTTTTACCCAATGATTATTTTCTTTTCCCACTGCTTTTCGTCGACTTCCTTGAAGTCCTATTGTACAAATTGTCCCATGGAGCATTTCTCTGGTAACTGAATGTATGCAGGGCTTTCCTTAAGACATTCCTTACTTAGAAATCCTTGACTTTTTCCCACCGTCTACCGAATATGGTTCAGCAGCCCTCCGCATCCTACAACTCATTTTCCATTGGGAGCAATGATGAGTCTTATCCCCGAAGCCCCTGAATCCAGCTTTATCTGGCCATTTCCTTCCATTTCACAATTCTGCCACCACAATCTACCCTTCCTACAGAATAATACCTTCATGACCCTTCTTTTCATTCTCTAACTACATGCATCTCTCCTTTTTAAAGAATACCTATACTTCGTATTTATATATTTTCATGGCATTTTTGCATTTTCCATTTTGAATTATAGTTAGGCATATACTTATTTTGTTTCTCCAATTATCCTGTTTACTCCTTGAGAGGGGAGACCACGTCAATTATACTCCCTTGTACACAGTAAAATGTAAAGTTTAATGCAGATCTCTACTGAAAATGATCACAGTAATTCCCAGCTGGTGAGAGATTCTGCAATATAATGATGCAAGTGTCTAGCTCACATTTCATTTAAAAAATTACATTCTGACTTACATTCTAATATTAACATTTGTGAGAGAAAAGTCACAATCATTAAATTTCTATTATTCTCTGAAGTCTTAGATTATATTTTTGGTTTGGGATGACATGGGAATGAAAACGTTCATAATTTTTATTCACTTTTCAGCTAAATTCCATTTAATGGGCTTTCCTTTCAGGAAATCATTTTAAACACTACCAAATACCTCTCATTTCTATCACATGAATTACCGCTTGGAAACTAAAATGAAGGAATTTCATCCTTCATCCTAGTTTAGGCTGGGTGTGGTGGCTCATGCCTGTAATTCCACCACTTTGGGAGGCCCAGGCTAGAGGATCATTTGAGCCTAGGAATTCAAGACCAGACTGGATTACAAAGTGAGACTCCATCTCTATTAAAAAATAATAATAAAATATAACTTAAAAATTCATGTTTTTTTGAAATCACAACAGCTACTAGAGTTTCATTTTTCTAAAGAATCATGACTAAGACTACTTTTCTTGTTTATAAAAAGAAAACGAATAGAGATTTACAATTGTCTTGTTTCCTGAAAGTACGTCTTAGAGCATAAAAGGCTTTTGTGATTTCTAAAAGTTCATAAAATTTTCCATTAATAAGTAGGTTTTTCCACTGTGTGTGCTTCCACTAACTCTAGAGCTGGCCAAGAGCCCTGAACTCTAGGAGCCCTTTGAGATATCACCACACCACTATTCCCCATAACCTTTGCCTTTTGTTCATTCATTATAACTGCTCCAAACCAAGCCAATCAGCTCAAACCGATTTATTCAAAACTGAAACTACTATAGGCAGAGATGTAAAATAATAATAAAGTGATTTTGTGGTACACACATATGGAGAACAATGAGATCACCAAACTCATTTTCATCTGCAATGTACAGAGAAGGTTTTAGGCATTAATCCATGGCCATTTTATTCACTTTTCTTATTTCCCTTAGTTGGTCTGTTGCCCCTATCTGTGTTTTCTAGTTTGTGTACTGAGTAAAATGGAATCTTTTAAGGCAGATTAAAATCTGTTATAATAATTTTAAGTATCACCAAATCACAGCCCTAGTCTTAGGTACTTTAAATGTAAGAAATACTTAAAAAAAAAAGAGAAAAAAATCCACCTCGAACTTAAGTCTGCTTTTATATCAACTATGCTATATACAGCTAGATGGTATGTAAATGATTTACCACAGAAGGGTTCTCTGCTAGTTTCAAAGTTGAAAAGTTAAAAAAGCAAGGGGTGGGCGGAGGCATGAAGAACTATCGTGCCACATAGAGAATCAGTGTTGCTGTCTTCCTCCAATTTGTATGCTCTCCGTGCCTCATTTTAGAATATATTTAAACCTGCAAGGTTAAAGATAAGTCTTGATACATAATCATGATTGAATTCCTTTTAGAAGCAGAGTAGACGTTCTTGAAGATATGGTCTAAGACTATCAAAAATCCTCAAAATTGAGAATTATTTATATACATGCTGTTGGACCTTTCTATAGTTTTCAAGATTTGGTTATCTCTCTTCATTTGTAGTTCTGGCCTCTTCTTCTTTTTTTTGAGACAGAGTTTCGCTCTTGTTGCCCAGGCTGGAGTGCAATGGTGTGATCTTGGCTCACTGCAACCTCTGCCTCCTGGGTTCAAGCTATTCTCCTGTCTCAGCCTCCCGAGTAGCTGGGATTACAGGTGCATGCCACCATGCCCGGATTTTTTAGTATTTTTAGTAGAGACAGGGTTTCATCTTACTGGAAAGGCTGATCTCAAACTCCTGACCTCAGGTGATCCACCCGCCTTGGACTCCCAAAGTGCTGGGGTTACAGGCATGAGCCACCGCACTTGGCCTGGCCTCTTCTTAAAAACTCTCCTCCTCTGGCTTCAGGGATGGACACATTTGTCCCTACACCCTGAACACGTTTCCATCAAGAATTACATATTTCTCGTGTACATCTTCACATCACATTAAAAAAAAAACCCTATGAAAGTTTTCTTTCTCATTTGATCGGTTGATAAACACGTATACACAGAGGAACATTTCCACCCACACTTCACAAGAGTTACTGTGCGGGCCACAGGCAGAGAACACAAAGTGCCATTGAGATAAGCCCCGTAGTTGTGCAGTCTCACTCATAAACTGACCCCCGGTGCATAGGATTCTAACTTGGAACTTAAATATAAGCGCTATATAACAGACTTCTGGGACACTGGAAAGCAGATATCTTAGATGTTATATCTGTGAATGTCAGGGTCTCCTCTGCTAAAATCATGAAATATAATTTTTCTTTTTGAGAACAAAATTAAGTGCTGACTCTTCACTTCCCCAGTGCATTCCTCAGGATTGTCCCATCCTATGGTGAATGCTGTCACTATTCAAAAATGACTGGGAATATCTTCGAGCCAAAAGAACAGTATTACTGTATTTTTTTTCCTGTGTTTCAATCTCGGTTGAAGGACGTATTTGTTCATGTCCTCATCTTATACAAACTCCAAAGAGAAAAATTTACTCTGTAAAATTGGATGAAAGGTCTTTTCCACATTAATTCTGTTTGGTATGCTTTTATAAGAAAGAACAATTCCATTAGTTCACATCAATCTATTAGAAATATAGATTTCTAATTTCAGGTTGGGCGCGGTGGCTCACACCTGTAATCCCAGCACTTTGAGAGGCTGAGGCAGGTAGATCATCTGAGGTCAGGAGCTCGAGACCAGCCTGGCCAACATGGTGAAAACCCATCTCTACTAAAAATACAAAAAATTAGCCAGGCGTGGTGGCGTGCACTTGTAATCCCCGCTATTTGGGAGGCTGAAGTAGGAGAATCGCTTGAACCCAGGAGGCGGAGGTTGCAGTGCGCTGAGATTGCACCATTGCATTCCAGTCTGGGCAACAAGAGCAAAACTCCGCCTCAAAAAAAAAAAAATAGAAATATGCATTCTCTGCGTTTTGGAGTTTGTTAAAGAGATGTTATTTCCATATTTTGTAACAGTGCCCCCCTTCTCCTGCCCCTGTTATGATAAATTGGCTAGTCTCTGTGAAGGCTGGTGAGGTTTCCACGAACTAGAATGGTATGACTTCCTTGGGCTTCAGGTATGGCCACTGCATTGGAGTTTGTTTGGTCAGACCACTTCCTGAGCCCAGGAACTCAAGGCTCTGGCTTGTTTAGGGAGGTGGCAGTGGCAGTATCTCCGGAAATGTCTCTTGAAGAACAAGATCAAAGTTAAAATTCTGTCTCGAGACAGTCCAGGTGCAGCAAGTGAGAACACTGCTATAGTATATACTATAACACCAAGAGAGCATAGGAGGTACACACTAGTCTTTTCTGCTTTCCCAACTTTAAACTGGGCTTACACTAACTTCTTTAGAAAGCCCATTTTGGTTTTGTGAAAAGAGACATTTTCTAAAGACGATAAGAGCTATGACAGAGGATGAGGTCTCGGCCTTTGCCAGGCAAATTTCTGATAAATTGCATGGTGCTTGAGGTTGCTGTGTGCAGTTGTTTAATAAATAGAAAGGTTGGATACTGTCTTTTGTAATATAAGGAAAACAGATTTTCTACTGAAAAAAAGAGAAATTCATACCGCTCTAATAATATGTATTCTAAACATCATCTGGCCTTGATTTCCTTGACCAAAGATGCCAGGTTACCTCCACTCTAAGCACCTGCTGTCCCTGAGGCTAGCTGAGATCTGAGAGCCAGGGTGTCTCATTACACCCCAACCAAACCCATCCGCTAATAAGAGAGTAGCTAAGCTTTCTACATGCCTGCCACATTTAAGCTATCAAATAAGATGTCAGGGGCAAATCAATCATTCAACATTTTTTTTTTTTGAGATGGAGTCTCGCTCTGTTGCCCAGGCTGGAGTGCATTGGGACGATCTTGGCTCACTGCAAGCTCCGCCTCCTGGGTTCATGCTATTCTCCTGCCTCATCCTCCCGAGTAGCTGGGACTACAGGCGCCCGCCACCACGCCTGGCTAATTTTTTTGTATCTTTAGTAGAGACGGGGTTTCACCGTGTTAGTCAGGATTGTCTCTATCTCCTGACCTTGTGATCTGCCCGCCTCGGCCTCCCAAAGTGCTGGGATTACAGGCATGAGCCACCACGCCTGGCCCTTCAGCATTTTTATTTATCTCATTTCTGAAAGGAGAACTCCCTAAATCTTGAAAATCATTTCTTCCCACTGTTTCTCACATCCAACTATTCTTCATATAAAAGAAAATATAAACAACCATTTAACATAGGGTCTAGTACTTGCTCCCTCATTAACTCGCTTATAAACTTGTTACTTACAGATTTTCTTTCATGTCAAGTCATTTCTTAGTTAAGAAATTCCAGGCTTACATAAAATGGCTATTTATTTTCCCAAAAGATTCAAAATATCTAAACATTTCATGGTATTTCCTTTAGATCATTAAGTTAAATATCACAGAAAGAGCTGAAAGCTCCTTTGTATTTTTTTAATTCCTATTTTGTTTCCTTCTTCCACAGTATTCTGGTGTATATCCTTCCTATTCATATTTTTGGCCCTTAACTACATATATGTCCATGAACAATACCTACAGTTTTGCTCTTTTTAAAATGGCATATAACAATATCATATCTACACACACACACACACACACACACACACACACACACACATATATATTTTTGAGACAGGGTCTCACTCTGTCACCCAAGCTGCAGTGCAGTGGCACGATCTCGGCTCACTGTAGACTTGACCTCCCAGGCTCAAGTGATCCTCCCATCTCAGCCTCCAGAATAGCTGGGACTACAGGTGTGGGCCATCATGCCTGGTTAACTTTTGTATTTTTTGTACAGATGGGTTTCACCACATTGCCCAGACTGATCTTGAACTCCTGGGCTTAAGTGATCCGCCCACCTTGGCCCCCCAAAGCACAAGGATTACAGGCATGAGCCTCCGCAACTGGCCAACAATATGATATTTCTATTTGATTTTTTCATTTAACATTGTATTTTTGAGATTTATTCATACTCTTTCATTTAATAGTAAAAGATACCATTTTCTAAATGGAGCAGTATTAGTTATCTATCCTTTTTGTGATGAAAAATTAATTTGTTAAAAATATTCACTATTACAAATGCTGCTGTAACTTTCTTCATAGTATACATCTGAGAATTATGGGGTGCCCATATCAATTTTACCAAATATTGCCAAATTGATTTCCAAAGTTGTTGAATCAATTTACACTCCCATTAGTATGTGAATACCCATGTTTCCCCATACTGTTGTAAGACTTAATATTTCCAGATATTAAAATTTTTCTGAAGTCTAAAATTATTCCATGTTGTCAATTTTCCTCCCAAATACAAGACTGAGCATGCTGTAACTATCCAAAGAACACTCCCACCTTCCCCATTTATCATTTGGTCCAGAATTTTTTATTTCTATTTTTATTTTTTATTTTGAGACAGAGTCTCTGTCACCCAGGCTGTATGTAGTGCAATGGCGCAATCTTGGCTCACTGCCACCCCTGCCTCCCAGGTTCAAGTGATTCTCCTGCCTCAGCCTCCCAAGGAGCTGGGATTACAGGCGCCCATCACCATGCTCAGCTGATTTTTGTATTTTCATTAGAGACAGGGTTCCACCATGCTGGCCAGGCTGGTCTCAAACTCCTGACCTAAAGTGATCCGCCTGCCTCAGCACCCCAAAGTGCTGGGATTACAAGTGTGAGCCACTGTGTCCGGCCCATCCAGAATTTTGGTGCATGTTTTACTATCAAGAGTTAATTAAAAGTTATCTTCATGCATATATTTACCTATATTTTTCAAACCAGTTCTAAGCTCTCCTTTCCTTTTGGGTTTTTCTGTTTGTAAAGGTATATTCTTTATGAATCTTATCAGCATAAGACTCATGTGTGGGCACTAAGCTCTCTAGTCAATGTATGTCTGAATTTTGTTTTTTTTTAATTTCACTCTTAATGGAATTTTATTTCAGCCCAGTACAGAATTTCAGGATCTTTCAGCCCTTTGAGGAGCCTATTGCATTGCTTTCTGGCATCTGTTGTTGCCCAAAGTCTTTTCATTCTTAAATTCCTTTGCAGACAAGCTTTTAAGATTTTGTTTAGGGAACTCATGCTTGACAATTTCACTGTACTATATCTAGATGTGAGTTGATTTTTACTGAGTTTGTCTAAAATCTAAGATTCATAATCTCCCTTAATTTCTCCAAATTTCAAGACATCTCTCTGAAAGTTGCGTTCTATCTATTCTGATAAATGTCATTTTAGATATACGTCTTTTAGATATAATGTCTCTTAACTTTTCTTTCATGTTTTTGTCAGCTTTTCTACTTGTGCCAGAACAAGAACCTGGGCATTATCCTAGATTTATCTTTTCCTTTATCCTTGACATGCAACTGGCCAACAAATTCTGTCACATTTCCATTCACACCGCCCTGCTCAGGCTCTCAGGAATTCTCACCTGGCTTCCTGAAATAGTCTCCCTCCCTCTATTTTCAATACATTCAACCCTTCATGCCCCAAATTTTAATGTTACCATGTTAAATCCCATCTACTTCCAAGTTTCCTATGCTTCCCTGTAGAGTTCAGTAAATAAATCGTTAGCTTGGCACAGAAGGTCTGTGATAACAACATACATGAATACTGCCCTTAAGCTTCATTTCCGCTTCTTTTAAGTACTTTTCATTTGAACCAACTTATCTACTTGTCAAATCTATCTACCAGGATACAGTATGCCCTTTTGTATTTCCAAGACTGTGCATTTTTTAAAAACTGCCCTTCCTTTCCTCCATTGTTACACAGAGAATGTAACTAATACTTTCTTCTGAGAAACAGCCTTCTCCTGAAGTGATAGCCACACCTCACCGCCACCCAACACCACCACCGAGTATACTGCCCCTCTTCCTTTGCAATCCACCTTTGTGAGCCTGGGTTCACTGGATTACAGAGTTTGTCTCACTGTGGCTTTTTTGTCTGCTTTATCCATTTGACTGTGAGTGTATTGTGGGTACTGTACGTTGTGCATGTGGTTAAATCATGAATGTGTATTAATCACATAAATAAGTGAATAGAAAGAAATACACTGCACAATTCCCGGGTAAAGCAAAAGGCTGAAAAATTGGAGATTAAAATTTAAAAAAGAAATCTTAATTTTTGAATGTGGCAGGCCAAATTTCATTTAGTTTTGACAGATGAGTCAGAGAGCAACAAACAAAATAAATCAGTACTGTAATCAACGTATCTGTTTAAATAATAAGGATATTTTTCTCAGATGTTACAAGATAGAGGATAAAATTCAAGAGTTTTATAACAAGTCAACTAGTTTCATTTGGTTTATAAAGTTCTAGGTGGTATCATTTTTTAATAAAAATATATACATGTCTACATATATCTGTCTCTGTATATGTGCATTTACATTTATACATAGATGCATAAATAAGGTCTAGTACCAAGTTCTTCTCTGAGCATATTCTAACATGCCCGGGTATCAGATGGACACTGCATTCTGAAACTTACAAATATGCAAGGCCTCTGCAAATTCTGACTGCCTGAACAATAACAACTGGCTGAATTACTGACTGAATAGTAATAATATGGCTGAGCTCCCCAGTATCTTTTCTGGAATAAGGTATGGAATGAATAAATAATGCTAAAAAAGTCTGTGGTGGCTTACTCTTGCTATTAAGGATGATTGCATTCTCAACGTTCATCATAATTATAAATATAGAACACAATACTGAAAAATAGTTATAAACCATTCAGTGGCTTATTTAGACTTGTAAATGGACAAAACTGTAATCCTCTGTTTACATCAGATCACACAAAATTATATAGTTAAAACTAGTGTAAATTATGATTGAAAGGAGGTTTATTTTAAGTATGAAGGACTTATCATGGTGACTATTAAAGTAATCACAATTGGCCAAGACAGGCAAGAAATGTGCTTGTTAATAGTTGCATTAGTTGCAAGGTGGATAATGAGATAATAAAACACATAATTGGAGGTTATACTATCTTGATTACTGTAGATTATACCAATGGGCACAATAATGCCACTAAGTAGTGCATCACCAGTGAGCACTCATTTGTTAGATGATAAATGGGTAATGATCTACTATAACCATGACTTCCAGAACGTGATAGAAAATACTTCCTATGACATATCATGATACCAACATATTTTGGACAGCAGGCAAGATCTTTCACTCTTTGATAAACTTAATAAATAATAGAGAACTACAAAAACAGAAAAGATACTATATGGCTCTGAAAAGACACTGAAACAAAAACTGGAAAATGCCAGATTTTACTATGAAGCTATTCTCCATAACCAAACACACACTTTATTGAATTCATTTTCCAATTTTGAAGAAGGCATTTCTGAACATCTGCTATATAAGCTTGGATAATTCTAAAACTGTAATGTTATAATGATTATTAGCTATTGGCTAGTGCTCAGAATTTTATTGAACTCATTAATCTAAGAAAAATAAATATAATTATAACAGTAATAATAAATGTTGGCCGTGTCTTTATTTTTGTAGTTTCCCCTTGTGTTTTCCAGAAAATTACTACTACCACAACGAGGCAAGATAGAACAGGCGTGTCTGTGTTGTATATGTCTTTCTAACCAATTCCCTGCTCAAAAGAGCTCTAGGCAGGGGCCAGATATGTCTAAAAATGACATGGATGTCGATCTCTGAAACGCAGTGAACCACACTTTGACAAAATTTCCCTGCACCTAGAAATGTTAACCTACAGCTTAAGGCTGTTGTTTTTCAGGCTGCAGGATGCTAAAGAAATGAAAATACATGATACAGTACTATAATATCAATATTTAGCAACATGGAATTACCTCACGCAATTCATACACACACACACACACACACACACGTACTTATTTTACATACAGAATAGATTTCATATATAATAAATTTTAATCCTTGTCAAAAAACTGAATGATTTAAAAACATAACGCCACCTAATTTGAGGAATTATGGAATTGGATATTTAAAACTGACACATTCTCTAGATAATTAAGGCATACTTTTTAAAGCATCAAGCCTAAGTACAGCAAAATGGCTATGGAGTATTTAGAAATTCTGACTTAATTCAAGGCTCTACCACTCTTAAGCTGTGCCCTTATAAGTGGTACAGAAAGTGATGTGAGTCTTAGTTTTCTCATTGCAAAACACTGACAATAATATCTACATGTTGGTTATTGTCAGGCTTAAAGATAACATATGCAAAGCAGAAAGAACATATAAGCACTCTATAAAGGTTATTTAATATTATTTAAATGATTTTTAATAAATATATTTACAAGATTTATTACATACTTTGCTACCTTTTTCAAATGGACTGATGATAATTTAACCTTTCTTTCATTACTAATGGACATTATTTCAAAAGCAATTATTACGCTGTAATAAAGTATTCTCTCCAAGGACTAAAGCGCCGTGTTAGCCTGTTTGCTCCCATCCAGAAAGACCTTGCTGCAATTATTCAAGTTCTTGTTTTAATAATAATTTTGACGTCTTCTTTGCTGGCTGCCACTTTTTTACCCTCAGTGCCCCTACAGATAAAGGGAGTTTCCTAATTTGGGAAGGGAATTGGCAGATGAGAATCTCAGGAGGTATTCAGCATCTATAAACTGGTAAAGCAAAATCAGTAGATCTATTTTCTTTCAGTAACAAAATCTACAGAAAGAGAAGTGCTACAAAATTTTGTGACTATTGGGCATCCATAAAAATCTACTGAGAAGACATTTTGGGGAACCCAAGTTATAAAAATAACGATTGAGAAATATTCCTATCACTTATTTTTCTTTGCATTTTTATTTGCTATTCTGTACTTACGTGGTTAGAAAATTATATTCACAAAGAACATAACAAATATATCCAAGCCAAGAGTTAAAATGCTTTGAAAGACGGAGGATCTTGAGTCCTTTCCTATAAGTAACATAGAGTACATGTAATGTAGACAACATATTTTGTATCATATGCAGTGTCTGTGTGGGAGGCGACCTCATGGGCTACTTTCCAGTACAAGCACAGTATTCCTCATTCTTTGTGTGGCCCTCCATTCTCTACTCTCATTATTTACTCTTTTCCTGGTCTGAAACACTCCTACCTACTTTGAGTACCAAAGCTTTACGCTTCTCCAACTTTCGCCTCAAATGCCACCTACTCTCCCCTTCTTATAATGTAAGACTTCCTCCAGAGTCTAGTTCATGTTCTCTGGAGATTTACAACCTAGGCCTCTAGAAGGTTTCCTCTGTTTAAAAGGTCTCTGTGTTTATAGAGGACTGATTTACAGCATTCACGTCTGACAAAGGCCACACCGGAGATGATTAGGGGGAGCCCTTGGATTTAGCACAGAAGAGACAAAAAAGCAATCAAGAAATTGAAAATGCCTTCTAAACACAGAATACTGGAAACAATTCAGACAAAGCTATTTTAGATTCGTGCTGCGGTTTACTTAATACATTTTTAAGATCAGAGAACTGAGGAGGAAAACCAAATCTTTGTTTTATGGATGCAACAAATGGGCCCACCATGCTAAATACATCATTTATTCTTTCTCACAGAGAGATATTTAACTCTGTGGTACAAATAAAAGTAGCAAAGTAGCATTTCCCTTCTACTTAAGGTTTGTTAAAGGAAATTTATGCTTTTAAAATGCTCTACAAACACCAAAAACTGATTGTACCATTATCAGCTTTTAAATCAAAACAGCTTGCTATCTGCTAAGGACAGGAAAAATGGTCGATTTATTTCATAAAACTTTATGTACAAAGAGACACTGCCTATGAACTTAATGGAGAGAATATAGAGTCCGGAGAGGTAATTTTTATTACAATTTATAGTGGGATTACCCATACTCCACAGTTTTCAGATTTTATGGCATCATGATGCTGATGCAGTTAACTGCAGTGGGGTAGGAGGCATAATTTGTTTCGCCCTGAGTGGGAAATGAAATTGGCGTTACTATTATATAAGAAACTTAGCAGATTCTATTAATTGCCTGGATCCAATCAAAGCTATTAGTTATCCTAGTTTCACAGGTAAAATATTTTACCTGAGAGTAAAAGAATAAATAAGAACTGACTACAATTTTCATACAGCAATATCTACGTATTAAGACTGTTTGGAAGCCCAAAGAATATTTCTTACCCACAGGAGTTCATCTCCAGAAACTACTAAAACCTAAATCACATCAAGTATCTATAAGGTACCACCAAACATTATTCTTTAATATTAAGTGCTACAAAATAAAACAACTAGGGAAACAGCAGAAACAATGTATTCAAGAACACCAGGCAACTACAGATTGACATACCACAGCAACAGCTTTGGGGATGGTATTCACTCATTCTGCACTTAAGAGTGTTTATTGTGTGCCAGATGTTGGATAAGGCAGTAAGGCAATGAGAAAAGATGACGTGTGTGTGTTTGTGGGGGTGGTGGTGGTATATGAATTGCCTTACAATTTGGTATGTACTGTTTCAGAAAAGAAGGCATTTGAACCAGATCTTTTGTCAGAGAAAGAAAAGGCTTCCCTTTGCTTTCTACACGGATAAAGGTAGAATGTCACCTGAAGGGCCATGCAACATGGCTGAGACGTGAGATGTATTTGGTGGAATGGCAACAGACTGAGAGGGAGGGGTAGTATGTGAGGTAGATGTGAGGATGTGCGGAGGCTTGCTGGTTACATGTTATGTTTTGGCAGCCTTCTATTTCACCATGGGAAGGTTTATTCTACTGTCAGGGTTCAGACTGCACGTCTACACTGGCCACACAGCATTCCTAAGCATCTCACACAAAACACTGTTCCTGCAGTGTTTCCCACATTAATGCATTCATTTCTTCATCCATCTCTTCAGTAAATATTTATTGAGCATTTATTAGTGTCAAACACGATGTTGGGGAAATATTAGCTAATGAGGCTTAAATGGTACTTTCATGGAGCTTAAATTGTAGTGTAGAATTCGGGGAGAACACCTCCTCCCCCAACCACAACCTCTTTATTTTAGAAATGAGGATTTATAACAATATAAACCACATTATATAAGCACCACAGTTCTCAGCAGAGGAGCTTATTCTTACTATATGTTACCCAAGTCCTGCTATATCTTTCTCTCCCCAAAGAACTGAGAAACCCATATACCTAGCAAAGAATTACCCTTCTTCTAATTCTACCATGCTCCTACTGAACTCCTAAGACCCTAGTATTTGAAAAGGCAGTTTATCTGATGAATTCTCCAAGGGCTATTCCTAGTTCTCTCAGTTTTACTAAGTTTTCCTACATTCTGTTTTCCTGAACTCTTTCTGTCCCAAGACATAACTGTCCATTGCATTTATTTTCATTTTATCTTATTTTATTTTACTTTTATGAGACAGAGTCTCATTCTGTTTCCTACGCCAGGGTGCAGTGGTATGATCTCGGCTCACTGCAACCTTTGCCTTTCAGGTTCAAGCAATTCCTGTGCCTCAGCCTCCCAAGTAGCTGGGATTACAAGGCGTATGCCACCATGCCCGGCTAATTTTTGTATTCTTCGTAGAGACGAGGTTTCGCCATGTTGGCTAGGCTGGTCTCGAACTTCTGACCTCAAGTGATCCACCCGCCACAGCCTCCCAAAGTGCTGAAATTACAGGCGTGAGCCACTGTGCCTGGTCCGTTTTAATTTTATTTTCTCTCTCTGACATTCTAGGGCACTGGTATCCTTGCTCAGTGGGTTCACCTCTCAGCAAAACTTCCTAGTAGCACACAAGTTGCCATATATACACTTCCATTTAGCCAACAAACCTAATCCATAGTTTTAAAAAACACTAAGCACAGATACACAGAATGCAGCATTTTTATTTCCACTGAATAGAGTCACATGCAAATGTATAGGATGGGAAGTGGGATAAGCGGGTAGAAGTTAAACCTTTTTTTTTTTTTTTTGGCCCAAATCAAATATAGTCCTAAAAAATTTTCATATGCTCGAAGTCTAAAAACAAAGTAGATAACTTAGGTCTCGAATTCAGGTTTGAGTTTTACTTAAAAGGGTCATATTCACCACACTGTCTTGCAACACTAAACTAGCTGGGAAAATCCAGGGGCATGGAAGAAAAAATAATTAGGGGCATGGAAGAAAAAATAATTAGGGGCATGGTAGAAAAAATAATTAGATTACCTAGAGTTCTCGTCTTTCAGTTCATGTCATTCTAAAATTCTGCCACTAGATGGCAATAAAAAGACTGTCCTTTTCATTACAGGTCTCATGGTTCCATATTACATGACTTCTGGAAAAAGTGATTTGGTTGATACGAAAGAGAAAAATCAAGACTCAGAAAAAGGTAGAATGGTGAGGAGTGGAGGGAGACAGAGAAAAACAACTGAGAAAAGGAAGAAGACAGAAAAATGGAGGGAAGGTGAGAGAAAAAAGGTGTTAGAACTGAGGGGGTTACTTTGAAAGGGAGGTGCAGAAAGGGCAAGGAAAAGGGAAGGGGCTGAGTGAAAGCAAGGACAGATGCAGTGGGGTCTCTCTGAAACTTTTTGGACAGGAACCACCGTAAGAAATATGTATTTCAGCATGACCAGTATATATACACACCCCCTGCCCGCAGTACCACATTTGCATATATGTAAACAAGTTAATGCACAAAAGTTTCAAGGAATAATATTTATTTGGGTGACACTCTCAGATACTTTTCAACCTACTCCATTCTATTTCATTTCTTTAAAATCACTCATTGTGAGCTACTAAACTGATATCCAACCAGAAATGACCCCCAGTGTGATAATCATTTTAGTCTACTGTGAACCAGAGCTTGCTTTTAAAAAGAATTTCTCTTTTAAGTGCCACAGCTAGGACTGGGAGATATTCCTGGCTTTGTAAATTGCCCATAAAACATTTGTTGAATAAATGAACTAATTATTAAAAGAAAAAAAAAAAGGTGAAGTTGCTTGGTCTTGAAAAACACATACAATTGGCCAATGATCAAAGTAGCATTTCCCCTACATAAAGGTGGCTGGAGAAAGAATTGAGTATGTGATTATCACCCAGTAAACTGGTAGCTCTTTTTTATTTATTGGATAGAAAGACAAATATCAATTAGTTGTTTTCTAAAGAATACAAAGCAGAATACCCAGTTAATCAAATTCCCCATTAACAAAGGAAAACAGGCAGAGTGAAAGAGCTGAGAAAATAGTAACATAGTCTGGAACAGAAAAAGAATTATTAAGGGAGTAAGAAAAAAACAGGAAACAGAAACCACAGCCACAGAGTTGTAAATTATTAAAAAGCCAATTTAAAACAGTGCTGGTAATGATTCTAAGACTAAGTTTCCCTCTTGAATCTTATAGTCTTCCTTCTTTCATTTGTTCCTACTAATGAAAAGGTGTCTATTTACTAAATATGTTTTCACATATGTATGTATTTCTTACAGTGAGTATAGATGCCAAAATAATTCTACAAATACTTGCAATCTACTATGTAGAATAAGAATTCCCTTGTAGCATAACAGCACTTGTACTATATGAAATCAGAAGCATATTTAATAAGAACATAATTCCAGGATAGAAAAAATTAGTTTTTTTTAAATAGAACTATTCACAAGGGAAATAAAAGATATTACACATCAAAATCCAATATGTAACATTCAATGTACTAAATATTATCAGAGAAAACTTTTCAGGTTTGGTGAAAAAGTAAATATGTAGATTACATTAGAATACTTTACCAGTAAAATGTAATTTAATCATAGAAGTATTTCTTTAAACATAAACTAGGTCTTTTTATTATAGGAGAAACTTGACCTAATAAATAAAATAGTGTGCCAGGTTACCTTATTCAGTAGTACCTAATATCACTTTACAATGAAATGAAAACTAAGCCCATTTTTTAAACATCTTCTTGCTTTAGCTGCTTTACCTAACAAATGGATTTGACTGTCCTGTTTATCTTCACTTCCTTAAGTAACATCTACCTTTTAAAATGATCCGTCCTGGGTGTCCATACCTTCTCCTCTTCCTCCTCTTTTCTCCTTTAAACTTTTATTTACTATTTAATGCAGGGAGGTGGGAGGAGCTAATTAAACTCATTTCTGGGCATTTTACAGTCTATGAGGAGCTTAGAGTTTTCTCCTTTCTGCTAGCTCTCTTAGAACAATACAGACAGTTTCTGTCTCCTCCCTGCGCCAGTTATTATCATCGAATCTTAGAACTATCCCAGTCTATGCCAGATGAAGCAGCGAAATCGACAGATTGTAGGCATTTCAGATAAACAAGAGCGTTAAGAAGCCAATTTTTTTGATGGAATCTATTCAACCTCTTGTGCATGCCCAGAAGTGAAAAAATGCAGATAAGTTTCTACCATGTTGAAAATCAGGTAAAAATAAACCACAAATCACCAATGTATCTGTAGGAAAAAAAAGGGTTCTGAACTCACAGTGAAAATTCAATATTTCATAAACATGGGCTGCCTGCCTTTCTCTCACTATTTAACAAGCTCCTATCTTTGTTTTGCCATAAGAGTGAAACACTCAAGTCTTATCAAAGCCTATATTTAATAACCATAAACCAAATAACAGCAATATTCCAGTCCCATTTCCCAATAAACAACATGAAAAAAGTAAAGACCATAAGTAACTTGCTAGTTTGTCGATAAAAATCAAATTCTAAATTGAAGAATTAACCTATGGCTAGTAGTCACCATACTTAAGAGTAAACAGAATCAATTCATCAAGGGAAGCAAAGATAACTTCACACATAATCACAGATCAGCTATCTAGGACTATTCTGTCATATGGATGGGTGACGCCAGGATTCCACCAAATGGTGAACAAAAGAGGACAGTCACATGTAAGGTAGACAGAAGTGAGTCTGTAACATGAACGAAATCTCTAGCAACTGAGTACAGGAAGGATTCATGACCTGAAACAAAGACACCAACAAGTGAGAAAGCTGGCGACAGAAGAAAATTAGTGAAACAAAGAGATCTGAAATGGGAAGTTCCATGGGAATAAACTCCAGTTGCATCAACGGGACAGAACCTAAGGTCACAATGCACAATGAGTTTTGCAGCAATCTCTGTGATGACTATATTTTCTTTCACAAATATAACCAGCATGAGACTAAAAATACACTTGTGGCTTCTTTCTATAGGCTGCTGAGAAAAGCAACAGCCTGTAGGAAGAAAATGGGGTGTATTTCAAATTAGTCTACAGCCACATCCCTTTGAAACTCCTGAATGGATGCTATGAAAATAACATATTTTTGGAGGATTCTTCACCGTGTGTCTGTGTCTAAATATAGTAAGAAAGCAACATTCTTTAAAAGGAGAAGACCAAAGAAATTGCACACCCAAATTGGATTAGTTTCTTAACAGCAGTATCAACATGTTCTACTCAGGTATTTTGGGAAAAGTACTTCATACTCAAGGATCTAAACACATGATTATTTTAATAAGAAATAATGCATTTGGACCTATAATAAGTTATTTTTTCAATTATGACACTATTTCAATAAAAGTCTTAATGTAATAAATATGTTTTGCTAAATGCTGGTAGACTCTGCTGCTGCTGGTGTTAAATTTGCATGAAAGAAAATGTGGGATGGTAGGAAACCAGAGCTGGGCTCTTTTTCTTCAAGCAATCTATTTTATTACCGTCATCTGGACATTTGATTGCTTTTGCGTGGCTAAGGAAAAGACAGAAATGTAGCAAAATGGGAGAAATAGCAGAGCATCTACATAAGTTAATAAAGAACAAAAGGATAGTGGTTAGGAAAGAAAATTGGGCAAAGTAAAATACCCACCTGGCTGCACCAGGCTTCTGCAGGCCCTGATGGTTTGAAAGCCACTGATCAATCACATCCTTGCTCAAGACTCACTCCCAGGCATCAAGGTTACCATCAAGGTTACTGGCTCAGGTATAGAAGAGAGGAGATGCGTCCTTTTGTTTTTTACTCCCCAGATCTTTATTTGGCTATGACATTAACTTTTTTTTTTTTTTTTTTTTTTTTTAAGATGGGATTTGGCTCTGTCACCCAGGCTGGAGTGCAGTGGTGTGATCTCAGCTCACTGCAACCTCTATCTCCTGGGCTCAAGTGATCCTCCCATCTCAGGCTCCTAAGTACCTGGGACCACAGGTGCTTACCACCATACCTGGTTATTATTTTTTTTTTTTGTATTTTTGGTAGAGACAAGGTTTCACCATGTTTCCCAGGCTCATCTCGAGCTCCTGAGCTCAAGCAATCTGCCTTCATTGGCCTCCCAAAGTGCTGGGAATACGGGCATGAGCCACCACACCTGTCTGACATTACCTTCTATGTATCTTGAATTTCTAAAATGTAATACCTATTAATGTTTAAATGTAAAAAAATGCCTTTAAAGGACAAAGTAATAATTTTGGACTCATGGTTTATTTTCAGTTATCCTGCACATTCCACTAAACAATGAAGAAAAAATGTTGATCTTATATTTATATAATTTCTGGTATCATTTTTATAATTATCAATGGAACTCAAATTTTACTTTTATTTTTATTTGTTTGCTAATAATCCAGTAAAGAGTTGAAAATGGACAATCCTAAACAGGAAGAATTATAGAAGCAAAGTCCTTAATTGCACGTTATTGCTTATATTGTACTGTGAACACACCTGCATCTTGCAGTAATTAATCTGAATTCTAAAGTCTATTTATTATGTTGACAAAATTGTTAGGAAAAAGATACATAATGGAAAATGAAAGGAAATACAAAAAACAGAAGATAATGATGTAGGATTATTCCTGATGGCATATAAACTTGCTATACTATCTCCTTCTTTTAAAACCCCTCCCTTGAGAACCTAATGCCTCTCCAGCTCTCATTCCATTTCTCTACAACTCTTTAAAGCAAAACTACTCCAAAGAACTATCTAGACTTTCAGTCTCCTCTTCCTCACCTCTCATCTGAACACCAACTTACTTCAGGCAGTCTTTTGTCCCCACCATTCCACTGACACACTGCAGGTCAGTGTCAACGATGAACACTCCCTCACCAAATGCACAATTCTCGGTCCTCATTTTATTTGGTCCCTGAGTAGCATCTGATACCATTGACAAGCTGCTCTTGAAAACACGCTCCACCTGCATTCTCTTTAACATTACTCCACTTTCCTCATGAACAGATGGGTTTCCATGCTGACTCTTGCATCCCTCTTCACTTTCTAACCTCACAATGCTCAGGTGTCCAGTCTTCCATGCTTCTCCTTCTCCATTTGGCTCTCCTGAGATGATCCCTAGTGGTTCCCAAATTTTATTTCTCCAAATCTGTCTCCTCTTTCCTCTGAGCTCCAGGCTCACCCACCCAACTCCCATCTCAAGCTCTATTAAAATGTGGAACAGGCATATCAAATTTAACACGTCCCAAAGGGAATTCCTCTCTCAACCCCACTGTGCTCATCTTAGTAGAGAACAATAGGTCACCCAAAAACCTAGAAGTCACCCTTACTTCCTCTCCTTCCCTCATATCCCACCATCCGACCCATACTGCAATAGTCCCCCTTACTAGTTCTTCCTAGTTCTGCTCCTTCCCCGTATTCTTTACAGCATGCAGTGGTTCAACGATTTTTGTAAAAGGTAAAACAGATCATGTCACCCTCCTGTTCATTCTCAACCCAGTGGCTTCCCAGCATATTTAAAACAAAACCAAAGACTGTACAGCATTGCCTTGAGAACCTACCAGATCCTTCATTTACCCTCCCCTTCCCTCCCCCTACTTAAGCCTCTCTAGTTCCACCAGCCTTCTAGCAGCTCCTCTTCACAAAGGCCATACTCACTCATGCCTCAGAGTCTTTGAACCTGCAGTTCTCTTTTTGCAAAGGTCTTCCACAGCTATTACTGACACAGCTTACTTCTCAGAGAGGCCTTCCTTGATTATACCTAAAGCTGTGCCCCTCTCCTATTAACTTTCCAACTCCCTTATCATGCCTTATTTGTCTTCATAGCACTTGTAGCATCTGATACACATGAACTGTCACTGCTACTAGAATGTAAGGTCCCTGACAGTAGGGACTTGCTCATTTTGGGACACCAATTCCTAGAAATGTGGTTGGTATAAGGTAAATGCACACTGCATATCGGAAGGAAGGAGAATCCTAAACGTGCCTGCTCTTCCATCAAGGCAATAATGAACCAAGAATAACTTTGCCTGAGATCTGTCTTGACCCTCTATGCCAGGGGTGTCCAGTCTTTTGGCTTCCCTGGGCCACAACGGAAGAAGAAAAATTAACTTGAGCCACACATAAAATACACTAACACTAATGATAGCTGATGAGTTTTTAAAAATTGCAAAAAAAGTCTCATAATGTTTTAAGAAAGTTTACAAATTTGTGTTGGGCCTTATTCAAAGCAGTCCTGGGTTGCATACAGCCCACAGCTGCGGGTTGGGCAAGCTTGCTCAATGCTTTCCTTCTATTAAATATTGGTGAAAGCTAATGAGTGTCTCCCAGGAAATGTGCCACAAACTTACCCAAAAAGGACTTAAATTCCTTTGTGAGGTCAAATAATTCCTTTAGGGTTCGGTTTATAAATATCATGTCTTAGATTCCACAGTATAGGCTGGTGCAAGAGTAAATGCAGTTTATGCCATTCCGTTGACAAAAACCGCAATTACTTTTGCACCAACGTAATAACAAAACTCTCCTCTCTATGTGGGAACCCCGCACCTCCCAGTACCACCGCTGTGGGGGGCTAACTGCTACTTGTCCTTATGTATCAAGTGGAAAAATGTCTTCCTTGGGAGACATTTCCTGACATCCTCCCTCTCATAGCTCAATTCTAAATTATGTTCGTTTACTGTACCTTCTAGCACATCATTCCGTTTTTCTTCATATCACATATTATATCCAAGGCCCAATAGAGATGTCGGGGTGTTCTGTGCTAGCTGACAACCTGCCACTGCTTTAGATCACTATTCTTTACACACTTGGAAAGGCTGAGGTTCTAGCCTCACTTGAAGGCATTTTCATACTTCTCAGGAAGGAGTTTTAAAAAAATCTTTTCATGCCATTCTGTCCTTAGTCAAGCATCCCTTGCAGAAGTTTCACCCCACCCCTTCCCAAACCCTCACCACTCCCTGAGCATCACAGTAAATACATGTCTTCCTAGAACATGACATCCTACATGAAAATACTTTGGTCAAATACAGCTTTCTCTATTTGCGATTATAATTAAACTCATTCCACTGGGCAACTCCCTGGCTGGTCTATTTTAGTCCAACTCTGTCCACAATTATCAGTTATTTGTTTCTATGATTATTTCGTGGAAAGTCAGTAGCTCTCATTAGACTGTAAGCACTATGAGACAGAAACAACATCTGCTTTGCCCAACACTGTATCTTTGGTGTCAATAAAATGCCCGATAATGATAGATGCACAATAGACAGCTGAAAGGACAAATGGTTCAACTGACAGGACACGTGAGCTTAGACGGATGTGCGCATTCACAGTCCTTCACGTAATGTGACATGTAGGGTAACCTATTTCTCTATCAGAGACCAGATACGTTATACCAACTTTAAAAGTAGCCAGTACAATCATCTACATTTATGCATTACACTTTGTATTTTTATCATTAGCATTTTGAAAATCCAACTTCCCTATCGTATTTTCCTTTGCTCATGCATACCAGAAATACACATCCGAAGTAGGAAGGGAAATGGGGGCTCCCTTTATTCTCTCAGCCTTCACTGCTGGCTCACCGCCCAGCTGCATATATGCTAAACAAAGAACTGAGGAATTACTGAAATGCCCTTTCCTTTATTCATTCTGTGAGGTAGGGAGGCTTCTTCCACTAGACGGTTTTACTATTACCTAATTAATCAGTTAAGCAATAAAAAAGTATAAAATGCTATAGCAACATTTGTAGAATATGGTTATTATAAAAACTTAGTATAAACTAATAAAAATAGAAAATATGGGATGTCCTCAAATAATTTCTCATACTAAACTCTCATCATCCCTTAAAATTTGTTATTGTAAAAACTTTGAGAAGCAGTTCCATACCAATGTCTTGAGGTAGTTTTTCTGTTTAAAATTCAACAAGTTTTTGTTCCTCCATACTTGTTTTTATAAAAAAGAGAAAAGGTTTTTGAATATTATTGATTTTGGTATTTTTTGGGAGAGATAATAAGTAATTTCAATCATTTATTGATAATTGATGGATGCTAGACATTTATACATTATGTTCTTTTTTTTTTTTTTAGATAAGAGTCTCACCCTGTTGCCCAGGCTGAAGTGCAATGGCTCAATCTTGGCTCACTGCAACCTCCACCTCCCGGGTTTAAGCGATGATTCTCCTGCCTCAGCCTCCTCAGTAGCTGGGATTACAGGCGTGCGCCACCACCCCTGGCTAATTTTTTGTATCTTTAGTAGAGATCGGGTTTCAAAATGTTGGCCAGGCTGGTCTCAAACTCCTGACCTCGTGATCTGCCCACATCGGCCTCCCAAAGGGCTGGGATTACAGGCGTGAGTCATCACACCTGGCCTATACATTATGTTCCTAATCTTCCCAATAATCTTCTTATTATGTTATTATCCCATTTTATCACTAATAAAAATGAAGATTAGTGAGATTAAATAACTTTCCCATTTACATAGGTATAAGTGACAGAGCTAGGGTTCTAATTCATACATCCTTGATCCCAAATCTCATATTCCTAATGATCATAGCACAATCTGCAGGGTTTATACTTAAATTTTTATTCTTGATACGAGAAAACTACTGAGTAAAAAATAATGCATGAAACAAATATATTAATGTAGAGAGCAAATTATAGCATGAGTCTTAAAAGTTCTACTACAATAATTCATTTTCCAGAAAATTAAATTTTAGCAATATTACTTTATATATTATACTTTCAAAATAAAAATCTCTCTCACAAAATGATCATGGCAAACAAAAAAAATCACTTTTGTTTCTTTCATTAGTGAATCAAAATGGTATGAAAGGCCATGAGCAACATTAATATCTTTATTAATTGACTTTATAATAAAATAATTTTTATCTTATTTTACAAAGATTAGGTTCTATCATGTACACATGTATACATATATAAGATAATATGCAACTTTGCATGTTTTGCTACTTGTTAATTTTGAATTCTTAAAACATTTGCAATATCATTTCTAAATTGTAAAAGAAAATAAATATCTGATTTGGCCTGCAGTTATGTTGTTATTATTCAAATCTGATTTGTTCAGTTCAATCAGAAGTGTCAGCAATATCAAAGAGGGTTTGGCTCAGGTAAAATCCATGAAAAGTTTCCCTAATTCCTCTTTTTCCTCTACGTTTTCACTAGAGAATAGTGGGACTAGCTCCTGGCCCATTAGAGAACAAAAGAAAGAGATTATCAAGTAAGCAACGAGTGTCTGCATCTCAAGTTTGCAGTCTAAAAAGCCTGTATGCTCTGAATCATCAGATTTTAGTTTGGTTAAACTAGGAAGGTGAAACTTATTTCACGTGTGATAAAGAAACTCACTCCAAATAAAACAATACCTTGCTAATGGTGAATGCACAATTCTGTAATTCATATCTGCAAAAATTTCTGTTAAGTTCACAATCAATCAAATGTATTTATTCCCACCTCATACAAGAACCAAAACAACCATATTTACTAGCATTTTATGAGAAGGCAGTGTTTTATGTACTCATCGATCATATTTTAATTACAGGCCTCAGTAGTAACATAGTGTCAAAGCAAAAAGTAATACAACATAAATCTTAATCCATCATTATTTCTAGGCTCTGAAGACAAAGTACATACATATGTATTTACTTTAAAAGGGAATAAGTCAATGATTATGGGCATTCTGCATTTCTGTTGAAGGGTGGCTTGGTTTTTAGATTCATGGGTAGTGAAGAAAGAGAAGACAGCATGATGCCATCACAATTTCCTCTAGTAAAATTCAGGGAAAAAAAAGAACTTAAAAGTACAAAATAACTTCATGACCAGCTGCATAACTATCAAATTTAATTAAATAACTAGTGATGATTACACATAGTCATGTAGCAAAGTTATCTTCCTGCCTTCTACCCTAAAAGGGAATATTAATATTGCATCTTGAAATATTTCCAGTATATTGAGTCATCCTGTTCCTTAAAATAATAACTTAGCCTTATAAGAAGTTAGTAACACAAGCTACATGATACTACTATAGTCAAACACCTAATTCTAGAATTATTTTAATGGCAACTTAATTTATAGGTTACTCAAAAGTGAATGATTAGATTCCAGGCATTGCAACTTCACAACATTTTATATTATTATCACCTAAATAAATTCCAACTGAACAACTCAACAAAGAAACATCCGGATTTACTTAAAAAAATTTACAATTCATAATCAGTAATTTATACTTCATAAGCAATTATGTTCACCATAGATTGCCCTTTCCAACTGAGGACTTAAGAGCATTTCAAAGCAAGTATTATTTTGCAAACTTAGATATCTGAATTCTAACATTACGTGACCTATGGTAAGTAAAAATACACTAAGCAAAACTGGAGCATATACCTACATAAACATAGGGTGAGTTCCCTCTAAACTGTGTTCTACTTAAGGCTGAACAGCTGGTGTCTCCATGTTGCTCTACATAGAACTTCTTTAGATGTAGTGTTTGTATACAATTTAGGTTTTGTTCACTGCAAAAATGAAGTCACCTCTAGTGCTGAAATAAATCAAGGCTTGTTTATGTCTCTTACCTTTGCCATGGCCTCTCCCATCCTCCAAAAGCGGCACGACAATAGTGTTGTTCACATTTCCAGGTGACCTTACAGCTGTGTAGACAACAGGCACCGACTGTACCACCACGGGGATGCGGTGAACATGACTCAGTTTGTTAGACTGTAAATTCATGGGACTTGAAGGCGGTACAGGATGGATAATGTGCAAAAACTGCTGGCCTCCAACACCAGATGCAGAGGCAACAAGGGGCCCTGGAGTTAATACTGTTGACGAAGATGACGCTGAAGATACTGATGTGATAACAGTTGGGGATGAGGCTAGACGACTAGAAGACGATGAAGAGGTTGAAGTTGAAGAAGGTGAGGAGGCAGACGCTGTCATGGAAACTGGGGAGGATGAAACGGCAGTAGGGGACGTCCTGGCTTTGTTTATTGACAAGTCCACTGGCTCAGTTTGTGTTTGGAAGTGATCTACAGATAACGAGTCCTCCGGGGGCTCCCCTTTCACATTATTTAGCAACAGGGGAACGGCTTCCATATCGGGATAGTTGTGGACGTTTGGAGACTGTGGGGAGAAAAATGGAACATATATTTATCTTTGTTTATCACACATTTTATCGATGCATGGCTTACCACTTGAATGTTTATTAATTTTTCTCTTATTGCTATGGGACATTTATTCGTTCTCCAAATATCTGAAGGATTGCTCAGAGACAGTCACTGTGATTAAAACTGAGGGCATAAGAGTACAAAACAGAATAAGGCCTCTACCATAAAGATATTTTCATTCCATTGGGACAGATAGACAATTATTAAAATACTATGAAATCAGTGCTCTATGAAGGAGAAAAGAGGCCATATGAATCTCTAGGATTCTAACCCTTACTCAACACTATCACAATACGGAAACATATTACCTGGCAACGATAGTGGGAAAACTCACTATGACACTTCTACTTTCATACTTGTTGCAAGAGTTACCATACCATACTCAGTATATTCTGAGCATTAAAAAAGGGCATAAAGTTCTTCAACCTCCCACACCTGATCACTAATTTATTAAATGGAAGTCATTTCTAATAATTAGCTAACTCTTCTCAAAATAATGTGCACAACTACAAGTGACATTTTAGGAAATAATAATTTAAGAAAAACTTATCCTGAAAATTATAATTTGTCTATGAATTTTCATTTAATCTGAAATAATGATGATAATGTTGTTCAAGTTCACCTGCACTCTTTTAAGTTTTAATGAGCAAAATTTGATAATAATAGACTCCAAGATTTTACCCAGACTAATGTGATCAGCATGCTATTATTTGCATGAATATAATTTTACTCATATATCTATTCATTCATAAATTCAACAAACATTTATGAAATGTCTGCTTGCAAGTCCCCAAATGGCATAAGAGTACTATTAGTGGTGTCAGTCTAGATTAAAAAGAGAGAATTAGACTATACTGATTATTTTGGTTACATCTGTTTGGCCAGGTTAACATAGACATTATTTTTCCATTTATGAGGAACAAAAACTTTTTTTCACTTTTTATGGATCAGAACAATACCTAAAATTATATTAAATTAGTTCATTTTGTTCCTCATTTAATAAAAGATTTTGGTGTGCTATTCCCCCTAAAACTTCAGCATACATTTAAAGGAATGAAACATGTTTCCTAAAGCCTTTTTAAAATAGAATATAAATTACAGCTCCATTCAAAACATACAATAGGCAGTAGCACAAGGGCATTTTACTCAGCAACTGAGAAAAGAAAGAAAATAAATCAGTAATGGTACCAGATCAACTAAAATAGGAAATGGGTTGATGTTTTAATGCTGTTTTTCCTTTTTCTTAGCTAACATGGTTACTTACCTATAAAAACAAATGACTTAGAAACAATTAAAGTGAGTCATCTAAAATATGTACTGTATGAAATTCTAAATGACAAGATTTTCAGTTTATGTGCTGAAATTGAGAAATAAATTTTTAATCTTTTCAAAGACATTTAAAAAACAAAGAAAAAACAAACACCATAAATTGAACTGCTTTGATAAAAGCTATTAGCATTATCTACTCTTGTAACTAGAACAGTATTTCAATTTCATCATTATCATTTCATTTCTTTGTAGAATAATGCAAAATGTTTCTTATTACTATATTATACCCACATAGAAATTCTTTGTTTAGGCTGCTTTCATAAAAGACATCAACTAGTTTGTCATTAAAAGATAAAACATATCAGTAAGCACATATTATTAAACACCACTAGTTTGACTTTAAATATAGTCTAGGTAAGTTTTTCTCCTTTTACCGTATCAACATATCAAAAATTCTTATTTTAGAAAGAGTGATTACTTCCACCACAAATTTTTCTCCTCCTGTCTACTTAGACACAAGATTCCTACATACATTTACAAATCAAGGAGTAAAGAGTACATCACTGCAGAAATGTTCTATAATGTAAACGAAAGGTGACTGGGTAGACAGACAATACAGGAGGGGGAGCTGATAAATGCGGACCTTATCTGTAAGGAGATTGCTTGTGAGGCACCAAGTTTTACTGAGCTTTGCAGACTGCTTAGACTTCTCTAAATTATCTTTATTTATCACACAAGTCTACCTCTTGTGGGTATCTTCTTAATCTCTTACTGAGGAAAATATTTACCTCTTAAGAAGTTTCATAACAACATCTTGTTGCTATGAACAACAGGGTTATACCTAATAAATAATATTAGCTATATATTATATATAATATATATAACATATATATCATATTATACATAATACATATAGCATATATAATATATAGCTATATATTTTAGCTAATGCATATTAGCTTTCATTAGAAACTTGTGAAGCCAAATATTAAGAGCCCCTAGGTACTTTGAGACACCTAAGAATTACATGGCTTTTGCATGAGCTCAAACCAGAATATAGAAAAGGCTCACAAAAATAAGGAAGAATAAACCAAACTCTGGGACCAAAGAATCTTATTCAGAACCTTCTACAAATTATGCATGAATTTGTAAAATCACAGAGACAGACGCTGGTCCTTTTTCATATGTGGCAGCTGAAATGCAGCTACCACTCAAAAATAATGCTTCATCAGTATAAACAGGACAAAATCCTTCTTGTACCATTCATCTGTTTACAGCGTTGACACAGCAGCATATCCTGACAGCCGACACTAATCTCTCATGCAATGATTATGATGCAGGTAAAGTCATCCATAATTGCAGCTTCAGATTACACAGACATATCTGTAAAGCCAGAAGTACTGCAAAAATATGGTCTCAAAACAGCTATGGCACATACTTGTGTTCCTCCTTTTAGGGAAGAAAAACGACCCAAAAGTCTTAGTCCTGAAATCATCATTAGAAATTCATTTCTTTACTTTTAGGAAATGGAAAATCAAAAGCATTGGTTTTGTGGTGCACACCTGTAATCCAAGCTACTCAGGAAGGTGAGGCAGAAGAATCGCTTGAACCCAGGAGGCGGAGGTTGCAGTGAGCCAAGATCGCGCCACTGCTCTCCAGCTTGGGCAACAGAGGGAGACTCCATATTAAAAAAAAAAAAAAAAGGCATTGGTTCTGAGATTTGCATCTGTAAATGTGTGGTTGTGCTGACAGGAAGGGAGCACTACAAATGGCCACAAGGGGGAACGAAGGCTGAGGAGATACAAAGGAAAAAATCCCAAGTGAGAAATACTTAGAATAGTGAAAATTAATTGAAAAGATTACAAGTATTAGAGAAAGTGAGAGGAGATACGGGGTATGCCACTCAGGAACCGGCCTCAACGGGGATAAGAACACTGAAAAGAGGAGAAACAACAAAGAAAGGTCATAAGTTTTAAGCACAAGGAAGAGACACTTCTGCAAAAAGGACAAATAATTCCATACTAACATTTTGCCCTTGTTTAGTAACTCCTCAATTCTGGATTCATTAATGAATTCTCATGGCAGTGTCAACTAAGTGGGGTTTTTTTGTTTGTTTTTAAATAAAAGCCCATCATGATCTTTGCCTGGGAGTGGTGACTATAGCTGAATTTTTGCTGTTGATGTCCCTGATATGAAAGATAGAAGACTTACTGTATTCATATTCATGCTAAAACCCTCCTTCTAACAACATGAAGATTGTATAAGAACACTGGATTTTTGTCAAAGAGGAGAGTAATTTCATTTTCCAAAAGATTATATAATATTCCTTGAAAAGGTCCACTGTAAAACTTAAATTTTTATAATACATATTAAATAACTGCACAAATACACACAAAAGGCCAGAAAAGTAAATGGAACAATATACTTCATTAAAAACAATGTGTGTGAAAACCTAAAGATAAACATAAGAAGGATTATACTGCCACATTGTCTTTTCTCCAAAACTCTCAAAGCCAGTTTTACTCACATTAACCCACTTGATAAAATATTACATATAACATTCCAGTGAACATGGTTTTTTTGAGTGATCTGGAAATTACATTTGAGGTTTTCTAATCAGATAATTTTTTTTCCTGAATAAACATCTTAAAATGTAATTTCAGCTTTAGGCATTTTGTTGAATGAATGTCAAATGAATCTGAAACCTCCTACTTGTTAGTTCCCAGAGTACTAGATGTGTTTCCTACAGTTATCTATTGCTATCAACTGAATTTTATTACAGTCTGTCTGTGAACAAAAAACATTTTAAATGATGGTCGTATATTTTAATCACCTGGAATTTAAAAAGAAAGAAAAATACGTCTGGATACTACTCTATCTTTGGAAACCCCTCCAGGGATTTTTCTGTGTAGTCAGAGCTGAGGAGCAATGCATAATATTCTACTAAATGTCATTCAAGATTCACATGCTCTTTCCTCTTTAGTAACACCGGCGATGTTTAGAGATGGGGCTGACATACATGGGCATTCACACGTACACACAAGATGGTCCCAGCTATCTATCTATCCTTTCAGTCATCTGTCATTTAAATAAATTATGTTCCATTTTACTTTTACAAATGTGTTGAGAAATAATTTCATGGCAATTTTTAGAAAAGATTATAAAGTAACTTGCCTAACATTACATAGCTCACGGCTTAACTGTCACAAGAATCTTTGTTTTGTAGCCTGTTGTGTGATATTATACAAAGAAAATCTGATTTGGACACAAAAGACTTAGATTCATCACCAATCCTTGCTGCTTATTAGCTGTGCGATCTTGGTATCATCACGAAAATTCTCTAGGTCTTAGCTTATCCATCTATAAAAGTGTGATGTTAATTCCAAACTCATACAACTGTTGTGAAGATTGGGTTAATGGCATTAAGTGCTTTTTAAGTAATACTGAGAAATGAGAGAGACAAGCAAATGAGCAGAACTTCCTCCGGTTAGAACTAAAAATTCCAAACAGAACTTACTCTATTACTAAAACTATCTCAGGAGGAACTTGACTCACTGAATGTAGCATAAGATACATTCTGACACAGAATCTCATAAACACAGTCATTGCGGAGGCATAGTGTTTACTGAACCAAATAAATACATGTTACAAAAAAGCTGAACAAGTCATCTTTAGGGATCTCTTATGATTATTTAGAAACAATTTTCTCTTAAAATATAGACAACTGTCATTTGATACTTTTTTTTCCTCTACTTTCTAGCTGAGTTAGATTGGCCCACAGGAAGATCATGTAACAGTTGATGGAATACACTTTAACTGACTGGCCTGATTTCTTAATTCCACAGTATAAATAACTTAAATCAATCCACACTTCAGTGTGCATCCATTATGACAATAATATAACAAATAGATTCAAATAATTGCTTTGGGATGTTGGCCATTCTTTAGCAGTCTTATTATGAGACAATACAGGAGCATATTTGTTTCTTGTGTCTTGGTAGAAAATTAGTTTACATAAATTTCACTGTGTGACTTAGTGATTAATTGAACATGTACGTTTTATAGGAGGTGCTTAAAGAAATTTACTCTGTACTTCACATTAAAAAGGAATTAAACTAAATCTATGACTCCACATCCTTAGAGCTTTTAGGTTACACTGCATTATTTTAAAGACTAGTGTATTTTAGGTGAAGAGCCAAATTCCTTTTGAACATGAAGTGCACAGTAGGTACATGGCTTAGTTTTGGTGCCTGGGTTTCCCTTAGTAAATACAATTTTTTATTAGTAGTAAATGAAATGGTTTTAAGAGATGAGCACCATTCTTAAAAGAAGCATCCCGCAACTCTGGCTATTTCTGCTACAAGTATAAAAGTCACCACACATCCATTTGTGAATGGAGTATGCATTTCACTTTCCTCTATTCTTTTGTATTACTAAAAAGGGAAGCCTATTTTTCAATATTTGTCTTGCATGAGCCCCCATGGTCATAATTTACCTTGCTTTCAGCTCAGTGATTCTTCTTTACATGTTCAAGGGCAAACTCTTAAACATAAATGCCGTAAAAGTGTGAATTTATAAAACTGACAAAAACGTAAAGCAAAGTATACTAAAGAAAGATAAATTGTACTTCCTCTAAAAGTACAGATGACAGAGTAAAAGGAAACAAGTAGAAATATCCTACACTGATAACCTGGAATTTGGTTTGAATGAGTTATCTACTGCATGTAAGGGGAAGATATTTGAATAAATATTTAATTCAACTGCCTTATATCAATATGTCAATTGTCAGTTTAAGAAATGATTGATTCCGGCCAGGCACGGTGACTCACGCCTGTAATCCCAACATTTTGGGAGGCTGAGGCGGCGGATCACTTGAGGTTAGGAGTTCAAGACCAGCCCAACATAGTGAAACCCGGTCTCTACTAAAAATACAAAAATTAGCCAGGCGTGGTGGCGCGTGCCTGTAATCTCAGCTACTGGGGAAGCTGAGGCAGGAGAATCACTTGAACCCAGGAGGCAGAGGTTGTGGTGAGCCGAGATCGCGCCACTGCACTCCAGCCTGGGTGACAGAGCGAGACTCCATCTCAAAGCAAAACAAAACAAAACAGAAATGATTGATTCCTTAAGAAAATTTGAAGTCTATACATCAAATAATGTACTCTCTGTGCTTTTACATTTATGTTTTTTTTTTTTTTTTGAGACGGAGTCTTGGTCTGTCGCTCAGGCTGGAGTGCAGTGGCGCGATCTCGGCTCATTGCAAGCTCCGCCTGCCGGGTTCACGCCATTCTCCTGCCTCAGCCTCCCAAGTAGCTGGGACTACAGGCGCCCGCCACCATGCGTCTAATTTTTTGTATTATTAGTAGAGATAGGGTTTCACCGTGTTAGCCAGGATGGTCTCGATCTCCTGACCTCGTGATCCGCCTGCCTCAACCTCCCAAAGTGCTGGGATTACAGGCGTGAGCCTACATTTTTAATGCTTTTTTACATATGAATTGAATTGAAAATGCTAACCTTTAAAATGTGTTCAATACACACATTTAAATTTATCCTAAAGTTCTCTTACTTCCTAATAGTTATATTTTTTCATGACCTATTTACCAGGACTTTCATAAATCATATTATTTACCTGAAGCAAATCAGAATCTATGTTTACGGCTGACTGCTACTCTGAAACTCTGGTTTGGCCCGTGTGTGATGACTTTAGGTTGGTGTGAGTGAGTGAGTGAGGAGGAGACAGGGAATTTTGTTCATGCATTCTAAAATTGGTAAGCAGGACAGGCGTGGTGGTTTACACCTGTAATCCTAGCCAAGGCTGAGGCCAGCAGATCATCTGAGGTCAGGAGTTCAAGACCAGCCTGACCAACATGGTGAAACCCTGTCTCTACTAAAAAAATACAAAAATTAGCAGAGTGTGGTGGTGGGCGCCTGTAATCCCAGCTACTAGGGAAACTGAGGCAGGAGAATCGCTTGAACCTGGGAGGTGAAGGTTGCAGTGAGCTGAGATTGTGCCACTGCACTCCAGCCTGGTCGACAGAGTGAGACCCTGTCTAAAAAAAAAAAAATGGTAAGCAGACATTCCCAAGGACTGAAAAAATGGACAAACATTTTTAAACAGGAACATAAATGTGTTCCAGATAAATACACAAACCTTTAGCAAATAGAAGATATTTTCTTTTACCATATAACTAGGGAATATACATCACACTTGTTAGCTTGGAATATGGTGCTCAAGATGTTTTGAATTTTAAATCCTACTTATATGGCCAGAAGAAGTAGTAGTATCACTATAACAGGTCAAAAACGGAAGCTGGATTAAGTCCTATTATCTTGCAATTGTTTTTAAACAACATTTCACAAAGCACACAAAAATGTCTTAAAAATAAAGACGTAACTATTATAGGGTTATCTTTTCCTCATGATTAGAATTTTGTCCTTTTGGTTTTAAATTAATGTTATTATTCATTGCATGACTTAAAATATTAATTAAAAGTTCACTATACTGCCAGAAAAACCTGTTGTATAGACTTTTAGGGGATAAATCTTTATCCTAAACCACAATCTCACTCCAGTGCCTGAGGCAAATGTTCTGTGCTAGATACATATTTTAAAATATGCAATAATGTTTACCATCCTCGAACAGATTAATCTCTGCTACCAGATGGGCCCTGCTTTTGATTCTATAAAATGTTCACCATAAACAGTTATTTCTTACAACAGTATCTCATAGTATTGAAGTATATCAAATTTCAGAGGAAGAAAACTTGACCTCAGAGTGGCTGTAACAGTCAAATGACACATTTAAAAACTCCTACACAGGATAAACATGTAAAGCAAAACTGTAACCTTGTTATGTAAACAAAGGTATATTAGCAAAACAATGGCTTTGCTTTTTGGATAACCCAGTGGTTCCTTTGGTAGTATCCATGGGGGATTGGTTCCAGGACCCCCCTCCACCAAGGATACCAAAACTACAGATGCTCAAGTCCGTGATATAAAATGGCACAGTATTTGCATACGGCCTACACAAATCTCCCCATATACTTTAAATTATCTCCACATTACTTATAACATCTAACACAATGTAAATACAATGTGAACAGTTGTCATTTCCTATGTTTTCATTATGTCTCCAATCCTAAAACTTTCAATCTGCAGTTGGTTGAATCCGCAGATGTGGAATCCAGGGATATCGAGGGACAACTGTATATACTTGTCTTCTAATAGAAAACACTTTTAAAGAGAGATACACCACCAGGCCAAGGCAAGACTAATGGCGAAGTTGAGAGAAATCTCTCTTTTCCTACCTCTCCTGGAAACAGAGGCAGCTGCAATGGGAAAGTGTCACAAATAGAAAAGCCAGAGTTTTGAAAGGCCCCAGAACTTTTCCATGAGCAGTGGGTTTATTTATTTTTCAAATTTTATTTTAGAATCACAGAGTATATGTGCTGGTTTGTTATATGGGTATATTATGTGACACTGAGATTTGCGTTACGATTCATCCCATCATCAGGTAGTGAGCACAGTACCCAACAGGCAGTTTTCCAATCCTTGCCTCCCACCCCCAATAGTACCCAGAGTCTATAGTTGCCATCTTTGTGTCCATGTGTACTCAATGTTTAGCTCCCATGTATAAGTGAGTACACGTGGTATTTGGTTTTCTGTTTCTGTGTTAGTTCGCTTAGGATAATGACCTCCAGCTTCATCCATGTTGCTACAAAGGCCATGATTTCATTTTTGTGTGTGTGTGTGGCTGCACAGTATTCCACCGTGTATATGTACCACATTTCCTTTATCCAGTCCACTGCTGGTGGGCATCTTGGTTGATTCCATGTCTTTGTTATTGTGACTAGTGCTGCAATGAATATATGGATGCATGTGTCTTTTTGATGGAATGACTTATATTCCTTTGGGTATATACCAGTAATGGGATTGCTGGGCCGAATGGTAGTCCAGCTCTTACTTGAGAAATCTCCTAACTGCTCTCCCCGGTGCTTGGACTAATTTACATTTCCAACCAAGAGCATATAAGCATCTCATTTTCTCTGGGGGTCCCTCCAAAATATGTTACTTTTGTTTACTTAACAAAAGCCATTCTGACTGGTATGACGTGGCATCTCATTGTGACATGGCAGCTCATTGTGATTTGATTGAGCAGTGAATTTAATTGCATCTCAACTCGCTATGAAATTAATAAAATACATTCACATAAACCAACACTTTAGCCTTGGCTTTTGTCTTCCAGGTAAAGGAGTATACAGTCATACAGGTGTTTCTGAGGATCCCAGAGGGTGACACTATCTAAGGCTGTTGTAATGGGCCCTTTTTGGACTACAACTGCCACCAGGCACACACAGGTATATGTAATTAATGCACTTAAGTAGGAGAATAAATTGTACAAATCAAGCCCCCATTGCCTATACTGGTCAAGACAGCAGCATAAGCAAAATGGGAAAAGAGCCAGGCTGGGGACTTAGAGATGACGGCAGGCACAGGGAGGCAGAAAGCAGGACAACTGATGTTCCTGAAAAGGGGGCCATGCCCGCCAGCCACAGCTTCTGCTAATCAGGTGTGAGTTACAGTGACACGAAGACCCTCAGCTCAATGTTCCTCTTGGCTGGGATGCTTATCCATCAGAAATAAGAATTTTAAAATATGATCACAGTAATGCTGACAAGGATGTAGGAAAACTGACACCAATATTATGCTACAAGATAGGAAGGTACGCGTTTTAAGGAATCCTGTTGAACTGTCTCAAAAGTCTTAAAATACCTTAGAACTAATAACTACACATTTAAGAATCTAGGAACTGCCATCCTCCTCTCTTCCTCCCACCCTCCCTCCTCCATACACGCACCCAGCCACCCACCTACTTGCACAGTCACCTCTTAAGCAGAGGAGTGACCCTATATTCACAATCCATTCAACATCTATCCCTAACTACTCAACTTTAAAAAATAAGGTAATGTTTGGAAGTGGCACCCTCAAGCAAATACTATTTAAACCAAACAAAAAAAGGGCCTGGAGCAGTGGCTCATGCTTGTAATCCCAACAATTTGGGAGGCGGAGGTGGGCAGATTGCTTGAGCTCAGGAGTTCGAGACCAGCCTGGTCAACATGGTGAAACCGTCTCTACTAAAAACACAAAAATTAGCTGGGTGTGGTGGCGTTTGCCTGTAGTCCCAGCTACTCCAGAGGCTAAGGCATGAGAATCACTTGAACCCAGGAGGAGGAGGTTGCAGTGAGCCGAGATCACGCCATCACACTCCCAACATGGGTGAGAGAGTGAAACCCTGTCTCAAAAAATAAAATAAAATAAAATATAATAAGCTAAAATTAAAATTAAATAAATTTTAAAACAAAACAAAATAAAAAAGGCGTCAAGGAAAGTTAAGGCAGATTTAGTCATGATTCCCATGGAATGATCTCACAATTTCAAGTGTTGGAACACCAGAAGCAGCTTTCTAAAGACAGTCTTTATGTTTGAAAGATTACATATATAGCAACCATTTCAATTTCATGCAAATAAGCACTTCAGATTGTTTTGAGAGAACATCCCAGGGGCAACATCACTGATTTAAATAGCACTGTATCTAGAGCAAACTGGACAAGAATCAAGATGACGTGTTCTAGAAAACTTTGTTAGATGACTTAAAAAGGGGCCTGGTGAGGACACAGAAAATGATGTTGAAATTGCTTGTAAAGATACTGAATGAAATAATGACATAAAATTTGAGAGTCTAGGGAAACTTCATATGCTAAAATTTATATATTTTTGTATAAAATGTGACGGAATTTGTTTTTTAACTAATTTAATACATTCAAATATTAACACTCTTAAGGTGAAATTATCTACACATTTATACATTCTAGTTGGTTACAAAATTTCCTTCCTGGGGAAATAGGGCTAACTTACTGCAGGGACTTACATTTAGACACAGATGGCAATTTTGAATTTTGAGAAAGATGTCTATATGGATGCGTAACTTTGTCTTATTTTGGGGAGTAAAAATTAGAAACCAAAACATGGACATAAAAGCAATCAAGTTTGAAACCAAGATTTTAACCTTAACTATTCACTGCAACCATTTATGAAACATTTTAAAGGTGCAAAGAACAGAGACCTATGGCAGTAGGTATGGTGTAGACATCAACAGTTTACAAAGCATTATATGTAATTCTAATAATCAGACAAGTTTGAGAAACAATATTCAATGGCAGGGAAACCTTTTGTGTAACGATAAGTGAAAAAATGTTAGTATACAAAACTACACAAAAAGTATGAGCTTAATTTTGTCCCCCCAAAGCATTCTCATTTATACATGAAAATAATACATGGAAAAAAATGTTCTGGAATGTTAACAATAGTTTTTCCATTAAGTGAATTTGTGGGTGAACTACATTTTCTTTTTTATCTTTTTTCCTATATTTTCTACAGCAAATCTTTGCTACTTTTAAAATTTTAAAAGTCATATTTTTAGAAAGAAAAGTATTTTGAGAAAGAAATCTAAAAGGGGAGCAGAGGCTTTTAAAATCTGGTTTTCATATTTCTAGATCCTAGTGAACAATAATGTCATTAGAAGAAAATATTCTATACTGTTAAAAGCTCAATTTGCTAAGTGTGTCACTAGTATAAGTTTTATACTGGTGGCATGATTTTTCTATAAAAATTAACACATCCACTTATAATTTGAAATTAACTAAGGAAAACAGCTAAATATAACTGATAACTGAAGGTATGTGATTCTAGTTTCCCCAGTGGATTAAAACAATGGTGTTCCCTGGGAATCCCAAACTGCTGCATTACCGGGTGATTTACTGGGCGAAGAATTTCATGTTCTAGAAACTACCATAAGCAATTACCTATCAGCATCTGGGTATTACAAGGCCTTTTCTGTTTTTGATGAAAAGCTTTCCATCAGTAACTATTTAGTGATCATTACTATATAATCAACACAACATTGTGATAAATCTGAGGATGCTACAAAAGGATTTTTAACCCTTGCTCTGGTAACAGCATTTTCCCCCCTAGAGATTGAATGAGATTTCCATCACTTTAAAAGTGAACTGCATTTGGAAAACATGAAAAGGAAAAGTAATGGGGAAAGTTTCAACCCTATATTCTATAAAAATGGAGAGCATTAAGAACTAATTTGAGGAAAACAGAATTGTGCTCTTTAAATCAGTGTCTTCAGAATGCATAAACTGAAAAAGCGAATGTTCAAATAAGTGTTATAAAGACTGTGAAATCAATTTTAACTGATGATTTCAAAATGCAGGAAAAAAAGCAACATTTACCATTAATATTTACTACAACATTATCTGGCAGATGGTGTACGGGACAAACATTTTTGCTCTCATTAGGTGGTGGGGTAAAACCCAGAAAACTGGGTTCACTTTGCTGGAGTATGGGAGGAGCCTCTCTGTCATTAGGTCTTTTTTGGGGCAAATGACAGCAACTCCCTCATCTACAGAAACTGGTGCCAATGCACTTCAGTATTCAGCAGCTTTCCAGGTGCACAAAAGTCTGTGGGGTAGGGAGGCCTTCTAAGGACCACATGCAAAGCAGGGAGCAGGGGCAGGCAAGAGCTTTCTCTTCTGGTAAAGTTTTCCTCTCTAGTTTTACAAGTGAAGAAATTTGGTCTCACGGAGGTTGAAGACATTGCCCACGGCCCCAGTGGAACATAGACCTGTAATCTAAACCTACGGGTAATTCCTAAGACTGAATCCACCTCCCCATGCTGCCTGCATCAGCCCTGGAGAGGAAGAGAAAGACCTCCCGTCCTTATTGGTGAAATTTCCTCATGGAATTCATGTGCAATTAGTACGTGGAAATACCAACTGAAGAGAATATAAAATAATGGGCACTGCTAGGATAGTTGTAAGCTGCAACTCACTTCCCCAATATACCTTGCATATAATAAATTTAATGGCATGATGCAGATGTCAGTTACCAACATCATAATGTCTATTTCTTTAGTTCCCGTTTGTTCTCAAGTCAGCCTTTAGAAAAATAAGGACAACAAAAATCCTTCCTCATTTAGGAATAGAATCCTGCATTTTGTGCAGTGGTCATGCTGTATGGGATATGTGTTTGAAAGAAATGAGAAAAGACGGTAGGATAAAATGGAAAAAAAAAAATCCAAAACCAAAAACCTCATTAGATTTGAAAGCGAGTACAATTAGCATTGTAAGCAGAAAAATCAGCTCACCATAAATGTAATTTCTTTTCTTCCTTTCCTTTCAAGCTAAAGACTCATAACTTTTTTTAAAAAAAGTTTTATTTTTGACCAATGATGAGTGCTCTTTGATAAAACCAATGTAATAAAGCGGAACTTTTGCAAATAGGACAATAAGTGAGAAGAAATGCAGTGTGGTTTTGTGAAAAGGATACATGCCTGAGTTCCGGTCTGGGTTGTGTTTTATATGATCAGTTCACTCATTGTCTCTCTTCAATTTCTGATTGAAGATGATGTTGATCATGCTTTTGCACAGTTCAGGTGTCTGTTATCTCCTCCAGCTGTACCAGATTCCACCTGTTCTAAATTAGATGCCACTCTTCTGTGCTTCCAAAGCACTCTGAACTTTGTGCTTCTTTCTCTTACGAGGCGGCCATGGGCCCACCAAAGATATCATTTTTATCTTGTTCTTTTGTAGACAAGCACCTATCACAGTCCCCAGTACAAAGTAAGCACTTAATTAAAGCTCATTAGTAAAGCTCCAGTTGCTCCCCAAAGGCCTTCCTGGGTTTCAGATTGAATATATCTACGGGCCACATGCAGTGGCTCACGCTTGTAATCACAGCACTTTAGGAGGCCAAGACCGAAGCTTGCTCGAGCTCAGGAGTTTGAGACCAGCCTAGGCAACACAGAGAGACCTTGTCTCTACTAAAAATAAAATATAAAAATAAATAAGCTGGGTGCGCTGGTGCACACCTGCAGTCTTAGCCATGCCAAAGACTGAGGAAGAAGGATCACTTGAGCCCAGAAAATCGAGGCTGCACTGAGCTATGATTGCATCACTGCATTCCAGCCTGGGTGACAGAGTGAAAAAAAATCTATGAACTAATTACCCCGTGACTAAAACTTAAACGGTAAATATATTAACTTATTATAACATATAAAAATGAAAGTTGAAAGTTTCCAGTGCCTCATTCTTTTGTTAAAGAATTTAAATTTATCAATTGATATTTAATTCCTCCCACTACAGAACTTTAAGTGACTAGTTTCCATGTATTACAAGATGATTTTTACAAGAAGAGATGAAAGACACACTTCCAAGGGGCTAAAAATCAAATGTATGAGTCATATTTTGTATTTTTGCTAATTTGAAATACATTTTTTATAACTAGAAAATTTATATTTAGCATCTCTCAATATGTCACAGTAATAGGAAGTTAAAAAATAACACTCTTTCTGGTTCCAAAACTTAGTCTTCATGTCTATCAAATTTTTCAAAGTTAGTTAGGATTCTGCATTTTTTTCTGTCAATCGGGGTGTAATACATGGCATGAAGGTTATAAATCCTGTAACTAGATACAATGATAAATGCATGTACCCCATTCTTGTTAATTTTCCATTCCACAATAAAAAACCCCTGCTAACTCTGATCCTTTCAGTGTGGGGATTACCTGTACCAGCAACCCACAAACTCTGCTGCTGCTTCCTGTGCAGTGAACTCTACAACTGCCTTTCTCCTCCCTTTGGCTTATCTTGCTCTGCTCCTTCATGTTAATTCCATTCTTCTAGAACTTCTGCATTGGCATTCTTATTTGGCATTCTTATTTACACTAAAAGAGTAGTTATTAATGGCAGGTAATGTGTCCCCCAGGGGACACTGAGCAACATCTGAAGACATTTTTGATTGAAGCAGTGACAAGACAGTTCCCATGACAAAGACAAAAGACCAAGAGTGTCGAAGTTTAAAGAAACCCTGGATTAAGCTATCATCTTTTTCCTACTTTTTCCCCTAACATCTTATATATTACTTTTTTTTAATTTGTGGAATTATTCCGTTTTCCTCATTTTTCCTTCTCTAACTCTTCCATATGTGTTAATCATGTAAATATATCTACAGAGTCCAAACATATATACATGTACCTCCGTGGGTATGTGAATACGGCTTAGGTACTGGTATGAATGCTGATGGGCATGTGTGTATTCTTGTGACATCTTAGCATGTAGTGCACTTAAAAGTCATGGAAGGAGTGTGTGTGACAGAATATGTAGAAAAATTAACTTGAAGTGTTTATTACCTATATATACAAATGTGTGTGTCTACGTGTTCCTAGCCCTTCATATTATAAGTATTAATTGAATAGTTTTCATAGATTTGCTTAAGTGTACAAACAGAAGAGTGCAGATATAGTTGGGTTTTTTTTTTTTTTTGAAAAATCAAAGGGTATTGAGGTTAAGTTAAAAACCTTAACACATAAATGCAGTTGTGATCTCTAAATTCACTAAGCATCTGTCTTTCCAGTAAGGATTCCAGACATCAGCCCATGTGATGCTACTGTTAGCTAAATCTAGGCCCCAAACTTGAATTAGTTTTACAACATGTAAAGGGGAAAAGACATGTCTAAAAATTATAAACCTGCTGCACATACATTACAGTGTATTGTTTATTCCTCACAACATCTCAATATAAAAAACTATTATGAATCACATTTTACAGATAGGAAACAGACGTGGAGAGGTTAAGAAATGTGCCAATGGTTCTAAGGCATTAAGTGACAATGTCAAGATACAATCTTTAGTGATCTCTGGCAATAAAATCCATGGCCTCAACTATTAATGCAATACTAACTCCCACATCTGAATCTTTAATGTATGCCCACAGCAGATCAGGAAAGACTGAAATCACTGTAATCAATTCTATAAAACCTTTGTCTCTTATTTTGTGCAATTTTAAGACGACTATGTTTCGTAAAGAAAAAGAGTCAAAAGGTTAAGTAAAAACTTTCACAGATTTCAACAACATATCTTAGCAGAATTATTTTTTCCTTTATTGGTTTTCCTTATAAAATCTCTAAGAAAACAACAACTGTACGTTATTCAATTATTTATTACTGAATAAATAAGAAAAAGAAAAGAGTCAGGCACATTAATCACTTCTTTGATCCAAATAGAATTCTGGTTCCCATGAGATAAAGTTACTCTGTGTTTTTGGTTTTAAATAATTCCTGTGATAAAATCCCAAATTAATTATTAAGTAAATTAGCAAACTCACATTATATGATTCATTTTCTTCTTAGCATCAGAACTTTCAGTCACAGTTAAGATAGCCAACATTCAATTATCTACTCACAGACAGGATCACAGTACAAGTAATCCCAAGTGACAGATAATCCAAAAAGGCATTTATGTTGGGTTTAAAATTCCTTATATGATTCCAGCAGATTTACCACCATAATTATATTTATTAGACTCATATTAAAATTCATTTGTATTTCTTAAACACATGCCAACTGAGGGAGGATCTCAGAAACATGCTGGATCAAGAAAGGAAGCTGATTTGCTATTAGCAATTTTCCTGTGAATAACTGACAAGAAGTCATGGGGATAGTAAAACTAAATTTCATATTTATTAAGAGTCTTATGTGATAAATTAGAGATTATATTATAGCAGTATTGTAGAGGTGTTACGGCATGGGCTGTGGATTCCAACAGACAGGTTTGTGTACTGGTTCTGCTTTTGTTCCGTGACCATAAGCAAATTTCTTATCCTTCTAAACTTCAGTTATTTACTTACAACAGTGCTAATATTAGCACTCCCTACATATTAAGGGAGTTCTAAAAATCCAATTATTAAATGCACACTGCTTGACACAAAATAGTTAAAATTAGTTGTGGTTGTTATTTTTTGTTTCAGTTATTATTTTATCTATTTTACTGTAGTGCTAAAACTAGAATATCCGATAGTTTGTATTATTCCTGCCTCCCATAAAATGATGCCATCTTTGATTATTCAATAAATTACATAGTATACTGTAGGGTCAAATATTAGAATATGTTCATCTGGTGCAGACAGGCAAATACTAGAGATGCACAGTTTTCTAGTTTTAAACTTCTGGGGCCATACGTATTCAGGAATTCAAACTTTGGTAGGTTTTGTAGAAGGTAATAGCACCCCGCCAGGAGGGCTTGGGGTGGAACTGGATACTCCAACACATTAATATCTCTGCAGTAAAACACATGAACATTTACACTGAGTGTTATAAAGACTATAAATACTTGTATGTCAGTTTAGTACAGTTTTTAATTCTAAATAAGTATTTTTTCAGAATTTTTAAGGATTTTAGATTATAGATAAGAAGTTGTAGAAATGGATTAAATAGAATGATACAACTAACCTTGATTCTACAGTTTTCCATTAATAATATACTACATATCATAGCATTATAGGGTAAGATAACTGGGGAATTAAAAATTCCTCTTGGTTTACATAAAATATCCCTGAATAATTTGTAGTAAATGGAATTCTAAACAGCAATTCAAGTTTAAGTAATTACTCCCTAATTTTTAAAAGGGTATGGCAGATATCCTGATTTGTATAAAGTGACATACAGATAGCATTACCCATTTTATACTTGGTTTCAATTAGGAATTAATTTCTCTCATAGTTGTACTTTACCAGTGAGTGGGATTAAATTATCAGATTTAAGGATTTAACAAACTATTAAATTCCTCAGTGCTGATCAGTAGATGAAGCAGAACATAAGCAATATGATTGGAAATGGAGCTGAGTTCTCTAGGGAAAAAACACTGGTCTATAACTATAATCTTCCCACAGATACACAACAATTATATCGGATTGTAAATAGTCCCCAGTATGAGGTAGAAAAAAATCTGATGCATATTTATAAAAGACTGAAGGAAATCGTTTATATCATTCACTGATCAGAGTAAGGAAAATATTATTGACTATAAATCCAAAATATTCAATCCAAAAGATTTTAAATTACAAAGGAGTTCAAAAGTTAGTCTAACTGCCTGGGTAAAATGTGCTGAAAGTTCTGTTCAACAGAAACATCAATCAACACAAAATTCATCATTCAGGAAGTGCTAAATTTTCAGTAATCACTGACATGAGAAGATCACAGTAGAATGAAGGACTATATATGCGTTAAAAGTGGTACATAAAAGACCATAAAAATAAGAATTTTGAAGAGGACTTAATGTTGTCAAGTCTGAATAAGGTTAGAGTAATAGTTTTCAATCCAATATAAAATTAAGGAGTAAATAACAAGTAAACAGGTTTAAAAGCTTCAATTGTCCAAGTACAGGTATAAGGAAGTCTGACAGAAAATATATGATGAAAGACATATATAGTTATATAATAAAAACAACAAATAAAAAATCAAGGCCCCTTCCACTAAACAAAAAAGGAGTCTATAATAAGTCAAATGTTAAGGTCAATTTGATTGCCTAAATTCCAAACATAACTTTGTGCTTTCTGTTAGGATAAAAAGAAATAACATGAGTAGCTCTATAATCACATTATCTCAGTAGTGAGCTGTATACATTTCTTACCATTGTTTCAAAAACCACATTAAACTGCAAATCTTTTTCATGAGGAGCTTTATGAAAGGGACCCAAAGTGATGACATGCAAAATAATCTGGACAATTTATAGCAAGTAAAATGTGGAAAAAGAAAAGCCCAAATTTCATTTCAGCCAAGGCAGAGTAGTTTGTATTAAATCAACTCTTGTATTAGAAACAGTAACAAAACTAGATTAAATTTGTAAAAGTGCATTTTAAGACACTGGAGAGCAACTAAAACAATCAGAACTTTAAGGTCCAAGATCCAAGAAGGAAAGAAACACAAGAAAAGGAACTATCAATGTATATCATTTTTTCCTTGAGGCATAATCACGTCTGCTATTCACTTAAATTACAAAATATTTCAGAATACTATCCCAAATTACTTAAAACTAAAAGTGGAGGAATAGATAAGAACAAACTAAAAGGAGATAAATAGATAAGAAAAAGAACAAATTAAAAATTTTTAGAGTTATCCAACATGTACTTTAAAATAACAATCATAAAATGCTTAATAGATAAGAAAATTGTACTCCAAAACTGCAGTCTACAAAACCAAACAAAAACCTAGTCAAATATAGATTCCAAAAGCGAAAAATACAGTATTTGAATTGAAAACCTGACACTTGTGTTTGACAGCAGAAGGACATAGAAACGATTAATGAACTGAAAAATGAACGAGCAAAAATGAGAATGTAGTTCGAGTGGAAGTAGTAAGATACTTTAAAAAGCATAAAACAGGCCCGACACAGTGGCTCACGCCTATAATCCCAAAACTTTGGGAGGCGGAGGTGGGTGGATCCCTTGAGGCCAGGAGTTTGAGACCAGCCTGGCCAACAGGGTGAAACTCCATCACTACTAAAAATACAAAAATTATCCGGGAGTGGTGGTGGGCGCCTGTAATCCAGCTACTCGGGAGGCTGAGGTGCGAGAATCTCTTGAACCCGGAAGGCAGAGGTTGCGGTGAGCTGAGATCACGCCACTGCACTCCAGCCTGGGCGACAGAGCAAGACTGCCTCAAAAAACAAAAGAAAACAAAACAAAAACACACAAGACACACAGGAAAGGTATTACATGTATGTAATTGGAGGCCCAGAGGAGTGGAGAGAAAGAATAGGGAAACAGGGCACAGCAACATTGAAAATACTGGCCAGATATTTTCTGAAAGACATTTTGCTGTACAATTCAAGAATCTGTAAATCCCAAGCAATATAAATTCAAAAGAAACTACTCAAAAGTAGTCAGTGAAAAGATGACCTCCCAAAGAGTAACTATTTGAAGAGTTACTTCTCAACAAAATGACAGAACCAGAAGACAACAGGATAGGTTTACATTCTGAAATAAAAAAAATAAAACAATTGACAACTTTGATACTTTTCTATCAAAAATGAAGACAAAATACAAACATTTTAAATAAAAACAGAGCATTCATGGCTAACAGACCATGTAAAAAGAAGTACTAAAAAATTTCTTCAGGCCCAAGGAAAATCATCCCTAATATAGAAATATGGAAATACAAGAAAGAAAAAAGAGCAAAGGAAAAGGTAAATATGCACATAAATCTAACTGAGTAATGAAGACATCTTGCTAGGCTAATAATATACTGTCTTAACAATAATTATATTTTGGGGTTTAAAATGTGGGGCAAAAAGGGGGGGGGAATTTATAGAGTTAAAATGTCCCAAGATCTCTGCATTGTCTAGAAATTAAGTAAAAGGATTAAACTATGGTGAGCATGAAAAAGCCACAGGGGCAATGCAATTTATAGGATAAACCACTGAAAATAATATTTACACTAAAGAGAAGGTAGGGAAAGGAAATTTTAAAATATCAGGAAAAAGGGAATAAAAAGCATACAGTGTGATGGTATAATGTACAGTACTACATTCTGCAATTAAGTAGTCTAGTTTTTATGGTTTTAAAATTATAGCTTCGATTTTTAAGAAAAACTTAAATGTAGTAACTCTTAAATATAAGAAAATAAAAGTCGAAAGCAAATGAATGAAAAAAACACTAGGCAAATACAAAGCAAAAGAAGGTTGGTACAGTTATAGTCATACTAGGGAAAAAAGATGGTAAGCTAGAATAATTACTAGAAACTAAAAAGGACAGTTTACTGACAAAAGAACCACTCCAACAGGAATATATACATACATACATACATATATATATGTGTGTGTATATATATATACACATACATATGACATATATATGTCAATTTATAAAAATAGTCTTAAAAAGCAAAGGCATAAAGAACTAAAATGAGTAATAGACAAGCCTACAAATATAGTGTGAGATTTTAGCATAACTCACTCAGTAACAGATAGACAAAAAGTTAGCAGGGCTATAGAAGACAGGGAAAAAAAAAACAAATTAACAAACTTATCTTACTTATTTAGAACAACGTACCTGATATCTATCCAATACACAGTGTTTTTCAAGTACTTATGAACTATTTACCACAATGCGACCCCACAGTGGGCTACAAAGCAAGTCTTAACAAATCTAAAGGGATACAATCATTCAGCACGCCCTCTAGTAACATGGAATTTCACCATGTTGGTCAGGCTGGTCTTGAATTCCTGACCTCAGGCGATCCAACCCTGTCTCTACTAAAAATACAAAAATTAGTCGGGCATGGTGGCGGGTGCCCGTAATCCCAGCTACTTGAGAGGTTGAGGCAGGAGAATTGCTTGAACCTGGGAGGCAGAGGTTGCAGTGAGCCAAGATTGTGCCATTGCACTCCAGCCTGGGCAACAAACAAGAGCAAAACTCCTTCTCAAAAAAAAAAAAGAAAAAAAAATGCTGGGTGTAGTGGCTCATGCCTGTAATCCCAGCACTTTGGGAGGCCTGAGGTCGGGAGTTCAAGACCAGCCTGACCAACATGGATAAACCTCGTCTCTACTAAAAATATAAAATCAGCCGGGCATGGTGGCATGTGCCTGTAATCCTAGCTACTCGGGAGGCTGAGGCAAGAGAATCACTTGAACCCAGGAGGTGCAGGTTGCGGTGAGCCGAGATGGTACTCCAGCCTGGGCAACAAGAGCAAAACTCCATCTCAAAAGAAAAAAGGCGGGGGCGGGGGGGGGGGGGTGATTTCAGTACAAAGCCTACAGACATTATAAAAATATTAAGATTTTTGTTCGTTTGTTTTTCGTTTTTGAGACAGAGTCTCACTGTGTCACCCAGGCTGGAGTCCAGTGGCACAATCTCAGCTCACCACAACCTCCGCCTCCCGGGTTCAAGTGATTCTTCTGCCTCAGCCTCCCGAGTAGCTGGGACTACAGGTGTGCACCAACATGCCCAGCTAATTTTTGTATTTTTAGTAGAGATGGGGTTTCACCATATTGGCCAGGCTGGTCTCTCGAACTCCTGACCTCATGATTTGCCCACCTTGGCCTCCCAAAGTGCTGGGATTACAGGCGTGAGCTACTACGCCTTGCCTAAAAACAATAAGATTGTTATAAAATGGTTTATTCTGATAAATTTTAAATTCTAAAAAACAGAACTGTTTAATAAGTTTGCTTCAAGAATTGTTTCAAACACTTATCAAATAAATCACCCAAATCTGACACAAACTCTTCCACGGAACAAAAAAAGAAGAAACACATAGTGAATGGTTTTATGAAGCTGGCATACTTGTTATCAAAACCTGCCTAAATTTACAAATTGGCAAAACAAATCCATATTTTTTAAAGCCATATTTTTTAAAGGATAATCATTACTCTTGAAAATGGGTAGTGACTAGGATGAGACATCAACGGGCATATAAATTATTATTTCTTTATCTGATTGTTAGTTACATATATCTGTGTTTATTTTGTGAAAAATTTGCAAACTGTACTTATAATTTGTACATCTCTCCATGTGTTATACAATTTTAAAAAAACTTACAGAAACAAAAAAGTCCTTAATTTAGACCTTTCTGCAGGTAAACTTTAATTCATTAAACATTATGTATGTATTTTGTGAAGAATAAAGCTATTATATAGATGCACCATTATTCAGAGTAAGTTTTCTCTTTTGTTCATCAAAAACAACTATAAGAAAAAGAGAAATATCTTGCTAAAATCATGCCAAATTATACTGATGGTACTTTTTCAATGTCCACAAACTAAAAAATACATTTGTTGTGATTTCTTCTCAGGAAACACATGTAAGTTTATATGATTGTTAGTATTATTTTCCTACCTACCTAAACTATTGTATTTAATAATACATTGTAAATTCCAACAAGTATAGCAATATATATTTTTCAGGGTTTAATTTTACATTTTCAAAATTGTAGACATATCTGGCTCAGTCCCCTTATCTTTGATTTCTCCTAGATTTTCTATAATTATTCTGCAAGTACATAGATAAATTATATCTATATCCAAATCTATAACAGTTATATGCTGAGTATATGTAATATACTCAGCATATAACATAGTTCCTGGTAACTTGTAATTACTCTTTAATAGTTGTTAAATGAAGAAATGGACTCAATGACAAAGTGATAAATCAGATGGTCTCTGATCAATTTCTCTTCTATTGAAGGCTTTAATGTCCTCTTAAGTAAATTTGTCTCCCTTTCTAAATGTTAGGAGGTTGCTTTCTCCTTTGACAAAACAAGTACTGAATGGTTCCGTGGCCCTGGCTAACTTGTCCTTGTAGTTCAAAATCAGAAGGCTCCGAGTAGAGCCACACTGATTCCTTCTCGACATGGTTTTCATGTCTAGCTTGTTTATACGATGTACGATTACCCAGTTAGAACATTCTTTGAATCTCTCATTTATGTTGAACTAAAAGAACTTTTCTGCCATTTAAGGCATTGTAAGTCAGCTTTCCTGAGGTTCACCTCTCCATTCTATATCTAACATTGCTTTTCTTACTTTTACAAACTCCAATATAAATTCTCATTTTCCCCAGGTTGCCATCACTGTGACGTCATCAAGCAGTTCTTCCTTCTTATTCAGAACATAATCAGAGCACAGCGTCAGTTTTCCCTGATTGCTTCATTTCTCATTTGGCAAACGCAACAAAACCAAACCTGTCAGCAAGCTGAAGATTTACCAGATGCCCATATACTATGCTGCAATAACATTTTACTTATATGATTTGGGCAATGTACACAGTATCTAACTGATTTTAACAGTAACATTTAAAAATACATGCCAACACAACTTTGGTTGGTTTCTACGGTTAGCACTTTTCAAACATTTCCTTCTTTGAAGTCCATGCCTTGGTATTTATTCTGACATAGAGATAAAAAAATCTTAAAAGTACTTAAAGGTAACTGCCAGACGGATGTGCATGTGTGTGTGTTTACATGGCTGTTTTAAATACATTCTTAAAGCAATACTTGTGTCCTCACGCCTAGACAGTCATTCAGCTTTATGATATCCATAATGCTAGAACATTTGCCTTCAGAGACCTGATGAGGCTGAAGTCAAGAAAAACGGAAGGTTAAAGTGGAAATTGGGGTGGAGGGATAATCACTGAGAACAAACTCAAATTAGCTACAATAAAGATTTCCCTCTAAGCCTTGTCATCTCTTTTGTCTTTCAAATATATTTCTTTCTTCTCTGGACCAGCCAGGGGCCTTCTACTCTCCAGATTTCTTTTTAATCCCTTGTTGACTTCCTTGGACTTTTTTTCTGGTCACCAGATAGTTTCTTTGGGGAAACTGGGATCAGTGGGGGGCAGGAATCAAATTTAACATTTTTACTTATGCAACATACAAATAATTACAAAGTATGAGATATGACTGATTAGTTGTTGCCTGTCATCCATTGCCACTGCTTTCTAATCATCTCCCTGAAGCATCGAGCTCCTCAACATTAAGGTTCTGTATTCTGCCAGTGAGATGTTCTCATTTAAGAGTCAGAAGGAGGAAATGAGAGGGAGGTCATCTTGCTGGTTTGGTTGCCAGCAACAACATTCAACATTGCAGAGTCGAGTTACTAGTCTGTTGGGGAGGCAGTTGTGTCAGCTGTAGTACTCGCAACAGCAGCAGCAGCTTCTCTGTCTCTGCTTCACAGCTATGGTGGCGTGTCCTGAAATCAATGGTGGGGAGGCAGACCTGACTTCCATCCCTCCTTCTCTTCAATGAATAAGCGAGCATTCGCTATACTAAATTCCTGTTCTCCTGAAATACCTAGAGTGGTTCATGTTTCCTGTACCATACACTAACTGACAATTGTTAAGAGACTGGAAAAGAGAATATGAAAGAGAAAAAGGAATGTAAACTGAGCGGGGAGAAAATGCAGGATAAGTCATCACCAGGAATGCACATTCTAAGTTCCTGAACACAGTACAAACGGAGTCCAGTCCCACTCCACTTGCCTCCAAAGTGTACATAGTTTCCCCATGTTCCTGACACCTCTGGGCCCTTCACACATTTGCTATCTCTGAACACAATTTTCTCCCGACCGCTTTTCCTTCACACCCAACTATTTCCTAATTCCTAACACATCTTTAGGATACAGTTCAGACATTCCCTGTCTTCCATGACACATCCTGATGCTCACTCTAGGCTGGTTAGCTTTCCTCCAGAATCCCATAATACATTTTATCCATCCAAATTTTTCCACTTCCCATGCTGTATTAAAGTTATCTGCCTGCAGATATCCCTCTTATAAGACGGCGAGCTCCTTGTAGTTTCGAATGACATTCAATAAATCTTGCCAAATGAATAAGAAAATAATTCTATATTTTTTATTGGTCCACTTGCCTGAAAAGACTAGAATGTTGTTTTTGTGGAGTTCGTGGAAGTGATCATATTAAGGCTTGAATCAAAGCGGGATTTCCTAGAGAAACTTCTAATTCTCCTTGTAAGCTATTTCCTGGAGGATGGAAGACGGCCACGTGCTTGGGTCCTGTACCTCATATAAAAGGGAAGGGATTCTGACACATCCTGTTCATGGTCAATGATTTGATTTTTAGTTTGGATTTTTCTGTGTGTCTGGCCATTTGCACTGCAAATATATTTCAGAATTTAATCTACACACCTACATGTCAGCACCACCCACTTTCACCCTGGGTAAGCTGATTTAGGGGCCAAAATTCTTCCTTTAGTTTTTCAAATCCCTTTCAATATGAATATATATTTTTAAAAGGAATGAAAAAAAATCAAAACTATTAGTTTCATTCAGTATTTTGAATGCTCAGGATTTTAAAGATGGTTAGACAGTATATGGATTACTAAAACTCCTCAGTGCCGTATCTGAGGGCAGAATGTAAGGTGGGTGACCCCTCACATGAGAACTGGCAATGGGAAGACAGTGAGATAGAAACCCAGCAGGAAACTGTGACCACTGCTCAACACAGAACAGGGAACTTGGGTAAGACTCCACTAATGAGAAGGAAGGAGAGTAAATCTGGGAGCACCTAGGAAGCCACTGGCCATCATGAATCACAAGCTCTTGATGAGTGCAGAATCCAGTTCTTTGGTGCCAGAATCTATTCTAACTGATCGGTCCTTGCTCCATCTGCTCTTAAAATTTTTTAATACCTCACTTAGCTAAGACAGGCTCATACGTGTTGTATGTTAGTGGTAAGCAATGGAAGGCTAAAGTACTCTCTGACATATTTTAAGAATATTCTCAAAAAGAGCCAAGCTTTTAGGAGTGGAAGTCTTTAGGCTCAGCTGTGCAAACCAGAAGTATCAGACACAGAAGACATGAGTGAACCTTTGTGAGAGCAGAGACCTTATTTTGACCACTGCTACCTTCCAAACACCTGGAATATTTGTGGTATAAATGAGTGAAATGAGGCTGGTGCTGTTAGGTGCCTCTCTTTCTCCTATTTGCTCATCTTTCTCGGTTACATCATTTGGTTAGTGCATTGACCATTTCACCTTCCACATTTTTATGGGTTTAAAGCCTAAAGAAAGAATCTTTATTTTATATATATATAAAAACAACATAATCGATGATCTATTTGACCAGTTTTGCTCTCACCTCTGCTCCCATTAAATGAGGACTTCAATAAGAATTCAGAGAAATCACTTATAGTAAACTCAACCTTTATTTTTAATAAACAAAAGGGTGAATAACCATAAACATGAAATGAACCATGAATATCATCTGCCAGACAACTGAAAAGAGACAAAGCTTTCTTAAATATGGCTTGAGATTTCAATCATTTCATCACTAGACTGATTTTAAAGAGACAGTAATTCTCAAAATCTGGTTCATCAATTTTTTGTTTAGTTTTGGTATGGTTGTTGTGTCTTTACTGTTTAGAAACCACAGCTTAAAAGCAACTTAGATAGTAATGCTTTAAATGACCAAAACTACATTTTATAATCAAAACACTCAGAAATGAGTTATTAAAACCCAATTGTATTATTCTTTCTCTGTGTTTATATTGGTTTTTGCGGATTTTTTTCTGAAAACTATATAAAACTTTGCTCAGCCTTAACTCTTTAGTGAACTATTTTATTTAAAAAATAACAACACATGAACTTGACTGTGTTTAACTTCTGTTCCAGGTAAAAAAGACATGCTATAAAAAGATTTAATACTGTTCTCAGGGAAAAGAAAATGTCAAGCTACAAAATATCTGTAATATGTATTAATATGTTTTAAAATATCTAAAAATAATTAATGCTGATAATGTATTCAAAAGCCCTATAATAGTGTTTAAATTAAGAAGGCACTCAGAATTTACAATTTAAATAGTAAACATAAGGCACTACTCAAAAAAAAGCATTGAAGCGAATAACTCATTAAAATGCAAATGAATACAAGTGAACTTGCTTAAAAAAAGCAAGTAAGGGAACCAAAGGCTATAATGGCAATGGAAAAGGCAAGGTCGAGGACTGTTCACGGGGGAGAATTCTGATGAGGTCAAACGCAGCCTTCCGAGCTGTGGACTACTTATTAAGGAAGTAGCAGTTCTGAATTTTTATTACAGAGCTTTGCTCATACTGTGATGATTTCAGATAAGGTATTTATAGATTGTCTGAATATTTGACCTTGGAACTATTTTATGGACACTAGATATATTGCTTTTTATGGAGAAAATAGACAGTTCTACATAGGTAAATCATTTGCATTATCAGAAGAGAAAGCTGGGCTGAGGTAGGGAAGGTGGTGGTGACACTTCCCCTGTGAAACATTTCATGCCTGTTCAATACGTTTAAGCAATTACGCACTACCATAAATTAGAAAAGATTATAAATCAATTAGTGAATCTTACTAGCAGCCATAGACCCATGTAAAATAAATCACATGATGCCCTTTTTACAATAAATTCAGTCTTGATAAACTCAGTTATTCAGGAAAATGTCACTGCAGTGATGTCTGTCTATTCTAAATTGGAATCAATCCAATAATTGACTTCTGTTTTCTTCAGCAAAGGGCACTTAACACTAATGTGTGGTACATAGTCATATAGGCCTGAAGATCACACAAGTACGCCCTATTATACCACCCTCCACCTTGGCAGATGGCTTACCTTGAGTGAAACCATTAACTACTCCCAATTCAAGTGACTGAAACTAAGAAACATGGGCCAACTGATCATCACCTTGAAAATAATATTTTCTTCAGAACTGACACTTTCCTTGATACTGAAATTTTCACTTACAGGTTTTAAGTAAATCTCACTGATATGTTTTTTGGATTAGATATTAACCAAAGAGAAATTTTAAGAATTATAGCTCTTTGCCCTTACAAAGTTTCAAAGATCTACAGTCATTACTAAATACCATATTTTAAATAGGTATTTTAATTATGAGATATAAAAATATAATCAGGAATAATTTGAGTATGGTTTACAATTATGTTTCAACACCGGTCATCTTAGGTTTTCATATATCATGTGCAAAAGAATACTTAAGTGAAAAGAACGTAGTAGTTATTGCCAAATTAGGAAGATCACTTGCCAATAAATACTAAAAAAAAAAGAACTTGAACAGATTTACTTTTGTAAGATTTGAAATATACAAAAGAATACAATTAATATAAGTTAGGAAGCATAATAACATGAACTCCCATGGTGAGCTTTTTGTCTTTTCTAATATATACATTTATTCTCTTTTAAGGTTACAAAGACCAGTTTGACAGCTTCCTGCAAATTTATTTTCATTACGATATAGTTCTAATATTTTTGAAAATTTCCACCATGATTTTTTGACTGACTCATGGGTAACTTAGAAAAATGTCAAATCTCAAAATGTATTTTTAAATTTTACTGTCTTCTAATTAAGTGTAGTGGTTAGAAAACATGGTTTTTGTGACAGAAATTTTCAGAAATTTGATGAAGCTTGCTTTGTTGTACATTGTGTGATACATTTTTGCAATTACTACATGTCCTTGAAAGAATGCCTATTTTCTAAACTGTTAGATACAGGAATCTATATATGTTTATTCCATTTACCCTATTAAATGTGTTGTATAAATCATTAATCTTTACTAGCTTTTCCTGCTTGACAAAAATAATTGATAAAGGTGTATTAAAATCTACCTCTGTAGTAGATGACTTTTTAACGTTTTACATTTGATGAATTGTGCTTTATATATTTTCATGCTATTTTTAAAAAATGCTTACAGGTTTAGTATTTTTATACTGTCCTGATAAACTAGTAAAACTATCTTCACCCATTTGTTTTCTGTGCTAAAATCTGAATGATCTGAAATAAAATGGCTGTATTTCCAGGGCAAATTTGTCATTATTCCTTTATTTTCAACCTTTGTTTTCATGTTTAGGTGTGTAAACCACATATGACTATACTTTTAAATTCAAACTCAGAGTCTCTGTCTTTTGGCTTTTGGAATTAGATTCTTGTATTAATTTTCTATTGCTACATGATAAATTACTGCAAACATACTGACTTAAAACAAGACAATGTATTATTCTCAGTTTTTGTGAGTCAGGAATCCAGCACATTTTAGCTGGGTGCTATACTCAGCTAAAATAAAAAAAAAAAAAAAAAAAAAAAAAGGTTTTAGCTTGCTGAGTCCTAATCTGGAGGTTCAACTAGCAAAGACTCACCTTCACACTACCACAGATTATTGGCTGAATTCAGTTCCTTGTGGCTGTAGGACAGATGCCTTTCGGCTTTTAGCTGGGACTGTTTTCAGCTTTTAGTGGCTACTCTCAGGTCCTTGCAATGTGGCAATCTCTCAGACCTCCCTTTCTAGAACCAGCTTGAGAAAACTCTCTTCCCTTAAAAGACTCCTGTGATAAGATCAGGTCCATTGGGACAATCTCCCTTTCTTAAAGACAATTGTGCCACAGGATACAACCTAATCACAGAAGTAAAATCCATCAAATTCACAATTCCAGGGATTATGCAAAACATGTACTCTAGGCTGAAGCAGACAGGAACTCTTGGGGGCCAGCCAGAATTGTGCATTCCACATTCATTTACGTGGCTTATAATTAGTGATACTTGGCTTTATTTTTACCTTATTCCTTTTCTTATTTCTTATGTTTCTATTTGTCCTTTTTGTTTAATTTTTTCAATTCTGATTTCTAAAAAATGACACAGAAATACTTTTCTGTGGCTGGGCGCGGTGGCTTATGCCTGTAATCCCAGCACTTTGGGAGGCAGAGGTGGGCAGATCATCTGGGGTCAGGAGTTTGAGACCAGCCTGGCCAACATGGGGAAACCCTGTCTCCACTAAAAATACAAAAATTAGCCAGGCATGGTGGCACACGCCTGTAATCCCAGCTACTCGGGAGGCTGAGGCAGGAGAATCACTTGAATCCAGGAGGCAAACATTGCAGTGAGCAGAGATCGTGCCACTGCACTCTAGCCTGGGTGAGAGTGAGACTCCGTCTCAAAAAAAAAAAAAAGAAAAGAAAAGAAATACTTTTTTGTTTGCTTGCTGTCTTACACATTCTATTCCCATTCAATTTCTTTGGGAAATTATACATTGAACCTCTGTTCTTTCAGCAGTTATTCTCAATTTTTTTTAAACAAGTATAATTAACAAACTATATAAGGACATTAGAAACTAACTCCCAATGTCCTCTCCAAATTTAAACGTTATTACAGTCTAATACTTCAGCTCTATCATTGTATAAAAATCCTATCAATCAGACCGTATTAATAGTATTTTAAGAAGAAAATGTGTGCACGCTTTTATAAAATGCCTTTTTTTAGTCATTATTCCATATTACAGCTCAGATCATCATTTTGGGTTCTATTTTTAACTCAGCAATAAGTTGGAATCTTTTAGCTGAATGCTTTAGAATTTCCTTTTAGTCTCTCAGTTTTTGTTTAAAACTGTCCTTATTTTTGTCAATATTTTGAAGGTATTTCACAGAATTATAGTGAGTGACCACACAGCTTTATGTGGACATTGTCTGTCAGCATTTTGAAAATATTATCCCATTGTCTTCTAGCTGCCACTGTTGATATTGACAGGTTGGCTGTCAGTCTACTGGTGTTTTCTTTGTAAACTGATGTCACCTTCTTGCTAGTACCTACTCCTCCATACTGCTGGAAGTAGCATTTCTATGAAAAATAAGTGATCAAATGATTGTCATTAACTATTGGCTTTGTAAAAGTTGTTTTCTTCATTTCTATGAAGATCTTATTATTATTGATATGGACAGGAGGCAAGGAAATACTGGGTAGAACAGGGTGGTTCCCCAGCAAAGGCCTCAACCTCAAGCCTGGAAACTGGCAGCTCTAAAGAGAACAGGTATTCCCTGTTTTCACGCCCAAATGTTGCCTTTTCCAAGACTACTCTGGCCTGCCACGACTCTATCCTGTGCTCATATAAACCCCTGACCCCCACAGCCACCCCCTCACCAAACAGATGTTTATATAGTTAATACATCCTTATCATATATAATCTAGTTGCTACTTTTCTTAGTATTTTAGCTGTCATAAAGGACTTCATGATAAAATAGCAGTAACTCCATTGGCATCTTCCCTTGACCTTCAAATCTGAAACGGCATTAATGGATGTCTCTCATGAATCTTAGACTCTCAATGGGTCATAAGAGTTACACAGACTTTATACCTGGTTTTGGAAAAGCATGAACTCAAAGTAAATTTAATTAAATTATCTATTCCACAACCTCTCTTCACAACAGAAAACTATATTCTCTATGGATAATCACATAAAATTATACAAAGGCTAATAAAAAGGGAAAAACCTTTTTCCCCTTCTTACATGGGCCAAAAAGACATAAAATCTAACCTTAAAAATTCAATGTTTCTTACATAAAACTAGACTTTCTCATTTGAATGTGGCATGGAGTGGTTCCAGGTAGGCAAAACTAAAAGGAAATAAGATAAAAATGCAAAGAAGGCACAAACTTTCTATTACTTATTTTAAACTACTTTTGACGTGGGAATTTGTTCTGCGTTGTGCACTGCTCAGCATGCCTCTGCCTTGGCTCCGGTTATCTTCTCATGGTCCTCATCTATTTTGCAGTCTAACTTCTCTAGTGACATAAGATATAATTTCCTAAAAAAGAGATTTTTCTAACAAGAAAAGGCAGAGTAAAGGGCAAGAGAGTGCCATGGGAGGAGGTGCTACTGAGATTGGGTGTTCATAGAAGGCCTGCCTGATAAAGTGAGACGTGATCTGAAACCTGAATAAAGTAAGGATGGTGTCCTTGTGGACAGTGCTCCAGAGACAGGAGCTGGGAGAGCTGTGAGTAGGCCGGGGCACCCAAGGAATCCCTGGGAGGCCAGGGGAGGTGTGGCAGGAAACATGGGAGGAGCTAAGATCAGAAATGGGGGTGAGGAGCCAGGCTATGGAGGCCCTGTGAGGAGATGACAGGATTTTGAATTTTATTTTGAGAAGGAAAGTTTTTGAATAGAGGGCTGATATGATCTGATTTATGTTTTAAAAGGATCATTTTGGCTGTGATGGGGATAACAGACTGGAGAAAAACAAGAACTTTCCACAGCCCACAAGAAAAATTCAAATTACTGAGACTATCAATGAAGACACTTTAAAATAAAGGACAGACCTAGAGACTCTTCGAGTTTACTGATGTTCAGAATAACCTGCTGTTCAGTGAGTATTACACTGTCTTTCACATGGTTTTATTTCTGCTTATGCTATTTCTGAAGCCCAAAGTGCCGGTTCTTCTTTTCACAGACTGGCAAAATCCTACTCATTCCAAATGGGCCAGCTCAAATGTCACTGTTTGGTGAAGCCTTCCTTTATGACCCTGGGATAGTTGAATTTTTTTCTGCTTCTCTTCCACCCCAACATTAGGAATGTGACATAAAATTTGAGTCACAAAAAGAAAACATAACAAAAGGTAAGTAGGTAATTATACACTGTAGACAACTGCTTTATATAACTCTAAGAAAAGTTAGACTCTCCATAATAGGAAACATAGATAAGATATCAAAACACACAGTAAAACCACAATAATTAAAACACAGAACAAAAATGTCCTGAAGACAAGGGGAGGTATATAAACACACATAATTCTATCTACATCATGCCTTGCAGATCTATCCTATGAAGATATCAACAAAAACAATGACTTAATTACTCAAAGCAGTAGAGGGCCTTGGTGCCAACACAATCTCTACAACAGAAGTTCACAAACTGGGGACTGCAGGCCAAATCCCACCAGATGGTGTTTATAAATAGTGGACATGGAACACCACGCCCACTCATTTGCATATCCCCCTCCAGCTGCTTTTGCACTACCTACTCAGCAGAGCAAGAGTCTTTGTGATGAGCCATATGGTTCACAGAGCCTAAATAAAATACTTATTCTTTATAAAACAAGTTTGCTGACCCTTGCTCTGCCCCACTCCTCCACAAGCTCCTTAACTACTTGAGGTTCTCAAATAAGTCCTGATCCTTCAGTTGTCTCAGTGACTGCTCATGCTAGCCGTTCTGCCTGGAGCATGGTTCTCTACCTCCTCTGCCTGGATAATCCCACTGCTCCTTTGAGACTCAGCTCAAGCCACCTCTAATAAGATGCTCCTCACTCTCCACTGTGCACAAAGACCCCTCCTCTCTGGTCCACACCTGCTCATGAATACTTGGAATGGTCCACACCTGCTCATGAATACTTGGAAACTGACACTCAGCCCACCTGATTTTAACTATTTATATACTTGCCACCCCACTTAAATATCACTGAAACAGGAAATGTTTTCTGGACTTCACTTTTCCTTTCCAAATGAACAAACACCAAACTGTTCAGCTTCTTTGTTTAGCATCAGACCCAGACTAACAAAGAGTTAAATGAATGAGAAGGGAGTTCAATTAGTTTATTGCCTCATACTACACATCAGCATGGTAAAGTGATCACAGGCCATTAAGCGTAGGGGTGAAAATTGTATAAGGAATTATTCCTCTTAAACGTCTATGTAGAGTCTTGGGTCCTGATGAGGAATTGCCTCCAACCTGTGACGGAGGTTCCTCTGCTACTTCCTGCTGCTTCCAGATGCCTCTAGCCATGACTCAACCATTCGCTTCCTAATTTGTTGCTCCCAAACCACTTTAGGAGCTGGAAAGCAAAACAAACATGTGGTAAAACTGGTACCTAAAATTAGAATAAATAGGCTTTTAAGGACCTATGGGATTTTTCTTTCACAGGTGCATGAACAGGGCTGGTCTCCCAAAGATAATTTTTCTAAATCCCAGATTCTTGGCTATGTTCTAAATAGATTTGTTTTTTAAATAAATAACCTAGCAGCATAACTAACCAAACTGTTATTAAATGGAAAGTTATACTTTGACCTGCTTAAAGAAAAAAACTATCAAAACTTTTGCTTTTAAAAAGACTAGACAATGTTATTAGCAAACAGAAGTTATTATTGCATTAGAAAATAAAACATACACCTACTTTTAAGTAAGTCTGATATCTGAAAGTGTTAACGTCTAAACAAATTAGAATTTTTAAATGCACCTATTCACAATCATTAATGCCCAAACATGCTCTCTAGAGATAACAAAAGTCAAATTTCAGGAGTCTTTGCCAAGTGAAAATTAAAAAGAAATTAAGCTTGTTATGGAAATGAAAGGTAAATTAGGGGAAACTTACTCCATTTTTATAAGTCATATATATATAAACCATTATTTATAAAAACATAGATTTCACTTTTATTTCTGTATTTTTGCATTCTGCTAGAATCATTAAAGCCTATTTTCTGTAAAAGATAAAAATATTTGAAGTAACATTTTTTCTTTTAAATTTCTGAGAAGCTTAAAGCAATAAAATAATTGCTTTCATTTCTTTAGCAAGGTATGTTTTTTCTTGTAATTAATATAAAGGAGCTAAAAATTTTCAACTTATTTGCTCAAAAGCAATTAAAACCTAGTCAAAGATCTCCTAACTTATAAATATTAAGAAAACCATTCATTTTTTTTTCAAATGGCATGATTTAGTTATAGATTTGCCAGAGTCAGGAGAATTTCATTTTCTAATCTTTTATGTCCCATATGAAAAGTTTCTCAAATAATATTTCTTCTGCCTGTGTTTTTTCAAAATGCTTTCACTCTCATTTTGCATCTCCTCTGTACAGACAGGCAATTTTTGCACAACATGATTTTTTTTTTCCTAAATAAACTCAGTTGTTTATCAGATAGAGCTAAAAAGTACCCGCTGTATGCAAAGCCTAATTTACACTGACAAACTTAAAACAATTCTCCACTTTGGCTTTCCCATTCCAATGTACTGATAACTTTACACATCTAATCCTGGTCCTAGCACAAGATCATGAATGCTCTTCCTCAATTTTTTACTTAGAGTGTTAATGGAGGAAGAAAGTGGCATTATGTTCTCTATATAACGTTAACAAAACTTATTATAAAATAAAATAAACAGGTAACTGGGTCTTTTTCATCCATACAACCCAAAATAAACAGCCTGATTTGTGGCTTTGTCTACGAAATGAACAGAAATTAAAAACTAAGGGCTTGTAAAACGGAATGTTCTATTAGCTCGCTTAATATTGCCTTCCCCACATTTGAAAATACAAAGTGAGGAGGGGTGGCTATGCTTGATTAGAACAGCTTAGCTACTCTTATCTTTTACCTGGTGGGCTTCTCTGATTTAAGCTGGTTTACATCCATGACTGGCACTTGAAATACTAACTTCTGCATACAAACAAATCCTGAAGTTTAAAAACTCCTCTTCTGTAACATTTGAAGAAGATACTCTTTTTGGAATTTTCAGAACTGCATCTTCCTAAATCATTCTCATTCTGATCATTTTTGACTTTCATACAAATGATAGTCACAGCATATACTGAAAGAGACAGACGTGGAATATACAAAAACAGAGGAACATATTTGTACTTAGATTTTAATTTATTACACAAAGTGTATACAGATTTAAGGAAGTAGATAATTCTGAATTTAAAAGCAAGTCAATGTATTTAGTGAATAAACATGTAAAGAGTTTTAAAATCACTGATATGTAACACTTCCGTTTCAAAAACAGGCTGCATGAGAAATGTCAACTACAGAATTTGATTTTTACAGACTTTGGATTTTTGTATTACCAACAAAAGAACACATAAGTAATCATATGCCATGATTAAATGGTGATTTAAATAAAAATTATAATATTTGATCCATAAGAGCCAATGATAAAATCCAAAATGAATGCTTCTAATGTTTTGATATCATCTTAAAAACATTACAAAAGAATTAGGAATATTTCAAACCAGAAGCAATACAATGTATTGTACACTAACAGAATTTATCATTAACATATTGTAAAGCAAATCATGGAAGGAAATAAACAGCAGCCTCATGTATAGGGCGATTTAGGGAACCATCTCATGTTCAGGCAAAAGGGTCTTACTCAGGAGTCATACTCTTTCTTCATTTTCCTGTTCATTGTATTGTTATAGTACTGTCTTTGTAAATTGTCTTCTGTTAAATTTAAATAATCATCCCCAAATGCAAAATGTACTAATCTAATCATTGTGAGGAGGACTGCTAAATTCAGAATTTCTTCTCCAAATAATTACTATCATTAAAATCAATATTATATTGTCCCCCTCTTTTTAAAATACATTCTGAAGTTTGTTGGTGGCTATTAAATAAAAGATCATGCATTACTGTACATCCTTTTATTAAAAAGCAACTTCAATGAGAATAGCAATAAACTCTTTAAAAACAAAAACAGTTATTTGCATGAGAAAAAAATGAGTGATTGAATCAGCCTCACAAGTTTCTCTTTGTTGAAGTACCAGTTATCATACAAGCCTTAGGAATGCGTGGCACAGTACTGCAGAAGTCAGACGATAAATTTAAATGTCCTTGCCAAATTGGTAACCTGCCTTACATAAACGACACAACATCCAATCAAGGTAGCACGTGGTTAGGGATTTTTCTTTTTCTCTTTGGTAAACTGAAGAGATGTGACAGGGAAGAACACCCTAAGATCAAGCACAAAAGGAAAATAGATGGGGGATACTGCTGACCTGAAACAGATTTCAGCAGCAGTTAACATGGTAGTTAATTCAATCCAAGCTATTTCTATTACATGTCTAATTATTTGCAAAGCTTTGGGCAGAGCACTCCACGGTAAAGCAAAGATACATCCATCTTTGCTTCAAGGAGCTTATAACCCAGTGTGACAAACAGGCATGTACATAGTCTAACTGTAAAGAACAACATGACAAAAGGTAGGGCATTTGCCTCTAGTAGATAGTTGATAAAATAATTAACTCATATTTTAAAAAAGCATTAACTTTTGTTGGAAGTTAAATTTAGGGTGATATGACATTGTGTGAGATAAACCATATTTCTGTTCCACACTGAGTAGCTATTCTGCCATGAACTCTGATAAAATGGAGTGGCAGTCAACTTAATTATAGATAGAAGTTATCTGGAGAAAGCATCAGCCTGCCTTTCTGAGGTACCTTCTCCGAATTTAACGCAGTTGGGAAAAACAGAAACATTTTTTTTGACCACTATGTGAAAACTTTAACTCCCCTACTTAGTTTCCAAAAAGCTAACAGAATAAAACCTCAGTTTACCTATCAATATTATAGGTCTCGAAATAAGATGGAACTCTTTCTCATCTGGAAGAGGAAGATATTAACAGTACCTGCCCTCCTAAAGTTGTTCTGAGGATTGAATGTGTTGTTTGTCTAAAATGCAACTGTACCTATATTCTTCTCTTTTCTCAGCTGAAGGACATATCAATACCCTGTTGTGGATCTGAATCTTATTCATCTTTAGGCTAGCGCAAATACGGCCTACAAAATACCATTTTCCCAGACAACCCAAGCCCTCACAATCACATTCTCCAGTGTCCTGAATCTCCCATAGGTGTCACTACAGAAAAAAAGCACTTACATTCAATAAAAGAAAAGACTTTTGATAATCATCCTCTTTAAATCAGGAACAGTGGACCCAATGCCATCGAGGGCCCTGCTCTGGTCTGCCTCTGGCCATACCCCTCTCCATAGAATGAGGAGTCTGTCAGGACAGAGGAGGATGTGCCCATTCAGGGCCTGTACTTCCCATCCACAGTACTCCCCAACAGAACTTTCTGCATGATGGAAATGCCCTCTTTCTGTGCTGTCCCATATGGCAGCCACTACGCCCATGTGGCTACTGAGCATTTGAAATATGCCTAATATGACTGAAGAGTTTTTAATTTTATTTAATCTGAATTAATGTAAATTTAAACTTAAAGAGCCACAGGAGATTAGTGTTCACAATACTGGCCACAGAGAATTATATGGTCGAGGCCATCTTGATTGCCAATCCATTATTCACTTCTTTGTTTTCATCTTCCCTGATGTTCGTCACAGCTGGGCAACCACTTCTTCATGAAGTACTTGCTTCTTCTGACCTCTCGGGCACCATACTTCCCTGTTTTTCTGCCTGTATCTCTCCGGCAGTCTTCATAATCTTCTTTGTTGGCTCTACCCATTGTGCTCAAACTCTCAGTACTGAGATGCTTTAGGACTCAGTCCTGTACTCTCTACTCTAATTACTTTCCTAGGTAATCTCACATGTCAATATGTCATTCACTATGAAATCTCTATGTCCAAAGACAGATTCCCATAGCCAACAGTGTATTTGAAATCTTCACTTAGCATTTAAATGTAACAAATCCAGAGCAGCAGTCTTAATTTCTCACCTCTGCAAAAAGCCATCTCCTCTTACAATCTTCCCCCTGTCATTTTTGCATCAACACCTACCTAGTAATTCAAGACAAAACTAAGGGGCTAATCTTTGATTCATTTCTCTTTCCTCACTCCAAATCCAATTCGTGAGAACTTTTAATTAAACTTCCAAATACACCCCATATTGGTTTACATTACTTCATCCCTAATATCACAAACCTAGTCCCAGTCACCATGATCTCTAGTCTTGATTTTTGCAGTGGCCTCCAGACCCATCTTCTGCATTCACACTTGCCCTCATCACCACCCAGTCTCTGCAACTGCTGATCAATGATGCAGATGTACTTTAAAACAGGTGGTCACACAAAAGTTTAGTGACAAGTGGTCATCTGAATCAAGATTTGAAATAAGAGAGAAGGATCAAGCTTTGCTGATATCTAGGAAAAGAGAATTCTAGGAACAGAGAAAAGCAAGGACCACAAGCTATAAATGAAGAATAGCGCTAATTCAAAGGGAAATGGAAAGGTGCTGAAAGGTTTTTAAGCTTGGGAGAAAAACCTGGTACACAGAGAATACGTTGAAGGGAGCAACAGCAGAAGTTAGAGAAACCATTTAGGAGACAATTTGTGAAGTCTGAGCGAACAGTTAGGGAGATGGAGACTAATCCAGATAAAAGGCATTTTTAGAAGTTATGAACTGGATGTGGAATGTGAAGGAATGAGGAAGATCAAGGATAACTCCTATGATTTTGGCTTACAAAACTCGAGGAAGGTTGGTGTTACTTATTGAGTTATTTCACGTACATTAAGGGATAGTTTTGATGGATGGTGGTGTTGGTGGTGGTGGTAGAGGTCAGAATCAAGGGACATGACAAGGGCAGGTACATCACAAAGGCAGTTTCCAAGAAGGGACAAAGGTCACCAGGTACCAGTCTATGGAAGTGTCACAAAGATGAAGGTCTGAAATTCTAGCCTTCACATGCCATGTATCCTCAATGGGAAATGGGAGGTTTGCCATTCTGACTATATAGTTAAATAGAAGAGCCAAACGGTTTCGTACATGAGCATGGAGTACAGATAATTTCTCTTAATTCTCTCCACTTACCTTTCAGGATATCCATTAATTCTGCATGAATCTGTGCTCAGTGATAGAAAATCTGTGCTCAGTAGAAACCAAATGACAAAATTAACTAGCAGCAATATGGCACACAGCTACAGCAGCTATTTTTGTGTAAGGTGAACAGCCATATCAGAAGATGGAAAAACAGGGGGGTAGGGTGAGGGAGAGCATCAGGAAGAATAGCTAGTGGATGCTGGGCCTAATACCTAGGTGATGGGCTGATCTGTGCAGCAAACCACCATGGTACACGTTAACCTATGTCACAAACCTGCACATCCTGCACATGCACCCCAGAACTTAAAAGTTGATGAAAAGAAAAAAGACAGGAAAACAAATCCATTGGATACTTCAAAATGCCAAAATGTAAAGAAAATAAAAGTATAGGCCAGGCACGGTGGCTCACGCCTGTAATCCCAGCACTTTCGGAGGCCGAGGCGAGCGGATCACCTGAGGTCCGGAGTTCAAGACCAGCCTGACCAACATGGAGAAACCCAGTCTCTACTAAAAATACAAACATTAGCTGGGCATGGTGGCGCATGCCTGTAATCCCAGCTACTCCAGAGGCTGAGGCAGGAGAATGGCTTGGACCCGGGAGGCGGAGGTTGCTGTGAGCTGAGATCCCGCCATTGTACTCCAGCCTGGGCAACAAGAGCGAAAATCCGTCTCAAAAAAAAAAAAAGAAAGAAAAGAAAAGTATAACTTTTTTAGCATATCCAGCCAGAGCAAAACCACTCACTCACTAATTCAGATCTTGCACACTCATATGGTTCATCATCATCAGGGACACCAAAAATCTTCAAAAATAGAAATTGGTGATACATGTGCTACTGAACAAATATAACTGCCTAATTTTAATCTAGATAGTCTAATCTAAATAAATTGTCTAAAGTCATTCATAATAATAAAATTAATGTAGTAAAGATGGCAAAGAGAATTAAAAGATGATATGGTTTAGATATTTGTCCTGCCCAAATCTCATATTGAAATGCGATCCTCAATGTTAGAGGTAGGGCCTGGTGGGAGCTAACTGGATCATGGGGACAGATCCCTCATGGATGGCTTACTACCATGGTAACGAGTGTGTTCTTGCCATGAGTTCACAGGAGATCTGGTTACATAAAAGAGCTTGGCCCTTCCTCGTCTCTCTTGCTCCTGCTCACCCCATGTTAAACGGCTACTTCCCTTTGCCTTCCACCATTACTGTAAGGTTCCCAAGGCCCTCACCAGAAGCTGAGCAGATGTTGGTGCCATGCTTCTACCATGAGCCAATTAAACCTCTTTTCTTTATATTAATAGATTGCCCAGTCTCAGGTATTTCTTAATAGCAATGCAAAAAAAGCCTAATATAAAAGGTATCTTCATTTTTAAAAAGGTTTATTTTGTTCACATGGTTTTACAAAAAAACACACAAATTATTCCTGTTCATCTGAAAGTACTTTAAAATCTTTGTAAATTCCAGAATAAGCATTTGTCTGATATTGGTCAAGTATTACCTCCATGAATTTAAAAAATGATTTCTGAAAACAGCTCTCTTAGGAAAACCAGTATAAAGGATTACATGACAGGAAGTGATTGAATACATAATAATATGATGCTCTTTTGTAAATCTGTTTTATTTATACAAAAGAAACACTGAATATTGATCATTGTATTTATGCGTCTGATTAAAAATTTCAGAATTTTTTTTTTTTGAAATGGAGTCTCACTCTGTTGCCCAGGCTGGAATGCAGTGGTACGATCTTGGCTTACTGCAACTTTTGCACCCTAGACTCAAGCGATCCTCCCACCTCAGCCTCCCAAGTAGCTGGGACCACAGACGTGAGTCACCAAGGCTAGCTAATCTTCTGTATTTTTTGCAGAGACAGGGTTTCGCCATGTTGTCCAGGCTGGTCATGAACTCCTGAGCTCAAGTGATCTGCCTGCCCTAGCCTCCCAAATTGTTGCAATTACAGTCCTGAGCCACCGTGCCCGGCCACAAAAACTTTCTAATTTCTAAACAAAAATACTTCAGACTGAAATAACTTTAGGTTACTTCTAATATTTTTATTACAATAGTCCAGCTAAGTCATTAAGACTGTGTTTTGATTATGAATGCTTTTGGTGAAGAAATTAGATATTGCTGCTATTTAGAGCACTAAAGACAACTTGTAGCATGTATAATTCTGCCATTCATTGTTTCATAAAAAGTTTTATCAGCAAAACAATATATTTTCTTCATCTTTCATCTGTGTTAGTTAAAAAGAGAAGGTTATTGTGCTTCAGTTTCTTACAAACAATATGGTAAGTAATCATCCAAAAAAATAAGAAAAAGATATATGCACATATCTTATTGGGACTGTCACAAAAGAAACAACAATTTTACAGAAAATAAATGTTTTTATGCTTTATAAACCTTTCTTACAAGAATGTCATTTGAAAAGGAAGAAATCTCATCAGATTTTAAGGGAGCTGTGAAGACTCAAAACTTGATTCTTTGCTCTATCTGCCGTGCTTCATGCTCTTCCTTTATTGTCAAAAAGCTTACCTATGGAGGCTCCACTGCATTTGGGAAAGTCACTTAAGTCACTCCACTGCATTTGGGAAAGTATGGTCAACAACTGAAATAGCAATAAAAATGCTAGAACTGTGTTCCTATAAATCTCCTACAGGATAGTAACCACACTGATTTTGTAAGCTAATGGGATTTTACAGATTATTTTAGATCCAGACTGATTTATGTAGACTTGCCAACATCTCTTGACATCTTTAGTCTTCTTCTGTTATAATTTCTAGTAGAATCCACGGGAGTGTATGTGCCCCTCTCCTTTTAGAAGGGGATTGGAGAGTTGGGTAGAGACACAGAAAGCCAGAAAACATAGGCAGAAGATATATGTACATATAAGATATTTAACATTTATATACAAAATGTCTATATAAAATATGCATGCATGTATGTATATGTGTATGTGCATACATAGCGCCAATCTCCATTTTATCTATGTATATATTCCCTTTGCAGTGACTTATAGCACTAGGGTCTAAGTTCAAATTACACTAAGTAGTATTCATCATACTGTCTTTGAACACCTGGAGTAGGCACTTGCAGTAGTGTGTAATGTCTACAATGTGGGAATTATTACGTTCACTTTGCACATCAAGAAATGGGAAATCTAAGAGGTTAACTTTCTTTTAAAATATCTCACATAAATTTAGAATCTAGCCAATTATTCTTTTTCTCAATTACCAAGTACTGTGACTTTAATACCTGACTGCTAAGAAAACTCAATGATAAATGTGTGATGTAAACTAAAAAACTCATATTTTGAAGGACTACTTTTTACCCAAAAGGACCCAAGAGTATCATTACATTTTTGGCACATTTTATATATTTTTAAAGTATAAGCAAAGATAATGCAAAATAAAGGGCTAACAGAGTAAAAAATTTAGAAAAGTTGAACAAGCACAAAATAAAATTTTAAAATATTTAAGCAAAATGCCATTTGTTTAGAATATTACAAAATAAAAGGAACTAAATATAACCATGCTTTTCCAAACAGTAGGTTGTGAAGGTGTCTTTCTAATACAAAGTAGTTCTGCATTTTTAAATAAAAAAAGAACCTTAAAGCTGAATTTTGAAGCCTACTCTTCACAAAATGTCCTCTAAGTAATTATATGACTAAATTACAAATATTATAAAGCTACGATAATTTGATTTATGAGGCATATATTGACCTTAATCATATGTGAAAATAGAGAACACACAAGAACACCGTCTTTAAACATGCCCATAGTAGGAGCATATCTGGTCTTATTTGTAGTTTATTATTATCAGAGCAATAATTACTGATTTCCTCTGATTTTCTCCCACCCAACACTGTATTCCTTATTTTCTGCCTGACATAAATATCAAGGAGCATGGACTTTACAAGCTTTATTTTGGGCTATATTTCAAAAAATTATTACCAAAAATACCTCTTTCTTTCAAGTAATGAAAGTCAGCCTTAAAAAGTTTCTGTGTGTTTGTTTAAACTTTCTGACTAGAAACCCCACTCTTCCCATAAAAACAGCCAAAAAAACAGACATTGATATCAGGATTATCCCACGAAAGAAATAATCCTTTTTATCTCACTGTTATTTTTAAAAATCACCTTACATACTTGTAAGTGGAGTTATTTTCATATAATTTTAAACGATAATGATTGGGGGAAATCATTTTAATTTTCTAGTGAAAGCTTTAAAAAATTAACAGACACTTAATTTAATTGATTTTACTATGTTGTTAAAGTTTATGCAAGGCCATTGGTTTAGACCAGCCTCCTGCACTAGGCCCCAGCAGACTAGACCAAATCAGAATGGAGTCACCTACGCTAAGTAACATAATCAAACCTATCTTGAAAGAGATCAGTTTAAAAAAAAAAAATAAAAGATTCCAGTCAATCTGAGTCTGGGTAATAAGTCTCCTCTCTTTTAACCCTATAAGGAAAGTAAATTTGAAACGACCAACCCACTCTTGGTTCTGTTTCTGCTTTCCTTAGTCCTTTTCTGCCTAGAAAGCCAACTACCTCTCTTAGTTCATTGGAGCCCTTGTGGTATTTTAAAGAATAAGGTATTGGCATTCTAAAATTGCAAATAAAAGACAAATTGATCTTCAAATTTTGCCTTTTGAAAATGGTTTCTCCTTAAAGAACAAATGTAGAAGAAACCAGTCATTTTACACCTTTAAATACTATGTAATGTTGAAGATTAAAAAAAATACAACTTCTTTTCACCTTAATAAGACTAAAGACACAAAGGATAAAAATAAATATTTTCAAAAGGAAGCAGAAAGCAGAAAATATTGTTCTGGAAGACTCTAACATTAGAAGTAATGCACATATACATATTTTTTCATGAGTATGGGTAAGTCAGCAAAGATTTTAAAAATAAACTTCAGCCAGAAAACATTTTTATATTAAAGGTCTAATGTTATTTAAAATATATTTTCACATATTTTAGAAAATGTAGATTTCTACTCATACCATTGCTATGCAGATAAAAATTCCACTTGTTTAGAATGACCCAGATTAAGAACCATCTCCTCTCCTCTCAACAAGTTGAATACATTAACATTGGGACAAATGAAGGTCACTATTCAGTGTTTTAATATTGATATATTTAGTAACTCAAACACCTCTGCCTTAAAAAGAATGTTAAAAATGAAATGAAGGTCCAGAAATACAGTTTTCAAGAATCATGGAAAACAACAAGTTCTGGACAAGCACACTTTCAAAATAATTGTAAATCAAAACTGGTTTGGGAAGAAAACATTGCTAAGCTAATTGTGCATTTTCTTGCCTTCTTAACAAAAATGGAGATACTATCATCTCTTTCCGGGTAGGTATACTGTTTATATACCTCAATTTTTGTCTTCTTCTAAAGATATAGTTGGTGCTGCATATGCAGATGACAAGAACAGAAATTGGTAAACTACAGTTTTCCTATAACTTTTATTTCTAAAGAAGTTTCTGTTGACAGTTTGCATCTTTGGATGACTTATCTTTATGAGTAAAGCAGAAAAATGTACAAACTTGTAAATAATATAATTATCTCCGAACAAAAAGTAACATTGTATCAAAAGCCAAAGTAATAATTTCCCAAGAGGTCACCAACCTTCCAGAAAACTGCTTCATCACTACTGCTGTAAATGATTGACTTGTCTATAGCATTCATTGACAATATTTTTTTTTTCTGTGTTACTACAAGTAGCTCCTTCACAGCAAGTATTTATCCTGGGGCCCAGTTTGTTGTTTTAATGGTATTAACTTATGAATTTCAAGACTCTAGATTTGGGCATTTTAAGAAGGCCTTTTTAAAAATCTACAAATTCTTCTTCATCATCAGAAATCTCTCCTGAACTATTGTATAATCTGAATGGTACTCTGGAATAACAAATGAAAATAATGGGACAACAATGGAAGGCAAAGAGAGTAAAACTAATAAGAAATAGTGATCTCACTTTTTTAGGATGAATTCTAAACTCCTAGAGCAGTAGAACAGCATTCCTGTTCTCAAGAAATAAAACTGACGTTGAAAAGAACTTTTAGTAAAGATTTTTAAAAACGCTAGAATCAAATGTCCACATATATATTCATTTGTATTTGAAAGGTATAGACATTTTACCACCACTAAGACTTTATCTACTCTAGCAGGTATTTAAGTAAAATAGGAACGTATAAAAACCATGGCCAAAACAAACAAACAAAAAACAGTTAAACTCTTATTTTGCTTAAGGTTGACATCTGCTAGTATAGAAATCTAATGGCCATCAATAAGGAATCTGACAAACTAGTATCCATACAACAGAGTACTATACAGCTATTAAAAAGAATGGCGTAGAGTTATGGATTGCTAGAGAAAGACATCTAAGTTATTCTTTTTAGTAAATAAAGAAACTGAAAGACAGTTTTTGCACAGCAACATGCAATTTGTGTATTCGTAGTATATGCACAGACCACTGTCTCAGTTACAATAAACCATTTACTTTGCTTATATTTGTGGGAATAGAGGTGGGTAGGGTGAAGCTACTACTCTTTAACCATAACTTACTTAAAATTTTTCTTACCACAATAATACATTGCTTTTGTTATAATAAAAAGAAATAACATAAATCAGCACTCTTATGGAAATGTAAATGTGTTCAGATAATACACTATGTTCAGACGCAAGAGCTTTGAAAGAGAAAAAAAAAAAAACCCTTCTCTTATTTCCTATTCTGCTGACTGCTTATCAGCCCCCAAAGCAGGCTTTCTAACATCTTATTTTGAAAAGGCACTCTTTCAAAAAAATCCTTGCCCCACACCTCCGCAATGCTTTTCCAATTAGCACTGGGTCAGAGAGAGGGGCACCTTCAAATCTCTTTTCTAATGACTAAATAAACACAATCCATGTGATCTAATTTAATTATGTGTATGGTGTGGCTCTTCTCATTAGGTTTAGTTGACTCAATTTCTGCCAGTAATTTGATCAGTTCATTTTTTTTTTCAGTCTCATTGTTTTAGAATGCACTCAATCAACAATATTGACTTTTTTTTTTTTTTTTTTTTTTGAGACAGAGCCTCAGCCTCACTCTTTCGCCCAGGCTAGAGTGCAGTGGCGCGATCTCCACTTACCACAACCTCCGCCTCCCAGGTTCAAGTGATTCTCCTGCCTCAGCCTCCCAAGTAGCTAGGACTATAGGAGTGCGCTGCTACACCTGGCTAATTTTTGTATTTTTGGTAGAGAAGGGGTTTCACCATGTTGGCCAGGCTGGTCTTAAACTCCTGACCTCAGGTGATCTGCCCGAGTTGGCCTCCCAAAGTGCTGGGATTACAGGCGTGAGCCACCATGCCCAGCCCAATATTGATTGTTTACTGTGTGCCAGATATTGTTCTATATAGATTTTTTTAAATAAATAAAAACATAAATGTGCTTGTATAATTCACCATCCAGTCAAGAAACAGGTGCTGTGCTGGGTAGGTAAGTAGAGGAAATTTAATGCAGACAGCAATAGAGCACAGCAGTCAAAACAGAAACAGGGAAGAAGCCAAGATTAGCAAGAACAAATCCAAAAAGCCACTTTCATCCCTAGAACTAGAAAGACCAAAGGAAGAGACAATGTTATCAGAATTCAGGGCTGGCTCCATCAGAAGGGAACTAGAACAACAAGGGCTCTTAGGAGCTGGCTAACAAGCAAGTAACTACTGCCAAAAAAGGCTGCCCGAGTTAGTGAGAGACAGGGGAAGATGGGTCCTGGATGCCTCACTCCTTTAGCCTTTATAGTTGTCTGTCAATGCCTTCCATTGGCTGAACCTACTTGGAGGCAAGTGAGCAAGCAGACGGGACATAGTTTGCAGAGGGGAAGGAAACAGATAAAGCAAGGAGACGTTTAGACTTCAGTAATGATTAGCATTTAAGCTACTCAAAATCTATAAAACTTTTCGCTCTCAAGATGTCTACAAACCATGCACACCAATGTATATGGGTACATATACTTAGGACACCACATTCACAATGAAATGATGCCCTGTAAGTAAGATACAGAGTGTCATCTTTTGAGCCTGCAGGGATCTAAGAGAGTCTCCTAATCTCCCACCAATATCATCTACTTTTTTATTCTTTTAAAAATTTCTCTCCAGATAATTCATAATAGGTTGTCACCATGAATGCCATTATATTTTTAATTTAGTTACTGATGGAGCATAGATAATATTATTTACTTTAGCACGCCCACTCTACTAAACTCGTCATTTAACTTAATCACTTTTTTCTCTCATTTGAGGTATTCAATCAATTTCTCTTAAGCTAATAAAATGTTCATCTCATTTTATTTAGTACTTTTTGTATCGCATATACACACTGAATAGGTTTTTCTAAAACAAAACAATAATAATGATTGTGCTAGGAAGTTGTTGGCTTATCTTCTGATTTTAATGAAAATTCTTTTGACTTTTTCCATTAAATATACTGTTGACTATGGGAAAAAATACTGAATCCGCTTTTAAATAAGTTCTATTTTTTAGTATTTTTATAAGGAATAGCTGTTGAATTTTATCAAATGTCAAAATTTAGTGAGAGGATTATAGAGTAATAGTTCTTATTTATCAACGGATTTCCTTTTGATTCCTTCTTCTATCTCTGTTTTCTCTTAATCCTCCTATATTTCTTGGCTTATGTGGAAAATGTCTTGGCATTATATAATAAAGCCAGCCAACAAACGTATTTCTTTCTTTCTTGCTGGGTATCTCCATTTATGAACCACATAATTACAATCTGACTTGAATCTGTGGTTTCCCCAACACACCCCCTGTAGATTCATCATTGCTGGATAAATAAGTTGCTTTTTTGCTGCCAAATCTATGTTTTTAATTCAGTTTCTAGATTCAGAGCTGTTCTAGGTGGCTGAGGTTATTGTCTAACTTCTGAGTGACAGAAGATTTGTACAGATACATGAGATCCTAGAACGGCTCCCTTGGAACACTTTTGCTCTCACATGGTGAAACCACAGTTAAGTAGTTTTTCCAATGGTGTGCTTTAGTCTCTAGTCGTCTTAAGGATAAGATCTCACCCTGACAACCAGGCAACACTGTTCACATCACATAATTCTCTTGTGTACTTGGTTTGGGTGATGGAATTTTTCATATATGAAATTATATTTAAGACCTGAAACATTAGAAAAGTAAAATAGGTGCTCTGATCTATGCCAGTCCTCGTATCTTTATAGTGGGTGGTTAGTAATGTTGACATTGAAGACAAGGGTTACAGGGTGAATTATGAACCATATATAAAATAAAGAGTGGGCGGCACTACACAGGGCACAGGAGGAAGGTCAAGGATACATCAGGGAGAAATGAGTGACAGGGAGCAATAAAAGGCTGACCTGACTGAGATGGAGGGAATGGACAATAGGTAGTTTGATATTAGATTAACAAGTTTTGCAGACCTAAATCAGAATTTTGATTATAACCAATATTGCAATGAGAAATCACCATGGAATTCTTTTTTTTTTTTTTTTTTTTTGAGACAGAATCTCGCTCTGTCATACAGGCTGGAGTGCAGTGGAGTGATCTGAGCTCACCGCAACCTTCGCCTTCTGGATTCAAGTGATTCTCCCACCTCAGCCTCCCTTGTAGCTGGGACTACAGCCGCGTGCCACCACGCCCGACTAATTTTTGTATTTTTTAGTAGAGAGAGGGTTTCACCATGTTGGCCAGGCTGGTCTTGAACTCTGACCTCAGGAGATCCACCCACCTTGGCCTCCTAAAGTTCTGGGATAGAAATCACCACAGAATTCTATAAATGGGAAGAATACAAAGTGATGTAACAGAAGATGGGGTTTTGAGAAATCAGGTCCCAAGTATACTTCACATTCGAAAGAAGATACTAAAATCAAAAATAGTTGCTATAAGGCAAAACATGCTGGCTCTTTCATGTTCATGATGACTCAGATAGTAGATTATATTGAACAATTAGTTGCCAATTAACTAGCTTTAAAATTTTGGATGAGAAACAGTTTCTAATGAAATTAAACTGTCACACTGAGAATGAGATTTTTTCCAAAAGCAATGGAAATGTAGGGGACTTTCTGAATGTCTATGTGCCAAGCAATACGCATTCTGAGGATGATGGATGAACCCTGCTACAGTGTCAGGGAGCCTCCAAGTCTCTGACTGAGACATTACAAAAAGCTGACAGTAAAAATGTGGTATATTCAGCTTTATCTATGAAGGAATTGTTAATAGAGAAATCATTAGAGCGGCATAGCGAGGTGTGATAAGAGTTTACATCCCCATCTAATTCATTTCTTCTTTGAAGCATTTTTAATATGTAATAAAATTTCTCTGAATCTAGGCTCTCTTCAGAATTAGCAATTCTCTTCACATTTTGTTATTTAACCTAAAACCTAAAAACTCTTTTTGCCCATGGAGATTCATTAAATCCATACATTTGGGCCCTAAATGATAGACTCACTTTTTTCTTTTCTATACTACAAAGCCATATAATACAATGGCTTTCTTGGTTCTCTCCAAGAAAATGATAGAGATGAGTATTTGGAACGTTGAAGACTTTCCTTTTATTAGTTCTGTGTTTTATTATCCTAAAATTCTAAACTCATAAAAGGTTCCTTTCCTGGGCAAAGTCTTTGTCATATTTTATATCTGGTTTCAAGAGGCAACAGGCCGGCAAAACTAATGGTGACTTTCAGATCTAGCAAGTCTATCTTTGGTTTGGTGGTCACATTTACATACACCCATACTTAAGCTCTAAATTTGTTTCCCATGGCAAAAATGACCTTATCATTTCTGAGTTATAGTGGAAGGAGGGAATATCAAATTTACAGCATATTGAAAACAGTTAATAAATCCCTCTGTTGAAAAATTAAAAAAAAAAAACCTGCCTCAAATGAAAACAGTTCACTTTGCTAACCAAAACACACTACAGCTCAGTATGAGTGGTGTCTCCTTATTTTTATTTTGAATGAACTAACAGCTTTGGTAATAAATTCAGCTTCCCAAGCGCAACATGCATCTACAGGCCAGACATCTTCTGATTTGTCAAATCTCTATTTGACGTATCCATGTTTACGACCCTTGGGCCCTTTGGAGCCCACTCAGGTGGAACTAAATCCATCAGCTCCCCCATCCAAATCAGGTATTCCTCCAGGGCTCTCTATTCCAGTATAAACCAATACCAAACGACCTGGCATTCCAGAACAGAAACTCCTGCCTCATTCATGTCTCCTCCTTTTTCAACCCCCAAATTCTGTCAGTCTTTAAATGTTGGCTATTTCATACCCCAAATTGCTCTCTAATTTATCTATTTCTCTTCACACCTGTTACACATCCCTATTCTAAGCCACCATCATATATCACACCTGGATTAATGCAATAGCTTCTTAACTGATCTTCCAGGATTCCTCCTGCTTCTTCAATCTATTATCTCCCAATAACTATCAACTTATCAGCAATCTTTCTAAAATACAAATCTCATGATGCAATGCCTCTAGTAAAAAATGTTTTGGTTGTTCTCCAATTATTTTAGCATCACTTTCAAACTTGTCTCATAATCTGGTTTCTGTTTATTCCTCTAAAATCAATAAGCCCACTCCTATGAGCCCCTACTTGCCCTATTAGTTTCAGATATTCTGAACTTTAAGTTCTTCAAGATTCTACATTCTCTGTTCATGCAGGGGTCCTTGTAAAGATAGTTCCTGCCAGGGTATGCTCTTCTCCCTCACTACACTCACCTGCCTAACTCCTGCTTCTCCTTCAGGCATCTACATAGATTTCACTTCCTCTAGGAGAGATTACTTACCTCCAAAACCTGAAGTATTCAGCCCTTCTTAATATATATTTCCTATGACAGCATTTCTTTTCATCTTACCAAAAATCTTTCTCCCTTTTGTATGATCTGTGCCTGTGACAAAATAAACTCCTAACAAAAAATTCAAGGGTAATTAACCGATGTTAAACAATGATTATCAGGTCAATAATCTTCAGATACAAAGGACAACATTCTCTCTCTCATTTTCTTAAAGAAAACCTTATTACAGGATACTTGTAGAATGTTTCCTATTAAATTTGCCCACTAATCCAAAGCTGAAGACAGAGATAAACCACTTCCTATTTAATGACAGTCATAAATATCTAGGGCCAGACAATTCCCTCAGGGCTTTTTAAGATGTGGCTGAAAAAGCTCTCCTACTTACAACCTTCATCCAAGCCTGGCCCACTTATTAAGTCCATAATGAAAAAACTGGAGAGAAAAAAGAGTGAATCATGGAGTCATGTGTCCTCTGTCTGGGATGACAGGGTGGGGAAAGGAGGTGGACAAGGAGGGGCTTACCCTAACCAAAGGTAAATGGATAGGTCCCAATAGAATCTCTCATAAAAATGACAGTACGCCCAAGAAAGGGTAACTTACTATCTCAGTCCTTGACTGGACACACATTTACACAATACTCCTTATTGATTATCCTTCCATTTATCCAAAAATGAGAAAAAAGAAATTACAGACCAACAGGTAATGAAGGATGGACGGGTGAGGACACAGCCCACACTCCCTCCTTACGGCATTACAATGGTGTGAGAGTCCCATGGATTAAGGGACACTGCAGAGGAAGCTGGCTTGTACCCTACAAAAGTTATCCAGCCATGCCAGGCAACTGCAGCAGAAAGAGGCAATGAAGTGTGATTCTGGTGGCAACAGTGGAGGAAGATGGGGTAAAAAAAAGTCATGCCATCACCAGATGTCTGACATTAGGGAATGGATGCTGCCCAGGAGGCCCCCCAGTTGGGGCCACCCCCCAGGAAGGGGGCTGGAGTCATGGCCACTGGGAGACTGAACACAAACACAGCTGCCCTACTTTAATAAGAGGTCCTCTAAGAAGGTGGAATAAAAGCAAGCATGATCTATATGGGAAACACCACATCACTAAGGCCACCAGCAGCAAGAACGAGACCAAGCCAGACCAGACTATGAAGTGTATCTCATTGCTGCCTTCTCTCCCCATATCCCTCTGTTTCCACCTAATGGAAGGAGGGGAAGTAAGTGACCTGGAGGACAATAATCTCTCAACCCCAAAAAGCACACCCCAAGATGAGAAACAGAAAGCTGAATCTGAAAAAACAGAATATATATTCCCTCCCCTGAGCTATGTGGAAAAGCTTAAAGTTGGATATGAGGCTTGTGATGGTTAAATTTAGGTGTCAACTTGACTGGCTTAAGGAATATGCAGACAGCTGGTAAAAACATTTTTCTGGGTATAGCTATAGGGGTGTTTCCATGAAAGACTGACATTTGAATCAGTGGACTGAGAAGGAAGATCCGCACTTATCTAATGTAGGCAGGCACCATCCAATCAGCTGAGGGCCCAGACAGAACCAAAAGAGAGAGGAAAGGTAAATTTGCTCTGTCTTCTGAAACTGGGGCACCCTTCTTCTCCTGCTCCCAGATATCAGCACTCCAGGTTCTCTGGCCTTTGGAACTTGTACCCCAAACCCCCAAATTCCTTGGTTCTTGGGCTTTGGGACTTGGACTGACAGTTATACCATTAACTTACCTGGTTCTCCAGCTTGCAGACAGCCTACTATGAGACTTCACAGCCTCCATCATCACATGAGCCAATTCCCCTAATAAAGTCTCCTCTCATATATGTTGTATCCTATCGGTTTTGATTCTTTAGAGAGCCCTAATGCAAACCTGAAGAGTGAAACTAAACTGAAAGTTTTTCGTTAAATAGACAAAAGTCACTAGTAAGTTATAGGAAATACTTGAGATGTCAATAAAGAAAAGGAAGATAGCCCTATCAGACTCATGAAAAGTATAAAATCATTTCACGTTTATATTAATACTTTAGCAAGTTCAGGTTATTCAATAATCTGACTGGAGATCCGGTCACCATAAGGGATTTAGCATACATGAAAATTAAATTATCCAAGGAAGACAATGATTTGCTAGAGTAGATGAGAGTTGGTATCTAATTAGACCTCCACATGTTAAAGAGAAAATTCATTTAAGCCATTTCATAATACTCAATATACAAAATCATTTTGTTGCAAACTACTTCCTTTAAAATAAATTTATTAATTGCTAGTCACAATAACTAGCAGTCACAAAACAGGTGTCCATAAAACATGAGAATACATCCTGAATCTTTTAATACATTTTTTCAGTACATTATAGCATAATTTTAAACATCAGTGAAATTAATTTATTCAGGACTCTACATATTATGGAATGATTACATGGTTTCCAAATATGCAATTTCATTATTTCTCATGAAAAATCCCATTAAGTACATAGAATAACTGTGAAACTCCTGTATTTTCTCATTAAAAAAAAAAAAACTAATCATGCATAGTAAAAAAATTGTTTCTCCAACACCACAATTGAAATTGCATTCTTGAAAGAAAGTGAACTCATTCTGCTGCCAAAATTAGTCAAATGTCTACATGTTTTTCCTTTAACAATAACACTGTATTGGCTCACTAGATGTATTCCTCATGACTATAAATGGAGGAAAACAATATACTCCTCCACACACATTCTCATCAGGGTTACATTTTTGTGGGCCCATCTGCTTTAAATTTTAGACCAAGAAAAATCTTGAAAGTTCTGAGTTCTAGTTTTAAAACCAGAAGATAAATTCTGAATCATAGACTGTTAGCCTTTGGAAACCACTTCCAGGGTAACTTAATTTCAAGACGATTTGATAGGAGTGTCTTTTTCTTTAAGAGAAATAGACCTCTGTAAACAGTCAGTGCATATACACTAAACTCATTTAACATACATGGGTCACTCTTAATTGTGTTTTTGTGTTGCTGTTTATGTTGTTTGTTCAAAAACTTCATCCACATTCAGCAAACATCCTACAATTAGCTACGACTTCACCTACAGAGACAAGTAGCACAATGTCAGGTTCCTAATATTCCTTTGAAATTTACTTCAAAGCTGGGCTAAACAAATCAGTCAGAAAGCTTCAGCCAAGTAGTCCACCCACATTCAACAACCTTTTTCTACCTAATGATAATTACAGTCTGTAGAACAGGCAGTCTCTAATAAACAGCATCAACTTTAGAACACAGATGTCTGGAGGGGCCTTTTTGTTGCCATAGAAATATCTTCAGTCCACCTTGTCCTCAGCACTAAACATTATCTTTACATTAGCCTCCTATTAAGGGTGTGTGTGTATGTGTGTTGGGCTAGATTGGAGGTATATATTAGCCCAAATTATAGGATTGCTCACTCTGTCCTGATGGTTATAAATGATTGTGGTCCTTCATTCTAAAAAAAAAAAATCCCCAAAATGGAGCACACAAATCTTCCTGGTGACAGCAGCCCCTGACTAATAGGTTCTTGCTCCCTTGGCTCAACTGAAAACTTCCCTAATGCAGCAAAGCAATAAAGATCAGCAAAGAATTCTCTATGTTCCTTCTCTCCATTCTAAGCTCCGGGGGTCAGTGGCTTTCTAAAGTAAAGGTATCATCCACAGTTGTAAAACAGGAAAATAAATCTCATTATATCAACCCAAACATGAATGTAATTTGAGAGTCATTAATTGAGGGTAGGGATCTAAGGGACTGTAATCCTGTTTTATGATTATCTTAAAGGTTGTTTTTAAAAGAATCAGATGAACTTCCCTGAAGCATACAAATGGCTTAAAACTACAAATTCATTTTACATAGCCATAAATACTTTTAGTGGAAATAATATACAGTTTGAGACTATAGGTACAAAATAGAACTGATTCACCTATAATGCTTATAGTTTAATGTGCTGATTTTAAAGGCCATTTAAACAGAAAATCTTAACATGCATAAAGATAATTTAAAAAGGAAAAGAACAAAAGTGTAATTACTTGGACTTTTATTATCCCAAAATACATACGGTGTGTCAGAGATTAAGTAAGGACAGAAAGACTGAAGAACAGTTTTAGAAGGGTAAGAGATTCAGAAACTGTACAGGAGAGTATAAAAAATGTGTTAATGCTCAACTATTTTGAGGCAGGCATTATATTTCTCAGTCATTTTACACACCTAATTTGTTTAATTCAAAAATGCCAGACATTGCAATTGGCCTTTTGACATAGGTTATCTCAACTATTTTTTAAAAACCATCATGGGAGGAAGTGGCATTAGAATATCATTTCCATTTTTATAGAAGCGGATACCAAGCTTAGGAAGATTAAGTGACTTACCCAAGTTCACAGACGTGCTTACTGGGCTGCCAGGAAGTGAAAATGATTCTAATTCAATAGCTCTTTCCAGAACTGCATTACAGCATGACTTTAGGTGTTACTTTATTTAGGAGAATGGTCGCACTTACACAAAACATTCTAAAGTGTTCTTTAGACAAACTTTCTCAGCACACAGTAATAATTCACTGTTAAATCACAAATCTTTAATGTTCCCTCTATTCTTTTAATTTTCAAAGATAATCCCTAATTGTGTAAGTACTAAATATCCCACTTCACTTTCAATGAGGTAACTCACCTGAGGTGACTTTCAATGCAATGATTTAAAGTTCCGTGTTACTTTCAATAAGATGATTGTAACTAGGATTGCTGAAAGTTTAACACAAGGAGAAACCTAAAAAAAATTCTGTCCAGCAACACGACCCTGAGTTATTTGGTTAATGCCATTTCTTTTGGAGAACTGCTGAGACATCTATCTGTATATTCTCCATTAGTTTATCTAATAGGACACAGCTGGTTTATTCAGATCAGTTCTCCTGTATGTGGCACTGACAAATTATCTTTATAATTATTTTGACAAAAATGTTGGCCCACAAATCAAGACATTATATTTTTTCATCTGGGTTACCCCAAGTTTTCATGTAATATGATCTAACAAAAGATATCTTCTCACTTGGCTGATGTCTAACTGATACATTAATTTTTTAAGCAATGCTGGTTTTTTTTAAAGGTCTGTTGTCTGTGTGGCATTTGTGTGTGCCAGAACATGCTGTGATAGTGATGAAGTGATCTTCATATCAAGAGATGGGCAATAAACACTAAAATTAACCACCGAGTCTAAAGTCTTATTAATTATGGCATTCCACAAACACATAAGGCTGTAAGTAAAACAGTACAAGGGAAATAAAAGGGAATGACAAATTTGATATAATATTTGGAAATATATTAAAAAGACAAAAACCTGGCTATCTTTTCAGGATATTCATTTTACTATGAAATTTAGTAGGATTTGTACCTAAAGCCGAATTCAAGAATAGAATTGTATACTTACTGGTAAATGTTTATTCACAAATCAAGTCATACAATTCTCAAAAGGTAGATCGCCTAAATTTTAACAATTGGGTGTGTGGGAAGGTTCATGCCCTAGAAGTATCACAATCTTCGACTGCTCTTGAACTCAATCTACAACAGAATCAAGCTAAAGATACACTACTGCAGGGCTCCCCAATGGCCCATGGCCTGTTAGGAACCTCGTCGCACAGCAGGAGGCGAGTAGTGGGCCAGTGAGCCTTTCTGCCTGAGCTCCACCACCTGCCAGCTCAGCTGTGGCACTGGATTCTCATAGGAGCGGGAGCCCTACTGTAACTGTGCATGTGAGGGATCTAGGTTGCATGGTCCTTCCGATGATGTGAGGTGGAATAGTTTCATCCTGAAACCATCTTCCACTCCCACACCTTTGGTTCCATTCATGGAAAAATTTCTTCCATAAAACTGGGCCCTGGTGCCAAAAAAGGTGGTGACTGCTGCACTAGTGAACATGAGGCAGCAGTTGGCATCAAGGATGACCATAATCAGACATTTTTAAAGACAAATACAACATGGGCAATCAACAACCTTTGGGCAAACCTCTGGAAGGCAAGGCTAGCAATGGAGATATAACAGCTCAGAAATAGGCAATCGTGACTTTCAGATTTTAAAAAGTCACATTTAAAGGATTTACCTGTTAATCATAGCTATTAAGGATCCCCTAATAAAATCCACTACCTGACATGTCCTAGCACAAGTGCAACAAATCTGTTTTCTGGGATGTATAGGTTGATTCATGTAACAATCATTGCCCAAAAATCTTTTAAGTTCTGTTCCTTGGATGGTTTAATCTATCGTAAATGCAATTTTCACTGGAGAAGAGAAAATAATGTGCTATTTCTTATTTACCTACTTCACTAAGAGATGGAAAGACAGTTTCTCATGTTTTCTTTCTTTCCTTTTTTTTTTTTTTTTTTTTACTAATTCAGTTCATTTAACTTTGCCTCCAGCAGCTCACCATAAAATTTGGGTCCAAAAAGGCCAAGGAATGTATTATCAGAAATGTTAGCTATCTCTAGGAAAATCTGTCATTCATTTAAGTGATAATCTTTAAAATTAGCATAACTATATTCTGGATCATTTTATTATGAGACTATCATGTGATTTCAATGTCTGAGTTTATTACCATTGTACAGCAACATGCTAAGTTACAGCTGTAACTCCCAGGGTTGGTTTAGCAGGAAAGTGATGGAGGCAGACTTAACAGTGATGCGTGTAGTTCAGCAAAGGCCAAATGACAGCACTGGGAGCCATAATGGTGGTTTCCTAGTAATTCAAACAGAGGAAAGTAGCAAGAATACACTGATCTCAGAATACCAGGCTTGTCAGACTAAAAAATCCTGTGCTTTAACAGTCAGTGGTTGACAGCAACTTATACTAAGCAAAAAAAAAAAAAAACATCTAAAACAGATGTCATGGTAATTTCAATTTTATAGCTTTCTGAAGTGTTGATTCTATTTAATTTGCATGTTTGTTTTGTTTTCATGGCTGTATAAAGACCTATTACACAAGAGTTCAAAGCCTGTTTTTAACATATACTTAATCTCATGCAATATTATAAGCCAAAAAATTAAATATAATTTTAGAGGTATTCTATTCAAGACTATTTTTCCCCTTTAGAAGGACCTATTCATTACTCAAATTTAACCTGCAGTTTACCATTGCTTCTCTGTTATTCAGTCACCTCTGACTTTCAAATTATTGTTTTACTTGTAAAAGGCTTTTAATCTTTCCTGCCGAGCTAAAATCTGAGACAGCGCTAACCTTTTTTATGTTCATGGGGCTCTGTTGAAATATGATATCATCATGGATAATCACTGCTAAATTAATAACCTAGGCAAGTAATAGTACAATAACTTTACAAACACAATTCAGAGTGAAACCAACATATCTTAACCTAAGCCCAAGAATCTCCATGAACATTATTTCTTGTTCTCTTGCCATTGTTAATTTACGTTTAAAAAAAAATCAATTCCAGAATTTAATTCCCAATTACTTTAGTAACTTGAATTAATTTAGTAACTTCAGTAATCTGGATTTGTACTGTATTGTTCCCCTTATATCATTGCAGTACACACATAAAAGCAGATAACATGGTGAAATACTGCACTGAAAATAATCCTTTAACTCTGGATATATAATAAAATTTTGTTAATGTGCAATACATTTTTTTTTCACATGAAATATCCATCAGAAGTTTTTAAATGTTCATGAGGATGGCTTCTCTACTTGAAAGTTTCATTTCAAAATGCTATTATTCCTCCAAACTTAATTAACCTATCTAAAACCAAACAGATATCTTTTCCTCAAATTACTTCATTTCACCTTCCCAACTCTTCTCCATGCCTGTGTTGTAATCATAAAAACCTAGAATGCAAATGGCTGTTTGATTTCTTTTCCTTAATATCACATCATTCATTTGATTACACGGGAGTTTGGTTTAATATGTGTATTGATTGCCTTTTCATCATTACTCCTGTATCATTCATCCAAGTCATCAACTCTCACCACAACAATTGTGACCAACTCTTAGCTGATGTCACCAACTCCAATTTTTTTAGTCCCCCAAATGCTCTAAAAGGAAAAAAATACTAAAATAGATTTTTTTGACAGATACTCTAATATTCATATTTTTGTTTATCCTACTTGGAATACTTTGTACAACCTGAATCTTGGAATTTGCATGTTTTATTAGTTCATAAAATACTTAGACAATATGCTTTCAAATATTGACTCTCCTTTTTCTCCTGTGGGAAGTCTGTTAAGACAATCTATCATTTTACATTTCCATTTTCCTTTGTGTGCTGCCTTCTGGGTAATTCTTACATATATTTCCCAGTTTACTAATTCTCTTTAGCTGTGACTCACCTGCCTCTTAATCTATTCCATTTTTTTATTTCTACAATATTTCCCATTTTTAGAGGTTCCATGTGGTTCATGTTCAGATCTTCCTGATTACTGTCAACAGTTTTTCATTACTTGCTCATTTTTGTGGTTCATCTTTTATTTCTTTAAATAAGTACATACAGCCACTCTATCTTCTATGTTTAATAACTCCAATATCTGTAACTCCTTAAGTGTTTAAATTCTCAGTTTCATTGCTTTGCCTAATTCTCACATATAATGTCCTACCTCCTCATCAAGTTGGTGAAAAATGATTGTGACCTGCCTGATCTTAGTCTGTTAAAATCCTGGAAACCTACAATGTGGATTCTAGCGAGGGGATTTCTGTCTGCTTCTTCTGAAAGTCAGGGTGCTACTGACTTGAAAACTGTTTAGCCCATCTCAAAAGGTCCTACTTTAATCTGGGTATCTCAGGTTCAAAACTTTCCTCCTTATTACTTGCCCAAATCTAGGTATTCAAATAGTGATGTTTATATACATTGGTCCTCAGAGCAATCACCATTACAGTTACCAGCTCTGATTAGGGCTCATCTGTTCTATTTTGGTAAGGGGGACAGTAGAAGCACATTTCTTCTAAGAGATTTTCCACTACTTAATCCCTGCCAGTATAACCCAAATTGTGTTTATCAAAGATATGGTTGTGAAAAGATACATCATTGAATGCAAAGTCCATATTATTTTCTCAGCAACATCAACCTGTTAGTCTCCATTATAAAATATATGATGGCTCTTTATTCATTGGAGCATATTAACCTCCCCTGCCTGTTGGTCAATAATCTGTTAATGTCTTATGTCTACCTATGGTGCCTCCAGAAGCCCCCTCCTACCCTCACTGAGCCGGCCTCTTGACGGTTCCTCATGTTCAATACATATTCTGCCTCCATTCATACAGCATTCTCCACATTTAGACTATACTATCCTCTTTGCTCTACTGATCTAAATTCTGCCTACTTTCAAAACCCAGCTCAGACCCACTTTCCTTCATGTAACTTTCCTAATTCCAACATTTATTTGTCCACTCTCCTCAGCTCTCAGTCTTCTAAGCTTAACACAAAATGATACTTAATTAAGAAATTCAAAAAACATGAAAGATCCTTATAGGCCATCTATTAATATTTCAGTCCCCAAATTCAAAATTAATCAAGACCCAGAGTAGTTAAGTAACTTGAAGAAGGTCATCCAGGTGTTAGAGGGCACAGTTCATCCTGGCATCTGGTTCCACAATGTCAGTGCAGGGCTCATTTTAATTGATACTTCACTGGTCTTTCGACACTTCTGTTATCCCCTCTGAACATGATCTCTGCATTCAAGGCTTCCCCTCACAGTGAAAGCCTAAGTCATTACAACGACCCACATGATCGACCCTCTCCCTTCCTTCTAGCAAACACCAACCTCTCTGGCCACATCATCTCCCACATCTCCCCTGGCTTTTCTGCCTCAGACACAATGCCTCTTTATTATTCCTCAAACACAGAAACACACTCCTCCTTCAGGTCTTTGTACTGGCTGCCCACTTGCCTGGAATGAGAATAGTCTAGATTAACTGCCTGACTTAGTCTACTGCATCTTTCAGGTCTTGGTTCAATGTCTACCTATTAGAAATAGGCCTGAGCATCTAATTAAAATATTAATGCTTCCGGCCAGGCGCAGTGACTCAGGCCTGTAATCCCAGCACTCTGGGAGGCCGAGGTGGGCGGATCACGAGTTCAGGAGATCGAGACCATCCTGGCTAACACGGTGAAACCCCGTTTCTACTAAAAATACAAAAATTAGCTGGGCATGGTAGTGCGTGCCTGTAGTCCAAGCTACTCGGGAGGCTGAGGCGGGAGAATCGCTTGAACCCAGGAGGTGGAGGTTGCAGTGAGCCGAGACTGAACCACTGCACTCCAGCCTGGGTGACAGAGCGAGACTCTGTCTCAAAACAAACAAGCAAACAAACAAAAAAATTAACCTTTCTGATTAATCTTTAACCCTCCTAAAGGTTTTCATTTTCTTTTTTTCTTTTGTTTTTTTTGAGATGGAGTTTCGCTCCGTTGCCCAGGCTGGAGTGTGATGGCATGATCTCGGCTCACTGCAACCTCCACCTCCTGGGTTCAAGAGATTCTCCCACCTCAGCCTTCAGAGTAGCTGGGATTACAGGCACCCACCATCATGCCCGGTTAATATTTGTATTTTCGTCGAGACAGGGCTTCACCATATTGGCCAGGCTCGTATTGAACTCCTGACCTCAGGTGATCTGCCCGCCTAGGCCTCCCAAAGTGCTGGGATTACAGGCGTGAGCTACCGCGCCTGGCCGGTTTTCATTTTTCTTTACAGCACTCACCACTGATATTTAGTTGTTGATCTCTATGCTATCTGCCCCACTCCTCAAAGAAATAAGTTCATGATTGTCTATTTTATCCCTACTCCCTAAAACAGTGCCCAGTACATGGTAGAAGCACAATAAAATATTTGATGAATGAACAAATCAATGAATGACAACACGAGGTACAGTTACGTAATGCACAGTTGGCATTGTGGCAATGGCCAGAGTATAAAGACCATACAGAGATGGCCCTTCTCCAGTAGTGCTCACGGTACAGGAGAAAATGGACAACAATACGTACTTGCTGATCAACAGATGCAAGATTTATACATAAGATCTTTCAGATAATTACAAAACCTTTTGAAGGTGCACCTAAAAGATCACCTTCTAACCCTCCCAGCCCAAGGTATCCAAAGTAAAATTTGCAAAGTCTTCAACTAGGTTCCGTTTCCATACTACCAGTGGCCGAGCATAAAGCACTTGTCAGAAAGAGGACCTCATTTTTCAAACAATTTGATTAGTTAATAAGTTTTTGCTTCCTCATATATTCCAGTTTTGCCTCCGTATAACTTCCAAAGTTTGTACTAACTCTGCCTCCTGAAGTACACATGATGAAGCATACAACATCAACAATAATCTTTCAAAAATCTGAAAATCTGTTGTCTTTTCACATATAGGCCTGTTCCTCTGTGGACTAAATGCTTTTTGTTACTTCAGTGATGCTTAATATGGGATGATTTTCAAATCCCTCACCATCCTGGCCACATATACCTAAACAGATTGCTCATTTTCAGAGTAAAGTATGTTGCCCTCACAGGACAGACATAGCATTTCCAGCACAAAGTCAAGGGAATTTTAATAACTGTGACATCCAGACAGCCATTCATCAATCTACATACACCAGGCATCCACTAGGTCCCAACAAACTTACGTTTGTTTAAAAACAAAATTTTTATAGGCGCATTTAAATATCTATTAATCTTCTTGGTGTTAACTTCATTCAGTCCACACTTTTCCATTTTGTCCAAATAGCTTAAGGGAAACATCTTTAAATTCTTTGGTTTTTCTTGACCTACTATTCCAAGAATCCTCTCAATTTGGTTATTTTGTATATAATCACCCTGTACTTGTACATTTCTATATAATTTATAAATTTTCTAATTTTATACTTTCAAACGTTATTTTCTTTGGACACATTTAATGGCTCAGCAATGTGAGCAGAACAGAATTATTAGCCTCATTGATAAATTGATAAGCAGGAGCTCATAGAGATTACAGCAAGTTAAATGTATAGCTGGAAATAAATTCCAAGCCTTTTGATTCTTCATTTGTACTAAGTCTCCTCCCCTGGCCCACCTTCTGAACAGGCTTTATTTTTTCAGAAATATTCATATTTGCTCCAAATTAACACAATCTATTTAATATTATTTTCCCCAGAAAAAGCCTGGAAATTTTAAAATTCTGTAGTGTTTGAAAGTCACATCTTTGCCCTATTTTGAAGGTATAATATTTGATAGAACTAAAAGCAGGCTTAATCCTGCTTTTAGAACTCACGTGTTCTAGTACTCAAATGCCTAAATATATTTGGCAAAATTTTGTAATCAAGTCATAAATGTAACACTATATAATAATCTTAAACTACAGATTGTTCTGCAATTTGTCTTTATTAAAGCAACTTGAATCTTAGCCACAACATTTTTAGGTAGTGGAAATTGTGAACTATATAGCAATGAATTCAAACTCTTGACCCTTAAATAAAAAACTTTATAAGATAAATAGTTAAGAGGGGTAGGAGAGAGAGAATGGTTGTTATCATAGGATACAAAGTTTTAGATAACAGGAATAGGTTTTGAGATCTATGGCACAACAGGCTGACAATCATTAATAATAATGCACTGTATATTACCAAATAACCAGGGGTGCTATGGTTTGAATATTTGTCCCCTCCAAAACTCATGTTGAAATTTAATGCCCAATGTGGCTGTATTGAGAGGTAAGGGCTTTAAGAAGTGGAATGGGTTAATCCATTCATAGATTAATTGAATAATTAATGAGTTATTAATGGGTTATCATGGAAGTGAAACTGGTAGCTTCATTAGAAGAGGAAGAGACAAATGAGCTAGCAAACTCAGCCCCTTCACCATGTAACACTCTATGTCACCTGGGAACTCTGCAGAAAGTCCCCACCAGCAAGAAAGCCCTCAACAGATGTGGCCCCTTGACCTTGGACTTCTCAGCCTCCAAAACTGTAATAAATAAATTCCTTTTCTTTATAAATTAAGCAACAAAAAACAGACTAAGAGATTTATTATCAAATTTTTACCATGAAAAAAGATAAGCTAGGTGATTGATATATTAGTTTGACTTAGTCATTCTATACTGTGTGCACATCAGGACATCTCACTGGGCCCCATAAATGTATACAATTATTTGTCAAAAATATTAATAAAATTTTTAAAATAAATGAATAAAAATAAATAGTTAATAAGAGGCAAGAGCATAAGGTATGGTGTCAGATGAATGAAAATATTTATTCAAATTTCATGGCTATTAAAATTAAAAAGTTTCATTAGGAAGCTATTTCAACTTTGGTTCAGAAAATCAATATAAAATGACAAAGAAAGACCCAAGTCTAACAATATAAATTTAGTGGATATGCAGGATAATCTTTGAAGATGCTATTTAGCAAAATTCATGGCTTCAGTACTGCCCATGTACTCTGTAGATTAACAGATTAACAGCCAGACACATTCCTACAGTCAGGGACAGAGAAACAGAACAGTGGTTTAGAAGTTCACAGAAATGTTCTTGAATAAATGCATATGCAGTGAATTTCTATGAACTTGAGAGTATTTATTTCCCTATTCTAATTGAAGAATTACAGATTTTTGAAGAGTACCTAGAATGTAATAAACACTATGTCAGAAGTTATAGAAATAAGCAAAATGTTCAGATAATAAGACAGTACAAACTAAAAGTTGCATTCTTTATGTCCTGAATTATGGAAATGGATTTTGTCTTTGTGCCTTCATTCTACGTCTTTATTCCAAAGCAAATACCATATAACCTTTTCAATAAAACTCTGTCATGTAGGCCAGAGACTCTGCCATCAGCTCGTGTTTCTGTTCCTTTTATGTTTCTGTAGGATACAATGATTTAGAATAGGATGTGTCCAGGGCTTGCTTTTTTTGTTTTGTTGCAATAAGGACATTGCTGATGGTTTAACTACTGACTTCTCCTTCACAATAACTCCCAAAAGGTAGTTTCTAAAATAGTTTCCAGCTTCTCAGGAAAATGCTGCCCATTGTTTACTTAATGAGGGCTACTAGAGCTATAAATATTTAGTGTTCTTTTTCTCAGTTCATTATGTTCAAGTTTGCCTTTTCTTCTTCAATAGGCCATTAAAAAAATCACCACAGTTTATCAGCCCACAAGTGTGGGTTCCCACTGCGTGGCCTTCCTTTAAGCAACTCCCAGGGAAAAACATAAACTTAAACACTCTTTTGTGGATACTGTTTTGGGTTGAATTGTGTTCTCCAAAATGATATGTTGAAGTCCTAACCCTCAGTACCTCTGAATGTGATCTTATTTGGAATAAGGTCATTGCAAAGGTAATTGGTTAAGAAGAGGTCATACTGGAAGACGGTGGGCCCTGAATCCAATAAGACAGGTGTCCTTATAAGAACAGGAGAAGAAACACACAGAGATACACAAGGAGAAGCAGAGACAGAGATTGGAGTGACACATCTACAAACTAAGGGACACCAAAAATTGCTGGCGAACACCAGAAGCTAGAAGAGGCATGGAAGCTTCTCTCCTACAGGTTTCAGAGAGCCCATGGCCCTGTTGACATGATAACTGTGGACTTCCAGCCTTCAGAACTGTGAAAGAATAAATTTCTGTTCCTTTAAGACACCACGTTTGTGGTCATTTGTTAAGGCAGCTCTTAGGAAGCTTATACCTAGGCTAACTCACACACCAGAGTTCTTTGTTAACTCTTTAAGCAACAACTTGGCTTTTTATCTCTCTTCAGGTTTTACATTCCTTCTACAATGTTAAGCTCCTTCTTCTCCCCTCACTCACAGCATGAAGCTTTAGGCTTCATCCTCTGGCTTCTCCCTCCCTCTCTCTCTCATATCCTTCCCCTACTTCTCCATGTTATTATCTTTCATAACTTATCTCATGCGTTACCTTCTCCAAGAAACCTTCCCTTATTTCTGGCCAAGCTGAGCGCTGTGCTGAGCTGTTTTCCCCAAGCAGGGCACACATTTCTCCGACACGTATCTGTCTTCCCCACTAGAACACTAGCTCCTGAGGCACAGTGTTTCTGTTTCTCATCACTGTACCCTCAGGACTGAGCTCAGTATCAGGCACACAGTGTTTGTTGCATAGACTACTTTTGTTTTGCATTTTCACACACTTTCTTCTTCCCATAGTCTAGTCTCGCCTCTCCTTACACGTCACTTAGTCATCAGTTTGGTAGTCAGCAAGTCATTTTAGGGTTTCCTTCCTTGGAGAAAATCCTTCCACATGTAAATCTAGCAAAAACCAGCTGATGCAGCACTTGGGAGCCACAGTCCAGCTACAGGAACGAGGGCTAGGCCTCGGGTTTGCCATAATTTTAACCATCAACTGTAAATCACAGTGCACATTTCATTCAGCTTGATGGTGTGTGACAAGGCCAGAAGGAGAAGCATTTAGTGGATCTAACCATGAATAAGAAAACTCTTTCCTTCCTACCAATACAATGACCAAGAGACTCTTTAGTCCTCTGTTACTCACAGAGTATACTGCTCCTCTCACATAGTGAGAAAGGGAGAACTGGACTGGATGGGCTAATAAATAAAATAAAGCTTTCATGTTGGCAATGACCAAAATAACAAATTTAAACTTGGCAAAAAGACAGAAACCTTTTAATACCTTTAAAATAAAAAGATTTTTATTTTTAGAAAGCACTTTTTAAATATAAATAAATATCACCTTCATTATATTTTTATTTCAGCTTTTATTATCTGAAGTATAACACTTTTAAAACTGTACAAGTAGCATGTGCCAAATTTCTAAACATGGTGATACAAACATATTATAATTGCATCTGGAACAGCTTTATAAACATTTTTCTATTAAAAGAAAAGTTTTTTTAAAAAAGGAGGAGCAGAGTCAACTGTTTTATAAGAAATCATTTATACTGCATATCCATGAATTAAACAAATTTATTTTTAATCTTTGCTGGTCGCTGGCCAGCCCAGCTCTGAGTCTTTAAGCTGACTGGCTTATTCCTGCCAACATCAATAAACGTTCCCTGGCACCTTTGCCTTTCCATCCTATACCCCAAACCACTTTGCTCTGACCTACCTTAAACCCTATTTTCTGACTTATTTCTGATATCTGCTCCTGATCCCTTGAATTTCCTTTCCCAGGTCCTTCTCTGGCACCCGGGTTTACCACCTCTGAGAGATCCACTCTCCCTATGTGGCTCACTCTGCTGTGAGTCTGAGCAGACATAAGAAGACCAACCCACTCATCCCCTGGGACCCTAGGCTTGCTGCAGGCGTTCATCAGCAGGGGGTGGTTGTGCTTATTAAAGCCCCAAGAATTTCACCAAAGTGAAGCATTTTCACTAACTCCTACCTTGACTGTTCTGAGAATAGTACACATAGCAGGCACTCAAATAGATGTGGAGAGAGCCAAATAACTTTTTTTTCATTAAGAAACAAACATCTATAAAGTTACAGAAAAAAACAAATTCTCTGGCTGGCTTTTGATAATCAGTATGAGTTGCACGGGTGAAGCAAATTTAAACAAGGTTGGAGAACGCCTCTGTGAAGGACCTTCTTCCCCACAATCATTCTTCAACAGGAAAAAATGCAAGAGACAGCACACAGGGCTATTCTAGCACAGTCTCTTCCTTCAAGAGAGCTCTCATCTGTTACGTTAGCAAAAATATAGTTTCTTTAGTAAATGGTCTGGGTGGGGTTGATGGGCAGGGGAACTATGTGTTTTCCATTTATGTTTTCATCTTTTTTTTTCCTTCTGGGATCCTACATTTCCCCTCTTGCTCGTTTTTGCTTTCATTGAAGAATTCCCAAAAGTAAGTTTTCCATTTTACATTCTGTATTAGTTTCCTAATGCTTATATAACAAATTACCACAAATGGAATGGCTTAAAACAACAGAAACTTATCCTATTTTAATTCTGGAAGTCTGAAGTCCAAAATAAGTCTTCTGGGGCTAGCAGGGAGGCATCTGCAGGGCTGGCTCTCTCTGTAGGCTCCAGGTGAAAATCCATTCTTAGCCTCTCCCAGCTTCCAGTGGCTGCTGGTATTCCTTGGCTCCTGTCTGCGTCACTCCAATTTCTGTTCCATCCTCACACTGTCTTCTCTTCTGTAGCCAAATCTTTTCCTGCTTCCCTCTTACAAAGGCCCTTGGGATTTCACTTAGGGCCCGCCCAGATAATTCAGGATAATTTCTCTATCTCAAAATCCTCAACATAATTGCATCTGAAAAATTTCTTTTGCGGATGATAAGGTGACATGCACAGGTTCCAGAGATTAGGACATGGATATCTTTAGAGGTCACTATTCAGCCTCCCACAGCCTCATTTCCGTAGAAGTGTTGCCTTTCCAAGATTGCCTGCCTGCCTGCCTGAGCCCCACACACAAGACGTTACACCCTTTCCCTGCAGTCGCTGCTCTGATATACCCAGGCCTCTTTTTCAGTTTTGTTTCTTTTTTTTTTTTTTTTTTTGAGATGGAGTCTCGCTCTGTCGCCCAGGCTGGAGTGCAGTGGCACGATCTTGGCTCACTGCAAGCTCCACCTCCCAGGTTCATGCCATTCTCCTGCCTCAGCCTCCCAAGTAGCTGGGACTACAGGCACCTGCCACCACGCCCAGCTAATTTTTTTTTTTTTTAGTAGAGACTAGGTTTCACCATGTTAGCCAGGATGGTCTTGATCTCCTGACCTCGTGATCCACCCGTCTTGGCCTCCTAAAGTGCTGGGATTACAGGCATGAGCCACGGCGCCTGGCCTTTTTCAGTATTTTTGAATTTAGGATTGACTTTCTCTCTTGATGGTGGATTTCAGCTCAATTACATCTTCTCTTTTCCATGCAATTTTTCTAAAAACTCAGCTCTCCACAAAGACTTGAGAAGGAAACTTGAGAAATCTCTTTTCCAGAAGTTAGTGTTTACCTTTCTACTTATGGAGAGTTTAAAATTTGTAGTGTTCTCTGTCTTCCTCTCATGCCAAAAACATGGAGTTTTATGATTTTATCTGTTCTGTTCTTATTGATCTTGCATAGATTTTTAGAGGATTGGAATAATTTGGCTTTCATAATTAAAAAGCATAAATCCTGTATGAAACAGGCAAATAAACAGTACTCCAACTTGGGGAAGAGCTAATACTTACACACACACACACACACGCACACACACACACAGCTTTAAAGTGTTAATAATTTTACATAATCGCTGACACTTTGAATAGTTATTCATGGAAATAACAATTAATTAAAAGATACAGCTTTATTGAATTCCAGAACTGGGATAGAGCACAAGAACCAGAGCTATCAAACATCTAGTAAATATCTCTGCCTCACTATAGCAGAGGAGCCACGAGGTTATTTCTTCTGCAAGTATCTACCCCACAACACCCCAGAATCCTCAAAAGTAAAAAACTGAATGAAATTAATGTCATTATGTTGAATGTAGCACTTTTGGTACAATGCTTTATATAGCCAATATAAATAAACACTGTCAATGTCTTTGCCTCCTATTCTCTGCCTGTAAAACAGCAATCATAATATTTAAGTAAGAACCATCTGAGAAATGTTATGATGAATTAGCCAGAGTCTGTAAGTTACTTTGCAGTGAGGGCTTAAGTATGATCATTTAGGTTTGATGTATGGAGTGAGAAGGTAGAAGCTTTAGTGACAGACTGTAGTCACATAAATTAATATATTAATATTTAACAAAGAAATGGGAGATGAGGAATTGGGATGTCTGCATCTTCTACACTGTAAGTGCAAGGACTGACTTTGAGCTCCTGTAGTTATATAATTGTCCTTATTTGTTAACTTCATCTGTCCCCAATTAACAGGTAAAAAACATATTCAAAGCAGTAAATGGTGTCAGCGGTTATTTTGAAGGTAGGGACATGCACACTAATATTCCGTAGGCCACTCTTGTGCTCAACTAGGTCACAGAATGGCCATCTCTTTAAATCAAACTTTGCAGCTACTGTCCAAATTTGGACGAGCATCACCAAAAATTCACTATCCAAGGTTCAGCATGGATTATATACCAAGTGTCTGATTGGCCCTGCCTTAAAAGGAAACATTCCATTTTCTTAGTGTCCATTTTATCTGCTACAAAAATGATTACTTTATAAATGCTATAAAAAACTAAATACATAGCATTTGTACTAGGAGACAGGCACTTATTATACTAATAAATCTCAACACCTTTCCTGGTACTACCCCCTCTGCCTAGAATGATTCCTCTCGTATTTACACTAAACTTTCCAATGCCTAGATCAGTGGTCACCATCTTGGAGCCCTTCTACACCTTGTAAATCAGATATAATCACCCTATGCTTAGAAATCTATTACTTTTAACTACCTATGTTTTTGTACCTGCCCATACTGCTTATGACATACATATAGGATGGCAACATAGAAGTATATTTAAGAGCCCAGCTTTTAGTTTATACTATGTACCAAGTTGGACTCTACCATTTATTTGTAGTTATCACCCTGACTGACAGATCATTCTTAAGACTCAGTTTCTTCAAGGAAGAGAAAGATAGTAATAGTTAACCTCATAAGTTTGTCAGAAGAATTAAATACATGAAGTACTAAATCTGGCAAACAGGCAATAAACAAACACTAGCTAATCTTTTTATTCCTGCTACAAGTATCCTGCTTTGTATTGGAGATTACAGATTATGTATTTGGTGACCCCACAGCATCTAGGCCAATGTCTTGTACATAATAGGTACTCAGAAGGCATTTTAAAAATCAAACTAAGTAAAAAATACTAAACAATATTTGTTGGGCTTTTCTACTGTGAAGACACAGTGAGAAATGAAAAAAAAAATAATTCCTGACCTTTAGGTCATTAAATGTTTAATCTAGTTAAAAAGCTTAGTCTAGCTAAGGGGTAGTCTTTAAATGCTTAGTCTGGTTATATACACACGTACACATATATACAAACAAATATATACACCAACATCTACACACACACACACCATACACACACACACATATCTATGTATACAGAGAAAGAGAGAGAGAGATGTATTTTCCTGCCCACACTCACAAAACTAAGTGAAAAGAACCAAGGAACCAGCTCAAAAGGGAATGCAGACTTGGCAAACACAATTATAAGTAAAACTTAAAACATACTTTTTCTTTTTTTCCCCAAATATTCCTCCTTTTGTAACTCCTCTTCTTACTCCTACTCAAATCTTTGTTTCCATGGCAATGTTTCTACCTTGAAGTTCCACCACTGAAATGTCTACAACTATGTCTACTGCTCTCTCTTTTAAATTGCTACTAGAAAATTCAATCCTCCAGTCCATGATGTAGATGGACTACATAAATGCCTACTAACTTAAGGCACATTTCTCACCTCATCCCCCAGTACTATACAAGATGTTTTTTTACACAGAACTATTTTAGGCCCATTTTTATACTTGATAAAAAATAAACTCCAAGAATTTCAGACTCTGTGATGTGAGCTAGATATAACCCAAACTCATTGAGACTCAAGCTCTTTACCCAATACAAAGACAACATTTAGAGAGCTACTTAACAATCAAAACTAGAAAATAAGAAAGGATGCCAGTAAAAGAATTATCCAACAAGGACTTATTTCTTACCACCTGATCTTGAGTTTGGCTAGACACTGGATTTCTCCTGCCAGAACCCCAGAAGTGTTAAGAGAACCCTAACTGCTATTGTGAGGTTTGAACTGATGAACTCTAAACCGTGCTGCTATTAGACTCTTTAATGTTGCTCGGTTTACTCTTAATTCCTGTTTTGAGTTGTGCTGCCAAAGTTCTGAAGACCTGAAACATGTCATTACCTCTGAATTGAGTTAGTTTGACTACTCTGAAAACCAGTCTGATTCTGGAGAATCCCTGCCAAATGCCACAAGCTAAACGGGTACCCTGGAATCAAACTGTTGGTACTAACTCAAACAGCACATCTGCTCCTGAGCTTCTGCGAACAAATGGGAGAACTTGTAACTACCCAGGAGCACTGTCCACATCCACAGAGGTCCCCAGATATGTAAAGATTATTTTTAGGAAATCTTGAAGTTCACAGAAAATTAATTGATTTAGTTCAGCTGTTCCTTCAAGAATTCTAACAAGGCAGCTCCTAAAGTGTCACCCAGGATTTACCATGAAAATTCCTAGAATGCTTATCCATAAGTTGAATCAATGCCCTAGAAAATTTGCTAACCCCATGACAGAGGAGTTCTGACTCCTATAACAAAACCTAACAGTAACTAATCCAAAACAACTGCCTTTTATGATGCTGCTAGACTGCACAGAGACAACCTGGATTTTCTCCATTAATCCTGCTGCTGATCTTGATACAGGAAAGAACACTGTCTTTCTCTAAATCCTAAATCTAGAATAGATAGAAAACAAAATGAATCCACAGTAATTTTTTTAAAAAAGGTCTAAATTCTCTCAACAATTAAGTCCAAATTAAAATTGGCTACATCACTGTACAGTTTGCCCTAACGGGTAAATAATGCTGTTTATTGTTGCATTTCACTCGTCTCCAATTCCCAACTATATCATTAACATTGCACGCCATACTGTTGTGAATCAATCCTCTAATTTCATTTGAATGCATCCAGAAATCTGGATATTGTAATCAATATATTACAAAAAGCAACATAACTTCATAAGGATTTGCAACATGTTCATTCCTCATGTAAGGTGTTCTAGTACATCAGGGTTGCCCTGCAACCCACTTGGAGATTATATCCTTAGATTCTGAACCCTTAACTGAGAAATATCGAAGCTTATTGCTACTATTATTTCTTTATTATAGATTTTTCTCCCCTGAATTTTCTCAACTTATAGAAAGGAAGTCTGGCCAGCAGCATTAGTTACCCCGCATTCCACTGAGAGAATTTGCTGTCGGGACATCCACTCCCTCTCCTTTCGGGTGCTCTACTGTTAGCATCTTTTCTCCTTCAAATTCAGAAAGATGCAAAGCAGCTTGAAAAGCCTGTTCTAAACAATACTGCACAGCAGTGCCAATACTATGAGATGTAACTGGTGCTTGTGCATACAAATTAATTTAAGTATAAACATACTTCATGTATAAATTACATGAATATGCACAAATATTACACATAAATATTTGTATTGTTGTGTGTATATAAGTTTATATCTGCATAAACATACACATATGTATAACTATGTACATATATGCCTATGTGTGTGAAGCTTGGGTGTGTCTTCATACTTTTTTTTTAATGTATGTAAGCTAAGTGGAGATAAGTCATCTTATGGGCCAGGTACAAGGTCTTGTTCAAGAAAATACCAGCCCAGTATTTAAAAAATGATTTAACTGCTTAGTCAAGTCTTTATCCAAAATTTAAAAACTAAAATGTGATTGTAACATACAAACTTTCAAAATCCCCTTTCTCTATTTTCCAAATCTGAAACACTTAGCAAATCCAAACCTCCTGTCCACAGAATTCTCTATCCAAACTTGCCAAACTTTTTGAGGCTCTTAGTTCCCCCATTCCCATCCCTAGGCACCCTTTCAAAGTTAATTTTTCTCCCATTTGGCAACAGTTCTCTGTCCTTTCCTAAAAGTTAAGTCAAACACAATGGATTTCCTGCTTTTCACTTCTACCCCCTCCCTCAAGAGTCGTCTCTCTCTCCTGTTGGGGTTCAGAAAATAATACCCCAAAGTATGGCTCTTTGACTTGCTGAGTATTTTGAACTAAAGCAGCAAGCCTCAGAACCAAGAGGTCTTTCTGCCCTGCTCCCACTACCAGGCTCTTACCCCTCTGCCTTCTCCAGAAGCACAGCGAGGGGCTTTCTTTGAGGTTCCCTTATCTGAGGAAAAGCAGTTCCTCCAGAGTTAATGCAACATCTTGGGTCTCCTTCTAAAATCTCATCAAACAGAGATTAACTGATAGGAAAGGAGAGAGAGCAGACACCACACCCATAACTCAGACTTTGTCCCAAGCTACTTACTGTCTGTTTTTCAGGCCCACTCGTCTCCCCTAAAAATCATTCACTCTTCCTCTAAAATTGCCTACATCCCCCCACTTCCCTCCCTTCTATGAAGAGGGTATTTAAACTTCAACCAGCTGGCCCCTCTTGATGTTTCATACTTGTTGTGATTCCTGTGTACTGACCCATAATCAACTTGTACACTTTTTCTCCTGTTAATCTGTTTACTGTCAGATTCTTTCATGTACTCAAGTTGCTGAACTTTCAGAAGGTGGAAGTAGAGTTCCTTTCACCCTTACACTCCCATTATCCAGATTCTATATAACAAGGGCCTACAACACAAAAGCTGGCAGAAAGAAGAGGCTATAAATACTTATGTATTAATATTTTTTCTTGTCTTGTGCCTAACTCAATATTTTTTCATTATCTGTGTATACTGGAAAGTATACTCCTAAGCTTTGAGTTCAGATAGGCACTTACATATTCCACAACTTAATCTCCCCAGCTGAAAATTCAGTTGTAAGAATCAAACGTAATGGTAAAATATGCAATAATACATATTAATGCAAAAATGTAATAATACATGTGTATATATGAGATATATACAAGATATATAATACATGTTAAATCTAATAATACATGTTGATAGTAATTCAAGTATGTTAAAAAGTGCCTCCCCTGGGGAATAAATAACACACATATTAAAACCCATGCTTAACCCATATCTTTCTGGATACGTGTCTTTTGCAGTTATTTGCAGCTAACCCCTATACAGTGCCCTGAGGATGGAGGAAGTGTCCTCTTGATTTGTTAAAGTTTAAAAGAAATACTAAACCACTATTATCACACCTAGAGATTACAAAGGAAAGAGGAGCTTTAGAATCTGTGGTCTTTCTATTATGTGGTTGCAGAATCAATAAATAGCATTATGTTTTTTAATTGTACACAATCTTTTAATTAAAAAAAGTCATGCTTTTCACAGTATGAAGAATCAGGATTTTCTACTATTGCATACAATTGTTTTGGTATCTAGTTTGCATTTAACTGAATTAATTTATTGTCTAGTTTCAATGAAACTATCTTCTATTTACACTGATATTACCTTCAAGGAGTAAAACCTTCATATTTTCTTTACACTGAAAATTACTTTATTCTTGCCCTTTGCCTTAAACATTTAACATATGAAGTGCAGACCAAAGTTGGCGTTTGCTTTTTCCCCCTTCAGTTGTCTATGTTAGACATTCTACAGATACTCCTGGTCATAAACAGATCATTCCTGTATTTCAGGTACAGCACAGGACTGAAGATGAGCTTAACATCTCAGCACCCATGGAAAAGACTGGCAAAATCAAGAAGCTGCACTGCCAAAGAGAAATTAGGAATTTGATTTTGGACTGGAGGAACAGCTGAAGGAGAACAGTGTGACATGAATCTTATGTGTAAGATTTTATACAATTTGTTTATTAATTTTGTTTTGTTGGGGGTGGGGAGGTATAATCTGTCTCTTCTTACAACCAGGAGAGAGGCAGATTCCTCTGATCATCCATGTCAGAGATAATGGAATGAGAATTCCCTGTACACTGTATCCCAGAAACACAGCATCTCTGACTTCTTGTCAGGCTCAATAAATTAAAAGACAGTCAACACTGACTGGGAGCATACTTTCTGCACTGTCCTAGGTATTGTGCAAGTCTTCAGCTAATCCAAAACCCTACATTCAAACTTGTAAAAACGAGACATTTCTTTTCAGATAATCAGAAAAATATATGCCAGAAAAATCATGCACTAGGGCTCCTGATTGGCCAGGTTAGCACAGACTGAATATTAACCCCCAGGCCTCCTCTGTGGGGTGGCTTTATGTGGTACTCAGCCAGGCACAGCAGCCCTGCCATCAGGCCTTCCGACACAAATTCGAAATCCAACATCTCAGGTTCACTCCAATAGTGACTCTTATTCTGTACAAAAGATGTGGAATCTTTGGAGATGTCATTTAAATGCCAATTTTCATGCTTCCTCTTCAAAGTTATGGCACTTATAACATCAATATTTTAAACAGTTCAAGTATTTTTTTTATCTTCTAAATGAGTCATTCACTCTCTTAGCAGAGAAGAGGTAAAATAAAATGTCAATGACTAAAATGTGAACTACTGCTTCAAAGATAGAGTGAGTACATTTCTCATGATTCAATGGTAATTGGCTTGGAACTTGGAAATACAATGCCGCCTATGACAATGGAAATTCACTGGACTCTGCAGGAATTCAAAGGCTGCTGGAGAAAGTGTCCCAGTATTACCCATATCTCACTTACTATACTTCTTATAACTCAATTTCCTCCCAACTCTCACGGAGTTTTAAAGGAATCATTTGTGCCACTCAGAATGTATATGTATCTACTAAGCAATTTCAGCTACTAAAAATTTCTCAGATGTCTCCAGGCTGCAGCACCCACTGGCTCCTCTAACAGGCTGTGCCCATCAGACAGGGCAGACATTCTGAGGGTCAGGGCAGTCACTTTTTAATTGTTCCATCACAGAAGGGTGGGTCCTGTGATTTAGAAAGCAGCACCTTAGAAATCACAGTCCCCAGAAGCCCAATGAACCAGGGACCTTATTACCCTCATCTGTGTCAGCTGTTCTCAGATTGCTGTTAAGAATGAGAACCACCTGGGGAATCTGGTGAACACCCAGGGTGTTTTTCTTCTTCCCACAGATCCTGATTTGGTAGGTCTGGCATGGGAACCCAGGATATTTTACAGTCATAGTCTGCAGACTACACTTTGAAGATAGTTGTATTCCATACACCAGGCTTCCGAGTTGTGAGGCAGACATATCTCAGACACTGATCATCAATACCATGCAGGTACACCTGCATTTTCTGGCTATCCACTGGAAATAATTACCAAATGATACTACATGTGGGTAAAACATGAATTTTTCACTTTTCTCTTGGGAAAAATGATGATCACAATACTTTTATTCCATCTTCTCAATGAACTGACACAAACATCATATGAAAAGGCAAAAGAAAGCACTCTGAAGCATGCAAAGCATATACACAGGTGTAAAGTAGGACTCAGGTAGAGCACGGCCAACTCTTTAAAAATTACAAAGTACATAACAAAGTATATTATCCTAAAATATGAATTATACAAGGCATTTTAACTACAGGTAGATTTCATTTTATTGTGCTTTGCTTTATTGTGCTTCACATATACTGCCTTTTTAAAAAATTTTAGGTTTAGGGCAACCCTGCATTTAGAAATCTATTGGTGCCACTTTTCCAACAGCATGTGCTCACTTTGTGTCTCTGTGTTACATTTTGGTTTAGTAATTCTCCCAATATTTCAAATGTTTTCATTATTATGTTTGTTATGGCGAATTGTGATCAGTGATCTTTGATGTAACTACAGTGATTTTTTGGGGTGCCATGAACCCTGCCCATAGAAGACTATGAACTTAATAAATGTGTGTGTTTTGACTGCCCCACCCACCAGCCATTCCCCTATCTCTTTCCATCTCCTCCAGCCCCCTATTCCCTGAGACATTAAGTATTGAAATTAGGCCAAGTAACAACCCTACAATGGCTATAAGTGTTCAACTGAGAGGAAGGGTTCCATGTCTCTCACTTTAAATAGAAAGCTAGAAATGACTAAGTTTGGTGAGAAAGGCATGTTGAAAGCCAAAACAGGCTGAAACCTAGGCCTCTTAAACCAAATAGCCACACTGTGAATGAAAAGGTAAAGTTCCTGAAAGAAATTAAAAGTGCTACTCCAGTGAATATACAAATAAGAAAGTGAAACAACTTTATTGCTGATATGAAGACAGTTTGAGTGGTCTCGACAGGTGATCAAACCAGCCACAACATTCCCTTAAGCCAAGGCCTAATCCAGAGCAAGTCAACTTTCTTCCATTCTATGAGGCTGAGAGAGATGATAAGGCTACTGAAGAAAAGTCTGAAGCTAGCTCTAGAGTTTGGTTCATGAGGTTTAAGGACAGAAACTGTCTCTGTAACATAATAATACAAGATAAAGCAACAGCTGATGTAAAAGCTGTGGCAAGTTATCTGGAAGATTTAGTTAAGATCATTGATGAAGTTGAGAATATACATTAAACAACAGACTTTCAGTGTATACAGAACAACCTTGTATTGGAAAAAGATGGCATCTAGGACTTGCATAGCAAGAGAGGAGTCAATGCCTGGCTTCAAAGCACAGGCTGACTCTCTTGTTACAGGCTAATGTAGCTGGTGACTCTAAATTGAAGCCAGTGCACATTTACAACTCTGAAAATCCTAGGGTCCTTAAGAATGATGCTAAATCTACTGTCTGCTCTAGAAATGGAACAACAAAGCCTGGATGACAGTACATCTGTTAACAGCATGGTTTACGGAGTATTTTAAGCTCACTATTAAGACCTACTATTCAGAACACAAGATTCCTTGCAAAATATTACTTTGACAATGTACCTGGTCACCCAAAAGCACTAACAGAGGTGTACAAGTAGATTAATATTATTTTCATATTTGCTAACACATCCATTCTGCAGCCCTTGGATAAGTAGTCATTTTGACTTTCAATTATTATTATTAAAGAAATATATTTCATAAAGTTATAGCTGCCATAGATAATGATTACTTTGATGGACCTACACAAAGTAAATTGATAACTTTCTGGCAAGGATTCACTATTCTAGATACCCTAAGAACATCCTGTGATTCATGGGAGGAGGTCAAAGTATCAACATTAACACGAGTTTGGAATAAGTTGATTTCACCCACATGGATGACTTGGAGGTGTTTAAGACTTCAGTGGAGGAAGGAACTGCAGATGTGGTGGAAATAGCAAGAGAACTAGAACTAGAAGTAAAGCTTGAAGACATGATGGAATTGCTTCAATCTCAGATAAAATTTTCACAGATGAGGAGTCGCTTTTTCCAGATAAGCAAATGGTTTCTTTAGATGGAATCTACTCCAGGTAAAGATGCTGTCGACATTGTTGAAACAACAACAAAAGATTTAGAATACTTTATGAACGTAGTTGAGCATGCAGAGGCAGGGTTTGAGAGGACTGACTCCAATCATGAAAGCAGTTCCACCGTGGGTAAAACACTATCGAATAGCATTGCATGCTACAGAGAAATCTTTTATGAAAGAAGAGTCAACTGATGCAGTAAACTTCATTGTTTTATTTTAGGAAATTGCCACAGCCACCCCAACCTCAGCAACCACCACCTTGATCAGTCAGTGGCCATCAACACACAAGGCAGACCCTCCAGCAGCAAAAAGATGAAGATTTGCTGAAAGTCCAGATGATCATTAGCATTTTTTAGCAATAAAGTCCTGTAAAATTAAGGTATATACATTGTTTTTAGATGTAATGGTCTTGCACACTTAATAGAATACAGTAGAGCATAAACATAACTTTAATATGTACTAGGAAACAAAAAAAAATTGTGTGACTTGCTTAATTGCAATATTTGCTTTATTGTGGTGCTCTGGAACCAACTCTGCAATATCTCTGAGGTGTGTCTGTATCTTCAGGATATTTCTTCAATGCTCCTTTTCTCTCTCTCTCTTTTTTTTTTTTTTAACATAAATAAAGGAGAACCAAAGGTAGAACTTACTTTTCAGAACTAATCAAACTATATCACTCTAACACATGGTTTTTAGACACAGAATAAATGGTTCGGTTTTAAGCACACGTAGTTTCTCTGTGTGAATTACTCAAGTAATTGTGTCTCTGCAGATCAGGGCACATTCAGTGCATATCTGTAGAACTGTATCATTTCAGTAAAATGGAGAGTCTGCATAATCACATTCACCCCATTTTAGAAGACAACTGAGAACATGACAGAACAGCACTCAACTCCGTGTCTCCTTTGAAAAAAAAAAAAAAAAAGTGCCAAGTTATCCCATGAATTCTTCCCAAAGTGTTAACATGGAATTGAAATAAAGTCATACGAAATAGCATAAAAAATGTGAAAGGGTGTAATGTATGAAACTCAAATGTCTAACCACTTAAAATGTAACACAGCTTTTATGTGAACAAATACCAATAATTCCCATTTTATCTAAATGAACTCCAGAACAGTTGAACAGGCTTGAAAATCCAGTACCACAGAAAGAAGTAAGGAGTTGCACCAGTGAGAAGGTGAGAAAGGGAAGAAGACTAAGCAGCCAGCTAAAAGTGGGAGAGCCCAGAGGCTTCTCCCCTTGATCACTCCTCTCCTCCCCAAATCAATACTAACTCAGGATTCTTATTTTATATTACAAGTAACAGTTTTCTTGTACAAAGCAATGAGGAACGTACCCTCTCTTACTGGAAAATATCAGCTGTGGGACAGTACCTTGGTACAGGATAAGCCCCATTCCCATCCGTGTTTTCCACACTATCTCCATCCAGCCCATAACACCCTTTCATCTTTTACCTCTTCTCCAAACCTTTACTAACAAGAGTCAGCTCTGTTTCCACCTCTAACATTAGGCCAGAACTTCCTTATACTAATATTAACATCTACCTCTTTATTTTATTTTTTATTTTTTGAGATCGAGTCTTGCTCTGTTGCCCAGGCTGGAGTGCAGTGGCGCGATCTCGGCTCACTGCAACCTCCACCTCCTGGGGTTCAAGCAATTCTCCTGCCTCAGCTTCCTGAGTAGCTGGGACTACAGGTGCGTGCCACCACACCTGACTAAATTTTTTTTGTGTGTGTTTTTTTTAGTAAAGACAGGATTTCACCGTTTTAGCCAGGATGGTCTTGATCTCCTGACCTCGTGATCCGCCTGCCTCGGCCTCCCGAAGTGCTGGGATCTCTTTTTTTTTCAGACAGAGTCTCACTCTGTCACCAGGCTGGAGTGCAGTGGCATGATCTCGGCTCACTGCAACCTCCGCCTCCCGGGTTCAAGTGATTCTCCTGCCTCAGCCTCTTCAGTAGCTGAGATTACAGGCACACACCACCATACCCAACTAATTTTTGTATTTTTAGTAGAGACGGGGTTCCCCCATGTTGGCCAGGATGGTCTTGATCTCTTGACCTCATGATCTGCTCGCCTCAGCCTCCCAAAATGCTGGGATTACAGGCGTGAGCCACCACACCTGGCCAACATCTACCTCTTAAGTCCACGATGATTTCTGGGGATCTTGTCCATCCACAGTTTTTACTGAAAACCGTAAACTATATACAGGCACTTGAAATATGCAGGCAGTTAAACCCTTTAGCTAAAGGTTAAGTGTTAGAAGTTCTGGGCGATAATCTCACAATGGTTACAATTATCTCTGAGATTTAAGCAAGTGATCATTATGTTTTCATGTGATATATGGTGACCACAATACTCTATTCCATCTTCTCAATGAATTGAGAAAATACCAAATGATAACAAACAAGTAAGTGCTCTCAATTATGCAAGGGGTATATACAAATGGAAAGCAGTACTTGTTGCTATTTTTCTTTATACCACAAACACTGAATAAGTCAGAGGAAGTACATTTCCAACACTAAGGAAATGCAAGCCTAAATTAACCAAATCAGTTTCTATCTACTAATCAATAGATGGCATTATTTCAATATGCATTTTTCATGAAACATGATAAAATAATGAGAATAATTCTTCAAGACCTGCAAAAATCAATGATTTCCCATGACTGTCTTACCTAACGTGCTTTTGGCAATTAAGGTGCCACTTTGTATCACAAAAAAAGCAACGTTAAACGTAGCTGATTCTGACACTGAGAAGCTGGGTGACCCTCAAGTTCCTTAACCATTATTAATTACAGCTGTCCTCATTGGTAAAGTTGCAATGATCACCACAAGATTACTAGGGTGTCAGATAATATAAGTGCCCAAGCACATAAAAGCATTCATAAATAGTACCCCCGATAGACATTCTTATTGAAAATTCAATATTAGGATCACTCTCCAAGTAAACTGTGGGGCTCCTTCAAGTCAGATTCTTGTCTACCTTCATCCCTCATAACTCACACCATTTTGTGACTAAAAATGAATGTGTTTGAAATCAAACTGAGAAGAGAATTAATCCACATGATAAAATTTAAGCTCAATTAAGTGCTAAATTGGGTGGGTAGTGATTGTAAGTAGATTCAATAAAAGTGCAAATACAAGAGTGATCAATGGAAATGCTTTCTGGAAGAGGGATTTTGTGCTGGGACTTGCAAGACAACTATGACTGAAATAAACTAAAGGAACAGAGGAGGGTGCTTCAGGTTGAGGTCACTGCTATTAGCTAAGAAATATTACATATATTAACTTCTTTACTTTCCCAGAAACTCCATGAGGCAGATATTATAATCCCCATTTTACAGATAAAGAAACTGAGACAGATTAAGTAGCTTGCCCAGGTTACACAAAGTGTCAGAGTAGGACATAAATATAGAAAATTTGGCTTCAAAATCCACACATCGTATCGAATGGTCATCAAAATAAGATATACTGATCAGAAAAGAGAGTACATCTCACCGTATCAGCTGCAAACAACAGAATCCCCTCCGTATAGTTTAAGTGGATAGAGACACTTTTTCAAATATCAGCTCAGAAATCTCAGTACATCAGAGAATCAGCCAGGAACAACATGGGTGGGGCAAAGCGCAAGCACACTAGGTCTGCTCCAGTAAAAATACCACTGCTGCCACCTCCAAGTGTGTGGTGCCAGAAATGTCACAGCCTCTGCCACAACGCCGTTAAGTCCTAACCATTGCACTTGCCCAAACAGCTGTTCTGTGTGCAGGCAGCCTTACATTGCTCCCTTCTGCATCCCTTTTATGCATGGTACAGCAGATGGGCAACATGTCCATATCCTAGCAGCAAGAGAGTCTAGGAGATGCAGATGAAAAAATAAAGATTCTATCTTGGGAGGACTGGAATCACAACACAAGAAAGTAACGAAATGTCAAGATGATAAATAAAAGATGTCAGGCAATCACAAAAGGCCACTACACACCCTGATCACAAGCAGGCTGACAGGTTCTGAGAAATAAAGTCAGCTATATAAAGTAGGGTCAGATTATATAGGTGCAACTGCATTTGAAAACAATTTACTCTGTCCAATAAAGGCCATAGGTCTCTTACAATAGCAAGACATTGTTTAGGGAATAATGTAAAGATGATTGGTTCAAAAATTGCAAGTGCCAGAAACTTGAATTTTTTCCCCACCATTTAGAAATGTTATATCATAAAAGCATAGTCATATGCATCATTTTTTTAAAAAATGCAAATATCTATTAAATAAACTCTATTAAATAAACTGGCCACATCATATGTCATACATTATTTTTGCCTCTTACAGTTTTCTTGTATTTCTTCAAGGATCATTTTTTAAGACAATGGAGACACTGAATGCTAATAATGTTTTATGTTTTTGGAAACAATTTGAATTAAAATACTACATATTAACTAGAAAAGTTTTTTATTCAATTTGGGAAATAGAAAGTTTTTAAAAAACCATCATTCATTTAACTGTCACAACCATATATGTTTCTGAATAACGTTTGAAATGCTTTCTACAGTAACAATTGTTTTTAGTAGTTCATGTTTAAGGAAAGACACATATGATAAGACATAGTATTTCTGAGTAAAATCCAGAATACAGAATTAAACTCATCTATTTTAAAATGGCAATTATTGGTAAAAGGCAAGTATATAACGGCACCATATCAATGTTTTGATTTTACAGTATAAACAAACAGACTGATAGTACCAATTTTTTCCTGATAAAGTAATAAAGCACAGCATTACTTTGGAGCATCATTAATGTTAAATCTTTTTTCAACATCTATGTGAATAACTGGAAACATTTTTTTTTTTTTTTTTTTTTTGAGACGGAGTTTCGCTCATTGCCCAGGCTGGAGTGCAGTGGCGCGATCTCGGCTCACAACATCCTTCAGGTTAAAGCAATTCTCCTACCTCAGACTCCTGAGTAGCTAGGATTACAGGCATGTGCCACCATGTCTCGCTAACTTTTTGTATTTTTAGTAGAGATGGTGTTTCTCCATGTTGGTCAGGCTGGTCTCAAACTCCCAACCTCAGGTGATCCACCCGCCTCGGCCTCCCAAAGTGCTCGCATTACAGGCATGAGCCACTGCCCTAGCCCCATATTTTAATTTTCAAATCTGAAATATTTTACATCACAAAACTCAGGAGAAATGCAGATTAACAACAAATGCAATGGCAGTTACTTTTTGAATACTTGACATATTGTGTACTATGCTAAGTATTATGTATACAATTTCACTTATTCTTGCTGAATTCATACATTTTATTATACCTGAATTTAAACAGAAAAATGTTTTACATAGCTCTCAGACACATTTCTACAGCTCAAAAACACTGCATAGAAATGTGAATATACCCAAGGGCAATAATCCAAAGAAGATTAAGGCAAAATCTCTATTTATATATATTTATGTTAGTATAGAAGTCAGAAGCTACTATGGCAAATAAAATTTGAGAGGAGAAGAGCAAATTTAGCATAGACATGCAATGTCAATGGAAAGACATAACTGTCTCTATATCTATCTTCTAACTTGATAAAACGACATCCATTAAGGGTTTTGATGATGATGTCTATGAAAATAATGTTACTTTGCAAAATTGCTGATGGTGAAAGAATGTTAAATTTTCAACACTATGTAAGTTTTCATGAGTATAATGCTGATTGGGGAAAAATATAATCTTGAAAATATATCTATGATCAGAACCAGCAGCCCCTGCACTGTTTATAGAAAATGCTTCACCTCAAATACTTTGCTTTTTTTTTTTTTACCATTTACAATACATTGACTATTTTTAAGTAGTCTGAATACTCATCTTTTATATGAAATTTATAACAAAACTTCAAGCAACCCAGAAGGCTCATTCTACTAACTTGTTAGAGCTGACTTAGCTAAGGGAGGCTCAAGGTTTTAAATGCACAGTTGCATTAATTTATTTCAAGTTAAAAATAAAGTGTATAACCACAGTTAAAAAAAAAAGAAATTCCTTCTTTATCTGAATTTTAAAGAAACAAGACTGCCTTATTTAGCAGATAAAGGCTTTAAAGAGTGAATAATCTCAATTATTATCTTCATGAATTTACTGAAAAAGATATAATTAGTTATGACAAGAATATGGCAATGAAATTGGAGTTTGAGAGTTAAAATCAGTCATAGAGACTATGAGTCACCTTGAACATTATAGTTCATTTAAGATAGATGAGAAGAAGTTCATATTTCCTTATGACACTTTCTTGGCATTTTCTTAAGACAACAGAAAGGACTGACCAATGACACTGAACACAGTTTCCTTCTTCTGTAGCCACAGATATGATCACCTAGTAAGACATGAAACAGATCAAAATTGTCACCAGGTCGAATGCCTTCAGAGCACAGCATTTTCCTCAGTGATGATTCTCTGACATAATTTGTAAAGAAAACAAAACAAAACAAAAACCTGTTGACATCTTTATTGTTACATTGGTTTCTCAAAACACTAGGGGAGTTTTCTAGAAGGTGAATCTAATATGTGGTGTCAGTTCTGCTCAATCTATTGATTTCAAAAATTGATAGACACACAGTGAAATAGAATTTTGCCCATGTGGTGACCAGGGATTACGTTTGCCCATTAAGTAAATACAAACATTATTTTATATAAAACAAACATATCTTATGTAGTAAAATATTTTTTAATCCTATGAAATTAAGGTGAAAGAGTGATTCAAAAGAGTTCACATTTACTGTAGGATACTGCATAAAAGGCTCTGTGACTCTAGGCAAATTTGCATTTACTGGGGTACTGAACAAAAACTTTTCACAAGATCTATATTAGATTCTTCTTACACATCAGTATATTAGTAGGAATTATGTCTGATATCAGATCATGTCCAATGTGATAACTAGTTACAATGATCAAAACCAAGTTACAAAGACAAATACCCTGCAATAATGAAAAGACTGATTCACAAGACATAGACTACAGTTCAGTGCCTGTTACTTACTTGTTGTGTGATCTTACATGCATATCATCTCTGCAACTTTATTTACTAATAAAAACAATATTACATCTACTCAAAGGATTACTAAGGCAGACAAGCACATGAAACTATTATGTTCTCTTAATGAATTGACATCCTTATTATGAGATGCTCAATTTTATCTCTGGTTATATTATTGTTCTGAGGCCTACTTTGATATGAATACAGGGCACCAACATTTTGGTTTTGCTGTTATTTAGTGTTTGCATAACGTATCTTTTTCTATCCTTTCACTTTTTATCTTAAAACAATGTTCACCACAGAATTATTATGTTCCAGGAAGAAAGTTTTCTAAACTATTAATAGCTTTTATTTCAAGATGTGATCATGTCTTCTAATTTCTCTTGATAGGTTTTTTTATAGATATTTAAACTTTTCTAAAATAAAATGTTATCAGACATAAGAATTCCAGTTTCTGATCTGAGGACAGGCCTTGTACACAGGCAATCAACAGGACTGGCATGGCTAAACACGAATAGTCTCACCTTTCATATGAAACTTCTTCCTCTAGAGTTACAAGAAGGATGCTGTCAAAGCCAAAATTCATCTAAGTTTTCATTCTAAGTATAAGGAAGGCCATATACTCACACATGGTTGCTGCTATAACAAACAGATTTCTTAAAAATCACTGCCCCTTTGAACTATACAAAGCAATCTGCTCAAGTCTCCCCTTAGCCAGTTTAGTAATCCATATTTGCTCTCCTATACAGTTATAAATCCGAAGCCCTCTGGTTCAAAAAATGTTTTTTTTTTAATTCTTAATTGTGGTAAAGAACATATAACATAAAATTTACCCTCTTAACCATTTTTAAGTGTACAACTCAGTAGTGTTAACTATATTCACAACGCTGTATAACAGATGTCTAGAGCTTTTTTCATCTTACAAAACTGAAACTCTATACTCACAGGACAACTCCCTATTTCCCTCTCCCCCAACACCTGGCAACTTCATTCTACTGTCGAAGATTTTGACTACTCTAGATTCTATCCTTTGATTACTCTAGAATGTACCATCTTGCTATCTGTACTCTGTTCCTTTTGCCTTTTCTTCTTTTAGATAAATTGAGGGGTTTTTTTGCAGTGTTTCTGGTTCATCTCCACTATTGGTCCTGACAACTGTATCTGGTTGTTTTGTGTGGGTGGTTGCTCTAGAATTTACAACATAAGGCTTTATCACAAGTTATCACTTACGACTTACTGACCTACCTTCAAATAATACCATACCACTTCACAAGTGGTGGGAGAACTCTACCTATACTTCCTTCCATAACCCTGCCCTGTGCTGTCGTTACTACTCATTTTCATTCAATATGTCACGAACTCCACCATGCATTGTTATATTTGCTTTCAGCAGTCAACTGTCTTTTAAAAAGATTTTTAAATTCTTTTACATTGACCCATATGTTTACCATTACTCATTTCCTGTATAAATCTAAATTCCTACCTATTATCCGTTTCTTTCTGCCTGCAATTTCTTTCTTCTTTCCTGACTGATTTCAGATAAGAAGACTGATTTATCTTCCTTCATGTGTAAGGTGTATTTTTTGCCCCCGGCTGCTTTTAAGACTATGTCCTTCATTACTTGTTTCCAGCAATTTGATTATTATGTGTTTTAGTGCCATTTATTCTGCTTGGGGCTCATTAAACTTCCTGGGATTTGTGAGTTTATAGTTTCCATCCCATCTGAACAATGTTTAGCTTTTTTTCTTCAAATATTTTTTTCTGATCTCCCTCTTCTTAAAAGTCCAATTGTATGTATGATAAGCAACTTGCTATTGTTCCACAGCTGCTTACTGAAGCTCTGTTTTTATCTTAAGCCTCTATTTCTTTTCTCTCTCTGCTTTGTGCTTTATTTTGGATAGGTTTTTATTATTTATTTATTTATTTATTTATCTATTTATTTTGAGACAGATGCAGTCTTGCTTTGTCGTCCAGGCTGTAGAGCAGTGGCACGATCTCAGCTTATTGCACCCTCCACCTCCCGGGCTCAAGTGAGTCTCCTGCCTCAGCCTCTTGAGTAGCTGGGATTATAGGCATGAGCCACAACGCCTAGCTAATTTTTGTATTTTTTTATTTTTTAGTAGAGACAGGGTTTTGCCATGTTGGCCAAGCTGGTCTCGAACTCCTGACCTCAAGTGACCCACATACCTCGGCCTCCCAAAGTGCTGGGATTACAGGCATGAGCCATCGTGCCCGGCCTACTTTGGATAGTTTTTATTGCTATGTATTCAGACATTTATCTTTTCTTCTGCAGTATCTATTAATGTCATCCACTGTATTTTAAAAATTTTAAATACAGTATGATATGGTTTGGAAGTTTTTTTCCCCTTCAAATCTCATGTTGAAATGCGACCTCCAATGTTAGAGGTGGGCCTAGGGAGAGGTGTTTGGGTCATGGGGGCGGATCCCTCATTAATAGCTTGGTGTTGTCTTCATGGTAATGAATGCGTTCTCACTCTGAGTTCACAAGTTGTTATCCTGGCACCAGCTCCCTCTCACCACATGATGCACGAGCTCCCACTTTGCTTTCTGCCATGATTTATTTATTTATTTATTTTTGAGACAGAGTCTCGTGTTGCTCAGGCTGGTGTGCAGTGATGGGATCTTGGCTTACTGCAACCTCCACCTCCCGAGCTCAAGCAATCCTCCCACCTCAACCTCCGGAGTAGCTGGGACTACAGGCAAGTGTCACCATGCCTGGCTAATTTTTGTATTTTTTGTAGAAATGGGGTTTCACCACATTGTCCAGGTTAGTCTTGAACTCCTGCGCTCAAGTGATCCACCTCCCTTGGGATCACAGGCGTGAGCACTTGGCCTCAGGTATTTCTTTACAGCAATGCAAAAACAGACATACGTGGTGTATGTTTCATCTGTTTAATTTTTTATCTTTTTGTACCTTCCATTTCTCTTCTCATCATTTTCATGTTTTCCTTCACATTTGTGAGCATATAAGATACAAAATAGATGTTTTAAGATCTTTGCCAATTATTTGCCATTTCTGGATGTGTTTCTATTGATTCATTTTTAAAACTTGGTTATAAGTTCTATTTTCCTGCTTCTTTGTATATCTAGTAATTTTGATCGGATGCCAGACATTGTGATTTTTACATCATTCAGCACTAGATCGTGTATTCTTTGGAGTGCATTTTTGTTCTGGTATACAGCTGAGTGACTTGCAGATCAGTTCGGTCCTTTCAATGCTTGTTTCTAAGGCTTGTTAGGGTAGGTCCAGAGCAGTCTATTCCAGGACTAAGGGCCACTAAGCTGTGACCCTTCCAAGCCCTCTTCCCAATGCCTCACATATGAAGAGGTCTCTCCACCCTGATTTCTGTCAGCTTTATGTGAGCTCCAAGAATTGTTCAACCTACCGCTGTATGGCCGACCTTTCCTTGCCTTCCTCAATACACAGGAAGATAAGTACTCACCAAACCCTTTAGTGGGCCCCTCTGGAGATCTCCAGAGCTCTCTCTTTGTGCAATTCCCTCCTCTACAGTATTCTTCTCACAAACTAGTTGTCCTAACTTCTCCAAATACCAAACCCTGTCTGCTTAGCTCAGTGAGACAGCGAGGCCCTGTTTGGGTTCTTCCTCCCTGCTTTGCCACCTGGAAGTTACCTCCAAGCAGTAAGCTGAGGCCACTGTAGAGTTCATCACATTTTCTGCTCTCCTCTCAAGGACCATCGCTTGTTGTCCAATATGTGAAAAAACATCTCTTATTTCGTCTAAGTTTCTAGTTGTTCATGGCGGGAGTCAATTCCCACAAAAGTTAATCCTTCGTGGTCAGAAGCAAAACTCCTCTAAAGGTTAAACAGGATATTTTGGCCGGGTGCAGTGGCTCAGGCCTATAATCCCAACCCTTTGGGAGGCAAAGGCAGGCGGATCACGAGGTCAGAAGATCGAGACCATCCTGGTCAACATGGTGAAACCCCATCTCTACTAAAAATACAAAAATTAGCCAGGCATGGTGGCGTGTACTTATAATCCCAGTTACTTGGGAGGCTGAGGCAGGAGAATCGCTTGAACCCGGGAGGTGGAGCTTGCAGTGAGCTGAGATCGTGCCACTGTACTCCAGCCTGGCGACAGAGCGAGACTCCATCTCAAAAAAAAATAAAAAATAAAAAAGGATATTTTTTGTGATGCACTTTATAAACTCTGAACCGGTATGCAAACATTAGCTCAAGAAAACACATCTACAGAGAAAACACGCTTGATGGTCCAGATTTTTTTTAAAAAATTCTTCCACAAAGACAAGGAGACAATGCAGACCATGATCTTGTAGAAGCTGAAATATTCTGGAAAGGTTAATTTGCCTGAAATCAAAATGCTCAAATTACTCAGAGCATTTAATTTCCTTAAGAAATATTCCTTTTTACAAAGCACTGACCCTATAAAAATGCAAATAACTCTTGGAAAGGACACTTTACATTCTCTTCAACTAATGAGACTGTGGTTAGAACTGGTCATCTGTTGGTACCTTGAACCATTACAGCACCATCAGAGCGCAGGGACATCTGGATTGTGGGTGGCAGGAGAATGAAGTTGAAAGAGAAAGTACATGGCTAAAGGGAAGAAGGGCAGAATTCTCAACTTCATAGCTTTGCCCAGGGCAGGCCCTGAGGGAAAGGATTTGTCTGCCTGCTACATTTCCCTTGGGTACTATCTGTAATTACTATCACAGCTCATTGATTTTCAATTCCTTGTATTAATATATTTATTGGCCATTCTGACATATTAAAATCAGTCTAACTCTGCATCTTTAGTGGAGGATACCTCTTCTTAAAATAGGAGTTTTGCAAGAGCAGATATTTCTTTCTGCTTAAAAAAAAAAAATGGTCTTCTCACATTAGCCATAACACAGCAACTGCAAATGTTTTTCTTTGAAGCCAGGTAGTGACATGCAAAGATTTCACTACAGATCAAAAGATCTCAAGCAGCAGGTCATCAGAGAATATTAAATGATAAGCAAACTCGTATTTCCAAGATAATTCTACCAATTTAGTCAAACGCTGGCCCCTGTTCCACAGCAGGAGAGGGAATAATGAGCCCCTGGTTAAAGGGTAATGCAAGTGGCATTTTTAATAATGCCCTTTTTTCACTTCTGATAAAGTCATTAAAGTAACACTGTCTTACTACGCCTTTACGCACAGATGTACACTAGATCATTAGTGTAAAATTAAATAGGTTTACTGAGGAAAAAAGTTAGGCTAATTGTTGGGTTTTTTCCCTCTAATGCTACTGAATTTTAATGTAATTTATTTCCTGCGTTAAGTAAACATTCCATAGCACATTTCCAGGTTCAGCTACAATACCTGCACCCGTCTATATTTCTTTATTAAGCCTAACGACTGGAGTCTTTTTCAAAAAAGCACCCGTCTCCAAATCCTCTCAATTCCAGTGTGGCAAACAGCCTCTCACTTACAACAAATAGCGCATGAATGAATCACCATTTATTGAGCCCTGCCGATTCATAAGCTCCTGTGCTGAGATGATGAGGAACAAGAAGAAACATAAAGCATAAGCTCTGCTCTTAAGGAAGTTACATTACAGCTGACTTCATGATGCTAGTCAGCTCTTTGTGATATAGGAATAGCTTCAACACCTTGTTATTAATGTCCTGCAGAATGGTTTCTAAGAGTTACTGCAAGCTGCCTCTAGGGAAAAGACCGAGTCTCCCTTATCCTCTTTTGTTCTGCCTCTAAAATGAGGGAGTGCATAGGAATCTCTGGTCTGGCCAAGGTGGATATTTCCTGGTAGTTAAGGCATGGAGTATTGACGTGATTCTACACTTGTCTGCGGCAATGCCTGCACCCTTTCTAGCTACATGGCTATGGCAAAGAGGCATTAGGCTCGCTTCCCCAAGGGTAACAGAAAGGAATCTGTCTTCCACTCAATTACTGACTGCTTAGAGGACTTAAAATGAGCAAAACACCCAATCTCTTTCCCTGTTTCTGCCACACTATTGCCGCTCTTCTCTGCCGGCCCACGGATCAGAACTGTACCTGGTTCTACAGGAGAGAAGAGAGGCAGGATAACCAATGGCTTCAACACCCTTGCAGTTAGTGTAGACACTCAGGTCAGCTCCTTCCCCGCGGCAGATTCCTCAGACTTAGGAAATAAACAGTGAGGGTGACTAAGAAATGTTGCTTTCAGGTCTCCCTCTGAGTCCTCTGCACCTATGTAGTTTTCAAAAATATTTTTATTTAGAGAGCTCATCTTTTCTTTTTAAAACATTTTAATTTAAAGAATTTCAAATACACAAAATTAGGCAGAATAAACTATTTTCATTTTTTTGGTTCCATGATTCTGTTTTTATTCTGTTATTGACATTATTTTTTGTGTTCCATTATTTCACATAATAAACTCTAATCAGAATTTGAAACATTCTTCCAGATATGCTTAAATAAAAATTCAAATTAAAAAAAGGGTTCTAATTTCAGATCTACCTACCCTATGCCTACTTGGAGAATTATGAATTAACATAGATGTTGAAATCTCTACTAGATACTTCATGAGGATTGCAGCAACATAAACGAAAGTAATAGGGCCTTTTTCTCCTGTTTTTCTTCAAAAGGAGAACACTGACTCAGCACCCACCAAAGGCAGGCAGGCTCCTGTGAAGATGGGTGGTTAATTCCATCTTCCAGGTGAGTAGGATTAGAGGAGAGAGACTAAGCATGACCCACACAGCTGGTACCAGGCTGAATACCATCTGAACTCAGGTCTTTCTCACTTTGAAGTCTGTGAATTTACACTTCCATACACAGGAAGCTTCACTGCAGTAAGACTCTTAAATGCATAAATAGAAAGGCTCTGTCTCACCCCTTGTTCCTCACCAGGATCATAGAATGGCAGACTTCACCCGGGAGAGAAGCCCTCATCTCCAGCACCCCCACTGTATGGTTGAGGGCATAGAGGCCTGGAGATAGAAAATAACTTCCCAATGTCATTCCAGCTGGTGAACTGCAGGGCCAGGAATAAAATCACATAGTATATCTCTGGGGCAGTATCCTCTATATACTACCTTATCTCTGGGTGTGATAGTTCTAATACTCTTCTTGTTTCAGTCCTTTGCTTAGTAACATGTTAGAACATCCAAAGGCTAACAGCATTTGGGAAGCTCTTGTAACAGCAGGACAAACGCACCAAAGTCACAGACAAAGTCATTCAAGCACTCCTTGCTGTGCCCCTGAAGCGTATCACAAGAGCACATGCCCTTCCTAGAGGCTGCCAGCAGCATGTGCTGTGTTACCGACAAGCAAGAAAACCGAAGTCACATTTCAGGTGACTGCAATAATTATCTACCTAGCTTTCACTTAACTAAAAATGCAAGAGTCAGAGAACTCCAAACAGAAGGCACACAGAGGTGGTGCCCATATGCTACCACACCTATCCAGTTCACATAGCTACGAGATGAGGACTCCTGTCACCAATGAGAATGCGTATTTCCAATATTTACAATTTTGATTTTTATGTTCACAATAACCCTATGACATAGAGCAGGTTGACAATTATCTATTGACTGGTTTTATATTTTTCACCATGCTAATTATAATGCCCAGACAAGCTGAATAAATAATGTATTCACCACGTGCCAGAAACTATAAGAGATACAAACCAGAAATATAAGAAATAGTCCTTGTCCTCTAGGAGTTTACACTCTGATTGAAGACACATGACCACATACACACAGCATAAATCTCATTAAGAGAATGAGGCAAGGCAGCCAGAACTTTTCACAGAAGAGATGCAGGCCTGTTCCCAGTCTGTCTTTAACCTCTGAAATGTGCTCCTCAGGTCCTGAATTCCTTGGAGGGGTGGGGAGACATGCAGAGCCCACCTGACAGCAGAAGACCTAAAGGACTCTTTATAACACGCAGCAGAGAACAACTACATGCCTTTCTGGTGCACTGAAACACAAGGGCATGTAGAGTAGCATATCTTTAAAATGCTGTGTGCAGCCTGAGATAAATACCAACTTTTCTTCACCAAAAGATTGAGATTAGTATCTATTTCTTAAAGACAGAGTACCAAAACTAGGTTTTTCAGAGTGATTATACATTCCAACCAATGTACCACCTTCAGGCTTTCTTCAAGCTTTCTCATTCATTGTTGTGACACAGACAAGTTTCTATCACTTTTTGTTCATTGTTAACTAACATGTCTCATCTTTTTCAAAAGTCCATAATCAGCTGGGCATGGTGGCACATGTCTATAACCCCAGCTACTTGAGAGGCTTATGCAGGAGGATCACTTGAACCCAAGACTTTGAGTCCAGCCCGGGCAACATAGCAAGCAAAACTCTATGTCGTAAAAAATAGATAAATAAATGCCCATAATTATACATGTGACTGTAATTATTTATTGAAATTTCACTAATGTGTTTTTCTTACAAAGAATTAAACTTCAACCAGCCTTTAAGTCATAAATGAGGAAGTCATGAAATATTCAAAATTCTGGCTCTCCTTATCTAAAAATAGTTCTAAGATTCTGAACATTATATGGTATATAACACCCAACGCATCTTCTCAATGAAAAACCCAGCAAAGTGGCCAAAAATGGAAGTCACCAAAATTCTAGACTTTGTTTCAAACAAGAGTTGATTTAAAGCATTACAAAATTGTTAAAATTATTGTATTCTAATAGAGTTAAATCATTATACATTTCATTAAACACTACAGGCTGATTCTCTTGAAGCTTTGCTACAAAAGAGAATGAAATTGTATCTGTCATATATTTAAGAGGTACACATAAACCCAAAGGAAAAAAAAAAGTTCTATTTCCCTCCAACATGCACAATCTAAATAAGAGTTAAAATACCAACATCAGCTCCATTCACAAGGAGGAAAATCGATTTTCATGAACAGGCATTAGGCAATACCTATGAACCCACAACTTTTCATGTCCCTATCTAAGGACAAAAAAAATGCTTTCTATAAATAATGTGACATGGGGTTCTTATTCACACTGCAAAACTGCTGGGAACAGTGGCTTTTGTTTTTTGTGCACCTAAATATTTCAGGTAGACCTTACCTTGAAACCAAAAAATAAAGGGGAAAGAACTATATGGATATTGTTAAAGATTACCAAGACTGGTGACAGCAACCCACTATCCTGGCTTTGACCATTGGTCTGGGGCTAGGTTTCTGACTGGTTTGCTGTAGTTTTTGCCTTCCTCCAACATGCACAGTTTGAACAGATTGTTATTTCAAGTTGAAGAAATTATTGTGAAATACAGACTGCTTTTTCACTTTTTTTTCCCATGAGCAGTGGGAAAAGGCTATCCTTTCTGAATGAGACGCCAGGCTCTATATGAGTTGAGCAGAAGTTTATTTTACTAAACTCATGATAATGCAACTAGATTAAGAAATGAATTAAGAAAACAGAACTCTAAAGAACTAAGACAAATCCTCCCCATGGTTAGGTTAATCAATAAAGGTTAAAACTATCTATAAGGTTTGGAAGATATATACAATTTAACTTAGCGAATCCAGCTAGAAAATCCAGTTGAACACATGACTTTTTCTGAAAGGTTGTCTATACTGAACCAATGTTAGTAATTGCCACGGTCTTCTCCTTCATGATCCTCTACTGCCTGTGTCTTGGGCTGAATCTATTATGAATTGGTCATTATATCACATATAGGACTGTGGAGTCATGTTATTGGTTGACATACTCCACAAAGTTCATTTCAGAGCTACAAAACTCAACCCAGAACATAGAGGTGAAATGACATCCTCTACCACGATGAGGCTCTGTTCAAACACAGGCTTACACTGAAAAACAGAAATTATATTGAGATGCCACACAGCCCGCTATGTGATGCTCAGGTACACAGAAGTTATTGAAGAGACCCTTTAAATACTACCATCTGGATCCATAACCTTGAATGTTCTCATTATGAAATCATTTTGGGACATCAATATCCTAACCCTTTGAGTGGGATCCCGGATGTACTCATTCACATTGATTTTTATACTCTAACAGTGAGATTTTATTCACATTTAAAATTTCTTTTGAATGTTTAAGTACAAAACATTGCTAATTTTTAGTTATGATTTTTTAATAAGAGAGACACTGATAAGGTAAAGATTATATATGTATTTATGTCCTTCTATCAGTCACCTGTGCTGCCTCAGTGGTGGTGGTTTAATAAAATAAGTAGCCAACGGGCACTCAGCCACATGAGCAGCACTTTATCTCTTAAAGTTGCCAATGCTGCAACCAATTATCCTGCACTTATGCTCTTAACTAAACCAGTGAAGCCATAAATGTTCATTATAAAATCTATGTCATTAAAAAAATATGCACTCGTAGTCCTTGTATTTTCAGTACCCATAAATGAATTCATTGGTTTGGCTATGTACTGTTAAATAATCTTTCTTTTGCTTTTAGAAATTTTTCAAATTCAGTGACCTCATCAACTATCCCCTAGTACTGCTACAGTAAGAAAGGGCAAGTACAAATGTCAAAAGAGAAACCCATCCAACAAACAGTAATATTCTCATAGCTGTACTTTGTCATTTCCTGATTAGAATCAACCAAACTATGATGACACTGAGGTTATATTCCCACCTTATTTTTTAATACTTCCTCTTTGCTTTGGATTTTTATTAGCTTTTCAAATCATTTACCAATTTAGATATAGCCATATGGTTCTTATAATGTCACTATGCCTTCCAAATTTTAGGACACTATCCCTTCCAAGGAAATAATAGTTGAAGTTGCAAATGGGTACAGATCAACCACAATCTCAGATTTTTGTTTGTTTTAACCTGAGAGAGAAAAGCTTAAGCAAGGGAAACCGTAGAAGTGCTCTGCAAACCTCAGGATGCTCTGCAGAAGAATGCCACTCTCATCAAAAGGAGTGGGGCATTGCTGGAAACTTGTGCTTACCCCTTGTTCAGATTCCAAAAGCTCTGTTTTGACTCTGACTGCCGGCATCCCATCAAGCATTAACATTCTGTTCTCAAAGGTGTTGATATTCTGAGAATAGAAGGGAGAGAGAAAGATTCAGCTCTAAAGCATTCAAAAGAGGACCTCTGGGAGAGTCTTCCCACACTGTAGTACATTTAGTACTGCTAACCTAATTTTTTAAACAATAAAGAATAATTAAATGAGAATATCAGCATAACAAATTATCCCCCTACTCTGAACTTTCATTTGAAATAATGACCAAGCAGTTGAATTAAGCAGTCTGATTCTCTGACCTCTGGGTTGGAGGTCAGACTGTAATAAACTGGAGTATGGAAACCTTACGTTAATTTATATGGGGCTGCAACAATTCATCACACTTTCACAATAGTGGAAGGAAACAGAAGGCAAGTTTTTCTCTTCCCTTAGTTCTGGAAATTGCATTGTGCAAAGATATCCATAAAGGAGAAAATCACATAAAATTTATAAACTCTCATATTAGTCAAAGCCTAAATCATTTAAAATCAATATAATTCCATACATTTAATTTTTATGTCATGGCAATTCTGGTCAAATGAAAATTTCTACCTATCAACCTCCAAATATCTACTTTAAAAACAACCAACATAAATCTTAGATTAAGAGTGAATTTTTAGGCTGAACTAAATAACAAACAATTATTTGGTCTTTATTCTGGTATATGTTTTGCTCAATTTACCACCTCTTGAAAAGAAAATCTTATTTATATTGTAGCTCAATAACATTTCAAAACACCATTTATAAAAGATTAAATCAAGGTTATTTTCTACGTAATTGTCACCGCCTTGGGGATTTTCTACAGTCAGCAACCCAGGAAGGGAGTCAGAATCACACTTCAGTGCTCGCGTAAGGCCCAAATCAGGCTCATATTTTTAAACATGTTTAGAATGCTAATTTCTCTGTTACATATTGACTCAACTACAAATCTGATAGAACTAAATTTGATTGAGATTTTAGAATGGTTATTTTTACTTAATTACAGAATGTAACCACAGGACACTAAAGTAGTCTTATTAAGAGAAAAAAAAATCAGTTTCTAAATATTTTGCCTACCTGGTGAAAAAGATAAGTATAATTTCTAAACCTTCAGGTGTTCACCTTTAATATGGTTGCTTTCCTACAAAATAGCAGGTTAAATAAAAACAACTGGGCCAGGCACAGTGGCTCACACCTGTAACCCCAGCACTTTGGGAGGCTGAGGCGGGTGGATCACCTGAGGTCAGGAGTTCGAGACCAGCCTGGCCAACACGGTGAAACCCCGTCTCTACTAAAAATACAAAAATTAGCTGGGCGTGGTGGCAGGCACCTGTAATCCAAGCTACTCGGGAGGCTGAGGCAAGAGAATTACTTGAACCTGGGAGGTGGAGGTTGCAGTGAGCCGAGATCACGCCATTGCACTCCAGCCTGGGGAACAAGAGTGAAACTCCATCTCAAAAATAAATAAATAAAAACGACTCTCCTTTCAACAAATCATAAATTACATGTTCTTATTACCAAATAATACCAACAGAGTGCAGTATAGTGAAACTCTATTTCTCATATTTCTTGACTCTTCTTTTTGTTAAGAAAAATGTTCCAAGAAATAAAACATACAGAGCCTCTTATAAATATTTGCTCCAAGGAATCAACAAAAAAAAGCAAATTTACTCTGGAGTTAATGAGCATTTAAAAAGTCTACACCACCTAGTCTATTAGGCAATAAAAAGAAGAAAACAAATTACTGTCAATATTATTTCCCTATAAATGTTCAATATTTTCAAAACTGGCAGGATACTTTTTAAAAATGTTTGCTTTTGACTTGTCCCTTTTTTTCAGAATTTTATATCTTAATAGATAATTTAGAGCAGAAGGAACTGTGGTATATTACTGGTGAGCTTGGGTGAGTTGTTCTAAACTTGAAACCCTTTCATGGAGGCCTGTGGGTTGTTTTCACATGGGGCAGGGATCTCAAATCCTAATGTGTCACTGGCTTCCGAGGTTGGCAGCAGCCAGCTTGGCTTACCACCATCCAGTCTCAGGAAAGCCTTCCTGCAGCCAGCCAGCCCTCGACTCTCCAGAGTCTGGCAGCAGCTCTAGGAATCCACCTTAACAAAGCACCCTGTAGGCTGTTTGGCTGGTAGACAATGAAGGATGAGCTGATATTGCTTCCTACCCTGGAGGAGTTCTTGCCCAGATGAGAAGGCAAGAAGATGCCTTATAAGGAAGGCCCAAGCAAAAGAGGAGAAAAGACAAAGAGCGATTCTGGAAAAGCAGATTTAATGAACTGTTAGAATCTGATTAGAGGCTAATGTCCCTTTTAGTGCTTTGTACCAATTTACAGCTGATATACTTTAACTATTTTCCCCACTGGCTGTGATAAACTCATTAGTTTAAAAAATGCAAGCTAACCAGAGTCTTTGAAGTTAAAAACTGATAAATCATAAAAACCTGACTGGGTCTGTGTTCCACTTAACACATTTAAGTATCACTATATATTCATGATGGTTTTTCTTTAAATTTATATTGTTCTTGAATAATTCTACATGCAATAAAGTCAAGATGTACAGTTCAGTTTCACGTACAAGTGAAAAAAATAAAACATTCTCGATTTTTTTAAGAAATCAAGATTTCCTGGAAATCTTTCTATGATTTTCTAGAATCATTCACAGCCACAACTATAATAAACACCATAAATAACAATGTTCACAGCTGGGGAACTAAGCTTCAACTGTTAAACTCTTTCAACTAGTGCAGATTCAATCTGTATATATGCCTGTTGCAAACACATGTGAAGCATATTCAACTCTGCATTCATGGATCTAACCTCAATCCTCATAAACAAAAGCGTTCAGTATCACAGCATGCTCCAAACTATCTAGGAAGGTGTGTGATTTTTATACAACACATGGTAATTACACAGCATTGACAATACAGTCCTTGAAGCAAAATATTGATAGATGTATCTCACTGAGCTAAGATCAGATACATATAATCTCAGATGAATGTAGACTTTAAATATGTACTAGATTCTAATAATCTGGAACTGCTGTCAAACATATCTTGCCATGATCTTAATCAAAACACATTTGCTGTGGAATCAATAGCTCAACTGATTCCTAAGAGATGAATAAAATTACAGTTATCAATTTTAGTAATGTAGTATTCTTTGTATATTTATAACAAACATTTTGATGTTACACAACCCTCAAGAAATACTTTATGTATGCTTATACACTTGTTTCATGAGTGAATTGTTTGAATTAATGAAAAATCATCCATAGAATTTGTTAGTTGGCTGTTGACCAATTCCATGTGCATGGGATGAGAAGGATAATCTTGATATCCCATTTACCAAATATGAATTGGCAACGGCCGGGCGTGGTGGCTCACTCTTGTAATCACAACACTTTGGGAGGCTGAGGTGGGCAGGTAACTTGAGCTCAGGAGTTTGAGACCAGCCTGGCCAACATAGTCAAACTCTGTCTCTACAAAAAATACAAAAATTAGCCAGGCATTGTGGTGGGCGCCTGTAGTATCAGCTACTGAGGAGGCTGAGGCAGAAGAATCGCTTGAACCCGGGAGGCAGAGGTTGCTGTGAGCCAAGATGGTGCCACTGCACTCCAGCCTGAGCGACAGAGGGAGACGGTCTCAAAAAAAAAAAAAAAAAAAGAGTTGGCAACACAGTCGTCGAGCTGACATTCGCTCTCCCTGTCCAAACCATATAACCACAACAGTCATTGATCCCAACATCTCAAAATATTCTGAATGTAATGTGCAGCAAGGAAACGGACTGATCTTCAATGACCAGAACTCATAAAAACATACAATGGGGTGACTTTCCAGGTCAACTCCTACAATGTGCCCTCCTAACCTCCCAAGGCAGGTCTTTTCCTTTCTCTCCTCCTGACCTTGACTCATTTTGCACAAATGGAGTAATAAGGAGCTAGCTAGTCAATACTCAACAGTTCTAAGCTTTTAAACAAGGGTTCCTGCCATAAGTCAAAAACAACTGCTGGTATTTGTTTTGCTCTTTGTAAATACAGGAAATATGATATTTTATTGAAATACACATCCACTTTAAATCTTCATGTTCAGCTACAGGTGATGAGAAATAAGAATATGTCGCCCCTGCCCCACATCTACATTATGCTAGACAGTGATGTAAGGGACATATGAACAGTCAAGATTCACTGCACCAAGTTGGTTGGGACACTTTCATAGCAGATTCTTTTTTTTTTTTGAGACAGAGTCTCACTCTATCACCCAGGCTGGAGTGCAGTGACACGATCTCAGCTTACTGCAATCTCTGCCTCCCAGGTTCAAGCAATTCTTGTGCCTCAGCATCCCAAGCAGTTGGGATTACAGGCATGCGCCACCACGCCTAATTTTTTCTATTTTTTGTAGAGACGGGGTTTCACCTTGTTGGCTAGGCTGGTCTCGAACTCCTGGCCTCAAGTGATCCATCTGCCTTGGCCTCCCAAAGTGCTGGGAATACAGGCATGAGCCACCAGGATGGCATAGCAGATTCTTAAAGGTTTGCAATGCACGAGTGCCAACTGGTTAAAAGTAACATCCTGTGGGTACCTCTTCCTATAGAAAAAGTATCAGAATCAGATTACAGGTCAATTAGGGGTTTGCATAAAAAAGATTTCTTAGAGAATTCAACTTCTCTCACTTCTACCCTAACAACAACAAACACCAATAACAGCAATTTTTTTCAAGTCCTATTGCAGATGTGCCAGTTCCACTAACAGGTTAACAACTAATTGCAAAACCTTTGCTTATATACAAGCACATCAGTGAATTCCTCCCTCTCTCTGGGTAAGGGTTAACAAACCTAATAGATTGAAATCATGTTTAGGTAATTATTTCAGTTGTCTACTGCCATGCAACAAATCACACAGTGGCATGAAGCAACAGTCATTTTGTCATTATCTTGGTAAAAAAATAATACAGATACTTGCATATTTACTGTGAGCCAGATCATGTGCTAAGAGTTGCGCATATAGCTGCTCATCTAATCCTCACTGCAACCCAAGAGGTTGATGCTGTATTATCTGATGTTGAGGCATCCGAGACATAAGGAGGTTAAATTGCCCAAGCCCACACAATTAGTAAGCAATACAGCTGTATTGAAAACCAGTGAATGTGACCCCAAGCCAGCACTCTTAATCACCATACTCTATGTACCTACCTGCCCACTCACTCACCTTTCTCTATATCAATATGCACTCCTAATACAATAGAAAAAAAATATGAACACCTTATTGAAGGTCCCAATAGAGACATTGTGGAATCTCAGTAACAGCTCCTCCCTGAGCTGGGCTAATTTAGCTATGGAACTAAATGTGAAACTTGTGGTCACTGGTGAGTAGCAACGATTTGGAGAATCAGTCTCTGGTTTCAAAGCTATTTCAAAGCTATTAATAAGTTTTCCACATATTTTCTTAACTTGATGAGATTATATGTTTCTATCCTAGGAAGATCTCATAATTAATTTAGCAAGTAACTTCATTTGCAGGTTACCCAGCTTTTAAAAAATATTCTTGTCTTTGGTGGCTCACTCAGTATTTTCAAAATGGTTTCATGGCCTTCAATGAAACGCTAACTTCACCTTCTACATTTTATACTCAGGACAGATGCCTCTCAGCATTACATTTAATTTATAATGGCTAAGTGTAAAAACATCCTTTTCTCTACTCACATATCCTCATGCTGATAACTCAGTTTCATAGAGGGCATATAACTAATCAAAGTACCAGAAGTGGGACAAAATAAACATCCCTTCAAACACAGACTTTGCCATTCTAGCCCAGCCTTTCATCTTACATTCTTTTGCATCTTAGGAGAATGGATATCAATGTCAATAACTGTATTTTATTAACAGAAATAAGAGCCAAAACCATAGGCCTATTGGGACTCTCAACTAAAATCCCACATGTTTCAATGATCCAAATTACATTATTCTGAAATATTTGTCTTCAGTTTCAAAAACAGAAGCCTTCCATTAAAATCCTCACATTGAAGCACATGGAACAGTATCTCTCCTAAAGACTAGTAAAACTGTCTACGTAATGCAGCAATTTTTAATTTCCTGATAGCAATTATCAGTCTGTTTCCTATGTTGGTAAAGTGCCAAGCTATCACAACAATGTGCAGTTTATACTAATATTTTAAAAAATATTTCCTATTAGTGATAGTTGCTGAACTAGCCATGAAAAGCAGATGTTCTTATTCAAGTTGCAAATGGATGCTTTTCAAAAGGGCAACCAATCCAATCCAAACTGGGAGCCAAAATTTACTACTGGCATTTCCAAAGGCCTCAATACATTTTTAAGGATTACAACAGATGCATGCCTACTTTCCTTTGTTCATTGGGCAGAGGATGGTTAAAATGACATCTGAGCTTCCGAATAACACTTTTCACCCCAGCATTTACACAAATTGTACTAGAAAAGTATTTCTGTCATTCATACTCTGAAAAACTGCACACACTTGGGGGTTGTGAGTTGGCTAAACCTTTCCTTAAATATGCAGTGAAGGCCTCTACTTGCCCGTCATTCCATTCCATCTGCACCACAGTCATGAACCACGGATAAGAGGAGTGTTCAGAAAGCAAGAAAACATCATGGCAAGAGAAGTATTAACCTACCACCAACCAATCCCTAGAGAAGGAGGACAAAACTTCAGTTCAGCTGAACAGGTATTAACATTATGAGGAGAGATCTGACATGTGGAGGCAGGTATTAGGGTAGAGATGGACTTACAAGTGGGTTTGATGTCAGGTAAAGAAAAGAATTGACTTCAGTCCTGGAAAAGGAAGCCAGAAACAAGATCCTTTCTGGGAGATGAGGCTAGCAGAAACTAATGCTCAGGACCTACCCACAACAGTCCAGAGCTAGGAAACAGGAGTAGAGAGAAACCAGAAAGCTGGCTGGGTGCTCCAGTCCATGATGCCAGGCCTCCTTCCCTGGGCACACGCTTGGACACAGAAGCCAGGCACCATGAGCCTGGGCAGAAGTGCCAATGCAGCAGGCAGGCCTCATAGACGATCAAGAAGTACATTTGCAATACAACCACAATATCCTCACAAGTTTCCCTAATTTTACAAATTATGTTAACAGTTATAATAACAATAACATTTATTCAACACATTTACCAGGGGTTGTTTCATGTGCTTTACATTCATTGCATCATTCATACATTGATTCATTCCCAATATACTTATTGAGGGCCAGTCACTGTTCCAGTTATTTATGATAAATCAGTGGGCAAAAAAGAGAAAGTTCTGTGGAGTTTCATTCCAGTCATTTAATCGCACATCAACTTTTTTTAACTACGGCTATTTTAGATGAGAAAATTATTAAAGTTTGGAGAGATTATATAATCTGTCCAAGATTATGAAAATGATAATGAGTCTAAATTCAGGATGACAATCTATTGTTCATTGCTTCCAGAGATAGAGATCCTCAAAGCACAGGGTACTCTGGCACTGCTACAAAGCTGTGTAAGCCTAGAACTGTGCAAGCAACTCTGGCTAGTGGGTTTCAGGCTCCTGATATATCAAGAGACCAAGTACCACGGCTGAGGTGGAAGCAGCAAGGCAAAGGCAAACTGATCCCATATACAATGGAGAGGAGAGCTCTAAGCTCATTCTAAAGTTCTTGCCCTGACCTACAGCAGGTGCCTCTAACCACTTCCCCGACCCCATTGTCCACCATTCTGCTCAGGCTACATCTTGACCATATCAAAAATGCTCCTCCCTCCAGGACTATGTGCATTCTATTCCATCACAGTATTCACCACTACCTGACAGACTCTTTATATGCCATTACACTAGAACATAAGTTCCAGGAGGACAGAGAGTTCTCTTTTTGTTCGTAACAGTACTCCTATCCTAGCCTTGAAACTTACGCCATTAAGTAAATAAATATCTGTTGGACTAATAAAAAAATATAAGATCCAATCATTCTCCAGGATCTAGGAGATAAGCTTGTTGTTGACAGATGGGATGAGCATAGGCAAAATCTTAAAGAGATATGAAATTCCCCATATTGGTGAACAATAAAACAGAATTTGGCATGGCTAAAACATAATGTTCATTGGAGAAGTAACTAGAGAAAAGACCAGAAAAGTAACTTGGAGTCAGGTCATGAAGGGTTGTATCAGTCCCTTCTTGCATTGCTCTAAAGAACTACCGGATACCAGGTAATTTATAAAGAAATGAGGTTTAACTGACTCACAGTTCCACAGGCTTGTACACGAAGCATGGCTGAGGAGGCCTCAGGAAACTTACAATCATGGCAGAAGGCGAAGAGGAAGGAGGCACATCTTACATGGCTGGAGCAGAGGAAGAGAGCGAAGGGGGAGTTGCTACACACTTTCAAACAACCAGATCTCCTGAGAACTCACTCACAAGACAGCAGTAGGGCAGTGGTGCTAAATCATTAGAAACTGCCCCCATGATCCAATCACCTCCCATCAGGCCCCACCTTCAACAATAAGGTTAAAATTTGACATGAGATTTGAGTGGAGACACAGAGCCGAGCCATATCAAGCTTCTTATATGTTATGGTAATTCATTTCTTCAAAAATGTTTCTATAATGCCTGTTGGGTGCTACTTGCTAGGGGTGCAAGTGAACAAGACGGAAAGGCTCCCTGCCTTAAGACAGCTTGACGTAAAAGGGCAAGAAAAGTGTACGGGCATCACATAACAGGTGGTGACGAGTCATGAAGGCTTATTAAGCAAAAGCTAAGTTTAAGCCTTGTTTACAGAAAGACAGGACTAGAAGCAATTTGGAAGCTGACTTACAAAGATGTCTGATGTGATACAAGAGAAACTGCAGCCAGCTCACAGCCCACCACAACAGGACATGGGAAGAGGTGGTGAGGTCGCAGTGGCAGTGGGAAGAAAGAGGAGGAAAAATATTTGAGAGACAGTTCATAGCTGTACAGCCTTTGATGACTGAGATGAAGGAAGTGCTGGTGGTAAGAAAGAGCTGGGAGAAGAGTGTCAAGAATGACAAAGATTTTTCTAGATTTTCCACTAAGGTTAAGACAGGAAACCAAATAGGAAAAGAAAACCATGTCACAATCCTCCTATATCCCTCAAAGGACCTACTACATTCTGGGATACATGAATATCTGGGTATAGTATTTAATTTCAATATATTTTGCTTACCTAAAATCTGTTACACAGAGGGAAAGATTTCTCTTAAGCTGCGCAGGTTCAAATCATATAAAAAAGACTAATAAAGTCAAATTTATCCAAACATGGAAATACAAGTTTGGTTAAAATTAAAAACAAAAAAAATGCTATCAACCAATCCTCTGATTAGCCACATTTTCAAAAAAAATTTACTACCATTTTATTCTACAAACTCATGGTTATCAAAACCAAAAAACAAAATACAAATTGCTATTTGCCAAAGTAGAAGTTTGAGTACTGTACATTAACATATTCATTGGTCATTTCCCTTTATGAAAAGTTGTTTGAATAGTAATGAAAAAAACATTCACAACACTGAAGGGAGTATGTAATGAAATAACATCACTGGTCTTTTGTGTCAAGAGAAAATGAAGATTACTATTAAGTATTAAGTCATATATTTTCTGTGGGAAACAAAGGAAATAATTATTGACCTAAATTTCCACCTTTTCTTGTGTACAATGATTTCAAGTTGCTCCTTATCAAACCCAAAATGGATTAACTTTCTACAACATGGATCAGTGAGTGTTTAGCTCCTGCATAGCCTGGAAAAAAATAGTGCTGAAGAGTTGGGAAAAATAAAAGAATGTATAGGAATAATAAAAATCCAAGTTAAGTTTTTAAAGTGTGACCATTCCAATGAAAACAAGAAAGAGCAAGCAACCTTAATTTTTTCTTTGGCAGCCAGAAAAATGTGCACACTGCTAAAGAAGTAAACTAAGTAACCAGGTTTTGTTTTTTCTTTCTTTCTTTTTTTTTTTTTTTTTTTGAGACGGAGTCTCACTCTGTTGCCCAGGCTAGAGTGCAGTGGCGTGATCTCGGCTCACTGCAAGCTCCACCTCCCGGGTTCACACCATTCTCCTGCCTCAGCCTCCGGAGCAGCTGGGACTACAGGCACCCACCACCACGCCTGGCTAATTTTTTGTATTTTTAGTAGAGGCGGGGTTTCACCATGTTAGCCAGGATGGTCTCGGTCTCCTGACTTTGTGATCCGCCCACCTGGGCCTCCCAAAGTGCTGGGATTACAGACGAAACCCACCGCACCCAGCCCGGTTTTGTCTTTTTCTAAGAATCTACATTCATTCTCTTCATATATTTGTAATTTAAATATTTAGTTAAAACTTTGTGCTTTTATGTAATTTTATCTTCCTCTGAAAACCTTGAGCATGGTATTGGTTTCTAGTGGAATGTATGTTTCCAAAAAAAAGTGAGGCAGAAAAAATGATCTTTAGATTTTTACTTCATCCAAGAAAGGTTATCAAAGCACATAAAAGCATGACGTAGTGTTTGCCTTGTTATTAAAAGGTATAACAAAAGTAGTTAGGACTAAAAGATTATTTCAATACTAACTAAGTTGTAGCAGTTTGCATTGTCTGGACAGTCATGTCAGACACCTAACAAGAATGGCTATGCCTTTCCTCTTTTTCCCACCAACACTCTGGATGCTCACAATGCAAAGAAAGATATCTTGCATTTGTATGGCCAAATGCATACACTTGACCCAATATATAATCTATCAATTTTTCAAGAATATCCACTTCCAAGTTAAGATTTTTCCAGATTTCCCAAATGATGTCTTTAGTTATATTAAATTTTACGTATAATCCAATTACTGTACTAATTTGACATTCTTATTGGCAATGCTGTTAAATATCTAATTCATTTCACCCAAATATCCCCAAGAATTCTGTACACTTTCATTATTGCATAGAGTACAAGTTAGAATAGGACATTGCCTTGGAGCATGGGCCTGATGATCAGACTTCCTGGTTTAGTCTCTATCATGTATATAAGTCCAGGTGTATGAGACTTTCTTCTGGTTTCAGTTTTCTTATCTGTAAAGTGCTGATAAATTTCTGCTTCATATAATTTTTTTAAGACTTCAAAGAGGCAATGTATATAAACTGCTTAGCACATAATGTCTTTTACAAATGTTAATAGGTAATATTTAAATAATTATAATTAGTAATAGCAGTAATAGTGGTATTTCACTTATTCTTCTGCTGATAAATTTCTGCTTCATATAATTTTTTTAAGACTTCAAAGAGGCAATGTATATAAACTGCTTAGCACATAATAAGTCTTTTACAAATGTTAATAGGTAATATTTAAATAATTATGATTAGTAATAGCAGTAATAGTGGTATTTCACTTACTCTTCCCAAACTGATTTTTAGAATGGGTGTACTAACCTGATTTTCTTTGACTCTTTGCAGAAACCACTAAGTTTTGTGTGTTATATTCTTTATAAAACTATTACATAACTAAAACAGAAATGTTAAGAGTTGTTTTTTATAAATGATGACAGGAATTGACAGAAAACTAACCCACACAATTAATACATAATTGTGGAATACATTAATATATAATTATGGTAAATGGCAGCAATGAATTATTTTATCTGTTTAAAACTGTGACGATGTACACACCGATTACACAGAAATACAAGTCACTTCATCCTAATGAGGACATCTAATGTTTTCTGACTACTAAAGACAACCATGAAGCGTCTGATAGTGCTTCCTAGCAAGCAAATTCTATATTTGACATAGTGCTAAATAAAAAGCTTTACTGGTTCTCCTTTATGTGATTATCCAGAAATATGTTTAAGAGAAAGACATTTATTACTGAACGTATTTAACAAACAGATTACTGGAGAAGTTATCCACAAAGTGGCCTGTAATTTGAGCCCTGGAAAACTTTCAAAATTACTTGAGGAAATCAAAAGAACTACACAGGAAATAAGTTGTTAAATTTCAAAATTAGCCTGCATTTAGGGCAATATGAAGTCAGCAATACCAACACCTCTGTGCCATTACACATGTTCCTGTCATCAACCTGACGATGTTCTTTCCCCACCTCCGCTTTTCCACATTTTACCAACCATGCTTGTCTCTTCTTGGAATTTCTGTAGCATGTACATGCATGTACATAAATAAATTAAATCCAGCATTCTTTTTTCCTTTCTGGAGTATTTCTCCAATTCTAAAACGTACCACAATAAAGTCATAAAGGAAACAAAATTCATTCAACAGAAATTTGGAATACATTTTTAAATTAAGGAATTATATAACTGCACAGCATTTACTCAGGCCTTGTTACTTCCTGCCAGCCTCTTAATAAGCATGACCCATAAAAATAGAAACAGTATAATTTTGAATAACTGAATAACTTATCATACCCAGAAAGTTTCTATTACCCTCTTTTGCTATTTGATGCTGAATATGGCTAAAATAAATGTTGCCAATAGAGAGAGTATATTTGAGGAAGTCCATTGTTGTAACTCACATATTCTTTGAGACCAGGGTTTCTTGACATCTGCACTACGGACATTTACACCAGATAAGTCTTTCTTGTCCGGGCTGTCCTGTACATTGTAGGATGCTTAGCAGCATCCTTGGCTTCTGCCACTATATCCCAGTAACATCCCCTCAGTTGTAACCATCAAAAATGCCTTCAGAAATAGCCAAACGTTGCAGAGGAGAGGTAGTAAAGCAGCCCATTTCAGAACCACTGTTTTATAATTGCTGATTCTATGAACTCATTAGAAAAGAACCTTAATTTTGTCCAGGCATGCTGGGTCACACCTGTAATCCCAGCACCTTGGGAGGCCAAGGCAGGAGGACTGCTTGAGCCTAGGAGTTTCAGACCAGCCCTGGCAACATAGCAAGACCCCATGTCTACAAAAAATAACAATAAAAAAAACTAGACGGTCATGGTGGTGTGCACCTATAGTCCCAGCTAATCAGGCTTAAGTGAAATGATCACTTGAGCCTGGGAGGTCGAGGCTATGACCCGTAATTGTTCCACTGCACTCCAGTCTGGGCAACAGAGTAAGGCCCTGTGAAAGAAAGGAAGGAAAGAAAGGGAGGGAAGGAAAGGAAAGGAGGGAAAGGAAAGGAGGGAAAGGAAAGGAGGGAAAGGAAAGGAGGGAAAGGAAAGGAGGGAAAGGAGGGAAGGGAAAGGAGGGAAAGGAAAGGAAAGGAAAAGAAAGGAAAGGAAAGGAAAGAAAGGAAAAGAAAGAAAAGGAAAGGAGGAAGGAAGGAACCTTAATTTTATGTTGAATTATACTTCCCAATAAAATAATACCTCAATATTGAAAGAAAATAACACCTGATATAAAATCATACTTATAATTTGCTTCAGAATATATCTGCTGGGAAATTAGCAATACTTTAAAAGATAATTTTATTATTTTCCTTAAATTCCTTCTATCCTTTCTGCATATCCAAGTTTCTCCAACAAACAAGTGCAAAGATCCCAGAAAAGGGCTGCAAATTTGCTTATTAGTTCAAGCAATGGAAACTGAAAGAAACCTGAAGATTTCAATATTAATATAGCAACTAAGGAAATCTCTCTGGCCCCATTCTTAGACATGGCCAATGAGGATCTACTAAATTAGCCTCAGAAGTCTCCAAAGTAAGAAACTACAATTACTCAAATTAATATGATGACTTAACTTTCAACAGGGAACTAAAAGACAGAGTTTTATCCTTGGCTCTACATCAGATTGGCTGGATGAGATCTTTAGATTTTGCATTCCTTCACAAAAACAAAGAGTGACCCCTGTATCAAGAACAAAATATTTCACAATATGAACTGAAATATAAACCTGTTTATATTTTATTAATTTTGTTAGAAAAAAGTAACATAAAATTTAATATATCCTTGTGGTTGTTCCATCTAGTTTCTGTGAAGAACAATAAAAATGATCACAAGTTATGTAAATAAATTGCTAAAGAAACGAGGGAAGGGTGCTCTTTTTAAAAAATTAAAAGATACGCTGGGCAGTAGGGCAAGAAACACAGGTTTAAACGTTGGATCCTTTCTAGAAGATCGTACTGTTGATTCATAGGAATAAAAGAGGGAATTGGTTTTAGAAGACAGGAGATATGCAGAAAAGCAAACCACAAATTCACTTCTTTTCGCACATGCAGTTTTGTTGCACCGTCTATATCTGTGCTGTCTGGGTAGCCACTTGTTGCAACTACTGAGCAGCTGAGACATGACTAGTCCAAATTTAGATGCATGCAAAAAGCATATTGGATTTTGAAGACTTAGTATAAAAAATAGAATTTAGCATGTCTCATAATTTTTGAATTAATTACATGTTGAATGGTATTTTGATTACACTGGGTTAATTTTTTTTAACTTTTTTTTTTTCTTTTGAGACACAGTCTCACTCTGTTGCCCAGGCTGGAGTGCAGTGGTGCGATCTCGGCTCACTGCAGCCTCCGCCTCCTGGGTTCAAGTGATTCTACTGCCTCAACCTCCCGAGTAGCTGGGATACAGGCACACACCACCATGCCTGGCTAATTTTTGTATATTTAGTAGAGACAGGGTTTCACCATGTTGACCAGGCTGGACTTGAACTCCTGACCTAAGGTGATCTGCCCGCCTCAGCCTCCCAAAGTGCTGGAATTACAGGCGTGAGCCACTGTGCCCAGCCAATTTTTTTTTTAACTTGTAAAATGTCTACTAGAAAACAAAAATCATAACTTCTTTTAGTGTCTACTAGAATACTGAAGATTACATATGTGGATTGTATTCTATATCTCTTGGACAAAGCTGTTCTACACTATCATGTCAGTGGCTCTCACACTGAATTGGTACCATGATCTTCCCTGTAGTTTCCACCCAATCTTTCTGGAAATTGAAAGGTGGCGGGGAGTGGGAAGTTTTGAATGTCATAAAATTGGAAGAATGCCACTTTCCTTTATCACCCAGAAGCTAGAGATGTTAAAAGTCCTTAGCGTATGAGTCAGTCCCAAACAACGAACTGCTCTATCCACAATCTCAGGTGTGCCCCAGCTGGAAAACACAAAGGTGATCTCATCTGCTAGGCAGACTTCAGCAACTAATTGCTGAAACCTAACTTTGTATCTTTAGCACTGGCCTCTTTATCCCCGAAGATCCAGAACTATATTCCAACTGACCCCTTAACATCTCCAACTGGACATTCCATGGGGATGGCACAACTAACAAATCCAAACCAAGTTCAGTATCTCTGACCTCCACACCCCCCTTCCAAAAAAAAAAAAAAAAAAAAAAAACGCAGGCAACAAAGACACATCTTGCTCTGCATCATGAATTTTCCATCAAGGAATGACATCATCATTGACACAACCCTATTTCTCAGGCTAGCAACTGTTCCCTTGCTACCCCACATAAAACTTGTTATCACAATTCTTGGCCAGTCACAGCCGGCCTTTTCTCTCTATTCCAATTGTCATTGTCCCATATATGATGGTATTTTCTTCCATCCGACCACCAAAGACATTTTGGGACAGAGGGAAATTGTTCCTCTATGTCTACAGCTTAACTAATTTAACCAGCATCAGAGGAAAATCTTGGCAATTGTTGATGCTAGATAAAATGTAAGGTCATAAGGAAGCCTTAGAAAATATGTCTGCATTTTATATAAAATATATATTATTTATATTAGATATATTAAAGGAGAAATCGTGAAGTCTACTAGTAGATAAGTATAAGTGACTTACATAGCAGTTAAAAGTATTATATATAATTAGATGTGTTTAAATATAGTACATGTGTATGGTAATGTACTACATATGTATAATTATATATCTCACGTAATATATTTACATATGAAGTGATTCCCATTATGGTTATTTCAGGCAAATATAAAGAGACATTTTAGGAACCTTATTTCTCAACACATTATCAGGTAAATGCTGTATAAAAACAAAGATATTGCTTCTAGATTTTAAAAGGGCAATGCATAATAAAACTTTATTTTGCTCCTAATAGTTTAGTCTGAAAGATCAGACGATGGCAAACCACCACCACCTTTTGAAAGTTAAAATTGCGGGATCAACAGCCTCAAATACCACAAAATGCAAGCTTTTTTTTGTTTTACCATTAACTTGAAACCCTATTAAACTCCCTGAAAAAAACTGGAGATATATAAATGGATGAGAAACATCAGGCCTACTGGCATCCTGGAAAAATAACAATATTCACAGCCAATGTGAGTCTCAAAAAGTGACTGAACAATCGACCTGCTTCCAGTATTAAAAATAATAATTGAAATCAATCTAATGTCAAACAATTGAGAACTAGATGAATAGATTATGAGACATTCAAACCACCGAATATTTATATATTAAATATGTAGCTCTTTGTCTTGATATAAATGACGAATCACAAAGAAGTGAAAAAAACAGTATGTTCCTATGACTTTAAAAATAATGCATATGAGACAGAAAAAGCACGCTAAAATGATAAACACTCAAAATTGGAGCTGATAGAACATGGAGTGAGATTTTTCACTTGCTTTGACATGTTTTCTCACTTTTTAAAATAATTTTAAATGTTATCTATACAATTAAAATAAATGCTTGACAGTTCAAAATGTGAGGCAAAAAAAGAGTCAAGTGGGCTAAAAAAAAAGAAGAGCCAATGGTTGGGATAAAAAAAACAAAGTTCCTATACAGGTTAGCAATCATAAAGTGTAAAAGAGTCATCTTGGTTCTCTAACCAGCAATGTGCACATACATACAAACACATACACACTGTCCCATATATACTCATGTTACAGTTACAATTTAACTAATACAAAACTTAAAAATATGCAGCTGAAACTGAAACAATGTATTGTCTAAGTTATATTTGTAATTGATATGCTGAATCTGTTATACAGCTTGAACTGCACTATCAAAACGTTTGCAAATATTTTCATTATGCAGAGATCTATGTTATACTGTTAACTCATCTGAGAATGATATGTTTTTTATGTTCTAGGGAGTTCCTTGACAATAGACAAATGGACACATTATACTATTATCTTGTGCTAAGTATTTAGCATCCTTAAAAAAGAAATTATTGGCCAAATACTTTAATTTTATTTATTTATTTATTTATTTTTTAACTACAGGGAGTAGCCAGTGAGTGTACTTTTAAAGATCTTACTCATAGGGGAAATAAATCTTTCCTGGTTCTGTCTGGGGAAAGTACACAAGAACAAAAAGATTTACACTTGTCAGATTTTTGAATAAAACATACTATCTTATAATTACAACAATTAGATTCTGCCCTCCTTTGAGCCTTTAATCATGATAGCCACATTCTCAGATTATATAACAATATTGGAAATGTTTTTTGAGAAAATTCCTAGAGAGTTATTATGAAGAGGACTGTGTTCTCACTAACAATGCATTTTTGGAAGAACTAAAAATATCCTCTGGGTATTTTCTTAAAAAAATCTTTCCGGTTTCCTGCCTAGCATGTAAGAAGCTTAGAAGTAGCCACTCCATCCTAACAAGTGAGAAGCTGAACAAACCGAAAAAATCAACAACTCTTCTCAGATCTGTTAGAGAAGTCACAGTCAAATACAGTTCCGAAATTGGAGACAAAGATGGAAGACACAGAGAAACAGAACTTACCGGGAAGAAAACTCTGTGAGAACCAGTATTCAGGCAGGAAACCCCAAATTGTAATTGATGGATTGCTAGGGACTCAGAGTGGACAACTCTAGGAGTTAAAAACTCCAGGGGGACCAAGTCACAGGGGGCTCCTGACATGTGTACAGTAAAATCTGCAATCTTACCTAAATTTAATAAAACTTAAGGAGTGTGTGTTATAATGAGACTTTAGGGCAACAGACACCTTACCAAACAAGACAAAGATGGCAAGTTAGCATATGAAAAGATGTTCAACACCATACATCATTAGGGAATTGCAAATTAAAACAACGAGATGCCATTACACAACTATTAGAATGGCCAAAATCCAAAACACTAACATCAGCAAATGTTGGGGAGGATGTGGAGCAACAGGAACTCTCATTTCTGGTAGAAATGCAAAATGGGCAGCCACTTTGGATGACAGTTTATTAGCTTCTTACAAAACTAAATATATTCTTACCATAAGATCACACTGTCACTATCTTTGGAATTTACTCAAATGAACTGAAATTATGTCCATGCAACCTTTATAGCAGCATTATTCATAATCCCCAACGCTTGGAAGCAATCAAAATGTCCTTCATTAGGTGAATGGATAAACTGTGGTACATCCAGACAATGGAATATTAATCAGCACTAGAAAGAAATTAGTTATCAAGCCATGAAAAGACATGCAGGAACCTTACATGCATATTACTGAATGAAAAATAAATTTAAAAAGCCAGTCTGAAAAGGTAATATCCTATATGATTTCAACTCTATGACATTTTGGAAAAGGCAAAACTACTGACATAGTAAAATGATCAAGAGATGCCAGGTCTTAAGGGGAAGGAAAAGATAAACAGGAAGGGCATAGAGGATTTCTAGAACAATAAAACTATTTTTATGAGACTATGATAGTGAATACACATCAATATGCACTTGTCAAAACCCACAGAATGTACACAAAGAGTAAGCCCTATTGCAGACTATGGACTTTGAATCACAATGATGTGTCAACGTAGGTTCATCCATTGTAACAAATGTACCACTGTCGTGCAGGATGCTGAAATTTTTAAGGAGGTTGCGTATGTGTAGGGATGAGGGGTAGATGGGAACTCTCTGTACTTTCTGCTCAATTTTGCTGTGCATTCAAAATTCTAAAAATAAAGTGTATTTTAAAAATCTCTTCGCAAGTTTAATCACAAATTCTACTTTTTAAAATTCAAAAACAAAAAGAATATACTCTGTACCATGGTCTCCAAAAAAAGCAGTTAAAAATAAATGGACAATTCGATAATACATTTCCTAATTCACTTCGGGGGTACTATAATTAATATTTAGACATATGTAAAAACACTAGTGCCTAAAAGTAACCACGATTGCCAAGTCTATAAAATTATAAAAAGTAGCAAGGTGCTATCTCTAGAGTTTTGAAGAAACAGACCATTCTCTCACACAATTTTATATTACTTAAGCATACTTGTAACAGAGATTCAAACATAATTCTATCACCCCACATTACTTTTTAGCATTTTGTCAACACCAAATAGAAGAGATTGGTTAATAATTTGAAATACCAGGCAACATGGGCAAATATATCATTCTGCATTTAATCATTTTTCCCCTAGCAGTAAAGAAAATTGCTATCTGGTGTACTTATTAAATAAAAGATTAAAATACAATTAAATAAAGCATAGTCATTTTGTGCCAGAAGATGTAAGAATATGTGTGTTCTATTGGGATAGAAAAATCAAAGTTTCTATACAGGTTAACAATCATAAAGTATAAGAGAGTCATTTATATATACACACACACACACACACACGTATATATACTGAAGTATAGTACTTCAGTATGCACACACATGCACACACACACACACACACACACACACTCGGAATTATTTGTATGTCCCTGAAAAACATCCAGTGGGAAAAACCATCGCAGGCATTGAGACACAGCACTCTGCCTCAACTAACCTTAACTTTTCTATTTATTTTCAATTTTAGAATGGATTATATAAACGTTAAAAAATGGTTTTAGGTTTTACTACTTCCAACAATTAGGACAAGTCATTCGACAACGTTTTTGGAACATCTGTTTATATCAACTACCTTTTAAGTTAAAAAGTTTTTGGAAAAATAATTCCAATTTTCTATATGGAAAAGTTTCGTATATAATTTAGTACTCGTATGACGCTAATAATGCCAATGGATAAATCTTTCATTTTCAATACTAACTTCAGAACATCTTAATATTTTGACATAGAAAATAAGTTGTCAAGGAGAAGCAGAAATATTTATCTAAATGTAATTACTTGAAAAAACATTGTTAGGCCGGGCGCGGTGGCTCACGCCTGTAATCCCAGCACTTTGGGAGGCCGAGGCGGGCGGATCACGAGGTCAGGAGATCGAGACCATCCTGGCTAACACGGTGAAACCCCGTCTCTACTAAAAATATAAAAAATTAGCCGGGCGTGGTAGCGGGCACCTGTAGTCCCAGCTACTCGGGAGGCTGAGGCAGGAGAATGGCGTGAACCCGGGAGGCAGAGCTTGCAGTGAGCCGAGATCGCGCCACTGCACTCCAGCCTGGGCGACAGAGCGAGACTCCATCTCAAAAAAAAAAAAAAAAAAAAAAAAAAAAAAAAGAAAAAACATTGTTTATATTTATGCAAGCTACTAATTTTAAATAAGAAATCATGTACAGCTTGGATGCTAAAGTCTGATTGATTGGTTCAGAAATGCAAACACCCAAAAGAACTGGCAAAAAGATTGTGCCCCTCAATAATAGATGGGAAGAAAACCTAGCACTGTGGGATTATGAAGTGGAACTTAAGCAAGAACAGTCTCTGAGGTTCAACTCATGCGTTTGTTTCTACAATTTATTACCAGTGAAATCAACAAATGGGGAAGCTAGCTTGAAAGTACTGACAGATTCCTTCTGAAGTATTGTGACAAATGTCTAATTTTATACCATTCATGATCTTCCATCCAAATAGTGGGCAATGGAAAAGTAATATGTGTGACAGTATAACTAGTAAGAGAAAACCCAGGTACCCTGTACTTTCACACACCCACACCAACTACAGCCATGGATGCAGAGACATAAAGAGTCCACAAGAAAACACAAATATTAATAATTAGGTCCATGCAACAGTGAGCATCTTACTGGCTCCTACCCACAATTCATTGATCTTTGCATCTCCCATTGTTTACAGAATAGCTCACAGAACACAGAAGCTCAAAACAGCCTGCCCAGGTCTTTTTTCCAGGTTATTGGACATTGACAATGGCAAAACCACCGCTCAATTTCAGAAACACTCTATAAGAATCTTAGGTCAGCCGAGCACGGTGGTTCATGCCTGTAATCCCAGCACTTTGGGAGGCCAAGGCGGGTGGATCACGAGGTCAGGAGATCAAGACCATCCTGGCTAACATGGTGAAACTCCGTCTCTACTTAAAAAAAAAAAAAAAAAAAATCTAAGGTCACTCTAGTTTTAGTGTATACCCGAAAGCTTTTTGGACCCCCCAATTCTCTCAAAAAGGTATCAGAGGCTGGACATGGTGGCTCATGCCTATAAATCCCAGCACTTTGGGAGGTTGAGGTGGGAGGATCACTTGAGCCCAAGTGTTCGAGACTGGCGTGGGTAACATAGTGAGACCTCATCTTTACTTCAAAAACAAAAAACATGATCAGAATAAATGGCAGGAGGCACATTAAAGAGAATCTGACACATTAAGGTTGATATGAACCTAGCCTATGACATTCCAAGGAAGCCAAAGACGAAACAGCACTGTAAGCAGTGCTTCCCAATTATTTTCACACTATGGAACATGCAAAAAAGGTAGCAGCTCTATTGCATACCGGGGTAAGCAGTTTAGCTTGGCCTTGGCAGGCAGTCCCAAGGGGTAGGGATGCACATCTCAGGTATACTTGTAACCCATCTGTGAGGGATCAGTGTGACTCCAGATACCAAAGTCAAAAGCCTTTACCTTAGGATCCAATGCCCTCAACATGGCTACTTCACAAACAAAGCTACCATCAACAGCAAAAAAAAATAGTGCTGAGAACTTTATACTTTAATAGGTCAATGCTGCCACCATTAAAAATACATTATCCCATGACAATAATACATATTTCAGACGAATAATACATATTTCAGACTAAAGACTTTGGGGCAAAATATTTTAATGTCAAGTCTCCATAAGAAATATTTTATTCTAAAAGCACTTTATTTTGATGGCTCATTTCTTCATTCTTCCATCGGACCTAACTAATATATACAAGGATTCCAGCCTCTAATTACCTCTGTACAGTCCTCTACAGTGATAGGATGTGTAGGCCAAGCAGATATGATGGGTGGGGAATCTGGCTGTCACCAAGCCAAAGATCTTGCGCTTGTATCTACATGGCTGTTTACGATCCATCCCCTTCTGCGTGGTCCATGCAGTGATAACGTGGAGGCTGACTTAGCATCCCAAGGGCAGATGCAGACAACATTCACGCACATAACTGCACACTGCTCCAAAACTTCTGCTCCCCTTTCCACCTTTCATCTTTCCCTTTCCAGAAGCAAATAAATATATTAAAATTTCCCACTCTCACCAAAAGGCATAAGATGACTGGAACCTCTGTAGAGGTTAAGCCCCTATTATAACATGCTCTTCAAGCTACGAAATGACAATTTTATACCAATGAGCTTTCTTTTCCAAGTTCTTCTGATGTAGCTGCTATGTAAATTAAATTAAGAGCAGGCCACTCTAATACTCTAGTAGGCGGGGCTGTAAACTGCAGGGCAATTTGGCAGAAAATATCAAAAGCCATAAAAATGCATGTACCTTTCAATCTAGCAATTGTTAACTCTTGGAATTTATCCTAAGGTAATAATTAAGGATGTGCAAAAGAGTATTAATTTCCCTGCTGTTTGTAATTACTAAATCTTGGAAGCAAGCTAACTGCCCCCAAATTGGATAGTGGTTAAATAAGTTATCACAGAAACATAAAAATCACAAATGATAATTCTGAAAGATGTAGAAATGTGCCCAATATGTAATACAAGCTTGTGCATGTCATTCTTACATATCAAAATCAAAATACAGATAAATTATATGAAGCTACCTCATTATTCCAAAAGCAGTTAAAATTATGGTAGCTTTACTTTTCTCTCCTCTGTTTTCTGATGTTTCTCTAATGAGTCTATAATGAACATGAATAGTTTTGATAAAGAGAACTAAAAGAAAAAAAAGTAAAAGTTTAGAGAAAAAAAATGCCAAATAAAAAGTATCTGAAAGAGGAAGGATTAGGAACAAGTGTGATTGTGAGGCCCTGAAATGTGCAGCCAACATTGGTCATGAAATCTCTGTTCCTTGGGGATTTGTAAGAAAAGGGTAGCCAAGTCTCATTTGAGGACAGCTTGAATGCAGTCCTGACCTCTGTGGCCTCTTGTAGCTCCATGTGCAAAAAGACTCAGCCAAAATTCAATTTTCACTCACTGACACACAAAGTAGTCAATTCCTTACATTTGCCCCTAATCTTCCACAATCCTTTCTCCTGTTCAAGAGACAGCAACCTTAAAGTCTTCTACCCAGCAATGAAACCCAATGACACTGAATTTATATGCCCAGTAATGTGCCGGCACTTTACTCAGGAAACACTGTCAAATGTTAGTTAATATTCCAAAACATGCAGCTGACTTCTAGCTAACTGACTTGTCCATGTTAAAGAAAAATTACAACTAATTTCAGCCACTTAAATATCCCAGACTGAGAAAAAGAAAATGTAAAATGACATGCATTGCATATTGACCTGTAAGTTTTATAACTAAAAATCTTATAAATAGTAACCAAAATAACTTCCAGGATATGCGTAAGGACAATTAAAAATACTCACTTCTGACAAGTTCCTTTGCTTTAAAAAGGCCTCTAATTTTGTTTTCTAATACCTTCCTATGAATGCAAATGTAACACTTTCCAAATCCATAATTAAATGCATCTTTGACTTGGGAATCTGTTTTCCTGGCCCATGAGAAAGAGTTCACAGAAGATGGAGAGTCTGAGCATCAGAGGGGTTTAACCAAGAATGATCCGTTAAAATAGGTTTGCACCAGTTACCAAAACTGAGAAAAATGAGTTTGAATCTGTGCAGAGAGGCACAGAAATGCCAAGGTGAAGGAGCCTGCCCAGGCTGGAATACATGGTCACTAAACAAATAACGCATGGTGTATTCAACGCCAGAATAATACAGTGGATGATGTGTAAATGAGAGTCTAAGGGACCCAGCTCCAAGACAAAGTCAAGATTTTAAAAAATACCACTCCTGCTGAGACTCTCATCCTTCTGCCAAGGAGGAGTCCATGCCATCACCTTTGTAAGCAAGGCATCTGATATAGATAACCCCATACAACCCTTAAGGTGTATTATTCTTGGTACCAAACATCTGTCATTTTTACAAAACAGTCATCCGGTCATAAGGCAGGTCTGACTCTTCATCAATAAGCCTCACTTATACAGCATTCTTAGGAATATCGTGTTCTGATGAGTTTCGTTTTCTGGATGGGTGAGGGGTTCCCTCTTTTAATTGCAAATTTAAAAGAGAAAATACTAAGTACTTGGGATGGAAATAATCCTAATATCTTCTACATAGAAGGCAAGGGACATAAGTTAACTTTTTCCTGATGACTCAGACTAATAATTATGAGCATCAGTGATGATGAAATGCTGCATACTGAGATAACTTCAGGGCCCACTGAAGTGTATCGAGGCTCAGTGACCTGAAACTGCTGTGCTTCTTGAGTTCTTGTATCTGCATATTAGAGTCTGTCAGGCTACTACTACTCAATATGGTCATGTTCTTTTTATAGATGCTCCTTCTGCCCTATGGTGAAACAGAAAGAACACTGAACTTAGAGTGAAGTCAATTTAGGTTATTATTTCTAGCTGAATGATCCTGGATAAGTCACTTAACATCTTTGGGCCCAAGTCAAATGAGGAACTTCAACTATCTCTCAAGGTCCTTTTCTTTGCTCAGATGCTTAATTTACATTTGCTGCTTCTCATCTGTTGTAGACTTTGAAATGAGAAAAATAAGTCAGCTAAATTTGCATAGGAAGTAACATAAAATAGAAATATAAGCACACAACATGCTCTCTTGTAAGTGAAGCAGAAATACCTTATGACATCTATTTGTCTTCTCAGAGGCCTTACTTGTGTAATTTGTAGTCACTGGTGGGGTCTCAGACAGCTATGATTTCTGGATAATTATGATTCTATGCATGATATTTCACTATATTTCCATATGCTTCTATTTTACGTAATATTCTCAAGGCAAATCATTATTTGATAATAGCTTTATTTCAAGCCACCGAAGAAGAGAATCTGTGTATCTTTCATCGTCATCTATGCTTGTCAGCAAACTGCAAAATGAATACTCTCATCTTGGGACTTTAACTTATTCAGTGGTTTCAATGACACTGACCACTTAAGAAAGTTTTCTAAAAGATGATGCTTTTGAAAACATAAGACACAGTAGAAATGTAAAGAATATTTTTGCAAACTCCACAAGGAAAGATAATTTATTCGTCTTTTATTTTCTAGAGTCCCTAACACATGATTTGTCTATTACTATCATCATCAGGAACTTTAAAAACCACATCCAAGTCCACATCTCTTCTCCCTCGACACGTTGATCCCTGAAGTCCAAGTCATGCTCACAGCTGTACTTCCAGCTCTGCACAGATCATCCATCTCCAGCTCCCACCTCTCCCCTGAGTTCTGGATCTCTATTCTCTATCATAACCTCTGTTTGGATTTCCCATAAAGTGTCTAAGAAAGTTTATATTGCCTCCTCATCTCACATCTCTCTCCCTTACCCCATACTTTAAAAAAAAAAAAAAACTACAGCAATTATTCGAAAATTCTTCTACTATATTGGAGTGGGAGGAATACTAATCCAAGAGCATGCTGGGTGGGTGCTGCATCAGGAGGGAAGAATATCCAAGAAATATGAATCCATAATTACTGACGGGCCAGAATACAAAAGCTACCTTTTTGGAGGTTCTAAAGCAGCCAATCCTAGGCAATGACTGGATAATCAAAGTTTATACTGCCTGAAGTGAAGTGAACATGTGACTATATAAAAGTAGAGAAAGGGGTTATAAAGCCCATGGGGCTGGGTGTTATCTACAATCCCCTACCATTCATCCCACATCCAAAAGGACTGCTGGCAAACAGGCCCCAGGTAAGCTTCTAAGTTATCCTCTACTGCCTTCAACAGTGTATACCACTGGGATTTTTTACACTTCTTTCCTTCTTCACTTTAGGACATGCCTACAATGAGCTTACCTTGGAAAGGATAAACTCCTTCTTTAGTGACAGAACTCCTTAACATCCTTCAAGCCCTCATTCAAGTGTGGGTCTGCAAAGATTCCTCTACTTCTGCCATGGTAAAAGAGTCATTTCCTCTTACCATGTTCAGATTTCCCACTAGATTAAGAACTCCTCAGGGATGAGCCCTATATAACACTTACCTCTGTCTCCCCAGTCCCTGGGATACTGCTTGGCACCATGCACAACTACAATAAGTATTCAAGACATACATGGAAGAAGTAGTACTTTCACAGCTCTCACTTAACAATAGGCCAAGGCCATTCTCAAAATCTTCTTCATAGGGCTACCATCAAACCTTCCTCTTAATGCAGTACAGAGAGAGAGAAAATGTTTTATGTTTACCTGTTAGATATATACAAACAAGCCTCTTGACCTACCCATCTTTTGTTCTTAACATAGAGACCTCCTTATAATTTTAGACTTCATCTAACCAAAACCTGACAAATCCCACAGTGCTTAGTTAGGTTCAACAAATGCTTGTTGTTTGACCTCCTCATGCCAGTGGTACAAGCAGAGTTATAGGTCCTTAATTTGATATATAGCTGGTGCAATTTTGTATCAAACTAGGTCAATCCATCTTACACAGTTCATGCTTTATTTCCAGTGTGGCAGAGTGAGAAAACACAGAGGGTAGAATCTGATAAGATGGAGGATTTAAACCATAGCACCAACACTTCCTCCTTGTGTGACCAATTTCTTATCTCTAAAAATGGAGATACTATAATCTACTTAAGTTTTTTATTTATTATTAACCTAATGACAAGACACACAGCAATGCACTTTATAAATCATAAAGCATTGTACAAGAACTGGTGCTGGTTTTTTTTTTTTTTAATCACAATATGTCTTAGTGCAATGATGGCATACTCAAGTTCAGATGTACTGTCTTCATTACCTCAGATCCGACATAGCTGAGAAAACTGCTCTAAGAGTTCTGACTTCCTGGGATCAGTGTCACAGAGGATCTGAGTGAGCTTCCTCGAGCCATTTTGGGCAGGCTGAAGAAGCCTGTTAGTATCTATATGCTTCCAGGTTGGCGGGGCCAGCTTCTGCCAGTTCTACCATATGCCAACTGGCGACATACAGGAGCATGCTAGTGCTACCAGCTCCACATATACACACCCACTTCCACCCCCAAGAGGTACCAGACTGTCGGACAACTTGGCCGCTAGCCTATGAAAATGTGGAAATGCTGAAGAAACATTAGCCAGCAAAGCACATACTGGCAGCTGAATCAAATGTTTAGGTTCTTCAATGTACCCAAATAAATCGTTTGTGTGTTCTAACAAATGTTTTCTTTGGAAAGCATTTTTCAGTGCAGATGCTTCAAAAGTACCCATTTTTAATGGGTTAAATCAAGGGCTCAAAGCAGCAGAAGGGTGGGGAATGTTTTTAAACAAAATTGCATCAGCTGCAAAGAAAAAAAAATCTTAACATTGACTGAGAGAAGGCATCTTTGAAAAACAGAAAAGTTGTCAGTAGTTTTCAAAGTTAAATTTTTATGGATTTTTAAGTGTTAAAATATTGTAAGCACCCAAAAATGAGAAAGTTACTCGAACCTGGCAAGGGACAAAAAACTGTGCTAATTTTAAAAATACATATTGATAAACATGGTTCCACCAAAAAAATGCAATCAAACAAGGAGTCAAGAAGTTAGGAATTATAAATTAAACTCTTCTTGCCAGAGACTTTTAATAAGCAATTGCAAACACATTTAAGGATTTTTATAATGAGGATAATGGTTTGGGCGACAATCATAATGCAATCCAAAAACATTAACTTCCTTCACAAAATAGACTACATAACCAAACCCCAGACAGAGCTCCTGACATACTGCCAGCCTCTAATGCAGGCACAGTAATACACTGTAAGAGACAGAACAAATGATCCCTGTTCTTAGGCAACAATGAAATGTATATATAATTTATTTCGGCTATATCACTCTTTTCCAGTTTAAGTCCACCTCCATGACAGTATCTTTTAAGACAGGAAAAGGTACTAAACCATAAACTATAAAGTTGATACTATGGAGGCCCCTGATTTTAAAAAAGCATGGTGGGTATTTCTCCTGAGGCTCCAAACAAGGAAACTCCATCTTAATAGTGACTAGTTTCATCACCATCAAGAGACCTTACGTAAAACTACTGACGTCAATGAAAATACTACATTCACAATGGTGATATGAACTATGAATAAACAGAGCTAACAGGCCCGGCACAATGGCTCCTGACTATAATACTACCACTTTGGGAGGCTAAGGCAGAAGGATCATTTGTGACCAGAAGTTCAAGACCACCCTGGGCAACACAGCAAGACCCCATTTCATTTATCAAGAAAGCTAATAGATTTTTTTAAGTGAATTGATCAGATGACTCATAAGGTAAGGGCTTTAAATAGTATTGTTTTCTACTCACGAATTAACCAGTTGTACAATTACACTGATCAAATCAGACTTTGGGTGCTACCGAATCATTAAGTGTTCATTAAATCAAACCAAATGATATGAAATGATGCTAAGGAAAAGAAATGCCAACCTGTAACAAATGCCAAAGAAAACCTTAAAATTCTGAAATGCTTTGAGTAAAGGGAGGAAAAAACATAATATACATGAGTATGTAAAATCACAGCAACCTGTTAAAAGATTTAAACCACAGACGAAGAATTTAAAGACTAACATTATGAGTTTTGATTCATCAGAATAAAGAAACACTGACAATAACAAACATCAACAACTGAAACTTTCCCCATTATCCTAATACATTTTCACTGTAAGTGTTCCATTAAAGAACGTCTTTAAAACAATCTTCAAAGTTCGACTCCCTATAATTAATTCAATTAATAAAATTATCAATACAATTGAATAATAGTTTATAACAGCGTGGTGGTTCCTCAGGCACATATAGCCCATCTTTAATACATATTATGAATAATTTCCTTATGAGACATCTCAGTAATATTGAGTATAACACCAATTGCATTTAAACATAAATGTCATAAGCTAGATGTGAAGGTTGATTCTGGGTTTCTTATAAACCACAAATTTCAGTTTATTTTTATCATCTAGTATGCCTCAGATGGAATTCACAGTAATCACAGCTACAGTGGAGCAACTTCAAACATAAATGAAACAAATAACCGGCAGATCGATACGAGGTGACAGACTCCTGGCTGAAATCTTGCCCCAGCGTGACCCACTACTGCCCTTCTGCACTCTAAAGACTTAATGAATCACCAGAAGCACACTCAAGATTGTGTGTGTTTTGCCCGTGTGAGAGCTGGATTTATATCAGTACCAAAAAAGGATCATCCCCTGCCATGAGACAAATACAATAAAGAACACGTTTCTACAAGGTACTGGGCATGATGGTTTCATGCAGCATATGTATCTATCGTATAAACACTTCATCATTTTAAACTGAAACACCAAGAATGACAGAAATCAGAAAGCCTAATGAGGGGATAATTTTAAATGATAAGCAATTTGTAGTAAGTTGTTTCTATATTGGCAAAAGGAAATGGTGCAACAGCAATATACAAAAAGCAGAAATGTAAAACCCATTTAGCTTTCTGAATATGTTTTGCCCCAGGAAATGCATAAAATAACTTTGTTATTTAACACTGCAGATGCACCTGTGGGCACCAAAGTACTCTTAGTTACTTAAAATAATTACCCTGTGGAGAAATCTTAAGTTCTTTAATAAATAAAAATCTGTGCAATAGGGCTCTTACCAATAAAAAGGAAAGCCACAGTGTGAAACAAAATGCCACCAATCTCCCTTAGCGGTAGCTTCCTGCCATTTAGCTCAAAGGTACAGAAATAGTCTGCATGCCTTTATACTAAGTTCAGTATCTGAGTGGCTCTTTGAAAAGGCCTCATTGTCCATACATCACCAAAACAGACAGAGAGGGCAAGGACATTTTGACATACTTGCACAGAATCCAGCCCAGCCCTTTTCCAGAATAAGTCCCATTCCACTTTTCCCCTTGAATTACAGCAAAACGGAAGATATAATAACCAATTCTCAAAGTGTAGCTCCCTAGAGAAAATGGATAGGTCTCAACTATAGTATGAAAAGGCAGAAAGAAAGATTAACCAACACAATATCACAGGACATAGAACATCTGCCCAGCAAGACAAGGTAAAACAAAGTAATAGGGAAAATAGGTAAACATAGCACAGGACAAAAAGGAAGTAAAGAAAGAAAAAATGAAAGAGAAGGAAGAAAACAAGCATGCAAAGGAGGAAAAAGCACTCACTCCTAACATTTACACAGCTTAAAAGCAGAAGGCTTCATGTTACAGGACTTCCAAAAAGTGATTATCAACGAATGGGAGCTCAAAGATGAAATGATAAGACAACAGAAAGATGTCACCAAGCCAATAAAACATACCGGAGACCAAAAATTTATCAACTCGGTACTCATAAACACAATAAAAACAGCATGGAAAGGAAGAGACATGACTAAAAATAAAGGAATATGACTAAAAATTGAATTAATAATGTAGAAGAAAGGCTTAATTCCAAAGAATACAGAGGAGGAAGACAAATATTCTTTTTTAATGGAGAAAAGATAAGAGGCACAAAGAACAAAGAGAGCCTGAAAATTGCTGATCCTGAAGAACCCAAAAATTGGATAGAAAAATATTTCAAGTAAAAATAGTATAAACTTTCCCTAACACGAAGAACAGATTGAAATAACAGACAGTGTTCCAGGAAAAATTGTTACAGAATGATCCAAAAAAAGTTATATCCTTAAGTCACTGAACTTCAAGACAAAAAAAAAAAAAAAAAGAATTCTGCAGGTGTTCAGGCAGAAAAGAGCAATTCACTTATGTGGGGGAACAAAAAAGTCAAACTGGTCTCACCCTTCCATTAGGAACACTCAATGCCAGAAGACAAAGGAGCATCGTCTACAGATTTCTAAGTGCAACCCAAGAATTTCACAAGGCCAAATACCTTTTGACTATGAAAGAAAATATATTTAAAGATGCAAGAAGTCAGGAAATGCAGCATCCACAAGACCTTCGTAAAATAAACTCTTTAATAATAAAATCCAGTCAAATGAGTCATTAACAGAGACGCTATGGCAAAAGGATTACTTTGACACTAAAATTCTGAGAAAAAGTGTGATCCGATTACTTTATTAAGTCAATTGGAACATAGAGTAGAAAAGTAGCTGTTTAACATACTCAAATATAAAATTTCTCAGGGAAAGAAGAATTTGTGATATTTTCTTAAAATTATTTGACAATGAAACCTAGTTGACAAATAACTGAAAATGAAAAGTGATGACAAAGAACCAGGGATTAACATCAAACAGATTTAAATGCAACACTATTATTTGCTGTTTGTTTAGTAGATAAACTCTTTTTAAGAGCACAGTACAGGTTTCTTAATTTTCCAGAGGATCAGGTAGAAAGTTCTACATGAGCAGTTAGCTCGTAAATTTATTAATCCTCAATAAATCAGTAAAAGGAAATCTTGAAACTCAAGAGCAACTTTTATTGTAGCTTTATCACTGTACGTTCCTATTTTTAAAAACTATTATTCCATTAGTAAAAGATGTATGTTCATCTAAAAATCTAACTAAATATTGAGTATGTAATTCAAAAGTAACTTTTTTTGTTGTGCTTCTGCTTTTTTCAGCTCTTTTCTGCCTATAAGGCCAATCTCTGCTCAGCTCGAGAACACTCGTTCTACTGTATAGAATGAGGTATTGTCCAATTCTATAATTACAAATAAAATCCAGTTAGATCTTTAAACTATATTTGTTGTAATTTTGTTTTGTTACAGGCTTAAAAAGATCTCATTTTCCACACCTGATTTTCTTGGTATAATTTCTAACTTCCTTCTTATGTTCAACCCCGCATACACTCAATAATGAAATCTTCATTTTATCTGCCTCCTAAACATGCTCCAAATCTACTCATTTTTTTCCATGTCTACAGCCAAGCTTAGGCACAGCTAAAGACACCATCACCATCAGCCCCTTAATTCTCTTGTCCTACTTTATTTCTCGATCCAGTGCTTTTTATATGCACTCAGAGTTCCTTAAAATGCAAATCTCATCATCTCCATTTCTTTCCGAAAGCTCCTCACAAACACAACTTCTTAGGTTATAAGTCTCATTATACTTTGGGCTCCTCCTCCCTTCAACAGATATATTTCTCTGAGCACTTTACTCTCAAATCCAATCAGTCTTTCCTCAGTTCTTCAACTGTGCCGTACCTCCTCCTGGCCTATGTTCTTTCTCCACCACTCCTAACCCTCCTTTGGTTTACCTCTAATCATCTGTAGGTCTGTCTCTTTTAGCTTAAGTTTCCTTTGCACTGAAAAATCTTCACAATAGAACCCCAACCCCAACCAAATTTAGGTTGGGCGATCCCGCTATGTGCAGTCACAGAACCACATACTTCCAATCAAAGCTTTCCCACACTGTATGGAGAAGTGCCTTTCTGCCGGTCTGCATTTACTAGTAAACCCCATGCAGGCACACATTACACCCACCATATTCATGGTTGGAAGCTCAGAAACTGGCATGTGCCTGGCACATAATAAGTCATTAAAAAAAAAATGTTGAGGAATTAATGAATGGGCCATGACAGAAAGTGTTTTTGTTTTGGGGTTTGTTTTATTTTTTCCCCCACAGCTGGCCCAAACATTATAAACCTTATTTTAATCCTCTCTAAAGCAACAAGTATGAAAGTTGTTCTTCACAGCAACTCTCAATACACTCTGGAAAAATAAATAAGTGAAACAGATACAAAAATGGATTTAGGAGCACGCCCCTCTGGAGCACCTCGAAGTTGACAAATGGTCATTCCAAGGAACCGGTTGCTCAAGATAGAAATTGAAGTTTCATCATCCTCACACTCTCTCTTTCAGATCACCCTCAACAACAATCATCAGTATCTCTCAGTTCTACCTCAGAAACATGATGAACTTCCCTTTATCTCTATGTCAGGTGTTAACACTCCAAGCCAAGCCAACACCATCTCATGCTGCCCCACAACAGCCTCCCTACTCCAGTTGTTTGCAATTTTCTAATCCATTTTCTATATAGAAGCCCATGTCATCTTTGCAGAACTCTTGATCATGTAACTCTCCTGCTTATAATTTTTTAATGACTACATTTAGAGTGAAGTGAAATAATATCCTCATCATGCTGAAAGAAACTAAGTAGCTGGAGGATGTATGTTAAAGTCAGACTAACAGGCATTTAGGTAAGATGCATTACAAGGAGGATCACTAAGCAATGAGACAGAGTCAATTTTCTAGGAGTAATTTTAAAAATTCTAAATGAGTACACCTACTTAGCATAGTTCAAAAAGTTATGAAGTCAAAATTTTTAGAAACACAAGGAGAAAGTGACAGAACCATCATTAGAATCAGAGATTTCAAACAAATCTCTGATGGGAGACTGGCCAAGTAAAAATCAGTAAGGTCGCAGAAATTTTAAGAAAAGTAAGTGAAAGCTTTATCTATTAGGCAAATATACAAGGATGTATACAATAAGAAGACAACATACTTTTTTTTTTTTTTTGAGACAGGATCTTACTCTGTCACCCAGATTGGAGTCCGGTGGCATGATCTCGACTCACTGCAATCTCCACTTCCCAGGCTGAAGCACCTCAGCCTCCTGAATAGCTGGGACTACAGGCATGAGCCACCAACACCCGGCTAGCTTTTGTATTTTTTTTGTAGAGATGGGGTTTCACCATGTTGACCAAGCTGGTCTCGAACTCCTGAGCTCAAAGTGGTCTGCTCACCTCAGCCTCCCAGAGCTGGGATTACAGGAATGAGCCACCGTGCCCAGCTAGATAACATACATTCTTTTCAAACACATACAAAGCATTTACAAAAATTACCCTTGAACTACCCCATATAGCAAAGCCACAAAAAATTAGTATCAAACAGACTACACGCTATAAATATAACACAATGAAATTAGAACTGGTAATTTAGTATAGTGGTTTAACACAGAACTCTCAGAAAAAGTTATAATGAAATATATAAAAATGAATAGGATTGAATGAAAATACTTCACAACTCATGGGATTCTAGCAAGTTATTTTGTAATATTGACAAATTAATTCTAATGTTTATGTGGAGAGAGGCTAAAGACCTAGAATAGTTAATATAATATTGAAGAAGAACAATGTTGAAGAAATGACATTACCTGACTCCAGGAATTACTATAAAGCTACAGTAATAATCAGGACAGTCTGGTCTTGGCAAAAGAACAAACAAATAGATTAGTGGAACAGAATGGAGTTCAGAAATAGACCCACATAAATATAGTCAACTAATCTTTAACAAAGGTGCGAAGGCAATAAAATGGAGCAAAGATAGTCTTTCCAACAAATGGTGCTGGAACAACTTGACATCCATGTGCAAAAAACTAAATCTAGCCACAGAGCTTATACCCTTTTATACAAATTAACTCCAAACAGATCACAGACCTAAAAGTAAAATGTAAAACTCTAAAACCCTAGAAAACAACTTAAGAGAAAATCTAGATGATCCTCAGTTCAAAGATGATTTTTTTAGACACAAAACCAAAGACACAATCCATGAAAGACATAACTGATAAGCTGAACTTCATTAAAATGAAAAATTTTTGCTATGTGAAAGACACTGTCAAGAGAATGAAAAGATAAGTAACAGACTGGGGAAAAATATTTGCAAAAGACATATCTGTAAAGACCGTTATCCAAAATATGCAAAGAACGCAAAGTTCAGAAAAAAAAGAGTGTAAAAAAATGTCCCAAAGACCTTAACAGAGACCTCACTGAAAAAGATATAAAGATGGCAAATAAGCATATGAAAAAAATATTCCACATTATATGATATCAGGGAAATGCAAATTAAAGCAACAACGATACAACACCACGCTCAGAATAACCAAAATCCAGAACACTGACAACTCCAAATGTTGCCGAGCATGTGGAGCAACAAGGACTCTCACTCATTGCTGGTGGGAAAGCAAAATGAAACAGCCACTTTGGAAGACAGTTTGTTAGACTCCTAGTTAGTAAACTAACTCTTACCTTAGGATCCACCAATCATTTCTTTTTTTATTTTTTAACCTCCCAAAGTCCAGGTTCCAGGCTTAAGGATCTAGTAATCTTACTCTTTGGTATTTAGCCAAATGAGTTGAAAACTTGTATCTACACAAAAATACGCATACCGATGTTAATAGCAGTGTTATTTACAGTTGCCAAAAGTAGGGACCAACCAAGGTATCCTTCAGTAGGTGAACAGATAAACTGAGACATCCAGACCATGAAATATTCAGTACTAAAAGGAAATGTGTGCTATCAGTCATGAAAAGACATGAAGGAAACTTACATACATATTGCTAAGTGAAAGAAGCAAATCTGAAAAGGCTACACGCTATTATAATTCCAACTATGCAATATCCTTGAAAAGTAAAACTATGAAGACAATAAAACAATCAGTGGTTGCCAAGGGTTGGGGAGACAGAGGGATGAACAGGAAGAGCACTGAGGATTTTCATGGCAGTGAAACTGCTTTGTATGAAACTATAACAGAGGATATGTACCATCGTACATTTGTTAAAACCCGTAGAATATACAACACTCAGAGGAAACACTAATATAAACTAGGAACTTTGGGTGATAATGATACCTCAAGGTAGGTTACTCAACTGTAATAAACGTATCATCCTGGTGGGGTATGTTGATAATGGGAGAGGCTACATGTGTGTCGGAGCAGAGGCAATTATGGGAAATTTCTACTTACTCTGCTCAAGTTTGCTATGAACCTAAAATTTCTTTTAAAAACAGTCTGCTTTTAAACACACACACACACACACACACACACACACACACACACACACAAATCATGGAATACAGCTAATGCTGTCTGGAGAGAAATTTTTTAATTAAAGATTAATTTTCTCAGCAACTAAATTTAGAAGACAAAGAATATGAGAATAAACTCAGAAATTTTAAGAAAAAGACAAAGCTAACAAAATAGAGAAGAAAGATACAATGGAAATAAACAAAAGGAAATGCTTTGGAAAGACTATGAAATTGTCAAATCCTTGGTAATATTTACCAAATGAAAAAATAATGTAAAAGCAATCAATCATTATGAAATAAACTAAATAAAGCACAAGGGGAGACATAAGTACAGATACAGCGAGGTTAAACATATAATAGACTACTGTGAACATTTTTGTTATGGGCTGAATTTTGTCCCTTCAGAAATTCATATGTTGAAGTCCTAACCTGTAGAGCCTCAGAATATTGAGGCTCTATTTAGAGATAGGGACTTCAGAAGAGGTAATTATGATAAAATAAGGTCATATGGGTAGATCCTACTTCAATGGCTGGTGTTCTTATAAGAAGAGGAGATTAGGACACAAAGACACACAGAAAAAAAAGACCATGTGAAGGCACAGGGTGAAGACAGCCATTTCCAAGCCAGAGAGGGGGCCTCAGAAAAAAATCCACCCTGCTGAGACCTTATCTTGGACTTCTAGCCCTCAGAAATGTGAGAAAATAAATTTCGGTTGTTTAAGTCATGAAATCTGTGGTACTGTGTTATGCAGCCCTAGCAAACTAGTACAATCTTACCCTAATGCATTTGAAAGCTTACAATAAACCAAATACAATTTATCAAATCTGACTCAAGAAGAAACTGAAAACCTGGTCTTATTACCATTAAAAATTGAATTTTAAGTTCAAATTTTACCCACAAAAAGCCACTCATCCCAGATAAATGGGTTCTACCAAATCCTTAAAGAGTAGATAATTGTTTATGCACATTCTTCCAAAAGACAGAAAAAGATTCTAACATAGCTACCAAAACCCAGTCAGAATATTTTTTTTTAAAGTTACAGCCAATCTCACTTATGAAAATAGATGCAAATATCCTATATAAAATATTACTAAACATATCCCAGTGGGATATAAAATTATCATGATGAAGTTGAATAGAAAAAGCATTAAACATATTTATAAATTCAACAAAACTAAATATTAAATCAAAATAAAAAGTAAAAATCTACCATCTCAGAGAAAATAATTTCTATACATTTAATCAATCCTGAATATCTACCCCATCATCCCTACCAAAAAAGATGACCATTCAATAGAAAAATGGTCAAAAGACAAAAATAATTCCAAAGAAGCTGAAGTCCAAATAATCAATAAACATATGAACCATTAATAAAAAAATGCAATTAAAACTACAGTGAGACACTATTTAACGCACACCAGATTGACAAATCTTCAAATGTCAGCAGACACCCACAGTTAGTATGAACGTGGTAAAATGGGACTATTAAACAGTACTATTTAGGAACTGTTGCAGGCTGGGCACAGTGGCTCACACCTGTAATTCCAGCACTCTGAGAGGCCAAGACAGGAGGATCACTTGAGGCCAGAAGTTCGAAACCAGCCTGGGCAACGTGGCAAAACCTTGTCTCTATAAAAAATACAAAAATTAGCCGGGCGTGGTGATGCCTGCCTGAAGTCCCAGCTACTTGGGATATGGAGGCAGGAGGATTGCTTGAGCCGGGGCAGTTGAGGCTACAGTGAGCTGTGTTTGTGTCACTGCACTCCAGCCTGGGAGACAAAGACCCTGTCTCAGAAACAAACAAACAAACAAACAAAAAACTGTTGCAACTACATGGGAAAACAATTGGACATTATCCAGGAGAGTTGAAAATTTCTCTACAATCCAGCAATTCTATTTCTGGGTATATATTCCAGAGAAAATCTTCTATATTTGTACCAGGACACATTTAAACGACTCTTCATAGCAGGTTTAATATAGCAAAAAGCTTAAAAGAATAGGAATGTCCATTGCTGAAAAATGGATAAATTATGGTGTAGTCATAAAATAGAATTCTATTCATTTGTGGAAATAAATAATCTTACCTATACGCATCAATGTGAATGAATATCAAAAACAACAATGTCAAGTAAAAAAAGCAGATCATAAAAATATAAACAGTATGGTACTATTCATATGTCTCAAAACAAACAAAAGTAAATGATACATAGTTTGAACATGTACTTATGTATGATGAAAAGAAAGGAAATTATAATACAAAATTCAGGATAAATGGTTATGTGTGAGACTGCTACTGTCTGAATGTGTCCCTCCAAAATTCGTGTTGAATCCTAATCTCCACTGCAGTGGTAATAAGAGGCGGTGCCTTTTAGGAGGTGATTTACGAAGCTGCCTTGTCCCTTCTGCCAAGAGAAAATGCAGCTAAGAGTAACCCCTGGCCAGACACTGAATCTGCTGGAGAGTTCATCTCGGACTTCCCAGCTTCTGAACTCTAAGCAATACATTTCTAGTATTTATAAATTACTCAGTCTAAGGTATTTTGTTACAGCAGCCCAGACAGGCTAAGAAAGGGACTAAAAGGGGTCTTGAAAAAAAATACTGGAAACAATCTATTTTTTTAAGTTAGGTTTCTCTGTTATCATGGCTTACAACTTACACAGTCAATACATATATATTCTTTTTTATCTTTCAAATACTTAATAACTTAAATTATCTCCCCTGTGCTTTGTCAACTAGAGTGATTAATTCTTTTAATTGGTTAAACAAGAACTTTCAAAGTCTGATTTTGAAAAATATTAACTTCATTGACTAGGATTTGCTTTATTAAGGTGATATGCTCATCACACAACAGAAGCAGTTATTTTATTTTTAACGCATGAATAGAAACTTAATTTGCAATACAAAAAGCACATGGAAAAGTGGTTAAGAAAATCCTCAGAACACTCAACAAACTAAAAGAAATGGAGGAGGAGGAGGTTCCATTTTGGGGGTTTTCTTGGTCCCATATGCATTGAAAGGTAAATGTACACTTAGGCAAAGACAACTGTCAGAAAGGATATCTTCCATCATTGAAAGGTAAAGGTACACTTAGGCAAAGACAACTGTCAGAAAGGATATCTTCCATCATTGAAAGGTAAAGGTACACTTAGGCAAAGACAACTGTCAGAAAGGGTATCTTCCATTAAAAAATAAAAAAGAAATCTTGTTGCTAGATGCCTCATTATAAAATTGTTGGGTTATCACAAATGTGTAGATTTATAATCATAAATACACTTGGTATAGGAAAAAAACACTCTTCATATTTGTTACTATATTTAACAATAGCCTAAGCAGTACATTCAGAGCATTTTTACCAAGATATCAGCCTAGCCATGGAGAGTAACTGCTTAGGAAAATCCCTCTCTTGCCATTTTTCTCATAGTTAACTCCTGTAAACCAGACCCTTTCCCTCATCTACCACATACTGGAAAACTCTATCTTAATAAAAGAAATGTTCAGTATTTCAGGTTTTCTGTCACCCACTTTTCATTTATTTCAGGATTTCATTTTTCTTTCTTCTGTCACATATAATCATACTCTTTAACATTTTTTTCCAAAAAAAAAGAAAAAAAAGTAAAATTCATTCTCATTTTTCTCTCATTCTCCTTCTTTTGCTCATACTCACATTTCATTCATTCTCTTGTTCAAATATTCATTGAAAAGATCTCTATAAGGCAGCTTAATACTTATCCAGTATGAGGCTCACACCCTGTCCCTGTCTACCATCACTCCTCTCACCAAGGAATCCCTTTATCTTTGTTCCTGGAAGTTCAAGTGTACAGGGTTTCCTAGTCCTGTACTATGGCTCAACCAGAACGCCAGGCAACCAACCCTGGCACAGTCTAAGACTTAACATGCAATTAAAAAGCCACTTGCTTTCCAGCCCTGCTGTACAGAAGCTGCCCTATGCCACCACCTTTCTTGGTGCCAGCATGATTCAACTTAGTGATGTCAGCATGGACCTTTCACTACCCATCCCATTCTTCTCTCCAGTATCAGTGCCTTCTGGTTCATGAACCTCTGTCTGAATTAACTACATTCCTGCTTATCAGGCGTTCTCCAGCACCGTGTCCTCCCAGTTACTGCCTGCCAATCTTGCCTCTAACTTACTCCCAGCCTTTATATTATTCATTCATATTCTGAATATAAACTATTGCTATCATTCTTGCTCATAACTTTGCTCTAAACTTTACTATCTGGACAAGTCCCTGGTGTCCCAATTATTCACATATTTCCATCATGTACAAAATCAGAATCCTCCTTTTCCTCATATTATGTTTTCTCTTTCCTAAACTCTCAATCACGAATCCCTGAGGCCACAAAGCCCTGGCCCCAGCCTGACTGGTCTATGGCATTACAGACAGGAAGTCAAGATCCAAAATCCAGGGAGCAGAGTGGCCTCAACCACAACAGACAGCAGTAACTGAGTCAAGTACCATATGAAAAAGCAAGAAGAGGCCACAAATAATCTTGCAGGTTCTCAGAGTCGTGCAGAATTCATAAGCAGTGAATCCAGGCAGGTGGTATTCTAGGGCAGATGAGCCTTCCTCATGTGGAGACGTCCATTCATGTGACAGCACTGTCCTCTCCACTACAAGGGTGGGTCCCAGGAGCAGTGCTTCAGACAGAAATGGGAAAATCAAGGAAAGAACAGGAACCAACAGAGGTCTATAATCTAAGATCCTCGGGTGGGGAGGACAGCAAGCAGGTAGAGCTGCAAGTGAAATGGCAGAGAAGAGGCAAGGAAAGACTTGGTGGTGGATTTGAACTATCTCAACTACATGTCTACATTTTCAACTACATGTCTACATTTTCAGAACTGTCTTCCCTGCAGCGTGCCGTCATTTTTGGGTTATAAGAGCCATCCTGGCGGGGCTTGGGGCAGAAGTGAAGCACCTGCCGCATGCATCTCACACTGGGAAGGTGCAGCTCATACACACTGTCGCCTATGTGCCTGCTCTCCTCGCTGGCACAGGGAAGCGGCTGGTCCACGGGATTGCCTTCATCTGCTTATTTTATTCATAGGCCATGATGCGTCTTGCTCAGGGAAGGGTGCCAGCTTCTCCCACAGTTCCCTGGCCTCTCTGAAGTTAGAGGCTTATGATCAGTGAGGGTCTATGTGGACTGGCATGTGCCCTTGTACATCCAGTGTGGCCTTCCTCTCCTGCGCTCCACTCTCATCCTTCCTTCCCGACTGCTAGCCCTGCTAGCCCTGGTGATTTCAGCTCTGGCACCAAATATATAGAAGCAACAGCCATACATAATGTGCTTAACTAGTTCCTACCATCATAGGAGGTCAAGTCCTTTTAAGTCCCATATTCGGCACCTTTCCCCTCATTCTGTTTCTCTTTTCACACCCCAACTGATACAGAATTTGGCACCAGAACTAGTTCCAGAAAAACAAAACGTTATGGATTCCTCCAGTCTGAAGATGAACTGTAGCTGATGCTGTTTTCCAGAAATGTTCACTACAGTATCTCCAGTCACATGTGCTCTTCCAGAATGTTTCCACTCTCCCATCAAGGGGTGGGGGATATGTCCCCTCCTTTTGAATTAATGAGCCTGTCTTTATAATCACCTGGATGAACAGAATATGGGGGAAATCACATGGCATCACTTCCAAGGGTGACACAGCTTCTGCCTGGTGTTCTCCCCACCCACCTTCCCTAGTGCGCAGCTTTACTGTTAAGGAAGCCTTGGCCACATGAAGGCGTTGCAGCCAACAGACTGGCTGAGAGCCAGCACTAACTGGAAAACATGTCGACGAGAGTCTTCATGATTGCAGTCATCAGGCTTTGAACCTCAGCAGCCACTGAGTAGAGCAAGGAGAAGCCGACTCCACCAAGTCCTACCCAAGTAGCCACTTCAAGAGCAAAATACATACTGCTTTTGCTTTAAGCCACTAACCTGGGATGCTCTGTTTTGCAGCAATGGATGATGAAATCGTGGTTGTCACAAGGTGCCCAGATTCCAACTCTCAGTTAAAAAGGAACACCTACCCTTCGATTTGAGTGCACATGATTGAAAACAGGGAAAGGGATTACTCACGGCAGAAGGGTGCAAGGCCGACAACCAGTGATTATCACAGTGTGCAACATTAGAAGGAGGCTTTAAACCAGGCTCAGGGTCCCAAACCCCAGACTCTGTGTAACTACCATCCCCTTTTTACTTACAGTCCTGGCTCTAACGACTCTCCATGTGTTTGCTCTCAATCTTCCAGCTTCTCATTGTCAAGTGGCCTTTCATTTTCCCCTAGATGCCAGCTATTAGCACTCTAAATTAAAGGAGTCATCCCTGAGATGTGAAGCTATTAAAACTGCAAAAGGCCCCTCTCACAGATTTTGCTCCCCTTAGACTCTCTGCTGTGTGAAGACGGATGAAAAGAAAAAGCTATACAGAACTTTTCCTCACTTTGATAACAAAAACAATCAAAAAAATTCCCCCAGAAAAAGTTCTTTGAAATCTAAAGGATCTCACTACCCTGAAAGAGGCAACAGCCTTAGCCTATCTGTTAGTTTCAATAGATAGCTGCTGGCTAGGTATTAACTAAACTTTAAATACAGCTCCGGAGCCACAGCTGCAAGAGATACAGGATGTCTTAGTAAGTGTATGGGTTGTAAGTAAGTGCATGCTATCACCTCAAGAGCTTTTAACGAGATAACCAAACATGTTTCCTGAAACTAGATTTCAGTTTTATCAGATACGCTACAAATAACAACATACAAAAATAAAGGAAAATTTGTTAGGCCAAAAGGTCTGATGAATTCTAAAAGTAGTTCATCTAGCTTTGAAGGCACATAAAACCATAGTATCACCATGTGAAACTGTGGTAAACAATCTACTGTTTGCAAAAAATTAGATATTTATTAGATTTTTTATAATGGGAAATTTTAATATTATCACTTGCTTCATTTAGCTGCAAAAGTGATTTGAATGGACTTTTTTCTTCCAATCACAAGAAGGAAGAAAATTATATTTTGATTGACATAAATCATAATTTGCTTGACTATTAATGGAATTAGCAAAATGAGAATTCTTTCAAAATTCCCAACCACGTGTTTATGACAAAGGTAACATGTACCTGCAATCACAGTCACTTACGTTTTTGAAAACCTGTGGCTGGCAGAGTAATGGCCCCCTAAAGATGTCCATGTCCTAATCCCTGAAATCTGTTAGGTTACATGGCAAAGGGGAATGAAAGTCACAGATGGAATTAAAGTTGCTAATCACCTGACCTTAAAATAAGGAGATCATCCTGGATTATCTAGGATAGGCCAAAGTAATCACAATAGTCCTTAAATGTGAAGGAGGGAGGTAGAAGGGGAGAACCAGAGAGATGGCAGTACCAGAAGGACTTGGCCCAAAGCTGCTGGAGTTGAATGGACCAAGGAACCTGAGTAGGCTCTAGAGGCCGGTAGGGAAATGGAATCAGTCCTAGGACTTCCAGAAGGGAATATAATCCTCCCAATACTTTGAGTTTAGCCCAGTGAGACCACTGGACTTCTGACCACCAGAACTGTAAGATAAATTTGTGTTTTTTTTCAAAACCACTAAGTTTGTGGTAATTTGTTACAGTGGCCATATAAAACAAATTAAAAGCCTTTAATAAAAATAAATTCACTTTCATATTAAGTGTCTTGCTCTAAAAGCACAAATAGTTGAAGCAGCATGTTAAATATGAATAATCAATTGATTCTTAAATTGGAATTTTGAGAAACTTACACTCCATTAGACTATAAGATACACTGAAAAACTGATTACGTGTAAGACACAAAAAATCACATTTCTTGAGTCAATAATTATTAATATTATTAAATAAAATTCTTTAGAAAAAGTAAGAAATTCTCACCTAACATCAGCTTGAGAGAAGGGAAGAAGCTGCCTTATTAAAATAATATACAACTGTTGATACATAAAACTATGTAGATATTATACTTCAATAAATGATTTTAATAATCAATTACTATGCTGCTTTAACACTATAATGTTCTCAGTAAGTAAAAAAATTTTAACTAAAATGATATTTGAAAGACACTTGTATCATTTTTATGATCACTCTTGAAAATTTCTGGTAAAATATAATAATTACTTTGGTAAGGTACTCTAAATAGCTTAGCTGAAGAACCACTATAATCAAGTGGCCAGAGAATGAAAATGTGTAAACAGGGAAGAGAAAAAGAAGAAGGGAGGGAGGGAGCAGACGTGGCAGAGGGGAGAGGGGAGAGGGAGAGGCAGAGAGAAAGTGGGGGGAGAGGAAGTGAGGGGAAGAGAGGAAATTGGAGAGGGGAGAGAAGAAGTGGGAGAGGAGAGAGAAAGTGGGGGGGTAGAGGAAGTGGGAGGAAAGAGGAAGTGAGGGGAAGAGAGGAAATTGGAGAGGGGAGAGAAGAAGTGGGAGAGGAGAGAGAAAGTGGGGGGGTAGATGAAGTGGGAGGAAAGAGGAAGTGGGGGAAGAGGAAAGAGGAACTGCAGGGAGAGGGAGGGTAGAGAGGGAAAGAGTGAGAGTGAGACAAGGAAGGAGAGGAAGGGAGAAAAAGAAATAAGCCTCAACAGATTCTGGCTAAAATGTAAATCTTTGACTTGTGTTTGTCATTTCAAATACAGTCTAAATAAAGATGTCATTTCCAGAGTCTCCCCTCTGCTTCCACGGCACAGCAGCGCCCCTTAGGAGAAGGGCCCCTGTCTTCCTTCATTCTGCCACTTCCAGTAGATCCCCTGGAATCACTGATTATCACACATTTATCTTTAAGAAGAAATTTTTCAAGGCACTTTTGTGCCCAAAGAAAAAATATACCCTTTTGCATTTGCTAAGAATTTTTTCTAAACTAACTTTTCTTGGTTGCTCCCATTTCTTCCAGTCAGTGTCATACGGGCAACTCAAGGTCTAGCTCAAATGTCACTTTAAATGTGAAGTCTCCCAGAACCCACATCCCAATTCCCTGGCTCTAATAAATATATTATGGCACCAATCACATACAACTGTAGAAACTTATCTGCCCATCTCTGAGATAATGAAGTCTTCAAGGCAGAGTCTAAATACAATTTGTCTTTCTAGCCCAGTGTCTAACAAATAATAAATGCTAAATATATGTTTGAATTGTAGTGTTTGCAACACTACAGGACAGAAGTTGCCAACATTCTGTAAGTGAACCAATAACATATGCCCCAACTACCACAGCATATCCAATGTTATTTCCTCCAAGAGAATTGGCGATGATTCTATTCTTTATCAACACAGAGTAGAACAATTTGGAAGTCCCCAGTCAGACCCCAACACCAGAAGCTGCCATATAAGAAGAACACCTGGTACCCATCCCAGCATGCTCTTCAGTCAAAGGAAATAAAATATACAAATGCTGGTCTAAGTAGCCAATTTTCCTAAAGCTAAACTGACTATACTGTAAACATGACTAACACAGCTTAAAATGATAAAAACAGCTATTTTAATGAGCACTAGTAACTACCAGGCAATATGCAAATGCTTTAGAATTTTTTTCTCATTTAACCTTCACAATAATTTTATGGAGTAGGAACTATTACTGTTATTGCCATATCACAGACATGGCAACTGAAATATACAAGCAAAGCTGAACACTGGCAGAACCAGGATGGAAACCAGACAATCCGAGTACAAAGTCATTTTTTTAAACACCACAGCAAGTTCAATATGCTCCATGTGCCCCTTAAATCCATTTAAAAGGTTAGTTATTCAAAATGGCAATGTAAAGGCATTTTTACAGCCTTCTTTTAAAACCCACTGTAAAAGGGCAAAGCAAATAAAAAAATAAAAAATAAACCCTCCACCTTTAGTGAAAGTTAAAAGTCACAAACTCAAATTCCCAATCAAAGCACATCTGTCAAATACTGTGAAATGTGAGAGGCAACTGGGAGCTGACAAACAGCTCCTCAAACCTCACACAAAACACAGAATTTCCTAAAAGTAAAAATCACAGTTACACAAGACCTATTCAATGACCCTTTGATTAGAATAGACATCAGACTAAGTGAATACAGATCAATTTCTCAGAAAGCAGAGAAAGTGTTGTTGAAAGAACAAACACACAGGCACTGCCTTTTGTGGAGCCTAGCTCCCTCATGAAGGGGTTCATGCGCTCCCTCATGACGTGGCAGAAGGAAGGAAGACAGGAGCCCTTCACTTAAGGGGCACTGCTGTCCAATGGAAGCAGAGCAGACTCTGGAAATGACACCCTTATTTACACAGTATTTGAAATAACAAAATCAAGTCAAAGATTTGCACTCACTAGCTCATACCCAAATCACCAGTGCTCCTGCTGATACTGTGCTCTGGCAAACACTAGCCCCATATAAAGATAGGCGATACTCAGGGAGAGTCCATGAGAACTGCAGGTAAAAGCAGCAAATACCAAAAGCCAGAGAGAGAAATGTAAGCAAGAGGCCAATGAAGAACAATCACAGGAGAAATAACCCAAGCAAACAGATGAGGAATTTAGACAAATATCTCTTCATAGACTCCAAAAAATTAAAATAATTACACATAAAAGTTTCTTTAAAAAAAAGTTCAAGGCAGAGGTACAAGTGTAAGTTCAGGAAGTACAAGGGTTCACGTGATACAATAACAGAAAACTAAAAGAAACGAAAATAAGTCGACATAGCTATGAAATATAGCCACCTTGGGAACAAAAAAGTAAATAATTTAACTGAAAATATAGTTTTTTAAAAAGTTCAACTTGAAAGCACACTGAGTGAAATTAAAAAGTTAAAGATGAAGGCCACAGATATGGAAAATCAAGGAGAAACATCACACATATTATCAGGGTTACTAAAGAGAAGAACAAAATAGTGTACTTTAAATAAAATTTTAAAACCTCCTGTCATAAAAACAGACTCTACTTCTCAGAGATTAAGAGCAAGATCCAAGAAAAAATGGAGCAGAATGACAAAAAGTAAAACAATTGATGAAGTTCCTGAACTTTCAGGTTTAAAATAAATTGTTCATTAGCATCCTGGACAAAAAAAACAAAACAAGAACAAGTGAAAAGATCAGTTTGCTTCAAACTTCACAGTGACACCAAACGCCAGATGACAGGGAAGCCATGTCTCCATATTTCTGAGGGAAGTAATAATACTACATAGCTTTGATAATTACCATTAAGAATCATAAAATAAATGTGAATAACCTTAATTTTAAAAGAATAGTAAAACAAAAAGAGGAAAAAGGGAGTCAGGAAGAAACTTTGTTAATTTTCCCATCTTTCTAATAAAAAGTCAAAAGATTCTGTTTCAAGTTAAATTCAGTCATTTCAAAAAACAGAATTCAAAGTTTGGGTTTTTTTAATTAACTGTTAAGTAATAATATCATTTTGGTAAAAGGATATTAATATGAAATTAATCTACTAGGCTTAAAGTCAATTATTATTTTTTTCATTCCATTGGAAGCAAACTAAAAAAATATTCTTTGTAAGAGATGCAAGGTATAAATATGATCTTATTTTTAAAAAACCGTTTCCAATTATTTGTATGTATGTACACAGAGAAGCTATAAATAATGTTCACCGAATATGAACAGAAGATATGAGGCACGGAGATGATGGGGCTTTGCATGCTTTAATGGTTTTAAAATGAGCAACGCATCATCTTTTCAAATAATGAAGCTATTTCCCTCCTTCAATAATTCCATAATCTTTCCCAAATCTCTGCATATCATTTTGTTCCCATTTCCCAGATAAATAAGATACCCAAAACTGAAGTGACTTGACAGTAAAAGGAGTGACCCAATTCAAGACAGTATTTTAATAAATACTATGATACACACACTAGTTGGTATCATTATCAAGTCTATTGATGTGGCTCAATAAAAAAAAACTTTTAGTACGATTATATATGCCTGGAAATAGGATGAATGTAACACGAACTAAGAAATTCCAAGGCGTGCTCAACATAACACTAATGCAGCCAACCAAGTCTTACGGATAGTAGCCATGCACCAAGTGCATGTTAGAATTAATGACCTTTGAGGGCACTTCGATTTCTGAAAATGTCTGACTTTGTGAAGTGAAATCATACAATGTCATGAAGCTCTCTTACACTAAAAAACAAATAATATCAATACCATGCACACTTTTAGAACTTGACAGTTTTAAATCTTTTTCACAAGAATGTCCTTTTTTCACACCCATAGCAACTCTTGAAATAGGCAGGACAGGTGTTATTAGTTCCTCTTTGCAGATGAGAAAGTTAAAATTCCCAAAGGAGAGGGCACTGGGGTTCCAGATCAAACAGACAGATAATTGCAGAGCTAAGGCCTGCCTCTTTTTGATTCCACTTTTATTGTCCAGGCAACTACCCTACATACACTTACAGCAGCCAATGCTAACAATCCATTTCATTTACATTAATTGCAGCTTTTGGAGCAGCTATGGCTACTTAGTTCAAAATGGAAGAAAAGCTGGATTGCTGCTATTACAATCCTTCTATCCTGTGCGAAGAAAGAGCCTTGGAACTTGGAAAAGAAATTTAAAGCAACCACAAGCTACACAACCATCACTATGAAATAAACCCTTTTTGTGTGGCATGAAATCGCTCACAGAAAGGCTTGCTCTTGTTCTCTTGATTTCCAAATGCATAAAGTAAAAGTCACCCCACTGCTAATGCTAGGTGGTTAGGCAGCTGTTCATCAGAGGTAGTCGCAAAGCAAAGTTTTAATGTGAACTCTGATAAGCTGGACTAATGTATATGTGGGATGGGTATGTTCTGAACACCTGCTCTAAGCCAGCTGCTGAGAAGCACTGGGTAAACATATTGAAATGGCTGGGGGAAAGAAAAATGAAGCAAAGCCAGGAGCCAGGTCCACAACAAGCCACCATATTCACAGAGAGGACAACTGCTGAAATACGCTGAAGTGTGTATCCACCAGATTTTATGCTGGTATTTGTGAGCAGGAAATAATGGACAACAGGAATCTTTTTAGAATTTATTTGTCGTTTTCTAAAGGCAGATGGTAAAGGGACAAATCCAAGTGCAATGAAGCTGAGTAAAGGAAGTAACTTAATGAAGTAAAGAAAAACTTAATGCAAAAGTTGTGTTGTTTGTTTTTGTTTTTATTTTTAAGGAAAGGGTGGATGAAGACTGCTTCTGAAAGTAAAACTCTCAGTATGGACACAACAGAAATTTTATAAATCCCAAGTAGGCTATTTAAATTTTAGAACCTAAGCAGAAAGGCACAGCGTGATATTCTGTGGCTCTTGGCAGGATTTTGTCACCACTGGCAAACTGGAAACGTACAAAACAGTTGTAAAAGCCATATTCAAATCCCTTTTCAACTATGGCAATGCAGCTTCCACCGCTGACATTTTAAAAACTTCATCTTAATATTGACTTTGTCAATGTATTTGAAATGTAAAAAAAGATAAATTTTCAAACTCTGCGATTTTCTCCCTGAATCAGACTTTGTTAAAACTAACAGCATCTGATTCAAGCAGACTTAAAAACAAGCATCAATGTATTCTCTGTTCAAACGCATCTACAATGGATAAAATGTATGAAAAATCATTTTTTAAACACACAGCAGTGAGGCTGGGCACAGTCACTCACGCCTATAATCCCAACACATTGGGAGGCCAAGGTGGGAGGATCACTTGAGGTCAGATGTTCAAGACCAGCCTGGCCAACGCGGTGAAACCCTGTCTCTACTAAAAATACAAAAAATTAGCTAGGCAACATGGCACGCACCTGTAATCCCAGCTACTTGGGAAGCTGAGGCAGGAGAATGTTTGAACCCAGAAGGCAGAGGTTGCAGTAAGCCGAGATCGCGCCACTGCATTCCAACTTGGGTGACAGAGCGAGACTCCATCTCAATGGGACAAACACATTAAATTAAATACTCACTGCTCCTTTCTCCTTAAAGACTTTTGAATTCATGAATTATGAGCTATAAGGCACAATTGTTCAGAATGAATCACATAAATTACAGTCAATCATAATATTTTCAGGGTCTATCCTCAGGGTAACTAGTAACACAATGATTCTTTTTGCCATCATCTTCATTTGTCATAATAAAAATTAGTTACAGAACAATGACACTGCCAAAATTTATGAACTTACAAAGCTAACATTGATCTTTTCAAATATAAAAATTTAATGACAACTGAACAAAAACATAAAGAAATACTATCTCAACATCATTTCTAAAGGAAAGGGATAAATACATTTTGCATGATAGGTAAAGAACATTTCCATGTTTACATAGAGAAAAGTAAATTTACTACCTTTGCCACTCTAGTCTTAAGGAATACATAACATTTTTAACTTTACTGTATAAATGGGATTATCAATGGTATGCTGGTGCTAGCTCATCCCCTGCTCATGAGAGCCAATTGTTGAATTTTAAGGAATCTTGCAAGCCAGGTGGTAAAGCCTTGAAACCATCCATAATGGGAATAATTACACCACAGGAATTGACAAACACTACAATCAGGCCTCTCCTCTCCCCTCCTTCTCCCAGAGAACCACTTTACTAACACACCACTGATCCACATGCAAATAAGTCCACAGTACAGTTAATCCTCACAAAGTGAATGCACCCACACAGGCAACACTGAGGTCATGAAAAAGAACATTACTGATACCTGCAGAAGTCTCCCTTGAACAATATCTGAATCAATATCCCTCCACAGGTCTAAACACTTTACAAATACTAGAAAGGAGCAATTTTAGCAATGAGGATGGAAGAAGGCAATTTAAGTGAAAGATACAACCTTGAAAATCACTTGTAAGTAGCTGTGAAGGTAGGCTGGCAGAAAAAGACATAGCAAGTTGTGCATTGATTTGGAAGCAGCAAGAGTAATATGGGAAGGAAAATATGAAATTGTATTGCTGAGCAGCTACATGAGGAATTATGAGGCACATGCTTCTGTATGAGACCTGTTCAGTGTAAAACCCTACTTATGAAATAGAGATGGTTTAACATATTGTAATTCTCTTAGTGTCACCTATGATTTTTACATTGTAACCAGTAGAAACTACAAGAAAATCTCAACTACCACAAATAAGGTAATACCCATCATTTGAGGACTGTTGAAATTCACAGTGCCCCCCCCCACCACACTTTAATTCATACTGTATTTGTAAGAAACCAAATATTAAAGTTTTCCATGATGATCCTACTTCTAGGAGAAAAGCAGAGACTTCAGGGGCATAGGACTGCATTTGACAGCAATCATGCACCATATGGCACTGGTATTAGAATTATGTTTGTAGAAAACTGATGTATATTAAACAAAATCTGGCTTCTTTTTTTGTACCAGTGATCAGTTGCATCAAGCAGTTTTCCATTTTTTAATATTCATCTGAAAGTTGATTCTTAAAATACCAGCTTAAGTTCTGGAAAAGAATTACAGCTAGACTTGCAGGAAAAAAATGAGGAGTTGCTTCCATATAATTTTTTAAGGGGCTAAAAGGAAAAATTACATTTTACAGATAGATATGCACATGTAAGTACTGACCTCTGTCTCGTATTCACACAAGAAAGTACTCTAATGAGAATAAACTGCCCAAAAGTAATGCTCAAAGTAGCAATATTTTCAATGCAATTTTAACATCTGACTAACCAACCTTTATTGTTTTTCTCTTCATATGGATATTCATTCATCCATTTGTTCTTAGAGTCACATTGATCCTGCAAGAAAAACACAAAGACAAATGATGAGAGAAAGTTCTACAACTTGATGTTATTGCTCCTTTGGGGAAAAAAATACATCTTAATTCTACAGTTCCTTAAGCTCGTGATCATAGAGCTGAGGAATATCTTTTCTTCAGCTATGTGTTGTTGGCTTGCTCTTCAGCAGCCATCAAAGGGCAAAATGCAGTAGAGGGAAAAACACCAGTTATGACACTAGGACAAGATCCTGGGCACTAAATAATTAAGACCTAGACAAAAATGAGGGAGGAAGGGAGGAGGAGAATAAAAAGAAAGGGATGCAACAGAGAGAGACAGCTGAGGAGAAAATGGCCAAGAAAAAAAAAGGTTTATAAGTAAATTTCCTGTATAAAAGAGAAGTCCCAAATACTCAAACTGGAACCCTTGGCTTCATTATTCTTAGCAACTGAGAGAATTTAAAGTAATGTCGTTTCATTGGGGGAAATGATTATTTCTTTACAGTTGATACAAATGTGCAAAATAATGAATACAAATAAATTCGGTGGTTCCATGTCAGCCATACCCAAGTAACTTTAAAAAAAAGATCTAAATTAATATATGTCCCTTCTTTTAAAAATTAAATATAAATTAAATATTTATGTGGTTTCTAAAAGGTCCAAAATCTCCAGGACCATTAGGATCTCACCAAATCATTAAATATTATTGGGCTGGGGAGTTCTGATTATAATAGACCATTTGCCCTATTTGGATATATCTTGCAAGTCTTCCTATGTATTCTCTCTCAGCATTATGTTACTTGCTTCAGAATTTCCATTTCATGAGGCAAATTTTCTTTGGCATTCAGTTGAGCCAGCTTATTAGGCACAGTCGACTTTATTTTTCGTTTGGAATTACACTCCAGAGGGGACACACCCTGGAGTTCTCAGCAGCGCCCATTCTGTGCCAATGTCTATGGGCCGTAGCACTGGGCCTGGTTTCCTGTGTATGTTTCCATACATTTGAAAAGAACTCACTCACTCATAAAGGCCTTAAATGAAATGCAGCAGAGTTCACAAGCTCCAAAGGCTTGACCAGTGAAGGAAACTGGCCTTTAATTTTATTCCAGTTTTAAATATATATGTCTCTCTTGCTATAACAATGTCTCAAAACATGTCCCCTAATATGCACTACAGCTTTTACCAGGCATGCTACTAAAAAGGGAATCCAACATTTTAATATTATAGTGGCAGACTAAAAACATTCTCTTGAAATTCAGAGTATAATTCCTCTATTTAACATGATTAAACCATAACATGGTATCCTTTGAAATACTTAAAAAGTCACCTAACACACAGTGTTCTCAAAGATGTTTTGTCCTTTCTAGTCTTCAAAATATATCTAATCCAATTGGTTCCAACTTCTTAGCCGAATGTTCAATCAAGGTACATCAAAACCTGGCTCATTATTTTTCACAGGGTAGTTCTATAATTTTTTTCATTTAATGTGCCATAGGCATGTTCTCATATAAACTTAATAATGCTTAATCCAAAAATTCATAATACTCCACTGAGGGAATATATCATTATTTACTTCTTAACTTTTGCCTTATAATTTGTGACTTTTATTACGAATCACACATAAACACCCTTCCGTGTAAATCTGGTGTGCACCAGAGTCTCTGCTGGTCTGAATGATGCCTTTAAGCAAATGGAAAGGATGCCTCCTCTGGACAGACACAAAGAGCCTCCAATCAGGAAGAAGGCAAGGCCTGCAAGCAGAGCCCACCGCAAACTACAACCACCACTCCCCCAGGTAACCTCATCCTACGCTACCGCACTTAGCTGTACCAATTTATATTCCCACTAGGAGAAGACATAAGGATGAAACTGATCAGAGGTAAATTTTATAACCAAGGAAAAAGTTAGATAATGTCAAGGTTCTTACGAACCCCTGTCTTAGTCCCAAATCTTATGGCATGGCTCTTCGTGGTTTGTCATACCATCTACATTTGCAACCTTCTACAATTTAAATTTATATTTCTGTAGTTTTTAAAGCACTGGATGGCCTGATACAAAACTAGTTTTTGCTTTCCATCCAATTCAGGCTCCCAAGAGAGTGTTCAAGATTCATCTCTTGCCTTTCAGCCCCTCATACTTTAAGTAGCACAAATGAAGGTAACAGATGAGGACACAGATTAGAGTTGAGAAGACCTGTCTGTCCCTAGTCTCACCTCTATTATCTTCCGGCTGTGTGAACTTAAGCAACTCGTTCAACCTCTTTGATGCCCAGTTTTCTTCTCCAAGAAGCAAGGATAATAATAATACTAATACCTGCTTTATATACTTGCCTACTCTAATTGCAGTAATGTTTATACAGCAATCTGTAAAATGTTAAATGTCATACGTGTAAGAATTACCACTTTTTAATCAACAGCCTAGATATCGAATAGGAAATAAAAAAGATTTCTCTAAATGGAGGCCACATGATAGAACAGATACATCTCTAATTTTATTCATGCTAAGGGGCCTTTAGTTTTTTCCCCCCAATCCCTATCAAAAGCAAGCCATGATATAAAATAGGAAAATGGCACATTTCCAATAACAGTTAATAGCTCATCAATTTCCGAATTAAATTTACTTAGCTCTGCCAAATAGGTTTCTGAAATTATCCAGTAAATCTTCCCAAAGCACAGAAGTTTTAAAGGCCAGTGGCCTCATCAAAATGCTCATGACGCATGGTTTTGGTCCTCATTTTCCTGGCTTCAAAAATGTTTCTCAATTGTCATTAGGTGAAGAAAAGCAAAGGATTGGTCGCTTATTTCAATATGAAAAACATGAAAAGTAGCAAGGCATAAAATATTACACTTTTGAAAGTATTTTAAGATTACTTTTAAACCAAAATATTGCTGCCTGGAACCATGGGTAAATACTCATGGTTTTAGAGGAGAGACTGGAGAAATTCCAGTTACACCTGTTTCTCTTTAGTAGCTGCAAGCAATAGAGAATGATTTTTAAATTCTTTCCTTTCTCTTTTTCTGTCTTGAAATTTCCACATATGATCACTCAAGTTCCTTTATAACTCAAAGACAGTACACCCTGGACAACAGAAGTGACCCTGGCCATAGTGAAAGTGAATGCTATCCACTTTAACAAATAAGCAGCTACTCTGTCACAATTACCTCAGAGTACAGGCATTATATTATACTACAGTACCAGATTGCTTGCTCTTCATCACATCTTAAATGATCTATTATGTTCTCAGTCTTTAAAGGTTAGTGTTTAATACATTTTAAATGTATTAAAATGGACCCATAAGTATACTTGTTGCTAGATCCTCTGAGAATCCCTTTATGTATCTTTAAATAGAGACAGAGAAACACTCTAGACATCTAACTAGCCAGGGATTTCACTCTCTGCTCAAAGGTAATTTAGTTGCTCTGTTTCGAGTGAATTGAATGGTGGTGCTGATATAGTAATCTTATTTGGAATTCTGTCTTCTAGATTCAAGTTTACAAATCACTGCTTCATTAGTTATGATCTTGTGTTTTCCAGCACCGATTTTAAAAATCAACTAATAAAGGTTTACATACATATTCAATTCAGTTACTGTAATTTTTAAAGCCAACTAGGGAAGTTGACAGGCAGGCTTTGTGCATGTCAGTCTGTGATGTTATGTAACAGGTCCAAGTTTGCCTTGCTCTGCGCATCAAGGTTTCTACCACATAAGTTGCTTTTCTTCTACTTAAAGCTATTTCTGTTTCATCTGTCACAGTGAGTTATCTTGGGAACTAAAAATATTTGAAGGTTAATCTAAATATTTCTGGAGATAAGTGCAAATCTAAGTGCTACGTTTTCATAGCTATTTTGACTAAAAATGAAAAGTAGCTAAAGACACAAAGAAGAATGCTTGTTGCTAGGTGACAGGTGACACCTACTGTATCTCTTCTGAACTTGTACAGCATGACACATCTTACTACCAAGAAGAGGCACTTGGATTTCCACTGGACACACATAATTCTCTACAGAGAAGCAAACTAGAGTTTTTTAACACAGGACACAGTTAGCAAATCATGGCTATAGGAAAAGAGATGCCTCTCACAATAGGAGAGAATAGTACTTCACTTTCCATTTCAGGTACACATTTTCAAGTAAAGTCCACACATGAAACACATTTAACTTTCATAATTCATGACTAAGCATTAAAAAGTGATAACAGACATCACTTCAATTAGGGTAGGTGGAGTCCATAAAGAAAGCATTATTCTCCTATAAGTATCCAATGCTCACTAAATTTAGTAACACAAGGCCATCATAGTAAAGATCTCATAAGTTAAAAAAAGAAAGCACAAAAAGCTTCTAAGATTTCCTGGACATATTTTATAATTACACACCTACTTTCTAGCATATATCCCTTCCTTCAGACAAAAACCCAGGCATAGGCCGGGCACAGTGGCTCACGCCTGTAATCCTAGTACTTTGGGAGACCCAGGTGGGCAGATCACAAGGTCAGGAGATCAAGACCATCCTGGCTAACATGGTGAAACCCCATCTCTACTAAAAATACAAAAAAAAAAAAATTAGCCAGGCGTGGTGGTGGGCGCCTGTAGTCCCAGCTACTCTGGAGGCTGAGGCAGGAGAATGGTGTGAACCCGTGAGGCAGAGCTTGCAGTGAGCCGAGATCGCTCCGCTGCACTCCAGCCTGGGCAACAGAGGGAGACTCCAACTCAAAAAAACAAAAACAAAAGCAAAAACCCCAGGCACAAAGTTCCACCCTCTCTCCTTTGACTCATCAGGCAATCCAGGTGACAATACAGAAGTTTCAGGAACTCCATCATATCCAGCATGTCAGGATCTCACATGAACGAATGGCATATTCCACTCCATGTGAGAAAGGCTGTGATGCCATCATGGAAAAGATCTAGCTTTGAAAGCCAGAAAGAAGGAACATCAGCCTTAACACTTGGGAGTAATGTGACCTGGGGTAAGTTGTTTCCATTTTATATGCTCCTTTTGCCCCCTTGTTAAACTGGTATCATAAGCCCTCCTCCCCACTTTTTTTAAAGCTAAGAATATTAAAAAAGAGAATGTGTATACCAGAATGTCTGGTATATAACGGGTATTCAAGAAATGTCACTCCTATTTCTACCCCCCTACATTTATAATCAAGTGCCCAAACTCCTTTTCCACTTCAGCTTTCTTGAAAACTAGGAAAAGCTATGTCCGAAACCTGATATAAAGTTATACTTCCTCAATATCACCTTCAACCATACTTGCTTATACGAAGGTCCTGGGATCCACAGAAAATGGAATCTCCACTCTAGGATCTCAGAGTATAGTGTTCATAATTCCTCCATTAAGAAAATTCAAAGATGCAACAGCCAATGGCAATAGGAGAAAGAGATTTCAGAGGTCAATAATAACCCATATTCAATAAAGATCCCCTTGGAATTCTGTTCGTTGCATAAGTCAACTTAAAATACTTCATTTATAAAACTGTCCCCCATTTCCAGTTTTATGTTTCCTTGAAATTACGCTTCCACCCAAGGATTCTTCACTACTTAAAATAGCAGATACTACTACAGAAAGTAAAATTTAATAATTAAAGTCCCACTTGGAGTAAGGTGTGCCCCAAAGCTTGAGCAGTCACTTAAGAACAGAGCTCACTGAATAAACAGCCCATTTTCAGAAGGAGAAGGTAAAGCAAAAGCACACTGACATGGAAATTACTCTTTTAATCTGTTTTCAGCTTCCGTTTCATTACACCCCATCATTCTGTGCACCCAGAGAACAAATAAGTCTTTAAAAGAAAGTAACCATAGCAAATGAATTAAGCATTTCTTTTACATATATTGTACTCAATATAATGGTTTGAAAAGTAATTTATGCTATGCTCAGATTCAAATGTAATTGCCATTTTATCAGGACTGCATAGTCAAAAATCTGATTTGTACTGCAAAGGATTGACAAGATGATTAAATTTTGTCTTTGTATGTCTAATTTATGTGATTTAAATTGTAACAAAATATAAACATGTGCCATTTGGACGTGCACGTAAGTACCATAAGTACTACCACATGTAGTACTGCATTCTGCCAAAAGTAACTTGGCCACACACACATTTGCATTGCCAGATGAAGAACACTCACATCTTTCTCTTAATCCCATCTATCAGGAGGCATTTTTAACTATCATGCTGAAGATGTTAAAATCTTTGGGGTTTTGAGAGGCTGGTGGAAGAAAGGGAAGAATAGGGTGCCCATTTACCCAGTAATCTCCAGCACTACTTGTAAAATGTAGCTGTGTGATGTATACATAGAAAGCCAAATTAAAAATATTGAAAGCAACTGAAAATAAAATCAAACACATATTTGGTACCAATTACAAATGCATAGTTCACACAGCCTAAGAATTTCTCTACTACTTCACTTCAACAGGTGTTGTTGGAACACAGCTAGGTACAGGACATTATGGGGTAAATAGTTAAAAGTTTTAGATACTAGAGATCTATGACACAATCAAGAAAAAATAAGTTGCTTTGCTCAGTATGCAGTATACATATTTGGCTTTCCTATTAATTGTTGCCTGTATGCTTAGGCTGCCAATGCTAAGCAAGATAAATCCTATTCAAATGCATAGTAAACAGTTTGCTTAGTGAATAAATTTATTTTCTAGCCCATCACAACAATAGTTGATTAAAATATGTTGCTCTTATCCACACTTTTGAATTAATTCATGTGAAATAAAACAAATATTTATTAAATTGTGGGGAAAACATTCCATCAAACTGTGAAACTTGAGTAGAAAAACAAATGGTACATGCTTAATTATGGTTGACATTTAAATGAAATTTGCATTCTCAAAATATTTTGCGATAATTAGAAAATATTAGAAGACAAAGTATTTTAGGAAACTTTACGTTCAATCTCTTTGCACATCTGAGCCAAAGGAACTTTTAACAAAGGTAGATTTTATAATATAATTTGAAAGATCAATCAAAGGACTTAATAGATTTGTTTTACTGACATGTTGACATAGTGGTCCAGAAATGAGACACTTTATTTGATATTTTTAATGATTATCTTACAGGTTGCCTAGTGCCTTACTGAACAATAGCTCTGACTGGCTGAATTCATCAACCCAAGTTTGTGTATTTAGATATCAGAATCTGCTCCTCAACACACAGCTAGCTGTCATAATACATAATCAATTAGTATTTCTCAACAAGCAAATTAGTAGACTGTCAAAGGGATTGCTTAACCATATGCTTCTCTCATTACTACATAATCCCAGAAAATAAAAGTAACATTTGTTTAGAATGACAAATTATTTTCTTATTTATTTACTTTTTTATCTTTATTTATGTTTTCGAGACACGGTCTCACTCTGTCATCCAGACTACAGTGCAGTAGCACCATCATGGCTCACTGCAGCCTCGACCACCCCAGACTCAGGTGATCCTCCTGCCTCAGCCTCTTGAGTAGCTGGGACTACAGGCTAGCGCCACCACATTCGGCTAATGTTTTGTAGAGACGGAGTTCTGCCATGTTGCTTAGGCTGGTCTTAAATTCCCAGGCTCAAGCAACATTCTTGTCTCAGGCTCCCAAAGTGCTGGGATTACAGGCATGAGCCACTGTACCTGGTCTGACTCTTACTATAAGAATCAAAAACGACTCCTTTAAAAATGGAAAAATACTAAAATTGAAGAAGGTCAACTCAACCATATTCTAGCAACTGCTGGCAGGTAATAAAAGTCACTGATTTATAATAGTGATGCACATTACATGGCAAACACATTCTGTTTTCAATTCACACATGAACTGCCTATATGCAAAGAACTGAGAACATCAACAATAATACTCCATGGAACCTGACACACAGAAGCTCACAGTCAACAAAGGTGGGCTGAATATGGATAAATGACATAATTATAACACTAATATCTACCATCTCTTGAATGTTTTACCATATGGTTAACAATGACTAGGTACTTTTACATATATTATTTAATTGAATTCATGGAAGAACCATAGTTATTCCAGGCAAGTTGAACTGATGTCCACATTTTATAATGAAAGTAAGTGATTAAAGTTAACATTCTGTAATTCAGATCAAGATGCCATCCTTAGTAACATCATAGGGAGCTCTGGTGAAAGAACAGAGTATAGTGGGAAGTGGAAGGAAATCAGTTTAGTTTCACAGAAGTGCTTACACAAAGCTGAGTCTTGAAAAATGGGGAAGACAAGACATTTCAGGGAAAAGAGATGGACTGGGTAGTAGATTTAAGTCTGAATTTGAGAATAATCATACATGTATGTGAAAATATGCATAACTTACAAAGAATATATGTGTCTATTAGAGTGAGTACCCCATGAGTTAACATATTAGTCAGCCTATCCAACTGAAAGAGGGACTCTAATGTGGAAAAGAAGCCTGTGATATGAAAGGGGGATTCATTTCCAGGAAATAATAAAAGCAATTCTGAAAGTCTAACTTCTGTGTCTCAGGCGTGTATCTGTCTTACAATGCAAAGGGATTTATTAGGCATGCTAAATCAGGACCACTAAAATATAATTTCAAGAATTTTATGAAAAAATGACTAAGAATTATGTCATGTTCCACACGATTCTTGATATTTCTGACACTGCTGGCCAAAGATCAAATATTGCACAGTATTTACTATTCAAATATGAATCAATGAAAATATGCTTACAGATGGTGTTTCTGCACATGTACACATACACAGCTAAGCTTTACTGAAAATAGAGACAGAAGATAAAATCCTGAAGAATAAGTTATGTAAGTTTCACAAATACTCCAAAAAATTAAATAATTTTGAAAAATATTGTAGCAGCCAAGGAATGTCAATGGCATTTTCAAAAGTAATCCCAAAACAAAAACTGCCCCACTGCAGGCTTAAAAACCTATTTGGAGACACACAAAAAACTAATACGTTCACAAGTGAAATGACATGATCAAATAATTATTGAGAGTAAGCAGGTTAAGGGCTCACACGTATCCCCCAATAAGAATAGGGAATGTATTTTTATATTTTAATTTAAATATAGTATCATTCAAAAAACACCAGGTTTTTTAAAGAATCCTTTCAGTTCTCTAACTTTATTCCCAAAGGTGGCTAAACACATCTTGTGAGATACAGGAAAGGAAAGCCACTAGCCAACAAACTGAATTAAAATTGTTCAGGGTGGAATGGTATCAAATTCCAGTAGTAAAAGTAGTAGTGGTGACAGCAGTCCTGGCATCAGCAAATATTTAATATGAATTTACTATGTGCTAGCAACTGTTCTAACTACTCTATTGTCTATTAACTTGCATTAATCCTCACAACCTTGTGAAGCGGGTGGAATTATCAGTCTCATTTTACAGATGTGGAAACACAGAGAAGTAACTTGCCTAACAAGCGGCAAAGGCAGAATTTTGAAACCTGTAGTTTGGCTCCAGTCTTCACGATTTTAAGTACTGTAACTTAAATGATTCTTATAAATAATCTTGGTATAACTTCATCATGCAATGCACAACAGTGTGGTATCTTTTTTTGTAGAAAATATGCAGAAAGCCAACAGCAACAAGAGAGTTTTGGTGTTTTCCCCTCAAGCAGTTTAAAATAAGATATTTCTAAACTAATGACATAAACTCAGATGCTTTTCCAATGAAGGAAAAGAAAAACATATTCCAAATCTGAGATTATTTGAAATCGTGCCCAATATTACAATAAAGCCAGTATTTTAAGTTTCTCCACTAATTAGAAATTAATCCTTTCCTTAAATCATTTAAGGTTTGGGGGATTTTTCAAAGATTTTAAAATTTGTTTGTAAAGTCTCCTACATGAAACTTAGGATTAATGAATGAAAATTCTCTTTCTCCTTTCCTCACCAATGATATCCAAACCTGTGCACAGACAAAAAAAAAAGGGAATTTAACTTTCACTTCACAAATCAACTGCAATCTTTGATAACGTCTTTAAAATAAAAGCCAATTCTGAAAATACATTTCAAAAAAGTATTTCTAACCTGTGCTTGAGGCTGTTACCCTAAACAACTATAAATTACATAATTTGAAAAAGTAATTTATGCATAGTTTTGGCAAAATATTTCCCTCAACTCTTAGATTCTTTGCTGATTCTGAAGGTACTGCTATGAACATAATATTAAACAATCTCAATAAGGTAACCAAATAATAAAGAGCCTACATCTCATTTTAAAAGCTAAGCAAATAAACTTCAATGCTGTCAAATAGTTAACTTCCTAAAATGATTGAAATATAGAAAAATAAAAAGGAACTATAAAATCTCTATAATCATATGTAGTAATTCTCCTTTACAAAATTATACATAAATAAATATCCCTGCCTATCAGTGAGGATTCAAAGGTGAAAAAAGACATCGTATAACATATATTTCAAAATTTAAAAAGGCTGGCAGCGGTATGCTGCACTTTGGGGAAGCACCAATAAATCAAATCTGTGAACAGTAGGCACCAGGTGTGTGGTTTGACACAGTTCATCTCTCCATGAAGCCAGGATGGAGGATTAAAATAACTGCATTTCAGTTCAGGAAAACCAAGTAGGTGACAACTTACTAGAAATCGGGAATACAGCTATGAAGTATACACATGACTCTGTTCAACTTTAACATGAAAAGCGCAGCCATACAGCATCTAAATGAATACAAGAGCCACACAAAGGGCATGGCACATACTATTTGGAGATCTTTATAAATGGCAATCTTTGTCCAAAACATACAAATTTCCTTCATCACGGACGGTTGCTGGTTGCTAACCTCTATAATGGTGTTTTTGTATTTACCCATAAGCTTCAAATTACAACACGCTTCAGTCTTCAGCTTCATAAGATGCTTTATACTACATACTACCACTTCAAGTATTCTTTTTAAATGCTTTTGATCTGGCTCAGGGTGCTTCCCTTCCTGTCACCACATCTGGGTTCTCATTCTATACTCTCCTCCAGCATAGAAGTCATCTCTCCTGCCTTAAAAATATTCAGATGTTTACTATACAACACTTTAGTTTTGGCTAGTTCTACTGCTTCATGTAGTTGCAGAACAATTTCTGTCATTGCTCAGACATGTAATCACAACCTATTAACTATTTTATCCACTCCCTCTCCGCCATGGTCTCTTTGATCACTGATGTCTATTTGGCATTATAGATAACCTGCACCTGGAAAATTCTCCTCCATATTTCAGTGATTTCTCTGATTCTTACCTCTGTTCTCTCTAACCATTACCATCAGATGTCTTTTGAAGATTCTCTCTCCCTACAGAGGTTATCTTCCAAGAGCCTCCCTAACTTTAACACATGCTTTCTCTCTGTGTTTGATCTCCTAAAAGTTCAACTCTTAGAGTGTCAATTACCACCACCCCAGGTAACTCCCAAAGGAACATCTTTGGGCAAAATTTCCCACTTAAATCTCTACTTTTTGTCCACATATATGTATCAGTGAACAAATCAAAATACATTTATCATCTTATTGTATGTCTGGAATTACGACAGCCATGGAGATTTACAGCCAAGACTGCTCCCCTATACATGATGGCTTACCATCTAGGGAAGGAGACAGCAGCACTTCCAAGAACTCAAAACTGAAGTCACTATTTTTCCCTCAATGAACTGCTTTCCCCTTTCAGTCAGAAGTCATCAGCAACCAGTTGCTTCAACCTTATCTTTGAGTCAATGTTAACACCCTTTTCTACCATTGTATAACAAAAATCCATCCTTCTCTCCAAAGACTCTTTAGATTGACTTTTGCAATTTTCCTTTGCCACCTCATCTCCTTTAGGCCCTCATTTAACAAGTCTGAATGATTGCTCATCTCTAGTCTCTGCTCTTTCCAATGCACATGACAAACATACCTGGCTAATGTTTAAGATATTTCATCATGATAATCCCAGTCTCAAGAATTTACATTATTTTTTTCCAGTACCTCTCAATTTACATTTACTTTCACAGCCCTTCTGAAGAGGAAGGGGTTTCCTCCTCTTCCTCTGGGAGGGGTTCCATCTCCGCCTGCAGCCAAATCTGTCCTGCATTATCATCTCCTCACGTAGACACAAGTACTGAATAAAATCAACACAGCCAACTATTTTTTAATTAACCTTAGAATTTGTAAATAGGACTGCCTTTAAAAATCTACTGTAGGCATCATATTTTGTGGTGAAATACTGAAAGCTTTACCCACTGAAATCAGAAAAAGACAGAAATCAGAAAAAGACAAGGATATTTTTCTTTATTTTTTTTTTTTTGAGACGGAGTCTCGCTGCCTCCCAGGTTGGAGTGCAGTGGCGCGATCTCGGCTCACTGCAAGCTCCATCCCCCCCCGGGTTCACGTCATTCTCCTGCCTCAGTCTCAGCTGGGACCACAGGCGCCCGCCACCACGCCCGGTAATTTTTTTTTTGTATTTTTAGTAGAGACAGGGTTTCACCGTGTTTGCCAGGATGGTCCCGATCTCCTGACCTCATGATCCGCCCGCCTCGGCCTCCCAGTGTGCTGGGATTACAGGCGTGAGCCACCGCGGCCGGCCAAGACAAGGGTATTTTTCATTACCCCAATACAGCTAATGTCGGAGGTTCTAGCAAGTACCATAAAGCCTAGATATAAAGATATAAAATAAACATTAGTTTAAAACAAAATTGTTATTATTCATGGAAAACATAATTCTGTAGCAGAAAATATGAAGAATAGTCACAATATTAGAATTAACATGAATTTAGTATCATCACTGATTTTCGTATGCAGACATACACAAATCAATATACCAAAACAAAAAACATTTATACCTGGAAATTTAAAAAACAATGAAATGCTATACAACGAGAACAAACAACTGGTACATGGAAAAAAAAAAAAAACGCAATGTGAAATAAAATTAAACCAGTTACAAAAGTGCACACAATTTGAGTCCATTCAAAAGACTCAAAAACAGTTAACATCAATTGATATGAAATCAAAGTAATAGTTACATTGAGAGAGTGACAATGACCAGCTGGAAAGGGATACAAGGGGCTGACTTTGGGGATGGTAATGTTTTAATATTTTATCTGGGTGGTAGTTACACGGATGTGTTCAATTCTGAACATTTACTGAGGCATATACTTATGATTTATATAATTTTTGCACTTTTTATTTCACTAAAACAAAAACTTTCCTGTAAGATAAATTTTGATCAGACCAATTCCTAATTTTGAGTCATACTGCCCAAATTATAGAGCAATGTCCAGTATATGCATGAGTCACTCCAAAATCAGCTACCACCAATGACCAATCAATTAATAAGAGAGGGTACATGAGCCACTCTTGTTTGGAGGAGGCCAAGCAACTGGAAACACATCTGGTATTCCATCCATCTCATAAAGTCCTTTACATCAGCAACAGCTTTTAATGCAAACAAGTTATACAATGCATTTTGTTTGGGGTTTCTGTTGTTCTTTGCAATATGATGAATTCTTATGGCTGACGACTAAATATTATTTGATTCGCTAATGAAGATTCACACCAAATTAGATGGAGAAAACAATTTGGTCATTTTTCCTTAATTAAACTGCAATACTACCATTAACTACTGTATGTGCCAATTGGCAAGTCAGTTAAACTTTCTGGTCTCAGCATCCTCATTTATGAAATTAAGGGGTTGAAGATCTTTGAGTCTCCTTTCATTAATAAAGTTGTGGATCCTATAAATCCTATATTTTGTACATGCACAAGTCTGCAAGACATCTGTAATGAGCTGGAATAAATTAATATTGTTAACAGAATTTGCGTTCTGACTCTGCATTGATGAATTCATAAAATTTAACCAATCTTCTCATTCCCAGTAGCTCCCAACCTGCTTCAGGCAGGAATAAAATCGATAACTTATGTCCATTGTAACCAGCACTCCTCTTCTATTTACTAGATACCACTCTGAAAGGAGATTCTTAGGAGATACAAATGAGGACCATGGAGTGAAATATTTTCACTATTTCCCAGCTGAGCCTGTGAACGCAACAGTAGCTGAAGGATTCTCCAAAGCTGGCGGAGGATGGATTTGTGGCCTTGAGGAATTCTGAAGGTGAGTAGAGAGGATTTCTTTTCTAAGCACAGTTCAATAAAGCACTGCATTGTAACAGTTTATCTGCGACTGTAAATAATCTGTTTCCCTACTGTTTTACCACAGCCACTTGGAATGCTCAGGAATCTATCTGTCACTATCTTGAAAATTTTAAAGGAGTATATTACTTACAATAGTATTTCAGCAGTACAAATGCAATTCATAAATCAGGTTATGTGTCAGGCAGTGTGGTAAGTACTTTATACACATTATGTTAAGTAATCTTCACGGTAACCTTGTGAAGAAAGGATAGTAACCTCCACTTACAAGTGAAGACAGTTCAACAGCTATTCAACCAAACAGCTGGAATTTGAACCCATTTTGTCAGATCCCAAAGTCCACACTCTTTTCCTCATGCCATTTTGCCTCTCCCTGAAGCTTCTGGTCTGTGAGCTAGATGGAAGTGCTATGCCGGATTGTTCTGTAGGCAGCAGTCGGAATGGGTTTTAGGGGAACAAGAGAGAAGGAGAGAAACGTGGTAATTTTTGAAGAACTCCAGAAACAGCATACTTCTAAACGACTTGATTTGCTGGCATGTATGGTCCTATAAGTAGTCAATAAATGTATATAGTTAAATATGGCCAGATCTCAGAAGTGCTACATGAATTGTCACTGCAGCATTTACTTTGTGGATCCAAGCAAACACAGGAGAATCTCGTGCTCTCATTCTCAAGTTTTAACCAGGAGCCACTGGCAGACTGACTCTAGCTACCATTTGGGAAGCATTTCTCCACAAGTAGTCTGTGACTGAAGGAGTTTAAATTAAACAAACTATAACGAAGATCTTGTTTGCCAGTGTATTTTACTTTTATTTGCTTTTACTTTTATTTTGAGACAGGGTCTCACTCTATCACCCAGGCTGGAGTACACTGGTGAGATCTCGGCTCACTGCAACCTCCACCTCCTGGGCTCAAGCAAGCCTCCCACTTGAGCCTCCCGAGTAGCTAGGACTACAGGCATGCACCACCACACCTGGCTGATTTTTTGGTAGAGACTGGGTTTTGTCACATGGCCCAGGCTGGTCTCAAACTCCTGACCTCAGGTGATCCACCCTCTTCAACCACCCAAAGCACCAGGATTACAGGCAAGCACCACCACGCCCAGATGTTTTAATGTAGGTTTTCTCAAAGACATTATGCAAGAACACCACCCTACACACATACCCCAAAAGTCCCAGGGGCCTCAGAAGTTACTGGAAAGGAACTCCCCCACCTATTTTGGTAAGACCACGAACAATAATTGCAGAGTTCAGAGGCAATAATGTTTCCTTAAATGACTATTCCCCTCCTGATGCTGGATGAGATGTGGCATGCTACGCCCTACATTCAACACCCAGCTTTTCTGTTTCCAAGTTATGGCCTAGCCATAATTTCTCTAAAATCCAGTTTTTTCACATCCACAAATGGCTTAATGCCTACTTTGCATCATTTTGTCATATTTGGAGAATCTAAAACATGTAATTTGTAGAAGGCGTTTGTAGTTATTATTTTTTCTTATTTATAAGTACTATTTTGGTTTTTAAAACACAGACCTAATCAATACTACTAGATCTTAGAAGCTGCTCGTGTCTAACAAAATCAAAAAAAGCTGCGTGAACCTCTCTGGGTAGTCTATAATCTTAAATTATGCTAATTTAAGAAAGCAGAAATTTAGTTAATAAATACAACCAGATTTCTAGAAACATGCATTATTGTCACAGTCTCCTTTTACAGAGAGGCAATAGAAGACTGGTTCATGGTTTTTCAAAGTAATATCATCCAAGTAAACTAAAACATACAAAGGAACAGATCATTCTGAAAATCCATCATCCAGCATTCCTACTTATGTAGATTTTTTGGCTTTAGGTTTAAAAATTTAATCTATTCCAGAATTAGACTTTGATTTTCAGTAACTTCTACTCTCTCCTTTTTATTGCCTCTTTAATATCAGTGATCTTATTCCCTTAATTATTGGGAAATCTATACCTTGATCCTTCACTATGAACTTTAATCATTCATCCACTGAATCAACAAATACTTAAACTCCTTCCTCCCCTTTCCAACTAAATCTCTAGTGTAGTTAAAAATAAAGGAGGACTCTAGATTTCAGAAAGCACAAGTCAGAGCAAAAAAAAAAAGCCATGGAATTATGAATTGGAACAGTATAAAATTTCTGTTCACAGTACTGCAGAGGCAAAACGCTAGAACTGCTAGTGGTGACTTCACTGACCACCAGGCCCATGTGTCCACAGAGCATCTACATGTAGCTAGTGCAATTTAAGTTGTTCTACAAGTGTGCAATACAAAAATAACTTTAAAAAGTTCACTAATCATTTACTAATCATTTTCTATTGATACACATTGAAATGATAATATTTTGGATATACAGTCGGCCCTCTTTCTCTGTGGGTTCTGCATCCATGGATTCAATTAACTGCAGATCAAAAATATTCAAGAAAAAAAGAATTCCACAAAGATCCAAAAAGCAAAACTCGAATTTGCCGCAGACTAAGTACTACATTAAATCCATGTGAATGAAACGATGTGTGGGCATTGTGTTGTGAATTTTAAGTAATCTAGAGAATGTAAAGTGTATGGGAGGATACACATAGGTTATATACAAACAGTATGCCATTTTATATCAGGGATTTGAGCATCTGTGGATTCTGGCATCAGAAGAGTGTCTTTTCTCCCATGAATACCAAGGGACAAACAGTACTGGGTTAAATAAGTATTAATATATTATTTTAAATTTCAACTATGTCTTTTCACTATGGTGATTAGGAACTCTAAAATTCCTGAAACTGATTCAGTTATGTTTCTATTGAACAGTACTGGTCAAGGTTCCACATTTCAAACCCTTGTACGACACACTGGGAATTTTCCTGGCCTTTAACTGTATTTTATATAGACCTTAAAACATCCACTAAACTCCCCAAAGACATGTTTTCTTGTTTAATCTAGCATTTAATGCAACTGGATGTAAATGTATCACATGTACTGTTAATTTAGCACAATCTTCAGCCCCTTGGAGAGCTATAATTGTGCAGAATGTATTTGATGCTTCTTGGTACCTAATTTTTATCTCACCAGATTATCAACCTTTAGTTATTAGAAAATTCTACAAAGTGATCCCAAAAGCGTTGGATGTGTCTTCCAAAGCACAGTCATTCGTGCACAGCCATGTCTGAATGGAAGTGTCAAGAGCTTTCCATAATCCTCATAGACTATTAAAACGAAAAGAGTCCCAGAGGACCAGAAATATAACCCAATATCTATTCCTGAGTACACTGTTTCATGTCCTGAAGCAGGGCTGCTTTTTTAAATTGATAAAATAAAATGTCACCTATTTTATATCACATACCTGCTACACTGCTGATGGGAAATCCATCTGACAATATACATGATTAAAATGAGTACAACTAAGTATATTATGTTACAGTATCATCTGGAAACTCAGGCCAAGCCATCCTCCAAAATTCTTAAATGTCAAACCTCTGACAACATTTTCATTCATTCTGTTGTTATCTTACTGTTGCTTCTAGTTATGTTTTTCCTTAAGCATTCTTCTGAGTAAACAAACTTGCTTAGCAGTTCATAATTTTCATAACAGGTAAAAGTGTTGAAAGAAATCACTGTACACTTAAGCTATTTTGCAGTACTTCAGTTCCTTTACAACTAGCAGTACTTAAAAAACAATCACATATTATATCTAACCACTCATCATTTTTTTCATGTAGTTATACATAAAGACAGTGTTTTCAAATATATGATCTCTACTAACTATCCCTGCCTTACTTCGATAGAGCCCGTTATGGGTGAGCAAATTGCCAAACTGGACCATTTTTATGAGGAAACATAAGCAGCTAATTCAAATCTGTGACATAGAAAGAATACCCGCCTAGTAAAGAACATGTAGATTTCCTTCTTCTATGTCTGTGGAAGGCCTTTATGGCAGTCTTCAACAGCTGGGTACGAACACAAGAAAGGCCCCTCATGGGAACGGATTCCCTGAACCCCTAACCTTGGGACATCCTGGGGAATGCCAGGCTGTGCCTGAAGTTACCAAAAGGCTAACTGGGCATCTCCCAACTTTATTCCCATCATTCTCCAAGTGTCAGAGAAAATCACTATCTCAGCATACCTATAACAACCCACAGCACTTGAATTTACTTAGGCAGCTACAAGTCTAAATGCTAAAAAGAGCCAGGGTTGAGACCGAGGTGGCTAGCCAGACAGAATAAGGCTGAAAGTGGCAGGGACAAGAAATGCACTCTCTGGAGAGAACCACTGCTACTCCACTCCTGACAAGTTTGCCCTACAGTTATATTCAAGTGACATGCATAATCTCTGTTTCTAAAATTTGCTAATTTTAAAATATTTCTGTATTAAACTCCTATAGTAACAACAACACAAAAACACCATCTACATATCAGCCAGTTCATGATATGTGTTGTACCATTCTTACCTTCAGATTCAAAATATCTAGGGGGGCAAAGAAATTCTAAACTATAAAGATCCTAGATTTATCTGGGCTCTTGCCAGGAGGAATATGAACTCACATAAAAAACATGCAGCTTCTACTGAAGCATCTATTTTACTTGTAGGGTTTTCTGATAATTTATATTAAAATGAACAGTATATTATGACTATAGTTCAAAAGTCACATAAAATAAAGCAAAAAGACTCAAATTAACTGCTTGCTTTAGGCTACTTTCTTCTTCTTTTCTTTTCTTTTTTTTTTTTTTTTTTTAAGAGATGAGGTCTCACTATGTTGCCCAGGCTAGTCTTGAACTCCTGGGCTCAAGGTATCCTCCCATTTCAGCCTTCAGAGTAGTTGGGACTACAAGCATGTGTCCCCACAGCTGGCCAACAGCAGGCTACTTTCAAACACTCACCTGGAATTATTTTCTATTTCTGAGGAAGAGTTTGAGAAATAGGCTATTGAGCATACCTTGCAGGGGGCAGGAACCTTTTAAACTAACTCTGAAAAAATAACATTTTAAAAGATTCTTCCACAATTTGGAGTTCTTGTCAGCACAAGGCCATTTGGATTGATGATTCAAATATAACTTGTACTGTGAAAACGTTCTAGAAGGGCCCTGGAACACTGTATTTCAGCAGTTCAGGCACACCAGCCCAGTGGATAGAGGACACCCCACTACCAGAATGATAGATTTGCTTATTCCATGCTAATGAAGTTTTCTTCTTCCTATGTCCTGCGTTTGTTTACTGGTAATGAATAAAACATTAAAACTGCCATTTAGAATATAAAGCACAGTAGTTCCTGCAAATGGTAAAGTTATGCTGGCTGTAGTTTAGGGTACTAAGGCTGTTATTTATAGAATAAAACCCATTATCACTACTCAAATATTGAACATGCGTAGTTTGTATTCAAAGATAAAGTTGCCACAGGGGACTATTGATATAGGAAATATGGCTGCAGAGATATGGAATGCATATTAAAATTTATATACTGAAAAGAAAGAATGTATTTAACAGGTATATTTAATATTCCAGTAGCATCGACCTCAATTGTTAAAGTTATATATGCTGACATTTCAATTATAACCTTCTATTTTCAGTGCCTTCGCAGTTCAATCCAAAAATTTTCTGCAGGCCCAAAAGTATGTACTTTCCAAGGTCTCCGTCTGTAAATGGCTTTTTTTGTTAATGTTCAGCAGATTGAAACTTTGAAAACCAAAGGCAAATTTGAATGTGTTTTTCCTCACAGGACCACCAAATTTTGAAATTAATAAGTAAGGATTTAACACAATGTTTTCCTAAGTAAAGCTGTGAGGTTAAGAGTTTGCCATGGTTAATTCAATAGCAAATGGTGAAGTCAGGAATCAAATCCAAGGATTGTGAATCCAAAGTCTGTGCTCATAACTACTACAGTTTATTACCTTTTCATGATCATAGCTGGATAGAGGCACATTTATATATAATAAATTATATACTATTAGTATACAGTAGTATATAATATAAACAGTAGATTATATACATCTAATTGTAAAACAATGCTAGAAAATGTTTACTCTTCTAATCTTTCTAGTATCCTGCAACTCTTACTATTACCATAGACTGACCCATGTCTAATTTATTGCTATCGTAATCCCCAGTAAACTTAAAAGGTGTATGTGTAATTCTTTGTGCAATTTCTGAAGTCTCCACTAGGTTATAAATTTGGTGAGCATAGGGCACCATAAGGCTCACTGAACTTTCTAAGACCTATTTTCTTCTAATATAAATGAGGAGTAATAACAGTGCCTGTATCATAAACTGGCTAAAGGAATTAAACGAAATAATGCGAGTGCTTATCACAGTGCCCAGCACATAGGAAACACTCAGTAAATGATGATTGTTATCATTGTTACTATTACTTTTATCCACCCTAGTGCGCCCATGAGTTTCACAGGGTTGGGTGCATGAGAGAATCTCAGTAAATAATAAAAAGTCTTAAAATATTCATTAATTTAAGCAACACCCCCTAGATATACTTACATACACCCTCTCTTTCCACAGGCATAGCAATCTCTCCAACATGAGTATTTGTACACTGTTCCCTCTATCTTTATAAAACACTACTACCCAACCTAATTTTAATCTGGCTAACTCCTACTCTGCCTCTAGGTTCTGACTCCCTTTCTTCCCAAGGTAGGTCTTAAACTCTGAGACTATTACGGGACTCACTTATGCTTTCATCGGACTCTCTTCTTGCCCCTAATCATCAAAGCATTTAACAACAAGCATTCTTAATATCATTGTATTTGCCTTAATACACCACCAGACTGCAAAATTCCTTAGCCAGATACTATCCTTTTATCATGGTAAAGACATTAGAGATATGGACATAAAAGATGGACATAACAGATGTTTAATAAACATTGGTTTAAAAAAAAAGAGCAAATAAATATGTCTATTGGAATAACTTTTCCATTATTCTCATCCTCCCTAGCAAATGTCTCACTGGATTTAGGCTTTGGTTCAATTTCTAAAATGAACCAAAAGGAAAATGACAGATAAGCCCATTAAAAAAGAAAAATGGACCAAAAACAAACAAAAAATTTGGATAAGTTCCTCCCAAGAGATAGCCAAATGGCCATTTACATGCGAAAGAGATTCATTAATATGAATCATTAGGAAAATGCACATTAAAACCACCAAGAGACACCAATACACAGCCATTAGAATGGCAAAAAGACAATGTGAAGAATAAAAAGAATATGGAGTATCTGGAATTCCAGATTTGGTTTGTTTGTTTTTTAAGAGACAAGGTCTTGCTCTGTCACCCAGGCTGGAGTGCAATGGCATGTGATCATAGCTCAGTGAAGCCTCAAACTCCTGGGCTCAAGCCATCCTCCCACCTCAGCCTCCTAAGTAGCTAGGACTACAGGCATGTGCCACCATGCCCAGCTCATTTTTTAAATTTTTGGTAGAGACGAGGTCTTACTCTGTTGCCCAGACTGGTCTTGACCTCCTGACCTCAAGTGTTCCTCCTGCCCTAGCCTCCCACAGTGCTGGGATTACAGGTGTAAGCCACCATGCCCTGCCTCTCATGTAGCATTGACAAATGTCTAAATGACACAGTTACTTATGCAAACTGTTTGGCAGTGTCTACTAAGATAAAAATATACTCCTTAAGACTCAGCAATTCTACTTTTAGAAACATGCCCTACACTTTTTTGTGTACATGGTGCACCAAAAGGCACTTCTAGAAAATTCACAGTGCAGATTCCCAACTGCTGTAAACTGGAAACAATCCAAATGTCTATCATCAGTAAAATGGATGAATAAATCTGTGGAAGCTTTTTGATAAACTCATAATGGAATATTATACATCAATTTTAAAATTCATATGGACCCCCAAAATAATGTTGAGCAGAAAAGGCCGGACTCAAAACAGCACATGTACTCGTGGCATTCAGGGACAGTCGTCTATAGTGATAGGAGACAGCACAGTAGTTGACACTTGTGCAAGAGGCTGCTGGTAATGTTTTATGACTATCTGGATAAATACTGTGTGTATATCTTCATTTTGTGGGAACTCATCCATTTGTACATTTGTAATATATGCACTTCCTTGAGTGATCTACACTTTGATCAAAAAGTGAACTAAAAATGAGTGAATAAATAAGTGCTCTCAACCTAAAAAAACAAAAAAAAGTCAACACATAAGGTAGTTATGTGAATATGTTATGTGAACTTATAAGTTATGTGAATTATCTCACAAAAACTTTATGAAGTCTGAAATCCTCAGAACCAGACAAGTCATTTGATTCTATTTGAGATCTTATCTTAATCATATATCTAACTCTTCTGTTCATTGGGAAATTCTATTTTCATCTAGTTGCTGAATACAGACTACATATATACAGGATTAACATTGCCATAAAAAGCTATAGTATGTTGGTACCAACTTTATCAAAAGAGGCCCTCCTTCCCGTCCCCCCACCCCCCCAAAAAAAAACCTTTTTAAGTGATGGTACACAGCAATAACAGGATCATTATCTTTTTCGTTACAAATAGAAGAATACGAAGGAAAGATTTTCCTGAGATAAGTTGGCGACTGTCAAAAAAGACAGAAATGATACACACACATCTATACATGTATATGTATAATAATATTTATACATATATCTAAAGCAAACGGTCTGAGTTGAAAGAAATTGGCCAAGCTGCAGTGAAAGGCACAGAGAAGCAGGGGCCCTGGCATATCAATGATTGTCTACCCTCCAGGGATGAACTAAAGAAAGGGGAAGAAAGCATTAGAGCAGACAGTTCCAGAGCTGTCACCAAGGAGCACTGTCATCTCTGCTAGGCTGGGAGGGTACACAGGGCATGAGATTATTCAGTGGTGCACGCCAGCTCCACTCTACCTTCCTCAATAATATCACGGAAGAATGTGATAAATTAGGATTGGAACAACCAAGGCCAGGAGAAAACTTTTGAAAATTCTTATAATTACTGCTTTTTTTTTTTTTTACTTAAAAAAATATACACACGATTCAGCCATAATAAAGAGGGAAATCCTGCCATTTGTGACAACACAGATGAATCTGTGTGACATTATTCTAAGTGAAATAAGCCAGGCACAGAAAGGCAAATACTGCATGATCTCACTCATATGTGGAATCTTAAAAAGTCGATTTCATTAGAAGTAGAGAGGAGAATGGTGGTTACCAGAAGCTGGAGTAGTTGGGGAGATGTTGGTCAAAGAATACACATTTGCAGTTAGACAGGAGAAATACATTCAAGACATCTATTGCACAGCATACTGACTTTAATTATTGATATACTGTATTCTTGAAAAATACTAAGTGACATTAAAGTGTTCTCTCCAAAAAACAGTTAACTATGTGAGGTAACGCATTTGTTAATTAGCTAGATTTAACCATTCTATGGTGTATATGTACTTCAAAACATCATGTTGTAAATAATACATACAATTTTATATCAGTTAAAAAAATAAACTTGAAAAATATATACATACATAGGTAACATCTTCAATAAATGAAACTTCAATGGTATTTTACCAATTTAAATTAGTAATAATGTTTCTGCACAATGAATTATTCACTAAGGGGGTGCTCACTACTGTTGAAAAAGTATACAAAATAAATCTATATATATATAATTTCCACAAGGCAAATTAACCTTTGGAAATGGGCCACTGTTCAGATCATTCGCAAATGTAGTTTTTACCGAACATTTCTGTCTCAATGGAAATGGTGTTTCACTCCATAACGTTCAAATATTTAGGTATCATCCTAGCCTTATCATAGATGATTCAGCAAGGCCTATTACACTGAAAAGAATCCATGTTTTATCTTTTACTGATGAAAACAATCGATATCAGGCATGCTTTATTCAGCTAACAGAAATTACAAAAAACTGTGTAAGTATTTTTTTAAAGCTTGGAGGGGAAAAAATTTGTTTTAATTTATAATAACATATTAGAGGTCTACATTTCTGGATCAAGGGTCTTCAAATGGGGACTCACAATTGAGGCAAACTAAGTCTTATTTTAGGAACATTTACTTACATATACATATGTAAATAAATCAAAATGTTAACTTATTATGTTTTAAATACAAATATGCAGAAATTAGGATTGGTCTTGTCTACTGAAGTTCAAGTTTTTAAGTGGTTTTACCAAAGAGGATTAACACTCAAACTTTCATTACAAAACTATATCTCTACTCCCATACTATCAACTATCCATATGAAAACTTCAAACTGAAAAGAGTTTAAGTAATTGAATGTAATTCCATTTCACTGTAACTCTCTTTGGATAAGCATATTCATTATAAATCAATACAAAATTATAGAATTATCACAGAGAAAGCAGTTTCCATTTATGCTGTTCATGCTGAAAATCAGATTTCTCTGTCAAGAAGCTTACTCATAATAGGTCTTTTTAACTTACAAGTCCCTTGCAACAAAAACTCTAACATCGTATGTTTAAATAAAAGTAGGTAGCAGATCAATATAATGTTACATCTCTTGTAATTAGATTAAAATACAGTTTCTCCTTTTCCTGGAAACATCTTTTTCTTGTGGAAAATGCTCCCAATTTTAACGTTTTTAAGATAATAAAAATGTACTCCTTTATTTCCTCAGCAAAAGCAAAATAAATTGTGCAGACCCCAAACTGCATTGAAGCCCCCTGGTCTTTTCTTTCAGGAACCTCTGTAACAGTAACATAAACTCAAGTCCATGGTCCCCGTGATCACATGCTCTCATCGCTCAGGGTCATGGCCTGGACATTAAATATAAGTGTCAGGCAGTCATAAAATCTTAACAATTTCAAAATCTTTAGGGATCAAATATAAAATGACATTATGTTGTGAGGGGACTGAAATCCCATGGCCTGTGGCCATGTCTTAAAGGTGCTTGACAAGCTGGGAAAGAAAAGAAGAAAAACCCAGTCTGCCTTAAAACGAGATCATTCCTACATGGAATTTGGTTATAAAAAAGACTTTACATGTCTCATATTTATATTCACTAACGTATCTTTTCATGCAATATATACTTCAAAAAGCAATTTCAGAAATTGTTTAATAACATTTGGGTTTTTTTCCAATTACACAATGCTCGTAAATGAAAGCAACTCCCATATAACCAAAGCATCTTAGAAAAAGCACGCAGTCCATGCCAAGGATAGAATCAAGCTCTCTCAACTCTACTCAGCCTATCACAGCTGTGCTGAAGAAAGAAAACGGTACCCTAATCACTACAGGGCAAACCCTACAAAGATGGCAGCAACACATTAATGATGCCTAACACATCTCACTCAAGGTCTTAGCACGAATAGGAAGCTTGACAAAAGGCAATGATTTAGAATGCACTCTAATTTTTAAGGAAGTCAGTGTTATAGCCAGGATCAGGAAAAATGAACCCAAGCACATGTTTTCTGAGATTTACAATCAGGCAGAAATACAGAAGGGCAAGGAAATAATTGTTTAGACTTTTCCATAAAAATATGGAATGGAAGGCTGGGCGCAGTGGCTCACGTCTGCAATCCCAGCATTTTGGGAGGCCGAGGCGGGCGGATCACGAGGTCAGGAGATCGAGACCGTTCTGGCTAACACAGTGAAACCCCGTCTCTACTAAAAATACAAAAAAATTAGCCGGGCATGATGGCGTGCCCCTGTAGTCCCAGCTACTCGGGAGGCTGAGGCAGGAGAATGGCGTGAACCCGGGAGGTGGAGCTTGCAGTGAGCGATGATCGAGCCACTGCACTCCAGCCTGGGCGACAGAGCCAGACTCCGTCTCAAAAAAAAAAAAAAAAGATGGAATGGGAAGGAGACACTACTGCTGACCACTTCATTCACAATTCTGAAAAAAGGACTGACAAGTCTCATGGTTTTCCATTACCATCAAGATCCAGACCCCTCGACGTCTGCTACTACACAGCTGTGCCAAAAGCAAATTCTATCTTGGAGAAAAGGTGGTTTCATGTAAAGACGGTGAAAAGGTGGTTTCACCTAAAGACCATGCCAAGAAAAAGGAGATGTCGAAAGAAAAGAAAAAAGCATTTTGAATTAAACCAAAAAGAATGATTGGTGTCATGAGAAGAATCAGTTTGATGTGTTATTAATAAGTTCATAAAACTGCTACTCACATCAGGAATGATCAGGCATTTGACTCAATAGCATTACTCACACTTTTCTCATCAAGAAAAAAAAAAGATGCCTTACTATAATAAATCCTATTTCATTAATTCTATGTTAGTCTAGGGCAGTAAGGGTCCTGGAAGTTGACAGTTGATTGTAATTCCATGTTTTTGAGAAACTTTCAGTAGAAGAGGCTACAAATAGGACATGATGTTCGTTTGTGATGCAGGGGATTCTGTAAAATAACTGCTGTGGAAGGGGGAACAGGGAAAAGTTTGGCAGCATAGCATAATAGATCCAGAGGAGGGTTGCATCTGGCTAGTACAGGCATGGGAGAGCTGACTGCACACATCTCTTTACAACCCCATGACTACACTTCAGTAGCTTGAAATCCATCATAGTCTGTGTATTTACATCAAGGAAGTCAGCAAATGCTACAAATAAGGGCCTTTTATTCAGTAAGTCGCTTGCCAGTATGCCACTGGTTAGTTCCAAAGGACAAATCTCACTGATAGTCTCCTATCAAGAAAATAGAAGTGCTATAATCTACCTCAAAGGATTGATATGCAAATTAAATAAAGCAAGAGTGCTTATCAGTAGATACACAAGAACTTCGGATAGCAATGACTATGAGCACTTTTAAGAACTGCCATCAAGCATAGATCTCAGAACCAATCTTAAAGAATTTCACCAATGATGAGGTCTCCCTAATGTGGTCTCAAAACATAGTGATGGTCATCAGGAGGGTAGTAAAGCATGTGGACAAAGCAAGGAAATGAGTGCAGGATGAAGGCGGCTTTCATTCCAAGTCATCTACATGCAAAAGACCTGCTTTAAATCTGATCTTTTTGTGTCTTAGATATTCTAAATATACTGTCATTATGAAGGAAATGGCAACAATACTAGATATTAGTCACTAGTACAGCATCAGAGGTATTAACAACATATCTCTTAGTCAATAACACCATAGGCACAACCCAAATGACAAGTCTACAAAGTACAAGGCAGACTGCAAGATAGAGAAATAGGAGCTTCTTGGAAATAATCACATAATACGGGGGCAACATTCACTGCAAACAGAATTTCAGAAAAAAACATAATTATACAGACATTTTTATGTCCTGCACAAAAATTATCTGTACTTATGTCTATATACACACATTAAGTCCCCTCTGTATAGGCACAATGGATTATACACAACTGAAACAGCCACCAGTGGCCACAGTCTCCCACTTCTGCCACATGGCATTTTTCAAATTTTTTCCTCTCACTGGGTATCCCCTCACATCTATACTTTTGCAACCCTACACTTTCATTCTCATTTCCTTCATGTGGGCCCAAGACAGGTTTTCCCACAGAACATGCAATGGTGCAGAAAATAGGAGGGAAAAGGGTAAATCCAAAAAAAAAAATTGACCCCCTCTCACCCCACCTGCAGCCACCTGCACCCACCTGCAGTGACCACTCCAATCCCCCCAACATATAACTCATTGGCCGCCCCCTTTGAAGATGTCTGGGAAGGCCTTGAATTATGAAAAAGAAAGAACACAGTACAGAAGAAGATATTTTGTCATGCTGAGATCTCATCCATCCATCCACTGTGGAAAAAAAAAAAAATCACCGGGAGCTTCAAAACTCTCTTCGACCTAACTCTCTGCATCCCTAACCAAATGGCAGGCTGCATCCCTAACCTCTGGTGTTGGGGCTCATGCATCAGTAAGTTTCAGAAGCCAACAAGCTGATTCTAATGTGCACCTGGCTAGTTCTTACTCTTCTCTCTGCACTAGTGATTCTCTGCTCTAGCTGCATATACCAAGATTCCCTTGGGAAGGTTTAAAACATACAGATGCCCAGGCCCTACCCTTAACCCACCAGATTAGAACCTCTGGGGATGGGATCCTAGTATGGAATAGCTTTCCCATAAAATGCCAAACTGAAGTGATGGTTGAAAATGAATGTTCTTCACCTACAGATGTTTGGTTTTGTTTTTGAGAATTTTAGAGAACGTTAAAAATTACTTACATGTTTGCTAAAAAACAGACTTACAGGGGAGAAACTCAGAGACTGTGTTCTTCTCTACTTATTGGCAGGTGTATTAGTTTCCTAGGGCTGCAGTAAGGAAGTAGCACATGCCAGGTGGCTTTTAAGAACAGAAATCTACTCTCTCACAGTTATGGAGGCTGAAATTCCAAAATCAAGTTGTTGGTAGGGCCACGTTCTCTCTGAAGCCTGTAGAGCAGAATCTGTTCCATGCCTTTCTCTGAGTTTCTGGTGTTTCCAATAATCGCTGGTATTCCTTGGCCTGTAAATATATCACTCCAATCTCTGCCTCTGTGACATGGTGCTCTCCCTATATGTGTGTCTTCTTAGAAGGACACAGCCATATTGGATTAAAGGCCACTCTACTCTAGGATGACCTCATCTTAATTCATTACATTGGCAACAACTCTAATTCCAAATGAGATCACATTCTGAGGTCCCAAAAAGGACATGAATTTTGTGGGGACACTAACCCAGGAACTAACTAGCAGGAAAGGGGGCTGATAGCTACTATGGCCAGAGCATCAGCTGTTCATTGTGGAGAGGTAGCAGATTAAGCAAGTTTCTGGTGATCTTGAAGAAAAGGGGCATGTGAAATACAGCTAGGGTTAAGACAGTTCCTAAGAGATCAAAGTGCAAAGAGATTCCAACCCCTAACAGTTTTATCACCACCAGTGCACTGGAGCCCCACTGCAACTCCTAGCCTCTGAAATATCAAGTTGTGTATGGCCTATAACTTTCAAATCCATATTTATACTGTCAGAGCTACAGCAATGCCCCTAAAAATTCATACGAAAACTCAAAACATTTTCCAATAGATACACTGTCATATGCAGGGTTATCACATAATGGCAGTACCATATTCTAATTTGGGGGATACTGTAGAAGAAATAAGCTTTGTGGAATTAACCACACCTCACAGACAGATACATAATCATCAACTATATTTCAGGAGAAAATACATTCTCAATTCCAACTTCATGCTCTAACAGATATCCAACAAAATACTAAATTATCCATGGCTTACCAGCTTAGTTGCCCATCTAATGGTTTATGTATTTGATTGTACTCACTATATAGTTAGTACAGAACATTTGTTTCCAATTTAAAAAATGAGTATATGCATCATTCTGTCATGCTCAAGAACTTATTTTTGATACACTAAGAGCCCTTAACAGTAACAGCAGCAATCAGCTGGACCACTGCAGAGAGAGGGCAGGCATGCACACACAATGAACACATGGAGTGAAAATATTTTTCACCAAAATAGTAATTCCATAGGTACAAATTAGTTAGGCCCCTGATATTTGTGTCTTCTTCAGCTTCAAGTATCCTATAAAATAATTGACAATATTAACGAGTCTGTATTATTCATTTAAATATTACTTTAAGAGAGATAGGCAACATCATTTGTGGAAGCCACATTTTGTTTCTATATATGCAAATGCACTTGAGGGGGAAAAAGTCTCTCTAAAACATAGGAAATTAGGAGAAACTCCAAGTAATCTAACAGATTTTCACTTATTTCAGCTTTAATATACTTCAAATATTTGATACTCTACAGAAACCACCCACCTCTTCCCTGACACTTTTCAAACTTTAACAACCCACTGTTTTCCTAACTATGTTAAGTTCTCAACATAAATAAGCCAATGGAATCTCCCTTTATAACCAGCTCAGAGAGAAAAAAAAATCTCTTCTATTTACTAAGCTGACAGGTACTTTGATCTCTTACAGACTCATTCAGGTAACAATGTACATATGACAGAGTTTAAAGAAAGCAAACTCCTTTGGAAATTTAAAGTGTCTTAGAAGTCATGAACAAATGCAAATAAACTGAAAATGCAAAGGGGCTGTATCTCTATCACTTGCCTTTGCTTACTTTGTTTGACAGCTATGTTTCAAAGTGCAAGCAAGGAAATAAATCCTTCAATTTGGCTGTGATACTTGGAAAGAAGCTTAAAGCAGTTTGATAACAGCAGTAAGATTAAACCATAATTCTACAAAAAAAAAAAAAATCCAAAAGGTGGCAAAAGGAAGTGCCTTTATGCAAATGTCATTGCTTCCCAACTACTTCTATTTTCTAAGGGAAGAAGTCTCTGTTGCTAATCGACTCATGAAGTGTCTGAATATATCTGATGCTCACTACTGCTATAGCTTCAAGGTCATTTTAAGGTTCTTAGTTTCGCTACAAGTGGGTTGTGAACATTAGTGAGTTACACATGTTGGACACTTTGGTTTGTTCAGAGTTAAAAAAAAAAAAAAAAGAAAATCAGTGAGTAGTCTAAACAGATGCAAGAGTTCTGGCACTCCACTGCATAGGACATAATCATCATTTACTAACATATACTGAGGTAAGAAAGGTACCCAAGGGAATTTAGAACTGTCCAGGTTTATATACTGCCTTTTTATAAACAGCCACTGTCGTAAATATAATGTAGATTATATTGATGAATAAAGTAAATGAAACACATTTGACTGACTGGATGACATTACCAAATGACTGCAGATATAGCTAAATGATGAGCCCAGGTAGATACGAAGGCATCTTAACTTCCTCCGACTTGACAACTGTCAGATAACCACCTCTCTAGAGTCCCCATAACAGGCTGAAAACATTATTTGGTAAAATGCAAACAATTAAATAATTTGGATTTGCTAAGATTTCTCTAGTGAAACAGTTGAGTTTTGGGTACCCTAACTCACAAACTTGACATTATTAATCATCATAATTTATGCCAATTATGGATACAATGTGAAATGTCAATTTCATATTTTTATTATAAAGATCGATTGCACATGGATTGCAAATTCATTACATGAAAAAATTAACTCAAGATTTTGGGAAAAAAAAAAAAAAACCTTTACCTTGGAGGAAAACTGGGTTCAAAAACTTAGCAATACTTCAAGTACCAAAATACATGTGTAGAAAAATAAAGAGGGATGGAAGAGGAAAAAAATCAGTTATTTCATTTCCAAAAAAGTGAAATATCTGCAAATCAACCTCTTTTTAGTTGCATGCTTCTCTAATAGAACTGTATGTAATTCCTTTATGTAAAGCCAAACTTATATAGTGAAAAAACATCACCTTGTATTATACATTTAAAAATGGTTAAAATAAAATTTTAAGTTGTATTTCACAATTTAAAAAGAAAATTAAAATAGTGATATTTAAGGTTCTTCTATTACAAAATAAGGAAGGAACAGTTTTCATCTTTGTAAGTTACATATGCATGCACATATTTCCATGTTAGATACAGTTACATGACAATATATAATGTTTTAAAAAGGGTTAAAATAGTACATTTCTGTTACATGTATTTTACTATAATTAAAAACAACAAATACCTGATTTGGATTCAAATATCAGTATCATTCACCTTGATTTCTATCCAGGGTAATCTGAAAAACATCGATTCTAACCTTCTGTAATTTGTGTTCTAGAATCTACTTACATCAATCTTTAAATTTTTTGACCACTCTACCTCAGACCCACAGGAGACCAAAAGGTAGGAAAAAGATTCCAGGGCCCCATTTGTGCTTCAAGTCGATCAGCTAGTCCCACGGTGAAGTCAGGTGCCCTGATACAGCTTTTCAGGTCTTTTCCTGTGTGAATCACCACCTAGAAAAGTCAGGGGCCTGCCTTTGGTTTCTAACAGGAAATGGTGCCACTGAAGTGCAAATTCACACGGTGGGGAAGCTGCAGGGCTGGAGCAACAGCAGAGCAGAAAGAGCCAGCAAGTTACACAGTGTTTCTCTTAAAAATAGATTAGAATAAAGAAGCAGAATAGAAAAGAACAATGGGAAAGAGATGCAGAATTAGTTTGACCTAAAATACGAATCAACTGCTTATCAATAAGCCTTAAAAAACAACCTACCTTACAGCTTGCCTGAGAATTTGTGAAGAAATACGAAGGCAATGAGAACTCAAAGTGTAAAGCTACTTCTTTCATATCTCCATGTCTTCTTCTCTAATTGTCTTCTTTTCTCTGTAGTTCTCACACTTCCCCCTCTCCCTTTTTTCATCATCTAATTCTACAGCTCAAAGAAATCCCCCCACTTCGCAATGTCTGTTCATTCAACATGCATACATTTTGTCTTGGGAGCGGGGGGAGAGGGGTAGGTATGAGTGGCATATATAATTGTTTTTAAAATACTAGGGTCTGTTCTATAAATGAAGCAAAAGCAAGCTAAGGAGGAAGACAGAGTATAGTCAGCTTTAATAGTAAAACTCAATTAGGCTTTAACAGTAAAACTGAAGATAAAGATTCCACTAAGGCTATTTATAAATACCCATACCCTTAAAACCAAAAACAGTGGTTTCTAATTCTACATGTAGTGACTTGGGCTTCAGATACTTAAGAGTTTAAAGTAGATGGCATATTAAGAAATCAGCAATTGAATCTACAAGATGGAAATACATTTTAAAGTTTTTTGGCCTCTTTTTTCTTTTTTACTTCAAAAACTTTAAAATTTTCCCATAAGAGTTTCAATTGTGACCATACACATTCTTCACATAAAAAGTCAACAAGGTGCATTAAAGAGTCTTTTTAATTTAGTTTCAACAACGTGTGCTTTATTATAACTGTACTACCAATTCCAAATTATTTCATCACATGATTACCCACTTTAATCCAAAACAGTATGTCAACAATTATTTCTGTCCCTTGTAAAGAAAGAAGAAGAAAAAAATGAGATATCACTTAACATTGATTGAATTTCAGGCCAATTTAATAGCCATTATATCCATTGCTAGAAAGTGGCAGGAAGGACCTTATTTATAGGTTGCCTCTGGCAATACCAACTATCAGAACTCCTTTGAAAGGCACTTTCCTTTCAAGAGTCAAAAGCACGTTGATAGTCTTTGACCCAGTGATAACATTCCTAGATTAATCCTACAACAACAAAAAAAGGAAAAACTGTAAGTATAAAAAGTGCATGGAAACACGATTTATAATCTAAAAACTGGAAATAATTTATTACGAGGAAATAGCTGATTTAATTATGGTTGAAAACTGTAATGGACTAGCATGCTGCTATTATAAACTACATTTAAGAAAAATGGAAAAAAGAGCTTATTTTGCAATATTAAGTTAAAATGACCTGCGTATGCAGAATAATTAGTATACAAAAACTTCTATCAAGTAAATGTGGTGGTTTCACTAGAAATATTTATCTTAATTTGTATTACCGTCATAATTTCATAACGTTTTTCTAAGTACTTATAGCTACAATATATATACATATTTTATAGTCCCTAATATTTTTAAACATTAAAATAGATTCCAAATGGCAATATTTATTGAAAGACTATAAGGATTAGTAAGGTCATATCTAGAAGTTCTTTTACTATGATAAATATAAGAAACATGGCTCTTATGTGGAAAATGCTTCAAGTTTTAAAATATTTACATGAGTAAGATTTTACAATGCATCTAGGTGCAGCAGAGAGTTACAATGTGTAAGAGAAGGAAGACAAGGGAATCACATCATTTTATAAGTTTAAATTAATATAAGAAAAAGAGAAAGAATTTTCAATTTTTTATAAAGGGGCATACCTTATATGATCAATTAAAAAGATCTAGAGAAATAGCAGTAAAAACATATGATATTAAAAAAGGTTTGCAGTTATCACTATTAATAGTTAATATTTACCATTGAGTACTAACTTCCAGATGCCCTGCCAGATAGTTTACATAGTTCCCTTTTACATAATTCTCAGTACCACATTACCAAGTAGGTAATTTTGGTAACCATATTTTATAAATGAGGAAAGTGAATCTCAAGTCAAAAACATAACTTGCCCAAAAGATTACATGGAGGATATCTAATCAATAATAAACAGTGGGACTAAGACCAACCAAGTACTGATCCTCTATTGCCTACCATTCCCAAATACCAGTCTTTAAAAAGAAAGGGATTTATAAATCATATAAAACCAGCACTTTTATTTCTATTTCTTCATATAAATGTTCTAGATCTGCTTTTCCTCAGTTGTTTTTTTATCTGTTGTTGAAATGCAGGATTTGTTAAAGTATATGTCAAGAAAATTTCACCATGATTGGTCAACTACTTAGTTTTCAACGTTTCCCATTAAATGTTTCCAAGTAAATTAAAATTTTAACTTTAAGATCATAAAATTGGTACAGGCATGTTATCTGGTCATATTTCTATTTAAGTCAGACTTAACTACACCAGGAATAATTTGGTAGAATATACTGGATCACATAAATCTTTACGGTTCTCTGTAGTGTTTAAGTAACCAGTGATTTCTAAGGTAAGTATTTAGGAACCCTATTAACGGGTTTAGGCATCCAGAGTACCTAGTATCACTCTTACAGTTTGTTTCCAGGCATTTCTCAACAAGTCTCATTCTATACATCAGGATAAGTCTGGCCCCTAGAAAGGACCTTGCTTTCTAGCATAAATAACACCTAAGGACCTCCTAGGCAGTTAGCTCCCTTCCTAAATCAAATGTTTGGTTCCCTATGAGTTAAGTTTCATAACTTAATCTCCTAAGAACACTGCTTATCAAATCTTACCTCTGACCTATAGTTAAGTGCATATCCAGAGCCAGGCACAAGGAAGCTGAAGTGAAAAAGTATGGAAAGGAAGGAGAGTTGAGGCCACAGGAAGAGCCTGATTCACTCCACAGATGCCTCTAAATTACTTAAAGTTCTGTATTTTCTTATAAGTATATGTGAATTTCCTCCATAAAACTCCACAGTAGATCATTTTATAGCACATTAAAAAATTTTTAAGTGACTATTTGTCTTGAATTATCTGAGAACACTGATAGCCAAATATAAAAGTCAAAATGTCCTTAGAGATTTGAACCTCCAGGCTAAAATAAAAGTCATGGATAGGAATGGAGTGGGAGCATATTTTGTTTTAGCCAGTATGGTAGCCAGGACTCACTAGAAGAAAACAAATGAGAAGATTACCAAAAATAGAGCCCACTGACAATAGAGAGACTACCTCTTTCGGACAAAGCAAAGAACAGTCAGGAAAGAAGCTGTTAGAGAAGAGCAGAGCGGGAGCACACACTCTGCCCAATGTTACACGTTATTGCCTCTCTTTTCCTATTCCTGATTCAGACTCTGTGTCTATTACTGCCAATATATGGTCATTAGACATCAACTTCTTTCATTAGAAAAGAGGATATTTCACCCTACCTTAAGATGGGCCTTAATTAAATTTCTAAATACCTAGATGAAGATGTCTGAACACCTCTACTGTTTCAGAAAAAAACCTTCCTGTCCTTTCCTCGCACACTCTCTCTCATTTTGGCCCCCATCCAAGAGAAAATAATTATATGGTACAGATAATATTTAAGCCAATTAGTATCACTTCTTAGAAGCCTATAGCAAACAATAAAGGATGCATTTATATGTTAATACAAGCCACAAAAGTAGCATTCTGCCATGTTCCTATTTCATTTCAGGGTGACATTTAAGATAGCATCTTACTTCACAAGATTTAGCTCATTACAATCACAAATTTTGACTCTTGATGTACCACCTTGACATGAGGAAACTGTCAAGGTAAAGATCTTGACTAATATCAGAGGTAGAAACAAGTGGTTAAACTAAGACTCAAGCTATAATTTCTCTAATCCTAAACTTCATTTTGAACGGCTGCACTATACTGAAGATTATTAAAGTCTACTTCCTACTCTTTATAATATCTACAAGGCACTATATATTTTTAAAATACAAATATGCACAAGGCACTGTGCTATATCTCGAACTACAAAGATTATATAAACAGTCCAAGACTCAGTGGATTCACAGACTCAGCCATTTGCTATTTCTTCTAGATGGAAACCTTCCTTGGACCATCAAAGCCCATCTTTTTGCTCTTTGGAAATTTGGAAATTCTCCATAATGTCTTCCTTGACCAAGTCTCCTCTAGCAATACTATTGACTTTATATGTGATTTAAAATTCATTCATGCAATTTCTTGTGATTGGATGGCTTCATAAATTAGATTTACACTCAACAAACAGACTGTGTCTTCTGCTTTGTTCTGAATTACCAGTTCTACCAACAATATGCTATATGTTGAGTGAAGTAGATAAAATCAGTTTGATAAGGGGGCAATCTCAGGTACATAGAACTAGATAAATCTTAACTCTAGGTTTATGAGAAATTATCATCATGTCTCTTTTATTTTATTTAGAGGAGGTGTATGTTACTGGTAATAACTTAACTCTTTGGTAGGGCACTACTTCAAATTTTAAAAATATGTGATTTAAATCATTACTATTAAAGAGATGTAATCTTGTACCAAACCAGACTTTTTTTATATGTACCGTTAACATACCGCCTTCTTCCATCTACAAGGAGTACATTATAAAACAACTCAAATAACTAAAATAGTTAATATCATGATAGATATTCCATGTTGCATAGATTAAAAGATAAAGTTACTTGAAAGATTAAATTAACTTATGATTTAGTGTTCCACGTGATTCTTTTCCAACAAATACAAATCTGAAAAAAAAGTGTGCTTCTCAATTTTCATTCAGTTATAAATATGTATTTCAAAGATGCAATAGGCTACTCTAAATGTCCGGCTAAGCAACTAATTAGGTCTTCATCTTCCTCTCTCTATTAATTATTTTAGGTAAATAGGAATAATCTCATTTGGGAATTATTATAAGAGAAATTCCTTCACTGAGGTGGGAAGCTAGGCTACACCATGTCCAAAGCACCACCCAAGGCAGAGTTTCTTAATTAAGGACTCTGTTCACAAGCGTACAGAGGCCTCCTCACACTAATCAAGTTCATCATTTTTCACGTAAAAATCCATGGAATGTTGTTGGTGCACTATAAAAATACAGTTTGGAAAGTGAAAATAAAACCTACGATATGTAGTAGGAGCTTCCAAATCTGTTAGGCACAGACTTGATCATAGGACTCTCCTTAACATTTCTAACAGAAACTGAAGAAGAACTTGTAGTAAACCAATATAATAACTAAGCCTTGTGGAAGGCCTTCAAATACTTTCTTATATGTATCTAGATAATTGCATCTAGATACATTTATGTACCCGCATAAATGCTTCACAGTGGAAGCTCTCCATAGTCTGGTCTCACTTTACTTTAATTCCTATGTCTTCAGGAAAACCAGCCAAAACCTTACTGAACTGTACATTTCCAAGCTGCTCATTCTTGTATCTGCTACTTGCTCAGGCTATTTTGCCTACAGAACGTGTTCTACTTTCAGTCACTACCTACCCAGCGTTCAGTGTCAACTCAACGCTTGCTTTCTCCATGTATCTTCTCTATGACACATGAGTATTATTCAACCTTACCCATCTTATATACAACCCCATTCTCATGACCCAGGCCTCTCTCTATATTTTCATCTGAACTTTGTAATTTACCACCTGATCATATAACTATCTTAAATACAGATTACCTCTTCCTGAAGTTTTGTATCTACAACTACAGCATTAATTCTACATCTTATACTTCTTCTTTGCTGCTGGCAATGCTTGGTATTCAGTAAATACTTGATGGCTGACCAATAAAAAGAAAATCACCTCTATACTAATATTTTAATTTTCCAAAAAGTATTTAAAATTTTAAACAGAAATATGTGTTTAATGTTCAATTGCTTTTATTCTTTAAAACTCCATTTCTCTGTATCTACCCTAACAGCTACCTCCACAAACGTCACTTACTAATTTCCTAATAATGCCCCATGGGTGTTATAAAAAATGCCAATTAAATATGCTATTTCTTTTTCTCCATCTTTTCCTCTTGAAATAAAACGTGACATGTACTGTATACAAATTAAAACCAGTGCTGCCTGCCCTTCTTATATAATAAAAACATTAAGAAATAAAAACACCATTGCTTTTATTTCCTCTTAAGAAAAGTACAGGCTAAAACTCTCAGACTCTGCAAAAAGTATAAATAAGAAAGTTGAGATCCCTTGAAGTTCTACAACTAACAGGATACATTGTTACTCTATTTGGTGTATGCCCTTTTATTATATATGCACATACACAAATGTACAAATTCTGAAGCTGATCCTTAAAACCTGGCTCCACACTTCCAACTGGTGTGACCTGGAGTTATTTAGCCCCGTTATTTCTGTTAACTAATCTATAAGATAGGGCTAATAATATTTACTCAAAGGAATGTTATAATTAAATGAGATAATCAACATAAAGCACTTAGCCTAGTATCTAACACACAAGTGTTCAACATGTTACTATAGATCCTTGACACAAATGCTATTTTGTAATCTACTTCCTAGATTACTTAATATTTCATGGACAAACTTCCATAGCAAAGAATTCAAAAAGACTTTTGTTTTGAATGGCAGCTTAGTGTTCCTTCTATCAATGTGCCACATTTATGTAACTATCTCCCTATTACACATTTTGATTGCTTCGCAACTTTTAATTATAATAATCTGATGAGCATAATTGTAGCTAAATCTTTACACATACTCATAATTATATTTTTGGAATATATTCCTAGAAGTAAAATTTCTGGGTCATAGGGTAATCAGATTATAAATCGTTAGGCATACAGAAAGTATACATTCACACGTTTCATCAGTGCATATATATGTGTAGTTATTACAGTTTCTTCCATATGGCCATCTTTTTAATCTTACCCAAGCTGAAAGCCAAAAAAAAAAAAAAAAAAGGCACTGTTTTAATTTATATTTCTTGGACTACCAGTGACATTAAACATCAACTCATCTGTTTACTGGTCATTTACGCCTTCTCTTTTTTTGTTTTGTTTTGTTTTGTTTTTGTTTTTTGAGACAGAGTCTCGCTCTGTCACCCAGGCTTTAGTGCAATGACGGGATCTCAGCTCACTGCAACCTCTGCCTCCCAGGTTCAAGCAATTCTCCTGCCTCAGCCTCCCAAGTAGCTGGGATTAGAGGCACCCACCACCATGCCTGGCGAATTTTTTGTATTTTTTTTTTAGTAGAGATGGGTTTTCACCATGTTGGCCAGGCTGGTCTTGAACTCCTTACCTCAGGTGATTCACCTGCCTTGGCCTCCCAAAGTGCTGGGATTACAGGCATGAGCCACAACACCCGGCCCATTTATGCATTCTCTTGTGAAATCCCAGTTCAAATATTTTCCCATCTTTATATTGGGCAGCTGCTGCCTTACTTTATTTAAGAGGTTTCTTCATGAAAAATATTTTCACTGTCATATATATTGTAAATGGTTTTTACCACTTTATAGTTCGCCATTTAAACTGACAAAACTTTTATTATAAAGGTGTTTGAAGTAGTCAAATACCAACTTACAATTTCTAGATTTGGAGTCACCATTCAGAAAGTTCTTCTCTATTCCAGATTTACAAAGATATTCACTTAAATCCTATTTTAGTACCTTTTGTCTATTACTCTGATTCGGGTTTTATGAAGCAAAGTATTAGGGAGATACATCTGAAATCTTAGAGCATTATTTCTGAAAATATCTCAGGTTGGACAAAGCATAATGCCTAGGCAAACTGCTGTATTAAGATGCTATAGAAGAGGATTTGTCTAAGCTTCCAAGGTAGAATACTATAAAAAGGCCCATCATATACACTGGCTTAATAGCTGTCACTATTTTTAGCAATTAATTTTTATCCCAACCCATATACCTCTGTTCTGATTTCCAGGCCTTTTTATCCCATAGCTTACCTCACATCTGTAGTCAAATATTACTTCCTCAAGGGAACACAGCCTCACCAGTTTCCTGTTATATGCTAGCCTAGAATTTTTCCCTTTATTCAACAGCAGCTCTCGGGTGGAAGTGATACATATATACAGTAATCCCTCAGTATTTGCAGTTATTGGTTCTAGGACTCCCGCCACAAATCAAAATCCAAAGATGCTTGAGCCCATTATGTAAAACAGTAGCATGTAGTATTTGCATATAACCTATGCATATCCTCCCATATACTTTAAATCATCTCTAGATTACATATAATGCCTAATACAATGCAGATGCTACATACATAGTTGTGCTGTATTTTTAAATTTATGTTGTCTTTCTTTTAATATTTCCAATTTCGGTTGGTGGAATTTGTGGATGAGAAACCCTTGGAAACAGAGGGTTGACTCGATTTATATTAATGTGGTTATCTGCACCACTGCAAGAATGATGATTATTTTTGACCCCCATTGCAGGAGCTGGCATCCAAATAGGTGCTCGATAAATATGTCTCAAAAGAAAGGAGGAAGAAAAATTCATAGTACATTTTTTTGTTTTGTTCTCATTTGTTTGTTTTTAAATGTGATGTCTGAATGAAGCCAAACAAAAAGCTGGTACTACCCAGTTCTTTAGAAGTAATCTTTCTCACAAAGTTTTAGAAAAGCTGAAGAGAATCATAATCATTCTAAAAATTCATTTCTGAGGGGTTGAAAGGGGAATGAATTTTTCATCCTAAAATGATCTGCTGTCATTTCATATCCTTAAAAATGGGTAAGTATCAGCATCTTTTCAGACGCTCTTCAGTTTTAAATTGTACACAAATTTTTAAAATTTTGATTTCTAAGACTGGTAATTTGAGAGTAACAATTCAAATCTCTATAGGATTTTGCAATTTAGAAAGCTTTTTTACTTTTTTATAAACATTTTATTTACTATTCATAACTTTAATGTGACATGGGAGTTAATAGGGAAGAACCTCACCTTAAATTAACAGGTCTAGTGGTAGAAGGACTTGAACCCAGGATGTCTGACCGGTCCAGTGCACTCATTAACCAGCCAGCCACGGCCACATCCCCAGCTCCTGCCTCAGAATGCTCCTATACACTCCTATCCGCAAGGCCTAGCATTCATCACCTCCTTGTGAACCATCTGACACCATCCACTCTCTAAGTCTTCACAGATTTTCCTCAGACCATTTCCATACTTTTAACAATGTATCCTCTCCATACTTAAATATTCCATGGCCTATTTTGCATTGCTGGTAAATCTCCTTTTCTCCCACTTGCAGATAAATCCTCTGAAGAGACTCTTAGTTCTTCAAAGAAAGAACTTAACTTCCCACAGTACCTAATATAAGAGTTAAAAATTGATTGTTAATAAACTGGAACAGGGAGGCTATGTACCAAAAAAATGAAAAACAAGCTATTTTTAAAGGCCTTGCCTGACACTCACCCAGACTCATTGTCCCCACGCCCACCCACAGGCTCCCAGATCCCCACACAGTGCACGCACAAACACATGAACGCCACCAGCAGGAACACAGCGTTCCCAAGAAGGTTTTTCAACCTGAGGATGTGGCAAGATTTTTCTATCCAGATGACAGAGGAGTTGGCCTGGAGGCTTTTCTTTGCAAAACAGGTTTTTCTTGCTGGCTTCTGCCCTAACAGACATTCACTTTGCATATCCCTGTGGTGGGACAGGAGGCAGGGTAGAAAAAGAAGTCAGCAGAAGATGGTGATGAAATTCCCAAGGAAGTTCCATTAACCTGATCTTCCAGCACAATGAAATGTGAAAGAATAAGACAGGGAAGAGGATGTAGAAAAAGTGCCTTCTGTTTTATGCCAACAAGACAGCTCTCATTTTGATAAATTTATAAACCAAGTGTAAACTTGACCATGTTGTCTGTTTTTATCTTGGTGACATAAGCGTAAAAGATTTTCTTTTGGGCCAGGAGCCGTGGCTCACGCCTGTAATCCCAGCACTTTGGGAGGCCGAGGCAGGTGGATCACGAGGTCAGGAGTTCAAGACCAGCCTGGCCAAGATGGTGAAACCCCGTCTCTACTAAAAATAAAAAAATTAGCCAGGCATGGTGGTGGGCGCCTGTAATCTCAGCTACTCGGGAGGCTGAGGCAGAGAATTGCTTGAACCTGGGAGGCGGAGGTTGCAGTGAGCCGAGATCACGCCATTGCACTCCAGCCTAGGCAACAGAGCAAAACTCCGTCTCCAAAAAAAAAAAAAAAAAAAAAAAACTTTTCTTTCTGGAAAATGTGAACTATTTCCTGAAAGAAAAACATACAAAAGCACCTGTTTTTTCCCTTCTAGATCAGAAGTTTCCACCTTGCTTACATAAACATGGATCACTGTATCTGCAACCCAGCCTGCAGTATGTTGGAAGGGACGGATTCCCTTACAATACACACTCACCCATTTAGACCCCCCATGCCTACCACATGCATCCATCTTTACAACCTCAATTTTGCACAAGACATCCACAGCCGCCAATTAAACCGTGTTGAACACTCCAATTCACTGCATATGAGCCTGCAAATTTTTTTTGCTCACAGAAGCATTTTCTAAGATGCACTTGTCAATTTTTAGCTCATTAATACTGTGGATCCCAATTTTTAGCATTCTACTTAAGTTTTGCAACTTGATACATTTTCTGGATAATGAACACAACATGTGGTCTCTAAGTTCTGATTAATAGGAGTGGACTCCCATTATGATAATGTTGACAATTCATTACTCTAGGAAAGCCAACTTTAAGATAATTTTTTTAAACAGAAAATGTGTAAATTGATCATGGATGAGGGATGATCTGTGGACTGGGGAATGAATACAGATAAAATCACTGCTGCTGTCTCTTAATAAACAGAAACATCTTATAGTTCTTCATGCCATAGTTAATGCAGAAGCTAATGTAAAGCACAAGGTCAGGATGATTAAAATCCTGTTATGAGGGGTCAGGGTTAGCTACAAAACAGTAGCACAGGAAGCCTTGTGGGCATGGAACCCCATATACACAAGATCTGTTATCTTGATTCTGGTGGTAGCCATGCAAATCAATACATGTGATAAAACTGCCTAGAACTGATACAAAGGACACACAAATGAGTGCATGTAAAGTCAGTGATCCTGAAGATCTGTGGATTATACCAATGTCAATTTCTTAGTTTTGGCACTGTATTACGTCATGTAAGATGCTACCAGTGGGGAAAACTGGTAGGGAGGAGACAAGGAATCTCCTGTGTCTGAGGGATGGGAGGGGGAATTCCTGTGAACTTATAACTATTCAAAATAATTTTTTCAAAAAGGCTGTCAGCTGCAAACACTGTTAGACATACATGCATTCAGTCAATCATGTATTCATTCAACCAACATTTATTAACCACATACTGCTGCCTAGCATTGCTCTACATGCTGGGGCTACAGACACAACATGATATGATCTTTGATCTGGAAGAATTCACAGCCTGGTCATCCATGACAAAAAGCAGTGCAGGAGGGAAGAGAAGGTACAATCGTACTCCACATGGAGAAAAGACAGACATGAACACCTGAAGTTGATCCATATATATTATAGTCCAGCTCCACATTAAAGCAAATGTATTTGTCAATCACCATTCCATTCACAAATGATTATAAATGACTAGTATAAAATGAACATATTAACCTAAGGTTCCCATCATTAAAATATCAACCCTGTGGAGAAATTTTTGCTGAAGTTATTTCTAACTTCAGAACAAAGAAATGTTCAGTTAAAGTAAGTTGACTGCTTTTGTAAGAAAGGGGGTTGTGTTTCACTTCAAAAGCTCAGTATTTCTTTTAAATTCCTTTTTAAGATACATCTTTGGAAATGTTATTAAAATTGTTCAAGCTAAATTTACAGCTTAGTTTAAAACATGTAAAACTTAGGGACGATAACATCCCAGGGGAAAAAAAAAATGCTTTATGCTATTAGAATTTGAATATCTATAACTAGCAAAAAAAAATTAACCTCGAATAGCCATTACTATTTTTTAATACAGCTATGGATTCACTTTGCACAATATGTGTGTTCCTGGAAAGGTTTTGTAAAAGCAGAAGATTTCATTTTAAATTCATTTTAAATTAATATTTTATTTACGCATTTTTTTCCTTTGCTTCTAATTAATTTCAATTAACAGTATCCTGGTATTTTAATTTATTAGTCTCTCTGCCAAGTTGGTCTAATCAGATCTTTGGGTTCCCTATCCTAACATTATATCTGAAAAATGCTACATTAAGACAACATAATTCTCAGCTGGGCACAGTGGCTCTTACCTGTAATCTTAGTACTTTGAGAGGCTGAAGCAGGAGGAGTGCTTGAGTTCAGTTTGAGACCAGCCTGGGCAACACAGCAAGACCCCATCTCTACCAAAAGCAAAAATAGCCAGGCATGTTGGCATATGCCTGTAGTCCCAGCTACTTGGGAAGCTGAGATGGAAGGACTGCTTGAGCCAGGTGAAGCCAGTGAGCTTTTCAGTCTCACACCACCATACTCCAGCCTAAGCAACACAACGAGACCCCATCTCAAAAGAAATAAAAAATAAAAATACATAAAAAGTTTAAAAACTAAAAAGAAAAACATAATTCTGTAAAAAATTATAAAATATTTTTTATTTAATGATATTGTGCTTTGGCCTTAAAGATTTATTACAAAATGGACAGTACTTCTGGAAATAGGGGGAAATAAAAAATGAAATATCAATGTTAGATTTCAAAAGCGTAATACAATTAGGATAAAGATAGAAATTCTTCACACATCTTTAGCCTCAGCTTGGATGAGTGCTGCATTCAAGATGATAGACGCAAAGATGGTAACGCTGACTCCACTAAACTGTTGTCTGACACATAACACTGTCCTGTCATGCCTCAATTTTCACACATGAGCTATTGCTCAAAATTCAGTATAAAATAGTGACTTACGGCTGTCAATGTAAAAAGTATGGCTTGCTCGAACACCAACTCATGGATGTCAAAGACCAAGTGTGGTGTTAGTAGACAATCTAGATGAAAGTATTCAACTGTGGGTTTAATGCATTAAAATACATAAATGGTAAATCACATATATAGGACCCTTTCTTCAAATTTTCCCTAATAAATGGCCACCACATTATCTTTCAAAACTTATCTGTTAATTCAAAATCTGTATATCACAGGGTTATTAATAAACAGGACAGATGTGATAGCCACAGACTAAGGGAAGAACACATTATCACTTCATTTATATTTTTTTAGTCTAACATGTATCAGGCATAATGCCAGGTGCTAGGGATTCAACAGTCACAGACAGACAGGATTCATGCCATCAAGGAGGGCATCTATGAGGAAGAGAAAAAGTGTGCTCGTGCTGCTGGTCTATGGAATACGGTACTGTGCTATGCAGACCAGGCACCACTCCTGAAGACTGACACCCCTAGTGGATGCACTGGCCATCTGCAACCCTGGCCTGGGACATTGGGATTCCAGAAGACCTGGGGAGCCTCCATTGTACCAAGAACAGTTTCAGGAATGAAAAAGACTTCCAGTATAAAAAACTCAGTGCCAACATCAGAATGCCTACAAATTCTCACCTTTTCCATTTTCAAACAACTTGAGACTGACTAAAAGGTTCTTGGAAAAACTCACTTAGACACAATGAATGCATTACACAGGAAAGCTGTTAACAGGCATTTTCTCCATGATTCCTTTAGGGAGTCATCCCCTCTGCTTAAATACACACCCTACATATAATATAGTCATACAAAACAGTATTCCCAAAGCTGAGGAAGTCAAAAATGTTCATAACAACTCTCACAATAATCCTTGCCTCTGCAAAGCAGGCCAGAATGAAAACCAGCTTTTCTGATTTCCATCTGCCCTCTCCAAAGCTCAACTTAAAAGCTTGACATCATCTTTGACCCCTCCTTCACCCAGACCTTTCCCATTCTATTAGTTGCCAAGTCCTACAAGTTCTATCTGAGAAAACCTCTCAAACTGATCCCTTCTTGTCCATTTGCATTGCCGCAACAGTTGTCTAGGGTGACAATAAATAAACCCACAATACAACCCCAAATAACATCTCCAAAATTCTTTCTCCCCACAAAGATACCTTAGCTGACAACCACACTAGACTACTTATACACACCTTTCCTCCTTAGCACTCCGCTCACATCACTCCTTCCACCTCAAATACCTCACAGAAATCCCACCTCCTTCACATCCTAGCTTTAAAGCAACTTCTTCAGAAAAAGCATGCCCATATTATCTACCATCTCTGAATCCCCACAATATTTTGCACCATTCATGTGCCCTGTAGTATAGTTTCTCATGTAGGTATTTATTATGGAAGTATTTATATATCAAAAGACTGGCCTTGTCCCACACAGTTCAGGGATGAGTTTTATTTCTCTTTTTGTGATTACTGTCCTTCAGATAAGACATGGCTCACAGGATGTGATTAATAAATATTTATCAAATGAAACTGGCTTCCAACATTCATGTTAAGATGCTGACTTACTCTCAAATTCAAGCATTGTGTAAGTAGAGCTAAAATTTTGATGAGTGGGAGGATGGGGGGCTTTTAAGAGTTCAATTTGCTGCAGCAACTCTTCCTTCTTAAAACTCATCAAAATCACCAGCATCCACGGCTCAACGTAATGAAAGAGAAATTAAAAATCAAAGATATAGCTATGAAATTCCCCAGATCGCTGATTTACACACACACACACACACACACACACACACACACACACACCCCTTCAAAACAGAAAAGAAAACACTCAGGGCAGAATAGCAAAGTTTTCAGAGCAATCTCCTGAGTCAGAATGCTTTGGTCTAATATTTCCTCTACTACATTATTGTGTGAAGGTATTCAAGCTATATAAATACCCTGCTCCTTAATTTCATCTACAAAATGAAGATCATAATTCATATAAACATCTAAAAAATACAAGTGCTAAATAAGTGCTATACAAGTGTTTGCTATTAACATTTTCTGTAATGTATAGTTTAGTCATAACTTCAGTATGAAGAAGGGGTTATTGGCTGGGTGTAGTGGCTCACGCCTGTAATCCCAGCACTTTGGGAGGCTGAGGTGGGTGGATCACTTTAGGTGAGGAGTTCAAGACCAGCCTGCCCAACATGGTAAAACCCCATCTCTACTAAAAATACAAAAGTTAGCTGGGCATAGTGGCAGGCACCTGTAATCCCAGCTACTCAGGAGGCTGAGGCAAGAGAATCACTTGGACCCAGGAGGTGGATGTTGCAGTGAGCTGAGATAGCACCACTGCACTCCAGCCTGGGTGACAAAGCGAGACTCCATCTCAAAAAAAAAAAAAAAAAATGAGGTTATCTACTGGCCACTGGCTACTGGCCAATACTGAATAGATAAGGTCACACGTGCATTCAGCATTAAGGACCCAATCTTGAAAATGTATCTGACTTGGTAGCATTTCACCCTGCCAGGTAACACTCCGTTTTTACTGTAACAAAGACATTAAAAGGTCAGAGTGTCCCAAAGATTGCTTTTTAGCTTCTTTTTAGAAGCAAAACCAGAAGAGTATCTGCCTTGATTGAGCTGTGTTGAAAATCACTGGAGTTAGGACTATAAGAATCCTAGGTACAGTCTGAATGTGAATTGACTCAACGACTTAATGGATTGCCGAGTCTTAACATCAATTAAGACAGATCCGATAAGTATGTCCAAAAGGGTAATAAAATAATTCAGCAGGTCTTCATAAATATGAAATATTAAATATTTGCAATGTGTCATTCAATCAGACAGATAAGATCTATGCTTCAGAGAACAGGAACTCATAAAGCTTTTAAATGAATATGAAAAAAGCATTAACTGAGGCACAAATTAAAACAGCACAGTGAATCTCTACGGGCAAGAAGCCTTTCTAGTACCTCAATATCCCAGGAGACACAGCAAAGTAGGAAGAAACCTAGGAAAATAGGAATAAGGATTCAAGAAAGTAGCAAAGTTTAGTGGGGATCTTTCACAAGATTATTCCAATATTAATACAAAAAAGAAAGGGCAAAAAGATTCCACACATGATAAATAAGATCGGACAGATTGAAAAATCTCTCCATGAAGTTAAACGTAGATTCCCTTCATGAGATACTATGTTTTCATTAATTCTGTAAATTTGAAAGGCTGAATGAAATAAGGGTCTAGCACTGCTGAAGCTTGCGTAAGTATCCCACTCATGGTCAGAGGAAAATAAAGACAGTAATCCTCTGACGGATTAAATGTTTCAAACCTCAAAAATTAATGCATTCAAATGCTTCAAAGGAATATGTTTATTGATGAGTAAATATGGTTATGGGGATAGAGGACAAAGATAATTCATAATAGCTTGATCTAAGGCCATTCTGTGCTAAAACAGGAGTAACGAAACTAAGACAAGTATAAAACTCATTCCAACTTCCCTACAAACATGTAACAGGCCCCAGTGGGAAAATGGAATTTAACATGTGTGCGTGCATGTTTCTGTGTGTGTGTGTACACTCTGCTTTTGTAATGGTTTGACTGATTTTTGATATTTCGCTAAAATGTAATGAATCAGGATTATACAAATATCTTGGTCCTTGACTACGACAACCCATAAAAGCTACCAAGCTCCCATTTCTTAAAAGCACAAATTGATTAATTAATACAAAGGGATAACAGCAGTATGTGACTGAATTTAAGTTTTTCCCTTAGAATTCCTTGAGGAAAGCATACATTTCTCTACTCAACATAATATTTATGTGTTCAATCAAGACTAAAATTGTAAAAATTGGGCAATGGATCTAGTTTTGGCAAATTAGGCAGGTCCTCACAGCAATTGCTGTGTGGGTTGAAAGAAGAGTGGGAGAGCATTCAATTCATTAAACACTCCTACAGCGTTCTATCTTTACTAACAATCTTGCAGAGAATTCTGCATCTATTCTTATTGCTACCAACAATATACAATATTCTTTAACACATAATGTTTCATTTCTATGCCTGCTGGCAAAGCTGCAAAAAACAAAAAGAATGATATGGTCAATCAATAAATAATTTCTCCAGTCAGAATATTAATAAAAACTTTCTTATACCTTGCCCTTAGATGAATGACTCAATGCCAAGGAACATAAACTACCTTGTAAAAGTATCAGTGAGAGAGAAAAACTCTGCACACTGAAGAGGAATGAAAAGGAAGCTACCCAGAAACAAGACCCCTACTCCACACACTGACCACAACTGCCCCACCCTCTTCCTTCACTAGCAGTGTCATTTGAGATGTCCCATTCCTCATCTGTAAAATGGGATAATAAAAATGCCTGCCTTGCAACACCCCAGTGGCAACAAACACACCCCACACCCAGATCTTGGTTTCTAATACCATTTGTCAATAAGAGGAACGAGGGCTCTGTGATGAAATGAATGATTCCAGGACTGAGGCAGGAGATATATAAGATGGTGAATGGGTATGAGTATGGCACATCTTGAAAGTACCAGAAAGTAGAGAAGTACAATTAAAAAAAAATGTTTGACATACAATAAGGGAGATATGTCAGAGAAATACAAAAGTCAACTAAAAGAGTTACCAATGGCAAGCTGGGCATGGTGGCTCACGTCTGTAATCCCAGCACTTTGGGAGGCCAAGGCAGGTGAATCACGAGGTCAGGAGATCGAGACCATCCTGACCAACATGGTGAAACCCCGTCTCTACTAAAATACAAAAAATCTGCCAGATGTAGTGGCGGGCGCCTGTAGTCCCAGCTGCTCGGGAGGCTGAAGCAAGGGATTCGCTTGAACCCGGGAGGCAGAGGTTGCGGTAAGCCAAGATCACGCCACTGCACTCCAGCCTGGGTGACAAAGTGAAACTCCATCTCAAAAACAGAAAGTCTCAAAAACAAAAAAAAGTTACCAATGGCCAAAGCTAAAACAAATTGGGCAACAAAATAAAGTTGTACTGGATTATAATCCACAATATAAAATAAATATCCATGAATCCACACTGATATAAAAATGATGTGATAGGTAGGCAGATAGATAAGGGGGATGAGACAAATCTCATAAGCAGAATAATTCCAAATAATTTATGTGTATACTTCACACCCAAGGAGGTGGAGTATAATTCCTTACTTCTGAAGTGTGGGGTCCACACAGTGGCTTCCTTCCAAGAGAACAGTAATAAAGACCATAATCCTTTATTATGGAAAAGAACAACTTTACAGTGGAGAAAGCTGACAACCCCTATTTCAGCCAGGTAATCAATGTCAGTATGGAGATGATAAGTCATTTTGACAGTATGTACCCTTGATGTGATGTAATGAGAACGGCACTTTACCTATGTGGTCCTCCTCCCAAAACTCATCACCCTAGACTTAACATGAGAGGGCATCAGACGAATCTCGACTGAGAGACACTCTACAAAATACCCAACGAGCACACCTCAAACTGCCAAGGTCATCGAACACAAGGAAAGTCTGAACAATTGTCACAGCCAAGAGGAGTCAGATGTGATCACAAAACCTAATGTGGTATGCTAGACAGGATCCTGGAACTCAAAAGGGACTGCAGATGAAAACTGAGGAGATCTGAATAAAGTACAGTAGGTTCTCAGATAACATCATTTTGTTCAGCATCATTTGATTACAGCATTGACGAGAATGAAAAAAAAAAAATAGATCCCCAGCCCAAGCCACTGTCTGTGTGGAGTTTGCATGTTCTCCCACGTATTTGCATGGGTTTCTCCAGGTAGTCCAGCGAGCTCCCACACTCCAAAGCTGTGCCCATTAGGGAAGCTGGCATGTCTGCATGGTCCCAGGTTGAGTGTGTGTGTGTGTCACCTGCAATGGGAGGGCATCCTGTCCAGGGCTGTTCCTGCCCTGCGCTCCAAGCTGCCAGGATGGGCTCTGGCCACCGCCCTGAACTGGAATAACTGAGTAATTATCTTATTGATTTTTATTAATCTTTCTGAAATGTATGTATAGCTCCTATTTATTTCAGTGGTTAATATTAGAAGTGTTTTGTTCTTTATTTAGAAGCTGGGTGATATTTCTGTAACCAGAAATTTGCCATAGGAACTTAACTCTTGTTCCTATCAATCAGTCTATAGTAAATTTGGCATGTTTAGACGTTGTTTCACTTAAACTCTGGGTTTCTAAGAACTATCTGTGACTTGAATGAGGACTTACTATATGAACTTTTATTTAATGTATCAATATTGGTTCACTAATCGAAACAAAGATCCCATACCAACCTACGATATTAGCAACACGGGAAACTGGGCATCAGGTATACAGGAACTTTCTTTGCCATCTTCTCAATTTTCCTGCAAATCCACAACTCCAAAAAATAAAGTTTATTTTTAAAAATTCCTGCCTTGCCTTCCATACAAGGTTAAATTTTTCAGAAGTTTATGGAAACACATAGTTTGTTAAAAGGCTACACAACTTAAAAATTTAAAATAAATTTAAAAATATTATAGGCTTTCATTTTTTTCACTTTTTTGAAAAAGGAAAGCATTCCATTTCACTTCAGAGGGCTCTTTCCAAAGAATTTTTCCATCCAGGAAAAAAGAAGAAAGGAAAAGAAAAAAGACTGAACAACTATGTCACTGGGTGGGACCCTTGGAGAGGATACTAGAAAAAAGAGAGTTACTGTAAGAGATTACAATCAGAAGTGAATCATATAAGATTATTAGTTTCTTAACTGTAGTTGTGACAGTTTGCATAAATACACTGCAACCACTCTAATTAGGAATGTTTCATTATAACTAACATAAATGATCATTACTTAGACAAATGTTATGATTTTTTTAACCACAGATACTTTCATTTGATATTACTACTGTGTCCTATAAAGGCAAAGAATATTTTGCATTTTCCTTACTATACCATATAAGACTTAAAATACCAAATTATATGTCTTAAATTTTATTTTTTATCTCTTCACTATCATTGATTCTCCTATAAATTATTGACTTTAATATTCATTGTTTTCTTAGGAAAGAACTACTGAAAAACAGCAAAAAAATCAAGAAATTAACATATATATTGGTTTTTAAACCACAGCATTATGAAATCTAAATGGTATATAATGCAACTGGATGTATATTTATCTTCCGAGAATCCTCTCCAACCAGTCCTCCTCTATGCCAGAGAAATGCCACTTAGTCTACATGCTTGGGTAAGGATGTCCCCTCCCCTCCACATCAGCAGTGGCCATATGACCCAAGCCTAACAGCTGTGAGGATTTGCCCCTTAGTCACCTTGATTGATTTAGGAAATAGGTGACCAGGCCAAGTGTTAAATTATCAGAAAAGTGCTTGCTTTAAAAAGCCAGGCCAGGCGCGGTGGCTCACCCCTATAATCCCAGCACTTTGGGAGGCCAAGGCAGGCGGATCACGAGGTCAGGAGATGGAGAGCATCCTGGCTAACATGGTGAAACCCCGTCTCTACTAAAAATACAAAAAAAAAAAATTAGCCAGGCGTGGTGGCGGGGGCTTGTAGTCCCAGCTACTCGGGAGGCTGAGGTAGGAGAATGGAGTGAACGCAGGAGGCAGAGCTTGCAGTGAGCCGAGATCCAGCCACTGCATTCCAGCCTGGGCGACATAATGAGACTCCATCTCAAATAAAAAAAAAAAAAAAAAAAACTTTATGATGGAAATTTGAGGCAACCAGCAGCTGTATTGCTGCCACATTTTGATAGCCTAAGATAAAGCAAACAGAGGCAAAAATAAAGTAACCAAGAAGTGAATAGAGAGAGTACTAAGGATACTAGTCAAATTGCCACATGCAGCAGTTCTTAAACACGGCTTCACCTCTTAGGTGCCCCATTCCATAAACGCTTTTTTGATTAAACAAGTTTCAGTTAGTGTATCATTTAAGATTAGGTTTGGCTGCAAGTGTCAGCAAACTTAAAAGGACAGTGGCTTAGACATTACTGAAGTTTCTATTTCTCGCATTCCAAGTGCAAAGTCAGGCAGTCAAGGGTATGGAAGCTGTGCTTCCCCAAGCCTCACAGAACTCATGTACATTCCAGCTCATAGCTCCACCATGCCCAGGGTGGGACACACCCAAATGGTTCAATATAGCACTGAGACAGACGTCCAGCTGTCACACCCACATTCCAGGCAACAGAACTGAAGAAAGAAGGACAATGTGGAGTAAAAGGAATGTACTGGGGGACTTTACAGGTGGAGCAGCTTTACAAGCTGCTCACTATACATCAGCTTACATCTCACTGGCTAGAACTTGCTGGCCACATGTAGAGGCTGGAATACGTCATCTTTATTCTAAGCAGCCACACACACAATGAAAATTCTATTGTCACAGAAGAAGAAAGGAAGGAATAGACTGGGCGACACTCAGCCTCTCTCACAGCTGGGTTTCTGTAACTTCCAATAAGACAACTATCACAAATCATATGCTACATAATTGCTGTTCTCTCAAGGACTGTTTTTTTTTTCCCAAAATGAGAACTTTTAGGCATTAAATCACTGTAGTATTTATGTTTTGGGAATCCCATACAGCAATGACACATACTTAGAGAACAGAATATTAACACCTAATTTCACATTTTAGACCATTGAGGGTAGAGCTTTATCATGTGGCCCAAAGTTGCTAAGATAAGAATGTGAATTTAATAAGGAATTAAATTCGGGAATAGATAAGGAAATTCAGAAACACAATTTTTAAAAGTCAAGAAACCCAACAAAAACCCTGGTAAAACATAAATAACTGACAGAAAGGGAAACTTGAATGGCCAACTAGAATATGACTTCTGAGTAAAGAAAACAGACTGATTATGAACCTTGACTTTCACTCTCTCCCCAATTCAAATAAAGTAAGATGGAATAGATTTTTCTTTAGATACAGAATGTGAGATAAGTCAATAAGAACAAGATTTCTGAAAAGGTTAAAAAGTAAGTGGAAGAAAGCTAAATGATTTAGCAGACCCTAGAAAGCTGAATGAGGGAGGCTAGCCAATTGTGAAGAAAAATAAAAAGCAACCTGACACAGCCAACAAAACCTCCCAGAATCTGGGACACTCTCAGCTCCCTATGACCAGAAATGGCGGTAAAAGTTTAGCTAAAATGAGGAAAACTGATTGACAGTCCACTTGAGAATTAGTTAGATTTCCACATATCCTCGTGAACACAGCTAGAGGACTGTCCTTCTCAGCCCCAGAAGTCTAGCAGTTTATTGCTAGTGCAGAGTCAAACAAAGGGCCTCCACTGAGAGACTCCATAGACATCCTGTACAAGAGAAAATCATACCAAGAACAGAGTGAGGGAACAAAGAGTGATAAGATGTCCAGTTTCTTCTCATTCAAATTGCAAACTGCTGGCAGCCTGGTCTACAATGGTAGGCAGAAGCTTGAAAGGTTTTTCTATGGAAGACCTAATTAGCCCTAGACTCAAGCCTAAAGACAGTTCCTGCCATCAAGGGTGCAACACATAATAGCCCAGCCAGGTGACTCTGCTGAGAAGAGCACAGACTAGCTCAGAGCTTTCAGGAAGCTGCTTAGTGCCCCACACAGAGATTACAGACATTATTAATGCACTCACCAAATAAGAGGACGTCATTAAAAAAGTGTTATTCTCAGAACAACAAGAAAATTTCTTAGAAATTAAAAATATGATAGTAAAAATTAAAGAATAAATAAGAAGACAAAAAGACAATGATGATGTGGTCTTTCAGAAAGCAGAACAAGACTGAAAACAAGAGCAAAATAATAATAAAATTGGAATTCCAGCGTGGGATAATCCAACATTTGAGAATGAGAGCTAAAGAGAGAAGAGAGAAAATGGAGATAAGAACAGCATCAACCAAATAGGGGATCCCTTGCTCTTCAAATTCTCATTCTCTGAACTCAGGAACCAAAATGAAGAGGAAAGTAAGTTCTGCAATAGTATCTTTGGAAGAAACAGTACCCCAATCCTCTGACATGTCCTAACACTGTTGCTTGCCATCTGAACTCAGTAAATGAATCAATTTGGATACCATGAGATTTCTGGTGATGGTGGTTTTGTTGTTGTTGTTGTTGTTGTTGTTGTTGTTGTTTTTAATTCCCTAAAGGAAGGACTTACGTTTACAGAATGATAGGGCCCACTGAGTATCCTGCAAAACTTGACAAAAACAGGCCACATAAAGGCATGTCATTGAGAAATTCAGAACATCTGGAACAAGACATTTCTACAAGATTTCAGAGAGAAAGAAAAAAAAAGAGTGGGGAGAGAAAAGTAACTGACAAATGTATTGGGAATCTTAATGGCACCCCAATGGAATCTAGAGTGGAAGGATGCTTTGAAATCCCAAAGGAAAATTATTTCCAATCTTCAGTTATAGACCATACTACATTATCAGTCTTGTATAAATGTTAAGATATTTTACACATGCTGGATTTGAAAAAATTCACCTCTCCTGCAATCTCCCTCCTCAGAAAGGATGATATGCTTAGCAAAGAAGAGAGTACACAAAGAAGGAAAAAATCTTGATATAAGGAGACAAAGGACACACAGGGAGGGAAGGATGGTTACGGGTAAGCCTGAGGATGAGGGCTGTGTACAAGGCAAAGCACACCTGATGGCCCCAAGAAGATGTACTTGACAGACACCTCTGGAATCTGAACGCATTGAGAGGACAATCAGACAATTCTGGGTTTGAAGCAGCGATAACAACATCAGAAACTGAAAACACAGAAAAAATTACTGTTATTGGTCTGGTCAATGATTTCTTCAATATGACCCCAAAAGCACAGGCAACAAAAGCAAACATCAACAAATGAGATTCCATCAACCTAAAAAGCTACACCACAAAGGAAACTGTCAACAGAGTGAAAAGACAACCTACAGAATGAGAGATAATATCTGCTAAACATTCATTTGATAAGGAGTTAATATCCAAAATATAAAAGGAACTCAATAGCAAGAAAACAGGCAAAAAAAATCTAAACAGACATTTCTCAAAAGATGTAGAAATGGCTCATAGTTACATGAAAAGGTGCTCAACACAACTAATGATCAGGGAAGTGCAAACTAAAACAACAAGACATCATCTCACAGCTGTTAGAATGGCCATTATCAAAAACACAAATAACAAGTGTTGGTGAGACTGCGGAGAAAAGGGAACCGTTTTACACTGCTGGTGGGAACAGAAATTACAACAGCCATTACGGAAAAGTGTGTAAGTTCTTCAAAAGTTAAAAACAGGACTACCATATGATCTACCAATCCCACTACCGAGTATGTAACCAAAGTAAATGAAATCAGATCAGTATGTTAACTAGATTATCTGCACTCCCATGTTTATTGCAGCAGTAATCACAATATTTGTAACCAAGCTAATTGTCCATCAATGGATGAATGGATAAAGAAAATGTGGTGTGTGTATACATACACACACAAACACACACACACACACACACACACACACACACACACACACACACAGTGGAATTCCGCTACCAACTCTGTAAGAACTCTGCACATTTAGGGACATATTTCAGGCAAACTGGAAAGTATGCTTGGGTGGTGGTGCGAGGACGGGCATGAAACAGGAAGAAGAGTAGAACTGGGGAATGAAGATAAAGAAAGTAAAATGAGTGAAACAGCAGAGGTGTCTTGTCTTCCTGGTACTAGTAAGAGTGGTGGGGCATGAACTGAGGAATAGAACAGACTCAACCATGTACATCAGATGATCAAACATACCATCACCACTCGCCATCACACCCCGCCCCTAAAAAAAGAGAAAGGGGGAGAAAGAATTGGGATCAAGTTAGAAAGAAACAGAAGTAGGATCAAGTAAAAAGGAAAGGGAACTTGGAATTGTAAGATAATAATCCCATAAAGTTAGAGTTATACAGGAAGAATAAGTTCTAACATTCCTTTGCACAGTAGGGTGACTATAGTTAACAATAATATAGTGTGTATTTCAAAACAGCTAGAGGAATGCATTTTGAATGTTCTCCACAAAGAAATTATACATGTTTGAAGTGATGGATTTGCCAACTACCCTAATTTGATCATTACACATTGTATAAAACTATCAAAACATCATAGTATACCCCACAAATATGTACAATTATTATGTATCAATAAACATAAAATGAAACTTAAAGAAAAAAAAAGAAGATAAAGATTCCAAAGTCTGGCTCCAAAACCTTCAAGGTGTATGACTTAAATTTTACCTTTCTATGCCTCAGTTTCCTTATATATAAAAAAGAAAGACAGAACTAACTTCTTAGAGTGATTCTGAGAATTAAACCATAGTCTACAAATACCAGGGTTTTAAAGCTCAGAAAACAGAAAACAGCTCCATGTGCCCATCATTTGGCATCAGAAACATTGTGCACATTGTGTAGGTCTCTCCAAAAAAACTGGGCCACAGACAGGAATTGTCACGCTGTCTGGGTTTACCTGCTACTCATTAGATAATTCTGAGAATTACATTTTAAAATAATTGTTGGAAGCGTCTACTCTTTTTTTTAAGTTTTCTATTACTCCCATTCTTGAAATGACTATTTTCTACTGAAAATAAGTTTTCGGACACTACAGAAAGGAAATAACAATGAGCCAACTTATTAAAGCTGAGAATCAAGTTACTAGGCAGGGAGGCACATTATTTACCCAGCCCAGCGCCACACTCCACCATCATGTGGTGGCCAGATCACATGACACACGATTCAAAGGGAGAATTCTTAAGCAAGTTTCCACTCTAGCTTCCTAAGTTTTAAAGTCAATGTGCCAGAGTCAACATTTGCACATCACGGCCATAAGTAAAGAATCAAGTGAAATCAAACGTCATTGCCTCTACAAAAGGACATCCTTACTGGTGTCTGTCCTTCCCTCCCATTACTACAGCTGAGATGAAAAGTTGAAGGGCAACTGGCTCTCTCTCCCCTGTGTATCGTCTCCTCATTTCTGCCTCATAAACTTCTAAAATACTCCACTCCCTGGCTAGTAGGGTTTTTCCTCATCATCTCTGCCAATGAAATATCTTGTTTTCCCTCTAAAACATCAGTCTTCCCTGGCTACCACATGCTCTATCCACCACCATCATACAAGAAGTCATTAAGAATGCACATGTGTACTTATTCTGCACCAGGAGGGCCCTTGTGTCAATCAGGAAACTATATTATCTAGATTTTATTTTCAATCTGGTTGTATGTTGATAATGAACATCTTCCAATACTTGCTGTAATAAATGAAAATACCTAAAATAATTAAGAATAAATTATGTTCAAAGTATACTTAATACTGCACATAAGCAATTCTACTGAATACAGCATTGATAGTGAAAAATTCCATTTGCCATTTATGGTGAAAAACTGACTATATCCTACACATACTTTATTTATACTAAATATACATTCCTTGTAAGAGAGAGATCTCTCACCTTTCATTAAACTATAAAAATCATGCTAACAAGAAATACCATATATTTTCTTTGTCTTTCCTTCCATTACCACTAACAACAAGGATGATCATGTGTCAGGCACTGTCCTAAGTCCTTCCCATGTATTAATTAATTTAATGCTCTTAACAACCTAATGAGCTAGGGTTAACATCGCTGTTTCATAGATGAGGAAACTAAAGTATAGAGAAGTTAAAAGCCCGCTCAAAGACACACATTAAGCAAGCACTGGAACAGGAAACAAACCCAAGCAGTCAGACCCTGAAACAGTTAACCACTGGCTTCCATAATAGCCAGAATAATGCTTTGCAAAGGTGGAAGTTACATGCCTGGAAAATTGGACTCAGCACAAGCAGATGTGTAATAAGTATAGAATGAATGGTTGCAAGCTTGAATTATTGCATGAATATTCTTGGACTAGAAATGTTTTTAAAATATTGCCTAAAATTATATCAGTACATTGTTAAGAGGGAGAATGAGGTGGAGGGAAAGCAGAAAACTTTGTGGCATGTCTGCATTTTAGTCACAATGAATGGTAAAATGGGACCTAGAGACACATAGTCATTAAAAGAACTAAGGATAAATTCATTCTGTGGGATTAATGGGTACAGAATATTACTATGAACATTTAGAGACATATTTCTTAGTCGTAATTAAGAAAGTATTTGTGTCATATCTTAATGAAATCCCACTCTCAAGAAACATTTGCATGTATTTCATCACATAAAAATAATCTTAGGGCACTTTAAATTTTAAATTGCTCCAGAATATCTTCAATAGGTATTTCATACTACTCACAGTATGAAAATTCTTAGACCAAAGAAAGAAAACAACAAAATATATAAGGTCTGCTCCTAACTCCAAAGACTGACAACTGACAGGCTTGTGAAGGCCACTGGAACAATTCATAAAGAGAAATCAAAGCAACTGACTTCAGAATGATCATTTAAATTTTCAGATGCTTTGGCCAAAAATTTGGTATCATTTATACATGATACAGAATATAAAAAAGCCATTAGGGTAGCTGTAGTCAGAAGCTGGAGTTTTTCCATCAGCATAAAAATCCCAAGGAGAGTCAGCTCACCATGACCTGTATCAATTCCCTTGTAGAGGACCAAGCCCGAGACCTGATGGGAGAGGCTGGCAAGGAAGAGCAAGGAAGTGAATACTTGGTTTTAGAAAGACAGAACAAAAGAGAACTTCAAGATTATCAAGTTCAAATGATTCATTTTACAAATGAAAAAACAACTCAAGGCTTAATGCAGGAGCACATAAGCTTCTAAGATCAGAATCCAGGGCCATTCTCACAACTGTGCTGCCTCCTTTGTTAACGCAATTTTTTGGTGTTCCTAATATATCAAGGTTCCTATACATTTTGCTAACTACATTAACACCATTGGCTTTTATTCACTGGACCGTGTACTTTCCATTCTTGATAGAATTGCTTGTACCTCATTTTCCAAAATAAAAACAATGTCTACGATCTTAAGAAAAATTACTCATAAGCTTAAACATCTTCAGTGCACATATACACTAATTTGAAATTAGCAAAGACTTAATACTAAAGAAAATAAAAGTTCATTGTGTTATACTTTGTATGGACACATGACATTTATTCCAAAACATGATAATACAGCATCACACACATCAGAACATCGCGATGAAGAAGGTAAGAAATTATAATAACAGGGCAAAGAAATTAAGACAAAGAGACGTCAAATATCTTGCTCAAGAGCACCTAGCAGAATATGCAATTGTACAGCAGCCACTGACATTACCAAATATTTTTAAAGCATCAGAAAAATCATGTTAAGAAAAACTGCCATAAGAAAGCTAACAAAGTTGTAACAAGTCAAATTCTGCCCTTTACTCTCTCACCAAAATATCGTGTAGTGTTGGCATCAAGTAGTTGGAAGTTTAGACTTCTATTTCTCAAATCCATTCCATTTACTTACATGTCTTTAAAAGGCAAAACCTTAGCTGTAAAGCAATTTATTAGAAGAAAAAAAATGTTTGTGCTGATGGAACACAACAACAAATCAATACAAAGCATTTATTTACTTTGCCATCAGATTATCTGAGGATGTCTGGAAACTGTATTTTCTTGGTTCTTTACAAGATGCAACAGAAAGCTGCAAAGCGTGCTCCAGTAGGTCTGATCTCGTATCACCAGCCACGCAAGAATATGGAAACAAACTATAGGCACAGTCAACCTTCCACAGTGTTTTTACAAAGCTCTTCTGTTTTCACCTGGGCTTAGCTTCTCTGCAGCCAGAGCTCACCATGGCTCTTACCACGGACAGTCAAGATACGTCCAAAGGAAATTTTCCCTGTAACACTGGAAGGTAGGATAAGCAACGGTGGCAGAGGTAAAAAAACAACCAACAACAATTTACCCTAAACACTGAGTTGTTCTAGCAGCAGGTGGACAATAAGCAGTGTATATAAAACCTCAAGTCTGGGGCCAGGATAAATGGAGGCATGTAAGGCCCAGGAAGGACAAACAGCAGGCTTGGATAATGATATCAAAACAACCCCAAGAACAGTGGTGGATGTGCACAGGTGGGTAACAGAGGCAGAAGAAACAGAAAGAAGCATTGAGCATGAGCTGTGCCAACACCTTCTGAGGCTATCCTCAACCCAGTTCAGGAAAACGTGGGTGCACCTGAGAACTCAGATGCAGACACCTGCAGATACTTGCCAGAAGAGGAAAGCAGGAGGAGGTAAGAGTCCAGCAGCTCCCAACCACAAATGTTTTTAAAATAGGATATAGGAATGGAGGAGGTCTGAGGGAGGAAGAAAGGGAGAGCAAGAGGGAGGGAAAGAGGGAGAGAAGCAGGCAAGAATGGAGCCCACACTGTGATTTAAAGAGAAAGAAAACCAAGAACCATATTGGGTGTACACAGCAGCCCATCAGTTATGCAACATACATGTAACCCAAATTTCACTGACTGTCACTTCTTTCTAAAGCATCTGTTAGGGGATTTGTTCCTGTATGTTCGTTGGTAGTTTTTTAAGGCCTGGCTTTTATTGCTCACTTGTCATTCTACTTACAGTAAAGATTAATAACACTTCATATGGTGTGTGATGAATAAGAAATTCAACTTACACAGCACTAGGTGTAAAATTATGCAGTACATCCATCGCTTTGAGTGCATTAGAATTCGATTTAACATGAAGAGCTCCCTGCACAGAGGGGAGAAGTGAAACTTATCTAAGTATTTGCCATGCTTATTCTACAAATAGGCTCAGAAAAGTAATCTGTGAAAATAAAAATTGTGTTACCCATCTATATTGTTGAACTAAAAAATGTTATTTCGAAGTTACAGTAAACCCCAACTCATCTAAAATCTACTAGACCAAAAAAGCCGAGATTACCATAATTATTTTTGGCTTTAATTCTATGTGTAAAAGAGGAATGGAAAAATATTTAAGAGCCATGTCTGCCTTTTTTGGGAGGGGAGAGAAGGATGAAATTCATCTCAGTGGAAAAATAAATCTGCATACCTACACACCTCCCTTGTGGGGCCTGGTAAAGGAGTGAAAAGACCTGGAGAAAGTATTAATGGGTCTCTAGATGAGCAAAAGGAGGCCCAGAAGTGGGTGTGGGCACAGGAGCCAGAGAAAGTTGCAGTGCTCTGTGTAACTCAGACTCAACATTATTTTTGTACTCTGCAGTGAGAGACAGAGAGACCAGCCATGATGAGCTGCCAGATACAAGCTGCTGAATCCTGAAGAGGCACTTTTAAAAAACATGGTCTAATATTCGATTTCAGGCTTTTTTGTTTCTGAACTTCTGAACTTTTGTTGCCCTTATCTTCATTATCTTCATAAAGTTTACCCAACATGATCTTAATTTTAAAAAAACAGAAAGGCAAGGGAAAAGGGCTGTGTTCCTGTGTGGGTGGAGACAAAGTACAACAGGGACAGCCAGTTCATAATGGCGAGACAGACACAAAGCTGGAAATCCAGCTGCCTGAAACCTCCACCCCATCCCCAGGGACCGAGAGGGAACTGTGACCTCCTCCCATCCCTAATCTCACTGGGCTCCCAAAGAACAGGTTACAGCAAGTACTACACTCTGAGAAGACAAAAGCAATCGAAACGATGGCTACAATGGTAACTGTTAAGACTAAAGCACTCAGCTAGTATAAGACAAAATATCTATAAATAAAAAAGACAATTTTGACCATATCAATCAGTCACTTCCGCCTCCTAAACTGGAATAACAAGTTGCTTTTCTTATCCCTAGTCATTGATATACAGAAGAGACAAGTCAATTCAATGGCCAGAAATTGCCAATGATGAAATTATTCAACTATTTTAAAAGAGAATATATTATCAGCTCTTAAAATTGAGCACAAAAATTCAAAAATGAGAGACAGTAACATCCTGAAAGTTATTTTTGTTATACATAAGGGAAATGAGGAAAAATAAGGGAATGGTAACATTCAAAGGGAGAAGAGAAAGATGAAGAGTAAGAAGGAAGGAGGTCAAGCATGTACAGTGAAGGGAAGAATCAGATGAAAACAGAGATAGAGACTTGGAAACAGGGAAAAACAAAAACTGAAAGAGTTCATGCAGCCACTTTATAGCTATGTAATTTTTTTTTTTTTTTTTTTTTTTTGAGATGGAGTCTCACTCTGTCACCCAGGCTGCAGTGCAGTGGCATGATCTCGGCTCACTGCAACCTCCATCTCCCAGGTTCAAGCAATTCTCCTACCGCAGCCTCCCGGGTAGCTGGGAGTACAGGCATGCACCATCACGCCCAGCTGATTTTTGTATTTTTAGTAGAGATGGGTTTTTGCCATGTTGGCCAGGCTGGTCTCAAACTCCTGACCTCAACTGATCCACCCGCCTCGGACTCCCAAAGTGCTGGGATTACAGGCATGAGCCACGGTGCCCGGCCAGCTATATAATCTTTGATAAGTTTCTCAGAACCTTAGTTTCCTCATCTGCAAAATGGGTGTGAAGGAATTTATCTCATAATTTTATCTTTTTTTTTTTTTTTTTTTTTTTTTTTGAGACAGAGTCTCGCTCTGTCACCCAGGCTGGAGTGCAGCGGCATCATCTCGGCTCACTGCAAGCTCCACCTCCGGGTTCACGCCATTCTCCTGCCTCAGCCTCCCGAGTAGCTGGGACTACAGGCGCCCGCCACCATGCCCGGCTAATTTTTTTGTATTTTTAGTAGAGACGGGGTTTCACTGTGTTAGCCAGGATGGTCTTGATCTCCTGACCTCATGATCCGCCCACCTCGGCCTCCCAAAGTGCTGGGATTACAGGCTCATAATTTTATCATTTAAATAATATATGCAAAAGTAACACACATATAAAAATGCATAGCCATACACAGCAGAGTGTAGAAGAAGGAAAGACATTTTAAAGTATAAGATGATCATGAATGAGACCTGCTACTATGAACTTGGATTGTTGTTCTTATTTTCTACTTATTTGATTTGATTTTAGATTCAGGGTACACATGTGCAGGACTGTTACACGGATATATTGCATAATGCTGGGGTTTGGGCTTCTAATGAGCCCATCACCCATAAATGATCATTGTACCCAAAAGGTAATTTTTCAGCCCTATTCCCCTCCCAATCTCCTGCCTTTTGGAGTCCCCCAGTGTCTATTGTTTATGACTATGTGGACCCACTGTTTAGTTCCCACTTATAAGAACATGCAGTATTTTATTTTCTGTTTCTGACTTATTTCACTTAGGATAGTGGCCTTCAGGTTTCATCCATGTTGCTGCAAAGGACAACAGTTTCATATTTTTATGGCTGCATAGTATTTCAGTGTGTATGCACCACATTCTCTTTATCCAGACAACTGCTGACAGACATTTAGGTTGAATCCATGACTTTGCTATTGTGAATAGTGCTGCAATAAACATACAAGAGCAAGCATTTTCATAGAATTATTTATCTTCCTTTGGGTAGACACCCAGCAGTGGGATTGCTGGGTTGAATGGCAGTTCTATTTTTAGTTTCTTGAGAAATCTCCAAACTGCTTTCCACAGGGGTTGAACTAGTTGTTCCCACGAGCAGTATACATGCATTCTCTTTTTTCTGCATCCACACCAACAACTGTTGTTTCTTGACTTTTTAATAATTGCTATTCTGACAATTATTATCATGTGTAAGATGATATCTCATTGTGGTTTTGATTTGCATTTCTCTGATTAATGATGTTGAGCATTTCTTCATGTTTGTTGGCCACTTACATGTCTTTTCAGAAGTGTCTGTTCATGACCTTGGTCCACTTTTTAATGGAGTTGTTTTTTCTTGTTGAATTCTGTGTGGATTCTGGATATTATTAGCCCTTTATTATCAGAGGCATAATTTGCAAATGTTTTCTCCCATTCTGTAGATTGCCTCTTTATTTTGTTGATTATTTCTTTTGCTGTGCAGAGGCTTTTTAACTTAAGTTCCATTTGTCTATTTTTGATTTTGTTGCATTTGCTTTTGGGGAATTAGCCATAAACTCTTTGTCTAGGCCAATATCCAAAAGAGTTTTACCTTCCAGGGCTTTCATAGTTTCAGGTCTTATATTTAAGTCTTTAATCCATCTTAATTTTTGTATATGTTGAGAGACAGGGGTCCAACGTCATTCTTCTGCACAAAGCCAGCCATTTTCCTAGCACCATTTGTTGAATAGAGTGCCACTTCCCCATTGTTTATTTTTGTCCACTTTGTCAAAGATCAGTTGGTTGCAGTATGTGGCTTGATTTCTGGGTTCTCTATTTTTCTCTATTGATCTATGCATCTATTTTTGTACCAGTACCATGATGTTTTAGTTACTATAGCTTTGTAGTATAATTTGAATTCAAGTAACGTGATGCCTCTAGCTTTGCTCTTTTTGGTTAGGATTGTTTTGGTTGCTCGTGGTCTTTTTTGTTTTCATACAAACTTAAGGATTTTTTTTAATTCTGTGAAGAATAACTTTGGTATTTTCATAGAAATTGCGTCGAATCTGTAGATTACTTTGGACAGTTTGGTCATATTAACAATATTGATGCTTCCAATCCATTTGTTTGTATCAATTAAAATTTCTTTCATTAGTGTTTTGTAGAACTTGTTCTTAAGAAGACATCTTTCGCCTCCGTGGTTAAATGTATACCTAGGTTTTGTGTGTGTGTGTGTGTGTGTGTGTGTGTGTGTGTGTGTGTGTGTTGTAAATGGGGTTGAGTTCCTGATTTGGTTCTCAGCTTGAACATTACTGGTGTACAGAAATGCAACTGAATTTTGTACACTGGTTTTGTATCCTACAACTTTACTGAAGTTGTTTATCAAGTCTAGGAGCCTTTCCAAAAAGTCTTTTGGGTTTTCTAGGTATAAGATCATGTCATCAGTGAACAGAGATAATTTTACTTCCTCTTTTCCAATTTGGATGTCTTTTATTTCTCTCTTACCTGATTGCTCTGGCTAGGCCTTCCAGTACTCTGTTGAATAGGAGTGGTCGTTTTCTATTTTCTAAAATGTTCACTGATCTCTATTCACAGGTTTTAACTTCTTGAACTTTACTCCTGAAAAAGCACTTCACTCTTGATAGAGCACTTATTTCCTACCAGAAGAGAAATTATTTTCTAGTAGACAAGGGTGAGGGGAATAGTACCATCTCATGGGCTAAGTCTAGACCTTGGTCCCTGGGTTACCATGTGTGGTCCAATACTTTCAACACAAACAAAAATGCAGCTATCGAATCAAGGCCTTGAGGCATTGTACAATAAAGTAACATTCATCATAGTAAGAGTTCACATTTACTTTGGTCTTTTTATGTAGGAGGTACCAAATGAGGCATTTCAGATATATTCTCTCAAAACATCACAACAATCCTTTAAGGTTAAGTTCTATCAATAAGGTCATCTTATAAATGAGGAAACTGAGGCCCTGATATGTTAGGTAACTTAGCCTAGGTCATATAACACTGAGGGAGGAACTAGGTTTCAAACACAGATAGGTGGGTTCTGGAGCCTAGATTTTAATCACTAAGACAAATTTCATGATCCTTAAGAAACTTCTAAGTTCCAAAGACAGATGAAATCAAGGTCCAGAAAAATTTAATATAAGCATACTACAGTTTTTCCTAATTTCCCTCTAAAGTGGCACGCCAGTTATTGCACACAGTGACTTTCAATTAGACTCATCCATCTAATTTCCATGATACTTCCTAGACTGTGAGACCACAGATAAAAAAAACACTCTGGGGTCTCAGTTTCTTCACCTGTGATTAAAAACAATCCCAATGATGCCCCAAGTTCTATCAAATAATGAAAAATTACTCTGCAACCTCTGCCATAACTTCCAAGTATCCCGAGGCTAATCTGATCCTTTTCCCACTGAAACATGGTGGCACTCTCTGAGCAAAAGTCTTTAATTTGAAGGAAGCATCCTCCTAAATAAAGGTTCAATTACTTTGAATACATAAAGTATTGTAGAAATCAAGGTCACACATGATTTTTATACCTTGACGTTATATGATAGCTTTCTGAAACTTTTAACTGGAAAAAATATAAAAGTTGTGCCTTTCTAACCATAAATTTTAAGAAGTAAACAAAAGAATATATGAATATATAAGCCTTAGTCACATATAAACACCTATACTACATACTTTGGTGGGGTTTTTTTGCACTAGTGCTTGCTTTCAGAAGAAAAGTGCCAGCAGAGTCTTCCTCAGTTGTCTTGAGACTGTGGTTACCCTATTTCTAATAAACAAGGCAGCTTCCTGTCTCTGGCTTCTCATTGCTAAATCAGGGTTGAATTCTGGCAGCTTTCATAGCCCTGACCCCTGAGTGCACCCATGTTAAAGAGTGTCTGCTTTGCTTCATTCCTTATTGTAAAAAACGACTCATCATGGAGCACCTCTTGTTTTAAAATCTTGCTTTTCATCAGTGAAGCTCAAAATGAGTTAATTTCTTACACTCAAAACTTAGTCTCTCATTTTCTCTATATTTGTCTCTATTTGGTTGATGTATCTGGACTTTTTCTAAGTCTCTAAAGGGATGAAGCTGTGTACACTTTTAGATCGTTTCGGAAGTGGTTAAAACAGCATCCTGTAGATGATTTTATGATCAATCAAGTATTCATTTATGCTTTTCTCTTAAGCATCTTTAGTGACTGAGCCCATAAGGCAAGAGTTCATAGTCAGACAATTAAAATGCACTTCATGTTACAAAACAATTTTTTTAAACAAGTGATAGAACTTGTTCTTAAGGGTTTAAAAATGCAATTTACAAGTATTTTCTTCCACTTTTGGGTTGTTCTGAAGTAATTTACTGTGCAGCATGATATTCAATTTGTCTTCAATATGCTGATAAATTATCTATAAATCTGTCTTTGTTTTGCTTGTAATCTCTTACAGAGCTGTGTCAGCAAAGGGCATCCTTTGCATTTCTGACCCTTTTGTGTTAAAAAAGAAAAATGAAAAAATCCATCTAGCTCTAGAAACAAAAGATTTCATCTCCAGCTTTTCACCATCACCATTTTCCTAACCCACAGGAACCTATTTTGTTGGATGGTTGGTCCCTTGACAATGAGACCCCACTTGAAATAACCTGAAAAGGCTAGAGATCCTCTTCACCCACTTTCTGTGTGGGCCATTACACAAGCCCTCATGCTTCCCAGAGATGTCAGAGCCCCAGCTGGTGTGAAATGGTGATGCTGTCAGTCAGCAGGAAAATTTTTTGCTTCGGAAAACCTCTCTCTCTGAGCTTCCTCTGTGCCGCACCTCCAGCTGCCTCGGTGCACCATGTCAGGGTGCTAAAATAGCTCAGGCTGGATGACTTCACTAGTTCTCACAAACAGGCCAGTTGGCAGAACTCTAATGCAGTCTGCTCCTGAGTGGAAGACATTTTTTTTTCTCCCCACCATCCTCTAATATGAATACTTAGTTTCATTTTGACTCTGGAAGAAGTCTCCTTTCTGGGAGTCAATTCAGCACAAACTTAATGCAAACATTTCAAAATGCTTTAAGGAGGCTTGAACTAAAGAGCTACCCTAAAGCCAATACCACGCATTCAGACTGCACTATTATTTCCTATGCTAACCTTCAAGGACATCAAAACTGCTAGGTAAATTAACCTTATTTAACAACCTTCATATTTCATTTATCTTAGGGCCAAATATCTTCCTCAAGAATAGTATTAATAACTGATAATCAGCCAAGATTTTAAAGTCTTATTTCTCAGGTTTACTCCTTTCCCACAAGTAAGGAGGTCAACAGAAAATATCAAAGTAAAAATTAACTACCACTACATGTACTCAGCATAAAATGACAGGGGGCCTTTAAAGGCAATGTCCTGTAATCACAGCAAACTTTAGTGATTAATACTCAAATAGATTTGAAATTTTTTATAGTATAAGGTATTCATGCACTAAAAAAGGTGTTCTGTATTAGACTACCAAATTTTATTTTAGTATTTATAATTTTCCCTTATAGTTTTTCACTTCCTTTTGTAATTACCACATGCTAGCAAAAAAATACTACAAGAAAACTAGAACCTTCTGATGTTCCAGTATCCTAATTCAGTGCTGTGCCCAAGCTGCCCTTTGATTCCAAAAGACAGCATTTAGATTAACCGCTTCAGTGCCCTGTGGACACAAAATTTACGCCCAAAGAGAAAGCTTCCATATGATTCTATAGACATGAGCTAATAAAATAATTTGGTTCACTGGTTTAAGATGGTTCCTCTAAAAGGGGTGCAATCCCTGTCCCCAAAAGAGGAAAAAAATCACAAACATTCTATTCCCAGCACCCCTCAGTTCCTCTCACTATCTGTCCATTACAAACAGCATCTAAATACCACTGCCATCTTGCAACGGTGATGGTGGAAAACCACCCCTCTCCATCACCAAGAAAAACATCACAGGGATTCTCAGAGAACACATAGGCTCATATATAACTGTATATTTTTAAAATGCATTTTACCATACAATGATTTGTTCATTCCATAAACATTTGCCTAGTACCTTGCATGTAGCAGGTATTACATATGATTTTCTACAGGCATGAACAGTGCCTTCGTGGATTTCACTCACTCAATATTTAGTTAAGTATTATAAAGTCACATAACTTTAGCAAAATGAGACATGGGTGGCTGCAATCGTTTTGTTTATGTTAATCCAGTGACTTACAAAATTTGGTGTTGATGATACATCCAAAGAAGCATTGGAGTCCAGAATTATAATAACCAGGGACATTTTGGACATAGTCCAGAGACATGACCCTGAAATTAAGAGTTATCATGTCTCTCTGCTGTAGAGGCTAATAAACAAAGACACAATGGAGATTCTGAATGCTGAAAGGTCAATTATAAATGTCATTACAGACACAATAATTCACAGAGGAATGAAATAGGCTGAGTAGTTTGTGATGCTGACTGTACTAACCATCAAATTTTAGACCATAAAGGACCTTAGATCTAAAAATCTCACACTGTACTAATGATGTCTAGAAAGTTTGCGTGATTTGTACAAAGTCACAAAGTCACACAGGTACTAAGTTATCTCAGAATCAATGTTAGTTTTATTCATCCTGCATTCTTCCCATCATACTACTCTAAGTCTGATTCACACACACTCATGTATACATTATTCTACTGTTTTTGACTCATACACAAATATACATGTACACACATACACATACTTGTCTGCCCAATTCAAACAAAAACACACACTTCAGTACTCTGCTTCTGATTCATATATACACAGACACAAACATTATACTCCCATATCCTGATTCATATACACATACATTCCACTATCCTCCATCTGCTTCATACACACATTTTACTGATTCATACATACAATCTGCATACATGTATCATATTACTCTGTATCTGATTCTTCCACACACACACACACACGTATATATATATATACACACTATATACTACTCTGTATCTAATTCATATGCACATACATATTGGCATGTATATACACACTGAAATTTAAAACAGCAAATCATGGTCATATTCAAAACACATATATTTTAAAGTGAGAAATTCAGGTGTGAGCCAGACACTTGTGTAACTATGTCAAAGTTACTATAACTTATACAATGAAGTAATTTATCTGGATCTTCATTTACCTCTATAAGAGTCCCCAAAGAATTGAAAGAAATAAGACCTATCATGATGCAGAAATTCAGTGAACCCATAGGCATCCATCTGCATGAAAATTTTTGTCAGGTCAAGGATGAGAATATGAGTGTTTGTGTGTTGTACTGTTTTCTGTAATATGGGATAGAGAAGTGGATATACACAGAATCCAGGGACAGATGATCATATTCTGTGTCCTTGTTCCAGGATAAATTCCCAGTTTCTGAGCCCATGAAGCAGTGTAGGAGTGATGTGAGGGAAGTGCATGAGCAACGTGGCTTGGGACCGCAACTACAAAGTGTGACCTGAGGAACATCCTCCCCTCTCCTCAAGGGCTGGCAACGTAGAGGGCTCTGAACGATCTCTCTAGACATGTGACATGAGGATTCTAACTGGAGTTAGAATCTCAATGATAAGCCCCTCACAGAGGTTTTATGAAGAAGGGGAGCAAGCAGTAGACAGAGATGGAGAAGACTCTTCAGGATAACTAGCTGATGCAGTAATTCACATGTACATAGAAGACATTCCTGGGGACGTGGACACAAAAAGATTAGGGAGACTTTATGGAGGCTAGAGGTCCTGCAGGAGCAGGGAGGTGCATAAACAGAAAATGTGGATTGTTGTGGATTATATGCTCCATCCACATCCACAGGTCAGTAAGGCCCGTGGACCTGCAGGCAGCACTGAGAAGACAAGACTATGAAGAGGAAATATGGAACCCAACATCTGTGGGTTTCAGACTGTAGGATGTTATTCTCAAAAAGTCGACTGAAGCAGATGGTGAATATTATGAACACTTGTTTTCTTAAGCTACTTGCTCTAAAAGTCCAGCACACTTTTCTTTATCCATAGTTTTTCTTCATTATTAAATATATCCATTACCAACTCGTAAATACATTATATTGAAAGAGCCTCTGTAGGATGGGCCTGGTGACTCAGGCCTATAATCCCAACACTTTGGGAGGCTGAGGTGGGAGGATCGCTTGAGCTCAGGAGTTCAAGACTAGCCTGGGCAACATAGCGAGACCTTGTTTCTACCAGAAATCAAAAAAATTAGCCAGCATGCACCTGTAGTCCCAGTTACTCAGGAGGCTAAGGTGGGAGAACCACTTGGGCCTGCCTAGAAGGTTGATGCTGCAGCAAGCCATGATCCAAACAATGAGGAACTGCTTTTATGAGCCCTTTAGATAAATTATAGTTTTAATTAAAATATAAAAATAAAACACCAAGAATAATCATGGTGATGTTGTATGTGAATACATATCTCTTCCTGGATTTTGCTTAACATTTAAATATCAAAGATAGCTGTCTTTGATAGTCCTCCCAAACTGGGCAGCACCATCACTCTGGCCTTCGAAGGGAGCTATAAAGCTCGCTAGTAGTCAACTCTTAAAAATGGGGCATTATTCCTAAAAAGGAAATATACAGCTTTAAGCAAATAAACAATAGGTACTTTGAAGACCATTTTAAAGAACTTATCCATAGCCCAAGATAAACATCTGCTAAGGATCAAAAAGATCAGGCCCTGGGCAGGGGCTTGGGGACAGTGTGGACAGGGACACACATAGCTAACTGCTTTTCAAAAATTGGAAAATTAAAGCCCTCCTACCAAGGATTACAAGAAAACCCTCAAAGTTTAGCAGGTCAAGTACAAACTAATAATCAGGCCTGCCAAGAAAGAATTTGAACAACCTTGCAAAGTATTCCAAAGAAAATAAAAAATGTTGCTTAACAAGATAAAACCCTTGAAAATGAAGTGAGATTTTCTGCAAAGCATGTACATCAGATGAAAAAGAGTCTGTATATGAAATTGAATACCTTTGTCCTTGGTCTCTATGAAGTATTAAAAATATTGTAAATACTAAGTTATCTTTGGAAACAGGTTGCAGGAACTAAATCAAACAATTACCAACCTAAGGAAGAGTCTAAACCTAATTATTACATTAGATATAACAAAAGCAAAGACCTGTTTGGCATTATCACAGTGTTAAAAACTCAAGAGGAAATGTGTAAATTGTTGGCACAGATGTAAAACCTGAATTACAACTAATCACTATATAGAAGGATGCAGTTGCTAATCGGGTACCTATCCACAAAATGTTCAAAATAAAGGCCTTTCAAGTATTGAAGAAACTACATATTGAAGAAAAAAACCACAGGAATTAATGATGTGATATGATTGAGCACTCACTCTACTTGATAGCAATCAACAGACAGTAACCAACCAAAGAATAGTTTTAAAAATTACATTTGGCCACGGTGAAAGCAGTGGATAAATGACAGAGAAAAAGATATATAAGCATGCACACTTCCAGGAGACAGGTGCTCAAAATGGTCTTATTTAACATTTTTATAAATGATGTCAGGGAAAGGGTATACAGGAAAGTAGGCAAGTTTGTATTAAGCTCTTCTAGTTACCAAAATGCCATGTAACAGAGATAAAACATCCTTTTAGCAGCAATCTGATAAATATGGTAGAATCCTTTTAACCAACTTCCGCTTAACCAACTGTCCAGATTAACCAATGAGCTCCATTCCCCTTGTAAATCATACTGACTGATGCACCTGGAATGTGACCAGACAGCTGGCTCCTCTCTGAGCAGACCGAGTACCTCAGCTCCCATCAGCCAAGGCACATTTTTAATAAGAGGTTTTTATCCTAAACATGTTTATGCAGTAATGCCTTATTTTTAAAATGTGATTTAATTAAATGATACATTACTTAAGGAAGTGAAATAAGAGGATGAAATGCAGCACAGTGTCTATTTCTATGAAAAATAAGTTGTATGTTTTGAAAAATTTTAAAGATTCAGCTACTATAACAATTTTTTAAAACAATTTTTAATACTGAATAAGGAAGCTATCCTAATTGTACTACAATGGAAAAAATAAGAAATATCTTCAAAAGTGTTTACTTCTCTTTAAAGAAATATCAGAAATAATGGACAATCCATCATGGCTGTAATCCTGGTAAGAAGGATTAACACTAAACTCCATCTAGGGATTCATGCTGGAAGAAAGTGTGGATCCTACATCCAAAGTTTGATAGAAGATGTATTTTTTACGTGTTATGTTCAAATAAAATTTTTTTCTTTTTTCTTTTTTTTTTTTTTTGAGACTGAGCTCTGCTCTCTTGCCCAGGCTGGGGTGCAGTGGTGCAATCTCAGCACACTGCAGCCTACACCTCCCAGGTTCAAACGATTCTCCTGCTTCAGCCACGTCAGTAGCTGGGACCACAGGCATGTGTCATAACACTCGGCTAATTTTCGTATTTTTAGTAGAGACTGGGTTTCACCATGTTGGCTAGACTGGTGTCGAACTCCTGGCCTCAAGTGATCTGCCCACTTTGACCTCCCAAAGTGCTGGGATTACAGGCATGAGCCACTGCACCCGGCCTATTTGAATAAAATAATGAAGGTATGTATACATCATCTTTATACTCCTCTACCTTTTAACTAACTTTTTGACAAACTGACCAACTATTGATTCTTACTTCTGTCAAGGCTCCTGTGTATTTATTGTCATGTCTTCTATGTGCCAGGGACTATGACAGCTGCTGTGAATACAAAAGAGACTAAGGTTTTAGCCCTCCAAGTGGTCAAATGTAATGGGATAGACAGACATGCTAACAAACAGTAGCTATTCATCATACTAAGCATTGTAAGCAAAGGTGACCCCTGAATAACACAGGTTTGAACTGCCTGAGTCAACTTACATGTGGCTCTTTTTCTCCAACCAAACACAAATGAAAAATATAGTACTAGAGGGAAGTGAAGCTCTATATATGGAGGGCTGACTTTTCCTATAGGTGGTTCCACAGGGCAGGACTTGACTATGCACGGATCCTGGAACAAATCCCCCGCGAATATGAATGGACACTGGAAAAGCATTCTGTTAAGCATGGAAAAGAAAATAAGTCTGGAGAGAGTAGAGTTGATGGTGGTGAGGCCTGCAGAGTGAGTTATGGTGACACAGATGAGGTACGAAGGCACATTCTGACAGATCATACGTGCAAAAGCATGGAGCAACACCACAGGTCCAGGTACTAAACATCCCAAATAGTGGAGAGGTTGGAAAGGCTGGGTAGAAACAAGACCAGGAGGACAAAGTTATTTGAGTTTTAGACCATAAATTATGGGGAATCATATATTTTAAACAAAAGAGTGACACAATCAGACATATTTTAGCATAGTATCTTTTCCAACAGTTTAGAAAATGAACACAGGTAACAGAGGCAGAAAATAGGAGATTACAAGAATAGTCCAATAAAAAAATAGAAGAAGAATATTAAGAAAGGTATATCAGCATGACTTGGTGACTGATGAGATGTGAAAAGAGTGAAGGATAATACTGACTTAAAAATGGTTCCTAGGTTTAGGAATGTCACATCTGGTGGTCAAAGATTCATTAATAAAAATAGGAAATGAAGGCATTTTAAAGCAACAGATAAAGAACAAAGTTGTGAACATGATGAGTTTGAAATGCTATATATCCAAGAAAGAGATGACAAATATGAAGCTGGCCCTCACCAGCTAGTGCTCAAGAGAGGTGAAGAGATCTATTTAAGGACTCATTACTCTATGGGTAGAATTTGAAGCCGCAGAAATAAATGGGCACATGATTTAAGGGCAAATAGAGAAACGAGGAAGACAGATGAAACTCTTTCAAATGCCAAATTTAGAGACAAGAAGGAGAGGAGACCCATCCACAAGACTACAAAGTGACAGGAAGCAGCAGCAGCATAGGAATGACATGAGAGCCAAGAGAAGAAAATTAAAGCAGGAAGTAATCAACCACATCAAATGCAAAAGCAAAGTCAAAGAAGATAACTCATGAAACCACTGTGCTTAGCAGGTAAACGACCACTAGCCAAGACAGAGCTTCGCAGCAGGTGTGTACACTCAGGCACCTTGAGTTGGAGACAGAATGGACTATGAAGTGGGGACAAGCTCTTAAGAAGCTCTCCTTCAGCCAAGGGCCAAAGAGGGCAAGAGTCTTTTCTAGAGGATGAAAACAGAGGAATATGGGGTTTTGTTTGTTTGTTTGTTTTTTCAAGATACAACTTTAGAGACTGGACCCTGCCAGCAACAGCCACCATCCAAAACAACTCACCTTCCGCAGAGTGAGGGGAAGGATGGAAGAGGACTAGGCAGGGATAGGCCCACTAATTGGTCATGAAGAAGCTGACGGAGATCTTGACTTACAGAGATCTACTGTCTTGGTGAAGCAGATACTAATCTATGAGAGTGAGAATGGCATTGTTAAGGCAGCAGGAATGAGAAGGGCAATGAAGTTTTAAAGCTCCCTGGGTGGGCAATGCAGCAGACCTGAGACTCTGGGGTTGGGTCTGTAACATTTCCCTTATAGATAAGTAAAAGATATTTCATGAGGGAAAAAAAATAATTGATTGAAGTTTGTGGGAACATGGATGGCAGTTGTGAATAAACAGGAAGTGGGTCCAACAGTCACTATGAACAACTTATAGAAGACAGCTCTCTAATACTGTTAACACAACACAAATATCAACAAAATATAAGCATTACCAAATAGAACTCAAAACAAAAATTACCTTTACAGAACTGTGATGCTCTTCATGTTAACCACCACACCCTAATAAGTAATGCATGTTAAAGATGACAACTACTTACACTTTATTCATCATGAGAATGGAGAGTACTATATAAAAATAATACGGAGTTTCAGTCTAGAAACATAAACTAAATAATCTATGGAATCCTAGTTGCCAAGAATTTTATAACACCGTTTGTCCATCTCACCCTGGCAACAGTACACCCAGGAGTATTTTATTAAATCCTGAGACAAATACAAATAATATAAAGAAAATGAATCAATTGCTATTTCATATGGCAGGTGTTAAACCTATAATCCGCAAGACTAAAATTTTTTAAAACTTCATAAAGTTTTAAGAAATGACTGGGGCCGGGCGCAGTGGCTTCCACCTGTCATCCCAGCACTTTGGGAGGGTGAGGTGGGCGGATCACAAGGTCAGGAGATCGAGACCATCCTGGCTAACACAGTGAAACCCCGTCTCTACTAAAAAAAAAATACAAAAAAATTAGCCGGGCGTGGTGGCGGGCGCCTGTAGTCCCAGCTACTCGGGAGGCTGAGGCAGGAGAATGGCGTGAACTCGGGAGGTGGAGCTTGCAGTGAGCCAAGATCGCACCACTGCACTCCAGCCTGGGCGACAGAGCGAGACGCCGTCTCAAAAAAGAAAAAAAAGAAATGACTGAATGGCAAACCGAAATGGATTCAAAGAAACAAGTAGTAGCTTAAAGAAATTAAGATACGAGTGAACTATGTTAAAGGGGCAACCCCATCATGAAGCTACAGGGGAGAAAACTGATTGGTCATGGGTCTGATTGTGTATGGTGATTTCTTATTTTAAATCAATACCAATGGGAAAGAATGAACAATTCTCCATGTATTAACAGAAGAGTGTTAGTGTAATGTAATGAATAGCATCTTCTAAATCTTCCTCCCCGACCCCCGCACCTGAACAACTGGACAATCTACCACAGAAACTTACATCATACAATATAGAATACTGGGGTAGTATCCAAACCTCCTTATGAACCTCCAAGTTCTCTCTACAAAAGAAATTTTAACTAGAAATGCAAATTTACCTGGAAATAGATGAAGGCAGATCAATGCCATTTGGCTTCACTTCAAATTATATTCTACCTTTATTACAACTCAAGTGATTATATATTATCATACATTTCTTTTGTACCTATTAGCACTTAATGGAGTGTCTGGAATATGGTACATGCTCATTAAAAAGAAATATGAAAATATGATAATGAAAAATGCATGAATTCTTATCAACTCCTAAATGTCTACTATTTCCAAGATCTTTTTAAGAATTAAGAAATACAAAAATATATATATATATATATATATAAGATTATCTACAAGAAACTAAACAACATTAAAAATAGCATACAATCTGCCAGGTACAGTGGCTCACGCCTATAATCCCAGTACTTTGGGAGACCAAGGCAGGAGGATTGCTTGAGGCCAGGAGTTCAAGACCAGCCAAAGCAACATAACAAGATCCTCTACAAAAGATTTAAAAAGTTAGCCAGGTGTGGTGGCACATGCCTATGGTCCCAGCTACCTGGGAGGCTGAGGCAGAAGGATCCTGAGCTGCAAGCTGTGATGGCTCCACTGCACGCCACCCGGGTGACAGAGCAAGACCCCATTTCTGTGTGTATAAATACATACATACATACAAAAAATAGCACACAATGACTACAATGTAAGCTACAATTTTTGAAACTCTCCTTTCTTAAATAACCCAGCATCTGTGTTGTCACACTCCTCAGACACTGCTGAAGGTTGTCAAGAAGTAGCTAATATGACCATTGATATGGTTTTGCTGTGTCCCCACCCAAATCTCATCTTGCACTATAGTTCCCATGATCCCCACATGTCATGGGAGGAACCCGGTGGGATGTAATTGAATCATGGGGGTGGGTTCTTCCCATGCTGTTCTCATGATTGTGAGTGTCTCATGAGATTTAATGGTTTTATAAGGGCAGTTCCCCTGCAGATGATCTCCTGCCTGCTGCCACGTTAAGACGTGTCTTTGCTCCTCCTTTGCCTTCTGCCATGATCGTGAGGCCGCCCGAGCCATGTAGAACTGTGAGTCCACTAAACCTCTTTTTCTTTACAGATTACCAAGTCCTGGGTACTTCTTCATAGCAGTATTAAAATGGACTAATACAGCCATCTATTTGACTAATTTTTTTTTCTTTTTTGCTCAGGAATTCTGATCACATGATTTTAAAATACAAGATTTTTTTAAAAATCAGTTATTTGCCATAGATTGAGGGTAGGACAGTGGAATCACATGCAGTAATGTTGACCTTTGTACTTCCGTAAATCTCTCTAAGACTTTTTTGAGGCATAGGAAGTTCTAAATCCTGCTCAATGCTGCTTAAGGAAATGCTTTGTTCAGGCTGTTTTTAAAGAAAACAGTCAATAACTATGCTTGTTTCTTTGAGTTCAGCTGCACCAGCTGCTGACTTTAATGACACTGAAATTAGGAAGTTTCGTTCTAATGGTGGCCACACAGAAGCTCCATTGGTATACCCAAAGGGTTACCAAACAAAATATTTTTTAAACAGGCACACACCAACACACACGTCCACAAAATACACTATTTGCAAAATGGAATAAGGAGTCAAATGGCCCAAATACAAAGTATAAGGATTGAGGGGGGAATGCAGTGTGAGGGAAGAACCCCAAAGACTAAACTCCAATCACTTCATTTACAAAACAAAAGCTGAATTTACTTTTGAAAATATTTTCCTAAGAGCATGGGGCATGCTATGTCTCTAGTTATCATTATGCATGGTCGCATACATAAATTTAATAATGCCAATAGTAACAGCAAAGACTCAAACAGAAGGAATGCCTTGTTAATAAGCTTTGCAATCTTTCTTGCCCCATTTTATATTTTCAATAGAAGCACTGCAGAAATATACATAACCCAGCAATCTATACCTGTTTACTCTTATTTAGAAGACATTTTCTATAGGCTGAGAGGCTGGAAAGCTAGAAATAACCAAGTAAAAGAATCACTGATTAAAAAGCAATGTAAAACACTGTCCCTTCTGCTACTGTTTTCTCACTCGAGAGAGAGAGAGTGTGTGTGTGTGTGTGTGTGTGTACGCATGCACAGATGCATGTGCACATTTTGCTACTTTGAAGCACTCTTTTTCAGTATGTCAAGTCAACTCTAAAACATCCAAGCAACTCCAGGGAAGTACAGGAGGGATGAACAAACCCAGTGAGCTCTGATAAACTGGTACAGGAAGACAGCATGTGTCCTCTTGCTCCCAGAGAAGGAAATCTGCCAAGAGGCCAAACAGGGTTCTAAGACCTGCAGAAGGTCTCCTGGGACAGCCTTCTCTAACTTAAAACCCACCAAAATATCCATTTTCCCTATCATCTAACTGGACTCTGATCTTACCCAAAACTCCATAATTCAGTGGATCCCAGGTACCAGGTACCATTCCAATGCTTGGAATGTTCCTGGATATCAATGATTAGGCCCTCATGGCCTAATCACCTCTTAAAGGCCCCACCTCTTAATACCATCACATTGGCCATGAATTTCCTTTTTATTTTTTAACTTTTATCTTAGGTTTGGGGGTACATGTGAAAGTTTGTTATATAGGTAAACTCATGTCATGGGGGTTTGTTGTACAGATTATGTACAGATTATGGAGGATTCATGGAGAAGGGATACCAAAGTTACCTGTCTTAACCAACTACATCCTGATGGCTTAAGCCTGGCTAAAGCTGGCATGTTCCTGACTAGAAAGGGGAAAAAGACAGACAAATGAGGAAGTGACAGATAATGCTTGGAATGTTCCTGGATATCAAAAAGGCATAATTTCTACAAAGGAACTGAAGCACACAGCACAGCAGTATGCCAAGAGGGCTCAGCTGTGATTCTATTCAATTCAACAAATATTTATTAGGCATCTTCTGCCAACTCAAATGTAAGAAGGATTCCAAATTGTATTTATATCCTCAGGATATAAAACAGTGCTGGAACAGACAGTAGGCACTTAATAAATGTTGAAGGAAGGAATAAAAGGAAAGGAAGAAAAGGACAAGAAGGAAGGGAAGGAAGGAACATCTACAGAGCAGGAATTTACTAAGCACTGAGGATGTGAAGATAAAAAATATGGCAAATTAGCTTCAAAGGTTCTGGCCAGTGATTTAGTCAGGGTCCTTTTCTCCATTTTCTAATCTAGCTTTGGTTTAATCAGTCCTTCTTCTTGAAGGATCAGACAGATAAAAGGTAAGCTAGGTTAAAAAAATAATAATAAGCTGCAGGTTTCTGTTACTAAAATTTGATAGCAAGAATGTAAAGCAATGGCTCTCAATCCTGCCACACATCAGAATCATACAGGAAACTTAAATTGGCCAACTATTGACATGTAGGTCCCATGCCAGATTAAATTACCAATTAAATTACAATCTCTGGGGAGTAGGTAAAGGTACTAGTATTTTTAAATACTCATGTGATTCTAATCTACATCAAACATTGAGAACCACTGATCATTAAACAATGCTACGTAAAGTCTTCTGCCTATATTCCACTGTGAACTTAATAAGCAAAAACATAAATCTACATTTAATAACCACATGTATGTTTATAGCTCCTCCCACAATATAGGAAACTCATACGTTTAAACAAACATCAATGTACTTTGTTTCTCTGACTACACACAAAAAAGTGGAAAAACAGTAAGACACTGATATAACAACAACAAAAAGCCATACACACAAGACAGGCATTTTAGACATCTAGTAAAATTTTCCCAGCCCAGCACACCAGCAGAAAGTGTCTCTAAATGGCTGAGAAATAATTACAGTATAATTAAAGGTTTTCAAACACAATTCTGACATTAACTTGAAGATTAATTATTTTGTTATAATTACCTATACTTTCTTAAAAGCAGCTCTGCTCTTTACAGCCAAAAACTGAAAACAAGCCGGATATCTCTGAATACCACTACTTTAAAAGTAGGTTTTCTTATGTTCTAAAATTAATTGTGGTGATGGTTGCACAACTCTGAATATATTAAGAACTAAAGAACTGTACATTTTAAATAGGGGAATGGTATGGTACATAAATTATATCTTGATAAAGCTATTATATTTTTTAAAAGAAAATTTTAAAAGGTAGATTTACTTTCTTCACTATATTTAAAATATGACTGTTTTCATAATTGCACATCTTAGTGCATTTGTGCTGCTATGATAAAATAACCTAGATTATAAAAACAAAATAACCTAGGTAATTTATAAAGTAGAGAAATTTTTTTCCTCACAATTCTGGAGGCTGGAAAGTCCAAGATCAAGGGGCTGGAAGGTTTGTCAGACAGGTGAGGGGTATTCTCTGCCTCCAAGACGGTGCCTTGACCCTGCATTCTTTGGAGGAAAGGAACACTGTGGTGTTCCCCACACAGTGGAAGGTGGAAGGGCAAAGGAGCTGAAGGCTATGTGAAGCCTCTTTTATAAGGGCCTTAATCCCATTCATGAGAGGAGAAGCCCTCATGGCCTAATTACCTCTTAGAGATCCCACCTCTTAATACCATCACATTGGCCATGAATTTCCTTTTTATTTTTTAACTTTTATCTTAGGTTTGGGGGTACATGTGAAAGTTTGTTATATACGTAAACTCATGTCATGGGGGTTTGTTGTACAGATTATTTCAACACCCAGGTATTAAGCCCAGTACCCAATAGTTATTCTTTCTGCCCCTCTCCCACCTCCCACCCTCCACTCTCAAGTCGACCCCAGTGTCTGTTGTTCCCTTCTTTGTGTTCATGTGTTTTCATCATTTAGCTCCCACTTATAATTGAGAACCTGTGGTATTTGGTTTTCTGTTCCTGTTAGTTTGCTGAGGATCACAGCCTCCAGCTTCATCCATGTTCCCACAAAAGACATGATCTCATTCTTTATTATGGCTGCATGATATTCTCTGGTGTATATGTACCACATTTTCCTTATCCAGTCTGTCATTGATGGACATTTAGGTTGATTCCATGTCTTTGCTATTGTGAACAGTGCTGCAATGAACATAAGTATGCATGTGTCTTTATGGCAGAATAATTTGTATTCCTCTGGGTATATATAACCAGTAATCAGATTGCTGGATCGAATGGTAGTTCTGCTTTAGCTCTCTGAAAAATTGCCACACTGCTTTCCCCAATGGTTGAACTAATTTACACTTCCACCAACAAGGGGACACATTCAAACTACAGCACTGCATTTGGACTATGAGTACCCCACAAAATATTAAATCATGTTTTAATATCAAATCTCGCTTCTTTTTCATGTTCTTCTATACTCAAGGGTATATTCTATACTAAAAGAATTATGGCTTCAACCTGTAGCAAAATTTTGAAACTATAAAAGTTAACATTAAAAACTTATAATTAACAGTATAATAATTAAGGGGCGGGGGATGAAATGTGATTAAGTTAGTGAATCACTCAGCGTGATGCACCGAAAATGGAGCAGGCCTAAGAGCAAGAAGTCCCAAATCCTAGTTCTGACCCCCATCATTTGTGAGATGAGTATCCTTGGACAATTGACTCAAAATGGTGATAAAAATTGTAAATCACAAATTCATTCTGAGAATAAACTGAAGCAGTGTTTAAGAAATCATTTGAAAATTGTTTGGTGGCTTTAAAAAGTGTTGAAATTATTTTGGCTTTGTTGCAAAAAGAGAAAGAACAAGGCCTCAGACATGGTTACTTTGTCCAGGAATCTCCAAAATTTTGTTCTCTGCCCAATTTTCCTTGTAGCATCAGTTAAACTGCCTTAATTTTTCTTGTCTATGTATTTTCTCATCTATAAGAGGGAGACGTGTTTGTCTTTTAAGAAGTTATTAAACTTCTAAATTAGGTCCTCCGCTTCACTCTGGAGAATAAATGCAGCTGATGTAACAAACTGGTGGCCTGGCTTCCTTCATCTGCCTTTTAGACCAAGGAAGATACAGTGTGTTTTTGTAATATTGCAGCGACTGCATGTGAAGTTTGTTTGTTTAGTGGCTTTCTGACAAGAGTCCCAGCCAGCCAAAGTGAAGGAAAGCAGTTACTGAGGGGCATGGGAGTTCTGGAACCTACAAGAGCAGATTTACACAGTGGATCTTAATCAGGAGGAGTGCGCATTTACAGTCAAGGAGAAAAGCCAAAATTCCATGCATAGAAGTATAACTTGTTACAATTAGTCTCCTCTTTCATAAACTGTCACAGTGAAGCTCTGCAAATTACTTGATCCCATTTTTAAAAATTGTACTTTTCTCCAAAGCACATAACTGTTACCCCAAAAGACAAAAACCATATTACTAAAAATGTTTTCATCTAGAAACAGAAGACACGTGCTTGTGGAAATGTTTCACCAACCTTTTTCAAGCATTAGTTAAAACTGTTACAAGGCATAATTATAAATGGCCATACATTTAACACTGTTATTTAATTAAATATTTGACTGTTTTGTAAAGATTACTTGTTATATTAAATTTCAAATTTCCATAATTGTGTGATGATATAGAAATATATGTATATACCCACATATGTGTGAGCTGCTCAACTGTAATTAATGATGCACTTTTATTCTCTATTATTGTGTGGAAAACATTCTGACACAAAATAAATGAAGCATAATCATTCAGAGTAATGATTCGAATGTACTGATTAATGATACCAAATAACTTCTCTGTTCCTGAGTTAAATTAAAACATTTATAGCCTGGGAATTATAGGGGTGTCCCTAAATGAGCGTTTTCTAGACAATCATTTTCCCTCACAGGAACCACCTACCCCCGTCACTGGAAATGAGTTCCTAGAGATTATAAAATGTACCATATTATTTTAAGTGCAAATAAGAAACAAAAACTCTGTCCATTAAACTATCAGACAATGCCAAATCGCCTTCAGAGACGTTTAAAAGCAGGTCAGGAGAGAGTGGGAGAGAATATGCCTGCATCCCAGACTTGATATATGGTATTCTGTTCCCACAGTAGGCACTCAGTAAATGTCTATCAAAGAGACATTTTTCAAATGTTGCACAAGGTATTTTCAAACTTCTTTAAAATTTGAAATAAGCCAGTCACCAGAAGAAATCACTTATATGAGGTACCTAAAGCAGTCAAATTCGTAGAGACACAAAATAGAACGGTGGGTACCAGGGGCTGAAGGGAATGAGAAGTTATTGTCAAATGGGTAAAGAGATTCCATTTTGCAAGATGAAAAAAGCTCTGGACATGTATGGTGCTGATGGTTGCAAAACAATGTGAATATACTTGATGATAGTGAATTGTACACTGGAAAATGGTTGTGCTGGTAAATTTATGTTATGCATATTTTATGACAATTAAAAATAACAAAAAGATTTCCATAGGAAAAGAACAGTATGTAAGATGGACTCGCAAAACTATAAAACTCTCAATCTAGAAAGGACCTAAATTCAACCCAACTTATCGAGATAACTTGATAAGGTAACTTTCCATTGAAAACTACTTTTGCAGAAATACTGAGTCCTTTTTCAACGGACTGGTGAGAAACCTGCAGTTTCCAAACAAAAAGTCTTGCTGAGACAGCGCTTCACACAACTAGCTTACCATCAGACTCACCATGTGCTTTTAAAAGACTTCCAGACAACTCACACCTATTAGGATGGCTACTATCAAAAGAAAGAAATAAGTGTTAGCAAGAAAGTGAAAAATCGAAACTCTTGTGTACTGTTGGTAGGATTATAAAATGGTACAACTGCTAAGAAAAACAGTATGGCGGTTCCTCAAAAAGTTAAAAACAGAATTACCATATGATCCAACAACTCCACTTCTGGATATATATCTGAAAGGATTAAAAGCACGGTCCCTTGCTACCCACATTCACATCAGCATTATTCCCATTAGCCAAGAGGTGGAAGCAAACCCAAAAGTCCATCAAAAGATGAATGGATACACAAAACGTGGTATACACATACTATGTACTATTATTCAGCCTTATAAAGGAAGGAAATTGTCACATGCTACAACATGGAGGAACCTTGAAGACATTATGCTAAGTGAAATAAGCCACTCATAAAAAGTCAAATACTGACTGATTCCACTTAAAGTTCCAAGCCAGGTGTGGTGGCTCATGCCTGTTATCCCAATTCTTTGGGAGGCCAAGGCTGGAGGATCACTTGGGCCTAGGAGTTCAAGACCAGCCTGGGCAACATAGTGGGACTCCATTTCTACAAAAAAAAAGTTGTTTTTTTTTTTAAATTAGCAGGACATGGTGGTGCACACCTGTAGTTACAGCTACAATAGAGGCTGAGGTGGGAGGATCTCTTGAGCCTGAAAGTTCGAGGCTGCAGTGAGCTGTCATCACACCACCACACTCAAGTCTGGGTGACAAACTGAGTTCTGGATGCCTATTGCACAACACTGTGAATATATAATACTTAACACAATTTAACTGTACGTTTAAAAATGGTTAAGATGGTCCAAAAGAAAAAAAAAAGCAATGTATATGTTAGATAAGTAAATAAAAGATTTCCTGACTGCCATCCCAAGCCTACTGGCTTAGAATTTCCAGAGATTAGGGTAAAATAACTGGTATTTCTAAAAAGCTTCCCAGGAAATGGCTCCACAATCAACAAAGATCTATCAATTCCATTAGTTTCCAACTTGTAAGTAACTAAAACACAATGGCAGCCATGTTTAACATTTCATTTTGTTTTTAAGACTGTTTATAGGTACACATAAAGTATTTCTATAAGCAATGGAAATTGATCAGTTTGACAACATCACTAAAAAAGGTAAGGTGTGGATTTTAATACTGATACTGATGAGGAAAGAGACAAAGGAAGCCCTTTAAGTCTCTATCTCTACAACATGCCATCTTCCTATCACTGAACTGATAACAGTGGGAGGAGCCCTAGTCCACTGACAGCAGCTCTACCTGCATCATGCCTGTGGTTTACACAGAGCCCCAAGTCTTCCTCCATTGGGTGTGCAAACATTCAGAAAGCCTCTGGTACGAAATGACCAACCAGTACCAACCCTGGTCCAGAGAGTTCTAGAAAACTAGTCAAACAATTAAACAGCAGTGTAGTAAAAGAGGCAAATAAAATAGGTCTCATAATCTAGCTCTGCCACATAACTGCCAGGTGATCTTAAGCAAGATACTGACTTTGATTACATTACAGAAAAATAACAGGGATGGTACTCGCAGATTTGTCGTGAAACTTCCACTGAGATAATACACATGTAAAACATTTAGCACAATAAATGGTGTAAAATAGGTATTCAGTAATCAAAAGATGACATTTTCACTGCTGATGCTTCTTCATCTCCTCTTTTATAAAAATTACCTTAAGTACTATAGATTTCAGGACTAATCATTCCCTAAACATGTACTGATTTTTGTTTCTACTCCTAATTTACCTCAAGGACCATGCTTAATAGTATTACATTTTTTTCTACGTCCTTTGAAGCTCATCACATGGTACTAAGCAACCAGTAGACATGTTATTTATCAACTTAACCATTCACTCAACAGACAATGGATCTGCCATGAGCAAGGCATCATCCTAGGCACTAGAATACACTGATCCCTACCCCTGAGTTTATGATCCATGCTCAATAAAATCTATTGTTTTATTGAATTATTTATTGCAACAGCAGAAACACATATATATCTTTGCATACAGGCATGGAACGCCTCCTTCCATAGATTTACAATAACGTATTCTCCTATATTACTCGTGCCAGAGAATGTCAGAAAATAAGTCACCTTATTTAATTATTAAAACTATCAATTTCAACTACGTAGACAACTATAGTGTCTCATGTTCCAGCCCCCTCAAACAATGGGTTGGTCTAAAAATGAAAAATGTCTGTACATGCCCATTAGCTTGTAAAAGAGCCAATGTAAAACCAAAGAATTGTTACCTAATTAAAAGTAATTTGCTGAAAAATTATTGATTCAAGAACAAAAGAAATTCACATAAAGAAAAATATTTTCAGCCAGGCAAGCTGGCTCACACCTGTAATCCCAGCACTTTGGGAGGCCAAGGCAGGAGGACTGCTCGAGCCCAGGAATTCAAGACAAACCTGGGCAACATGGCAAGACCCTGTCTCTTAAAAAAAAAAACAAAAAAAAAAAAAAACAAAGCCAGGTGTGGTGGTGCGTACCTGTAATCCCAGCTACTTGGGAGGCTGAGGCAAGAGGATCACCTGAGCCCAGGAGTTCCAACTGCCATCCAGCCTTCACAATTTCTCTCCAATCCACACATGTCCTTTTCACATGTAAAATTTCTTCCAGTTAGGAAAAAATAAGAGTGAGCTAAAAAACATAGCTTGAGCTTTCATAGCTACTCCACTATACTATACTACTTATACTATAGGTAGCTAAGAGATTATGCGATATTAAACTAAAGATTCTATCAACAGTCTATCAATTTTCTCCATTCATTTAGCACCACACTTCGTTCTCCCCAACCCTTTTTTTTTCCAACCCCTCTGACACCCTCACCTCCACTGTTCCCCAGATTTTACACTGTGTGCTGACTTAAACATCTGCTCTGCTAAGAAAGACCAAATACAAGTTGTTTTTAGTGAAGATGAACATGTACATATTTTTGTATAAAATGAGTATCTAGTTTGCTATTTCTGGCAAAAGGGCAGGGAACATCCAAGGTTGTCAGTATAACTTTTATCTCTTGTGATTTAACTGGACCTTTAGCAAGCACAGAATATAACTTCAAAAGAAAGAAAGGATTTTTTCCATGATTAAACAAAGCCAGGGAGCATTTTCCCGGGGCAGGGAAGGGGAGGCACACTGACAGACCTTCCGGCAAGAGTTAGGTTAGTTAAAAATTCTGAGGGAGGAAAAGAAGAAAATACAAGAATTACTGTTTTTACTTTAAGCAAAGCAAAACAAGTACAGGCAAAATAAAGAAAAATGTTTCAACAAAGGTGACAATATGAAATTTAAAAATAAGGAAGAGTGACTTGACAAAGTTTACCTTGGGTTATATCTGACAACATTGAAATGGGTTGGACAAAGTACACAGTAAGCTCAAACATCCTGGCTTTAAAAGCGTGGGGCCCACAGTCAGGCATCATCTCTAGATCATCCATTATTATCTGTCTTATAAGGAGTAATGGTAATTTAGACAAATCCAATCCAATTTATTTCATCAAACATGTATTGAGGCCGGGCGCAGTGGCTCACGCCTGCAATCCCAACACTTTAGGATGCCAAGGCAGGCGGATCACTTGAGCCCAGAGACCAGACTGGGTAACATGGCAAAACACCGTCTCTAAAAAGTACAGAAAAATTAGCCCAGGTATGGTGACGCATGCCTGTAGTCCCCGCTACTCAACAGGCTGAGGTGGGAGGATCACCTGAGCCCCGGAAGTCAAGGCTGCATTGAACCGTGATTGTGCCATTGCACTCCAGCCTGGGCGATAGGAGTGAGACACACACACACACACACACACACACATAAAAAAACAAACATTTAACACATTCTCATGTACAAAAACTCTAAGTACTCTAGGAGAGATACATAAATCCAAGTCTAAGATGTGTTTAAGTAACTCATACCACAGCTAATTTTCAAAAGTTTGTCCAGTTAATATTGAATTGAGAATTTGGCTCAACAATATGAACTTGACATGTTTTATAGCTCAAACATAATTGAGTAATGGCAATTTCATAGGTTCAACGGTTTGTATAATACTGATATTAAAATGTAATGAAGTAACTGTGAAATAGAAGTCTAGGCAAAAAGTCTCTTAGGGTACAGAAATTAAAATGCAAAATAAAAAGTAATTCATTTTGTCTTTGGAAAGCAGGTTGGCTTCTTGGAGCAGGTGGCATATGAACTAGGCAGAAGTTTTTGAGATTTGGAATTATTAGAAGAGAGAATACAGTGAGATAGGGAATGGCAGATGGGGATTTTAGACTGGAAAAGCAAGATTTCTTATAGCATAGAATCATAAAGTGTAACAGAATAATTTAAATAATAAAATCATCTATTTTAATGTTATAGAACAAGTACGTGAGGTTCACTATTAAAAATAATTTAGACCAAATTCACTTGGAGACTTGGATATTATGTCTCATAACCGAATAAATAGGGTGATGTAACAAATATAAAGGTTTTCTGATCAATGATAAAAGAAAAATTAAATAAGAGCATTGAATCAAACATTCCCTATGAAAGGGCTACCAACTTTCTCCATTTCAAAGAAGTGTCAACATAAAACACTAAAAGCTCCTCACTCTATTACAAATGCAGCATAATCCCACAGATCATCCTATTCTGTTCCGTGATGGGCAACAGACTTCCCCTTGACCATTGTTCTCATGGTTGTCTCTGCCCCAAACACCAGGGTTTTTATAAAGTCCCCATTAGATTTTAAAGGTCAAGTTCTTCCTACCACTCTGCTTACAGATCACTAGAAGTCACCACGAAACATTTACCATGATAGCGGCAAATTTTAATAATCACTAGAATGTATTGAGTAGTTTGTGGGAACACTGGCTTCCGCATGATTTTGAGGATGGTAATGAAGTCTAATCTACTGCTCCATTACACATATTATTCTTAGCCACAATAACAGTGTTCCGTTTGAGCTTTAGGGCTGTATTTAAATAGATGGTTTAGGAAACAATAAAGCCTAAAAGAATACTGTAGGTGTATTCCAAATTTAGTGTGAGTAGGAAACATCAGGGGAATTTTATCTACTCCATCAAACAATAAAACACTCTGAGCCAGCAACACAAAGGAGCCAAAAAAAAAGGGATGGGAACATTTTTTCTGCTTATTTGAAAGCCAGTGTGCTAATAAAAATATCCATTAAAAAGCATATCAAGTCTTTTCATTATAGTTTGCAGGAGGTTTTGTTGGTTTTTTTAAAAGAGAAATGCTATATATTATGCTAGTTATATTACATAAACAGTAGAGCTTATTAATACCCTACAGGTCTATATCATGATCCATTAAACAAGCAAGCCAAGGGAAAGAATGGAGTTAGATGTCCACGTGAAAGAAGAATGAGACAGTCCTGCAGAGAAAGACACAAACATCCAAGAACACATGAAAAGTACCAGCAATCAAACCCACGTGACAAAAAAAAGCATTCTAGTTGCTCAATCTTTCAAAACATCTTTACTGAAGACCTTTAGATATTGGCTGTGTTTTCATGAACATATGCAAAAACGGGGATACCTCATCACCTGCCCCAAGGGTCATATAAAATAATGTTAATGGCTGAATATAAAATCCACAGTTCGGAGGTTCTTTCCCAGGTAAAGTCCATGACAATGTCAAAGCCTAACACAAGAAAGACATAGCTCATATTACAACAAGCACCACCATAAATGCCCTGCTACCAATCATATGCCTTGAGCACTTGTTATGTATGAGACACTACACTAATGAGCTTACACATAATTCACTGAATTCTCACACTTCCTTGAGGTAGCTGCTGTTATTGTCCTCATTTCCAGATACAAATGTCAAAGTTTAGAGAGACCTAAAAATTTTTCTAAAGTTTAGCAGCCTTAAATAATGGAGCAGGGACTCAACCAGACATTTGTAATACTGGTCCTGAACTGTGATCCACTAGCCAGCGGGTTTCTAACTTTAAAGCTCGCCACAATCAACGGACAACTTGATTGTGCACTAATTCCTGGGCACCACCTTCAAAGGTTCTGATTTAGCCATCTGGGGTTAAGCCCAGGACTCTGCATTTCAACAAACACTTGTGGTAATTCTGGTACAACTGTCTGTGGAGCAAATACCAACTTCTGAGCATAATGGCTATTATCTGCACTGGAATAGAGATTGCTGGTACCTGCTAAAATGCTAATTAAAGCAAAGGATTACCTGCAATGATGAAAAACTGCAGTAAATTTTAAAATAAATTTTACTTTTAACCTGCTTTATATTTTTGATATATATTATATATAAAATTATGAAAGATATATTGAGTTTTTAATATTTCATATATTTTAAAAGTGGTTTAAACTTTAAAAATCAATTTTTGTTTTAATAATTAACTAAAGGAATCACTAATTTTTATTATTATTATTATTATACTTTAAGTTTTAGGGTACACGTGCACAATGTGCAGGTTAGTTACATATGTATACATGTGCCATGCTGGTGTGCTGCACCCATTAACTCGTCATTTAGCATTAGGTATATCTCCTAATGCTATCCCTCCCCCTCCCCCCACCCCACAACAGTCCCCAGAGTGTGATGTTCCCCTTCCTGTGTCCATGTGTTCTCATTGTTCAGTTCCCATCTATGAGTGAGAACATGTGGTGTTTGGTTTTTTGTCCTTGCGATAGTTTGCTGAGAATGATGATTTCCAATTTCATCCATGTCCCTACAAAGGACATGAACTCATCATTTTTATGGCTGCATAGTATTCCACGGTGTATATGTGCCACATTTTCTTAATCCAGTCTATCATTGTTGGACATTTGGGTTGGAGGAATCACTAATATTTTAAGCATGGGTAGGAGTTGATGATCACTTGCTAGCATTTTTGTTTAAAGGCTTAAAACTATTATATTGCTCTTTGTATATTCCAAAATACATACTGTTGACCCTTGAACATCATGGAGGTTAGGGGTACTGACCCCTAGCTCGGGCACAGTGAAAAATCTTTGTGTAATGTTTGACTCCCCAAAAACTTAACTACTAATAGCATGCTGTTGGCCAGAAGCCTCACAGATAACACAAACAGTAGATTAAAACATATTTTATATATGTAGTATGTCCTCTGTTCTTACATTAAAGTAAGCTAGAGAAAAGAAAATGTTATTAAGAAAATCATAAGGAAAAGAAAATATATGTACTCTTCAAGTGGAAGCACATCATCATAAAGACCTCCATCCTTGTCGTCTTCAAGCTGAGTAGGGTGAGGAAGAGGAGGAGTTGGTCTTGCTGTCTTGGGGTGGCAGAGGTGGAAATATATCCACATATAAGTGGACCCATGCAGTTCACACCTGTGTTGTTCAAGGGTCAACTGTGCTGTCTGGAACATTTTGTTTATGTGCCCTTGAGGATGATGACAAACTGTGACATTATTTAGCAGTAATGTGATTTGGGGTTAATTCTGACAATAATGTGAACAGGAAATAGAAAGCATGGCCCAAGAAATGAGTCTCAGATAGAAAGCAGCAGCTAAATAAATTCTGCCAGCAGAAGCACAAGGGACAAGAAGCTCAGGCACCAGCAAAAGTATGTGACCGAACGTCGACACAGGTCCTCTGTCAGAAGTTATATAGGTCAGAGACAAGACAGGAGAAGGGTTTAAAAAAAAATTTTTTTTTTTTTTTTGAGAGAATTTTCTCACCCATTAAAGTAGCTGATGCCCCTGGGCTCTAAGAGGAGAGGCTCAGTTTCACTGCAAGAGTCCAGAATCTTCTGCCGAAGCAATCTCACAATAGCTCAGAGTCAAGGACAGCTGCACGATATGGAGGAGGGGCTCAACGTCTGCTGAATACCTCTCTGGGCTTCAACTATGTGCCAAGATGTGTGTCAGTCAAGTGCTTGGCTAAATCAGTGATGAAGATGCACTCCCTGCTCTCGAAGAGTTAATAATCTGATTGAGATCAGGTTTCTAGCCCCAGCTTGTGTCAGCTTCTAGCCATATGATTCCAAGCATGTCACTTAAAAGTTCCTGAGCCCCAGGTTTTGTTATTTGGAAACCAGAGATAACATTTCTTCAGTGTGTTGGCATCAAATGAGAATATCTGTTAAGTATAATATACTATTATCTGTAATGTATAATATACTATTAATTGGTGTTTCTCGGTGTATTGTGTAAAAGAAGCCAGAACTGGGCTATCAAAGAAGCCCAACTGATGTACACACAGTTAATAAGCAGAAAAGAAGGAACTGCCCATTTCCTGCACTCAAGTGCATTCTTAACAAAGAGAACACTGATGAGGGGCATGACCCAGGTTAGTTCTACCAATATACTCTTATTCCTAGAAACCTCACAGGGACAAGTGATTGGAGGAGGGAGTGGTATCCTACAGACTGGAAAACAAAAGCATGGTCTTGCTCTCTTTCAGCATCATGGGGCACAAAGAGATACAAACTCCACAAACCATGGTGGGCTTGGCCCAAAGACAAAGCAATTCTTACTATTTAGCAAACTTGCTCAGAAATTCCAGCAAGCATAAATACTCTATTTCAGAGGAATTTAACCCACCATAGAAACTATTACACTGATAAAAAGTGTGGCTATAGCTTTTTTTTTTTTTTTTTTGAGACAGTCTTGCGCTGTTGCCCAGGCTGGAATCTCCCGAGTTCACGCAATTCTCCCACCACAGCCTCCCAAGTCTCTGAGATTACAGACATATGCCACTATGCCTGGCTAGTTTTTGTATTTTTAGTAAAGACGGCATTTCACCATGTTGGCCAGGCTAGTCTCAAACTACTGATCTTAAGCGATCCGCCCACCACAGCTTCCCAAAGTGCTGGGATTTCAGGCATAAGCCACCGTGCCGAGCCCTAGATCTTTCAACTCTAGCATAGCAAAGGACAAAAAGAGAAAGATGAGGGCTATTCAGAAATCAATATATGGTCATCACATGGTACTCTGATGTGCATAATCTGACCTACAAGAAAGAGCACAGTGCTGGGGTTCTGAACATCTGGGTTACTATCTGCCCTCTGCCATTATACAGATCTGCAGCCTTAAGGTCATTCAATGCCTAAACTTGTACTTCTGAAAAGTGAGAATGGTCATATTAACTCTACACCTTTTTTACAGGGCTTTCATGATGACCAGATAGGGTCTTGAATGTGAAAGCACTTTGAACTGTTAAAAATCACTCACAAAGAATCATGACTAAAGATATGAACTTCACTTGTATGCATAACAGGATGTTTCTTCAAGACAATAAGATTTAATTTTCTGGATTGTACTGTAAACCACTTTATATCCAAGCTCTTAAAAAATAAAATGCCTGTGTAGTAAATTAGTACCTCTAGACAATTCTGCTATCTCTGTGACAATTATTTCTAGAATTCTGATGTGTAATTATCAAAAAAAGTAGTAAAACCCTAAATACAAATCCAAGCTTAACCTCCATAAAGTTTATTTTACTTTATTAACACTATATGATATTCATTGCTTTTCAAGTAAATGATAGGGTAAATGAGTCCTATAAACACATGCACACAGAGTCAAGGAAAACTTCCACCCGCCCCCTACAAAAAAAAGGTGGAGAATCAAAGACACACAGGCTCAGGTTCATGAATATAGTAGATTCATTCCATTTTTAAAACAGGTATTACTGTGTTCTCTTTTTAACCCTAAAAGGACCAAAAATCTTCAAAATAATGATGGTGGTGACTCTTCATTCCTAGGCCATTTTATCAAATGTAAGTGTATATTTAGATAGGCCCATGAAAAAATAACAAGTTGAAAATTCCACAGATAACCTAATTATCTAGGTATTTAAAAATTGTGACAAAGATATTACTATAAAACCACAAACAGATATTTCTTATTATATGGATGCAAAAATCCTCAAAATAGCAAACCAAACCTAGCAACATGAAAAAATAATTATATACCATGGCCAACTGGGATTCATCCCAGGTACGCAAGGTTGGTTTAACATCTGAAAATCAATTAATGTAATGCACCATAGCAAAACCACAGGATCATATGAAAAGATGCAATAAAAGCAATTGACAAAACATCATTTATTGAAAAAAAAAACACAAATCAAACTAGGAATAGAAAGGAATTTCCTTGACACGACATAACATGCAGGAGAAAAAAAAAAACAACAACAACCATGGCTAGTATCATACTTAAAGGTGAAAGATGCTTTACCCCTAAGATGAGGAAGAAAATACTCATGTCTGCTCTCACCACTCCAATTTAACATTGTGCTAGAAGTTCTAGCCAGGATAGTAAGGCAAGAAAAAGAAATAAAAGGCATCCAGATTGGAAAGGAAGAATAAAACTCTATTTGTAGATGTCTTGATCTTGTATATAGAAAATTCTAAGGAATACACTGAAAATACATTACAACTAATAAATGAGTTCAGCAAAGTTGCAGAATACTAACTCAATATACAAAAATCAATACACCTTTTATATACTTGTATTGAATGATCCAAAAACAAAATTAAAACAATTCTATTTATAATAGTATAAAAAGTAGAGATACTTAATAATAAATTTAACAAAGAAGTATAAAACCTATACTCTGGAAACTACAAAAAAATTATTCAAAGAAATTAAAGATCTGAATGAAAGAAAAAACATCCTGTATTCCCAGATTGGAAGACTCAAGATTGTTAAAATGTCACACATATCCTCTGCCTCCACACATGCATAACCTCTTTCATTATCAACATCCCATATCAGAGTGGTACATATGTTACAACTGAGGAATCTACTCCCAAATTAATCTACAGATTCAATGTAATCCCTACCAGAATCATAACTGACTTCTCTATAAAAATCCACAAGCTGATTCTAAAATGCATGTAGAGTCTAATAAATGTATACTGGTAGGTCACTGTGGTTTTAATTTGCATTTCCCTGATGACTAATGATGATGAACAATTTTCCATGTGCTTAGTTGCCATCCATGTATCCTCTTTGATAAAGTATCTCTTGAGGTCTGTCGCCTGTTTTTTGATTGGGCTTTTCTGCTACTGTTGAGTTTTGAGAGTTCTTCGTATATTCTGGATAGAGCCCTTTGTTAGATACCTCATTTGCGTATTCTTCTCATTCTGTAGGTTCTCCTTTATTCTCTTAACAATGTCATTCACAGAACAAAACTTTGAATTTTGATATAGCCCAATTCATTAAAAAACATAAAAATAAAAATAAAATTTGTATAGAAATTGCAAGAGATCCAGAATAGCCAAAACTACCTTGAAAAAAAAAAAAGAAAGTAAGAAAGCTCATACTCTTCCATTTCGAAACTTACTACAAAGCATCAAGAAACAAGACCAGTGTGGTTTTAGCATAAGGATGTAGGTCAATGGAACAGAATTCAGAGTTCAAAAATGAGCTCATGTGTCTATGGCCAATAGATTTTTGACGGGAGTACCAAGATCACTGTATGAAAAATCAAGAGTCTTTTTAACAAATGGAGCTCAGATAACTGGAAATCCACATGCAAAAGAATGACTTTGGACCCTTGCCTCATACCATATTCAAAAATTAAAAATGGATCAAAGAACAAACATTCGAACTAAAACAATAAATTTCTTAGAAGAAAATACAAGGGTAAATTTTAAAGACCTATGACTTGGCAATGATTTTTAGATATGACACCAAAACCACAAGTAACAAAAAGTTAAACTGATCTTTTTATAATACCTCCGTAGTTTTGACTCTCCTAGAATGTTATACAGTTGGAATCATAGAGTATGAAGACATTTCAGATGGGCTTCTTTCACTCAGTGATATGCATGTAAGTTTCCTCTACGTCTTGTCATGGCTTAATATTTCATTTCTTTTTAGTGGTAATAACATTCCATTGTCTCAAGACACCACAGTTTATTCATCCATTTACCTACTGAAGAACATCTTGGTTACTTCTAAACTTTTAGCAATTACGACTATAAATGTAAAAGGAGTAGTGGTTGCCAGGATTAGGGAGAGGGAGAGATCAATAGGAAGAGCAGAGGGGATTTTAAGGCAGTAAAAAAAACCTCTGTATGATAGTGTATTAGTGGTTATGTATCATTGTGAATTCGTCAAAAAGCTATGAAAAGCCAACACCAAGAGTGAATCCTAATGTACACTATTTATTTTGGGTGATAATACATCAATGTAGATTACTTAATTGTAACATATGTACCACTCTAATAGGGGATGTTGATAATGAAAGAGGTTATGCATGTGTGGAGGCAGAGGGTACGTGTGACACTTTTTTGCCTTCCTCTTAATTTTGCTGTGGGCATAAAACTGCTCTAAAACAAAGCAACCTTTAAAAAAAAAAAAAAAAAAGCCAGACGTGGTGGCTCACACCTGTAATCCCAGCACTTTGGGAGGCTGAGGCGGGCGGATCACAAGGTCAGGAGATCGAGACCATCCTGGCTAACACGGTGAAACCCCGTCTCTACTAAAAATACCAAAAAAGAAAAAATTAGCTGGGTGTGGTGGCGGGTGCCTGTAGTCCCAGCTACCCGGGAGGCTGAGGCAGGAGAATCACTTGAACCCGGGAGGTGGAGCTTGCAGTGAGCCGAGATCACACCACTGCACTCTAGCCTGGGATACAGAGTGAGACTCCATCTCAAAAAAAAAAAAAGAAGAGTTGGACTTCATCAAAATCAAAAACTTCTGTGCAAAGGATACTATCAAGGAAAATGAAAGTCACATTTTGGGAGGCCGAGGCGGGCAGATCACTTGGGGTCAGGAGTTTATAACCAGCCGGGCCAACATGGTGAAACCCCGTCTCTACTAAAAAAAAAAAAAAAAAATTAGCCAGGTGTGGTGGCACTTGCCTGCAATCCCAACTACTTGGGAGGCTGAGGCAGGAGAAATGCTTGAATCCTGGAGGCAGAGGTTGCAGTGAGCTGAGATTGCGCCACTGCACCCCAGCCTCGGCAACAGAGACTCCAACTCAAAAAAAAAAAAAAAAAAGAAAAAAGAAAAAAGAAAAAGACAGCCTATAAAATCGGAAAGAATATTTGCAAATTATACAAGATCCTAGTATTCAGAATATGAAAAGAACTAAAACTCATCAAGAAGACAAACCCAATGAAAAAATGGGCAAATAACTTAGACATTTTTCCTAAGGAGATATGCAAATAGCCAACAAGGACATAAAAGATGCTCAACATCGTTAGTTATCAGGGAAATGCAAATTGTCAAAAGTGGCACCTGAGAAAGAAGCTTCCTCGCACACTCTCCTGAAAGAGGTTTCAGAAGTCCACTTCCTTTTCACTGTACAAACAAAAAATCCAGACAACTTCCTTCTCACAACTATGCACTTGAGGGGAACCAGGTGGAATTTAAAGTGGATCAGAGAGACAGAAAGAAACTGGATCCATCCTTGATGGCACTGCTGTGAAGTTAAACCAAACTAATCCTGGAGACCTACCTACATCTGAACTTTCTATCATTAGACAACCAAAGTCCCTTTTATTACTTAAGCCTGCCTGAGTTCATTTTCTTTACTCAAAATCAAAAATCTTAACTGACTAAATCACATAGTTAAGAAATCCTACAGCGGGCGGATAACTGGAGCAGAAATATAATCTTGGAGGCAACAGTGTTGAAATGGCTATTTTTGAAGAAAGGCAAATTATGTTTTCCTCTACTGTACTGAATCATGTTTCAAAGCTTCACCCAGAACTTTATGTTAGACAGATCTTTTTCCAGCTCAAATGTCTTACCTGATCTCCGTTCCATATTTCCAACACTGTGAGCACATCCACTCAAAATAATATGGCATAAAGAATAAGAAAATTAAAATACAGAGCTCATAGAATTGGGCAAAGCTGGAATTCCTTTTAATGAAAAAGAACATTGTAAACTATAAATAACCATAAGATGGTCATTATCATTTGCCTGTGAATAACTTGAAGGAATCAGACTAAAAGAATTTTTAAGGAACATTCCAGCTCTAAATGTCTGATTCTGAAGTTTTCCAAAATATATAATCACATTTAAAAAGAAAATAGTTAAGAATTGACTCCAAAAAGAAAAAAAAAAAAAAAATATATATATATATATATATAATATGTATATAGTGAGAGAGCCTGTATTCAACACATTAAACCTCAGATCATTTCTCTAGGTAAGTAAAATAAACAAAAATATAAACTAATGTAAATGAGCATTACTTCGGTTTAAATAGCAATCAACTACTCTGACTTCAACATGTTACTCACCACAAACATTTGAAAGTCATTCCTTCTTAGGAAAGGGCTATTTTTCCCAACTATTTCAGAGTTCATTAGGAGTATCAGTAAAATGCAAAAAAAAAAAAAAAATACAATAGCTAGTTCATATTTACACGACACAAACATGTATTCAACACTTTAAATTAGTATATTTGATACATGCTAAGTATATCATTTTAAAGCCATTTCAGATGGGCAAAAGTAGCTAGGACTACAGGTGCCCACCTCTATCTTATATATAGACTAAGCTCATAAATATCTGTCATATACATGCACAAATATATACAGACACAGTAGAAAAGGTTTAAAATCTCATTTATCTATTTGAATTAGCTATACTTTCGTCCCTTGGTGACCGAGAAAGCAAAGAACGATGGTTTTTATTAATAATAACTATAACATTTACATTCTGCAGGAATTTAGAAAATAGTTCTTGGCTTTAAAAAGTATATGAATATGCATTTGTGGAGGGGAAGAAATGATCCATGGTATAATGGACTTCCATAGCACTGTGCATTTTCCTTTACATATCATGATTTTCTTGATATGTAACCTGCCATGGATTACTACTTGGCTTATCAACTCTCACTAGATCATGAGTTTCAAATGCAAAAGGACTGGGCCAGGAATCTCTAGGATCAATCACAATGCCTGGCACATAGGAGGTAGTAAATGCCTTTCCACCCCACAACCAGAAAAGCTTTTCTATCTTTTTTTTTTTTTTTTTTTTTTGAGATGGAGTATCACTCTGTTGCCCAGACTGGAGGGCAGCGGCGCCACCTCGGCTCACTGCAACCTCCGCCTTCCAGGTCCAAGTGATTCTCCTGCCTCAACCCCCCAGGTAGCTAGAACTACAGGTGCCCACCACCACGCCCGGCTAATTTTTGTATTTTTAGTAGAAACAGGGTTTCGCCATGTTGGCCAGGCTGGTTATGAACTCCTGACCTCAAGTGATCCACCCACCTCAGCCTCCCAAAGTGCTGAGATTACAGGCGTGAGCCACCACGCCTGGCCTCTTTTATATCCATCTTTCATTTGTAAAGCATTTTTGAAACTACATATTTCCAGTATAAAATTCCTCGTGTAAGTAATATATTTTACAGTTATCCTACACATTGTATGTAGTATTATTTCCTTTCACTTGTTTTATAGTTAATGTATTTCAATTTTCATGGGAAAACTCAGTTCTAATAAAGATTTCTGAGTTTTGATATAATAAAGTCTGCATTTTATGGACTCTGATCATATATCCTCCAGACTGAAAAGTTCACATTTTTCAAGTCTCCAGACAAAACAAAGATCAGTCATCTTTTTTTCAGATCATGTCTTTTTCAAGATATGATTAAAACCCCCACATGGGATTTTGGATATAAAATTTCAAAAGTTTATAGCAATATAATTATATTCAGTGAAACCTCATCTTTTTTAGAATCCTCGAGGAATAAAACCTCTGAGACAGTACAGTTTTTGTTACAGTGAATACTTGTAGTGCCTTTTTTATCGTATTTTTTTTTCCTTTGGAGACAGGATCTCACTCTGTCATCCAGGCTGGAGTGCAGTGGTGTGATAATAGCTCACTGCAGCCTCAAACTCCTGGGCTCAAGCGATCCTCCCACCTCAGCCTCCCGAATAGTTGGGACTACAGGCATGCACCACCATGCCCAGCTTATTTTGTGTGTGTACATAGAGATAAGGTCTTGCTGCATAGCTGAGGCTGGTCTCAAACTCCTGGACTCAAGTGATCCTCCCACCTCAGCCTCCCAAATTGTTGGAATTATAGGCATGAGCTACTGTGCTCCACCTTTCATTGTAACTTTTAAGAGAAATGTTTATGTGTGGCATTACATATTTCAATTCCTTACAAAGACTAGACTGAATTAAAACAATTTAAACCCTTCTTAGTGATTTGGGTTACTATTTTGAATACTGAGGAGCTACCTCTCCCTAGCCCCAAATTTGTTGAGCCCAGAATTGTTGGGGTGTGTAGGGTTGTCTTCACTGAGGTATTTCAATAACATCAAGGACCCAACAGTTCCACATAGAAACACACATCCTATATCTCTCACCCCTTTGTAGAATCGTCTGACAGAAGTAGTGGTCTCTCCACCTATATCCCCACCATTTTCCATCATTTCATAAGTTAGCTGGTTTGGTCTGAAAAGCCTCAACTTAAGTACACCTAGAACAGTTGTTCTCCATCACATTATTTGCTGGTGAGTGCACATAGGCTCTTTCTGAAGATTCTCCTCTTTCCCTTTTAGTTAGAAAGCTCAGAAAACTTCCATTTGAATTGCTGATACTGAAAAGTACCAAGTTCAAGCAATTCCAAAAGCTTTCCACAAAATGGACTACAAGAGTTCATCATTCTAACTAAACTCTAAGCTTCATCGTAAATTATCTTTACCTTCTTTTGTACCCACTGCCCCTTTCACTGATATTCAGCATGGTGCCCAGAAAATCTAAAAGTGAACTAGACCACATATAACTACAGGAAGAAATCCCCTCTCTCTCCAGCACAGAAAACAAAGACAGGGACCAAAGATTACAATCACAATGAACTTCAATTCAAACCTCACAGAATCATCTACTATGCAAGATGTACACTAAATAAAATGTGGTCGAGATTCAATTACGTAAGTTGATCTCTTCAGAGAAACTATTTTAATGGCAGAAACAATAACCTAGGGTTTCTTTTAAGCTTTTGAAAATCAATATTCATAAATCATGTTTCTGTTTCCTAGGAAACTAGGTAATACCTATGACGAGAAAACTCTACCAGTGTCATTTTCCTTTTATCCTTGGTTCACAACGTGGTTACTGCTTACTAGAAGAAAAAAATTACCTTCTAGTATCATTGAATATCACAATGAAATGAGAAGGGAGATACATAGACTGCCAATTTCTCAGACTGCATCTCCTTCTCAGGTGTGACAGAGAATTAACAGAATAAATGCCTGCACAGAGAGCTCCAAAAAGCTGGAAAACAGTTTATAATCTAGTTTATTATGTGCTCAACACAGAGCATGACATTTTGAAACAAAGGAGTTAAAAGCCTGGATTTGTTAGAAACATCAGGTCAGACACTTCCAAGTTCAAATTCCAAATTTTTTTCCCCTTGGGTAAATTAAAATTACTTCACCTCTCTGAACTACAGTTTCCAAGTCTTAATAAGGAGAAAAGACCTAGCTCACGTTGCAGTATATGAATACAATTTAAAAAGAAATACAAAATACCAAGTTCAGGATTAATTTTGTCTCTAAAGAATCTCCAAGAACTACATTTAAAGATAACAAAACAGGTAGTTTCTCAAGGACTTTATGACCAGTGTATAAGGTTTCTTTTTTGAGTTCCCATCTTAGAGGGGTTACAAAGGGACATGGCATCCTTAGAAAGTTTAATGAGTGTCATTTCTACAAACATCTGTGCATGACCTTTCAACTCTGAAAATGTGATCATTTTATACTGTACATCTGTGCTGGGACCACATTACCTAAGCTTGCTCTGACTTTCATATCAACAATCAAATACAGAAAGAAAACTGATGCACAAATCACAACATGGTTGAATTACACACTTGACTACAGAGTTTATTAAAACAGTCTTGAATTTCTAAAATCCATTATTAAATCACAGTAAATTGTAGGGTATACAACCCTGGCCCAAAGATCCAAAGACTTCATATGCTGCTGAGATTCACTGTTTTACCAAATTCAGACACTGGAGACCATCATCTCAACATTTTAAACACACGTTTAGGTATCCTCCCAAACATTTAACTGCACAGAATACTTGAAAATACAATTTTATATACATATATATATGTATTTGTGTGTGTGTGTGTGTGTGTGTGTGTGTGTGTGTGTGTGTATGTTCATGTGCTTTTATTAGTTAAATGTCTGCAATGGCATAGCAACTTTTTCCTAAAGCAGCAACACATAATTTCCCCACACTTCAGACCCCAACTCCACAAACTGCTCCTCCAAATATATATATTTTTAAATATTCCTTTTGACTTATAGGTACATCTGCTGACCCACCATGCAGATATTCAGAATTCAATTTTCTACTCTGTGAAAGAATATTTATGTATCAAACAAGAGAGACTAAAAAATGGCAACAACCAACTGGCTATTCTTATTTTTACAGGCTACTACTAGCCTCGACTATCAAATAGATATTTAGAAACTGCAGCTTTAATTTCCATATGCTGACCCTTCTGTATCATTAACCTCCTCACAAAATCCCAGAAATCCTGACCCCAGGAATGTAACCATTTCGGCCATAATACTAAAGGCAATTCAGATTTTCTGTTTATCATACACAGCTGATGCTGAACTCACTGCTTAGAATCTTGAATTACACATTGAGGTGAGAACATTGCATGCACTTTTATTAAGTGCTAAAAATGGTCCAGGTAATTATTAACTATCAATACTGCTTACCTCCTGACAAAAGCCTGGTACTGCAAAATGTTAGGCTAGGCTAATCAAATACAATAATGAAGATAATTTTAACCACCACCACCACATTCAGAAGCACTAAGACTTTTGGTACAGATTTTGACTTAGAGCCTTGTGGAGAGCTAAATTCTCATTCAGGTTCCTACCTCTACAGAATTCAAGCTCTATGATCTAATGAAGGTCACTTTACCTTTATCTGTAGAAGATGATTTCTAAAGTTCTTTCAATTCTCTATGACTCTGTAGGCCTAATACCCTAGAGCCCTAGAGATATGTATATTGAATATTGAATGGCTATATCAAACCTCATAGATGGGTTTTGCAACAAAGCAGGAATGCATACTTCCCAAATATTTAGCCAATACGACAAGAAAGAACCATTATACAAATCAGACTTTGGTAAGCTTTGTTTTCAAATTTTTGTACAAAGAGTTCATAATAGGCTTAACATTTTTTAGAAAATATTTTGCTAACTAGTTTATGTAGCATTTAACCATTATTAAGCAATTACATTCAAAATATAAACAGGTTTATATTTTGGCAAACAAATTCACATGGAACACAGTATTTTCAAATGCTTCCCATGCTAGTATGTTACATGTCATGGGTCTTATTTTATAACACAAACTCCGCTTACTTTTGTAAGGTTAGAAGGAGCTATTTTATGACTCATTTTTGCTACTGGACATATATACATCATTATCATTGTATAAATGGGGTTAGAAAAATCACTTTGGACCAGGTGGGGTGGCTCACATCTGCAACTTCAACACTTCGGGAGGCCAAGGCAGGAGGATCGCTTGAGGCCAGTAGTTCAAGACCAGTCTGGGCAACATAGTGAGACCTCAAAGAATAAAAAATTTAAAAATTATCTGGGCATGGTAGCGCACTCCTGTGATCCCATCTACTAGGGAGGCTGAGGTGGGAAGATCACCTGAGCCCAGCAATTGAGGCTGCAGTGAGCTACGATCAAGGCCACTGCACTCTAGCCTGGGCAACAGAGTGAGACCCTGTCTCTAAAAAGAAGAAAAGAAAAATCACTTTGCACTTTGCCCTACATCAACCTTCACAAGCATATGAACCCTTTACCATATAAATCTCATTTTGCTCAGAAACATGAGCTATCACCCTCCAACCACGAGAAGAACACTATGTAAAATCATCAAATCAAAGTGCTTCTCTTAGATTCTGCAACTCTCAGGGCCATTCCTTTAGCTAGGCTTGTCCCTAGACACATACATATAATCAAACTGAAATACCAATTAATTCATGCAGTAAATCCTAAGAGCAAAGATGCTCCTAGGCATGGGAAGAAAACCTACATGCAGGGTACCAAGGAAGCACTTCCACAGCACCCTGCTATTTCCATTTCATAAAATTCCTCACACATAATTCAGCTATTTCACCCACTAGTCATGGCTCTGTAGAGGTGAAGACCATGTCTATCTCCACTTCTGTAGTATACCTAGCATGATGCTTCAACACAGGATAAACATTCTTTTTATTTTAAAAAAGTGTTGATTTAAACTGAAAATAGAAATACATACTAAACAGTACTGAAGTATAAAATGGTGTAAGTTTTTCAAATTGAACCACAAAACATTCCTGTATTTTGTGCCCAGCAGCACCCAGAGCCATGGAGTGCTGATGGGAAAGAAGGGCACACACACAGGGAAGCAGGTCCACTGACACCAAGTACACAGAGTGTGGAGGGGAGAGAGAGCACGCAGCATGGAGGCACACTGGCAGCTGGCAGCTGGAGACCACGGACAGAGGGGTTGTGGGGGTGAAGGAAGAGGAGATGACAACAGGCAGATGAGACACAGTGGATAGGGAAAACAAGTAAAATGATTAAGCAAATAAATATGTTGAGGATAACAAGAGCCAGGCTTCTTACTACAGTAGCAGGTATTTACCAACAGAATAGGTGGAGGCTACAGAGAACCCTGAACTGCTACACTGGAATTGGAAAAATAAGTATGAACTTGCAGTTTTAAAAAATATAATCACAGAAGCTGGGTGCGGTGTTTCATGCCTGTAATCCTAGCACACTGGGAGGCCAAGGTGGGTGGATCACTTGAGGTCAAGCATTCAAGGCAAGCCTGGCCAACATGGCAAAACCCCATTTCCACTAAAAATACAAAAATCAGCTAGGTGTGGTGGCAGGCTCCTGTAATCCCAGCTACTTGGGAGGCTGAGACAAGAGAATCAGTTGAACCCAGGAGACAGAGTTGCAGTGAGCCAAGATCATGCCACTGCACTCCAGCCAGGGTGACAGAGCAAGAGTCCATCTCAAATATATATATATATGTATAAACATAGATATAAACATCTCAAATATATGTATATAAACATAGACATAAACACTGCTATAAGTGTATGTATTTATGGAGTGTGTACATAAAAATGTATGTGTACATGCCATTGAATCATTAAATGATACTCCAAAGTATAGCACTTGCACATGCTAAGCACTGTGAATTAAGGGAAATTGGGAGACCTTAGAAACTGCCTCAGAATCAAGGTCCGACCTTCCCTTGTTTTTCAACCTAGCCCATGGAGGGGATCTCTCTGAAGTTTCCTCATCTGAGAAAAGTTCTTTCAAAAGAAAAAAATTGCCTTCAGCTCCCTGTCAGAAATCTCATCAACCAGGGAAAATTAATCACCAAAGAAGAATCTGAAGGTCATCACCACGCCCACCCAGAGAGAATTTTCATCTATTCTGAGTGCTATTACTGACAGGCTTCATCTGCATATAAGACAACCTTTGTTCCCAGAATATGTCTTCCCCTTACCTTCCTATAGTCTGTTGCCACCTCCCTGCAAGCCACAAGGAGCTCTGTACCAGACTACTGTCCATTTTCTGGACCTATTCACCTCCCCTAAAGATGATTTACTCTTCCTCCAAAATTGCCTACATCCCTCACTTTCTCCTCTCCCCTGTGAAGAGGGTATTCAAGCCCTTCTTTGAGTTTCCTACTTTGTGTAATTCCCATGCGCTTGCACATGAATAACTTGTATGCCTTTTCTCCTGTTAATCTGTCTTCTGTCATCTTATTCCAGCAGACTCAATGATCAACTCTTCAGAGGGAAAGTTTAAACTTCCCCACATAGACATACACATATTTCCCAGCTGTCCACCAAGAGGACTCAGGATCAATGAGCACTCAGAAAGCTAAGATTATAGTTTCTAAATACCACTCTCCACTGAAGGAACCAGGGTTAACTGGAGAAATGGCTTATCAGGAGGACGGGGCAGAGAAAATACAAGATGAGCCTGGAACTGCTTATTGTGCCATAAAATAAGGAAGTGCTGAAAGACTAATCAGGATGTGTCTAAGAGACACAAGAGCAACCGTGGCTTGCATTCACCAAATATAGGACAATATGAGCATCAAAATAGAGACAGTAATGGGTTATAACCCACCAAGTAAACTAGGAATCTGTGACATAATATATGAAAAACATCAGTAAATGGGGAAAAAGGGAGAACTCTTCCATAAAGCAGATTACCAGTAGAAAGAATAGCAGAAAATGAAAATCACCATTTGGCAACGATCACTGTGGTGGCTGGTTTAGGCAGGGTAACTCAATAAAGAATATGCCTGATGGAGGCCAGGCACAGTGGCTCACACCTGTAATCCCAGCACTTTGGGAGGCCGAGACGGGCGGATCACAAGGTCAGGAGTTCGGGACCAGCCTGGCCAAGATGGTGAAACCCTGTCTCTACTAAAAATACAAACAGTAGCCAGGCATGGTGGCAGATGCCTGTAATTCCAGCTACTCGGGAAGCTGAGGCAGGAGAATCGCTTGAACCCAGGAGGCAGAGGTAGCAGTGAGCCGAGATTGCACCACTGCACTCTAACCTGGGTGACAGAGCAAGACTCCATCTCAAAAAAAAGAAAAAAAAAAAGAATATGCCTGATGGATGGAGCTTTGATGAGGGAAAGATGGATATTGGTGTAATCTTAACACTAAGTGCTTAACTCCTGATAGCACTAAACAATTACAAAGGGGAAAATGGTGCCTTTGTGGAAGGGAAAGTTATCAGACACTAACAGAAACAGATGATCAAAAATTAACATCATTGGCCGGGCGCAGTGGCTCATACCTGTAATCCCAGCACTTTGGGAGGCTGAGGCGAGCGGATCACCTGAGGGTAGGAGTTTGTGACCAGCCTGGCCAACCTGGAGAAACCCTGTCTCTACTAAAAATACAAAATTAGCCAGGCATTTTGGCAGGTGCCTGTAATCCCAGCTACTCAGGAGGCTGAGGCAGGAGAATCGCTTGCACCTGGGAGGTGGGGGTTGCAGTGAGCTGAGATCGCACCACTGCACTCCAGCCTGGGCAACATAGTGAAACTCTGTCTCAAAAAAAAAAAACTCTAATATCATCACTGGCTGAGGGTCATCCTACAGCAGGATCTCAGACCTGCACACTTAAAAACTGTGGAGGACATGACAGGAAATGACTGAGGAAATGTTCCAGATTGGTGAGTATGAAAAGACGTCACCACTGACTGTGATATAATTATTGCATGAGTTCACCACCATAAGGGCAAAGAGACAGCTTTAGGACAGTTGTTGAAATCTAAGTAAGTTTTATGGATTGGATGGTTGTGTCATATCAACACGGACTTCCTCCCTTGGAACTCTATTCGCCTGTTTTTTTGAGGGGGGCAGTAACACACACTAAAGTATTTATGGATGACAGGCATCATGGCTAAAGCCTGTTCTCAAATGTTTCATCAAAAGACCAATGATAATGGGAGAGAGGGGTATGTGATGGAGCAAACATGATGAAATGCGAAACGTGTGCTGCTCACACAACTTGCTATACATTTAAAATTATTTATAAGTAATTTTAAACATTATTATTTCTAAAATTTGTATCCCGAAACTAACTGTAGGACACTTTACAATTTCATCCCAGCTGTTGAAAAATTTCCATAATTAAAACATTTCTTAAAATAGGAGTATCCTTGTAGCTGATCATTTGAAGCTGTCTCATGGTGGCAAATTAAAACAATGATTTGATCTTCAAAAATGTGTGTGTTCAAAGATGTTAGTCCAGCTGCCAAGAAATATCATCAGCAGTGCAGCACGGAAAATGCCCTCAAAGTTACTCTAAATCTAACACAGCAGAGCGGGTCACAGGAGCAGGGATATGTTGCCCACTGGCAGTCACTAATATTCTCCTAAAAGTAGCCTAAGCACACCCCCCCCAGCGAATTCTGAAGCGCAAACTCCACATCTTCGGTTGGAGCTGTTTGGCTATACAACAACGTGCTATTTGTATTTAACTATATTGATCTTTTTGAGGGAAAAACATAAACAACCAAAATTAAGGAAATGTTTCATTTTCTTTGAGATGATCCCAAACTAAAAAGACAACTTCCAGGTCACTATGAATATGTACTGATGAGACGTAATTCAACTATGCCTAATTTCAAATGGCTTGATCTATTACAATACTATCAAATGAAGTACAAAGATTATATATAAAAACTTGTCATGACAACATGGGACCTACTTTATTATAGCATCAGTTTACAAAGTAATTGAGAAACAAATGATAAGTTTTGTTAGAAGTCTATGGGGTTAAGTAAAGCCTGATATTGTAATAGATCCTGAAAAGCAAATGTAATACTAGAAAGATAAGAATAACTTTTCCCATGGAAATAATTACCCTTAATTTTTCCACTGGGAATAAAGGGTTATAAAATTTTATCCTGTATTAAAATACACACACAAACACACATCCCATGCAACAATAGAGAAGCATGTACAGTTTAGGAAGTATCCCAGATAAGGTGTTTTGGGGACTTGTGAGTCATCACATTTGAACATATTTTTAGTATATTGTTTCAATGATTTGTATATTTTATTTCTAGACAGTTTTGAGTAGTGCACCATTATTCCTCTGTGGAAACAGAGATATTTAGTGAATGATTAAACTCATGCACTGTGTTATCTGACATTTATTCAACCGTAACTGTACAGCTCGACATTTCTGCACATTCACATAAACTGAGATTCATAAAGATGCATAAGGCAGTAAAACTTAACTTGCATGTTCTATGAATCATTAAAGATTGTCCTTCAAAACACAGAGTTTCAGTCAAAAACCAAAGTTTTGAATAACCTGGACCCACTTTCTTGATCAATTCAGATGTGACTGTTCACTGTATTTTTCTCCTGCTCCCTCACATTTCTCTCAGCTTTCTTATTTTCTGTTAATGGTACTCCCATTGCCCAATGTAACAGACTGAAAATATAATATCGCTTGAGATAGTATACAATTTCCTGAGTCAATAATGTTCTATCAAGAAAACTTTTTCCTAGTTTAGTATATGACTTCATAAATATATATATAGTGCTCCAAATTAAATCTGACAACTTCTAAATTCATTAGATTTATTTTAAGAAGCAACAGAACAGCAGGGGAAAAGAGAATCACAATAGCAAACCAATAAAGAGTGGTGACCAGGAGATAAAATATGGAGGGCATAGGCTCTCATACTTGAAACTTACACTAGTAATCATTACCAAAATTGGGTTAGGTTCCCCCCTCCCCCAGGATGTATAAGTGGGCCTGTACACTTCTCCTCTACAGCTTTTTACCCACCTATATTAACTTCAAAAATTATTTGTTGGCATCTCTTTTTTTAAGATCATAAGCTGCAGAGTCTACAGGGAGTTGGGTCACCATTACATTCAGTACATCCCCAGGGCCAAGTACAGCAGAAGTCAATGACTGTTTCACAGCTGGTAAGAAAGATCTGTTCTTTTAGTAAATAAAACAAGGTTTATTGGATGACTGTTTATAAACCTCTTAAGTTGGAAACAATTATGCAGACATGACGGTCTATAAGAAAGATCTGGAGACACACTGTCAAAGGAAATATTGACTTAGCAATTTCAGAATTCTTAAAATAGCAATATTTTCTAGCAATACAAATATATGAGTTTTATATCTTCAAAACAGACTGGGTTTTGTCCCTAAATATCCCTAACTTGATTGTAGACTATTTCTTTAAATAAATTTTTAAAAAATATTAATCTGTATAGTGAAGGAAAATGGAAAATCAAAGAAAAATAACTATTATATTTTAAATAGTATAATTAAAAGCATCATACACAGAATAATTTGACAGTATTGTAGGTTTTTCCAAAAAGCAAACAACAACAATAATAATAATAATCCTGAAAAGGTAAGCAAGGGCATAGACGGGTAGAGAAGAGGGGAAAAGATCCTTGTTAAAAGTGTAAATTCATAGGTAATGGGATGCACAGGCTGAATTCTTGGATTCACTGAACAAGTAGGAGAAATGGCATTATTTGGCTTCCAACCTGGATGTGTTAACCTAAGCAGAACATCTGATGGAGGACCTTTCCCATGAAAGGATAAAGTGCTTGTTCAAATAATTCAACACTCAAGCACTGAAAATAAAAGAAAAAATTAATATGTACTATGCCTAATTATCTCCAAAGGAGAAGAAGAAAATGGCTTTTGTAAAGTGAGTGGAAAAAGATGTCTTTCACACCATGATAGTATCGGGAGGAGACTTCAGCATGGCCACTGATATTCTTAGTGTCACCTCTTATTGTAATGAAATTAAGGTAGCAGTGAGATGGCAATTTCTTGTCAGCTTTAAAAAGAAATGGTGTAATTGAATTTCACCAACTTAATTGAGCCCTTCCCCTATATAGCTTATACCACAGTAAGTGGGAATTCAAGGCTATTTATAAAGCACTGTGACTGTCCTCAAGACACTCACAGTCAATTATATTTCATAATCACATTTGATGCCTACTATCTATTAAAGGCTCCATGTATATTTTACCTGTAAATAGGAAATTCTTGGAGAGCCTTAAACAGGTACCCATCCAAATTGGTATTTGAGATCATTTTGATAACACAGGTAATTCAACAGCTGTCTGTACCAATTTTTTAACTGGATATCTTAGACACTAAAAGTGGTGTCAAATATTTAAAATTTAATTATCTAAAAACATCATTTATTACTTTAAATATTGGTGAAATTGTGATTAATATACTTCACTACAAGAGGAAATTAATAGTTTCTACCATAATAAAATTCAGACCAATCTGGGGAACTTTATAACTGAATTCCCACTTCTTTTACTCAACACTATACTTCAAGGTATAAATTTTCTTGGAATGTTTTCAAAATATTCATCTTATTGCTAAGCAATAATGCTATTTTCTGGAGATAAAAATCAGTGCATACTTAAAACAACCGTGTTCACAGGAATTCTGCATTTTCACTGGATTATCAAGACCATGAATTAATAATACTCAACAAAACGTAACTGCCTACAAAACAGATGACTGCACTGGGCTAAACAGATGATCATTAGACACCTGCTCCAACACAACTATTGTTAGATATTTTACTCTATTTGCAAAGACAGTAAGGTGTGTAGTAACTCAAATCTATCTTCCCACAGCCAAGCCAAACAATTCATTAAAGACTTTCTTATGCTTCCTCTATATTATGATGGTAAAATCTTGGCAAGAAAGTCAGGTCCAATTCAAAAGAGCTCAAAGGAAAAAAAAAAAAAACTAAAGATGCTGTCTTACATTTTTTGGGCTGCTATGACAAAACACCTTAGACTGGTTAATTTATAAACAACAGAAGTTTATTTATCACAGTTCTGGAAGCTCAGAAGTCCAAGATCAAGGCACCAGCAGATCTGGTGTCTGAGAAAGGCCCATTCCCCACAGATGGTGCTTGTCTTCACATGGTGGAAGGGATGTGGGGGGCTAGGGTGCTCCCTTGAATTATTTTATAAGGGCACTAATCCCATTCACAAGGGTGGAGCACCCATAACCCAATAAGCTCCCAAATGCCCCACTTTTTAATACTATTGCATTGGAGATTAAGTTTCAACTTAATGAATTTTGGTGGGACATCAACAGACCATAGCAGATGCCTTTAGGAGGCACACATGTATTCCCAGTTCGGTTTCTAACTATTCTAGGGTAGGGTCCCTATGCAATCAATTCTTCTCCAAACTCTCCAACCAAAATTTGAAACAGCAATGTCACTAAGTTAAAATAAAGAAATAGGTTGAATTTCAAGGTAACAATATCTCTACAGAAATAAAAGTAAAAAGGAAAGTTAACTCTTCACTTTCTTAGATCATTGTATGTTGGACTTACTTAAATGTGAGGTCTCTCTCACCGTGTGTGTATTTGTGTGCATGCGCACACATGTGAACCAATATAAAGACTAAAAGGCAGAGAAATAAACTACATATTAGAAACTAGAAATCAGGGAAAGCCAAGACAAACCATTAAGGGTGGCTCTATCCTTGAAATAAAAGGCAGAGAAATAAACCACATAGCAGAAAGTAAAAATCAGGGAAAGCCAAGACAAATCATTAAGGGTTGCCCTATCCTGGAAAAAATGTGCACCTCAACTGGGTCAGAGCAGGAATCGATGAAAAGCAAAGAGAAGAAACACAAAGTGGAAAATGACCTTTAGATTTTAGTGCCAACAACTGATCGAGACAATTGATCTTTACAAAGTTTTAAGCAACTGTGAAAGCAAAAATATTTAGTCTTGAGGTACGACATTAGACAATTTGTCTTGGTAACAAAGATTAGGCTTATATACTGTACATATGGTCCTTTAATTTCCATTCCATGCAAATGCTGGCTAAGTTTTCAATGTACTATTAAGTCACATTATTTTTACTACTTTACTTCTTCACTGTGGCATTATTCATCTTCCACACAAGGAAGTGAATGTATTATAACTCACAATAGAGATCATTAAAAGGCTCTTTCAAATTTATTTTAACATATGTCCCTCATCTCTTTGAGTATATGACTATGTTCTCTGCAATAGCAATAATAATAATAATAATTTGTCTAAATAAACCATATATCATTCTTGTTTACTTAGAGTCTCTTTGGATAAACTTTTTCAATACTATTAGCAATTCAGATGACCACTTCATTCTCACTCCAATTTCTGTATAACTCTTTCAAAAACTCTAAATATGTTCATTTACATATTATTTTTCTTCAAGAATCTAAATGGAACTCTTTAAGAGCAAGAAATAAAAGTTAACATATTTATATCAAATTTTATATGAAGAGCAAATACCCTGTATTTTCAAACATACAGTTGACCTTTGAATGTGGGGGGTGAGGGTCATAGGAGTTGGGGTGCTGACCTCCCATGGAGTCAAAAATCCATGTATAACTTTTGACTCACCAAAACCTTAAATACTAGTAGCTGGCTATTGACCTAAGCCTTACTGATGACATAAACACTTGATTAACACCACTGCTATATGTATGTTACGTGTATTAAACACTATATTCTTATAGTAAAGTAAACTAGAGAAAAGTTATTTAAAAAATCATAAGAAAAAACATATTTACTATTAAGTGGAAGCGAATCATCATAAAGATCTTCATCTTCATTGCCCTCAAACTCAGTAGGCTAAGGAGGAGGGGGAGGAGGAAGAAGAGGAAAAGGAAGAATTTGTCTTGTCTCAAGGTAGCATAGGTGGAAGAAAATCCACGTATAAGTGGACCTCTACAGTTCAAATCCATATTGTTCAAGGGTCAAGTATATGTGGAAATTTATGTAAATTAATCATTCATTTTATGAGAAAGAATTTTCAATAAAATCCAAAACACAGAAATGGCATGTTAGATTTTCTAACTAGAAATTAATGTGTAAAATCCAATCACTTCAAAAAAAGAAACAGAAAATGCAATCGAAAACAAAAATGTAATAAACACAAATATTTGAAAAAAAGTTGATAAAACAGATAAATCATAAACTAGTTTTTGAAGATATAAAAATACAAATATGAAATTAAGAATCACTTTTAACTACCACATGGAAATTTTTAACATATATTATCTTTAAATTTCTGCTACTAAATTTAAAAGTAGCTAGAAAATTATTGAAGGTAAATGTTAATGTCAATTTTTTTTTTTTTAAATAAGAGACCTAACTGGATCAATCACTGCAAAACAGCTTTGCTGGAGTGCAGGGAGCACTGGGGGGAGTAAGTAATTGATTATTTTTAAAAGCTAACAGATATATAAGGTTTCCCAACATTTGAAGAATAGATAATATATTTTGTAATAATTTTTAAAAGAACAGATTATTTGACTGCTGTAAGAAGTACTCTAGAACACAGGAAAAGATGGGAAACTTCCTAATGTATTAGTTAAAAGCAACATACCATGATGTCAAATCATCAATATTTCAAAGAAGAAAATTGTAAGATGTCCAAAAGCATTTGATAAAATTGTAAATCTATACTTGATTGTAATTCTTAGTAAAATAAAAATAAAAAGACAGTTCTTTAACATGATAAAATGTTAGTTCAAGCCAATGGAAATTTCCTACAAGAACACACCAACAATGACCACTTAAGAAATATAAAGAGCAAGGGGAACATTCGCAACAGCAACTACTATCAAGTATCTATAGAACTGAAATTATGAAAACCGATCCGTTTTTACTAAAAAGCAACATAGAAGCTTTTAATAAACTGGCAGTATATATCACATTTCTAGAAAAACAAAATAATTAGGAAAGTCAAATGGAAGAATAAAGTGAGAATCATAGCTAAGACTTTTGGGGAAAAAAAACAGGAAAAAGTATAATATTGAAATGATGTGGGACTAAGAGAGGATAGTAAACTTTAGCCAATGCTTACAAGATTTTCAAATTTTTCAAGAAAATTTGGAAATCTAGATTTTTCTTAAGTGAAATATCACACGTTTCTCTGTAGGCTTAAGTCTTTGAAAGCACTATTTCCAAAGAAAGCATTTCTGTATGCTAAATTGGCCAGAGTGGACCTCTGCCCTATATACACCCAACACTTCCTGCCTCGCCCAGAGCTCAAGTTGTTTCCTATGTTGGACAGCCCCTTCCTCTTTCTCCACCCAGTCAAATGCAACCCACCCATCAAGGTGTGGCTTACAGGCCAGTCCTCAACAGATCATTCTTAGAACCTCTGGTATGGCTTTATCATTACTCTCCCTCTGCTACAAGAATTACAGTTCTAACAATAGATTGTAATAACAAATAGTAACCCAATGTATTCTGTCTCTTCCTCTAGAATTGAGAGTAGGAACAGTGTCTAATAACAATACCATCTACTATCTTACTGGCCTTTCTTTATACCCAACACTGAAATGATGCTTTCTACAGAGTTGTTCTGTAACCCTCCCAACAAATGCAAAACAGGTATTTTTCCTACTTTACAGGTAATACAGTGCTCAGAGGGGTAAGCAACTAAACAGGTCCTGGAAATAAATAGATTCTAAATTCTTTTTTGCCAACTTCACCAATCATATCACAGCTGGTTGGTCTCGGTTGAGTTAAATTTACTTGGGACCCTTTTCTCAAATGAGGGCACTGAGGTGAGAGATACAGCAAAGATAAGAACAACGCTAAACATAAGAACTCAAGGGTTTGTAATCTGCAAATAGGATATGAGTACTACATGAAGCCCAAGAAGACGTGATGTATTCTAGTTGTGTATTTGAAATTGACCTCAATAATATAAGTTACATTGGAAGGCTGAGGTGGGCAGATCACCTGAGGTCAGGAGTACGAGACCAGCCTGACTAACATGGTGAAACCCCGTCTCCACTAAAAATACAAAAATTAGCCAGGCATGGTGGTGGGCGCCTGTAATCCTAACTACTCAGGAGGCTGAGGCAGGAGAACTGCTTGAACCCAGGAGGCAGGGGTTGCAGTGAGCCAAGATCCCACCACTGCACTCCAGCCTGGGCGACAGAGCAAGACTATGTCTCAAAAAAAAAAAAAAAAGTAAGAATAATAAGAATAATATAAGTTATATCAAAAATTAACCTTTTGCATTAGCAAATTTTATTGATTCACTTGAACTTGATGTACTCAGTGAAGGAAAAACAGAACAGATGGTATTGTACTGTAGCCTGAAAGAAAATTTGAATCATAAGACAACTTTTGAAATATTCTTAATACTCTTGTCATTTAAGGTACCAATAAAGTTCTTATAATACCTAATTTGTATGTTTTGTTGACATCAAAAATAAATCACCTTATAAGAGGCTTCTTTTAAAAAATTAAATAAATCTTTAAAATATCTATAATCAATTTACCTTCAGAGAATTTAAAGTAATTCTAATGTAACCTGCTGAAAAATTCTAAAGCTACAAGCATTTGGGGATGTTTCATGAGCTGTGACTGAAAAAAGAGAACACAACCTAGTAACAAAACTCTTTCACAAGATAATCTGAAAAGTCCAATTAATCATTCACCCTAAAGAACACATTTTTGTTTAAGTGTCTTTAAAAATTCAATAGAACATCTCACATTGAAAAACATTTGTGCCAATGGGGAAAAAAGGTCTTTTAAAGTACTATGAGTTACTAAACCAGAAATGTATTATTTTAAAGAAGTTACAGAAATCCTCAAGATGATGTTTTCCTCTTTATTTTTAGACCTGTGAAAGATATGTTTTTAAAAGTTCCACTTATAAAAAAGGCAAATATATTACAGAAAACTAGATCATTTTTTGGCTATTTCTAAATTTGTTCAGTATTTGTTTAAGGCTAGAAAGTCATAAGCTTCAACCAATCATATTTTGGCTCAGATTTTAAGTTATTCATATTTAATATCTGTTCTTTATAGCAAAAATACATGACTCTTCTGCAAAAAGAAAAAAGGAACACCCAACTTATTACCATAGAACAGGGGTCAGTGGACTACGACCTATGGACCAAACAGAGCCATGGCCTGTTTTTGAAAGGCATGCTCCCAAACAATAGTTTTTACATTTTTAAAGGGCTGTTAAATAAATGTTTATGTGTGTGTGCGCGTCTGTGTGTGTGTGTGTATGATATGTATGCATGACAGTGACCTTATGTGGCTAGAAAAGCCTAAAATATTACTGTCTGGCCCTTACGCAAAAGTTTACTGACCCTGTCAGAATATAAAAAGTTCTTTATACAGGCATGCCTTATTTTGTTACACTCCATTTTACTGCACTTTGCAGATATTGTGTGTGTGTGTGTGTGTGTGTGTGTGTGTTTTGTTTTGATTTGTTTTTTTACAAATTAAAAGTTTTTGGCAATGTTGAGTCGAGCATGTCTGTTAGTGCCATTTTTCCAACAGCATGTGTCACATTTTGGTAATTCTTGCAATGTTTCAGACTTTTCTATTATTGCATCTGTATTGGTGACCTGTGATCTTTGATGTTACTATTGGGACCGGCTTCGGGGCAACACAAACCCTGACCTTCTAAGACAGTGAACTTGATAAATAGATGTTGTGTGTGTTCTTACTGCTCCACCAACTGGCAATTCCTTCATCTCTCTCCCAGAGACTTAACAACACTAAAATTGGGCCAATTAATAAACCTCAAAGGCCTCTAAGTGTTCAAGTAAAAGAAAGCATCACCTGTCTCTTACTTTAAATCAACACTAGAAATGAGTAAGTTTAATGAGGGAGGCAGGATGAAAGCAGACAGACCGAAAGCCAGGCCTCTTGTGCCAAAGAGCCAAGTTGTGAATGCCAAGCAAAAGTTCCAGAAGAAAATTGAAAGTGTTACTCCATCAAAAACATGAATAAGAAAACGAAACAGCTTTAATGCTGATGACGGAGAAAGTCTGAGTGGTCTGGATAGAAGCTCAAACCAGCCACAACATTCCCTTAAGCCAAAGCCTAATCCAGGTCAAGCTCCTAACTCTCTTTAATTTTGCAAAGACCAAGGGAGGTGAGAAAGTTGCATTGGAAGCCGGAAGAGTTTGGTTCATGAGGTTTAAGAAAAGAAGCCATCTCCATAACATAAAGGTAGAAGGTGAGGCAGCAAATGCTGATGGGGAAGCTGCAACAAGTTATCCAGAAGATCTAGCTAAAATCACTGATGAAGGTGAATATACTAAAAAACAAAAACAAACAAACAGATTTTCAATGTAGACAAAACAGCAACCTATCGCAAGAAGACGCCATGGAGGACTTTCATATAGTTAGAGAGGAGAAGTCAATGACTGGCTTTACAATCTCAAAGCACGGGCTGACTGTTAGGGAATAATGTATCTGGTGACTTTAAATTGAAGCCAATGCTCACTCACTATTCTGAAAAATTATGCTAAATCTACCCTGCCTGTGCTTTATAAATGGAACAACAAAGCCTGGATAATGGCACATCTACTTACAGCATGGTTTATTAAATACTTCAAACTTACTATTGAGATGTACTGCTCAGAAAAGATTCCTTTCAAAATATTACTGCTCATTGACAATGCACCTAGTCACCCAAGAGCTCTGACACAGACGTATGTAGAACTAGATTAAAGCTGTTTTCATGCCTAACACAACATCCTTTCTGCAGCCCAAGGATCAAGGAGTTACCTCAACTTTCCTTATTATTTAAGACACATTATGTAAAGATATACTTGCCATAGATAGTGGCTCCTCTGATGGATCTGGGCAAAGTAAATTGAAAACCTTCTGGAACTGATTCATCATTCTAGATGTCCTAAGAATATTTGTGATTTATGCAAGGAGGTCAAAATATCAACATTAGAAGGAGTTTAGAAGAAGCTGATTCCAACCCTCACGGATGACTTGGAGAAGTTCAAGAGTTCAGTGGAGTAAGTAACTGAAGATGTGGTGGAAACAGCAAGAGAAATAGAATTAGAAGTAGAGCCTGAAAATGTGACTTAATTGCTGCAACCTCACGATAAAACTTTCATGGATGAGGAGTTGCTTCTTACAAACAAAGTAAGTGGTTTCTTGAGTTGGAATCTACTCCTGGTGAAGATGCTGTGAACATTGATGAACTGCCATGGCCACCCCAACCTTCAGAACCACCACCCCGATCAGTCAGCAGCCATCAACATCCAAGCAAGACCCTCCACCAGCAAAAAGATTATGACTCATTTAAAGTTCAAAAGAATGTTAGCATTTTTTAGCAATGAAGTATTATTAATTTAAGGCATGTAGGTTTTTTTTCATCACAATGCTATTTTGTGCTTAATAGGTCATTATAATGTAAACATAACTATTATGCTTTGGGGAAATAAACAAAATTCTAGTGACTTGCTTTATTGAGATATTTGCTTTATTGTAGTGGTCTAGAACCAAACCTACAGTATCTCTGAGGTATGCCTATAATTAAGGTCTTATATGTGGGTCACTGACATCATACTATACTCTAAGCTGCCAAAGAGATTGAGTCAGAAGATTAAGGGATGAAGTATGAATGAAAGGCAATTTTTAAAATATCTTTAATAATATTTACAGCAGAGACACACTATTAAAATCTGAGATATGGCAGCATCAAGTTGTCAACGTGGGTTCAAGAAATTGATCTACCCTCAATACTTGAAAATACTGAAGTTTTAGATGGGTGTTCATCTCACAGATGGGGTTTAAAGGAGCATAACGTGCTATTTCATACACATGTCCCCCTCCCTCTAATCCTCCACTCCCTTTTTGCCAGGAATAGTCTTACGCGTCATTTAAACACAGAAGAAATGCTTCTTTCTCAATGAATACTCTAAATCATGGGGCCCCAACCCCCGGGGCCATGGACCAGTACCTGTGAACTGTGCATGAGAAGGATCTAGGTTGCATGTTCCTTATAAGAATCTAATGCCTGACGATCTAAGGTAGAAACCATTCCCACTCTTTCCCAGTCTGTGGGAAAATTGTCTTCCATGAAACCAGCCCTGGTGCCAAAAGGGTTTGGGGACCACTGTTCTAAATCCTCCAAATTAACAAAGTTAGTTATCCCCTTCAAAGCTTTCAGAACTTTCTATACAATTATTTTTTATAGAACTTGTAATACTGTATTATATTTTTGTTTACTTTTCAAAGATTTTTGAATTCCTGGTAGCAAAGACCTTATAACCACTAACATTTCACATAATACATTGCCCATAGTGAGCTGATTAATTTCCCGTGGCTGCCCTAACAATTTTCCACAAACCTGATGACTAACAACAGAAATTATTCTCTCACAGTTGTAGAGAAGGGGAAAAGCAAGGCCATAACTCCTTCAAAGGCTCTAGAAAAGAATCTTTTCCACCGAGCATGGTGGTTCACTCCTGTAATCCCAGCACTTTGGGAGGCTGAAGCAGGTGGATCACCTGAAGTCAGGAGTTCGAGACCAGCCTGGTCAACAGGGTGAAACCCTGTCTCTACTAAAAATACAAAAATTAGCCAGGCGTGATGGCAGGTACCTATAATCCCAGCTATTCGGGAGGCTGAGGAAGGAGAATCACTTGAACCTGGGGGACAGAGGTTGCAGTGAGTCAAGATCATGCCACTGTACTCCAGCCTGGGCAACAGAGTAAAACTCTGACAAAAAAAAAAAAAAAAAATCTTTTCCTTGCCTCTTGCAACCTCTGGTGGCTGCTGGCACTAGTTGGTATTCCTTGGCTTGTAGCCACATCCTTACAACTCCTGCCTCTGTATTCTTATTGCCTTCTCCTCCTCTGACGCTTGTAAGGACACCTGTCATTGAATTTAGAGCTTACCTGAGAAATCCAGGATGTTCTCATCTCACATCTTTAACATAATTACACGTGCAAAAACCACCTTCCAAACAAGGCAATATTCACATATTCCCAGGATTCACACGTGGGTATATCTTACTGAGATTTACCATTCCACACACTATCGCTGCCATACAGTAAACATGTGCTCAGTTTTCTTACCTTACACCCACATGAAATAAACTTATAGATAAACCCAAAAATGAGGAAAAGTGGAAACAGGAAAACTTAATTTCTTCCCTTCTCTGCTAATGTCCTCTTTGAAAAGGAACCACTGAGGCATAGCCAGAAAGCTTCACCAGCATTTTTTTTACTAAGAAATTACTAAGGATTACTTAACACAATGCCCAATGACAGATCACTGGAGACCATTTCTTTGCTCCTAGGGAAAAAAGGCCAGAGATATATTTTCTTCCTCACAAAGCAACACTCTTATTCACATCGAGTGGGAACCTGCTTTAAGTGAAGTTTCAATTTCTTTAAATTCTTTATACATGGCCATGAACGTTTTACAGCACGTGTAGTTTTACATGAAGGGTAGAAAGCCAAACTACTAAGAATTTATCCTTACAGGAAATTTAAGTGTTTAAAGCCTTACCTCTCAAGATTTTAGGCTTTCATTTGAAACACAATCCCTTGCACATCATGAACATTCACTGAGAATAAGTTGATTCCCATGGCTATGATTGTTTCCTAGACACAGTTTAAGATGTCATAGCAGAACTTTTCAGAAAGTATTTTAATCTTACAAAGATCAAAGACTGCTATGATCTTCAAATTAAGGTTGGAAACTAGGATAGAAATTTCAAAACTTCTATAAACTATAATTAGGCCTGAAATAATTGTTCTATTCAAGGTTTACATTATTAACTGAAGGGACCAATTAACTATTAATATAGTACTATCTAGCAGATTATAAAATAATGCTGGCAATATAATGTATCCATAGACTCAAACTCTTCAAATAAAACAACCTTAATATCCCACCATACCAGGGAACCAAGATAATGAAAAGTTAGCCAAGAGCAAACGTAAGAAAAATGTCAATCAACTTGCTGCAAGATTTGGTAAAAAATCTATTTTCTCTACTCTTATCGCAACATAAGTTATGAAAATTCCAGTCAATTAGCCAAAATAATGTAATCATTTCAAACAGAATTATTGGTATTTCCTCTATTTATCAGTTTATTAAAAAAATAAAGTTTAAAGAAAGACTGATTCTGATCAACTTGATTCACAATCAGAACAGCATCTACCCTGGTAGCAAAAAGAACACTCAGCACCCAGTCCATGGTTTCTAGATATCATTCTACAATGAAATGAGAGACCCTTGGAGGATTGGCTGATTTGGTAGCTGTGGCAGGGAAAATATGAGATGAGCCTGGAGTATCCTGTAATACCAGAAAGTTAACAAAGTATTCAAAAACAAAAGGACAAGGGGATGTCACCGGGCCACAAGAGCAAATCTGAAAGTGGTCTTTGGTCAAAACCAGAAAAATCTAAATAAGAGACTAACACAGTATTAGCTTATGACTCCACATGTAAGATATATACGCATGTACCCATGCCAATATAAATTTAAAAATAAATGGGGGAGAACAAAATAATCTATAGAATTCTAAACATGATATGTAGTTATTTCTTAAGAGTAGGCAAGACTTAGTGACTCACTTCCACAGAACAGAGTAAGGAAATGGAAAAAAATTACAGTAGAGAAGCTTGGCAAATACCACTTTAACCAAGTAATTAAGGTTAAGATCATCAGTGGTATCTTGTGGATATCATGATATGATACAATGATACCCCGATGTGATACACTGAGAAGGGTACGTCACCTACGTGATATTGTTTTCCAATACCCCCTAAGCCAGTCTAACCATGAGAAAAGCATCAGATGAACCAAAACTGAAGGACGTCCTATAAAATACCTGACCAGTACTCCTTAAAACTCTTAAGGTCATGAAATAAAAAGAGAGACTAAGAAACTGCCACAAAACAGAAAACTTAACAGGTGTAACAACTCAAAGCAATATGGTACTTGTTTGTATCCTAAAAGAGAAAGTAGACATTAATGGAAAAGCCAGTGAGATCCAAACAACAATAACCTACCAATGTTGGTTTCCTGGCCTTGATAAAACAACGCCATGGTAATTCTACTAAGTGTCATTACACATTGTTAGTTTTTGTATGTGTGTGTATGTGCTTTTTGAAGTCCTTATCTGCTAGACAAATATATTAAAGTATTTATGGGTAAAATTATATGTCTGAAATTAGTTGTTCAGGGTGAGTGAGGCCAGAGATTTATGAAACAAGATGGCAAAATGTTGAGAATTGTTAAGGTTAAGTCTGGGTGCATGAGGGTTTCTTATACTATTCTCACTACTTTTGTATATGTTTAAAATTTCTCATAATAAAAGAGATATTTCAAAATCTTTTAAATGTCTATGATTTAGTCAACCTTCTTTAAATAAAAGTTTTTAAAACAAGCCACACGTCGCACAATGCTTAATGAACTTTGCAAAGTTTGTTACATTGTTAAATAAAATTCTTAAGCATCAAAAAAACAAAAAACTTTTTAAGTGCTTTATTAGTTATGTTGTAAAGGAAATCTGGTTTCCTCTGAATGGTGTGACTTTCCATACATTATGTTAATCTATTTCCTGGTAGATAAGAGAATGAAGGACAAAGTGGCTGACTCAGTTGCAAAGGCTGGTAGGTGGAGGCAATGAAAGAGAAATGCACTCTCACATTACATTTATTAAATTATGGTCAAAAAGTTTCAAAACTGATATGAAAATGGAATTAAACCAGTCCCTGTGATATATTATCACCCCCCCCAAAACCCAATTTACAAATCAACCTTTCCAACCTCTTAATTGTAAGAGGGTGCAAGTCTGTTAAGATAGGAAGCTGCACATGCTCATGTGCACACACAAACACACACCTCTTCCCAAGAACAAAGACTACAAAGAGAAAAAATAATGAAAGAAAAGATGTAGTACTTGAAAGATCCAGGAGACCAAACACGTGAAGAGAAAACTAAAGGAGAAAAAGAAACAAATAAAAGAAAGACAATAATAATACATCAACTTCTTACCATAATAATTATTTATCTCAGTATCTAGTGTTCTCTTATATATAATGGCAGGAAGTCAATCAAAAATTACAAGGGCAGGGTACAATGGCTCATGTCTGTAAACCCAGTAACTTGGGAGGCCAAGGCAGGCAGATCACCTGAGGCCAAGTGTTCAAGACCCACCTGGCCAACATGGCAAAACCCCATTTTTACTAAAAATACAAAAATTATCCAGGTGTGGTGGCACGTGCCTGTAATCCCAGATACTTGGGAGGCTGAGGCAGAGAATCACTTGAACTTGGGAGGCGGAGGCTGCAGTGAGCCGAGATCACACCACTGCACTCCAGCCTGGGTGACACAGCGAGACTCTTATCGCAAAAAAAAAAAAGACAAGACAGAAAAACAAAGCAAGAAACTACCCACTGTCAACAGATAAACCTGTCAACACAAGCAGACCCTGAGATAGCAGAGATACTGAAACTAACAAATTGAGAGTTGCAAAATAAATATAATTAAAATGTAAAAGAATCTAGAGGAAAGGGTAGAACATGCATGAACAGAGAAAATAAGCAAAGGGGTCATAAAAAATGCTAGGCAAATAACTTCTATGAAAAATTAAGAATTCTTTCACTGAGCTAACAACAGACCTGACACAGCAGGAAGAATTAGGAAACTTGAGGACAGATCAATACAAATTATTCAGACTAAAACTTGAATAGATGGGGGAGAGGTGCAGAAGATTCAAGACTTGTGGGGCAATACCAAGTAGTCTAATGCGCTTGTCACCATAGTCCAAAGGGAAAAGAGAAGAGAAGGGAGGGAGAGCAATAGAAACACTGAAAAGGTAATGGGTAGAAATTTCTGAAAAACTAAGAAAAACAATAAAGCAGCTTAGAGAATCCAACACATGATAATTATAAATGATAACACACCTATATGCATCATAGTAAAACTGCTGAAAACCAAAGTTAAAGAAAAAACTCCTGAAGGCAGCCAAAGAAAAGAAAAAAAAGAAACATTACATATAGACAAAAAAAAAAAAGAATTTCAAAAGATATCTTTTCAGAAGTATATAAATGAGAGGATACTGGAGCAATATCTTTAACGTAATGGTGGAAAACTGTCAACCCAGAATTGAATACCCACCTAAAACACTTCAGAAACCAAAGCATATAGATACCTTTACACAAGCAAGAGCTGAGAAATGTCATTCCCAGCAGATTGCACTGCAAGAAATTATTTAAGTAGGCCAGGCACAGTGGCTCATGCCTGTAATCCCAGCACTTTGGGAGGCCAAGGTGGGCGGATCACCTGAGGTCCGGAGTTCAAGACCAGCCAGGCCAACATGGCAAAACCCTGTCTCTACTAAAAATACAAAAATTAGCTAGGCGTGGTGGCAGGCGCCTATCAGGAGCTACTCAGGAGCGTGAGCCATGAGAATTGTTTGAACTCAGGAGACAGAGGTTGCAGTGAGCTGAGGCCGCACCACTGCACTCCAGCCTGGGTGGCAGAGCGAGACTCTGTCTCAAAAAAATAAAAAATAAAAAATTATTATTTAGGTAAAGAAAGAATTTATTTAGGTAAAATTAATATGATACTATATAAAAACATATCTACATAAAGAAATAAAAAAAAACCCTGGAACTAGCAAAAATATGAGCAAGAATTTTAAAACACATTTTTGTCTGATATTGAATCTGTATTAAAGGTAACTTATTATTTAAAGCAAACACAGTAGCCAGGATGGATAGGCTATAACATGTATAAGTAAAATATATGAAGAAAATAGCACAAACAATGAAAGAGAAAAAAATGGCAATATACTAAGATTCTGCTATCATACAGTAAGGTAAAGTATTACCTGAAGGTAGGCTGTGAGAAGTTAATGATGTGTATTAGAGTCACCACTAAAAATACAAAACAAACAGATTAACTAATAAGCCAATGAAGATTATATAAAATACTAAAAAATAATCAAGCCCAAATAAAGCAAGAAAAAGGGGACTATGAGGGAACAAAATGAGAAAAATAGAAAACAAATAGCAAGTTCCAGAAACCCAATTATACAAAAAGTATTTTACATTAAATTGCCAAAACACTCCAAATAAAAGTTAGAGATGGTAAGAACAGAGGTCAATTCACTAAGAAAACACAACAATCCTGATGTGCACACACCTAATAACAGAGTTTCAAAATACATAAAGCAAAAACTGACAGCACTGAAAAGAGAATTACAGAAATTCACAACTGTACTTCAATACTTTCCCAATAACTGACAGAATAAGGAGTCAAAAAATCAGTAACAATATAGAACAATATAGAATTCTCCAGTAAATTCTCCCATACTTTTATGGAAGAAATAGTACCAATTCTACACAAAGTATTCCAAAAAACAGAAGAGAATGAAAAACTTCCCAACTCATTATACGACGTTATGAATACCCTGAAACCAGTATCAGATGAATACATTAAAAGAAAAGAAAAAAGCTAATGACCATTATCCCATTAAACAAAATAAAACAAACAAGCAAACAAAAACACTCTTAAAAATCAAATCCAGCTATGCATAAGATCAAAGCTTATGTAAGCAATGCATATTTTTGAAATATAAAAAATAAAACACGAGCAAATGAAAAACATCTACATTCTTGAATTGAGATAATATAATGCATTGCAAATAACATTAAAATGTTAATTATCCCAAGAATATATATAATTTAATGCAATCCCAATTAAAATCACAACAGGGTTTTTGAATATTTTTTTCCCAGGAGAGGTGTGATGATGGATAAAATATTCCTCACATATGAATGCTAGTTGCAAGTATAAGAATACCTAAGAAAATTTATAAAGAAATCCAGGTACTACCGGATATATGAAAACATTACATGACAAATGTGAAATTTATATTCTCTGGAAAAAGAAAAAGATTACCTCAAAATTGCTGCTGATACAATGGTATGTCTATGCTCTGAAATTAAAAAGTAGACTCCCTCTCTTATACCATATACAACAATAAATTCCAAATAAAGACAAAAATGGGGGGGAAATTAAATCTAGTGAGGAGATTACATGCCTACTTTATCAATGGAGAAAACCTTAAAACAGGACACCAGGGAGAAAGAGAAGGAATTGCTTATATATTTTAAAGGTTGTATTCAAAAGATACTTCTTGAACAGGCAAGAGATAAAAGATCAGCTTATGAAAAAAATTACTTGCAATGGAGATGTCAGGCAGATGGTTAGTGGCTTTAATATAAAATGAATTTCCACAAAAGGACAATAACCAATTTTTTTAAATGGGCAAAGAATATGAAAGGACAATTCTTAGAATAATTCTAATTTTCCTACAAACATCACAAAAGATGTTCAAAGTCACTAACAATCAGAAAATACTAATTCCAGTAACAGTAAGATATTACCACACAATTATCAGACTGGGAAACATGAACTATTACTGATGGTGATTGGGGAGAGCGTATTTGCCTGCATTGCTGGTAATAATATGAATTACTATATCCTTGTCAAAGCAATGTGGCAACATTTATGAAAATTGATACATCTTGAATGGATGGTCCTATCCCTGGGAATCTATTCTTTAGGTCTCTCAGAAGATACCCATAAAGTTATTTATTACATCATTAGTTTAAAAGCGACAAAAACTGGAAACACAGTATTTCCCTCTAATAAATGAGTGAGTAGACTATGAAATAACCACTCCTTGGAATACAATATAACAAATTTTTAATTGATTAGAACAGTAGCAGCTGAGAAGGATTTCTCTTAGGCAGCACTGAACGAAAAAAGATAAAAGAGTTTCAAAAAAACTCCTTCCATTTTTGTAAGCAGTGACTAAAAACTGTGTATGTGTTCCTAATGCTTAAGAACATGGATAAAAATATAAAAGGACACATAATCGTGCTAAAAACATAAGTTATGGACTAATGGAATGCTATTTTTGTCTAGAAGAAAAAGAACTAAGTAAAAGACAAAACAGGTCACTAAAAAAAAAAAAAAAAAAAAAAGAATGAATTTAAAAGTTTCCATACAAGTATACCCACTTTTATCAGAATAATATATTTGTAAACAATGCCCATTAAAGCGAGCTTTTGCAAAACAATGCTTATTTTCTAACGATCTTCAGTTGTGTTTCTTTGAAAACTTAAAGAGTCACAGAAGTAAAAAGATAAAAATAAATCACATGTAAATATCATAAATACCTATCTGTGTGTTGGTTGGAAACATAAAATGAAATGCGTTTAAAGTGTATTATACACATTTAAGATTAAAAAAATGTGCAAAAAGTTTTTGAAAGAAAAAACTTACGAAACTACATACCTAAATAGGAAAAGTTTTTCTAGTAAGATTAAAAGTACTCCAAAGAGACTACGGCATAAATCTAAAAATATCCAGGGTACCTTTTAGGCACATTAAAGATCTAAAAGAAATAAACTAATCCAGAATCTATCAGCTTGGGCTTGCCTTTCGGCTTAGCTATCCTGCTTCTTTCTTGATCTGCCTACATTGTAGGACAAAGCCCATGTTTTATCTATGTATGTATTTACAGCACCTAGCACAAGCCTTGGCACATGGTAAATGCCCTAACTTTCTTCAAAGAGTATGGATGTCTCTAACTGCACACTCTCTATTCCAGGGTCAACGGGTTGATCTCTCTGGGCTGTTACATATGGATTCTTTCTACCTTTTTAAAGTGCATTTTGGAAGAAGGTAAAAATTCATCTGATATTCACTGGGCATTTCATATGAGCTAAACACTAGTGACACTTCTTTTATGTAATGTGGACTTGCAAAGTTTTTACTTATCGAGACTAAATGAAAGTCAGAAAGACAGTAGTAATTATGCAATGGGAAAAAACTATTTTACTGGTGTTGGCAATTAGGGTTCTAGTTCTGCCAATTTCTAGACTTTTACCTTCTCCTGATTTTAGTGTTCTCATCAATTACATGGGTAACATGTGTTCAATCCACCATACAGAACTATCAAGATGAAACTAAATCCACTCTAAACCACCAGGCACAAAGCAATTTTTGTTGTTGTTGTTGTTAGCCCATACTTATCAAGTATTCTAAACTGTCTTAATTACTGTTATTTATAAACAAAACACAAGGTAACTGCCTCAGCCTAAAGCCTTGGTATAATTCCACCACATTCAATATAGTGCTAAAAAAAAAATTCCATTAATGCTTTTAATCGACTCATTGAGTTCATTTCTTTCTTCAATGAAATATTTTGTGTTTGCTAAAGTTACTTGTATTCATATCTAAAGCAGAAGAGCTAATGCATATTCCAAAGTCTGTTAGCCTTGAAATATCCACCTACTTCAAGCTTCTAAATATCCCTTCAAGCAACACTTCTGATAAACTGCAACTATGATCTTCTGCAAAATTTATGTTTTCAAGTTTTTCCTTCCATTGTTCTCACGTTTTACAAAATTGTATTCCTCTTAATATTTAAATAATATTTTAATACAAACTAAATATTCCCATTATTTAAAAGATTTTTTTGTCAAAGTTAAAATTCCGATCATTTAAAAGTAAAATACTACACATCACATTTTTTCAAAAATATGGAAGACCTTCATTAGACAGCATCACATAAAGTGCATTTAAAGTTGTATTCATCAGTCAATTTTCTTTGCTTTTGTAGCCCAAATAAACCATCTCTAAACTCATTATAACACCGTATACCCTATTGGCCAAGCATATCCTAGAATCTATTTTTGGAAAAGAAAACTTCCTGGTGATACGGCAAATGATAAAAATTTGCCAAAACACCATAAAACCATCAGCTCTAAAAGATAACAGAAAAAAATAAGAGGGAAATCACCACAGCTGCCAAAATATGTTTTTAATTTGCATTCATCCATTAGCAGGTTTGCTTTTTCTATTAAAAAATATAAACTGGGCCGCATATGTTGGCTCACACCTGTAACCCCAGCAGCAAGGCGGGTGGATCACTTGAGGTCAGGAGTTGGAGACCAGCCTGGCCAACATGGTGAAACCCGTCTCTACTAAAAGCACAAAAAATCAGCTGGTCATGATGGCACACACCTGAGTCCCACCTACTCGGAAGGCTGAAGCAGGAGAATTGCTTGAACCCAAGAGGCAGAGGTTGCAGTGAGCTGAGATGGTGTCACTGCACTCCGGCCTGAGCAACAGAGCAAGACTCCGTTTCAAAAAAAAAAAATATATATATATATATACACACACACACACACACACACAGTTTATATTTAAAAAACACACTGTTTATATAAAAAGATACACATACACACTGTTTATATAACGAATCTTTTCCATATATCTACTAAAACCCTGAAACCTCAATTTCCCAGATAGAAACAATTTTTCCCCAGGTACTTTAAACAACTTACAGCACTTGGTCCATTTATCACAAATTACCTTACATTATAACATGCCACATAATTCTTACCCCACCCTCCTTGATTTTCAGCTCACTAACGATACTGGATATTGTCCTACCCATTTTCATATAAGGGTCTATAGATGTAGTAGGAGCTAAATAAGTGTAAGTCAAACGGATAACTGAGGCATGTTCTAATAAAAATAACATTATTATTACTTGTATTATGTCCCTAACTTTGATAGCTTTATCCAATAGCAGAATGCATATTAGCCAGAATTTATTGGTCTACTATTACCACTGCTGCAGAACATCCTATAGCAGTTTACTTCTAAAATAATTTTTTGGATAAGGTATCATAATTTGTTTTACTACATATATCAGCAAACAATTGACTTCTTTATTGAAGTATATCTTGTAGTAAACGTATTCTAGTAAACACAGTATGTCAATATGATCTACAACAAATATAATAATACAGCCTCTAAACCATATTTATTTGTATAATCCTTCCACTTTTGCTTTATTCTACAGTAAGGCTAACTCTGGAATATTACATTTAATGCTAGAGGGAGGTAAGAGTAACACAAGGGGAAAGTCCAGGGGGCTTTCTAGCGTTCAGCTCTCTAAAGCTAACTGGCTATTCACTATAATTTCATTACTTTACTTTGCTGAAAATCAATTTCCACATCTATGAAATAAAAATCATAATACAGTTCATAATAGAGTCCAACAATAAAACAGAAAGCATAATATAGTGCATATAGCACATATGTGCTGTATTACATGTCATATAACATATACTATACATGACATATAAGTTGTACGATTCAAATATATATTAAATGATACAAATACATATGATACATAGGCTATGAGGATTACTATACCTATATTATACAAATATCATTGAATATTTATTTAATAAAGGATGGAATCTAATAATTGTATGAGATTTTGTACGTTTTCTCCTGAAAGCATACAAAACTCAAACATGCAGAAGTGAAGGGACCAGACATGTTTTAAAGGAGACTCATTCTCACAGACAAAAGGAAAATCACAAAATCTGCCATTATATACAATCTATTAGTCATTAAAAGTATTTGTATTTTTTGTGTTCTATTTCATTTTTTCACAATTTTTTTCACAATTCATCAGCTTAACTCCATGCAGCACTTCCAATAAAGATTCATCACTTTCAGCACATCTAATGATTAGTCTCAATTTTATATCAAGATAATAAACTTTCTCACAACTAGATGCTTTCATTTCCCCTTTTTCCACTTGTTTTGTTAAAATAAGGTAAAAAGCAATAAAATTTTCCAAATAATTTTTGAAATTTTTGCCAAAAGTGGCAAAGTCACAGTTCTGTAGCAGGTGGGGGTTACTTGGCAAGACAGCAACACAAACAGCCCAAAAAAGGCATTCATCAAATGATGTTTGTAAGTCAAAATCCAGTATATAAATGGCATTTCAGAGGTGACACGTATAGTATTCCATGTGCCAGTTATTTGAAAAGTCAATGATATAAAAGCCAAGGGCTACCAGTACCTGTTTACTAAAGAGTACATATTAAACACACTAACATATGAAAAACCAAGTTCTTAACTTCTGCATTATACTAGGTATACAATAAGGAGTATTTTATTTTGTACCTACTATTTACTCTGAATGGCTGTTTGTTGTTACTGTTGTTTTAGAGACAGGGTTTTCAAGGCTGGAGTGCATTGGCTCAACTGATCATAGCTCATTGTAGCCCTGAACTCTGGGATCAAGGGATCCTCCTGCCTCAGCCTCCCAAGTAACTGGGAATACAGGCACACGCCACCACACCTGGCCTGAATGGCAGCTTTTAAGAGAGCCATCAATACACTAGAGCAAATATTTATAAATGCAGCATGGTTTAATTCTACTATACTACAAGATTTCTTTTTGCAAGAAGACATAAAAAATTTTTTCAGGGAAATAAAGCGAATTGAGGAATGGTTGACAGCGTTGAATATATTTAGCTACTTAGGGTGGAAAAGACCATGATAGGGGCATTTAGAACCAGGCAAATCAACAAGCAATTAACACCAGAAGGAATACTGTGAGTTGTGGGGCCCAAGAATACCAACCGGAACACAGTGTATTCTTAAAGCAGGGGATGATAAATAAGAGAGTCCCACAAAAAGTGATGTTGGTGTTTGCAGTGATAATTGTAACATGAATTGGAGTCAGGCAAGATACCTGTAACATGGAAAGAGTCTAAATCAGTTATATTGAAGAGCTAGTTTGAGTTTGTTTCTTTGCTCTCGCAAGGGTTTAAAAAAATTTTTTTTGTTTCTTTTTTAACTGGAGAAAATGCAGTTGCGGAGAAATCATGTGTGATTATAAATAGGTATTCAATAAATGTACAAATAACGTGTAAGATCCTCATTATCTACCTTTATTGTGCATTTTGTATAATGTTAGTTAAGAATAACATACAGCATGTTGCAACAATGTTTGAGTCTAACCAAGTGACTTTTAAGCCATAAATCAGACATAGCTTAATCAACACAATCTTGATTTAACTGGGGATTTGCAGTTCAATGTACTGCTCGAAATTATAGTATATCACAAATTTAATAATTCTATTTTTTAAATTAAGGGCATTTTTTTTAATGACCAGTTGATAGAAGCTTCAGGTGACTCATTAAAGAAGTAGCCTGCAGATTTTCAATCTCTAATCATTGTTCATCTTTATTTTCAATTTTCTGTAAATGATCATGTGAACTGTAATTTCATGTGTTTTTCTTTTGACAAGCTTGGATACTTCACCTGTATTATATAAATGTTAATAATCAGTAACTTTTATACCAGCTACGTTGAAACTTTTTAAGAGTGACTTTCTCAAGGTCACAGAGCAAATCTCTGGTGAGACAGGAATGGAATTCATGACCTTTGACTGCCAGAGTTTTCTACCCACACTCGGAAATTCCTTCCCCATAAGTGTAATTTATATGCTCACTTTGAGAAACAGGAAAGTTTATCCCTTTCAGGGGAGGGCAGTGTGGGGGCGGTGGAGGTATGGCTGGAGTGCTTTTCCTATCAAATCAGTTGCCACACAAGAACTTTGTAGTTTTACAAAGTGACTTTTGGCCACATTACCCCATTTAACCCTCACCACAGCCCTGTAAACTACATATTATTTTTTCCATTTTATAAACTCAGAGAGGTTAAGAAATTTGACCAAGGTCATCCATAGTTAGCAAGCAAGAGAGCAAGAATCGAACTGAGATATTTCTGCCACTGAAATTAGTTGTGATTCAAGGATGTATCATCTTAGAGGTTACCATTCATTGTGAAATGAAGGAAGGTTTTCTTCACATTGTTTTCGAATAATTTAACTTGGTTGCCATTTAGGTTTGTTTTCTTTAAGGCAGGGTTGTTTTTCTTTTGTTACAAGTTAGCTCGATAATTTCAAAGTGAGCACAGTATTACTAAAGATAGAATTTTTTTTAAAGACTGTTTTTCCCCCTTTTTTATACACACGTGTGGCTTTTTACTGTATTTCTCGGTCATGAAGTTTTACTGTAATTCTTGCTCTTGTGTATGGTGTGTGTGGGTGGGTTATGTACTAATATAGATATAGACTACAAAAACACATGTAAAAACATATAAAGATAAATACTAAATATACACATACACATATAGATATATAAGATGATGAATATATATGTATATACAGTATGTAGTCATTCTTCAGTACCCTTGGAGGGTTGACTCCAGGATCCCATCCCACAGCAGATACCAAAATCCATGGATGCTCAAGTCCGTTATAAAAAATAATGCAGTATTTGCATATAACCTGTGCACATCCTCCTACATACTTTAAATCATCTCTAGATTACTTACAATCACTTATACAATGTAAATGCTATATAAAGTTATGATTTTATTTGTATCATTTTTATTGTTGTATTTTTTTTCTTGAATGTTTTCAATCTACAATTGATTGACTCCCTTAATGCAGAACCCACGAATAAAGAGGGCCAACTGTATACATATACATCATGCCAGGAATTACTGTGAAAGGCCATATATACTGAGAAGCATGGCAAATGTCACATTTGGGACACAATTCATGGCTGTCAAAGCCAGCAGGTAGTTATCGTGGTAGCTTCTACAGTCACTGATAAGGGTGGGGAAACTATCCCAAAGGTCTCCTAATTTATTACACTCTCACCTTCCATGCAGCAGTACAGCAGTAAGGGCTTCCTGCTACTTCTGCACCAGACAGCAAATGTGTTTGGAGCAGTCTAATTATTACACTAATAAATATTCAAAAATGTAGACCATGAGAGTAGCAACAAAAGAAACACATGACTTTAAGTTGAAAAAAAAAAAAAGACAGGAAGAAAGACCACACCAGAGCAGAATTCTTTGGGTGAATATCCTGTAATCTACTGCCGACCAAAACAAATTTTTACGGAGCAATAAGACTACTCAAGTAGCCACTTTATGACAATAAACACCCAAAACGGAAAAATCCTTTTGTAACATAATTACTGACAATATAGAGAGAAAGTAACCATTTAATCCACAGCATGTGTTCTCTACCACAAGAACTCAATAGCTGACATCAGATGGGGTGTGGCCGACCTAGGCCCTAAAAATGAATTCTGGCGGGTGGAAGTCAGGCAGCTCTCTGGGCTGGGCTTGGGATCCAGAAACTTAGCAGGTCTAACAGAGCCTAAGACTGTTGACCTTCTGGGCATAGGGCAAGGCCCATCTGTTTACTTGCTTGCTTTTGGGAGGAGTGGTTGTGGTAGATGAGTTAAGGCTGTGGTTATAGGGTGTTGCCAGTGATTTAATTTTAATATTTTTACCCTTACATTCTGTACACAGCTAAAAGTTCAAAGCTGTGCATAAATTGCAGGCCGAAAAACAAATAAGTGTGAGTTTGAAAGGAAAAATAAACACTGGGCAAAAATATAAGCCATTTCCAGTCTATGATCATACAGTATTTTCAAATAGAAAATGACAGATAAGCAACTACAACCTATTTCAGACTTATTTTAAAAATTAAAGTTGTAGCCAGCGCAGTCGCTGATGCTTATAATCCCAGCACTTTGGCAGGAGGTTTGCTTGAGGCCAGGAATTCAGGATCTAGCCTGGACAACACAGTTAAGACCCCGTGTCTACAAAAAAATTTTTAGCTGGGTGTGGCAGTGTGCACCTGTAGTCCTGCCTACTTGGGAGGCTAAGGTGGGAGGATCCCTTGAGCCCGGGAATTTGAGCTATGATGATGCCACTGCAGTCCCGCCTGGGTGACAGAGTGAGAACTCAACTCAAAAAAAAAAAAAAAAAAAAGCTGTTTTCTAAGCAGAAAAGGTAATAATGGTGTTGATTTTGAATAAAACTGTCTTGGGATTTTAGCTCATGTTCATTAATCAGCATGCAAGTGGCAAGCAGAAAAACTTATAAACAAAAACTTTTCAAATGAGTTTGTGCCATTACTAGTTTTATAGTTTAATACACAATCTACAGCTAGATTTATGAACTTGACTGTTTCTCTCACAATATAAAGAAAACAAACCATTTGACACTCCAATTTAATGTGATCATTGTAATATTATTAATTTGCAAAAACATAAAGTCCCATGCTTTCCATGTTGTACAATGGAAAAAATGTCCAGGACCTTTATATGTTCATCTACTTAACAATATCCCTTCACTGGGTAAGGTCACTCCAAACTCTAGATTAACCAACACTGGCTTGAATTCAAAATGCTCTCGGCATAGGCCTAGAGGCCTAAGCACTTACGTTGTCTCTGCAGAGATAAAACACACCTATATTTAAGGCCAAATTATTTCAGTAAGTTGATAACAGCCTGTTTCATGATATACTGTAACACCTAAAACTCACTGGAGCCTGTTAAAGTGCATAATTTCCCTGAACAGGAGTCAGGGAAAATATCCCTGAGCAACATGTATATTTTCACATGACCAGAACACGATGGATATTACAGGCCAGATGCATGTTCTTCAGAATGAACGTCAAGCATCCCGATTTGTTCTCCCTTTGGTCTGGGGAGAGTGAGTACACTAGTGTTTGCAGACCTTCCCTTTCAGCATACACATAGGCTGCAGCTGTAGTAAACAACCACCAGCCAAGAGTTGCTAAGGTCAAGGTCTCAAATGCTATACCAGGACCATTTACTCCCAAATGATAGTCATTGCTGAAAAAAGAACTTCTGGGGAGTGGGGGGTGGAGAACATTAAGGACTCATTAGCACAACAATTTTTTTCAATAAATAGTAATAAAAAGCATTCCACAATACAGTACAGCTGACTGCATTGCTAAGTAGTAGATAAATAACTGAAGGTTTTCAAAAATAAACAGAAACCCTCAAGAATGTTTTGTTTAACCTGACATAGCTATGTTGGTTACATGGTCTTAGTTCAAAATTATGAAAATTTTATGTGAAAACATTTCAAATTTCAAATTTTCCCAGTACATTTCATAATAGTTAATTGGCAGAATAATAAACCTGTTTCCTAATTTTTATATGCTCAAATTGCTCTTTCCCCAACTCAAAGGAGCTTAATATATTCAATCTAGTATCAAGACCCGTCTGCAACAATAAAGATATAACTTACCCAACTGAAACGTTTGTCCTTCAACATCCTATTCACACTATGCTTCTACAGTTTAAAATTTTCTAACCTAAAAGTATACTCCTTTATCGGAACCAATTTCTATGTGGTCTTAAAAAATGCACACAACATGTGAATGAGGTCTGAGAATAGCACAAGCAAGCTTTTTTCCTTGAGGGAGGGGGGGTCCACTGTTTTAATTAAATGTCAGTTCTAAAAGCGTTTCTTAGAAGACGGTATACACCCACTCCTCAAAGTGACCACTCCTATTCCCATCACAAGCTGCTTCTTGCTAAAAGCCACCAAATTTATTTCAAAGCATTTACTTATCTAAACAACTCTATCGTCCAGTAAGAAAAGGGCATGGAGGCGTCTAGGTGGTTTTGCAGAATGACGTGTATTTGATTGGCAGATGTCTACCGAAGTCACTAGATGCACACGCACTAAATGTAAATAGAGTTGCTCGTCTCTCCGATGTTACAGGGAAACAGAGAATCTTAACGCTGGTGTAAAATAAAATATCAAGAGTGCTCGGCCGAGAATTCCATTAGCCAGTGGAATTATCTAAAACAATCCATACAGAACGACACTTTAGCCATCTATACAGTTAAATTAGAGTGCTGACAATACTAACTACGCAAACTGTTTATCCAGATTACACATTCCGTTGTATTAATACTCTTTAACTCAACACAGTCAGCTTTTATCAGCTGAAATAAGACTATTACTATTAAAGTATGCAAAACTCGAAGCGCAGGGTGAAGGGGGTTGGGAAGCTGCAGGGCATATAACAAAGGAATTGGTACTTTTTCCAAGCATTTGCCTCAAACGCACTGCGAAACAAAACTGTTGAGTGCACCCCACCCTTTTCCCCAAAGATAAAAGTTTTCAAAGTTCTTGCAGACAGCTCGCTACCCAACAAAAGCAGGATTGATTCTCCCCGTAGGGGAGCATCTAACGTGAACACCAACTAATGTCGCGGAGGTCAAGTCTGAACCCTCAGAGTGAGCTTCTGAGGCAAGAAGTGGCTCCCAGGCCGGCTCTGCGGGTTCCCGGCCCGGGTGGATGTACAAAGTTGCCCCTTGTCAACTCCGGCCAGGTCCCCCGTAATTGAAAATAACAGCCACCGGCCAGCCCCTGGCTACTTGCATGGACCAGGCACTGTAGCAAGTGACAGTTACACATCATTACGACCAGAGACAATAATGAATGTAGCACCAGGAGCACTATTCATGCCAGCAGTGTCATCTCCGCCTTAACCCCTTCCCCTCCACTCTCTCCAGCGCGCACACACAGCCCACACGGCCCCGGTGCGGAGCTATTCATCCACCCCGCTCGAGGCCGGGGGGCCAACTACTTCCACGAGCCCCCCCTCCCCCCCAAGTTCAGCCCTGGGGTTTTATTTCTCATCCTTGGCAACTGTCAGGCAAACACTGCAACCAACAATTCCACTAGGGGTAGAAAAACACTTGCTTAATTCACGTTACTTGATAACTTCTTCTGGAAAAAAAAAATTAGGGGAGGTGGGGAAGAAACCTCCTTCTTTCTTCTCCACGAATCCGACCGACGCTACTTGCTTTGCAACAGCATCGCCCTTCCCCGGCCCCCTCCCGCTTCCCAGCACTTTCCCCCTTTAAGAACACAGACCAACCAAAATGATTTAACTTGAGCAGATGACAGAAGGAAAATAAAACACGTTAAGAGAATACGGTCTGATTTGGGATGGCAAAAAAAAAGAGGAGGGGGTTGTTTATTTTGATAAGAAACGGAATCGGCACAGACCTGAACAGAAGCTGCAGAGCAGGAGAAATTGTTTTCTTTCCCTCACACAGAGTCCCCCTCTCTCTCTCTCCCTTTCTCTCTCACACGCGCGCGCGCACACACACACTCGCACACACACGGCGTCACCCGCGCACACGCACACGCAGAGCCTCTCAGCGGCTCTCTGCAGTTCTCAGGAAATGAATGGGGGGCAACCCGGGGAACTGTTGTACTTGCAAATGACTTACCCGGATCACATGATGCGCTAAATGTAGGGTGGGCCGGTGGGTGGAGGCTGCCGAGATGCGAGCCCCGGTCTAGTGTGGGGAGCCTCGCCAGGCCCGCATCGAATTACCCCGGGGCCCAGCCGAGGGGGTTGCAGGACGCCGCTTCTCCTCCCTCGCAGCCCGCAGCTCAGGAAACCGGAGAGGCGCTTGGGGTGGGGTGGGGTGGGGTGAGGTGAGGGGGGGGCCGAAAACAAGAAACCCCCAAACAAAAGAGCTCCGGGTCCTCCTCCCCAGAAACAAAGCCCCGCCGCTGCCGGCGAGCCCCGGGGTGGGGCCGAGGGCGGGGGCGGCGGCGGGGAGGGGCTCGCTCAGCAGGCGCTAAGTCGCTTTATTGCCATAAAATGGGGCCCCCGAGCCGCTCCGCCCGAGGATTAGGAGGCGGGCTCTGAGTGTGATGGTTGAAATCCCCTGTGGGAAACTAACCCCTCCCCGCTCGCAGAGGTAGAAGGCAACACCCACTGCCCGGCCCTCGCCTCCCCGCCCGGACCGCCAGGCTGGGTCCGCGGCGCCTCCACCCCGCCCCACCCCGCCCCACCCCTGCCCCCGCCCTCCGGCCCCGGGCCTCGGCAGCGCTTCCCTTTCACCTGCACCACTTTGCTGCGGCACCCCAAATAACCCACACATGGCCCTGGGAGCTCGGGGAGTCGTCGGCCGAGGGGGCCCGCGGGGTCTTGCGGCGGGAGGGACCCCTGGAGAGCAACTCGCTGGGCAAGGACTCGCGCCGAGCCGCGAGAAAGTCCCCTCTTTTGTGTCAGAGCGCGCCAGGCAGGCTTAGGAGAATTCGGGGACCCAAAAAGCGTGCAGCCAGCTTGGGCCCCCACCCCTCGCCGCACCCGCCCGGGTGGGGGCGCGCAGTGGAGGGAGGGGGCTGTCGGCCGGGTCGTCCCCGCGGCTCGCCCGCCAGCGAACTTGGAAAGGTGTGGGCGGAGCCGGCCGCGGCCGCCGGCCGGGACTGTGGGGCAGCTCGCGGGGACCGCCCCTGGGCGCCGGGCATCGCCCGCGCCGGGCAACAATGGGGTCAGGCAGGGGCAGCCCCGCGGGCGGTGCCCTCCGCGCGCCGGTGGGGCGGGCGGAGGGCCTGGCGCGGCAGGCAGGGGAGTCATTGTTTGGGTTCCGGAGCGACGCACGTTGCGGGCGAAGCGGGGGCGCCCCTTCTCCCTGCGCTTCACCTTGGCGGGATGAATGGGGGCGAGGCGGAGATGCGCGCCTGGTCTCGCCACCCCAGCGAAGGGGCCCCTGCCTGCGCCAGTTCTGTGGGAAAGCAGGCAAACTTGGAGGACTGGGGCAGAGGAAGCGGGATCTGCAGACCCCCGCGGGGCCCGGGGGCGGCGGGGAAGGGAGTCCAGCTCCACTGCCCCGCGCCCAGAGCGGAGCCCCAAGAAGCGGACGGCCCGGAGCCGAGTCCTTGACGCTCTCCCCGGCAGCCCCTCCCTCCCCGCCTCCGCGCCCCGGGGAGCGGATCCGCGGGATTGTGGGGCGGGAGAGGGAGGAGGCGGCCGAGCGGCTCTGCAGTTCCCGCGGCGGCTCGGAGGGCGCGGGGTCGGGGCCGAGCCGGAGGGTCGGCGGGGGCGGGGAGCAGACGGGGCGGAAGCGGCCGGGCGGGCGGGGCGCGCGGCGGACGGAGGCGGGAGGCTGTGGGCCCGCCTCCTCACCATCCTAGGTGAGCGCGGCGCTCCGGGCACGACGGTATGCCCCTGCCCCGCGCCCCCGGCCCGGCCCGCCCCGCGTGGGAAATCGCCAGGGCTGTGGGAAGGCCGGGAAGGGGAAGTTTGTGTGCAGAGAGAAAGCTTTGCTGTACTGTGGCGTGGAGTGGGGTGGGAAGAGAAACAAGGGAGAGGCCGAGAAACAGGAAATGAGAACGAAGGCACGAATGTGAGCCAGGGCCAGCTGGGCTCCCCATCGGTGTGGCGGTTTCCAGCCACTTCAGGCGCGGTGTGCTTTCCTAATGACAACAAAGGCGGCGTCTGCCTGGTGCGTTCTCTGCCTCTTGCCACTCCTAGGTTCTGGGGAAAATGAGATGGGTGGTCCAACCTAGAGGAGGGGTCCCACAGCCTAAGATGCGTCTTAGGAAGACAGCAGGATTCAGAGGAGGGGTCTGTCCTGGTCTTGAGGTTTCGAAGAGGAAGAAATGTCTGAAATTTGTGGAGCACTGCTCGAGTGAAGTAGCCTCAGCGGCGGGAGCGGGAAGGCGCGGGCGCAGCGAGGGCGTCGGGAACCCAGTGGGACTCGGGGGTGAGGGGTTGGTTGCCGCGGTGCGGTCTCTGTTCCGGGGAATGCAGCCGCAACTCCCACTCCCTGATCCGATCCTGGGCCTAGGGTAAACAGCCCCTTACACTCCACTACACCCGGATGGAAACGACGTGAAAACACAAGTTTGAAAAGCAGCAGAATATCAACAACTGCGCAGGATTTCAACGAGAAACTTGCCTCTACTAGAATCACTGTGAAGTTTCCCTCTAGGTGGGGCAGGGAGTGAAGGAAGGGAGTTTCACTGTAAGGGTGGAAGGATGCTGTAAGAAATTATGTCATCGTGGCAGTTCTTGTACTAACAGCTCTTTCTCGAGTGAGCTGAGTGGCGGATAGACCATAAATATATTCTATAGCGAGTGCTTCTGCACGTGGAAAAGCAAACTGCACTCCCTTCCTATGGCAACAGCCACGGGCTTGTTAGGAGAGTGATGAAAGATAGAAAACAAACTACAAGAATCCATTCCAGAGGGATAAGGAAACTAGGGGTAGGTCAAGGTTAGTATCTAGAGTCTGGATACCCTGTGTGGTTAAAAAAAAAAAAAGTACATCAAGCATTGGGGGGAAAAGATGCAGATTTTAAAAATTGTTGACAGATATGGAGTAGAAATCTTAAGGCAACTTCCTAGCTATGAAAAGGAAAAGGAGAAAAGAGAAAAACAGGTTTAGAAGAGAGAATCACTTCATTGTGTGGACTTGGGGTGCGTGTAAAAGAGCAAAAACATTTGAAATAATACAAAGCATGGATGATAACGGAGGTCACTAGAGGAGTGTGTGTGTGTACACACGCATGCGTTTCCAAACTAGTTCATGTAATTCTATCTCCATATAGAATTTAGATTTAAAGAAAAGTAAGGTGTGGACGGAAGGGAAGAAGATATGGAAAAGTACACTACCTTGGCAAAGGTGCGGATTTTTAATGTTTAGACCTTTTTCCTCTCTACCTCTGTGTTTGCAGAGATGTGAAAAGTCAGAAAATGTAAAGATGGCAAATTTATTTCAATCCTTAATTCAAGAGGACCATGTAAAAGAATGTGTAGCGAGAAAGTACGGTCATAGAATTTGGGGGTTGAAAGTATCTGTCGAATCCAATACTATGTGGCTTCAATCCTGTTTAAAACCAAGATGATTTTGATAAAGAATGATAACCCATTTCCCTAACTATATATAAAAACTTCATTTACTTAGTCTTAGACAACCAAAAGAAGGATGAATTATGAACAAAGAAGATAAAGTTGGGTATTCTTAATTTCTTACACATAACGCATGCATTGAGTTTCTTTTACCTAACACATTGTCCAGAAAAGAAAACCACACCCAAACACCCTCAAAGCAGATAAAATATCTAATTCAAACAACAGGAAAATTTACAGTTAGAAATAATGTTAATGTAAAAGTAAGTGTTACCTGCCCACAGACTTTTTGCCAGCTCTTCTTATACTCAACCAGTGGTGATACTGTCTTTGTAAAATTAGTGGTTAGAAAAATCTTTCATTATTTTTTATTTTATTTATTTATTTATTTATTTTGAGACGAAGTTTCGCTCTTGTTGCCCAGGCTGGAGTGCAATGGCGCGATTTCGGCTCACTGCAACCTCCGCCTCCTCAGACTCACAAGTAGCTAGGATTACGGGCATGCGCCACCACGCCTGGCTAATTTTTGTATTTTTAGTAGAGATGGGGTTTCTCCATGTTGGTCAGGCTGGTCTTGAACTCCCGACCTCAGGTGACCGCCTGGGCCTCCCAAAGTGCCGGGATTACAGGCGTGAGCCACCGCGCCGGGCCGGAAAAATCTTTTACAGTATTAAGAGCATTACTTATACCTCACCCAGATTTATCTAAGGTAAAAACTCTGTTCAATATCTGTGTACATTTAGAGATTGTAAGGCTTTGGATTAGTGAAACCATAGATGATTTAGCACTAATACAATTTCAAGGAATAGGGTAGGAATGAAGTCCCTTTTAGAGGTAAAAGCTATGTTGAAAGATTAGAATTAACTAGAAAGGAAAATAAAGCTGATTTCCAGAACTCTGAACAAATTTTAAAATACAATCTTGATTTTTTTCCTAAGGCCGAAAGTGAACATGTACTGTTAGGTTTTCAAGCCTCTGTTTTTCATATGTCATATCTTGGCAATAATGTGCAGCAAAGGGGAATTTTCCTGTTCAAGTATGAGAAAGTGAGAAAGACATGTAAAAGCCTTCCTATAACTGCAAACAGCTGGTGATATTATGTGATTACTTGGTAAACAACATGTTTTGATTTGGGGGATGAGCTGTCTGCAAATTAGGGGGAAAATGCCATTTCATAACTTTGTTTTATTGCAATCAATACAGTTTTCGGTCCTTCTAGTTTAAATATCTTCATCACATCTTCAGATGTGTCTTCTTTTCCACCTTCCTCCAGTCACTTTCATGCAGGCCTTTTCCAGACTCACCTCCACTATCATGTCTGCTTCCCAGCTCTGAGCTCTGCATCTAGCCCCCTTTCCCTCACATGCACTAATTATAACGTATCTGTCTTTACAAAGCCAAGTTGGCACAAATTAGTTACAACAAAATACTGTGACACATAAAGGCCCCACTTCCATATTCATACCTCATACTTTCCCCTCCAGCCCGTGCACACACCTTGCGATGATCTTCCTCTGTCTTCTCTGGAATCCTCTAAAAACGATTCCTGGATACCCCACATACATGTATACATATCCATCCTCTCACCAAAAAGTTATCTTTCCCTTCTTGGAGCTTCTTGTGGTATAATGGAAAGAGTGCTTCAGCTGCTGACTAGCTGGGCTTTCATCTTCTTTCTGATTCTCTATTTTTCCACCTACTTAAATAACATTTTCCCCACATTGAAAGATTAAGATTTATTAGATGCTTACCTGCGCCAATGGGAGATATACTGGCCCAAGTAAGCATCCAATAAATGTTGATTCCCTCATTTATTCTTCAGGTTCTCACACCTTTCTACTTCCATGAAGTATTGTTGGCTCACCTATTACATGTAACTCCTTTCAGAACAAGAGCTATACTTTAATCACCTATTTAGCCTTTCTTTTACCCTCCCACTGTTTTGCACATAGTAGGTGATTAATGAATGCTTCTTGAATCAATGAAACAGCTATAATATATAAACATAGAATGACATACGTTAAAACACAATTTAGCAGAAAACTTGAGTTTCCATTTGGGTGCACATATTGAAAATAACAAAATTCTGCAGTGTGTCGGTAAATACCTTTTGAACATTAATTCTGGCAGTGTTCCTCAAGCAACTTTATTCTAAGTAGAAGTTTTTATATAAATATAATATATTTGGAGCATTCCATTTTCTCTTTAATATGGAATTGTTTAAAAATTATTCAATTATATTCCTCTTCGTTTTTTATTAAAATTAGATAGCATTCTACTGTGTTAGATTAAAAACATTCAATTTTTTAATACCAGAAGGAAAATTCACAGCAAATTTGTTTTTAAAAAAATGACATTTGCAAATTTTGAGGTTATAAACATTAGAGCTGTAAAGTAATAAATAATCTGCATTTTAAAATATAATAAATTGAGGCATATGAGATCTGAACTATAGGTATCCTTGCTTTTTTAACTTTACAAATGAAAATAGTACTCTCCATGGAAATAATTTAATTCCACTAAAGTTTATCTAGTTTGCAAAATACCACTTTAATTTCATGCTATATACAATACATTAACCTAGGTATTATATTAAGATGAGCTTAGATAAAACTGATAAATAACTATATAGCATGTAACATTAGAATTTTCCCAAATTTTTGCAATTGTATTTACATAATAGTGAATATCTTAGCTTCTTCTTGTAAAAAAAATACATTTTTATTTTAGATAGTTTCCTCTAAGTTGTGTTACTGAAACAGAGAATATGAGTTTATTTTTACTGTTATAGAAACCTACTGCCAAATTATTTTTCAAAAGTATTTTATCAGTTTATGGCCAGCTGCAATGGCTCACACTTACAGGCTCAATACTTTGGGAAGCGGAAGTGACAGGATTGCTTGAGGCCAGAAGTTCGAAACCAGCCTGAGAAATGTAGAGAGACTCTGTCTCTACCAAAAATTTAAAAAAATAAGCTGGAAGTGGTGGCATGTGCCTGTAATCCCAGATACTCAGGAGGCTGAGGTGGGAGGATTGCCTGGTGAGCTAAGATCAGCTTAGGCAATTAGGACCCTGTCTCTAAGGGAAAAAAAGCATTTTACCAGTTTACAATTACACTATCATATTTGAGAGTGCCATTTTCCCTGTGTTCTTGCTAGTATTGGGTGGTGCTTTGAAGTAAAACATCTTAAATTGGTAAACAAGAATGGCTTGAGTTTTAATTCCTTGATGAGTAAAGATTGAACTCTAGGAATATAAATGGGACATTGGTGGATGGGATGGGCTGAATACAACTCCTGTTGCATAGCCTGGCTAAGAAATCATGAGAAACTGATATCAAATTGCTGTGATAAGAAATGAAGGTTGGAGCAGGGTGCGGTGGCTCACGCCTGTAATCCCAGCACTTTGGGAGGCCAAGGCGGGTGGATCACGAGATCAGGAGATTGAGACCATCCTGGCTCACACGGTGAAACCCCATCTCTACTAAAAATACAAAACAAAATTAGCCAGGCGTGGTGGCAGGCGCCTGTAATCCCAGCTACTCGGGGGGGGGGGGGCGGGGGGGGGCTGAGGCAGGAGAATGGCATGAACCTGGGAGGCGGAGCTTGCAGTGAGCCGAGATTGTGCCACCGCACTCCAGCCTGGGTGACAGAGCAAGACTGTCTCAAACAAAAAAAAAAGAAACGAGGATTGGAAGAGGGAGTATAGCTCAGGGGTATAGAATTGGACTGCAGATCAAGAAATGAAGGTTGGAACAGCTATGAAAGACATTACAAATTCAGACTCTTAGAATTCAGCAACTTGCTATTTTGAGGAAGGGGTACAAAGAAAAGAGAATGGGAAACGATCTTATATTTCATTCCTTAATTCAGGAGGATTCATTTTTAGTTTTGATAGATTTGAGAGTCATCAAATAGGTAATTGGTTCTACCATAGTTGAAGCTAAAATGAATTAGATAGCTGATAGAGAAGAATAGGGAGAAAGAAATGAAACCTGGTCGGAAACATGGAAATCAAATAAAATGAAAATAAGAGGAAACAAGGGAGGGAGGGAGATTATGATACTGATTTCCATAGCTTTCATCTACAAACAATGGAAAAACCTAACTAATGCCAGTTAAAGATACATATTTTTGTCCATCCCTTGCAGTGAAACAAGAAATCGAAAAATAAGCAGCCACAGTTCAAGACTGTGCAGCTCCCTGGCACACCAAAGCCCCAATCTCATTTTATTTTCCTGCTCCCTTTCTTAAATATAGCTGCCCCTCCCTCTCCATAGTAGGAAGAAAAAAAAGGCTAAGAGCAAAACCAAGTCTGTTCCATTTAGAAAGCTTTCCAGAAGCCTCAACTGTATCTCTGCTTATATTTCAATGGCTGGAAATGGGTCACATGAGTTCCTGGAGACCAAACACAGGAAAGCAGACAGGAAGAAGGGTCTCTTGGATGGAATTTGGGACAACCAACTGGCGGTTGCCTTTTTACTATGTAATGTTTCATAATGTTTTAGTCCTAATCAGTCCTAAATTGCAAACCACTCTATTAGTGAGGCTGTCTATTGAATTCTTGCTGGCAAACAGGAAAAAAAAGAAAAATATACCATTGGCTTACAAGTTATTGGCCATCATCATTTTAAGGACATTAACTCATAAACTACAAAATAGATTGATGTTTCTTAACTATATTTTCTGCACAATGTGGTCAATATGTTATTAAAGTACACAAACCATAATGTAGTCCATTTTAAATGAATCCATGTGTGATTTACCTAAGGCAAAATGTGAATCACAGTTTAGCTTCACTGAGTTACACAGTCTGCTTATGGCTTATCCTTCCACTCCATGAATTTACGTGTCTTTGAGAAATGAACATTAATTTTTAAAAGTTGGATAAGCAAGTCACAATTAAAAAGGCAAATCTGTGTCTCCCAAAATATAAGCTGCGTTTGCATTTCATATTCAAATGAGAGTGAAGCAGCAGCACATGAGCTGATGCCTGAGAGCCAGAAAGACAAACTGATTGCTGGTTTTGCCACTTGATTCTGTGACCTTTGACAGGTTGCTTAATTTTTGTTGGGGTCAGTTTTCCTCCCAGTACAACTGGGTTGGCACCTTCTTTACAAGGATGTGAACAACTAATGAGGTCTTCCATACCCTCCCTTACAAGACTGTAAGCTCTACAAGGCTTGACAAGAATTGTGTCTGACCACTTCTCAGTTATCACCAGTCCTAACTTGGCACTCAGCACATAGCAAGTCCTCAAAGCTTTTCGATGAAAGAATGAAAGTAACTTCCAAAAGGCCTAGGATATTCTGGGTACCCTATGATACCTGTAAATATAGTTGCCTACCAGAATAATAGAGTTATTTGTCAAGAAAAATAATCTAAAGGAATATATACAGTTTCTGTACTTTAGTTCAATAAAACGTATGTACTCAGTTAATTTAATTTGTAAAGATTAGTATTTAGCTAGATTTGGTATGCATCTCTCTTAACTGATGCAGCTTCCAAGTTAGAATACATATGAAGTTAAAATGAATCATCTCTGTGTCCTAATACAACTTTAAACTTAAAATCAATTCTTAATAAAGACCTTCCTTCCTTCCTTCTTTCCTTCCTTCCTTCCCTCCCTCCCTCCTTCCTTCCCTCCTTCCCTCCTTCTTTCCTTCCTTCCTTCCTTCCTCTCTTTCCTCCTTCTCCTCCTCTTCTTCTTGTTCTCCTCCTCCTCTTGCTCCTCCTCCTCGTCCTATTCCTTCTTCTTCTTCCTCTTCTTCTTCTTCTTTCTTCTTTCTTCTCTCTTTCTCCCTCTCTCTTACTCTCTCTCTCTCTCCATTAAGACAGAGACAAATTGTGGATAATTTATCCATGAAGCATGAAGACTTTGGTTTCCTGGTTTTTACATTTTATCCAGTTCACAAATTAGTTTTTTGATCTTTTTATACAGAATTCAAATACAATTTCATTCTCAATTCCAAATAAAAATGGCCATAGCAAATAAAGAAATGTTACTGTAGAGCAAATGAAAACTTTTCTTAAAATCTCCTTAAATGACACTCCTATTTTTTAAACCAACATCTATTAAGCATTTACTATGTGCCACACACCATTGGAAGCATTTTTCATATAATAATTAATTTAATCTTCGTGGAATCCTATGAAGCTATACTATTGCTTTCATATCCTCAAGGTGAGCCTTGCTAATTTATTGCAAGTTGCAAAACTCACAAGCACTCCTGGTCCTCCTTCCCTTTTATCTTTCTCTATGTAGTGCTTATCATCATCGAATACAGGTGATGCCCAATTTACAATGTTCCAACCTACAATTTTTTTACTTTAAGAAGCTGTGAAAGGGATATGCATTCAGTAGAAGCCATACCTTGAGTGCCCATACAACCATTCTGTTTTTCACATTCAATAAACTACATGAGATATTCAACACTGTATTTTAAAACAGGCTTTGTGTTAGATGATTTTTGCCAACTGTAGGCTAATGTTAAGTGTTCTGAGCAACTTTAAGGTAGGGTAGGTGCATGTTTTACGTACAGTATTTTCAATTTACAGTTGGTTTACTGAGACATAATCCCATTGTGAGTTGAGAAGTATCTGTATACTACATTGTTGTTGTTACATACAGTCTGTCTGTGTCTGCAGCCCACTTCCACTAAAGTAGGAGTTCCACAAGGCCAGGTAATTTTTCCATCCTGTTGGCTGCTACAGCCCATTGTGTAGAAAATTGCCTAGCATGTAGTACGCACTCAACAAATATTTGTAAATGAGTGAATTCCCATTGCATACAATGAGGAATGTGAGGCATCTGATGCTTTCAAATCACTTTGTCTTCAAAACTACAATTACAAGGATTTTGCACAGTGCATCAATAATTGTTATTATGGAAACCATTTTCATATTTCACTTGACAGACCCAACAGATGACTGTGGGTCTCAGGACTTCCACTAGTTATCAAAGATTATGACAAAAACAAGTTTCTTCAAAAATGAGAATGAAAGTAAGACACAAAGCATGGCCATTAACTACCACTACTATATAACTGCATATTTGTATTTAAACTACTGAGTCATTTTAAAATTAAAGTGCAGTGTCACATTTTTGTATTTCTTTCACATCAATCACTATGTATTTGTAGTCTACACGGCATTTTTTAGTCTCAAGAACTAAGCACAGTAACAAGGGAAAATATATGTATGGCTGAACACTGTATTTTAACTCACTGAGATAAAAAAATTCGGTGGGATCATAATATTTTCATCCTCACATCATGCCTGGTACTTTTATGTCTAAGTATTAAGATGATAGGTGCTATAGAAAGGGCAAATAAATACAACGGAGAATGTCTGTTTAGTTATTTTAGAGCTGTTATATTGAAATATCGTCTTGTTTACAATTTTCAACTCAACAAATCCTCATCAATTATTAAATATTTTTCTCATTGAATTAAACAGGGCGACTGTATTTTCTCAAAAGAAAACATCAGGTGAAATGTAAGGCTTACTTTTAACATATACAAATTTTCCTATATGAATAAAATTCTATAGCTTTATTACACTACCCACCCCACCCCGAACTAAGCAGAAAGTGTACATCGTATTTATTACATAAAGAGAAACAGAATTTAAGTCCCATTCTTTATTCCTTTGAATCTAGAAGCAGTTTTTTTCACTATTGCAATGAAAAAAATAAAACAGTTCATGGAATTTAACTGCTGTCTAACAGGTAACATTTTCTTGGTACTGTCCTGCTGACCACATAAAGATTATAATGAAGGTAACTAGACAAAAGTCAGGGAGCAGATGTGACCGTCGTTATCTTATGGAACAAAGTGCTATGCAGTCCATCACTATCAAACTTGTGATTATTTTTTCAATGGGATTATTATGTTAATATATGATGTATTCATTTATCAAAATTACTCATTAAAAAAGTTTGGTTGAGTAGGGTTTGTTGTCATGATACAATTTGCTATTAGCATGCCTCTTTGTTTCATTATGAGTTATCCTCATTGTTTATATGGCTTCTTGCCTGCTAGAACTGTTATCCACATGCATGAGTTCACTGGGCAGCCGCTGAGATAAGAAACATATGGCTGTGTCTGCTGTGAAAATCTAGACACACACCATGCGTAACTCTATCTCTTTTTGTGCATGTGTATTGACTTGTGTCTGTTCATGCACATCTACTTTTGGGATCCCTATCTCTTACAATCATGAGCTAATAAAAATATTTATATAATTTAACCCCAGCAGTACTTACAAATATCACTTTTATTTAGTAACATGTAATCAAGCAGCAAATAAATATTTTGCCTTTTTATCTAGAAACATCAAAGTTAGAAAGGAGACATGTAATTCTCTGTAGGTTTGGCAATAAAATCTAGGCTTCAGATTTTTAGCTCCTATCTCTGAGCCTGGTCTTGGATCAGGTTCCAAGGTTAATAGCAGACATCCTCAAATACATTTTAAACTTATATGCAAAATGTAGTGTATTTCTTATTCTTAGTATCACACAGTCTAAGAATTATCTTCTTACAACAAGCAAGGAAATTTAATTCTTTGAAATTTCAAATCTAAAAGAAGGTTTTATTTTTAACTTGAACATGTTTTTAAAAAACAATTGCTATAATTACCTTGGAATTTTGTCAAAGCAGAACTCTTTGAAAATTGGTAGGTCCAGATCTTAATGTGAGCATACAGAAAGTACTTAAAAGGCATTAATAGCCAGCAAAGCACATCTAAGTTAAAAGGCAAAAGGTTTAAATGGTCAGAGACCTTTAAATAAAAAGAACATTAAGCAAACATCTTAGCCATAGAGTTATAAATATGTCAGGAATACAGACTTTCCTGCCGCTCTATGAGCAGAATGATTGTTCCATGTTGTTGACCTTCACTAAGTCAGTTAACCCTTCAATAACCTTTATTTTTCCATCAGGAGCAATACCTGCTTGTAAAGAACATGCTGGACCACAGATCTAAAACAATATGATTTTATTACTATTATTATCCCCAACAGAAAAGCTGTTTCTTTCTGCAGTAAGACAGTACAAAGCTTCAAAAAACTCTACGTAGACTGTTGCCGAAACACTGGGGAGAAAAACAGATTAGGGATATTGGTTTTTAAAAGGATAAGGAGCAATGGTTTAGAACCAAATCTATCTGTGTAATATGTTTTCTTTTAAAAAACAGTCTTAATTTAGCTTCCTTTGCTACACTATTAGTAAAAAACTAATGCTGCTTTACAATTTCATAGAGTTTTTAATTTAGAAAACTATTTTCTATCAGTTGTTGCATTTTCTTGTTACAATATATGTATAAAAATTAATGTGATAAGTGTTTGATGTGTATTTTCTCATTTAACCCTCATGATAGCCAATGGGGTAGGTGAAATCATTTCCATTTTAGAAAAGAGAAAACTAAGTCCAATGGAAGTTAACTTGTTTCCAAGATAACACAGCTGGTAAGAGATGGAGCTGAGATTTGCACCTACGTTGACTGACTTCACACAAGTCCTCTTAATCACTGTGTATCCTATACCCGATACTGGTGGAGATAACTTATTAGTGAACCTTTAGACACTTAAGTGTTGAAGACTTGCCAAGATTGTGTAGCCCGTGCATGTCAGGTTTGGATTCATGGATCCCAGCACATTGTTCTTCTCATTAGACTGAATTGCCATTGAAGGCTTTTTATACGCTCACTGTGGTTCATGGCTAAGGAGCTTCAGGAAAAGATGAGTGAGCTTTTCCCCAGTTCTTTATCTAGAGACTCTGAAGTTTTGCATTTTTCACATAGTTCAGACATTGTTCCTTGTGGATGGAATAGTACTGACTGCAAGAGCCTCCCTTGGAGAACAAGTGCACCCCTTCCTGGTTGGAGAAGTCATTTTCCAAATTGGAGTTTGGGGAACACTGTTCTGTAGAATGCTAATAGGTGCTGCTACACAAAGAGTCCTGTGCTCTCAAATATTTGGAAAAATTTTGGTTACATGATGTTAAACATCTTTCTTCAACCCTCCAAAGAGGGTGCTGCAGTGGCTGTTAATTTGTTAATTGGCATTGTGAATCTGGGAGACTGGGCGACATAGTGTACAGTGGTTTCCCAAAATATGTAGTCACTGAGTTTTTTCAAACTCACTTTCTAACACTCTGGGAATATTTTCCAAGGAACATGAGTTTGGAAATGCTCCTTTGGGACTTACGTACCGCCCAGAACTCCTGCAACATTCCCTAGTCAATTGACTGTTTTATACCTCCAGTCTGACCTCAAGCTTCCAATGCCTTGTCTCCTGTCCTTGCTTCTTTTTTCCCTAAGAAAACAGAAGCCCCTAGGAGTGATTTTGCACACATACTTTCACAGCTCAGCTACCCATCTTCTGAAAGCTCTGCCTTTCCTCCTCCTACCATGGGTAAACCATCACTGGTCCTATCTAAAGCCAACTCCTCCATTTTGAGCTTCTTTATCTTCTCACCCATTCATGTATATTGCTCCAATAATTGTTTTCTCACTTCTTTTTTTTCTTTTTTTTTGAGACAGAGTCTCACTCTGTCACCCAGGCTGGAGTGCTGTGGGATGATCTTGGCTCACTGCAACCTCAGCCTCTCAGGTTCAAACGATTCTCATGTCTCAACCTCCCAAGTAGCTGGGATTACAGGCATGTACCACCACACCCAGCTAATTTATTTTTTGGATTTTTAGTAGGGACGGGGTTTCACTGTGTTGGCCAGGCTGGTCTCGAACTCCTAACCTCAGATGATCCACCCGCCTCGGCCTCCCAAGGTGCTGAGATTACAGGCATGAGCCACCACCCCCGGCTTGTTTTCTCACTTTTGCATCACTAGTTTTTCCTTCTCCACTGAATTCCTCCCTTCAGCATACAACATGCTATAATTTATCCAGTCTTAGAAAATAAATTTAAAAACCATTCTCCTGACCTCACAGTTTCCTCCAGCTCCCATCCCATTTCTCTGTTCCTTGTCACAATGAAAGTCTGCCAAAACTGCTCTTTTTTTTTTTTTTTTTCTATACAATTTCTCTCCTCCCATCTTCTCTGGAAACAAATTCAGTAAGACTTTCACTTTCCCCCCACCCCACCCCGCACTCTGCTTACTAAATCTGCATTGGCTAAGGTCAACAACAATTAACTCTAGTATTTAAACTAGTGGTAAACACTAAACTTCATCATGTTGACCTATAAGCAGCACCTGGCACTGATTGATAGGTCAAGAAGGTGGAGTTTAACACAACCCTGATAGTCAAAGAGATAGTTTAGCACCTTGTCCTCCTTGAAACATTTTCCTTCTCTTGCCTTCCAGAGAACCCACATTCTCCAGTTTTTTTGTTTTGTTTTGTTTTGTTTTGTTTTGTTTTGTTGCTCTGATCTTGTCAGTGTTGGAGTGTTCATGTTTATTCTTGGATGTCTTTTGTTTTTGTTTTGAAATGGAGTCTCACTCTGTCACCCAGGCTGGAGTGCAGGGGCATGACCTCGGCTCACTGCAGCCTCCGCCTCCCAGGTTCAGGCAATTCTCCTGCCTCAGCCTCTCTAGTAGCTGGAATTACAGGCACCTGCCACCAGGCCCAGCTAATTTTTGTATTTTTAGTAGAGACGGGATTTCAGTATGTTGGCCAGGCTTGTCTTGAACCCCTGACCTCAGCTGGTCTGCCAGCCTCTGCCTCCCAAAGTAGTGGGATTACGGGCACGAGCCACCTTGCCTGGCTTGTTGTTGGATCTCTTAACAATCTCAGCCCACTCCCTTAGTGATCTCAACCAGTCTTGATAGACTTAGAGGTCATCTATATGCTGACAACTCTCAAATGTGTATCTTAAAGGTGCACTTAACTGTAGATTTATATATTCTACTGCCTATTCTATAGCTATACTCATGTGTATAATGGGCACCTAAAATTACCTTTTCTAAAACTGAACTCCAGATTTTACCTGACTCTATTCTGACCCTAAATCTATTCCTTGTAATCTTCTTCATCTCAATAAATAAAAATTCCTTCTTTTCCTCCACTGTTAGCTTAAAAAGCTTAGTATTATCTTTGATTCATTCTCTCATAGCTCACGTATGTCAGCAAGCCCTATTGACTTCTTACCTTCAAATTATATCCAGAATCTGATATTCCATGAGCACTTCCATTGTTACTACCCTTCACCTTTCACCTAGATTATTGCAGACACCTCACAAATGGACTCCGTGCTTCCATCTTTCCTCCTTATAGACTCTTCTCAGGGTACTATCCAGAGGGACCTCTTACAACATAGGTTAGATCTTACAACCTCTCTGCTCAACACCCTCACAATGTCCCCTCTCACTTGTAATGGGCAAAGTCCTTGTAAGACTTCTAAGATAGTCATGGCATGGCTACCTGTGACCTCTCTGATCCCATCTCCCAGGTTTCTCTCTCATTATTTTCCACCTCCTCTGGCCTCCTTGTTGTTCTGAACACACCAGATCATCCCGTCCAGCTGTGCACTTGCTATTCCATCTGCCTCGGGGACTCTGCCCCTAGATACGTGCTGGTTGCATTTCCTCACCTTCTGGTTTCTGCTCACCCAGTCAGTGAGGGCTTCCCAGACAACCTTTTCAAAAATAGCAATCTCTTTCTTACCTCATCCATGTCCCTTCTCTACTTTCTCTCTGTACATTAACATGAGCAATAAACATAGTTTGCTTGCTTTTTATTTTCTCTCTCCCTCTGCTGGATTGTAATTTCAGTAAGGACTGATTTTTTTTTCTATTTCACTGATGTATTCATGTTGCCTAGAATAATATAGAAATACAGTTGATGCTCAATATATATCTACTGAATTATTGCTGAATGAATTAGTGAATATCTCTCTAATACATGTTGAAGCAATTCTTCCCACCCAACTGTCATTATTTACTCATCAATGGGGCATTAGTACAGTAGTCTCCCTTATCCGAGGGGAAAATGTTCCAAGACCCCCAGTGGGTCCCTAAATTGTGGACAGTGGCGAACCTAACTGCTGTCAACTGGAACACATTTCGTTCATGCCTTTCATTCACAAATGTGATGTCTTTTCCATCTCAACTATTCATGACCTGTGGCCGTAATTTTGCAGTTTGAGGTTCAACAGGAAAACTAACATGAATTTATTTTCCTTCTTCACAATTTCATGGATAGAAGCTTCATTCTTACTATAGAACTTAGCAACATCAACAAACTATTTTTCTTTCCTTTTTATTGATAACTTTTACCTTTCACTTAAAGGAAACACTTGATGGCATATCTGAATTGCCAGCGTCAGTATTCCTGTGCTTTGGGGCCATTAGTAAGTAAAATAAGGGTGACTTGAACACAAGTACTGTGACAGCATGACCATCAACCTGATCACCAAGATGGCTACTTTGAAGGGACACAAGTGGGGGCGAGGAGCACAAACAGTGTGGATACACTAGATAAAGGAAAGACTCATGTCCTGGGTTGGACAGGCCAGAAGGTGCAAGATTTTATCACAGTACTCCGAACTAACTTTGAGTTTATTTCTGGGATTTTCCATTTAAATATTTTCAGACTGCAGTTGAGCTTGGGTATCTGAAACTACTGTATTTTCAGTGACTTTGATTCCATGAATTAAAAAGATAAAACTCTTATTAGTAACTAGTTATATTGTAATAAAATAGTGATGCTCTGTCCCTGATTATTAATTTTAGGACTTAACATAGGCAATAAGTTTTTTAGCAGTTGGTTGCATGACTGTTAACTTATTTAGGTAATTGCAAGTGTGGATAGAGAATTTGCCTTAGAGCACTAAACGAGGACTGAAGAGTAATAGTTTTGAATGCTAGGTCTTGAGATAGGATGAAGAAATGTCATTTGGGGAATATTTTTGTATTACATTTTTATTTAAAACTATAATTACAACTAGATTAAAACAAAATATGATTAAACGTTTTGTCAATGGATAAAAGCTGTACAAGCCTCAAATTAAGAAGAATCTCCAGGCCGGGCACGGTAGCTCACACCTGTGATCCGAGCACTTAGGGAGCCCGAGGTGGGTGGATTGCTTGACCCCAGGAGTTTGAGACCAGCCTGGGCAACAATGCGAAAACCTGTGTCTACAAAAAAAACACAAAAATTAGCTGGGTGTGGTGGTGCACACTTGTAGTTCCAGTAACTCTGGAGGCCGAGGCAGGAGAATTGCTTGAGCCTGGGTGGAAGAGGTTGCAGTGAGCTGAGATCGCACCACTGCACTCCAGCCTGGGTGATGGAGCGAGACCCCATCTCAATAAATAAATAAATAAATAAGAAGATTCTCCAAACCTAGGAAGAAGTCAAAAGAAACTAAGATATTCTGGCTAGGAAATGATTGAAGCTTATAAATATACAAATCAGGGAACAGACTTGACAGAAGTAACCTATCTGCAATGTGATTTGAAGACATTACGGTAATGACATTAAGAATAAAGATCACTCTTTATGTGCTGGTGAAAGTAACCAACCAAAAATAATAGGAATAAGAAATAATCTAATTATTTGGCAACATGTTAAAAAATGCACGTTGAAAAGAAGAGAGATGAGGTGAACAAATGCAAACTAAAGAGTAGCAGCACTCCTGGAGAATAAAAAGGGCAACTAATACTGTGAGGATGGTTCATTTCTGGCAGTATTTTCCAAGCACGAGGGTGGCCTGACTTTGGAATATAAATAGATGCTCTGGATGGTACAGTCCTTTAATGAAGAAAAACAGTCCTCTGGGCTCCTACAGTGATGAAAATAGCCTGAGAGACCACCCAACACATTTGCTCTGATTCCAGATTTACTAAGCCATTTTTAAAAATTTGATTTCTCAATACAGGCTGGTTGGCAGCAATATTATACTAAGTTTCTCATTATTAATTATTTGTCATTCTGGTACACATAATTCTTATATAACTTAGGGTCCACATGAACTTAGTTTCCTTTCCAGGCAAAATATGAACTCAGTAAGTTGTTCTAGAGTACTCCCCTCTCAAACATTAGCTTTTACCTTCAGGTTCGTACCCCACCATATTTGCATAATTGTATTACTTCCCTAAGAACCAATTTTTTTTTTTTTTTTTTTTGCTAGTACTTTTGTGCCACCTGACAAACTTACAAGCTATTTTTAAATGCTTGCTTTCAAATAGAGGACTCTTAGGCTGGGCAACACAGGGTTTCTACATAAACAATAATTTAAAAAATCAGCTGTGTGCTGTGGCTCACACCTGTAATTGCAGCATTTTAGGAGGCTGAGGTGGGAGGATCACTTGAGCCCAGGAGTTCAAGACCAGCCTGGGCAATATGGTGAAACCCTGTCTCTAAAAAAATACAAAAACTAGCTGAGGATAGTCGTGTGCACGTCAGTAGTCCCAGCTACTTAGGAGGCTGAGGTGGGAGGATTGCTTGAGCCCGGGGAGTCGAGGCTGCAGTAAGCCATGACTGCACCACTGCACTCCAGCCTGGGTGACAGAGTGAGACCCCGTTACAGATAATAATAATAATAATAATAATAATAATAATAATAATAACAATAAAAATGGAGGGCTCTTGAAACCTTAAAGTTGATAAAAACCAAAGCATAAATGTCAGATAAATGTGGAAAGGTATAATAATTTCATACTAATTAAGAGCTATTGTTTATTAAATGTTTGCCATGTGCCTGTTACTGTTAACATATATGTTGGGTTTAATTTTCACATAGTTAGAAAATTTGGGTGTTAAAGACAAAATGCTTTTTTTCTCCTCCATTATAATTCAAATGATATAAATGTAAGAGCTCCCAGTCTTCTTGACAGTGGCAGTTTTTGTATTCCCCATTCAAGTTTACTCAGGAATTTCTTGAATTCAATAAAGTCAATTTAAGGTTTCAAATCCGTCAGCTCATGATTCTTTCTCAATTTTTTCTTTGAAATCACGAGTTGAACTAGGACCTGGGTGAGAAAGGATGTCAAGGAGAGACTGGCGAAAATATTGTCCTGGCCTAGGGATGAGTCATCTGGTCCAGAGGTTACCCTCTGTGCTTGTTCAGTCCATCAAGTTATAGCTGGTCCAGCCTGGACTTGAACATGTGCTATATCTATGCTAAGTTCATACTCTTTCTATATCCTCCAGCTGTCATGCTTTTTTCATCTTCCTTGTTCCAAATATGGGGTTTCTTTTGGTCCAGCTGTTGCCTCATTGCAAACCCTCATTGGCTTTTACCACACTACACTCATATTAAGAATCTCAAAGATCCAAGAACCAGAGACCTTACTCAGCCACTGTTAGTTAACAGCATTTGGTTTGTTAGAGTCAAAGCTTCTCTAGAACACTTGCAGTGTGGTGGGATTTACCCGTGAAAGTCAAGCTATTGATTGCCCTTCTGGTCTAGGATCTGCTGAATCTATTGCCCACTGTCCTGGGTTTCTAGGCATGATCCCTGTGAATTTATCTTCCTACCTGCCTGCCTGAATTTTTAACCCTTTACTTTCAAGTTTAAGTGAAATGGTGATGTTTTTGTTCTAGATTGGATATGAACCCCCCACCAAAGCAATAAATACTATTTATTCGGACGGGTGTGGTGGCTTATGCCTGTAATCCCAGCACTTTTGGAGGCCAAGGCAGGCAGATCATGAGGTCAGGAGATCAAGACCATCCTGGACAACATGGTGAAACCCCGTCTCTAGTAAAATACCAAAAAAAAAAAAAAATTAGCTGGGCATGGTAGCACGCACCTGTAGTCCCAGCTACCAGGGAGGCTGAGGCAGGGGAATTGCTTGAACCTGGGAGGCGGAGGTTGCAGTGAGCCGAGATCACACCACTGTACTCCAGCCTGGCAACAGAGCAAGACTCCATCTCAAAAAAAAAAAATACTATTTATTCAATAAGTAGGGCCTTGAAAAAGGTAAAAACTTATAAACATAAATTGTATTGGTTGAATTTTCAAAAATATTATCCTCCTTTAATCCCATAATAAGTATTTACATCCCTAGACAAAAAAATTATTTTTACAAAATTATAGTAGCTAGATCTTTGTTCGATTTTTGTTTATATACAATTTACCTCCCAGAATCTCTGAGATTGTGGAGTTACACATACACCATGTGTTAAGTTGTTACATGTTCCAATATTAGATCACCAGGGTTTTCCCAGGAATTTCTCTTTCCTCCTTTTCCTCTGCCAGGGAGTTTAGCCTGTCCTAGAGAAGAGGCTTCCCTGAAGTCAGGAAAGCAAAGGGTGGGCAAGTGTCTTTGCTTAGGGTTGTGGAAAATGATGTACAGGACCCCAATCCAAATCCCCTGGATTATCCACTAGCTGCGAGATAATAGTGACGGTCCCATCACTGGGCCATGACAGAGTCTGGGTCAAGAGATGATGGGTACCGGCCAGTCTTTGGCTCTTCCGTCATCATGGGATCTCTGCTCTCCAGGGTCCCAAGGTTCCCCTAGCCTATTTAGCTTCTATATCACTATGGGTTCTCCGTATAGCTTGAACAGGACATCTTGTTTCTTCTTCCAAAGTCAAACTCTTCAAATATATTGCCAGCCACCAAATTTATCGCCTAAGCTGGTATCCCCTAGAATTAGCTTTCCCTTTATGAGAAGGGGATTTATTTCTTTGAATATTTCACAGTCAGAGCTAATGGTCTTAAATATACTATTCTTTATCTCCTTCTTTCCCCGCTGACTATCAATATTTGCTCAGTGTACTTCATATCACAGTTGACTTTCTGCATACAGTTCTCTCACAGGATCCTGGTTCTGACTTGCTCCAAGTCTTGTCTAAGGTTTGAATTAGTTCATGGTGCAAGTATTCTTTGCATGAATGTTCCTTAGAATTTCAAGCATGCCCCCACATGCAGCGGGTTTAAAATTTTACAGTCACTAACCTAGGTGTGCAAAATTTTAACACTGTTTATTTCTCTACAAGTTAAATTAAGTCAGTTATATATAGCTCCTATTTTTCTTTCTTTTCTTTCCTTTTGTTTTTGTTTTTGTTTGTTTTTTTTTAGACAGGGTTTTGTTCTTGTTGCCCAGGCCACTGTGCAATTGCATGTCCTTAGCTTGCTGCATCCTCCACCTCCCGGGTTCAAGCAATTCTCCTGCCTCAGCATCCCAAGTAGCTAGGATTACAAGCACCTGCCACCATGCCTGGCTAGTTTTTTGTATTTTTAGTAGAGATGGGTTTCACCATGTTGGCCAGGCTGGTCTGCAACTCCTGACCTAAGGTGATCCACCCATCTCGGCCTCCCAAAGTGCTGGGATTACAGGCGGGAACCACCACACCCAGCCTGTAGCTCCTATTTTTAAGATGGCAGAAAAACAATCTGAGCAACTGAAGATAACTTAGTTCCTTATAGCTTATACACGGCCAATTCCAATTAAATCTTCAGCTGGTGATATATTCCCTTCCTTTCCTTTCTTTTCTTCGGGATAATCTGTGTTGAGAGGAGTGCTGTTGTTTTTGTGTCATCCTGGTATTGGGAGGGGTTTCAACCCAAGTGATTTCTTCTGACCTTGCCAGCCTCCAGTGAGGTACAGCTCACCTGATGGATCCCTGTTGCAGTGTCCTAGAATCTGCTACTGATACCAGTGTTTCCGCATGGCCTGTCATCTCAGCATGTACATAGTCTTGGTCCACTGTTGGTTGTGCCACTTCTATGTTCATGGAAACCTTTTCATACACAACTTTCTCAGCACTTCTTGTCCATCCTTCAGATGCTGTGTTGGAGACTTCCTCCACAATGCACCCTCCAAAGTTACATCTTGGGAAGCTAAGCCACAGTCCTTTCTGCTTTGAAAATCTCCCCTGAATATAGGATTTATACTGCGATCTCTCTTCATAATTTTTATTCCAAATTGGTACAGAGTTCTGGGCACTTTTCAGAGGCCTCTGTATGGTCTAGTTATGTTTCTTTCTAACCAATTCATTCCAGCCATTGGATTCCTCTCTTATCTCCTTTGGGATGAAGGAACCTGCTCTGTGATCATCATGTATGTTTTTCTATACTACAGTTTATGGTATAAAATGTAGGCTCTGAGTCAACCAATAAGCACATGATGGAGAATGAGGTATCCATCCCCTCAAGCATTTATCCTTTGAGTTACAAACAATCCAATTACATTATTTAAGTTATTTTAAAATACACACATTATTGACTATAGCCACCTTATTGTGCTATCAAATAGTAGATCTTATTCATTCTTTCTATTTCTTTTTTGAGACCCATTAGCCATCCCCACGCCCACCCCCAAACCCCCCACTTTCCTTCCCAATGTCTGGTAACAATCCTTCTACTATGTTCACCAATTCAATTGATTTTTAGATCCCACAAATAAGTGAGAACATGTGATATTTGTCTTTCTGTACCTGGCTTATTTCACTTAACATAATGATCTCCAGTTCCACCCATGTTGTTGCAAATGACTGTATCTCACTCTTTTTTCAATATGACTGAATAGTATTCCATCATGTATATGTACCATGTTTTCTTTATCTGTTCATCAGTTGATGGACAGGTTGCTTTCAAGTCTTAGCTATTGTAAACAGTGCTGCAATGAACATAGGAGTGCAGGTATCTCTTCACTTTGGAAATTTGACAGAGACACTTTGGTTAACATTTTATTCTGTATGTGTGTGTGAGGGTATGACAGTATAAACTTAACATAAATGAGATCATATATGTTGTTTTACTGCTTTCTTTTTGCATTTAACAATGAATCACAGGGGACTTTCTATATCAATGAATAAAGATATAAACATTTAGTGGCTGCCTAGTTTTCTATTATATAGAGGTACAGTAATTTATCCATCAAGAGATATTTGCTTTATTTAGCAAAGTTTACAAATATATAAATTGCTGTAATAAATACTCTTGTACATGTATTTTTATTTTTTCCAAGTATCTCTTTATGACAGACTTCTAAAATGAAACTTACAGGGCTTAAATGGTCAAACACTGGTTTACCTGATCCTATAGCCAAAGGTCCCATAGCAGGGCTACAGTTACCTGTGAAATCAATTTATGTAACTGATCAAGAGCTGATTACACAGGAAAATCATTGCTGTATTTTAAAAAGCATGTTACCCTAGACTTAACGGTTTAACTTTTGTAGGGTAAGGGAGGGAGGTTGGCTATGCTCACCCACCCTAAGAGCAGCAGCTCTTAACATAGTAGACACAAATACTAGAGTGAAAGAAGGGGAGCTCAAAGTGATCACTGGAGGTGGTCACCTTACGGCCATATTTTTCCTGATCCCTTAGGCTTCCTGGGGATCCATTACAAAATCCTGGGATGTACCCCAGACCAGTCATTAAGCTTCCTTCTGTCCTTAAATGCTGAAGAGAGAATGTTAACAGCCTAAGATTGGCCAATTTTTTGGGTCAGAGAAAACTGTTAAGCACAAGGAATTTACTGTTGGACTTTTGCTTTTCTTGGGTATTGATTAATTGGGACCAGATACCTGCTGAGTCCTTAGACATCCTGCTGCTCCCATGGCATTCATCAGGTGCCCTCACAACCAGCCCTCTTCTCTGCAAGTCCCATTTACCTCGCAGAGTATCTCTCCTCCTCAGTCTTGTATTCAGTGTGTGTGAGTTGTTGCTGCTTCTGCTGCACTTCATTAGCTTATTCTCACGCAAATTTAAAATATTATGGCTTAAAACCATGTTTCTCTTTAAAGTTTCCTTCATAGTGACATTGGTGGAAATAAGTGGGGTGTAGACTGGGCATGTTTGGGCTTGACTGAGAGAAGAGAGAGCAAGGGAGGCATGTTCAGGGCTTCAGGGGAAGGCCCTGTGGGTGGTCCGCATAGGTCCGCGTGAGGGCAGCGACCTGTGAAGGCTGCGTGGGCTGGACTGTGAGTGAAGACACATGTGCGGCTGCAGGATGTTTGGCTGGATTCCTGCCTGGCCACCCTGTGGGGGACTTAAAGGGGGGTGTAAGATGGAGGAGAGCTGGGAGTTGCTCAAATTCTTGGAGCAATCTGCCGCCAGGATTGGGGAAGCCAGAGTGACCTGCCAGTGTTAGAGAAGTGGGCAATTCACGGCCTGGGATTAGGTGAACAGAAGGCCACGGGGATCCCTCACTCACACTCTTGCTTTCTTGTTAGAATCTGCTTTTTGCTTTTCCTGAACTTCTGAACTTGGATTAGGAAGCAGTTGGCCGGCTTCTTGAGAAAGAAAGGGATCAAAACAAGTGAGTCCCAGAGAGAAAGAAATCTTGGGGTAATCATGGGAAAGGAAAACATGGACAGAGGAAGTTGGTCGTGAAAGAGACTATTAGATTATTAGAATAAAAAGGCCACATGTAGATATAGAGTGTTGGGTAATGTGGGGTGGGGATAAAATATATAAATACATAAGAATATGAAGAAGAAAATGCTTAACATTAATAGGATGGGGTAAACTTTCAGGTCAGAGACCTTGCCTGACACATAGGTCGTTTGCAATGAGTGTTCACTGAATGACTAAATGGAAAACTACTGTTAGAGAAAAAATGAACTAGTAAAAAGTCACCCATCAATCAGGATTTTAATTCACAAAGATTCTGTAAATGTTTTTAAAGTTAAAAGAGCTCCTACATTGATTCATTGGTTCAATGAGCATGTGCGCCTACTATGTGCTAGTCAGAGGGACTGGAAAATCATCTACCCCAGTTCTCTGTATGTAAATATGAGAAAACAGGCATGATCTTCCTACACCTCAGGAACCTTGAGGCAGAGCTAAGATCAGAACCCAGATATCCTGAATCATAGACTTTTGCATGTCCCACTAGGTCATGTTCCTTCTAGGGGTTAAGTTCACTGGAGATCCCTGTGCCCACATGTGCCCGTATAACCCTGTGTGGCAAACACACAGGGGACACCCTTCAGAAAAGGGTGCACCCTTCAGAAATAACAACTTCATATGAATGAGTGCCATCTTTTGGAAAGGGTGTTTTTTCAAAAAATATAATTTCATACCAAGACAAGTCATACAAGTGTATCACAGGTAAGAGAATCATATCTTCCCAAATTCCTATCAGGATGACCTGATCTAAAAATGTAAGAAAAATAAATAAAGGAAGTGTATAATAATGCTGAAAATTCTAACAGTACAATTTTAGTCACAGAAAATGTTGTCCCATGCTAAAGAAGTTTGAAAATTGACAACTGGATAATGCACATATTTCATTATTACTTTAGCCTGCTCTGGAGTAACTGAGAAATATTTTTGTCTGTTTAGCACATGTAACCCCAAAGGAGACAAGTTGCTGTATACCTTAAGGTCATTCAATTTCTTTCACTCTTATTCAGTAATTGCAAGATAGTCTCTGCTCTAAAATTTTTTTTTCAGGTAGACATTTCTATCAAAAAGTTCTTTTTCAGCCGGGCATGGTTGCTTATTCCTGTAATCCCAGTATTTTGGGAAACTGAGGTGGGCAGATTGCCTGAGCTCAGGAGCTCGAGACCAGCCTGGGCAACATGGCGAAACCCTGTCTCTACCAAAAATACAAAAACTGCATGTCTGTGTCCCAGCTACTTAGGAGGCTGAGGTGGGATAATCACTTGGGCCCAAGAGGTCAATGATGCAGTGAGCCAAGATCACATCACTACACTCCAGCCTGTGTGACAGAGGGAGACCTTGTCTCAAAAAAAAAAAAAAAAAAAAAAAAGGTACTTTTCCAACTAGTCCAAGTGAGTATCATGGTCTACGTGGTGGTTATCTTTTTTCTAGGTAAATTAATAAATTGGCAATTTGGCTTATGAATACCTTGCAGTTTGGTTAGTGTGAATAAGCTCCTCAGAGAGAACTGAACATCCTATTTCAGAATTTATAAAAGTAAGTCATATAATTTCTTCTTTAGTGTACTACTGTGGTGTAATGGTATATGTGTTCCCATGTTCTGTGTACTGAAATTCCGAACCCATGGAGACCTCATTGATACACTAACGTTGAATGGCACTCCTTCTAAAATATCCATCTACCAGGTCTGTTTTATTCATCTTATTTGTATCATCTTGTAACTAGATATTAATTGAAAATAAACAAATGGATATATCCTTTGTATATTTTTTGTTGCAGAGAGAAGAGAATAAGAAAACTCATCTACGGTGAAGTTTCTGTGTTTTCAGGGAACGTCTCAGCCTAATACAGATCCAGGCACTTCCAGAGGACAGACAGCATAGAACAAATAAAGTGTCTTTATGTAAGTATCAAATGAGCCACAGGGGGAGAAAAGATGGCACCCCTGGGGTTTTGGCTTCTTTCTTGTAGCCTCACCTTCAGAAATCCAGAAAAAGAGTTCAACTCCTTAAGAAACTTAGAAGCACGTAATCCAGAAAGGGAAGAAACCTGTGGAGGTTAAGGGAGACAGAGAATGGGACATACTGCATGAGGTTAGCAGGGAGGAAGAATTCTGGGTAGCTGACCCAGAGTACTTCAATTTGAGCCGGGTTTGGCCTGCTCTAGTTAGGTTCAAGTACAAGTACACAAGGCTTGTTGTTTTGTGGGAATTAAAAAAGTTCTGATAGGCAAGAGATGGGAATAGGTCCTCTTCACCCTCTTCAGCAAGGGAGCCATCAGAGCAGAGCAGAGGAGTAGCCAAGGTGGGAACACTGAAGACCTCATAACCAGGAGGCCAAGCTGTTCATGCAGGAGGTATCCATAGGATGGAGATTGAGAACACAGAGATTGGTTTTGGACATTCAGGAGAGTCTTTTTTTTTTTTTTTTTTTTAATTGACAAGGGAGTGTTTGAATCCGTTCTGGGAAGGCTTCCCACACTGGACTAGGGGGATTTGAGAAAGGTGGTTTAGTTAGAGTTTTAGAAAACTTGTTGATCTGTGCTGAGTCATATTTTAAAAAACTGTTATCACCTGTAATGGGTTTTATAGTGTCCTCCCAAAATTTACATCCACCTGGAACCCCAGAATGTGACCTTATTTGAAAATAGGGTCTTTGCAGATGTAATTAGTTAAGGTTCTAAGATAAAATAATCCTGAATTTAGGGTGGGCCCTAAATTGAAAGCCTGGTGCCTTTGCAGGGAAAAAGAGAGGGAGATTTGGACACATACAGAGGCACAGGGGAAGAAGGCCATGTGGAGATGAAGACAGAAGTTAGAGTGATGCAGCTCCAAGCCAAGGTATGCCACGGGGTGCCAGAAGCCACCGGAAACTGGAGGAAGACATGGAACAGATTCTCCCTCAGAACCTCCAGAAAGAATAACCCTGTTAACGCTCTGATTTCATACTTCTGGCCTCCAGATGCAGAGAATCAACAGTTGTTTTAAGCCACCGAGTTTGTGGTGATTTGTTACAGCAGCCCTAGGAAGCTAATATATAACCCATAGTCCTCAATTTCAGACCCAGCCTCAGGTGGCCTGTGGAAATATGGGCTGCATGTTTAATTATTTAGCAATTGAGTAGAGATTAATTTTCATTCCACCTCAATTCTTTTCTTCTTGAGTGCTCCATATAGGTAAGCAAATCCACATGGATAAGTGCTCATGATAGACTCAGGGGTCAGGGGGAATCATATGAAATGCTCAAATCAGTTTTTTCATTCTCTGATTAATCTAGAGATGATGTACTTAAATTGCTCCATTTTAAATCAATATATTTTAAAATCTCCATCATTTTTGCAATTTCTCTTATAAGAAAATATTTAGACTATCAGATAGAGTTGATTTTAATAAGTTATATAAATTCCATGGTGGAATGGAACACTGGGAAAGTGGCAGCCACATATATTACTTTTATTTCCAAAAGAGATAGGTTTTAACTACAGAATTGCAAGTCCACAAAACCTGGAGTTGCAGCAAAGTTAGGACCATGGGACCTTTTTTGTAAAAGACGCGAATGATGGGTTCAAGGCAGCTATTCAGCTCAGAAAACTTGTGTTCTCATTCCCCCTGTTCTTTGCCTACTGTCCTCCTCCTCATCAAACATACGAATGAATGACACTGCAAAGGAAGCCTCTTGTTGAACAACACAGATTGATCAACACTGAAGAGACTTTGACCAATGTCTCTTTTATCTCAACCTTTAACTCAGTTTCTGCTCTACCACTGACTTCTTTCAATTTGATTCTTAAATTAGGCCAGATGCTTAAAATTTGGGGGTTCCCTGTGCCTTCCTCCAGGAGTAAATCCCAACAACCTGAAAACTTGCCCATTTTCTTTTGTCTGTGTGTGTATAAAATAATATGGCTCTGAAATAGTAGGATTTAATGCTACTTATTTTCTCTTCTCTTGTATTTCTCTCCTTCGTTGCTCTCTTTCCTCTTGGGATTCTGCCTGTTTATTCTCTTCCACCTCCTCAGCATGTACATAGTTTTTATTTTCCACCCCTGGCAGAGGTTTGTGGGTCAACTGTGGAATGCAGAGGCATTGGTTAAAGTGCCCAGCCCAGGTTCTTATGATTATTACTGCTCTGCTAACTTTGGAAAACAGCCGGAGATATGGAATAAAACAATAAATGAGAAGGTAGCATGTGCACTTTTGAAAGTGTATGCAAGAAAAGGGATTAAAAATGAAAATAAATTACATCAAATTTACTGCAAATTAGTCATATTTTAATTTTCTTGTTTATTCTTTTTTATATTACCCCAGTAGAAAGTGTTAACACATGAAAGTAGGTAGAACAACTGGTCATGCTTTAATGTAACTGGATTTGTGACAAAAAAAGAATGCACTAAATTATTTTTAAAATGTTAGTTCAAGATGTTTCATTTAAATAGTTTCTTGAATTCCTGAGATACATGTTCTTTTGAAGTGTAAAAGACTCAGTGAAGATCATAGGTTCAAGGCCTGGCCCTGATGTGATTGAAAGACTATATGCTTTTGGGTTCAAATAAGAGAAAATCCAACTAAATAGTGCCTTATACCTGTAATATGCCTGGAAGCTGGCAGTTGCTTATATAGCCTCAGCAATAAAATGGGATCATCCAGTGGAACTGGAGGATATTATGTTAAGGGAAATAAGCCAGGCACCAAAAGACAAACTTCACATGTTCTCATTCATTTGTGGGAGCTAAAAATGAAAACAATTGAACTGATGGAGATAGAGAGTAGAATGATGGTTACCAGAGGCTGGGGAGGGTAGTGGAGAGTAGGGGTGGTTAATGGGTACAGAAATATAGTTAGATAGAATGAATAAAATCTAGTATTTGATAGCACAACAGGGTGACTACAGTCAACAATAATTTACTGTACATTTGAAAATAACTGAGTATAATTAGAATGTTTGTAACACAAAGAAATGATAAATGCCTGAGGTAATGGATACCCCATTTACCCTGATGTGATTCCTACACATTGTATGCATGTATCAAAATATCTCATGTACCCCATAAATATATACACCTTCAGTGTACCCATAAAAATTAAAAATGAAAAAGTTTTAAAAAATGGGATCATCAAGGAACATGACTCTTTTCATCCTTCAACTTTGTCATCCTCAGTGGGCTTTTCATATTTTCTCTTCTTTTTTTTTTTTTTTGAGATGGAGTCTTGCTCTGTCACCAAGGCTAGAGTGCAGTGGCGCAATCTTGGCTCACTGCAGCCTCACCTCCTAGTTCAAGTGATCCTCCCACCTCAGCCTCCTGAGTAGCTGGGATTACAGGTGCCTGCCACCATGCCCAGCTAATTTTTGTACTTTTAGTAGAGATGGCATTTCACCATGTTGGCCAGGCTGGTCTTGAACTCCCACCCTCAACTGATCTACTCACCTCAGCCTCCCAGAGTGCTGGAATTACAGGAGTGAGCCACCACTTCCGGGCTCATATTTTCATAGTTGCACTTGTTCCGTGGTTGCAAGATAACTGCCACATCACCAGGTTTAAATCTTCACATCAACATCACAAACAGGAGGGGATAAACTACTACTGTATTCTTTTGGAGCAGGAAGGGAAATGCCAGGTTTCCCTGATGTCTCATTAGCTACAACTCCTTCACATGCCACCTCTGGACCAACCATTCACAGAAGAGAATGAGATTATTATGAATGGCCTAGACCAATCATATCTCATTCCTTGGGGCTATGTTAGGATCCCACATTGCCTGAGGTTAGAGGACCTCTGCCCATTGGAAAATCTAGTTTCTGTTTGCAGGGAGGAAAGATATAATGACTACTGAATGGTCAACTCACAGAAAGACTTGTTACATCTATGAGATCTATTATGTATAAAATCTGGAGAAAGTGTTTAATTGCTGGTTGTTGGTTCAGGATGGATCGATTGCACAGGATTTTGAACTAATGCATAAACACCTTTTTTTGTTGTTGTTTTTTGAGATAGGGCCTCACTCCCATGGCCCAAGGTGGAGAGCAGTGGCGCGATCCCAGCTTACTGCAGCCTTGACTTCCCAGGCTCAGGTGATCCTGCCACCTCAGCCCCCGAGTAGCTGGGACTGCAAATGCTTGCCACAATGCTCAGCTAATTTTTGCATTTTTTGCAGAGACAGTGTTTTGCCATGTTGCCTAGGGAGGTCTCAAACTCCTGGGCTCAAGGTGATTTGCTGCCTTGGCGTCCCAAAGTGCTGGGATTACAGGCACGATCCACTGTGCCTGGCCAAGACCTGCTTTTTAAGACCTAAAAGACACCCTAAAAGATAACAAATGGAATGCTCTATCTAAGGATGATTCAGAGACTGAAAGCTTCCAGTAAAATCATGTGTAAGACTGCAACTAACAAATGATTGCCAGAAGTAGGTACTGAAGAGTGGAATGATTACTCCTACTTAAGTAGCTCACTCCCATTAGAAAACCGACATATAAGTTCTCCCTATGTCATTTTTTATATTTTCCCCTATCTACATGTATTTTTATTACTTATTTTCTCTTTAATCCTATTTCTGCATGGATTTCCCCCCTACTTTTCTTTGTCTACTAGACTATGACTCAACCTCTACTTGTTCTAATATTAAATACACAGCGCCACACATTTGATGCTTACAGTAGTTCATTGGTATTCTTCTGCACCTTCTTTAACCTCTTTCAAATATATGCTCAAATAATTAGCTCTTCTCCCACTGAAGCTGGGTTATCTCACTGATTTATATCACCCAGGCTTCTATCACCTTCCTTCACCCAAGACGCACACTTTGATTTTCTCTGTTCTCTCGCTGTCTTCAGAAATATTTGTGACTGATATTGTGCCTTTGTAATCATGCAGAAGCAAGTGTAGACAAACAAAACCATATTTTCTTCCTACACAAAACTAGTGCTATGTATTGATCCTTCTCTCTGCTCACCTTGAACTCTTTCATTCTAATAAATTCTAGTCTCTACTTTTACATTCACACACTTTGACTCTGTATCTTGTTTATTTTCATTTTATTCTTTGCCTCTTTATCTGTCCAGCTAAGGCATATAGAGATGCTCAAGCAAAGAATGCATTAAAGCATAATTTAACTAGCTTCCATGTGTCTAGCAGGTTCTATGGGGAGAGGAAAGCGTTGAAACATCTGGTATAACTCACTTTTTTGCTTTTAGAGGTCAAAGGGGATAGGACAGAAGACTAGCTGTTTAGTATTAGGTGTAAGGGAACCAATATAAGGTCAAGTGGAAATAGCTCCTTTTCCTAGACGCTGTTTCTAACTGGATTTAGGGAGAAAATAAAATAAACTGGAACAGTTTGGTTCTAAAGAGAAATATTTTTAAAAATCTACTTTCCCACCTCCTCTCCACATCATAAAAATTTTGATGGGATTCAAAGTGAAATGAAAAGTTAGCAAAGATCTGGTGAGTCTGAGGTATTTCAAATATTAAGCCCGTCAATTTGGTACTGAAATGAATCTCTCATTTCTCTAAAAGGAGCTAATATCAACCAAGTAGCTAACATATGCCAGGTACTGTGGTTTTATACTTAATCTCGTGTTTAATTTAATCCTCTGCTGAATTTAATCCTCCATTGCATTTCTTTGTTCCTGATGTCTACATCGTAAAATCATAACAGGTCTTTTCTTTCTTATTATCAAAACAGCAATGCCTCATTAAATGGGAGCAAACAGGGTACTTGTTAATTTACTTAATACATGCATATAGTTTATAAAAGTATACATTAAAGAATGCAAGACACTAAAGTTATCATGAGCATGTTTTAAAAATATGAAATTAAAGTGGAAGAATGTTTAGACAAATTGGCTAAAATCCTTATATTGTTCCCAACTAGTACATTTTTACAAGAACTCTATTAGAATTCAAAATTTTCCAAAATTAGTTGGAGGGATTATAACAAAAAAAGGGTGCATCTTTCATTTCCTATACAAATTGAGGTAACTATCATTACATGAACTGGCTTTAAGCCAATGAATTGTAGCAGTATTTACCTGATCACACATCAAGGCTTTGAAACGGTGGCTGTTCGAATTCTTTGCATCTCTGGCTGTGTTAAATGGTATCTGTGAGCCATTCTTTGCCTGTCTTCTCACAGGGGACCCAATATGCACAGCTTTAGCAAGGGGACACCCCCTTCAGCTGCTCTGCAGCCTGCTCCTGTCCTCTGACCCCTAACTGGACTCTGGCTCCATGTCTTATCTCCCTCTCCATATTACAACTTTCTTTTGGCACAGGAGTGCTTGGCTGTCTATGTTTATTGCGTGTGCCTAACACTGACTCCGAGTTTTGACTTCTGCCCAGTCCTCATGCCAACCTGGGTGCAACAACTTGTGAAATAGTCCACTGGTGATATTTGACACAGAGACCATGTGCCTCTTGGTGAAAAGATCAAATCGTTCCCCAAGTCTGACCTAGTGCTGGCTGAAAAGGCTGGGTTATATTCAGCAAACACAGTGACTGCGGTGTGTGAGCCTTCTCAAGGCTATCGCTGGCAATTTAAAATGAGGCATGCTATTAGAAATGGAAATAACGGGTGGCAAAGAGTGAGTGAGTTAGGAGGCTGCTGAAGAATGTTTGTGGCTTTTGTTCAGATAAATCACCTATAAACAGTTTACCAGCTTCAAGAAGGTGGGTTATTTTGGCAATTCTAATCCAGAAGATACTTAGAGGATAATCGGATGCCTTTGGGAAGAATCAAAGAAGAAAAGGTTTTGTGCACTAATGTTACAAGTTCCTATAATGTGAAAGTATTAGGGATTGAAATTCATATTTGTGGAGTATTGTTGCTGCCTTGCGTTTCCTGGCTGTGCAGAGAGTACAAACCAGCCGTGGCTGGAGACAGCAATGCTTTTAATGATTTAGTTACCTTTTGGTAGCTTCAAAGCAAGAGTCTTAGATTGTATAGTTTATTCTCAGGAAATGGGTTAGTGTTTGGGAACTTTAAAAGAAAAATCCATGTTATTGACTAATTATGGATGAAAGTATTATTAAGAAAATAATATTACCCAAGAAAGTATTTTAATAGAATACGGCTATGACTTTCAATGATATTATAATATTTAGAATATGCAATTTATGATGTTATTTGTGGCTGCAAGAGTTCTGTTCAGATAATAAAATAATAATCACTATTATTATGTATCTACTTTTCACCATCTAACACTAACACTGTGAAAAGTACGTCACAAATGTGATCTCATTTTTGTAGTTATTTTATTCCTGTTTTATAGATGAAGACATTGATCCATAAAAAATATTAAACAGTTGCAGAGCCAGAATTAAAATCCAGGTATATCTTATTCTATTTGTAAAATGGAGAGAATAATAACTAATACAGAGAGCAATTGTGATGATTAAATAAATCTATGTATAAAGAAGCATTCGGTAAGCTTTTAAAATGATATGCAACTGGTAGATGTTATTAATATTGCTGATAGGCTTGGAAATAAGCTACCACTCTTTGCCCTTGGATAACTTTTTGAAATATTGAAGCATATCCCTTTTACATATCCCATCCTCATACTGTGTAAATTAAGTAAAAGAGGAACTATAAGCTGAGAAGAAAATGTCCCTGGATCATTGAGTTACGATGCAGAAACAAAAGATAATGCTTTGAATGGCGTTGAGGAGGAAGAGACACCATGAACATGAAGATTGTCTGGAGGGTGAGAAAGCCACTTGGGAGAAGGCTGCTTGCTTCAACTTCAGGCTTGCTAATTAGTTTTACAGAAAAGCAGCTGTGTTACACTGCCCAAGGGGTCAACAGCTGCACATTTTTCACGCCACCTTTATGAGAGTCAAATTGTTTAAAAGCAAACAAATATTGGCATTTTTTTTCTAGAAAGCAAGTGGCAGATCCACTGCTATAGTCCTTTGCATTCATCCTTATACAGCACATAATTTTTTAACATCCACATTTACACCTATAGACACTGCAAACCACAACCATTGATATTTATGATGATGAACTCTCAAATCCCTTCTAAAAGCGTAATTACGCCCTATATGATCTGCGCAAGAAGAAGAAAGTACATTATAGAAAGCATAGAGTATATTATAAAAATGCTTTTCATGGAAAATAATTAAAATGTTAACATTCTGCTCTCTGCTTTCAATGTCAGTGTCCGGAAATATATTTAATTAATATTTACATATCACTATTATTAGCTGTTAAAATAATAGCTTACAATTTATAAAGGCTTTTATATATTTAACACACTTAACAATCTTGGGAATTGGGCATTATTATCGTTATAAATTTTCAACTTCTTTAAGAATACAATACCAGAAATATACTATCCTTCCTCAAAGGAACTGATATTCATTCTCCTTAATGTAAACCATGTATATGTACCCTTGTTTTGCCCTGCATTCCCTGGCTTCTAGGAACCTCAGATTCTAATACAATGAGTATGTTTGGCCATTATATCAATCTTTGTAGTTAGCATGCTTTCTCTCTTTCTTTGCTCTGGTTTTCTATTTCTGTTTCATCAGCCTCAGATGATTATTGCATATATAAATTTTCCTAATCTGCTTCACATGTTTGAAAAAGGGTGGTATGAGAGAGCCAATAAATAAATGAATGAATAATTTGGTTCCTAGTATCTTATTTTATTTTATTTTTGAGACAGAGTCTCACTCTGTCACTCAGGCTGGAGTGCAGTGGGGCAATCTCGGCTCACTGCTGCCTCTGCCTCCTGGGTTCAAGTGGTTCTCCTGCCTCAGCCTCCCAAATAGCTGGGATTGCAGGCGTGAGCCACCATGCCTGGCTAATTTTTGCATTTTTAGTAGAGATGTGCTTTCACCATGTTGGCCAGGCTGGTCTCGAACTCCTGACCTCAGGTGATCTTCCTGCCTCTGCCTCCCAAAGTTCTGGGATTACAGGTGTGACCCACCATGCCCAGCCAGTACCTTGTTTTAGAGATAGGTGAAGTTACATGAGCAAATTATAAAGCTCGTAATCGACAAAGCTGGGCCTTCAAACCAGGTCTCCTGATGCCAAATCCCATGTTGTTTCCAGAAGGATCCATCCCCTGAGAATAAGGGAGTTAAGATTTTACTGAATTAATGCCTTGCTCAAAGAGTGAAACTATCACATTTTCTGCCCAAGTCTGGTGCACTGTTACCTCCACTATCTTCTTGAGGGTCCTTAAGCTCCTAAAAAGGAAACACAAAGGAAGGCTGCTCTTGGCATTCTCAGACGTTCCACACATCCAGTTAGGAGACTGGGCATGTTTAAAAAAGTAGGCAGTGAGTGGAGGAACTCTGGAACTTCAATTTAGCTGCTAAACACATTCCCTCCCATCTCATTCTAGATAGGAGGGAAAACCGCTTCCTCCCAAACAGTCTATACATCTTTGCCTGTGGAGGCATTGCAGCAGCTGCCACCCGGTTCTCCCTGCAGCTCAGCATGAATTTTTCTCTTTGTTGGAAAGATGATATAAAAAGTCAATGCATTATTTATAGTAGTTATTTTCATCATTACATATTCACAATAATTGAAAGGTGGAAGTAGAGTATAATGAAATGGAATGGAAAGAAAATTGTCTCCAGTAACTTCAGAAACATTTGTAGGAAATGTTCAGCTGCTAAAAAGACTCCCACAAAATACAAAAAAACAAACACTGGATCTTAAAATACCATGTAAGCCACCCACATCTGCAAAGAATTATTTCTGCTGCTATTTATTTGTCCAAAGCAATATAGTTAGTGTATAATAGAACCTGAGGGAGAATTCTCAATTCCCTCCATGTTGAAGGGCTTGTAATGAAGTTGTTTACTCTCAGAGTGAGCATAACTTCTGATAATTGGCCCACCATTCTAATGAGGCTAAGACAGTAGGTTTTATTCTGACATTACTTCAGTCCATAATCAAGCACTATACCATTGACCCCAGCCAAATGGCTATCAAATATATGTTTCAGCTACAAGGAGAACTGGTTGAGACAATGTAGATGGATCAATCCAAATTTATTTTCCTCACGACACACACACACACACACACACACACACACACACACACACACTCTACTGACATGTGTTCCCAGTGCTGTCTTCATCTACAAAAGATAGTGTACATTTATCAGATATCAACAAGGTATTTTCTGTAAAAAGGCACTAAACTGTAGGTTCTCCATGTGTGATATGGAATATATGGATTGAATAGCACAAAAAAACCTTTATTGGGAAAGAGGCTTTCAGATAAAAGTAACAGAAAGATCTTAAGCACTAATAAAAATATATTATTCTACATAATAAGAAGTTTGGAGACTCTTATCAGAGTGGCTCCAATGCCAATTGATGTCATGGCTTAATGATATAATCGTAGCTGAAGTTTGCCCCATCTTTTGGCTGTTAACGCCCCTGTAGACTTCACCACAGTCCGTCTGCCTTCATGGTCATACAGTTTTGGCACAGTTCCAGATATCTTATGCTTTCACAATAAGATCAAATGGAAAAAAGATCTCTTTCTCTCCACGAGTCTTTTTGATGAGTAGTGAAACCTTTATCTGAAGCCATCCCACAGATTTCCCTTTGTGTTTCATTGGCCAGAATGCATCACGTGCCTTTCCCCATACCACAGTCAATTGGAATGAGATGGCCCGGGTTGACTAAATAAAGTCAAGAAGAGAATGGGCAACCTGAATAAAATTTTAATTCTGCCCAAATGGAGGAAGCAGAGGAATCGATGTTGGGGTGGCAATAAAAAATACCTGCCTCAGGTCCACCCTTTTTCTGATCAACATCTAAATATATACCCTTCGTCCTATTTGTACATGGAAAAAGTGCTCACATCTACATGAAATACGCCCATACCTCTCTGAAGGAACCCACAGTCTCATCAGACAATACCCATTCTGAGATTCTGGGGCTTTTAATTTTGACTTCTTCCATCATGGTGTGTGAACACATAGCTTAGAAACAAGTTTTTATTACTAGCATATCCAATAAAAATAGAATAAATGCTTCTCCTGTGCTTCCCTCACTCCCAAATCAACTCCAATTCTGAGAAGGAGACAACTGGAAATGATTGACAATCATCACTGGTCCATAGCACTTAAGTTCTTGAGAGCATCAAGGACTTCCTACCATGCCAGTGGAGAAAGGAACCTTTTCACTCATTTGTACAGCTCCAGTTCTAGTCTCAGGAATAGTTTTTCTTTTCTTGGTTGTTGTAGAAATGGCTAACTTCTTTCCGAAGCTTCTTTCTTCCTTCTTTTGGGCACACAGCTGGGCCACCTTTTCCAGCCCTTCTCGCATTTAGTTGTAGCCATCTAGACTGAATTCTATCTCATAGAATATTAGTGGAAGTGCCATGCATCACTTGTAGGCTGGTCTCCTAAAACCACCAGCCTGTGTGCTTATGTGCTGTTGTTTTTCCTGTTTCCACCTCAAGGCAGTGGAGATAGCTGATAAACTTAAAATATGTGTGTTGAATGTAGTACAACAACTTCTTTCAGCCTGGATCCCTGCATTACCAGATGGATGAAGCCTGCACCACCCACCTTTTCACTTGCTCAGTTCTGTTACATGAATAAGAAATAAATTCCTGTTGGGGTTTGAGACATTTAAAGATTTGGTCTTTTTGTTATGGCAGTTACCTTATCCAGACCAATATAATTCTCCTTTATGGCAATACTGAAGATGAGTATTGGGGAAAATGCCCTTTCTGGGGTTATATAGCTTTAGTATTTTATATCCAGTTGGTGGGAGTTTAGGAGCTCAGGGAATTGCCTTACTGTCTGAGAGATCATAGGCCATTGTTTATTAACCTTGGCCTTTCCTTGGTAATACAATTCCTGTACGAACTCAATAGGCTTCAGGTGCTTCCAGTCAATTCCATGGGCTAATAACACAGCCAACGATCTTTTCTAGAAATAGACTGTGAGTCTGAGAATTCCTGACTCCATTCCAGGGACTTCTACATGATGCCGGTCCTCCTAGACCTCAGATTAATGACCTCTGCCCTGAGTCAATTTAAAACAATAACCTCGGGTGGGAAGGCAATACCCATAATCCAATCTTTGCCATCTTTGTCAGGCAGAAATGACTTTATAAAAATTGTTTAGGACATGTCTGGAAGATTAGGCTTGTCTATTGGCTCAAATTTATCTGCTGCTGCTAAATTTCTTGCTTCCCTCTTTAAGATGGTACAGTCTTAGTCCTTTTCTTTCTTTCTTTCTTTTTTTTTTTTTTTTTTTGAGATGGAGTCTCGCTCTGTTGCCCAGGCTGGAGTGCAGTGGCGCGAACTCGGGCTAATTTTTGTATTTTTAGTAGAGACGGGGTTTCACCGTGTTAGCCAGGATGGTCTCCATCTCCGACCTCATGATCTGCCCACCTTGGCCTCCCAAAGTGCTGGGATTACAGGCGTGAGCCACTGTGCCAGGCTGGTACAGCCTTAGTCTTAACTTACTTTCCCGATGGAACCCACTGAAAGGCATCCACTGATGTTCCTGCCATTTCCCCTAAGCCCGATGTCTCCCTAGGCCCATGGTCTGTGTTCAAGAGCAACAGATGGTTTAACTGGTTGCTTTATAACCTCAAAAAAGTCACAACTTTCCAGCCACGTCTCTCAGTGCTTTCTACAGCACCTCCTCCATTTACCCATTTGCTCATTTTAGTTTGTTACTTTCAGCATCCCACTTCTGGTTCAAACATCTGCATCAGCAGGGTTTTTAGTTGCTAGAATAAGGAACCAAATCTATTTGATTTAAGGAGAAATTGAATTTACTAAAAGGAGATTGGATATAAATCATATGAGATGAAAAACCACGATCAGAGCATGTGTGGTCAGTAACAATGGCACAAATCACTTGCAGAACTGGCTGGGTGAGAACACAGCTTCCACTGCCACTAACCACAGCACCCTACAACTCACACTGCAGATGCCACCAGCATGGAGCCCTGGGTGCTGCTACTGTCACTGCCACCAGTACTGCTTTGGGAAATTAATCTTGCTTCCATAGCCCCTGCCACAAAAATAAATTTTTTTTACCATTCCACATTCAGATCCCAATATAAATTCTGCGAAGTTGCATCCTGTTGGCTGAGCCTAGGTCTTGAACATACTACTGACCCCCAAGGGAGGCTGCAAAAATGAGGATATGGCATTTGTTTCTAACTCTAACTTATAAAATGGGAACTCTCTCAATTAGAAAGTGGCTCAGATGTAGGGAAGCCAGAAAGAATGACATGTATGTCCTACTGTCCTTTTCAGCAATTTGGAAATGTACTATCCAAACTTCTATTTTCTAATAGAGAGGTAAAACTTACAATCCATACCAGTTCATTCAACAATATCTTGTGCTTCCTGTGGGTCAGACTCAACAATAAGTTGATATTCTGAGCTTTTCATGCCTTTGAAAAGGAGAGTCTCTTTTTCCTGAATCTCACCTCTGATGCTTCCAGGGGCATCCCTGAGATGAGACCCAATCCAGGGCCCAATATATTTCTTCAAAAGCTTGAGTCATCATTGAGAGTTTTCCACTGGGAGGTGCATATCTGGAGACTATGTAATTTTAATTCCAATCTACCTGGGTTGGAATTTTATGAGAGACACTAAGACAACTTCTTAACAAAGTTTACATATGAATGTGGAGCAAAGGCACCAGAGGGCTAACACTAGCTGTCCTGATACTTGTGGCTCAGCCTGAGCCAGGCTTCAAAGCACTTGTCCCAGTGGTTCCTTAAAACCTTGATGCCAGCTAATTCCAGGGTGCCTCATAACACATCATCCTTGCCAAAAAGGAACTCCTTGGGCTATCTATTCTTTCCATACTTTTATGCCAAGGATTTTCTGTGTTTCCTCTCCCCTGGGCAGCCTCCTACTATTCACTTCTCTTGCAATATTTTATATTTCCAAGAAATTCCACTTCATGATGAAGAAAAATTCCATCATCTTAATCATCTTCACAGAGGACTCATTACAACTTCTTGAAATTGATTTAAACCTGGTTTTCTCCCAAGCATACAATTTCCCTTAGCCATTTCAACTTAACTTATTATTCCTCCTTATCAGCATTGTGTTAGTGCATGTGTGTGAGTGATATGGAGGGGGAGAGAATCCCCAGTGCTAGTTCCAAAACATTGTTCCTGCATCATTGTATAAATACTCCTTGCCCTGTGAGAGTTGAACTCTACAACTCTACTACCCTCTGTGCTTCCCAACAGACAATTTTCTACAAATACATAAAATTTTTCATTTGACTGACATTCTTTCTCTTTACCCCAGGTCTAGACATTATCCCGGAAGACTTCTCTGTCTAACGTTGGCAAATGAGCAACATTCTAGCCTCATGGTGCCCTGTCTTCCTCACCTCCAATAACTTATAACCCTCACTCCACTCCATGCCCATGATCGTTCAGTGGGTGTTTTCTTCCCCGGGGATTGCTTTGGCACTGAAACCTTCAGCTCAGACTTCCCATTTCCTCATCATGAGCTCCTGTTCTAGTATTTTCCCTCATTATATCCACTGCACTGATTTTTTGTCTGCATTGAGACATTCAGGTGCTGAATCTCGATTTTCTCTCAATTTTGTTAGCCTCTTTGGATTTTCATTTCCTTCCTTGTCCAATCTGAACTCAAGGGCCTGCTAACTCATATTCTTATTTATACTGTCAACTTTCTTGCCTCATTTCACTTACACTTTTTTCTCTCTCCCAACTGCCCCAGAAAACCCCTGCTTTATATCAATCTGTCTGCTTTGTGAGCAACTCTACCTAGGTCCATATGTTAGGTGCTTAATAAATATTGAATTAATTAAATTAATTACACTTGCTGCATTGGATATTACCCTTGCCTCTCACCATTGTAGAAATGAATATTTTAACTTTCTTTGAGTTACTGGGAATCTGCCACAGTTGTTTCCCACTATGGCCAGTTCTAAAGAATCTTCCTTGATCTTCTCTAACAGTGCATTATTATTAATGGTCAGCTACCAGAAACCTAATTTATCTGAAGTAAATTAAGTGTAATTATGAATAATTCTTTTCAACATTTTTAGTAACTTTTCTGTTCTATGATAGGGAAGGAAGGTACAAAACATGGAAATTGACTTTACATCATCAGAGACACATAGAGCCCAGAGCATTGAAGCTGAGTCTTGAACTCTGAATAGAAGGTCTTCTGAGAGGGAAGGTGAACAAGAAATTTTAGGCAAAATTATATGCAAATTCAGAAGGTGTGAAAGTGTATGGTATGTTTGGAGAAGGGCTGAGGAAGGCAAGCCACATTTTATAAGTGCCTATTTTTGCCAGCCCTGCGTAAAGCACTTTATATATATTACCTAGCAAGCAGTTCAGTGAACTTGAAAATAGGGAGCCTGGAGGACGACGGTGATGGAAGGTGGTAAAATGAGGCCAGAAAGTTACCATATTGCAAGGTTCTGAAAAACCTTACATGAAATTTAGGGCTTTTAGTTTTACTTATAAGTTATGGGAAGTCACTTTATTATTTTAATAAGAAATGACATGATCATATTTATATTTTGGGAAGATCACTGGTGACAGTAAATTAATGAAGAAGCCTGAAAGTAAAAAGAATAATCAGAAGCCTTTGTACGAGTTCAGGTGAGGGAAGGCCACAGTGGTGCAGATGGAGAAGAGAGGCCAGACAGACTTGCAGGAGGGAAGCAGTGGATTTGTGGTTTAAGTGGGAGAGAAAAATTCAAACTATGAAAAACTTTTGGTGCTAGGTAATTCATTTTGGTCTTTTAATAAGAATTCCTACTCCAGAGGATTTTACATCACCAAATGTTAAGGAGCTAATATATATAATACATTACAGTAATAAATGCAATACACTTGAGCATTGTGTTTGACTGTGAGCAACAGAAACCGCTCAGGTCTAGTCTTAAATGCATTAGGGGTTGCATTTTCTCACATACAAAAATCTGGAGTCAGGTGGTCCATGTCTGGTATAGCATTCTACAGTGTCACCAAGGAGTCAGTTCCTTCTAGTTTTCAGTTCTGCCAGTTTTTAAATGTATGGTTTTGCCTTATGGTCATCAGCCAGTGTGGGGTGCATATTCCACAAAGGACAAGGGGGAGGCCTGAAGGGCAAAGGATGTACGCTGACTGATTCCATCTGCCTTGTGTGGTGTTGACAAGCTCCCAAGACCTCCACTCACTAGGCTACTGCTTCATCATGTTGTCCCCTGACGCAAAAATGACTAGAAAACAAGGTTTTTGTTTGTTTGTTTTGTTTTGTTTTTTACACACATTGCCTTAAAAGAAATGGGTTCTTTTAAAAATGGTTCTCTTCAAGGGAAAAAGGTCAGAACAAATATAAGCAGGCAATTAGTAGTGTCTGCCATAGTATTATAGAAAAGAGAGGTGACTCTGTAATACTGTATCAATACTGTATCCTAGTGCTTTTGACAATCTCTGTCTTAGAAACACCAGAGGAGTTCCATGTGCTTCTTTGTGGTGCTTTCAAAAACAGAGGGTTTAAGTCGACATTAAATTTCAGGAAATTGAATGAGGATGTCATGAAAGAAAGATAATCTCCCTAAAACATGTTTCTTTTCATTTATGAATAGGGACTAGTTCATCTCCTTAGTTCTTGGAGACACAATTTGCCTGCTTCTCTATGGACCCCAATCTATAGGCTGACACTGAGCATAGGACATCCCTTTGTCAGGGGGAGTTTTTCCATTTGACCCTCCCCAGCCTCAGAGTCTTCTCGCAATACCTTCTTTCACTAGTAACCCTCTGGAAATACTGGAATTCCATTTTTGCCTCACCCCCAGTTTTACTAACAATTTATAATCTGTTACAGTTAGTTATCCAGTTTCTTTTTACCTTTTAAAAATATAACCTCTACCTTATCTTAAAAGAAAAGAGTTATAGACACTATATGCAGTCAGCTGGTGGTCAATAAGTATTTATTGTGTCTACTATGTCCATGTGCTGTGAACATCGCTAGGCCTTTGGTCTTTCCTTCCTTTGTGCATGGTCCAAATATAGGCTGCCTGCCTGGACCATCAGACCTACTGCTCAGGCTCCTCCTGCCAAAGGGTTTGGACTTCATGACCACAGGCCTTTGGTTATAAAAGAGAGAGAAGCAAGAAAGCTTCTGTGTGTAGTGAAAGCCCATTTGGACAGGAGCCATTACAGCTGTGGAGGTTGAGAGATATGCCTATTAGCAGGGATGAATAAAACCATGAGGTGACTAATGTGTATGTTCAATATGAATGGTTGTGTCTCTCCTGCAGGAGAGATGATTGCTTCTTGGACAATAGTATTGCATCAAGGAAGATGCTCTTACTTATATATTACTGCCTTTTTGAATGTCAGTGTTACATCTTGCCATCCACCTTTTAGTATTAAGCAAAATGCAGAAATAAAATGATTTAAATGAAGGGAGCTGTATAATTTTGCCTGGAGATGTACTGAAAAATTAGGCTATACGTTAGGGAAAAGATTTTTACCCATTTGCTCCGTAATTTAACTTCTCCCTGACCTCCATTTTAAGACATATTGATGCCACAGTTCTGCCAGCTTGTTAAATTCTAGTTTTTCAGTGGCTTATGAAACTAAGGTTGCTTTATCAAAATCAACACTGCAGAATAGTGTACTCCAGGTGGCTAGAAAACCGACAGCTTTATCCCTCTTGTTTCTATGAATGGATGGAGATTTTAACTCTAAATTGCTTTAATATGTCCTAAGAAAGGAGATTGCAGATGTACAACAACCCGTACTTTCCAAAGAGTCCCCCAATCGACATCTGGTAATTTTGAATGATTACATAATTAACTTGTACTTAAAAGGAGGAAAAAGTTTCTTACCCATTTTGGGAAGAAATAGCTTATAGGAGAGCTACTCTATCTAAAGTTCAGAGCATGAAGAAGTATCATATTTGTAACAAATCTGGGAGATAATGATAAAGACGTCTTCACTTATCATTTGTGTGCCTATTTAAGGCCTTCTGGCACATTCCTTGGCTGTTTTAAGAGTTTTGATTAATTGGGTTGTGGAGCTATCGTGCAATGCATAGGTTTCTCTATGGAAAATAATTCTAACTTGCAAATGAAACCTGAACAAATAGTAGGTGTTTAGTGTTCTTGATTAGACAAAAAGCCTTAACAAATTGAAAAAAGGATTTCAAAAGACAGATTGAGTTGGTTTGCTGAATTTAGGGAAATGCTTGGTCTGACAGTTAATCAATTGAAATACTTGCCATTGAAAGATTGTGTTACTAATTCTCCTCACAATTTATCTTTCTTTTCTCATTTCTTCTAAATAAAGGCTCAGAAATTACTGTCTTTGCCAATGAAGTGACCTATTTAGCATTTGGCTTTCCTGAAATGGGGTTGGCTAACCAGCAAAACTCTTAAGAAAGCCAAATCCTGCTTCTGAAAATCATCAGATTATGTTTTATAAGGTTCTTCACAATCATGGCATATGTAAGATGAAACACAGATGGGTGATGTCTTCTAAACTCTAATGACTTGACAGCAATTCAGAAATCTTGATGGATAGAGGCAAATCTTTAAGAAGAATGTACCAACTCAGCACACTTAGGTTTTGACTCACTTATTTTATTGAGAATGGGTATTGCTGTGCCTGGGAATCAGTAGATCAGGTTTGGACTCCTGCCTCAGCTATAGGAATAATAAATTATAAATATAAAAATTTATAATGTAAATATTAATCAGAAATTATGCTTCCTGAGCTAATCAGTTGCTTTTTTCCCCATTAAAATATAGCTGAGGATAAATGACATTCACAACCTAAAGGATGAAATATTAAGTACATTTAATTTTGTATGTGGTCTGCTCAAATTTTAAAAGGTGATTTACCAATCTGATTGTTTCAGGTCCTTTGATTATATTAGAATTATTCCTGGAAAATATCTTTTTCTTTTTTTTTTTTTTGATGGAGTCTTGCTTTGTTGCCCAGGCTGGAGTGCAATGGCGCAATCTTGGCTCACTGCAACCTCCCTCTCCCAGGTTCAAGCAATTCTCCTGCCTCAGCCTCCCGAGTAGCTGGGATTACAGGCATGCGCCACCATGCCCGGCTAATTTTTTGTATTTTTAGTAGAGACGGGGTCTCACCATGCTGGCCAGGCTGGACTCGAACTCCTGACCTCGTGATCCACCCGCCTCGGCCTCCCAAAGTGTTGGGATTACAGGTGTGAGCCACTGCACCCTGCTGAAAAATACCTTAAAAATACATTTAGCATAAAAGAAAAAAGAATAGAAAACATTGACAAACGTGAAAAAAAAAAAGAAAAATTGCCAGAAAATTGAGAATGAGGCTGGGTGTGGTGGCTCACGCCTGTAATCCCAACACTTTGGGAGGCGGAGGCAGGCGGATCACTTGAGGTCAGGAGGAGACCAGCCTGGCCAATAGGGTGAAACCCTGTCTCTACTAAAACAAACAAACAAACAAAAAAACAAAAAAATTAGCCAGGCATGGTGGAGCATGCCTGTAGTCTCAGCTACTTGGGAGGCTGAGGCAGGAAAATCGCTTGAACCCAGGAGGCAGAGGTTGCAGTGAGCCAAGATCGCACCACTGCACTCTAGCCTGGGTGACAGCAGAGCGAGATTCTGTCTGAAAAAAAAAAACAAAAAAAAAAAACCGGAAAATGAGACATAAGAGATAACAACCCAATGTATGAGGGCCTTGTTTGGATCTTGATTTTATTTGACTGTATACACTGTATATGTATCTTTGAAATAATCTTGGAATTTTGAACATGAATTTGGTATTAGATGATATTAAGGAATTATTCTGTTAGGTTTGATAGTGGCATAGAATATTTGTGGTATGGTATGTGTGTGAGTTTGTGTATGTGCACATATATATATGCCTAACACACATATATAGTACGCTATAGATACGTCTTTTCAGTTAGAGATACATAGCAAAAAATTCACAGTTGAAATGGCATACTGTTTGGAGTTTGTTTTAAAATAGTTTAGAAAACAAACAAAAAGTGTGGGAGGGTATAAATGAAAATAAATTGATAAGTGTTAAAATTGTTCAAGCTGGGTGATGAGTGCAAATTTTTTAATACTATTCTTCCTGCTTTTATCTATATTTGAAAAGTATAATCTCAATTCACTGCATTAGGAAGGAGCAAATAAACAAATTGGGAACAACTTCATTTTCTTTTATTAGTTTCTACTTTAGGCATCCTTGACAAAGAGCCTGTTTTAGAGATTTACATGTGTAAGGCTAGAGTCACTTTTGTCCAAGGGTGATTTTATTTTCTCTGTCTATGGTTATCAGAGAATTAGAGGACAAACTGATTGCAGCATTGGAAGACTAGGTTTAAATCAGTTCAAACAGCCTACAAACACCACATATACGATGGTCTGCCTCAGGCCATTGTATACTAGGGGAGGTCCCAGGATTTACTTCCCTTTCTGTCACCTCTGCAGAGGTGGAGGGAGAAATGGCTGGGATTAGTAGCCCTTCTGTCTTCACCAGCTGCAGAGGGAACCCAGGAATCCCCTCCAACTGCTGCACACAGTGTGCAGAAGAAAGAAGAGCAATCCTATTTTTGCTGGTTAAGAAATCCATAGGGAGAGAAATGTTCTTGGCATTCTCGTATTGGAATAATTGATACATTTCCTTATAGAAACCAGAGCATTGCTTCCACAAAACATTAACAACATTACATGCAGGAGTATGAAGAATGTGAAAATGTCAGACGAGTTTGGGAAATGCTTGGTTAAATACTTTAGCCTTTTTTTTTCTTATGAAGCTATAGGTATATAACACTTTAGTACATGTGACACACTTCCTTAGGGGCGTGTATGGGGGACCCTGAATGCAGTATTTCTCAAACTGCTGTGACCATTAACTCTTTTTCCAGGAACATCATGTGAGACTAGTATTTCTTGGAAATCACTTTGGAAAATGCTGCCCCTGACCAAACCATTTTTAACTCAAGCCTCAAGGGTACAATGGACTTTTAACTTCAGTTTCTCTATCCTTTTGTGCCTACCATAGCCATATTTCCTTGACATGAATTTATTGAATAGTATTGATTAATTGAGTGTCTACTATGTACCTACTCTTTGCTTGGTGCTGGGGATACAAAGATGAATATGACATATGGTTCATGTCTTCAGAAAGTTTGTACTCTACAAGAGGAACCAGACACAATGCAAATGACCAAGTCAAGTGCTCAAAAGCCACATGAATGCGGGACTCGGCTATGACTTGTCAGGGATTTGCATCTATCTAAGCCCCTCTCTCTGGACCTCTTAATCTTCAGTGGTGCCCTCATATCACTGACAGAGCTGAGAAAAATATTTCTCCTTTCCAAATGCTACCATCTTCATCAGCCATATGACTCGTCATCAATCTCCTTTGACCAACACTCAGAAAATACTTTAATGTTCTTGCCAAAATCACAAGGAATTTTTTTTTCTGGTTATGAATACATAATCATGACTACCAAATTATACACCAATTCCCTGCTTCAGGATAATTTTGTAAAAATAAAAAAAAAATCCACCAACAGCATATTTAGAAAAACTCTCAAAGATTCTCAGAAGCTGGGTGCAGGTGGCTCACTCCTGTAATCCCAGCACTTTGGGAGGCCAAGGTGGGTGAATCGCTTGAGTCCAGGAGTTAGAGACCAGCCTGGCCAATATAGGGAAACCCCGTCTCTACAAAAAAATGCAAAAATTAGCTGGGCATGGTGGCACATGCCTGTAATCCAAGCTACTCAGGTGGCTGTAGTGGGAGGATTGCTTGAGCCTGGGGGACGGAGGTTACCAGTCAGCCAAGATCACACCACTGCACTTCAACCTGGGTGATAGAGAGAGACCCTGTCTCAAAAAATATATACATTTTAAGAGCATTTATATTGTATTCTAATAAAGTTATGGTGGCAGATATAAATACTGTCCTTGCTGTTCAAGGTGTGATCCACTGACCATCAGCCTCAGCATCACCAGGGAACTTGATAAAAATACAGAATCTCAGGCCCAGCCTTAGACCTCCTGAATCAGAATCTACAGTTCACATGATCCCTGAGTGACTCAGATGTACAAAGATCTTGGAAAGTCACTAAATTATAAGCATAAAAGGTTTTTAAACACCAAAATAGTTGTAGTGGTAATGCTGACAGATTATATTCTTATATCATGCTTTAGGAGCTTTCTGCCAAAACACTAATAAATATCATTTCAGAAGATAATTAAAATATAGTTATAATCTCAGTCTGCCTAGAGCTCACAAACTTGTAGGGATGACAAACTTCTGTGAGAGTCAGAAATGTGTGTCACCAACTCAATATAGTGAACCAGGAAAGGCTTTAGTTTTTCCAAACTGAAAAAAAAAATTGAATATAATGTTTCCACTTGACCAACTCCCAAGGATGCAGCAATCTTTAACATGTATTTATGGAACACAGTATTATGCATTGAGAAAGAACTGTGTAACCAACATTCTTACAAATCATGTTTTGATGAGAATTTTCTCCAGCAAATATTTTCTCCATTATAAAATCTTCAAAAGTATGCTTGGATAAACCGTAATTATGGAAAACTTTATAATTATGTATGCAAGCTCAGTGCAATCTACAGTAGGCTATATGGGTTGCATTCACAGAAGGTTGCAGCAATTTGCTGGAGCTGAGACACACAACACTCAGTAATACAATAACCAACAGAATTCTGTTAGCCAGTAGGCCAAACTATATATAGAAATATTTTTATTGATTTTATTTAAAAAATATTTAACTGCAATCAGAAAAGTTTTATGTAGAAAAGTTGCAGCATTTGTCTAAAAGTATAATTTGTTACTTCAGTAAATGTTCTGCAGATTGGACATTTTACTATTGAAGTACAAGGTTGGCACTCACTTTTACACAGTGATTTGAGGCAAACACTTTACCTCATAAAAATTATGCATTAAGTGCCTCTTTAAATCAGGTACTGGTGGTATAGACGAATATGGCCCTACTCACTGGGAACTTATCTACTCTGTAATGTTTATCTTTAACTATTCTAGTCTTGGTCTAGCAAGATGGAGTTGAGGTACCCAATTGTTAATATGTATGCCAATATTTTCTTTAAGCTATGTTGAGAAATAAACTATAACACAATAAATATTTTTTCCTGTTCAATTAATAATATTTTTAAAAATTCCTTATTTAGGTCCTTCTCTCCTATCCCCAAATGGTCTTACACAGTCTTGGAATTTTTAGCAATAAACTTTAGAAATCATAGAGGCCTCTGAAACAACAGAGGAGGCTAAGGATGGAGTGAGGCTGCCACATACGGTAACTCGTTCATCAGCAACTATTTCAGTCGGTCATCAATATTTTTTTCCAACTCCATCAATAATTTGGAGTGCAGTTTCAACTTCATTGACAGGTTATTATGCATTGTGAGTCTACAGGCTTAGTGTAGTTTAGGGCCAAAGAAATTCAGGCTGTTGCACAGAATAGAATTCTGTTACTTGACCAGAGTCAAGTAACACTCCTGGAACTTTCAGCACAGAATGGTGTCAACATTGGCCAGATTAATGACTTTGGTAAGACTTCTATTTTTTATTTTCTTGAGACGGAGTCTCACTTCTTCACCCAGGCTGGAGTGCAATGGTGTGATCTCGGCTCACTGCAACCTCCACCTCCCAGGTTCAAGCAATTCTCCTGCCTCAGCCTCCCAAGTAGCTGGGATTACAGCCACGTGCCAGCACACCTGTGCTTTTGTATTTTTAATAGAGACGGGGTTTCACCATGTTGGCCAGGCTGGTCGTGAACTCCTGACCTCAAGTGATCTGCCTGCCTCGGCCTTGCAAAGTGCGGGGATTACAGGTGTCAGCCACTGCGACCGGCCAAGACTTCTTAACTTTGTGGTAGGTCACTTGGAAGTCTTTAATCAGAAAAGTGATGAGCTGGAATTGTTATGTTATTAGCTATGACTAATGATTAATTGAATACTTTAGAGTACTGAGGGTTTTATATACACCAGATGATAACGTATTCTTTAAATGCATGATCATATACCAATTGCCAGGCTCTTCCAGATAAAAACACAACAAATAACTCAGAAATACAATCCTAAGGATCATCTTGTCTAAGAGATTTTTTTTTCTTAGGAGATATGTAAGAAACTGTAATACTTTGATATTAGCAACAGCTTCTCTTCCTGGTGTATTCTCATTTTAGCTTACAATTGTAATGTATTTCACTTAAAATTTAGTAGGCTCAATTCTTCTTACTTAACCACCTTGCCCTTCCTGGGTGTTTATATGAGGCCGTGAAGACCTCACCAAAGTCCAGTGTTCAGGTGATAGATTGCATGAGAACGGCCTGAGTCAGAGTCCTCCCCAAAAGACCAAGCAGTAGCCCAGGAACTTTGGACAGGTTGGGTACAAATGGCTGGAAATTCTCAAAGGGGTGATGCTGGAGGGTGTATTTGATAGAGACCAAAAGTATCCTAAGGTTTAGAGACACATCATCTCAGTGATATTGGAAGCTGAGGATAGCAGCTGTGTAACATCCCAAGGTATTGCGTGAGACTTTAGCTTTCCTCCAACCCTTCCATTTTCCTCCATGATAGAAAAAAAATTCCTTTTGTTGTGTTTTTAAACTACATTTTACCTACATTTAAAAAAATAGTTAAGCCATGTAGTGCTTGCTATGTGCCAGTTATGACTAGGTATGTTGTTTATACAATTAACTGATTGACACTATATTGCATATACTTTCCCCTTTTACAGATGAGGAAACTGAGGCATGGGAGGTGAAAAAACATTTTCTCAAGGACATAGACAGTATGTGCAAGAGGTGGGATTTAACTCTGGAGTTTAGCTAACAAGTCTCGTGCTCTTAATTCCCGTTGTCTACTGTTTCATCTTATAATTCTATTAAATGAGCTATCATACAAAAATATAAAACACAGGGTCTGCACATAGAAGGTGCAACAAATTTTAGCTCCCTTTGTGTAAAAATGCTGATTCATACGCTTCCTTCTAGGAATGACAGGGTCCATTATTGCTCAGTGGTTAAGATTGCAGACAACAGCCTGGGCAACACAGCGAAACCCCATCTCTACAAAAAATACCAGAATTAGCTGGGTATGGTGGCATGTGCTGGTAGTCCCAATTACTTGGGAGGCAGAGGTGAGAAGATCACTCGAACCCAGATGATCGGGGCTGCAGTGAGCAGTGATCATGCCACTGCACTCCAGCCTGGGTGACAGAGGGAGACTCTGTCTCAAAAGAAAAAAGAAAAAACAATTGCAGGCTCAGTGGTTAACTTACCTTGCCCTTCCTTGCTAGCTGTGTGGCCACGGGCAAGTGTCCTCGTTTGTAACCAGGGATAACCAGAGTAGCTATCCCAGAAGGTTTCTGTGAGGTCGAATGAGATATCATGTAAAGTTCTTGTACAATTCTCGGTATATAGTAATCACTCACTAAATTTTTTTGTTGTTATTAGGAAGCTTATATGGAGTGATTTAATACCCAGCATTCCATTGGGAACATAGTAGACAGTAAGTAAATATTTGATGAATGACTGAATGAACGTATGACTTAATTAATTTGCCCAAGTTTGATTTGCCGTAGGGATGACTGGGGGCCAGAGAGGTTGTATAACATTTTCCTGCTCCCTGAAGGATACCAGGATGACTCAGCAAGCCTTCATTCTGGCATTTGACAGTGATGTGCTAAGCTGTTTGGGCACTGTCTGACTTTGACATGATCCAAACTCTGACACATTTCATGGTTTTAGACACTGACAAACCCAAGCCAGGCCAGCCCCAAGGTGCTGAGAGTTGCTGCAGATAGGGGCATAGCCGGAAGAAAATAGAGTTATTTAACATTGTTCACTAAATGTAATGCATGTGACCTTTAATGACCAGGCCTTACTCAATTACAATGATTTCTTTTAAAAAATGTCTATATAATAATGACATTTTTTCTTATTATGTAGAAAATGCTTATTATAAAGGACATGCTCTTCCTTTGAGGTATTACAAGGCCAGGGAGTCTATCTAGAGTAATAAAAATAAAAGAAAAAAAAGTAGGTTTAGTATAGTTGTGGTGTTTTGTGTACCTGATTCTTAGATAAGTTTTGTTCTATTAAGTATCCGAATTAGTGTATTCTATCCATGCCATAATTTAGTAATCTAATAAATATTTATCGACTACCTACTATACCCAGACACTGTTCTAGGTGTTGAGGATGTACTAGTGAATAAAACAGACCCAAATTAAGTCAACTAGGCTGTACAATAGAAAATTTAAATTAGAATTATACTCCTTTGATGTCATAATACTTTTCTGAAAATATGCGAATTCGGTCATCAAATTTGATGATGGAAAGTTCGACGGCTCTAAGTCCCTTATCTTTACTAAGTTGAAAATATAATTGAAATACGTTATTGCTTCTTTTAAGAAATATATTTATTAGATTGTGGCTCAATTATTGTACCTGGCAAAACATGATGGTAAGACCTGGTAAAGTTAACATACCAGGTTTGAATCCTGGCTCTACCATTTATTTATAGTAAAGTTAACACGGCTACTTCCTCTAAACTAACATTTTAAATATTATTTTTCATGGGTTATTAATAGGTATTCAGCTTAAAAACAAAGAGTGGGCCAGGCGTGGTGGCTCACACCTGTAATCTCAGCACTTTGGAAGGCCGAGGCAGGTGGATCACTTGAGGCCAGGAGTTCAAGACCAGCCTGGCCAACATGGCGAAACCCCGTCTTTACTAAAAATACAAAAAATTAGCTGGGTGTGGTGGTGTGCGCCTGTAAGCCTAGCTACTTGGGAGGTGGAGACACGAGAATTGCTTGAACCTGGGAGATGGAGGTTGCAGTGAGCTGACATTGAGCCACTGCACTCCTGCCTGGGAGTTCTTGAGACAGCAAGAACCTGTCTCAAAAACAAAAAATGAAAAACAAAAACCCAAAAAGTGATTTTCCTGCTTAAATAAGTTTAGAAGTGCTCCTGTGCCTCATGAATATGCAAATATGCAAAATGACACTCAGAGTTTCATAAACCTATTTGATCACAGAATTATCTTTCCAGTGGAACTTTTTGTGGAACAATTGTTTCAGTGAACACATTTTGGAAAAAATGTTTGCTAACTTTCTTCCGTAATCTATTTGCAGTACATAAAGGAATTATAGACAATGGTAGACTCATAAGAAAAACTGAAAAACCAGTTTTTCTTCGGTTTTGTAAGACAACAGAACAAGAAAAACACATTGTAGATCAATAGCTTTCCTTCCCAAAGAACGTCTATATCTGGCACACGTTCTTCCTCATTTGCAGCGAGGCCACGGGGATGCTTCCCTTTCCGTAGATGGCACCGAGCTTAACTCGTGTATTGGACTTTGTATGAGGGACTGCCCCCATTCAACAGCCCCCATGATCAGTCTTCCATTTCTAGGCCTTGTTCCCTCTGCTAACTGTGGGAAGAGGAAGATTGTTTTGCTTTCGGAATAGGTAATATAGTCACATGGTTCAAAATTCAAGAGGTATGAAAGCGTGAAAGATCTGCCTTTCACCTCACTCTCCAACCCCTCAGTTCAACCAGTGTTGCTAATTTCTGGTGTATCTTTCCAGAGATATTTCACTCATATATAAGCAACATATACATATTTATTTTATCCATTCATCCGCATATGTTATACACTCTTTTCACATCTTTTTTTCATCTTAACAAGTTATCAGAAATTGTTTTCGACTAGTTGAAACATTTAAAAAGTCATTAAAAATTTTTTTAATGACTTAAATGTTTAAAATGACTTTAAACATTAAAAAACATTTAATGTTTCGACTAGTCGAAACATTAAAGAATGTCCACTTTTTTTTCTTAACATGTGCAAGGTATTCCATTGAATGCAAAACGTTATTTAACTACCACAATATTGAGTAATATTATTTTTCTAATATTTTGCTATTGCAAAGATTACTGCAAAGAGTAACCTTGTCACATCAATTCACATGCTTGAGAGTATATTTTTAGTGTGCAATACTGAAGTACACTTACTGAGTCAAAAGTATGTACATTAGTAATTTCACAGATATTATCAAATTACCAAGATGCACTCCCACCGACAATATATTAAAATGTCTCTTTCAGCTTCCGTGACAACAACGCACCAAACTTTTTGACCTTTGCAAATCTAATAGGTGAAAAACACTATCTTAGTAGAGTTTAAATTTGGAGTTTATATCTTGAAGAAGCAAGCGGTTTTATTTAATTGAAAAATATTTATAAAATTTATTGAAGAAAATACTGCATATTTCCCTTGCCTTCTTCTACAGCTTACACTAAGGCTGATCTTCCTTTGATGTTTAACTGTTATCATTAATTCTGTGCTATAATTTAAGAGGTGGTGATGAACGAAGGCTTTGCCAAGAATGGGACTGGTTTCTGAGCATTATGCCCTGATTGTTCTTCTGGCTACTTAATTTCTTTCAGCTATTAATTTTTATGTAGTGAATATCCTCTTGGTTTCTAATCTGTTTCCTCAATTAATACTTTATCATTTGAAGGAAGGAATGAAAGATGTTCTTACAGTCTTCAAAATAATAATTATAATAGCTACCATTTAAGTGTCTCTTATGTTTCAGGTAGATGTTTATATGCATCATTGATTAAACTTTCATAGAGACTTTATAAAGTAGATATTATTATTTACATTTTCCTGATGGAAGTAACCCCGGCTACTGACAATTTATCACTAAGAGAGCTAGGATTCAATGTTTCAATGGCCATATCAACTCTTTCTTCTCCTTCAGAAGACAGTGTCTGAGCTTTGTGACAACTGTTTTCCACTCTGTTCAAAGACCTTTTTTTCCACTTATGTTTGGATTCCCAGATGTGTTCTTGGGACCTGCAGTTACTCTGCCAGTGACCTCTGGAAGCATAGGGCACTGCCACACATTGCTTTACACTCAATATGCTTTTGAAGCCAGAAGCTAGGAGTATCTTAATGTGAACCAAAATAACTAAAAAGCCAGGTCAGCAATCATTTTAGCAATAAATGTCTGCTTCATTATATTGTGAACTCTCTCTCTAATGAATTCCCCTTTCAAAGGATTTTATGTGAAGCATGTGACAAGCAGTATATTCTGTTTCTGAATTAGCAGGAAAATTCAAAGAGCTTGGCATCTGTGGCACGCAGGTGGCTGATTTATCATTTCCTATCTGGGTAAGCCACATCTGAGGTTTCTTTATTGTTGCCTTATCACAAGATAGGATTTTCCTTCTTGACCACTCTTAGCATCATAAGAATATAAATGCCCAAAGCCCTGAAAAATCTTTTTATTTTGTTGAGTTATATTTATTTTCTTTCACTTATATTTAACCAACTAGCATCAATGCATTCTGATGTAATCCTAGAAGGAGCTCATTTTCCCTCTTGCATCTCAGTGTTCAATGTCTGCCTCCTAGGTTAATGAGAGCCGCGTGCTTCTGCACCAGGGTTTCAGGTCTCTTGTGACAAGGAAGTAAATGGTCTCGGATTTTTCCTGACATCTCCCTGAAGAAATCATTGTTGCATGGCTGCACAGCTCTAGCATACGGGCCTACTTAGAAGACAAGTTAGAAAGTACAGAGCCTTAGACTCACACAAATGAGTCATTCCTTAGCACCCTTGAAAACAAAATTTCTTAGAACATCAGAAAGGCCAATTCAGGGGGAGGTATTTGGTATATATAAGCTATAAAATTTACCTTTTATTTCTCTCTCTCTCTATATATATATAAAATGTAAATATATGTATATATTTACCTTCACTAGCTCTGTCTTAAAAACAGAATGATTTAAATTCCCTTTTTAAAAATCCCAGTCATTCCCATTTTTGAGAGAAATTGTGAATGACTGAGATTTTCTCCTTTCACTTCAAATTACCTATGTTGACCAGGTATCAGTGGCTTTTAGGTTTATGGCTCATACCTCAACAGTCACATTCAAACTTATTGTAACTAGGCCTTGTAAACAAAAGGCAGCAAACTGATGAGCTCTTTGAGAAATGTGTGCTTTCCCAGAGAGCAGAAGAACCAATCAAGAGGAGTGCCTTGACTATTAACTTAAAAAAAAATGGAAAATAGTAACAACTTATTAATACTAGATCTAAAATATAAGCAACCCAAGCAGTCTGTTAGTTTATGTTAAAAAATACTATCTCTAACTGGTTATTCCAGTTCAATTCCTTTTGCAAACTATATTGAGTATAAAAAGCCACAGTTTGTTAAAGTCTTAAAGTAGAACTAGCAATTTGAACTAGTCTAGGATACCTGATCTTCCCTTTCAGATACGACTACAGTCCTTGGTTTTACATTTAAAAATTACTTTCCTGAGATTTACAAATACCCATTAGATCTGTTAGAAAGATATCATGAATGTGTAAGGTGTAGAGGCTCTGTAATATGATTTATGCATATTTATTATGCTTTGGTTTCACATAGTGTGAGATGTGATTACAAGGTAATGAAACGGGTTTTTGCATGTGGCATGAGAAATCAGTTTTGTTAGTTTATATTTCAATAGTTTGACACACATATTTTGTAAAATGAGTAAAGGTTGCCAATTCAATGGCAGAGCTATGATCTACACTTGGATGTCTTACATTAAAGAGGAGGCACAAGTAGAGATTATTTTCATGCTATGGACACTTTGGACAGTCTAGTAAAATCTGTGGACTTCTCCAAATAATTTTTTAAATTCTTAGAATGCACAGATTTTCCAAGAAAATGAATTATGCTGGCATAGTGTTTATTCACCTTTCCCCACTATCACACTATTTGCTGCTACCTCTCAAATTATTACTAGAGACCCAGAAACAGCATACACAGGTATCCTTAGAATCAGATTGAAAGCTCTTTCTTTTAAGGAACTTTTTCTGTTTTTTTTTTTTGAGACAGAGTTTCACTCTGTCACCCAGGCTGGAGTGCAGTGGTGTGATCTCGGCTCACTGCAACCTGCGGTTCCCGGGTTCAAGAAATTCTCCTGCCTCAGCCTCCCGAGTAGTTGGGATTACAGGTGCCTGCTACCATGCCCAGCTAATTTTTGTGTTTTTAGTAGAGACAGGGTTTTTGCCATATTGGCCAGGCAGGTCTCGAACTCCTGACCTCAAGTGATCCACCTTCCTGGGCCTCCCAAAGTGCTGGGATTACAGGTGTGAGCCACAGTGCCCAGCCAAGGAAATTTTCTTTTTAAAGATGTGGAAGAAAACCACTGGGCTAAGTGGTCTCTATATGTCACCTACTTTAATCAACAGACATACCTATGAGGTAGAAACTATTATTACCCTTTCTTTACAAATGAGAACCAATGAGTTCCAGGCACTAGCCGACAATCATACCATAAATAAATGGTACAGCCAGGATTCAAACCCAGGTTTATTTGACTCTACAGCCCACACTTCCATTCCTATGCTATGCAAACTGGTTACTGCCAAAGTTACTCATAGCCTGAGATTCTGTGTGTTTAAGTCAACAAGGATCATTTCCCACCTTTTGTTCCAATTTCCTCCAAGCCTTCATCTACTTTCCATATGCAGCAAGAACACTATGCACAGTTTAAATAATACAATCAAAGACTTCCTGCTTAGACTAAATAAAATTCAATCTAAAAAGTCAAAAAATATGGAAGAAACCAACATTATAAGCCTAACTCTCAGCAACTTCCTCTCTGCCCCACATACCTTCACGATGTCTAATCTCTTCCTTTCTTCTGGCACTTTCTGTTAGGAAGAAAGTTCTGATGATTGCTAACGTGTCCCTATGCTACTAGTATTTGTAACAGAAATGTGTATTTATGTTCTTTAGCTTGGTTCCTCTGCCTTTGTTAAAGCCTTCTGAAGACAATAGTTTTCTAAGTGGATGGTGATCTTTTGTTTTGCTGAACATTTTGATGGGTTTGGATATATATTTGTTGTAAGGGAAAGATTTCATTTTCTTTTTTCCTAAAGGGAACATAATTGGGAGAACTGCAGGCACCCTTGGAAGGAAGAATGGGAGAAGGGAGAACAAGGAAAGAAAAGACAAGATGTGAGACAGGTGCATGATATATAACACTTCTCTGTGCCCACAAATCTCCAATCAAGTTGTTTTCTGGGGTGGTGGTGGTGAAAAGGGTGCAGCAGAGCATGCATGAGTTCTGGAACCAGAATATAGCACACAGAGCAGAAATGTTATTGAAGAATTTCTCAACTGCTTCTCTAGGAATTAATGGACACTGTCTTAGTCTGTTTGCGCTGCTGTAACAAAATACCTGAGACTGGGTAATTTATAAAAAAGAGATATTTATTTTCTCACAGTCGTGAAGGCTTGGAAGTCCAAGATCAATGTGCCAGCAGGTTTGGTTATCTGGTAAGGGTTGCATCCTTAGAAGGGGAGGGACACTGAGTCCTCACAGGGCAGGAGGGAGGACAAGCTAGAAGAACTCCCTTCTTCAAACCCTTTCATAAAGACACCTAATCCCACTCACGAGGGGGAAGAGCCCTCATGACCTAATTGCCTCTTAAAGGTTCCATCTCCAAATACTATCACTTTGGCAAATACCTAAACTATAGAAGAAACCAAATATGTGTTGTGTTTTAAGGGCCAAGAGGGGGCCTAGATGACATAGGAATTTCATGTTTAAAGATGCTTAGTGATAGGAAAAAAACAAAAGAAATGCATTCTGATGTGTTTGGTTTGAGATAGAAGTCACTCCCATATTTCAAAGATTGAGTCATAGCACTTTTTCTGCTTATGCTGAAAACAAACCAGATTTTAAAAATCCCTTTTATGTAGATGCAGTTGTATCTATAAATCTGTTGAACTCATAATTATCTTTTTGCCTCAGCTTTCTCTAGAGCAACTCTTTCAGGACTCACTTCCTTTGAAGAGTTTGTTTTGACTTCTTAGGTGAATTAGCTTAGCAGATGGGGTGAAAAGGCATCGCGGAAAGCAGACTGAACATGAGCTTTGGCACCAGAAAGCTCTCTGTGGTTGGTCCTTTGGCCAGCTACAAGGTGTGTAATCTTCACTTTTCCAAGCTACAGTTTTTTTATTGGCAGGAATATCTCATAAGATTAAATTAAAATGTCATTTAAAATGTGTGTCACCATTCACTAAAAGAAACTTACAAACAGCAGAATTTAATTTAACTACTTTTAGTGGAAAAGAAAGTTATTAAAGATGGTTTATACAATCTTTGAGAGGGCCAAAAAATCAGACACAGAGGCCTCACAGCCAGGAAAATATTGAAATCACATTCTTGCTGGGCGTGCGAACTGCAAGTCCACACTGAAGGGCTGAGCAAGGGACACCTACTGCTATGAATCCTAGAATGACAGGGTCCTGTGCCATGTTTCACAACCCTGCCAGGGAAAGGGGTCCTCATGCTGTGAAGTCTCTCCGTTAAGGTTGGGAGGTAGGCTTCATGTCTGAGATTGGGAAGCAGTCTTGGTTCCTACCTTGAGAGGCAAGACTCACAAACAGGGAAATTCCATACATTTAATTAAGGTTTTTTGTTTGTTTGTTTGTTTTGAGATGGGTTCTCACTCTGTTGCCCAGGCTGGAGTGCAGTGGTGTGATCTCGGCTCACTGCAACCTCCACCTCCTGGGTTCAAGTGATTCTCCTGCCTCAGCCTCCCAAATAGCTGGGATTATAGGCACACACCACTATGCCTAGCTAATTTTTGTGTTTTTTAGGAGAGATGGCCAGGCTGGTCTCGATCTCCTGACCTCAAATAATCAGCTCGCCTTGGCCTCCCAAACTGCTGGGATTACAGGTGTGAGCTACCGCACATGGCAGCTGAATTTTTTTATGGCTGATGGCCACACACGTGACATTCATTACAATCCAAGAATGCATGATAATGGCACAAAAGAAAAACTCAAAAAATGTATTTACTGTGGTTACAAGGTATTATGAAAAGAAAATAAGACAAATTATGTTACTCTTGATATGCATGCATATAGCCTTTCATTAGCTCTTTTATGTTTTTAAAGCACTTACCAAGTGCAAAATGTTTCATTTTATTTATTTATTTAGAGAGCACACATACAACAACCATGTGTCCTCTTAGAGCATGCATTGCAAGACAGCATATTTGGTATATTGGATATCTTGTGTTTTTTCTCTAACTTCACTTACCACTCTCACCACCCTGCTCTGGAAATTAGGACTCTGATCTACCCAAGCAGGCTTCCTCTGACTTTTGGTTGAGTTGGTCAATGGGGAGCACCAGCAGGAGATCAGAAGGAGGAGGGAGAGAGAAGACAGATTATTTATTGCCCAGGCCCTTTTCTTGCAGGGAGGGGAGAACATTTTGGGTGTGCTGCAACCCTTGACCCAAAGTCACAGATACTGTCAAGAAAGAGATAAGAGCAAGTAGTGGGAAAGAAGATGGATTCAACTCTATGTCATTTAAAATGCTGCGTGCATTTTTAATGGAAATGTACATTTGTGTTCTACCATCTTTTGGTAGAGTCATCTGAGGATGGTAGGTTTCATTAAATATTCTCCATCTAAGCTTTCTGCATCGTGAGTTTCTGCTCCACTGGCTTCGTTAGCCTGAGCATGGTCACAGTGCCCTCTTTAACCAGCCCAGTGGTACCTTTTCTAGTTTTCCTACATTCTGTTGACACCCTCAGAAGTAATCCCTTTAAAAAATTCTCTTCAAGTTATACAATGTGAATGTGCCCTCTCTTTTCTTTCTGGACTCTGATGCCCTGAGAATGGATTTTTAAAAGATACTGTAGGATATATAGTAATATTTGTTTAGAATTTAAAAAAAATTTATGTTTCTACATCTTTTTTATTAAGTTAGTTTAATTTAAAATGTGCATGCATGGAGGGACAGTGAACCCAATAGAAGTTTGGGAAAGGTAAGATTTTACTCCCAATAATTAATTTGGGGAGCATTTATTTGATTTCTTCAATATTACAGGCTCTGAGCAAAAATTTCAGATACTGAGATGAATTTGACCTGTGTTCAGGTATAAGCCTTAAAGAGATAAGGTCTCAGACAACTCAGAATTTATTTTTTACAGCAACTTTCCAGTACATAATATTTATTGAAATAAAAATAATAACTAGAATTATTCATATGGTTATAATAAATAATTGATAAGAAAACATACAAACACTGTCTTGATTTTCTAGTTTCTTTTGATGGTTATTTTGAATTCTGTAAAGTAATTTTGCAGGCAATTTTACAAAATTGCAAGTTTTAAAATTCAAGAATATTTATTAAAAACAAACCAATATTATTTGGGCAACTCAATTTTCATGAGAGTAAAGCTGAGGTTAACTGGTATGTAAAGTTAAAATTTCAAGAGTGTGTAAGGATCATTCTCCCTCCAATTGTTTACAAGCATACACACTCACACACACACCCCACACACTCACACAGACACACTCACACACTTAGATACACTCACTCATACTCAGTGAATAACTCTGATAATTCTAACTTTATACTAGTGATACTTATGGTTCTATATGTATGTAAATATACAAAACATGGGAACTCTTCCTGTCTTCTGGTAAGATGAGGGTAATAGTAAGGGAAATATATAAATGTTTCCATCCAGAGCATCATGTTATGCATGCATCAAGCAAATATAATGTAATAGTGATAGTTTTAAAACCTTTCATAGTCACTGCTATTTTTATCACCCAGATGTGCACGCAATAAGCATTTTATGAAATATTTTCATATTCTGTAAATTTTTCTTGCCTCTGAGGCTCCCCACCCATTTTGTCAATGGCAGTCATCCCTCCAGGAGGAGGGTGGATACCATCTGGAACAAAGAGGGCATTCATCAGGCTTGCGTTTCAAAGCCAACTTAAAAAAAAATTTTCTAGCAACAGAGTTGAGCCTTTTAGGGAGTGAAAGAGTTGTTTTTCCTAAAATGCTGAAAAGAAACAAAAGGAGAGAAGAGAAAAAAAAGAAAGAAGAAAGGAAGGAAAGAAAGAAAACAAGGAAAGAGACAAAGAAAAAAAAATCTCTCTTGTTCAAATATCAAAAGCAAAGATGAGGAATTTTGTCCATAAACCTCAAGTAGAGAGAAAGCAAGAGGAGAGAGTGGAGAGTCCCTGGTCAGAAAGGCAGACACTGCTAGAGACCCAGGCGGGGAAAGAAGTGTCTCCTGGCTTTACTCCTGAGGCTAAAACCCTGGGGTATGGTGAAAGCAAGCATAGGTGGGTGTGGCTTTCAAAGGCTGTTAGAAAAAATATAAAAGAGAAACTGCAGAATCCCAGAATGGTAGGATTTTTCTTCCCTTCCTGGGCACTACCTGGGAAGGTCAGATATCACCCCAGAGAAGTGCTCCGTTCAATGTGGCACCTTGTAGACCGGCGCTGCTCAAAGCGTGGTCCTGAGAAGGTGCTGGCCTGTAATCCTCTGTTAGACCTTCCATCTACACTGAGATAAGTTCTGAAGGGGAAAAATAAGAATCTGGAAACTTTTAAAGCAATTTCATAGACTAGTCTTATGCCTGTTGAATCAAATAGTAATTCATAAAAACTGGGGCCTGTATTGTGTACCTCTTTGTTATTTTGTTTCTAGTATTTTTTATTGTATTTTACAAAAATGTTGATCTGTAATGAGTTGAAAAGAAAAAAACCCAGTATAGATAGTTTGAGAAGTGTTATCCTAGACGATGTGTTACAAGTGGCTGAGAGAGGGCTCATCCAGGGGGCTGGAAGTCCTGCTCCCAATTTCTCTTCTAACTCTGCACACACCTGAGTCTCATGTGCCATGGAAGGAAGCCAAGACTGTATGTATTTGACTGTTAGGGGACATAGGAGGTATCTGGATGGAGACTCCATGAGTCAGCTGTGGAACTACAGCAGAGTGATCCCACTGCTAAAGGGCAGGTGGCCTAAACCAGAGCTGGAGGAAGGATTTAGCTGATACTCAGACAAGCTCACAGTGCCAGTGAGAGCCGAGGTGGGATGGAACCAGCATGAGAACAGCCCATGAGTCCACTAGACCCAGACTTCATTCTCACAGGACAGCCAGAGACTGGCAGTTAGGGTATTCCTGCAGAAGTCAGTGCGGATCAAAAGGTCATTCATTCCTGAGATCCCTGGGCATAGCCCTGAGATGCCTTCTAACCCAAAAACTCCATGGTCTTGAAAATTCCTGACATATCCGAAACCATCTTGGGAATGCAGGTGGAGAAGAGTGAAAGGACTAACGATCTACTTCAAAGTGACTGCCCCAAAGAAATGATATACTTCAATTCAACAGTCACATTGTTCTCATTACCCAGAAGTGTGGTAGCTTGAGAGCAAAATTAGATAAAATGTAGGAAATAAAGAAATTACATTTTTTTAAACCTGACTGGTAGTGCATGAATTATTAACCCTGCTGTACACTCAATAAGTGGTGACAATAAAAACCGTGCCTGGCATGTAGTGCACTATTAATAAAGGCTTGCTGAAATATTAGGAGGAACTCACAAGAATATTACATCTCAAATATTGGCACACAAACAGAGTTAGGATGTACAGGACCTGTAGAGGCTCTCTCTACTTGCAGGATGGCAGAATCACAACTTTATTGCCCAATATTTTAAGTGAAACAAAAGAATTGTGTAAGAGTCATAGCCATGTTGATTGTCAATAACGTCCTGAATACATGATCAGATAGAAAGTTCTCCAAGTCATGGGAATGGGCCTTAGGAGAGAGGATTTGAAATTTATTCACTTTTAGATTTGCTGGGCTTCCCAAAAAAATGGGATACAACAGGTCGTGGTGATCTGTCCCTGAACTCTACACAGAGACTTCATCTTAGCAATCCCAAGCCCTCTCTCAGGTATTACCTGTGACTGTTGATGACATCTAGTAAGTAATGATCACTAGTCATTTTTTTTTTCAATAAACACTTATAGCATCCTAGTTAACTTCTGGGTGCTGAGGCCTTAAAGATAATTAAAGTTGATTTTTAAATTTAAAGAGCATTCTTCCCACTCAAGGAGATCACATGGCAGTGGGAGAAACACAAGGGTAAACCGAGAGACCAAGCTGTGATCATTGGCATAATGGCAGAGAAGGGAGCTAGAGAGGAATGGATGTGGGGACATGGCTAACCTTTTCTAAGCTTGCTCAGGAGGGGTTTCCTGAGAATGCCTAATTGGATTCTTTTAGCCTGAGTCCTGCATAATTCAGAGTTCACCAAGGGTGGATGGTAGATTCAGGCAGACCAGAGGAAGGAAGCAATGAGGAGAGAAAAAGCTATATGTTTATTGGCAGTAGAACTGACCGGCTGGGGGAACTTGATGTTTCTGTGATTGGAGCATGAAGCATGAGTGTGTTAAGCAAAGGAACTGAAAAAGTCTGCAGGATCATATTATGTGTCATGGAAGGGTTTAAAGATGGAATCATCTGCCTGGATTTCGTCTTGGAAATTTTGTTCTAGGAATTAGATGGCCGGTAGAGTGGAGGGAAAAGACTGAAGATTGAAGAATGTAAAACCAGCTTGCAAAAGCCCTGGTGAGAGATGATAGTCAAGATCTTCTGATTGCCCAAGTCAGACTCACTCAGATCTTTCTGAGAAAAAGGGGATCTCTTCACGTGCAAACTGGACATAGAGATCATCAGGACTGGTTAATCTCAGGTCTGCCACATGAATTCAATGTCATAGAGAGTTTCTGCTTCTCTCTGTGGTTATACACCTCTCCTCCGGAAAAACTGAAAAACGGAGCGAATGGCCCTTTCTCTCAGTTTTTTCATTGCAAACCCTATAAGATATTTTGTGTATTAGTATTGTCCTTACCAAGATGAACTTTATGGGAATGTCTATTAATTTGGTTCCCTTTTGGTTCTGGAGCCCAACACACAGATGATTTTAGGTTTTATTCTATGGCACTAGAAATGTCACACTCATTTGGGTGCTACTATTTTATTAAATGAAGGTATACTTGCATAATCTTTTTGTTTTTTAATATCTGATTCTTTTCACTATCTGCACATCCTAATCAAAGATGCAGTTTTCGTTCTCAAAATGCCTTCTCTTATTAAATTATTTTTAAACATTAAAAGAAATGTGTGTGTTCCAGATCAAATAGAGAGCCTATTAGAAGAGTTGAGTAGGATACAAGGAGAGATGTATGTTCTAACATTTCTATCTTCTGCATCATTTGTAAATCTTTTTTTCCACATTGGCCATGTCCAGTCTAAACCTTTGGCAGCATAGAATGATGTCTACAACACCAGTCTGTGTTGGTCACATCCTCTTGTTGTAATGTAAGGTACCGTGAAGCTCAGAATGTGCCTACGTAGGTAAAATCCTTTTCCTTTTCTTCCCCTTCTTTCCCTTCCTTTCTCATCCTGATCTTAGAATAAGTTTGGCTAGATCTTTTCAAATTATGTTTTGTTCTCCTTGGTTAAGCAAATGTAAAATTCATGTCTACTTATTCCCAAGAAGCTCTTCCCCAGGACTCCTGAGACACCTCCTATAAGTTCTTTTTGATATAATCCTTCTTTCCCCATACTCTGATTTTGCATATCACTGGATCTAAAGTTACTTTTGAATCCTCATGATGAACCTGCCTCTCATTCTACTCTTGGCGGAAGCAGATAAATGCAGAGATGTAATTCAGAGGGACCCAGGAGTCGGAAAATCCAGGCTTCTCTGGCTCCTCTCAGATGGTTCCAATTGCTAGTTTGACAGTCTTTGCCAAGCAGGGCATTAATTTTAACCATAGAAACCTGGCAAGTCAGACAATTCAGCCTGACATTGCAATTCAGCAGTGGGAACTATTAGTTTTGGATCTGATTTTAAGTGGTCTCAGAATACCGGTTATAAACAGAAAGGGTTTCCTGAAGCCAAGTCATATGGTGGCCCTGTGTTTCCTTATCTGCCTTCAGCCAGGTTACCTGGGACCAGAGCATGTGCTTCTCTACTGCAAACCATCTAATCCTATGAGAGGCTGTTGTCCAGCTCTGGTGTTAGTGAGTTTTATTTCCCATTTTGCTTTCTTATTTCTTTATCTCCAAACTAATGCATGTACATTTTTGGAGGAAAGAAAAGAAAATACAAATAATTTGAAAGATCTTAAAGGTCTTTTGTATTTCCACCAAGCAAAAGCAACCCCTTTAATAACTTGGTGCCTATCCTTCCAGAAGAGGCAGTGAGGGGAGAAAGACACAGAGGGAGGGAGAATTTTACTTGCATTTTCTATTTCCTTGGAATTGCTCCAAAGCAAAAGCACCAAAGCCCTGTTTTGGCCAGGACAGTATCCACTTTACCTTGGCTGCACATGGGTAGCTTATGCTCCACTATTCAAGGGGTTGTTCAACCTTCCATAACCCTGCAAACAAACTCACACCCCCTCTGAGGAACTAGGACTGCAGGGCTGCTCTTGACACTGCCCCCACCCTACCTGTGTTAGCTACATCTTTCTGGTTGCAAGGCATAGAGACTAATTTTCTTAGTAAAAAATGTGTGTTTATTTATGTATACTTGTGTGCCAGATTAACAATAAGCAATCTGTCTATGCTTCAGCACCTCCAAGGGCCAACTTCTCCCTCTGTTTTTCTCACACCAAATCCTTGGCTTCACTCAGCATGTCTGCTCCACTCTCCTTTTTCTAAGGATAGATCAGCTCCCTAACCCCCATTCCATATCCAAATTATGGAAGGAACTAATCTGCTAGATGCTTCTGTCTCTGTTTTACAGAATTTTATGAGTTAGGCAACCTCAGTAATCACTGGACAGACCCTTGGGTCAGGCATTTGCTCTGAACCATTTAGTGGTAGCCCTTGTTCAAAAAATGGATTAATGCTTCTTTCCTAAAGGAGCACGGTAGGAAAGGCTTGGGTGGGTGCAGTAGGCAGCAAGACCAGCATGTTAATAATGAGGCTGCCAATAAAATAACTGGTAAAGAACAGGAGGAAGGTATTTGACTTAAAGTTATTTAAACATTGAAAATGACAAGACAGAACTAGTGATTTATTATTAAACTCTTAGTTTTCTGGCTTGGATGAATGGGTTAGATGGGGTTCCATTAAGAAAGTCAAGAGATATAAAAGAGGCAACTAGTTTTGGAATTTATATCTGGGCATATTTAGTTTGAAGAATGTGTGGGGCATCTAAGAGATGATATCTCTTTGCAAATACTGCTACAAATCTGGAGCTGAGGGTAATGATCTGGCTGGATATTAGACTTGGGTGTCATTACACATAGATTGCAGATCTCAATCTGTTGCTTGAAAACCTCTGCTTTCTCTAACCTGGAATAAGGCTAGATGCAAGAGATGATGGCAAATTGAGCTTTGGAGGGAACACTATTCCTTTGTAGAGATATTTCATCTCATCAGATTTGTAAATTAATTACACGAAGAGTAAAAAATCAAGCATCAATACCTTCATAAATTTTTTAAATAAGACTGTTATGGTCCACTATGATTCTTAATGGAATCTAAGACAATCTGGCTACTAGGATAAGGCAAAAAAAGGTAATGCTTATGAATTACAGCTGCCATTGAGATGTATCATGGTGAAAAAGCAGGATACATTATGATGCTATGCAATGTGAAAATCTGTACTGAACTTGGTGGAGATTGGCATGAAGTGACTCTTCTTGGCAAAGAGGGTTTAAAATGTCCTTCCCCTAGCCACAGGGCACAAGAAATTAATTATGTCAGGGAAACACAGCTGCCAAGGAAAAGGCAGATCCAGTGCTCAGGTTACAGAGACAGAGAGCTACAGTACCACCCAGCCATTCCCATTGACCAATATAGGAGGCAGTTTGCCAATTTGTAAGACAGCTTTGTAAATATGTGGTCCCCCAAGACTCTGTTTTGAACACTATGTAAGCGGAGACTCAGAAGCAAAGCCTGAATGATTGGATGAAGAAAGACCTTTAAAAAAGATACAAATAATACACAGACATCTGTGTTTTTTGAAAACTTAAGCTAGAAACTCCACAAAAGCACAAAGATGTTGTCAGAAGTAAGTCGAGATTTTGCAGTGACTTCCTCTCTTCCATCACCACCACCATCATCACCAATGTAGAATGGGCTTTGAAATGATACAACTCTGGTTTTTAAATTCCAGTTTTTTATTTACTATGTGTCTGACTTTGGGCAAGTTGTTAAACTTCATCTGTAGCATGAGGATGTTGCTTAGCATTGTTGCACAATGAAAATAATGTGTGCAAAGTACCTGGCCCAGGGAAGGTTTCGAAATGTTTGCAATTTTTTCTTTTTTCAAATTTGTATAAATGTAAGGGTTACAAGTGCAGTTTTGTTACAGGGATATATTTTGTAATGGGAAAGTTTGGGCTTTTGATGTAACCATCACCCCAATAATATACATTAGACTCATTGTTTACAATTATTAATCCCAAAAACCTTTGTTAGTAAATGCAAAAATACCTGTAAGAAATCCTCTAGGTTCCCTTATAAAATTATTCTTCTCAATTTATTTTTCCTTAAGTTTGGAAATCTGTCAACTCTAAAATCTTTTCTATGAAGATCATTTAGGTTTTTAGGAGTCTTGCCCAATTATTTGAGGAGGATTTACTGCAGTTTTGAGAGATACATAGAATGGCTTGCCTTCTTCTCTAAATTGTAAGCAATTTTCAGATCTAAAAACATGTTGAAGATTCTATTTTATGTATGAATCCGGCTATTACTTGAATGATTCAGAGACCTCAGTTTCTGCATGGCATCTGAAGGGACTTCAGGAATTCGAGGTTGGTGGATGATTGTACCGTCATCACTGCATATTTGGGATTTTTGTGCTATTATACCGAGGGTTGTATAGCATCTTCCTAGCAACTTCTTTCTAGTTTATTGCCACTATTGCAAATGTCAGATCTCAAGACTTTTGAGTGTTGGGCTTTTTATGAAGCCAGTAGCCAGTCTAAAATAAATTACTAGACATATGCTGATAGCAGAAAATGACCATAGAGTTATTTTCCCATTTACTCTTTATTGTTGTATTTAAAAAGTGAACTTCTGTGAACACTGACATGGTTGCCATGTATTTTTTTTGGTTCTTGCTTGTGGCTTGCTCTGTGAATAGCCTAAAAACTATTTCACTAGTGGTCATCTACGTTAGCTAGAGGGTAAATTCCCTAAGGACATAGACTGATAGCAAATTTGCTCAGCATGGGGAGAAGAGAAATCACTAAATACATTTTGTTGAATTAACCCAACTTAGTGAATTTATAATAAAACAAATGGCAACATTTTATAGCACCAGGAAATATTGTCGGATGAAGTTCTTTCTGACAAAATCTGGGGTGATATGAAAAGTAACTTATTCTCCCAAGACAACTGGCATCTTTTCTCTGAGACTCACTAGGCTTTGAGGATATGCTAAGATGGAGTTTGAGGTTTGGGAGAGGCTCCTCTCGGCACATAGAAACTGAAGTGCATGTGTGACTTTCTTCCTACTCAAGTGTATTGAGTAAAGAAAAATATTATCTAAAAATTGATGTTGGCTCACTCTGGCTTAGCAAACACAATCTTGGATTTGTATGGACACGTAAAGCTTTGGTAGCCACATATAGTTGATGACTGACTTCCTTTGGCCTGCCACCTGACTTTCTTGACCCTGACGTAGACACAGAGGAAGGACTAGGCTGTCTTTATATTATTTAAAAGAAAACTGAAGAGTCAATCGAAACAAAGCAGCTGGAGCAGAAACTCATTACTGGGTAGAGAGGTTGAGGACACACTTAGCTGAGTTTGAAACCTACAACAAAGTTGAAGGCTCAGGGTGGGCTGCAAAAAGATAACTCTCTCCTCCAGGTTGTAGAGATTTTTATAGTAGGGAGAGAAAATTGCTGAATATAAACTCTGTCACCAGTAATTAACAGCTCCCAAATGTGGTAAACTGGGCTTCCAGTTGCCTTGGAGGTAATGTCTGACACAGAGATGACAAGAGATGCAAGTTTATAAGTATCAAATCTAAATTAAGTAGACATACTGAGAAGATAATTCTCCCTCTGTTTTTGCTCTGTGTTTTTGGTTATGATCCATTTCATTAACCTGAACTTCAAGTTTACACCATGGTACCCAACCATGATAAAATCTAGGGATATAATTGTCAAGAAAGAATGTCTCATCTGTTTTCATTACCCATTCATTATAGGGCCCTTCTTATTTTAGAATCCATTAAAAAATTACAGTAGCTAGTTTATAGAACGTATTTTATAATACTAACTATAATCATTGAATTTCTAGTGTTTTTAGAAGGAGTGATGGCTGTGTACTACTCTGGTTGAATTTGTTATAAAAACATTGACTTTACTTAGAGGTTATGGACTTTTCAAATATTTTAAAATAGTTTTCAACAACAGACTCATTCAGTTCCAAACAATTACCTCAGGCTTCCATTCCCTGCATTCCAGGCAACCACTTTTGAGTAGCCCATTTGTCTCCCGGAGACTCTGGTATTTTCCTTCTTCTCTTTTCTTCCATTCTCTTTGTGTTCCCATCCACCCCCAGGAAATTGGGTAATTATTACAAATTTTCCCTTTCCTTCATCCACTGATCCAGGGATTTGCACTGCATTGCAGATTTTATAACAGGGAAAATAAAAAGTGTTGGTTCTAGAATAAGAATGAATGATTCTATAATGAGAAGAGGTGGTTTAGGCTACACTTTGTCTTTCTCGCCGCGACAGCATGCTCACTATGCACAGGATCATGGAAAACAAAATGAAATATAACATGACACTTTGGCAATTTATTTAATTTTGTGTATTAGAACAAAACCGAGAATAATGTGAACTGAAAGCCAGTCTTCAAGAGTTTCTAAACATTTGGCATCTGCCTCCTTGTCAATAATATCCTAATGAGCACTTTTGTTCTGCTTTACAAACCTTGTCTAAGTCATTGTCTAAGTCTGTTTTGTGCTGCTATAAATTACTAAGATGGGGCAACTTATAATGAACAGAAATTTATTGGCTCACAGTTCTAGAGGCCGTGAAGTCCAAGACTGAGGGGCTGGCATTTGTTAAGGTCTACTGTTATGTCATCTCATAGTGGAAAGGCAAAGAGAGGTTGAGAGAGTACAAGAAGAGGCTGAACCTGTCCTTTCATGAGGAACCAACTCCTGCAATAACGAACCCACTCATATGATCAAAGCATTAGTCCATTCATGAGGACAGAGCCCTCATGGCCTAATGTCCTCTTAACAGTTCCACCTCTTAATAATGTTACAGTGGTAAGTTTTCAATACATGCTTTGTGCGGGACACATTCAAACCATAACAGTCATACACAATACAAAGTATGGGATGGGAAAGTACAATTGTCCTCATTGCTTAGGATAGGAATAAAAAGTTTCAGTTCAGGTGGGCGAGGTGGCTCATGCCTGTAATCCCAGCACTTTGGGAGGCCAAGGCGGGTGGATCACAAGGTTAGGAGTTCAAGATCAGCCTGGTCAAGATGGTGAAACCCTGTCTCTACTAAAAATACAAAAAAAGTAGCTGGGTATGATGGCAGATGCCTGTAATCCCAGCTACTTGGGAGGCTAAGGCAGAGAATTGCTTGAACTCGGGAGGTGGAGGTTGCAGTGAGCCGAGATCTCCCCTGCACTCCAGCCTGGGTGACAGAGTGAGACTCCATCTCAAAAACAAAAACAAAACAAAACAAAAAAAGTTTCAGGTCATGCAGCAAATGGTAGAAAGAGGATTCCATTCATCCCCAAATCAAGTGACAGGCTGTTCAGCTTTCAAATCACTAGGGCATATGCTTATTTGACTGTTGCGTTTTTATCTTATCATGATCTCTTAATTCAGGACAAATTACTTTACCACCTGAGCCTACGGTGAAAAATCGAAAGTATAATTCCTGCTATGCTACTCTGCTGCTCTACAAGTAATTAAGTGAATTGCAAGTATTTTCTAAGATGTATTTTACAGATTTTGACTCATCATTGAATTAGACATTTTTAAAGCTTAAATCCAGTGCACCAAAAACACAGGATGAAGAATTTACAGAATGAAGGAAAAAATGCAGTAATAAGTTTAAGTTCAAAGAAGTTAATTCTATTTTTGACATTAGGAATGCTCACATTCAAGACCCTTTTTGGTTAGGTCAAAAGGTATGAAACATTGAGAACATATCTTTACATTAATAATGTGAACCTGCAAAGTTCAGCTATTAGAATCAAACACATTGAAGAGGTGATCTATTCTCTGTGAAATCTGTCTAACCTATATCTTTGCAATCTCAATAAGGAACTGACTTTCAAACCTTGTAACATGATCTTATAAACACAGGCATTCAGAATGTTGCAATATGGTACTTCAAGGATTTGAGCTTTTTGTGGCCAATCTATCACTAATTATGTGTAATTAAGGAAAAAAAAATATAGTGCTACAAAACTGAATGCATATTTTAAAAAACAGATGCATATTTTGTCTGGGAATTTTGCTGGCATTAATATTTTTGGAAATGATATTATAATAGTAAGTAAATTATAGATCATTTTATTGAAAGACAGAGTGAGTGTCCTTAGATTCCAAAGACTCTTTCAAACTTCTATTTTCCTATCAAAATCAGTCATCAGAAAAATTTTTGGATAAATACTTTCAATGTAATGAGAGCATTAGAATCCAGGAAAAGAATGGTGTTTAAAAACATATGACCCAGGCATGGTGGCTTTTGCCTGTAGTCCCAGATGCTTGGGAGGCTAAGATGGGAGGACTGTTTGAGGCCAGGAGTTTGAGGCAGCTTGGGCAGCACAGTGAGACACTGTGTCTAAAAAATTTTTCTTTAAAAAAGAAACACTTCTTTAAGAAAGAGTGAAGGGGCAGAGCTTTATTTTGCGTTGGGAATGGGAATTGTGGACAAACTGTTGTTTGGTTATCTTTGCAGCAGCTTAAGTGCTGTGGAAGAAAGATGAGAAATTTCCCAAGTATTTCATACGGGAGCACTAAATACAGATAAAAGATCTTATCTCAATTCAATTAAATCCGATCTTGAGTGACGTAACAGTATACTAGATTTTGTGGCATTACAGAAATATTTTAAAAAAGTCTCGACACTTGAAGAACTTACAATCTTATCACATAGACAAGCATATTAAAAACGTGTTCCATAGCCAAGGATAATGGCACAAACTCCATTTGTATTCAATAGATATTGGATTCCATTCTTCACAATGTTTAAGTTACTCTCGGTGAAGTGCAGTGAGAGCCACTTAATTTCCTTCCTGCAACATCTAAGTGTCCGAGGCTAACTTTGAGGGCCAAACACCCAGTTCTCTTCATTTTTTTCCCATTTAAAAAGTTGTCATTTTAATTGGAAAATATTTACCATCTACGATAAGCTTCTGAGCACTGGGATTGATTTTTAGCCATTTCTGATTCCTACTAAATACTCTGTACACTGAGCAATGCACTAAATGTTCAATAAATTTCCTAAGAAGAAAATAAAATTTTTGTATAAAAGAATGAAGGAGATAACATCTTAGTCACACACACACACACACACACACACACAGACAGACAATTAAATGTATAGTTAAAAAATTTGAGAACTTGGCTAAAAACCCCAGGTCCACCTCTTACTAGCTGTGTGATCTTAGACAATCTTAGGACTATGATTGTAAAAGGATTGTAGGTTGTTCATTCACAAAATAACAAATGTAAGGATAGATCCTTGAGATAATCTTGTGTGGGTTAGATTACATCATATATGTGAAGTGCCTACAATAAGTTCTTGCACATAAGTGCCCAATAATTATTAACTATATTGTTAGTTGTACTTCTCTATATCTTAAAAGATTTTACACAACTAATACTAAAAACAGATATAATGAAACCAGAAGAAAAGAGATAAGAATCAGGCTATAAAGTTGACACCTAATTTATTCCAATTCTTTGACCAAATGTGTGAAACTGGTTTGTAGCTCTTAAAAGACGCCCAAAGTCAGGTAGTATTTCATGGAAGAAGATACTGCATATGTATGAATTTTGTTAATATTTATTTTTTATATCATTACTTTGGGGATGTGACAATATTATAAAACAGATACCTGACAAAACTCAAAACACCATTGCAAAGAGATTAGAAAGAGTTGATCCAGGTGCTTCGTTAATAGCAAATGAATCTGAATAGCAGTTGACTTAGATTTTTATCAAGTCATAGTAAATGGCATTCTCTAGGAATCCAGAAATATGGTCCTAAAACATGGTGACTTGGTAACTAACAGATTTTAAAAAAATTATTATGGTGAATGAAGAAGCTTCTCTTCTTTTAAATTTTAAAATTTTTTCATCACCTCAAGTCTGAAGAAGCTTCACTTGAGTTGTTTAGCTCAGTAAAATTATGCTTTTTGCCCTGCAACTGCTTACCATCAAAATTGTCCAAAGATTCTAAAGCCTGCTGTATTTAAAAATCTACATTAAGTCACTGGTTTATTACTCTCTTAGTTAGCTATGCTATGAAATGTTAGCCCAATTTCTCAGTCAAACTGTTTTTAATCTGTGAGACGATGTCATTTCCCCCATCTATGCCTCTTCTAAGGTCATAAAATTTGGTTGAATTCATACCCTTTGCTAAAGTTATGATCCAGCCAGTTACTGAGCATTTTCTAAATTCGGAATTATCTATAGCTTTAGTGCTTCCCTTTCATGAAAATCCCCCATTTTTCATGGTTTAAAATTAAGTCAGTATTTCAGACATGGTACCTGGTCACCCAGCTGGTTTCTTGGACTCCTGTAATAAATTATTTCTATTGTTCTCCAGGCCTCAGATCCAGTGTTCTCTTGGGATCTTGCTAAGTACCCATGTTATCTCCAAATCCTGGCTGGTTGCCAACTCACAGGCATTCGTAGCCTATTTCAATCTGGCTTTCGCATTTGCTCTTTACACACCCAAGTTGGCCTTGTAACACTGCCCAACTGAGGTAAGGAGGAGAGAATCACACCAGTTGCACAGTCCTGTAGCCCGGAGAGTCTCTGAGATCTTACTGGAGTCTGTAAGTTCACAGCACAACTCAAGGATGATGGCAGTCTTCCACCCACATTATTATTGCCTTTCCTGTGCTCTGGGCTTGGAAGTCTTGGGCTGACTCTTGTCTGAATCATTACTCAACTTATAACCATGCCCAGTGCTGTGTCTCAGCTGCTCAATGGCATCTCTGAATTTCTACATTTAGCTCTGAGTAAGACCAGTTCCCTTGGGTCCTTGCTGGTTTGTTGTTTGGGTTTTCAGCCAGTCCCAGGATTTTCCAGAGTGAGCTGGCTTATCATGACTTGTGCTTCGATACCAGAAAGGAAAATAGCCAACCATCAGGTCGGGGTTAGGAGTTAGGGAAAGCATTTTAGACCTCCCTGAATGGCTGTGTGAATTAGGGTTATGGTTAGATAGGATGTTGAAATGAGTGACAGAGCATTCTAAGTGGACGAACCACATGAGGAAAGGCAGATAAATAGTTTTGATCTTTTGCTAAAGGAAATCAAGCAGAACAATTTGCCCGCGGGCTTCAATTTGGATTTATGAAGTTTAATAAAAATTCACAGGAAATTTTGAATGTAAAAATCAAGAATTTGACATTATGTTATTCTTCCATGGGGAGCCATTGAATGTTTTTAGGAGGCAAACATTTATTAAGGGTATTTAGTTGGTTCTAGAGAACAAAGAGTAAGACCTGTATGTAGTGATTGTACTCCTTTTCCAGTAGGAGACGCAGATATGTAAATGAATAATTTTTATGTTCAGTTGAAGATTTTTTAACTAATGCAGTTTGGTCCAGAAGTTGGTTTATTAACCCAATTATAAAATTTGGTTATAGGAGGGAATTTAAAAATACCTTTTAATACTTACATTTAAAACATAAAATTGTGCACTCATTCACTGATCTTTTGATGTAAGTCAAGGCCTTTTCTTTGGGTAAAGATCTTCTGCTTATAATTATGCATTGCTTTTTTTTTACATATACCACATAATGCATGACATATGGTTTAATGTTTTTATTTTTCAAAGTGGAGTGAAAAATCAAAGAAACTTGCAAAGTAATGAGTGGGTTGGTATTAGTTTTATAAACTAGTGTTTTAGTTATCTTGCCAACATTTAATTTAACAGTGTTATTTTTAGCAACTCACCTTTATTCAGTTTTTAAAAATATTCACGTGCATTTTCATAGAAACAACCCTTGTCACACTTTTCAAAATCACATTTAGAATATAATTTAATTATATAATTAAAACAGTAAGGACAACTGGTTTGGGAAGAAATGTTACCAACTTTTTGGTGCCAACTTTTTGGTGCACATACAAGTCAACTGGCAGAAAGAGAAGCTCTTGATTATGCTGGACAGCTAAAAGGTGAGAGAGTCTAGCATGCTTTGGGCATCAGCCATTGCATTTTACAAAAGGAATGGATAATATAATTGTAGTTTAGGTACATTAATTGGAGTTTCATTAAGAAGAGTTCTTTGTTACCAAAACTGAGGCACGCACAGATGTCATGGGAAGAAAGTCTAACAGCAATTAAGTATTTATGAAATCAAGTAGGGCCCAGATCAGAACCTTGGGAAGCACCAACTATGGGATGAAAGATTTAAAATTTGACTATCTTGATGAGTGTAAACAACCGCAAACTTACACTCAAAAATCAATTCATAATTGATTTCAGGAAAACTGAAATAGAAGTGGAAGAGACAAAAAAGGGAGTCAGGGAGCTATTAAAGAAATATCTCTTCAATTTCACCATTTTACTCAGGATCAATTCTTCTCTGAAGCGCAGAAAAATACATGGAGGTAATTTAAACATAAATTATGTGTTTAAATTCTTTTTTTTTCAGTTACAGTTTCAAGTTTATTAACAAAGATAGAAGGAATGGAGAAGAAGATGGCTGATAAGGACATGTTTTTCAGAAAGGTAAAAAAAATAAGAAAGTTTCTTAGAATGAATGTGGCACTAATAAAAAGTATAATATATAATAATCGTGTAGAACATTGTAGAAATTTTCAAAAATTCTGCAACAGTAGAAAACTGCACACATATATCAGCAAATAAAAGCTAAAAGTCATCCATAATTCTACCCAGAGATGATCTGTGTTAAATTTTATCTTATATTACTTTTTAGTAGTATGTATACACACACACATAAATGGGAACGTACTAAAACGTCCTTTTTTTTCACTTAACAATATACTGTGGTCATTGTTCATGACATTGACTTTTTTTATTTTTCTAGTCGGTGGTATTGGCTGTGATTGTAAGTAATTACTAAATTTTAGTGTTGAGAGTAACTATTCTTGTTCTCATCTGGTTTGTCATTTTAATAGCACAGTGGTTGCTGTAGACTTCAGGAAGCTCTTTTTTAACAGATAAAGAGAAATTCTTGTTTATTTTTGCTTTGGGCTTTTTTCCTTTATTTCATTTATATCAGCAATGGGTATAGAATTGTATCAATTTTTTTTGGCATCTATAGAATTGACCACACAGATTATTTCCTTTAACTGGTAGTTGGAATGAAATACATGGATGAAAAGTTCCTCTTTCCCTCCTTTCCTCCCTCCCTCCTTCCCTCCCCCTTCCCTCTCTTCCTCCCTCCCTCCCTCCCTTCTTTCCTCCCTTCCTTCTTTCCTTCCTTCCTTCCAGTTTAATTAATTTTCATTCTATTTGAAATATTATTTTTCACTTTCCCAAGTAATATATTAACATAGTTTGAACTCTAAAAAAAATCTTTACAAGGTTGGTATTGAAAAAATCTCCTTGAAGCCCAAATATCCTAGTCCTGTGTTCCCTTTCACAAGCTCTCTTGGCTATTTCTTTGGGCATTTACTTTCTTGTATTTTCTAATGCTGTTTTTTAACTGTCGATTTTAATTACTATGTATTTCTCTCATATCAAATGAAGATTTAGCATTTTTACCTCATCTCATACTTCCTCTTTACCTATTGTTTTAATATAATGTTTTTACATTAGTTTTGTTGAATTCATGGTCATTATTTATATTGCTATGACTATGTTATTGTTGCTCAGAGCTGAGTCAAGTAGCATAGTTAAATTTTCTATATTGCGCAATTTTTGTTTTTCAAAAGTTACTTATGATTTTTATTTTTTATTTGCCTAGGTTTACATATCACAAATATTATATCAAACTTTCCAACAGATCAATAAGACACTTTTGAATCTTAGTTTCCCCATGATCAAACAAAACTGATGTTTTATCAATTCTGCCCCTCCCCAGCCCACCCCTAGCCCTTGGAAACATGCGTTCTGGAGCCTTCTATCCTCCTGGCTCCAATGTGTACTAGTTTCACTCTAGAGCTGTTGCACAGTGATCCTGAACTTCTCCTCTCCTCTGTTCTGGCTTCCTTATTTTGAAGATTCAGTGTCTTCCTGTATTTTAGTTAACATCCTCGTTGTTCAGTAACTTCTTGAGATGATGTTCATGGGAGATCTGAGAATGCTTTTAATATGTTGCTGTACTTGATTGATAGTTTGACATTGATTGATTGATCATTTGGTTGGGAACAGAATTTTAGCGTGAATAAAAATGTCCTTCACAAATGTGAAGGCGTTGCATTATCATCGTCTATCTTCAGATGTGGTATAGAGTGTCTGGTGATACTCTGATTTCAGATTATTTTTTTTTCTAAAAATCTATCTGACAGCATTTACAATATTCTGTTTATCCCTAGTGCTCTGAAATTTCAGAGATGAGATGTGCATTAAAATAGGCAATGTTTTCTTTTTGCAAATTCATATTCTTCAATTTGAGGAAAATTCCTTTAACCATTTTTTTTTTTGAGATGGAGTCTCACTCTGCCACCCAAGTTGGAGTGCAGTGGCAGGATCTCGTCTCACTGCAACCTCTGCCCCCCGGGTTCAAGCGATTCTCCTGCTTCAACCTCTTGAGTAGCTGGGATTACAGGCGCACACCACCACACCTGGCTAATTTTGTATTTTTAGTAGAGACGGGGTTTCACCATGTTGGCCAGGCTGGTCTCGAACTCCTGACTTCAGGAGATCCACCTGCCTCATCCTCCCAAAGTGCTGGCATTACAGGGTGAGCCATTGCTCCTGGCCTTGTACTAATTTTTGATAATGTCTTCCTATCTTTTTTCTCCACTGTATTCTCCTTGAACTTGGATTTGCCGCATATTTTATCATTCGAACCCACCTTTTAATTATTTTATTTTTATTTTTATGCTACAAATTTTGTATATTTTTATCTTTTTATGTTTTCTGATAGAATTTCTCCACTTTATCTTCCTACACTTCTATTAACTTTTTAATTTTAGCAATGTTATTTTTATTTCCTGTTAAAAGTTGTTATCTGATTATTCTTCCTCTGTATTCCATATTTAGGATTTTTTTAACCTTTAAAACAACCCTACCATATTCTCATTTCCTCTGGGTTCTTTTTTTTTTTTTTTCCAGGAACTGAAAGCTGAGCCAAGTAGTTTGTTTGCTTGGGTCTCTGCCTTTTATAAAATTGGATGCTTTCCTCAAATTTCTGATGATGTTTAAAACTGAATGCTTAAGAGAAAGGTCCTGAACATCCTGATTGGAACCTCTGTGTGTGCTGTTAGAGCTTGCCACCTGATGGCCTTTCTTTGGGAATCTGGTCATTTTGTTGCAGAACTCGTACCCTCTTCATGTCAGTACCTATTTGTCATTTTGCTGCACCAGAGATTTTCCAGAAAACAAACAAAAGTATTCCTCCTCCAGTCCTCCTCCCAGAAGGCTATATGCCTGGTGGCTAGTGTTCTTGGAATTGAGGAACACAGAAAGATTGTGGGGAGGTGTCCCACTGTCCTGAGTGTAGACTTTTAATTATCCCTCTATTTTCACTTCAGCATCTCTTTTCTTCTTTCCACGTTTCTGGTGTCCATGAATCTGGAGCATTTTCTGCTTCTGCTAGAACAGGCTAGGGAAGGCACCATGGTGTTCCAGAATGTAGAGAGAATATGGAGTGCAACATACATGCTTTCAGGAATCAACACAAGAGCCCCTTCCACTCTCCTTTGTAGTAAGGGGCACATTCAGGTAATGAGCCCATCTGGGATTGCCAGGCAGGCTCTCTTTTGGCACTTGGCATTCAACTTTATAAACTCCACTAACTCTTTCAAATTCTTTTTATCTCTCCCATATTTGAAATCACGTTTCCACTTTTAAGTCCTTGCCACTCTCTTTTTGTTAAAAAAAACTTTTGAAAAGTCTTTTTAAAGTTTAAATACACACACACACAAACAAAAGAGAACCTAATTTCAGTGTGGTTAGATCTAAAATTTTAAACTAATTTCAGTGGGGTTAGGTTTAAATATTCAAGTGTTTCATTGGCTACAGGGTAATGTACAAAAAAATTTGCCACAGGTTAATGTACAACAGCGTAAGTACAATAAAAGGAAGGAGAGCACCGCCCATAGAGATTCTGATGAGGATGGCATCCCTGAAAATTGGGCAGCATGGTAGCCCTGAGTGAGCCTTAGCCGGTGTCCTGGGTGAAGGACCAGGGTACATAAGGATAGTGCTTCTGCGTTTTCAATTCTTCATTTATTCTCGATTTCTAAGAGAAGTTTACATCAGGAGACATAATGAAGATAAATATATGAAAAGGAGTGACTGAACTATTAAAATTAGAAGTTTCAAACTGCTAAAAGTAAAAAGGAGTGCAATTAATAGATGCACAGGGCCAAGAGGCTTAAATCAACTAGGACTGTTTCAGAAACTGGAATCTATGTTCACCCTAATTAACATCCTCTGTAGCAAGAAGTCTTAACCTACCTTGACGGGAAGGAGAGTTTCAAAATTAAATGTGATTGATTGACAATGAATTTCTTTTCAGCACTTCTACCTCTGAAGTAGTTTTCTATGGAAATTTATGACTTTATATTAATTATCAAGTTAAGAGTCGGCCTATATATAAAAAATCTTGAGAATTATTTTATTTAACACATATTTCTTCCATATCCCGCAGGAGAAAACATCTAGCAATTTCTTTTTTGTGTTTTTATTTTTAAAAATAGACTCCCTTTCATATACACACATATCTAGGGATTTCTAAAAGAAAAACTCAAATCATAAATTTCTGGGACCTTATCTATTCTTTCCTTGGTTATCAGAACATTAAATGTTAGATGATTCTTTTTTTTGAAGTAAAGAAAAGGGTGGACTTTAATGTTTATTTACAGGACACTGTGTGACATGAAATTCCACATAGAAATAAGAAACCCATTCAGAGGACAATTGAAGAGATTGTGTACCTCATTCATTGTGGCATAATGGATGACTTTTTTTTTTTTAATAAAGAAATACTTCTCTACAGACACTACTGGTAGTACAACTATTTTAAAAGTATAAAATGTCCTCCACAATATAAAGAGAACTAAAACATTATTAATTGCTAACACAAAGGCCCACTACAGGCTGGGCGCGGTGGCTCATGACTGTAATCCTAGCACTTTGGGAGGCAAAGGCAGGCGGATCACGAGGTCAGAAGTTCAAGACCAGCCTGGCCAACATGGTGAAAGCCCGTCTCTACTAAAAATACAAAAATTAGCCGGGCGTGGTGGTGTGCACCTGTTATCCCAGCTACTCAGGAGGCTGAGGCAGGAGAATTGCTTGAACCTGGGAGGCGGAGGTTGCAGTGAGCCGAGATTGCGCCACCGCACTCCAGCCTGGGCGACAGAGTGAGACTCCGTCTCCAAAAAACAAAACAAACAAACAAAAACAAAGCCCATGAACATGTTGCAAAAGAAACATGGAGAATGCTACAAGATCTGTTTCTCCTTACAATGTATTCATATGCTAGATATTCTTTCAAGAATTGTGAGATGACTTGTTTAGAATTTTACATAGTACATCACTTACAATGATGTGCTGGAATGTATAACCCCAACTCTTCCATATATTCAATATAAACAATCCAACAAGCTGCTCAAATTCCTTCCATGGCTCTGGTTGTAAATGGACAGTGATATATTCAGATTGGAATGAAGCTGTGGGCTTATATGGCAGGCTGTATATGAGACAAGTGGCCAAAAAATGTTACCAGGTTTTATTATACTTGCTGCAAAGTTGAGAAGCAAAACTGCAAGCCTTAAAAAAATTGTGAGATTCAAATCTCCAAATTGCTGATGCTCCTCACCAGAACTGAAAAAATTAGAATGCCTTCTTGAGGCAATAGATAGTGGTTTGGTCAGTCCCCATTTCTTGAGGTTTTATTATTAGAATGAAAATAGGAAAAAGGGGGACATACTCTGAATCAGAGAAGGTGGGGAACAATAAGGCAAATGAAAAGGGAGTGCCGAGAAATGAGAGTTTCTTGATTAGTGCAGTTTTGTTTTGATTTAACTAACGAAATCTGGGAAATGCGGTTGTCTGGGAAAAACAAAGGTAGATTCTTCAAAGAGAGTAAGATATGAGTCATTCTTTGCAGGTGAAAGACATACTAACTGCCCCCGCTCCGCACCCTCCAGCACCTCCCAGGTTCACATGGTTTGAGTTGATTTTTCCATTTTCTATGCTGTGCAACATCCACGCAATGTCTCTTGCCATCGAACTCAGGTAAACTTGAAAGCCTGGCTCCTTGGGGGAATAGATAATGCACAAACGAGTCATTTTGTTTTCTGTGCAGAGCTAATTGACCTACACAGGAAACAAAACTTCAGGGTAGGCTTCATTAACACCATGGCCTAACCAAATGAGATAACGAGTCTAACGTAATGATGTTAGCTGGATAAATATAATTTTATGGTAAAGTCTTAATAAATATGAGATTCTTCTTAAAAGCTTTTGTTTTTCCAATCAAAAATTATGATAGTAAAAAATACAAATAAAACAGAGAATATGAAAATATCGCCTTATACCACACCCCAGGAATCATGACTACATGCATACGCTTCTTGACTTTTCTGGATGTAAACTTATAAAAATAAGAGTTTTTTTTTTTTTTTGAGATGGAGCCTCGCTTTGTCACTCAGGCTGGAGGGCAGTGGGGTGACCTCAGCTCACTGCTCCATCTCTGGGTTCAAGTGATTCTCCTGCCTCGGCCTCCCAAGTAGCTGGGACTACAGGTGCACACCACCTTGCCTAACTAATTTGTGTATTTTTGTAGAGACAAGGTTTCACCACATTGGCCAGGCTGGTCCTGAACTCCCGACCTTAAGTGATCATCCTGCCTTGACCTCCCAAAGTGCTGGGATTACAGGCATGAGCCACCATGCCCGGCTGAGATTTGTAAATTTTAACCCATATTGGACCACATGAAACATAATGACCCATGAGATGCTTTTTACTTTTTCTTTTTTCTACTTATTGTAATTCTGAGACTATATTTCCATGTGAGTATAAAAGACCTGTATAATCCTCTTAATACAAACTATGAATGCATCATATTTCATTTCAATAATCTCCTATTGATGTACATTTTGCTTGCTTTCAAATTTTTGAAAAAATAAGCAATTCATATACCTTGTACGTACATCTTTTTATGCTTGTCCTATTTGAGATAAATTCCTAGGACTGGAGTTACAGGAACTGTGGGTGAGTATATTCTATTTAAAACACTAAAAAATTTTTTTAGAAAAAAGTTTAAAAAATTGTTTGAGAAATAATTTCTTTAATGTGGGTCTTATTACTTTCTTTCTAAAAATGTCTTTAGCTCAAACTTATTCTCGAATGGTATTTCTGCTGTGCATAGAATTCACATTAGCCCATTGAAGGAAATATTCCATGGTCTTCTAAGATTGCTGGTGTTGAGGAGTCAGCTGTCAGTGTAATTGTTGTTGTTTGAAGGTAATCTATTTTTCTTAGCTGCTTCGAAAACTTCTTTGCCTTTGGTTTTCTGCAGTTGTGCTCAAATGTGTCCAGGTGTAAGTTTCTTTTCTTTTAAAACTTCTTTTCTTTTAAAACAATAATTTTAGGATTTTTTTAACCTTTAAAAGTCTAATGTGTTTAATTAGTTTTGGAAATGTCTTAGTCATTATCTCTTAAAATACTGCATCTGCTTCGACTTTTTCCTCTTCTGGAAACTTCTTGCATAACTTCCATGATTTTTTCTTCTGTATTTTCCTACTTTTTGCCTTTTTGTGCATTGTTTTGGTAATCTCTTTTAGTGAAACTTATATGCTAGCAATGGTTTCTTTAATTATGTCCCAGTTGCTGTTAAATTCATGTTTTAAGTTATTAATTTTGATTATAGTATAGAATAATGGCTTTAAATGCTTTCCTTACTTCATCGGATTTTCACATTGTAGATTTTTGTCTTGAAAATAAGGCACTATCCTATTATCTTCCCAAAGCTGTTAAGAAGATGCTTTAAAATTTTTGAGTCTTTGTCTTAATTAATTAATTTCTAAAGCAGTGATTTTATTTATTGTTTTAATTGACAAGTAAAAATTGTATATATTTATGTACATGATGTTTTGATATATGTATACAATGTGGAATGGTGAAATCAAGTTACTTGACATAGGCATTAGCTCACATACCTATCATTTTTTGTGGCAAACACTTGAAATCTACTCTTTTTAGTTATTTTCAAATGTACAGTATAATGTTGTAAACCATCATCAGCATGATGTACAACAGATCTCTTGAACTCATTCCTCCTAAATGAAATTTTGCGTCTTTCGATCAACATCTCCCTGGTCTACCCAACACTAGCCCTTGGCAACCACCATTCTCCTCTCTGCTTCTATGAAATCGATTTTTTGCACTCCACATATAAGATGATGAAGTATTTGTGTTTCTGTGCCTGGCTTATTTCACTTAACAGATTGTCCTCCAGATTTATTCACATTGACTCAAATGACAGGATTTTCTTCTTTTTAAACGCCGAAGAGCATTCCATTGTGTATATATAATGTCTTCATCAGATGATTTAAAATATTTCATCTCAATTTTTCAGTTGTTCTGATTTGTCTAACCTGCCATTTATGAAAACATATATACCACTTAGCCTTTTTTGTTTGCTTGTTTGTTTTTTTTTTTGAGACAGAGTCTGGCTCTGTCGCCCCAGGCTGGAGTGCAGTGGTGCTATCTCGGCTCACTGCAAGCTCCGCCTCCCGGGTTCACGCCATTCTCCTGCCTCAGCCTGCGGAGTAGCTGGGACTACAAGCACCGCCGCCACCACGCCCGGCTAATTTTTTGTATTTTTCGTAGAGACGGGGTTTCACTGTGTTAGCCAGGATGGTCTCGATCTCCTGACCTCGTCATCCGCCCGCCTTGGCCTCCCAAAGTGCTGAGATTACAGGCGTGAGCCACCGCGCCCAGCCATCACTTAGTCTTTTTTAAAAATAAGGTTATACTTTATGTTTTTAATGCTTCCTATGTTTTCTATTTTTTGTTATCTGGTCTATGTATTTTTTTTTCTTTTGAGTCCCTGTCTCACCTCTTTTTGGGTCACTTGGAATTTCTGTAGCCCATATTCTTACCTTTAGTTTTACTTCTATGACACCAAATAATTAATGTAGATCTAATTTCCTTAATATTAACTTTAGAGGGCATCATTAATTCTCTAACATAAAAATGAAGAAATTAGCACAATTATGCCTCCTTACATATTTCTATTACTCTATTTTTTCTTTGTTATTTTTACATTCTCTTGCTCTGTAACACTGACATGCTATTTTATAATTGGTTATTAGACCCAATTTATATGACTTCCTTTTATATTTAAGTGGAGTTCATATGCAATTTGAAGAGAGGCAGTTTTATCTGCTACCATCACCTGAGGGGTGCATGATCTTGGGAAACTGAAGCTTTAGTTTGGGTTTGTTGTTTTAGGGCAATTTCCTACCAAAGTCTACTCTGTGTGAGGACCTTAGAAGCTCACATTTTGGGATGGGCAGATCATACAGGCAAGAAGACAGCACAGTCCATGGTGCAGCCCTCTAGTTCATAGGTCATTTATGTGGCAATTTATCTCTGCTCAATGAACTCTGCTGGCTGGTTTCCTTCCCTTTACCCTACCACACCTGAAAGCCATTTCTCCAATACTGAATAGTTAAGTGAGAGGAGCTAGATGGTAAAGATGAATGTCTACGTAGGTATTTCAATTATCCTCCCACCACTTGTCAGTGTTGAATTTGACCCTCACATTCTCCCTTCCACAGCCATGATCCCAATTCTTGTAGTTTGAGTAAATAAAATAGAAATGTGGTTAGCCTCTTGGGGCACTCTAATTTTCTTTCAGAGGAATCTATACTTCAACCAAGTTCTGGATGGCAGTGAATTAACATTTGGCATTCTCCTCAGGGTGAAAGCAAATGTCTGTATTTTCAGTTTGAAAAATAGTTTATGGTTTTGATTTTCAGATGTTTTGGTAAGTTCCATGGGACGGAGCAGAGTAAACATGTGAATTCCACAGTCTTTTACAAAAAGCACATGAGTGTGTTTCTGGGATATTTATTTCTATTTATTGATCTAGTCATCAGGGCCTATATCACTACTATACTCCTTTAATTACTAAAAGTTTGTGTTGTCTTTTGTTATCTACAGACCAACTTTATTCCCCTTATTTTACCTTTTTAAAATAGTTTAATTAGGTGCCAGCTCTTATTCTTCCAAAAAAGCTTTAGAATCAGTGGACAATGCTGAAACAGTCATAATAGAATTTTAATTATAAGTGCATTACGTTTTCAGATAACCTGGGAGATATTTGGTGTTCACTCAAATAGTTAATTTAATAGCCTAAATAAAATAATAATGTATAAATTTTTCACTTTTTCCAAAGTGGTCAAATTTATTTATAACTAACTAAAAGGGAACAATAATGTTATTTCATGAGAAGTGATCAAGTTGGTATTGTTCCTTAAAATAGTTTCAGAACCTAGTACAGTGCCTGGCACCAAATACAAACTTAAACAATAGTGGAATGAATCAACAACTGAATTTAATAAAAACAAATCCACTTTTTAGAAATAACATTCTTAGTAAGACTTAGAAAAGAAATTGCTAACCCTTGTTGATTTAAAAAACAAAGTACTTTGAATCAAATGAGCCAAAAAAAGAAGAAAATAAGCACATAATACCCTCACCCTTTTCCCTTCTGTAAACATCTGGATCCTTTTTGTGGCGCTTTCAAATTTCAAAATGGCTTAATTTAGTTGGCTAGGATGTTCTGGATGGAAAACGGGGAGGAAGGGTAACTTATTTTATGAGTAAACAATAGTATTGTAAATAGCTTAATTTTCTTCCTTTGTGGTTTTAACAATACACAATCGGACTCTTCCATTGCAGAGCGTGACTTTGTATGTAGATGGTGAAACCATACATGCTGCAAATAATATCTGGGAGTTTATGAGTAGAACTTTTGTGAAAATCTACTGAGAACCCCCATCTATTGTTTTTAGACTTCTAGTACAGTTTATGTGTCCCAGCATAGTTCAAACGCTTTTGTCTTCTTTTACTCTGGATTTCCCAGATCTTCTCCATTACCACAAGACAGCTCCCAGATGATGGGACAAGTATGGTAAAGGATACTCTGCTACATTCAGGGCTAAAGAGCTTGCCATTGAACTGTCTCTGGGACCCAGGGGAGTCTTCCCGGGGATATGACCTGAATGGAATAGAGATGGAAAGTGGACTTCCCTGTGGTCCAAAAAGCTCAGGGCAGTCAGTTCCCACCACTTATGTGTTGGGAAATCAAGGCTGAACTGCATCAATATTAACATATTTCTATTGGATCAATATCAGTAATTTTCCCCCTTTTCTTTCAACTTTGGAGTTTTGCCTTTATGCTGCTGGCTCTGCTGTAATGGTCCTAGTTGTGTGTGACTATCTGGGTGGCTTCCATAGCCCCATGGGTTTGATCATCAGTCATCATGTCTGTATTATTCACAAGCACATATTTCACTTGCTTTAACTTTCCTATATTTTGCCATTTGTGAAGTGGAGAAAGTCAGTATCTTGTTTCTTAGGCCAATCCATTCATTTGCTAGAAGGGAGAATATATGTAATGGAGAAATGAAACATTAGCTGGCCCTCCTATCTGCTTCTCCTATTGTGTATTTCCCCTAAAAAACAAAATCTTCCCTAGTGACTCTGCCCTTTTGTTCAAGTTAGAGAATCCTTCATAAGGATGATATCATGTTTCCACAGATGCTGTCATCCTACCTCATGTGATTTCCAATATATGCACTAATGTGTTGATGGCTCAATGGGATCAACATTTCTATTGATCATCTGCAGAAATATAAAGAGGTTTGACCATTTATTCATTATTTTATTTGTTCAAAGAGGAAATGACTGCAGGCCCTGGGCTACCTTCTGGGATTAATACAAACATGTTTCCTACATCCTCAGATCCTCGATTCTAGGATTTCTTACACCCAGGCTAGTGAGATCTATGACATCCAGGATCTTCTAACTTTCTATATGGAAAAAATTTAACCATTAAGCCAGCCCATCAACCAACCAACCCACCAACCAATCTATTACACTCTACGATGTGATTAATTGATGCTAAATAATGGAGATTTTATAAAAGAGGAAATGTTCTTTCTTCCATTTCCCTAGCATTTGAGCTCTTCCTCAGTTTTATTACATACGTTGTAGCATATAATTGCTTGGAATTGAATGTTTTAAATCTCCATTAGGTAATTTGGAACATAACATATGAAAAAGCTCTCTAACAGTGGAAATGCTTTGTTGTTTTGAGTTTCTAGCATTTTCTTCCTCTCAAACTGTCTTATAACCAGTTCTTAATAAGTAGTATAATGAATAAAAATTATAAAGAACATATTAAATATAAGACGGATATTGTTGTAATTTTACCAAGCATGCCAAAATGTCAATTTAACTTCATCAGGAAAACCATTTCAAGAATTGGCAGGTAATTTAAATCTGCATTATTACTTGCTCAAGTGAAAGGGAAAAGAAGGGAAGTGCATAAAACAGAAAAGGTAGTGCATTTTGATGTTGTCTTCAAATTTGCCCTTTATTTGAACGGGATGCCCAGAAAAATTGGAACTTTTAATCAGCTGAAAGCATTCTTACTACTAAATGGCTTTCTCCTTGATTGCATACAAATTAGAGATTATCAATGACATAACATAACAGAATTAAGCAAAAGCTAAAACATAACACTACCCATACTCAGACACAGGAATGTTTTAACTGCAGCATCTTCAGGAAGAATTTGAGAGTCAACATGGATTATGTATGTAGCCTTCTCTCCCTACACCTGATCCCTCGATATCATCATCCTATTCCAAAGCTTCAATTACCACGTCTACGAAGAAGATACTTAAGACTAGAATGCCAATTTCCCTAATTTCTCTTTTACAAGCAGAGTTTTGATTTCACACTACCTTAAGGACGTTAGCTGTTTGCTATCAAAGCTATGCTGTTAATGAGGACAGTTATGTTTTCTTTCAAAATATTCCTTGCAGATAAATCTCTAAATCTCCATGAGATTTATTTCCTACCTCTTCTCCAAGAAGTATTGTGTGTAGTCTTGGCCTACATTGTGATTATTCCTAAAGGGTAATTACTTATTTGTATAGTATCCAATAGTGATAATCAGTCATTCATTTATTGAACACATGCCATTTACCAGGCTAATTAGAGACATGGGAGATAAAAAGGTCAATGAGATCCAGCCTTTACGCTTGGTAATTTTGTTGCCAGTTGAAAGAGCTCTGACATACAAACAGATAAAGTTACAATAAAATGGGAGTAAATGCAAAAATAAAGGTAGAAACAATGTGCTCTATGGATATAGGGAGAAAGTAATTTTGTCAGGTCCAGTTAGGGAAAGAAAAAGTGATTTTTTCATATGTGTCTTGAAGGATGAAAAGATGTCCAGTCTAAGAAGAGGAAAGAGGGCATTTGAGACATAGTGAATAGCATATGCAATGGTCAGGGAAGGATACTTTTCTACAGTGACAAACCATAGCAGTGATAAAGTCAATGCGACTGAAGATGGGGAAATGTGGAATTGCTGCTGGAAAGGTGTATTGTGGGCACATTTAAAATGCCCTTTCATGCTCTACCAAGGAGTTTGAGTTTTGTTTTCCAGGTGAGATGTAGATATCTAAAATTTTAAGCAGATAAATGGTGGAAATAGCTTTTTTTAAAGGAAGTTAATTTGGGAGCTGTGTAGAGGATGGCCTCGAGGAGACAAATACAATAAGATTAGATAGAAAACAAATGTAATAATCCAGGTGAGAGTTGATGGAAATCTGAAATAAGAAAAGACAGTGACTTGGGAAGGAGAGGAGGGGACAATTCCAAGAGAAGTTTCTGAGCAAGAATGGGCAGGACTTGCTAATGGTTTGGCTAGACAGTTCCAGGATGAAAAAGAAATAGAAGGTGTCTTTGGAATTTCTGGCTTGGGAGATTGAATGAATCTTGAAAGACAGTAAGGGAATAGGTTAGCAGAGAGGGGAAGATGTGCTTGATCTTGGATGTGTTCATTTAACAAGTTTGTGGGACAGCCATGTGGGCATGCCCATTAGGCAGTACAAAATATGAATCTCTGCTGGGCAGAAAGACAAGGGATGGAGTTTTGGTAATCATTAACAAATAGATCATTATAGAAGCTATGGGCTTCAGTTAAAAAAATCAACCCAACCCATATCCTAGTTTATCTTCTATCTGCCTTCAATATGCTTTAAAGAAAATTGTGAATTTTTTTCTCATACACTCTTTCCATAGTGTATCGAAATGACTCTGCACATACTTTTGCAATTAAGCCAGAAGATTGCTCTATGGTAATTATTAACGCTATGTTTCTCCAGCTAAACTGGGAAAGGTACCCTAACTTTCATTCCTCAACATTCTGCCCTGATACCATACGTTACATATAGCAGACTCCCTCTCCTTCTAGACTAGTAGGGATTGGGAAACCACAGTAGTCATTTGTTTGTTTCCCAGTGTACCCACAGTCCCAGTGAAAGAGTCTCCTAACAGATTTCTTTGCCTCCAGTCTTCCCCACTCCAAGGCTTTCTGCATACTGCTCAGACTCTTTGTCTTAATTAAGCACTGGTTTCGTCATGTTTCTTCACTGTTTTGTTAAAAAATCCTTTAAGCCACTTCCCATTAATATTATTTTTCTTTGACTCTTTTATTTCCAATACACCCTACATGGGTAGCATCACTTGCCTTTCCTCAAACATGGCTCTCTTCATCGCCTGTGACAGTGCTTTTGTTCCTTCTACCCAGAATATTCTTCCTATCTGTCTATTCTTGTCACAATCCTCTTAATCTCAAGGATGGCTCAAATATCAGCAATCTGGACTCCTGCAGAGTGTTGTACGCCTGTCACAGGATTAAACCACATTTTGCCTTCAATGAGTGTGTTTGTGGTTAATATCACATAAACTCTTGGAGAAAAGGCCTGTCTTGTTCATTTTTGTATCACCCCAAATTGAATCATGCAGCCTCTTACAGAGTGGTTGTGCAATAATAGTAGATAAATTTTCTATGTCTCTTCATATTTTTTTTGCCTCTTTAACGTTGTAAAGTCACATATAATAACTTATTTTCAGTGGTGTATTCATTTTGATTCCTTGGCCAAAGTTTTTTCTATTTTTAGTCAAAATGGCTCCTTGCTTAACGGTTTAACTCTTTTACCTCCATACATAGGCTTAGCAAACAATACATAAGAATCTCCATGGTTATAGAATCAGCTCCGCACAAACCTAGGCTTCTCATTCTAAAGTGGAAAATATTAGGAGAAAGTGGGCAATTCATGGAAACATAGAGTTTATTGTGATAACAAAAACCTAGTTTTATATTTAAGAAAATAATTCCTTTAGAAGTTCCCAATTTCTCTGGCAAAAAGAACAAATAAAAACATAGTCCAACCAAATGAGGTTTTGGGTTGATATATCAGGATAACAGATAATATAATTTTTTAAAAAATGTTTTCAATTTTCTAGTTTTTCTCTTTGGTAGAAGAATGTTTAGTCAACTTTCATGGACCTTAGACGAGCCAAAGATCAGTATGTTTAAGTTAATCAGTAACTTGAAATGCCTTTTTCTCTTGTGTTTGGGAGAAAGAAAAGGAGACAGATTGCTGTGGAAATATAAGATGTTATTTCTGCAAAAATACTTGTATCTTTACCAATTTTAAATGTCGGTTTTCTTCTCCCAAAGTTTATTTTACCTGTCTGCTTGGATGAGCTTCAGAACTATCTATTTCTGAGGAATATTATCTTCCTCTTCTACATTTTGCTGTAGAGCAAACTTTCTGCCCCGTATGTTAAAAAATCTGAAACTATATTATATAGTAGAAACAATTCAAGACTTAACTTGTAAAAAAGTCATGAATTAAACTGGAATGAAAATAATATATTTTGAAAAAGCAAACCAGTGAGAGCTGGACATGTTATGTTTTAAAATAATAGGTTATACATCTTTAATCATTGAAATAATATTTATACACTATTTTCCTAGAAAATATTACATATTCATAAGATTTTAGAATAGAATGGAATTTTGAGGTCACCTAGACCAGTTGTATCACTTTGTAAGTAAGGAAATATTAAGCTTAGAAATGTTAAGTCCCCTTTTCAAGGTCCCACAGAAATCAGTAGCAGAGCTTAAATGAGAATTTAACTTGTCTGATTCCTAATCAGTGGCTCTTTTTACCCATACTGTGATATCTATATTGTCTGAATTCAAAACTAGGATGTATATTACGACAATCTGATGTGACTTAAATGGAAACAATGGGACAGAATACTTGAAATTGAAACTGTACCCCCAAGTCAGGACACTTGATAAAAAGAAGTTTATTTGTGTCATAGTTTATTTATGTCCCCTAATGTATTTTTCTTTAAAAAAAATGTAAAGATTAAACGCTAGTGTTTTAAAAAAAACCACACACCAGAAAAATGAAGGAAATCAAACACTGCTGCTCCAAGCTTAGGGAATAATGTTAATACCATTTGAATCTACATCACCAAATACTAAGAACCCTCAGTACATGAAGCCAATCGAAGTTAAATACAGTGGATCTTTGTGTTCTATTAATTTATATGCTGAAACTTGTAATAGTGCTGACTACCTTAAACAGTAAGACAAACAAGGAAACATGCCCTTTTAGAGTTGTGAGTTGGGATAGTACTGGATATTGAGCAAATATAATTATGTTGCCATTTCTCTGGCTTTTTGATTCTTGGAGCAAATCATCAAAGTTATGTATATGTCACTTTTGTGTGAAATTATAAGGGGGATAGTCGTTAGGAATGAAAGCTTTGAACCAAGATAAAAATATATAATAAGCAGTGTGTCCCTAAATATTTTGAAGAATACATTCCTAAAGAGTTAAATCCTGGCCAAAAACAAGTCCTTTGACTCCTGTATTTATTATTCGTGGTTTGGAACATGCCAGGTTCACAAGTTCTACCTGCACTTGGCAACAATTCTGTACTTTCCTCAGCCCCATGGTGTGCTCAGCTGCTTGTAAAAAGTAAGGAAGCTCTGGTGACGGTGATGCATGGTAACAACAGTTTTTATTCCTGTCAGACTTGAAAGGGTGAGAATTTGGAAAAGGTAAGAGTTTATGAGATAGTCTTAATTAAAGAAAACTATTCACTTATACCAACACTTGGAAAGTTAGCTAAAATACTAACTACTTCTTTTAGGTTGGAAAAATTAGAAGGTAACTGTTCCTTTCCATTTTTTCATAGGTACCGTGGGGCAGCCCAGGAGCCACTAACAACCAAGGCCTGCACCGGAATAAGCTACAAGGATTGGTTTGGAGGGCCAAAAACCTCAGCTGACCCTAAGTCAGTTCTGCTTCTTATACAGACTATTTCAGTCCCGTCTCCCCAGTGTTACCAATGTTGTGTTTCCACCTAATCCCAACTCCTTATCTTCTAAAATGTGACATGTTTCCTTGGCTCTTCAAAGCATAATGGAAAGAGGGAGAGATTCAAATCCTAATGCTGTCACTTAACTGTGCGAAGATGGGTAGATGAGGTACATTACTTAATTTCTCTGAGCTGTACTTTTCTCATTTTTAGAATGAGATGATAACACATGATATGATTTGGCTGTGTTCCCACCCAAATCTCATCTTAAATTGTAGTTCCCATAATCCCCATGTGTGTTGGGAGGGACCTGTTCGGAGGTAATTGAATCATGGGGGCAGTTCCCCTGATGCTATTCTTGTGATAGTAAGTTCTCACGAGATCATATGGTTTTATAAGGAGCTTCCCCCTTCACTTGACTTTCATTCTTCTCCTTCCTGCTGCCACGTGAAGAAGGACATGATTGTAAGTTTCCTGAGGCCTCCCCAGCCCTGCAGAACTGTGAGTCAGTTAAACCTCTTTCCTTTACAAACTACCCAGTCTTGGGCAGTTCTTTATAGCAGCGTGAGAATGGACTAATACACGTATCTTTAAGTTTTCTGTGGTGAAGGTTAAGTATGGCAGACACAGAGTATGTACCCAATAAATAATAGGTATAATTGTGCTCATCCACACTCTCATCAATTACCTGGCAAAAATTCTATTCAAGGGCTAGGACTCTGCTACTCCACTCCAATCCTCTTCAGTTCCACTATGTTTATCTCAGTTCCCCAACCAAATGGGTAACAGCTGGTTTTGCATGAAAGTGAGCAACTATGGAGGCAGAGGATTGTCTCCTCACATACTCGAGATGAATTCTACCCTGAGGCACCACACCCTTGTTGGGCCAACTGCACAGAATTCTGTGCATGCACGACTATCAAGTGTTTATCTATTGCCCCAGAAGCAAGCTTCTCTAAACCTGGTGCTTGTTTCTCTCCTATTCTTCCATCTCCTGTTGACCTCCCTTCCAATTCTTTCCAATGTGCCTCATGGAATTTTCATTCTGTTATGAGTAACCCTCTGTTGATCTCCTAGTTTTCATTAAACGTTGTCTCTGCTTCAAGAACACCGAATATCTTTTTGCTATGTTAAATCCAAAACTTAGTCATCAGTCCTCATCTTAGTTGAATCCTCAGTACTTTCGCTACTACCACCCTTGTACAAGCTGCTATCTTTTTTTTTTGCCTGAAATGATACAGTAGTGTATAAACCAAGTATCTCTGCTTGCATCTTCATCTGCCTGTCATGTATGCTCAATGTAGTAACCACAGTGATCCTTATAAAAGTAAAGTCAGGTAAATGTCACTCCTTGGCTACTTCAGGTCAGGGACCATGTCATTTTTTTTTTTCCCTCTGTATCTCCAGGGCTTATCGCTGAAACTTAGCAGGCACTCAGTAAATATTTTGCTGAGCAGTTAAAACTAAGAAAAGAAAGAGGAGGGAGAAATATGGTAATCACTTACCACATCCTCTTTTAACCTCTTGAATATCTTACCAATGTCTTCTTTTGTTCTTACCTTCACATCATTTGATTTGATAAAACAAAACTATTATCTAGAGAGGTAAGGCAGAGTTGTGAACTGGACCCGTAGAAGTTAAGTGATGTCCCTGTTTGCAGTGTCAATGAGATTGAGGGCTTGGGCTTGAACCCAACCTTCTCCCTCCAAATAGCCTGCTCTTTCTGTTATGTCATGTTTCATATACAAGTTTGGGAGCCTCCAGCCCTGACTATCCCAACATATACAACATAATGTATATGTTGTCTTTGGAAATATCTTCTGTGAAGGCCAAGCATTTAATATTACAGGAAACCTTGAAGTGGATATGGAAGCTTGGCAGCCAGCTTGGATCTTCCTAAGAGCCTCTTTCCTTCATACCATCTTCAGAGTACGTATCATTCAATAGAGACTCTCTTGCACAGGAATTATTATTATATGCTTGCAAATAGTCTCAACCAAAATCTTTAACCTGGAAATGAAGATGGGCTACTGTCTAGGAAGCCTCTGATTTTGTTATTGGTTTTTATTATCATGTTAGGTTTGTATATTAAGGAGAAAAATTGGCAGAGAGCATCTAACCTATTAAAATTAGATATTCAAAGAAATTTAGTTTTGGGGGGTCTGAATTGATAATATAACATATGGAAGTTAAAATTCTAGAAGCTATGTTTACTATATGATTTCATGGTGTAACAAGATCTGGGAGTAACATAAACTAATCTACCTTCCCTTGTAAACAATCATCTTCCTTCCAAGTCTTGCTGGCAGAGGAAGAGGTTGTGGGACAGTGTGGGAAGAAGGAGGGAGTCAGAGTTAATTTCATTATGTGCTTCCTAAAGAATGGGTTATTCAACAAAAACACTAGTAACAACAGCAACAATGAAACTCCACCTCTCTGAAGTGTATAGAAGATTAATATGATATTTAAGTACATTTTAAATAGATTTTCTATTTCCAAATTGATAACTATGGTCATGTAAACTTTCGTGATCCTTTGCGGCTGACTCTCTTGTATGTCCATTTGGCAGTCTCAGTTTCTGCTACATTAATTTGACCTTGATAATTTATTCATTCATATATGTTTGTACTATTTCTTGAACTAGATTATTATAAGAAACTGTCTTGTTCTTGTCATATCTTTTTCCATGCTCTCACACCTCTAAATAATTATCTAAATCTAAAAAAGGATAAGTACTTTTTAGAAATTTACTTTACATTCAAAGTAGAGTGTCTTATCTAGGCTTGACAGTTTTTACACTCTGAAAATTGAAACTATATCAACAAAAGTAATTTTATACACTGTCCCAAGCTTTTAAGAAAGTGATAAATATACACTGTATATGACATTGAAGTACATTTTGAATAGCTTTTCTATTTCTATCTTGATAATTGTGTGGTCCCACGTAGGTCAACAACAACAAAAAAGTGTTGGGCCATCCCATGTAGGTTGACAACAACAAAAAAGTGATAGGTATACAGTGATCTTTATACCTATCAAATTTTGTTGCTCTTATTTATTTATTATTATTATTATTTTCTGAGACAGAGTCTTGCTCTGTCGCCCAGGCTGGAGTGCAGTGGCGTGATCTCAGCTCACTTCAACCTCCGCCTCCTGGGTTCAAGTGATTCTCTTGCCTCAGCCTCCCGAGTAGCTGGGACTACAGGCACGTTCCACCATGCCTGGCTAATTTTTTGTATTTTGTAGAGACAGGATTTCACCATGTTAGCCAGGATGGTCTTGATCTCCTGAACTTGTGATCTGCCTATCTTGGCCTCCCAAAGTGTTGGGATTACAAGCATGAGCCACCGCGCCTGGCCTGATCTTATTTTATAAAGATACACTGTATACCTATAACTTTTTTGTTGTTGTCGACCTACATGGGATGACACCAGAACTTTTTACTTTTTCGCGACTTCTTCAGGGCCCTTCTGATCATACTGATCCCATGGTCCAGCAGCCCTGACCTGCTCCATCCACTATGTGCCCTGAAATGCATTCCTGTGGTGGGAAACTCCCAGCAGGAGCTTATGTCACATATACGTGGCCAGAAAAACACGAGAGTGCCTCGGGACAAGTATTTCACGAGCAATGGAAAAAAGTTATTTTGTTACCAGTTCTTCCAGAAGCATATTCACCCATGCAGATTCATAATCTGTAACACTTAAATACAATTTCTTTGTTTCTAATTACACATTGTAGTTTGGAGAAGCATGATAATATTCAATTAAAAGTAACTCATGAATTGTTTGTAGAAATCTCCGAGATGACTAAATATTCTATATGAAGACAGATGAAAGAAATAATTTTAATCTCAAATCTAGAATATACTTTTTAGAATTAAAGAGCAGAGGGTCTTTTATAATAAGGCAACTTGTCACCTTATGGACATCTTCAGATCATCACATGATAAGAATGTTTAATAATATTAAAAAGTGGCATTCCAATAAATAACATGGTAATATTGCGGGATACAAGCTTAATATACAAAAATCATTTGCTTTCTATATACCAGAAATGAACAATTGGAATTTGAAATAAAAAACACAATGCCATTTACATTAGCAACAACAACAAAATGACATACTTTGATATAAATCTACCAAAATATCTAAAAGTTCTATATGAAGAAAACCACAACACTGACGAAAGTATCAGTATTGGCTCATTAATTGTAACCAATAATCCACAGTATTGCAAGATGTTGATAATAGGAGGATAACAGGTAGGGAGGGGATAGATGGGAACTCTCAGTACTTCCTGTTCAATTTTTTGGTAAACATAAAACAGCTTAAAAAATAAAGTCTATTAAAAATAAGTGCCATCCATGGAATACATATAGAAAAATGCTGCTACATTAAATATTACCTATAGATAAAAATGCATCCCAAGACACAGTACAGCATGTTCAGATGATTCTCTGTGAAGCAGCATAACACAGTGGGTAGAATTCAAATTTTAGAATCAGAAAGACCTGGATTCAAATCTGAACTCTAACTTGCAGAAACTGTGTGAATCTAAGCAAGTGGCTTAATTTTTTTCTGAACCATATTTTCATCATCTGTAAAGCCTGGATAAGAAGGACTACCTTACTTACATGAGATTATGTTTGCAAATCACATGAAACACTGTATGACCCACTGTACCTGTCCAATAACTGATAATATCCAATCTTTAATGTATAAAGCTACACTTCAAAGCTGTCCATATTTTAAAAACCAACAGAATGAAGTCAGAAATAAGAAAGGTATTGGAGCAAAGGAAAAGTCATTATGCGAGGAAGGACAAGTTATTCATTCGTTTGGCTATACATACATTTGGAGACCATTCAGTAGATTCACTTACCTACATTTTGTAGGTTTTGCCACTCTTACCTCTAATTCAGAAAAAAAAAGCTTCAGAGATCTCTTTCCAAATCTCTTTTGCCTGCTGAAGACCATTATATGTATCGATACCTCATATTTTGGAACTTATGGAAAGATCTTTTTCTTTTATTTAAAATTTATAAAAAGGTATACATTTACTGTATGTAATGATAGAATCTTAGAGATAGTTCTGAAGTCCTCTTCTGAGTACTCACTCTCTATCTATCTACATATCTATCTATCTAACTATCTGTCCTCTATGTATATATCTTTTTATCTTAAAATGTGACATAACACAGTCTGGATACAAGAAACCAAAATGGACTCAATGGTCACTTGCTTTCTGGTTTTTGATGAGACAGTTTCTGGGAGTGTTTGTCAACTCATGAAGGCAGATGTATCTAGAGGTTTGAGGGTCATAGATGATGTTTGTAACCTCGTTGATGTAAGCAAAAATTGGGCTTTGACTGCCCTGGTTTTGATACTTGATATAAATTACCAAGGCATTAAATTCATGTTAACAAGTACATGCAGGTGCTATTTGTAGTAGGTGCCAGTAAGAAAACCAGAAAATATGGTTTATATTAAATGAGATAACATGTGTCAAGAGTTTATCTCAGTTATTCTGTATAGCAAGTATTCAATAAGGGCTATAATGTATTTTCTGCACTTCCCTATGTTTATTTTAAAAGTTTACTTTTTATCACACAGCTTTATGCCATGAAGTGATTGAATATCTCAATTTCCTCATTATAATAGGCAGGGGAGAAATCAAAGAAGAAGATAGTTACAAAATATCTTTGACTAAAATATGTACATCTGCTGTTGTGGATGGCCTCCCCCTCACTCTAACTATAAAAATAAAATACTACAGAAAAATGAGATAAGATCTTTATATGTTAATAGCAATTTATTTCTATTTACACTTGCTTTTTATAATTATCAAAAGCTATACTTTCATGAGGAGTATTTCTCTCCTTTGAAGTATGTAAGGCATACCCAGAAAGTAGATTTAAAAAGCCACGCAAACTTATTTTCATTTCCTTAAATATTATTACCCTGGCATTTTGTTTTAAATTAAAATTCATAATAACATATATGACAGCATCTTAATGGAGGATCAGCAGTGGAATTTGGATATCCACACATTTACTTTCATTCTCAGGTACCGAATTTTTATTTTTTATTTTTTTTATTTTATTATTTTATTATTTTATTTTTTTATTATACTTTAAGTTTTAGGGTATATGTGCACATTGTGCAGGTTAGTTACATATGTATACATGTGCCATGCTGGTGCGCTGCACCCACTAACTCGTCATCTAGCATTAGGTATATCTCCCGATGCTATCCCTCCCCCCTCCCCTCACCCCACAACAGTCCCCAGAGTGTTATATTCCCCTTCCTGTGTCCATGTGATCTCATTGTTCAATTCCCACCTATGAGTGAGAATATGCGGTGTTTGGTTTTTTGTTCTTGCGATAGTTTACTGAGAATGATGATTTCCAATTTCATCCATGTCCCTACAGAGGACATGAACTCATCATTTTTTATGGCTGCATAGTATTCCATGGTGTATATGTGCCACATTTTCTTAATCCAGTCTATCATTGTTGGACATTTGGGTTGGATCCAAGTCTTTGCTATTGTGAATAATGCCGCAATAAACATACGTGTGCATGTGTCTTTATAGCAGCATGATTTATAGTCCTTTGGGTATATACCCAGTAATGGGATGGCTGGGTCAAATGGTATTTCCAGTTCTAGATCCCTGAGGAATCGCCACACTGACTTCCACAATGGTTGAACTAGTTTACAGTCCCACCAACAGTGTAAAAGTGTTCCTATTTCTCCACATCCTCTCCAGCACCTGTTGTTTCCTGACTTTTTAATGATCACCATTCTAACTGGTGTGAGATGGTATCTCATTGTGGTTTTGATTTGCATTTCTCTAATGGCCAGTGATGGTGAGCATTTTTCATGTGTTTTTTGGCTGCATAAATGTCTTCTTTTGAGAAGTGTCTGTTCATGTCCTTCGCCCACTTTTTGATGGGGTCGTTTGTTTTTTTCTTGTAAATGTGTTTGAGTTCATTGTAGATTCTGGATATTAGCCCTTTGTCAGATGAGTAGGTTGCAAAAATTTTCTCCCATTTTGTAGGTTGCCTGTTCACTCTGATGGTAGTTTCTTTTGCTGTGCAGAAGCTCTTTAGTTTAATTAGATCCCATTTGTCAATTTTGGCTTTTGTTGCCATTGCTTTTGGTGTTTTAGACATGAAGTCCTTGCCCATGCCTATGTCCTGAATGGTAATGCCTAGGTTTTCTTCTAGGGTTTTTATGGTTTTAGGTCTAACGTTTAAGTCTTTAATCCATCTTGAATTGATTTTTGTATAAGGTGTAAGGAAGGGATCCAGTTTCAGCTTTCTACATATGGCTAGCCAGTTTTCCCAGCACCATTTATTAAGTAGGGAATCCTTTCCCCATTGCTTGTTTTTGTGAGGTTTGTCAAAGGTCAGATGGTTGTAGATGTGTGGTATTATTTCTGAGGGCTCTGTTCTGTTCCATTGATCTATATCTCTGTTTTGTTACAAGTACCATGCTGTTTTGGTTACTGTAGCCTTGTAGTATTGTTTGAAGTCAGGTAGTGTGATGCCTCCAGCTTTGTTCTTTTGGCTTAGGATTGACTTGGCGATGCGGGCTCTTTTTTGGTTCCATATGAACTTTAAAGTAGTTTTTTCCAATTCTGTGAAGAAAGTCATTGGTAGCTTGATGGGGATGGCATTGAATCTGTAAATTACCTTGAGCAGTATGGACATTTTCACGATATTGATTCTTCCTACCCATGAGCATGGAATGTTCTTCCATTTGTTTGTATCCTCTTTTATTTCCTTGAGCAGTGGTTTGTAGTTCTCCTTGAAGAGGTCCTTCACATCCCTTGTAAGTTGGATTCCTAGGTATTTTATTCTCTTTGAAGCCATTGTGAATGGGAGTTCACTCATGATTCGGCTCTCTGTTTGTCTGTTGTTGGTGTATAAGAATGCTTGTGATTTTTGTACATTGATTTTGTATCCTGAGACTTTGCTGAAGTTGCTTATCAGCTTAAGGAGATTTTGGGCTGAGACAATGGGGTTTCTAGATAGACAATCATGTCATCTGCAAACAGGGACAATTTGACTTCCTCTTTTCCTAATTGAATACCCTTTATTTCCTTCTCCTGCCTAATTGCCCTGGCCAGAACTTCCAACACTATGTTGAATAGGAGTGGTGAGAGAGGGCATCCCTGTCTTGTGCCAGTTTTCAAAGGGAATGCTTCCAGTTTTTGCCCATTCAGTAGGATATTGGCTGTGGGTTTGTCATAGATAGCTCTTATTATTTTGAAATATGTCCCATCAATACCTAATTTATTGAGAGTTTTTAGCATGAAGGGTTGTTGAATTTTGTCAAAGGCTTTTTCTGCATCTATTGAGATAATCATGTGGTTTTTGTCTTTGGCTCTGTTTATATGCTGGATTACATTTATTGATTTGCGTATATTGAACCAGCCTTGCATCCCAGGGATGAAGCCCACTTGATCATGGTGGATAAGCTTTTTGATGTGCTGCTGGATTTGTTTTGCCAGTATTTTATTGAGGATTTTTGCATCAATGTTCATCAAGGATATTGGTCTAAAATTCTCTTTTTTTGTTGTGTCTCTGCCTGGCTTTGGTATCAGAATGATGCTGGCCTCATAAAATGAGTTAGGGAGGACTCCCTCTTTTTCTATTGATTGGAATAGTTTCAGAAGGAATGGTACCAGTTCCTCCTTGTACCTCTGGTAGAATTCGGCTGTGAATCCATCTGGTCCTGGACTCTTTTTGGTTGGTAAGCTGTTGATTATTGCCACAATTTCAGAGCCTGTTATTGGTCTATTCAGAGATTCAACTTCTTCCTGGTTTAGTCTTGGGAGACTGTATGTGTCGAGGAATTTATCCATTTCTTCTAGATTTTTTAGTTTATTTGCATAAAGGTGTTTGTAGTATTCTCTGATGGTAGTTTGTATTTCTGTGGGATCGGTGGTGATATCCCCTTTATCATTTTTTATTGCGTCTACTTGATTCTTCTCTCTTTTTTTCTTTATTAGTCCTTCTAGCGGTCTATCAATTTTGTTGATCCTTTCAAAAAACCAGCTCCTGGATTCATTAATTTTTTGAAGGGTTTTTTGTGTCTCTATTTCCTTCAGTTATGCTCTGATTTTAGTTATTTCTTGCCTTCTGCTAGCTTTTGAATGTGTTTGCTCTTGCTTTTCTAGTTCTTTTAATTGTGATGTTAGGGTGTCAATTTTGGATCTTTCCTGCTTTCTCTTGTGGGCATTTAGTGCTATAAATTTCCCTCTACACACTGCTTTGAATGCGTCCCAGAGATTCTGGTATGTTGTGTCGTTGTTCTCGCTGGTTTCAAATAACATCTTTATTTCTGCCTTGATTTTGTTATGTACCCAGTAGTCATTCAGGAGCAGGTTGTTCAGTTTCCATGTAGTTGAGCAGTTTTGAGTGAGATTCTTAATCCTGAGTTCTAGTTTGATTGCACTGTGGTCTGAGAGATAGTTTGTTATAATTTCTGTTCTTTTACATTTGCTGAGGAGAGCTTTACTTCCCAGTATGTGGTCAATTTTGGAATAGGTGTGGTGTGGTGCTGAAAAAAATGGATATTCTGTTGATTTGGAGTGGAGAGTTCTGTAGATGTCTATTAGGTCCACTTGGTGCAGAGCTGAGTTCAATTCCTGGGTATCCTTGTTGACTTTCTGTCTCGTTGATCTGTCTAATGTTGACAGTGGGGTGTTAAAGTTTCCCATTATTAATGTGTGGGAGTCTAAGTCTCTTTGTAGGTCACTCAGGACTTGCTTTATGAATCTGGGTGCTCCTGTATTGGGTGCATATATATTTAGGATAGTTAGCTCTTCTTGTTGAATTGATCCCTTTACCATTATGTAATGGCCTTCTTTGTCTCTTTTGATCTTTGTTGGTTTAAAGTCTGTTTTATCAGAGACTAGGATTGCAACCCCTGCCTTTTTTTGTTTTCCATTTGCTTGGTAGATCTTCCTCCATCCTTTTATTTTGAGCCTATGTGTGTCTCTGCACATGAGATGGGTTTCCTGAATACAGCACACTGATGGGTCTTGACTCTTTATCCAATTTGCCAGTCTGTGTCTTTTAATTGGAGAATTTAGTCCATTTACATTTAAAGTTAATATTGTTAAGTGTGAATTTGATCCTGTCATTATGATGTTAGCTGGTTATTTTGCTCGTTAGTTGATGCGGTTTCTTCCTAGTCTCGATAGTCTTTACATTTTGGCATGATTTTGCAGCGGCTGGTACCGGTTGTTCCTTTCCATGTTTAGTGCTTCCGTCAGGAGCTCTTGTAAGGCAGGCCTGGTGGTGACAAAATCTCTCAGCATTTGCTTGTCTGTAAAGTATTTTATTTCTCCTTCACTTATGAAGCTTAGTTTGGCTGGATATGAAATTCTGGGTTGAAAATTCTTTTCTTTAAGAATGTTGAATATTGGCTCCCACTCTCTTCTGGCTTGTAGGGTTTCTGCCAAGAGATCCGCTGTTAGTCTGATGGGCTTCCCTTTGAGGGTAACCCGACCTTTCTCTCTGGCTGCCCTTAACATTTTTTCCTTCATTTCAACTTTGGTGAATCTGACAATTATGTGTCTTGGAGTTGCTCTTCTCAAGGAGTATCTTTGTGGCATTCTCTGTATTTCCTGAATCTGAACGTTGGCCTGCCTTGCTAGATTGTGGAAGTTCTCCTGGATAATATCCTGCAGAGTGTTTTCCAACTTGGTTCCATTCTCCCCATCACTTTCAGGTACATCAATCAGATGTAGATTTGGTCTTTTCACATAGTCCCATGTTTCTTGGAGGCTTCGCTCGTTTCTTTTTATTCTTTTTTCTCTAAACTTTCCTTCTCACTTCATTTCATTCATTTCATCTTCCATTGCTGATACCCTTTCTTCCAGTTGATCGCATCGGCTCCTGAGTCTTCTGCATTCTTCACGTAGTTCTCGAGCCTTGGTTTTCAGCTCCATCAGCTCCTTTAAGCACTTCTCTGTATTGGTTATTCTAGTTATACATTCTTCTAAATTTTTTTCAAAGTTTTCAACTTCTTTGCCTTTGGTTTGAATGTCCTCCCGTAGCTCAGAGTAATTTGATCGTCTGAAGGCTTCTTCTCTCAGCTCGTCAGTCATTCTCCATCCAGCTTTGTTCCGTTGCTGGTGAGGAACTGCGTTCCTTTGGAGGAGGAGAGGCACTCTGCTTTTCAGAGTTTCCGGTGTTTCTGCTCTGTTTTTTCCCCATCTTTGTGGTTTTATCTCCTTTTGGTGTTTGATGATGGTGATGTACAGATGGGTTTTTGGTGTGGATGTCCTTTCTGTTTGTTAGTTTACCTTCTAACAGAGAGGACCCTCAGCTGCAGGTCTGTTGGAATACCCTGCCGTGTGAGGTGTCAGTGTGCCCCTGCTGGGGGGTGCCTCCCAGTTAGGCTGCCCGGGGGTCAGGGGTCAGGGACCCACTTGAGGAGGCAGTCTGCCCATTCTCAGATCTCCAGCTGCGTGCTGGGAGAACCACTGCTCTCTTCAAAGCTGTCAGACAGGGACATTTAAGTCTGCAGAGGTTACTGCTGTCTTTTTGTTTGTCTGTGCCCTGCCCCCAGAGGTGGAGCCTACAGAGGCAGGCAGGCCTCCTTGAGCTGTGGTGGGCTCCACCCAGTTCGAGCTTCCCGGCTGCTTTGTTTACCTAATCAAGCCTGGGCAATGGCGGGCGCCCCTCCCCCAGCCTCGCTGCCGCCTTGCAGTTTGATCTCAGACTGCTGTGCTAGCAATCAGCGAGACTCCGTGGGCGTAGGACCCTCCGAGCCAGGTGCCGGATATAATCTCGTGGTGCGCCGTTTTTTAAGCCCGTCGGAAAAGCGCAGTATTCGGGTGGGAGTGACCCGATTTTCCAGGTGCCGTCCGTCACCCCTTTCTTTGACTCAGAAAGGGAACTCCCTGACCCCTTCCCAAGTGAGGCAATGCCTCGCCCTGCTTCGGCTCGCGCACGGTGTGCTCACCCACTGACCTGCGCCCACTGTCTGGCACTCCCTAGTGAGATGAACCCGGTACCTCAGATGGAAATGCAGAAATCACCCGTCTTCTGCGTCGCTCACGCTTGGAGCTGTAGACCAGAGCTGTTCCTATTTGGCCATCTTGGCTCCTCCCCCCAGTTACCGAATTTTTAAAGTAGGAATATTAAAAGCTCTTCTGCCCACTCTATGGAGTGTTATTGGAGAGTTAAATTTTAAAAGTTCTGTATTTGCATGATCATTACTTAATTCCCCCTCAAACATAAAATGTTTGTTAATGATGTTACTACTTACAGGAAGTATAGATCAGTTGAATAGTCAAATTTTATAGAAGGTAGATTTAATCTTGTAAGATGGACTTTTATTTCTGAAATGAGTTTACATGTCCCTGAATTTTCTTTGACATGTGTATTAGTCTGTCTTCATGCTGCTGATAAAGACATATCTGTGACCGATTAATTCATAAAGAAAAAGAGGTTTAATGGACTCACAGTTCCATGGGCTGGGGAGGCCTCACAATCGTGGTGGAACACAAAAGCCATGTCTTACATGGTGGCAGGAGAGAGAGAATGAGAACCAAGTGAAAGAGGAAACCCCTTATAAAACCATCAGATCTCATTAGACTTATTCACTACCACAAGAATAGTATGTGGGAAACTGTTCCCATGATTCAATTATCTCCCACTGGGTCCCTCCCACAACACATGGGAATTACGGGAGCTACAATTCAAGATGAGATTTGGGTGAGGACATAGCCAAATGATATCAACACACATGTGTTTATATGAGACGTAACAAAGTCATGAGGCTAGTTTCTTTGTGAGTTTTAATTCTTTAATATGCTCATCCAATAAAGTCTCAATTGTTTAGTAGGTGTAGGGCTTGAGCATCCTGCCCAAGGATACTGGGGATACAAGGGGAAAGAAGGCGTGGCCCTATTTTTAAGAAGCTCACAGTCTAAAGTGAGCTGAACATGCAGAGACATATTACAGCAAGGTGAGGCTATCAGAGCCACGTGTACATAGAACTTCTGGGCACTCGGGGAAGTTGCCTCTCACTGCCACCCACTGCAGAGCCCTGATGAATCTTCATTTGGTGGCAGTGAGAGCACTTTTCTTTTCTTTTACTTTAAGTTCTAGGATACATATGCAGAACGTGCAGGATTGTTACATAGGTATACATGTGCCATGGTGGGTTGCTGCACTATCAACCTATCATCTAGGTTTTAAGCCCCGCAGGCATTAGATATTTGTCCTAATGCTCTCCCTCCCCTTGTCCCCCACCCCTGACAGGCCCCGGTGTGTGATATTCCCCTCCCCGTGTCCATGTGTTCTCATTGTTCAACTCCCACTTATGAGTGAGAACATGCGGTGTTTGGTTTTCTGTTCCTGTGTTAGTTTGCTGAGAGTGATGGTTTCCAGCTTTATCCATGTCCCTGCAAAGGACATGAATTCATTTTTTTATGGCTGCATAGTATTCCGTGGTGTATATGTGCCACATTTTCTTTATTCAGTCTATCATTGATGGGCATTTGGGTTGGTTCTAAGTCTTTGCTATTGTGAATAGTGCTACAATAAACATATGTGTGCGTGTGTCTTTATATTAGGATGATTTATAATCCTTTGGGTATATGCCCAGTAGTGGAATTGCTGGTTCAAATGGTATTCCTGGTTCTAGATCCTTGAGGAATTGCCACACTGTTTTCCACAATGGTTGAGCTAATTTACACTCTCCCCAACAGTGTAAAAGCGTTGCTACTTCTCCACATCCTCTCCAGCATCTGTTGTTTCCTGACTTTTTAATGGTCGCCATTCTAACTGGCATGAGATGGTATCTCATTGTGGTTTTGATTTGCATTTCTCTAATGACTAATGATGATGAACATTTTATTCATATGTTTGTTGGCCACGAGAGGACATTCTTTAAGGAGGTATCATTTGTCCTGGGTTTTGAAATGCAGTTAAGGGTTCCACAATTGGAATAGGGTCCATACTAAGAAGGGCATTCTAAGCAATGGGAACAGAGTGTATAGGCAATGTGGAGGAGGCCCGACACTAGCACACAATTTTGAAATTGTGGACTCAATATGTGCAAAAGACAATTGTGATCTGTCTCACTGGTTTTAATGAACATATGTTGTGGTTCGAAAAACTGAATTTGCTTGCTTTTACTAATATGAGTATCAGAAACATCTACTACAGGATGTTTACCAAATGAATCATTATCACAGTTCCTGCTGTGGTTGAATTTTTTGTTTTTAACCTCAAACCTTTAGAGTGAAAAGTGTCACTTATATTCCCACAGTTGACTCTTCAGTAATTGTTAAGAATATCATCTTTGGTAATTGTTAAGAATTTCATCTTTCACCTGGACTTCCCTCCAGTCTTTGATCCATATGTCACTTTGTTACTAGAGGTATCATGATGTAGCTTAGTCTTTTATTTATAAAATACAGATGATCCTGATGTTCCACTACCTAAAACATTCAGGGGCTCCCCATAGTCTACTGAAGTAAGTCTTATTGTGGCATGAAGAACATGAGCTGGCTCCAATAATTCTTTTCAACTTCCCTCCAAACTTATCACTTTCTACTTTCAAGCAGGTCCACCAAGCTTACACCATCACAAGTTGCAGACAGGGGCAGAGGGAAGAGGATGAGACCGTTGAGGTAATTAGGTAGGAATCAGATGATGGAGAATTGCAAGTGTTGTACTAAGAAGTCTTGGTTTTATTCTGCATTCATGATACTTCTCAAACATTTCATCTAAAGTGTTCCAAAGGGGTAAGAAGAATATCTGCCCTCCACTGTGGGTTTTGGGGGCATAGCCTGAAGCGGGCCATCACAAATGAAAAATGTATTTATAGTATCCCTTCATATTTTTTGGATTCTAATGTGTATTCTCCTACTCCTTTTAATGCTAGGACAATTTTTCAACTTATTGCTACCAAGTAGAATTGAATTTCAAAAACAAGATGTTATCCTGAGTTTTGAATTCCCCCAGCACATTACCAGGCCTCCTGAGCAATGTGTATTCCAAATTGAGAAGCACTTTTTGGTGATAGGGAACCACTGGTGGATTTTAAGATGGTGACAGCAGCAACAAACATATGACTAAATGATTCAAACTTACAAAAAGATAGATTAACATATTTAGGATTTGGAAAAGTCACTCTGATGACTCTGATGGTAGCCCTGGAAGAGGGATTAGAGGCATGAGAATAGAAGAGGAAGAATCAGCAGGTCAGAGTACCAGTTGGATGGCTAGAGAAGCTATCAAGGAAAATTTCCAGTTCTTTGTTTTGGTATTTGGGTAGCCAGTATTATTATTTATTGAGACAGATACAAGAAAAGAAGAAGGTTTTCAATTTTGAACATGAACGTTTGTGATGAATTTGGGACATACAGGTGAGACATTTGGTAGGAAGCTGTATATCAGGTTTGAAGAATGGGAGATAAGTTTATCTATCTATCTATCTATCTATCTATCTATCTATCTATCATCTACAACATTTTGGTATTAAAAGTCTGAAAGTGGAAATTAAAGCTATGGGAGTAGATGAAATTGCTAGGAAAGTAATATAGGATCAGAGAGAGAAATTGTTGCATGGAAAAATAAGACAGGTTTTAAAACAAAGCAGATCTAGTAGGAGGAAAATAAAGACCTGTGAAGGAATGTTAACATTGTAAATGAATTCAGAAACCTCCTAACAGATTTTCTCATTTGATAGATTAAAAAGTTGAGGCTTAAAAACAGGAAATGATTGCTCTGAGAACCTTGTTTTATTTTCTCATTTCTGGCTGAGAGTTCTTGCCATATTTTATTGATCTTATTTTATACATAAAATTTGTTGTTTTATGAACCTTGTATCCACTGTGGCACATAGCAAAGTGTTTCACTAAGGATAGTCACCTAATACAGTTTTTCAAAGAAAGACCTGAATTACTTAACCACTTACCTCTTGTAAATAAGAGGAGACAACAACTTAGTTTTGAACAGACAAAGTTAACATGGAAGACTATTACTAGAATTTTAAAAAATCATAGTAACTGTATGTTAAAGTATCAATGAAAAACTAAATTGATCGCATGGCAAAGCTGAGTTTCAGTAACTTTTCCCCAGACACTAGTAGAAGGGTTATTGTTGGTAATCAAAACTTCTTTCCTTGCACTTAAAGGTCTTTTTCTCAAGCCCTCTTCAATGTCAGTGTGCCAATTCTCTGGCTTTGACACGACACCCAAGTGTGCCTTCCCCAAATGCCTATGCTTCAACATCATTCCTAGAACTCTAGTTATATATATCAGAATAGACAGTCAACAATTTCAGATCGGCTTCTGTTATAAGTGGATACGTGCTGTTTTAAATGGATGACGTACTTGTGACAGGGCTACCTGGTACTAGGGTTTGATCAAATTCTGTTTGGGAGTTGCAGGATGAACTAGGAATAGCACATTCTTGTACTCAGAGTGTCAGAAGGTGGGTGGCTCCCATTGAAGACAGCCCATTTTCTACCCTACTTTTCTGTCTTTTAGGAAGGAAAAGCTAAAGTATTTAGAATGTTGCCTCGGCTTATTCCTCAGGCATAAAATGCAGTGGACTCAGTTATTTGCTCTTGTTTTTTGAGGAATTATTAGGTTGAATAAGGCAGCATTTGCCTTTTTAAAATACAGGGGAACCACTCTGTGCTTCTGAGAAAATAGAAAGTGGCCCCCTGCCAGCTTACTGGCTTGGTGGGTGGAAAAAATAACACAGACCAATGTGAGGAACACATCAACTCTCTCTCCTCCGACATGCACCCGTGATGCCTCTCCAGAAACACTGGACAGATGGCAAAGATCACCTCAGTGGCATTTCCATCAGAAATCCAAGTCTTTGTGCAGGAAGCCTCCAAGGAGAGAGGATCTCTGCACACTTATGCACGTGTGCATTTAGAAGTCAGAGGGCTGTGGCTGTGACTTGCCTCTGTGTGCGGCACGGATGAGAAAGCACATCTGACTCGATGCTAATGACAGTGGCTCATGGTGTTAAAAAAGATGAGGGAGGGTCAGAGGAGTTAATTACTTATGGTGCAAAATCTGAATGCTCAGAGGAATTAACTGGTATGCTGTAATTAATTTAAAAAGAGACTTTTAGTTGAAAAATATGATCATAATATAGACATCAGTAGTTTGAATTCCATCCATAGTTACTACATTCTGTGAAAACTATCTTATTGTACTAACAATGAATTTTGAAGCAGTAAGCTTCTTTTTTTTTGACCAGATTTCAAAGAAAATAAATTGAGGGTGCAGAAAAGACAAAGCAGAGAAAACAATATCTTTGATATCTTGTTTCTTACATTGCAGTCAAATGAATACCTGTATCACAAACGCTCTTGATGATGAAGATGGGTTCAGATTGTTTTGAACCAAAAAGACAATACAAGATGAAATAGTTTCCTTGTTTTTACAGATTTGATGGTGTGCAGGGGTGACATGGACTAAATAGCAGCATTTTGCTGTAATAATAACTCTTTGAAAAAAATACCAGCCACACATGGGCAATTTGGGGGGATCTTTGCTACTGCTAATTGAATTTTCCTCTTGAATCAGTTTTCTGGCACATATCCAGATGTACCAGCCCTGTGCATAGGTGAAGAAAGATGAAGGGCCCTAAGTATCCTACCTGATTTTCTTATCTCCGACAGGATACCTCATAGCACTTTCTCTTGTAATTCAACTCTGATAATTTACCTATGAAACCAAGGTGTAAGAAATTAGAGTTAGATCAAGTTATCTTTTTTTTAGTTATTTATTATTATTATTTTTTTGTAGAGGCTGGGGTATCACTATTTTGCGCGGACTGGTCTTGAACTCCTACCTTCAAGCGATCCTCCCACCAAGCGATCCTCCCACCTTGACCTCCCAAAGTGCTGGAATTACAGGCATGAGCCACTGCCTCCAGCCAGTCAAATTAGCATAAACAGATAGAATGGTTTTCATGTCTGTGAGATGTAACAGTGACCAAATTGAATGAATTAATGTTAAAGGAAGATATTTTGAATATTATGGTGGGAAGGGGAGAGGATCACGGAAGCTGATAAGTGATCTCCCAAGCACTGTGCAAAGGAATGGGGGCCAAAGGACTACAAGAATTCCAGTCCCAATGTGGCACTGGATGCCTTAAGCTATCTTAGACTAATGCTTTTATGAACTTAATTGAGGTAACTTCTTTTCCTCTCATGCGAAGCTCCTCAATCAACCTGCTTCTGATGTGGCTTTTTATATCAGGGAGGAGAGCTGGTTATGCTGCTTCAAATATTGGGGACTTTGCGACAGGCCTACATGAAGTTGTATTCTGGTTTTGTACATCCGTTTGTCAGTTTGATTCTTGTGAGTTTACACTGAGAGCTTGTGTTCACTCTCAGTACTCTGGAAGCATTCAGATTTTGAGCCTGAAATGGTGAGGGAGAAGATGCTATTGCTATAAGGAAACATGCAGGCAGCCAGCCAGTCTTTCTCTGCTGATGCTTGGATGCATTGTTGTTGGCCAAGATAAAGACTATTTGCACTTTTATTATAGCCACTTAGATTTCTCTGTTGTTTGGCAAAGGTGGAGACGTTGGTTCTAAAAGTAAGCTTCATATGTTTCCAGGAAGAATAAGGAGAGCTTAAAGAAACTAGGAGAAATAGCCTTCATCAACTAATACAATTTCAGCCAATGCTTAATCGTATGTGTATATACTAGATTTCACCTTGGGACATATTTGGGGAGTTATAGAACTTATCTCATCCAGTTTTCTTATAGTCAGCTGTTTAAACATGTGGTACAACAATCATAAAAGTGCCCACCATTAAGGGCTAACCTGATGTTTGTGGCTCACCCGAGACCAGTCCTATTGGCTGTGTGTTTCTCTCCAGCTCTGAGCCACGGGGAGGAAGCAGACACAAAGGAAGTGGAGCATCGGGTTTAACTGGGTTTGGAGTTTACCAAATGAGCATGCAAAGAGAGCAAACCACCGCAGAACCAAAGGTGTGAGCCAAGGAGCGCTTCTGATGATCAACCACGGATTTGAAGTGGGGAACAAGGGAAGGAGGGACGTGAGAAGGGTGGGGTACAGTGAAAACGTGTGGGAACAATGGACAGTCAGTCTTGGGAGGCTAAAGGATCGATAGAGGTGTGGTTCTAGAGGAGTGAATTGGAAAGATGGGAAGTAAGGGTGGGAAAGTAGGTTGGTTGAAATTGAGAAAATTTGTGGACCCTGGAGCCAGACAAACGTGAGTCCAAAACCAGTCTCTGACACTTGCTGTGTGATGATGCTAGTTGCTTCTTCTTTCTCTGCCTCAAGATTTTTTTTTTAATTTCTAAAATGGCAATAGTAATAACCACTTTATAAAAAAAAGCTACAAAGATCCAGTGTTGTAATGGATGTAAAGAACCTAGCACAGTGAATGGCAAATATTTGATACTTTTAGTAAATGTCAACTCTTGCATTTCTACTGCACAGTAAAGCGTTGAAAGCAGGAGCAACACACACACACACACACACACACACACACACACACGCACACCCTCAATGCCATAAATGTCTGCTGAAAAAGAATTCAGAGGTGGGCCCCGGTGCCTTGGGGGTATGCGAGTCCAGATCATGAGTTTGGATCACAAGCTTCTCAGGGATTCTCACAAACACCTTGGGTTCAGGATGGATTGAGATAGGGGTGGGTGGGTAGGAGGAGCATCAACACAGTATGTGAGAGCTGGGGAAAAATGACAAGGTTTCTTACTTTTAAAATTTGGTTTTCATTAATCATAATTCTGTTTGAGGGAAACCTATGGAACCTGAAAGTTCTGATAATGGTGTTTTTTAAAAATATGTAAGAAACGCTTTTGAAACAATGTGTTCTCTGCTGTTGTTTTGAGGAGTCCTTAATTGAGAAATGCTCTGTGGGGTCCTTGAAGAATTTTTTAATATATGAATATCATGAGGAGGCGTTTCTTCAGTTAGTCCCTGATGAGGTAAACAGAGTCAGTGGACACTTTCTGGAAGTTCCTGAGGCTGGGGGACAGGGCAGCAGGTGGGAACTCTGCCCTTGTGCTTTGATTTCAAGTTCTCTCTTTAGTAATCAGGTCACTCAACAGTCTCCCAACTTTGTAACCAAAATAGTCTTGCTGGAGATGCTCAATTTTAGGCTCAGTAATGAGACACATTGAGACATAATTATGACATACATCTGAGGTCCTCATTTTGGGAAGAGGAGTGAGGAGTCATTATGACAAGACAAAACAAAAGGGCCAAATGAATAGAAAACCAATCAATAAATGGATGGATACGTGGAAGGAGTCATACTTTGAGAGGGAAGATTGAGGAATTCAGGGTGGGAGTAGTTGTCAGGTAATGAAGACCAGGAGGACAAGAGTTATACACACAGAGAGCTATGTGCTTGAAGAAAAGGAGTAGATCCATTTCCTTCATGCTTTAGTTGGTAAAAAATGTTGATGGCAGGACTGTGAAATTATTCCACAGATATCTTGAAATCATGCAAAAGGTCTTTGAGGTCATCAGCAGGTAGGATGAGGACAAGAATTAACACCAGGTGAAAGGAGAAATGTGTGGAGAAAGGAACCCTGGAGAACTTAGGAGGAAAGGATGCTGAAGAAGAAGGGTATCAAAAAGAAAAAGGTTAGAACCATGAGACTATTGGAGGGAATGCTGGAGGCAGCCTTAGGGAAGGGTAGGGGCAGAGAAGGCCAGAGCTAGGCTTCTTGGTGAGGAAGCTTAACCCCGTTCCTGGTAAGAGATTCCAGCAATTCTGTGCTACATCTGTCAGGCACTCATTATATCGAACATGCCAATGACTGATGGTCTTATTAAATCAAACTTCAAAAAAAGATCAAGTCTGTTTAGGAAGATACCTAAGGAAAAAAAGGATCAAGGCTGCTATAAAAATGAACTCAGCATTGCATAGTTTTATATTTTTTTCTAACCATTACATGCATTAGTCGTCACCTCAAAAAAGCAGCAAAAAGATAGATGTGCCAAAAGTGGTAGAGGAAACGTGCCAACATTCAAAGAATAATTAATGAAAAGTGTTGCAGTTTTAACACAACAAATTAAAGTCAGTCCCAGTCTTCCCTAGTTCTTCTCAAGGGAGCCCAGGATCTCCATCCCCTGGATACAGCCATGCCTGCTGCCTGTCCTGACATTGCCCCAGGCTACAAGTTTAATGAAAGCTTCATTACCATAGTTCTGAGTCTGGTGTCTGTCATATCTGAGTAAATCACCCAGCTATAAATCTCGTGAACTCATTGTACTGAGTAATCTTCTTGGTAATCTTTTTTTTTTTTTTTTTTTGAGAGGGAGTCTAATTCTGTCACCCAGGCTGGAGTGTAGTGGTGCTATCTGAGCTCACTGCAACCTTCACCTCCTGGGTTCAAGCGATTCTCCTGCCCCAGCCTCTCAAGTAGCTGGGATTACAGGCATGCATCACTGCTTATTTTTTTATTTTTATTTTTGGTAGATACAAGATTTTACCATGTTGGGCAGGCTGGTCTTGAACTCCTGACCTCAAGTGATCTGCCCGCCTTGGCCTCCCAAAGTGCTGGGATTACAGGCATGAGCCACCACACCCAGCCAGTCTTCTGTGATTTTCTAATTTTCACTTTTATACTGAATGGGTTTTTACTTTTCAAAACTTCATTGTGGCTGGACCCCTGCATTCCACTGAGGTCTGATGTGCTAAGTTCCTGATGCACTTCCTGCTCCTTGCCACCTTACTCTCCTCCAGTATTAACATTCTCCCATCCTCCCTCATCTTCCTACCCTCCCCCACCAGGTGAGAAAGATGTGGCTCCCCAGTTGGCTGACTGGCGTTCAGAGATAGCTTCCTGATTCCCTACCACGGAGAAGTTGCTTGCAAGAGAAACCCAGCATTATAAACGAACTTTCAAAAGGCTCAGTTAGACAAGTTGGCTGTGACATGAGGGTTAATTAGGGAACTTGAAATGTAATATTCTTTCTGGCACAGAGGATTCTGTTGACCTCCAGGCTGTATGACTTAAGGCAGCAATGGACAGTTTCCAGACCCCACTTGCAAGTGGGCAGGGTCAGAGCTTCTAATTCTGCTAGGCTGAGTCAGTTATTGGTGCCTAGATGGGTGTGGCCAAGAACGCAGATGGCAGGTAATCATTAGGGGATGTTGGGATGGGTCTGGGACAGGCTGAACTTGACAGCTGTGGTTCTGATTCACAAGGGCAGGCACCACTTCCTCCAAGTCCCATGCAAGCCTCACCATCTTATACCATGTTGTTTGGTCGTGTGTGTTTATTTTTCTTTAGTTATCCCTTAGTTGTTAAGAAACTAGACATATAGATTATTGACCTAACGCTTGTTTACCCTAGAAAGGTTCTGGTTGCTGCACTTCACCTTGCCAAGGACCCTTAGGTGGGGCTGCCAGCCAAGTCAGCTGACTTTACCTGCTCCTCACACATTATGACTTAGGCTGTTGTCACTGCTGCAGGGCCTGCCACAGAAATGTGGTTAACTCTTGACCCCAGGCTTTGTTACAGGTATACCTCTTTCCTGCTGTTCTCAGATGCAGCCTTATGTGCAGCTTTTGGCTAGGACCCAACAGTCATCATAAAAGACTGACCCTATCACTGTCACTAACTGCCTCTACAACCTTCAGCATATCACAGCACCCAGATTCCATGTTCCTCATTGGGAAGAGCAGGTGGAGAGGGGTTGGCCACTAAAGATAACGAAACTAAAGCTGCCATAATTCTAAGAGATTTAACCATTACTGTCTATAGGCATTGAACTCAGTGGCTCTAAATCAAATTATTTATTATCCTTAATCGTGATTATATAAGGCAAATTCTGCCCTTTAAACTCTCTTAATGAAATAGAAATATTTAAAGACAACTACCAGCTCTGTTCTCTTCCTCCTTCCCATCTTCCCTTCTCTTCCCCATTCTTCCTTTTCTTCCTTCCCTTCTTCCTTTCTTTATTTCTCAATTTGAAACAAATAAGTTAGAAGTTCAAGTCACCTCTTTGCAGAGACAAATTATTCCAGCAAAAAACTAGAAATATCCGGTCTAGATTATCCCTATGTATAACTTATGTATTTAAAAGCCTTGGAATCCATCTATTATCTATCTGTTATCTATCTATCTATCTATCTATCTATCTATCTATCTATCTATCTACCTACCGATCTATCATCTATCTATCATCTTTAAACCCTTGGAATCCATCTATTAACTGTCATCTATCCACCCATTCATCATCTTATTTCTAGAGAAATATCTATGCTTTTAGAGTTTAATAAGATAAAGTTTTGATTAGCTATTATTTTAAAATAACGTTAATCTAAAGCAACATTTTTAAAAAGTATAGTCTTAACATTACCTACATAGAGGAACCTGAGATGTTTGCTAAAAGTACAGGAATCTGACTGCAGGCTGACAATCACTATTACCAACAAGACTGCGCACCCCTCCCCCCAACATTCTTAAGCACATCATATTCTGAGAAACCTGCATGTGAAGACTTTGAAACCACAATATATCATGCAATGTAAAGGACTATTTTGAAGTGGTAGCTAAGTGGTTGTGAGGGGTAAATATACCTCTGGGAGCCACCTCAAATCCCTTGTGGATATTAAAAGTATGAGTGAAATAAAAAGGGAATGTTATAAATAAATGAATATGTAAAAATATCTTTAAGTAGCTATGTATCAATTTATTAATTCTGATGTTGAATGCTCTGTCCTACTCATTCTTCAAAGAGATTAAAACCTCTTTCCCATTAAAACTTGCCAGCCTGTTAGAGCACATAGAGCTATCTATCTGCTAGAATAATAATACTTTTTCGAATTTACCAGTATTTTTCAAAATGTATTCCAAAGAACTCTAGTTCATGAACTATCTGTACTACCACCAAACAAACAAGCAAAGAGTGAGACACATTTGCAAAAGCCCAGCCTATATAAATTATGAAAACACTACAAATTATGTACCCAGTATGTGAGCTCCATAGTGCACATTAGCTTATTACAGATTATGAGAAGCCTTACAATATGAAACTTTTAATGTTTTTAAACCAGAATTTCTAAAACTTATTTGACCAGGGAGTCTTTTAAAAAATCATGTTTATCAATTTCTCTCTTTTCCTCTCTTTCTCTCCCTCAAAGCTGGTTGTGTATTTGTTTTCTATTTAATTATGTAAAGCCTTGAATTATCTTTTAATTATTGTTTAACCCTTCATGCATAATTATATGCATTCCATATATGTATATGTCATGCAGGATTGTGTGTTTTTATTTATTGAGTGGATTATTCTGTTTTTGCCTTTTAGTAGGGCTGTTGCTAAATGTCCACATAGTCTTTACTGATTGGAGTGGACTTTCTTGGTACCAATTAACTAGGATAAAACAGACCCTGAGACAGAAAATGAAAGTATGGATGGTAGGCTCTAGGTAAGCAAGAGATAACTCCATTCACCTTGGGTTTTGATATCTCTTATGCTTTTACATGATCATTGTTATAAGGATGATAACATTAATACTACTTATTGTGCAGTTATGGTCTGTGATGTGGCAAGTACTTGTTATTTCTTTTAATTCTGAAAACAACCCAATAAGGCAGGCATTATTAATGCAATTTTCAGAGGATTATAGATACTTACAGCTGAAATCTACACAGAAATATAGCAAAGCTGGGTTTTGAACTTATTTTTAACTGACCTCAAAGCCCATGATCACAACCATTCTGTCCATTGCCTGCTGAATCTAGAAATTCTCAACTGTGCTTCTAAGGTGGTAAAGTTTATAGGTAGCCTCTTCCGTGTGATGTGAGGCTCAGAGCTAGACAGGGAAGTGACTCCCCAAACAGAATAAATACATATATGGTCTAAATCACACCATCACATGCCATGGTTTGCGTATATGTGTGTGTGTGTTTGTGTGCGTGTGTGTGTGTTTATTTCTCTTTTGTTGTTTGTCCCTTAGTTATTAATAAACCTCGCTGAAATATGCAGGCTTTGCCTCAGCTGTGCTATGAATAAGTAAAGAAAAGGTGAGGTGGCCATAAATGGACCATAGAGCTCAAGAGGGAACAGTTCTTCTCACTTTGAATGGCTGCTGCTGTGATCATCAGCCAAGATTGACAGGAATTAGAAGAATGTTGGAGAAAAGATTGGTGCCTGCAAAGGTTGGCTGCCTGAGCTTTGATCAATACTCCTGTCTAATGTCTAGGATTTAGTTTTAGAAACTTAGCATTAAAAAATAATATATCTTCTGTAACAGATATTTAGTAAACTAATACTTTAAGGAAGGGACCATTTTTATTATTCATTTTAAGACCCCATAATGGTTAGCATGGTAACTTGTCCCAAGTAAGTGCTCCATAAATACTGGTTAATAAGAGAGACTGAGCCTGTCTTCAAGTTAAAGAAGGAGGGTGTTGGGTACAAAGACAAACTTCACTCAGCACATTGCATGTGCCAGAGTGCATTTTTAGGATTAATGAAGAAATATAACATCATTGTTTTTGATGTATACTCACTTGCTGAGGGTATATAGCCTAGTTAAGTTTTTAGTTGCTTATCAATTAAATGACATTTTGCCTTTTATGTGGTATCATTTAACGGCAGGCTACTAATCAGAATTTCATTGAGCTTTCAATTGCATGATGTAATGAGACCTAAAATGGATATAATTTCAGGAAGTTGTTTTACCAAATTATTTTTGACCTGAGAAGGATATCCACAAAACAGTTATTTGTAGCTTCTATTATATTGAATGGTTTCTACTTAATTAAAATTGTGTCTCTAGCCTAGAAATTATTTTCTAAGAAATGCTTTCTTGCTAAATAAGATTGTTATATATAGGAGAACTAACTCTATCTACTGACTGCTGCTGCTTACTGAGGAGACAAATATATTTCCATAAAATTCAAATAAAATGTTTTTAGATTCCAGTCAAATGCCATCATCTAATGAGATGACTGAGATGACATCTACTACCTTAAAGAAGTCAGGAATGAGGCCGGGCACGGTGGCTCACGCCTGTAATCCCAGCACTTTGGGAGGCTGAGGTGGGTGGATCACGAGGTCAAGAGATTGAGACCATCCTGGCTAACATGATGAAACCCTGTCTCTGCTAAAAATACAAAAAATTAGCCAGGCGTGGTGGCGGGCGCCTGTAGTCCCAGCTACTTGGGAGGCTGAGGCAGGAGAATGGCGTGAACCCAGGAGGCGGAGCTTGCAGTGAGGGGAGATCGTGCCACTGCACTCCAGCCTGGGTGACAGAGTGAGACTCTGTCTCAAAAAAAAAAAAAAAAAAAAAAGAAGTCAGGAATGAACTGCTTCAAGGCTAAGACATACTTGGCTCACATCTCTGATATCGGCTAACACTGGAATCAGCATGGCCCAGAGGATAAAAACAATAAACAACACAGACAGAACAAAATAGAACAAAACACATAACTGAAAATAAAGACAACTGAATTCCAGTCCCAGCTCAGCCACTGTTGTGCTTTGTGGGTCTTGTTCTTGTACATTTCAAATCAAGAAGATGGAACTTGTTCATCTCATTGTTGTGAAGATGAAAAGTTGAGTAACTTGTGGATCTGGGTGGGACTGTATTAGGGACTGGTACAGTAAAACAGTTAAAATGAAATGATCCACAGGAGACACTTCCATCAATAGGTAAGTTACAGTGGGTGGGATAATGAGCCCTTCAACCCACCAGCGAATCAGTAGGGTAAAGCTAGCACTTCAACACATTGGTGGTGGTGGTAGTGAGGGGGTGAGTTTATACAGCATTAAGCTTTTCTTTTATTAGTGGAAAACTCTGAGTAGAGCTTGTGTGTGTGTGTGTGTGTGTGTGTGTCTAAGATTTTCCTATCTGTTGCCACGCTGTTTTGGAAATGGCCTACTATTTGCAGACTCACTGTCATTCACTAGTCCCGATTTTAATCACTGTTTGATCTTATATTACACATGAAATGGTAGAAGAATAATTAAATTTTGTGTCACTGTCCCTGAAGACATATTTTCATATATTAATTGCTGATTAATCTTCTACTTTTTTTTGTTGTTGCAGTTGTTATTCCGTGACATCTTCTCTACTTAAGCAGCTAACCCATGAGGCATCCAAAACAGAGAGAAAAAACAGAGTGAACATTTTGCCTTATGGAATTGTCAAAAGTTGCAGTCGAAACACAGGCAAGATTTGGAAGAATCTGTAATGAGCCAGGGCCAGTTTTCGTAGTTATAGAGCCTAGGCTGGAGGAGGTACATGGGCTGGGGAAGGAGAGGGAATTAGAGATTGGCTGTTCCTGGAAACTCTCTGCCTGTACTCCATGGCCTGAGTCCCAGGACCTGGAAGCGGCTGAAAATCTGAGATACAGAAGAGACTGGTGCTGCCTTTCTGGGGAGGGCTTGGGAAAACAGCAAGTTCCCTGAATTTTTCCATGGCACAGGAGCAGATGAAATGTCATGATTGGTGTCCAGGCTAGTGGACTGAGTTAACTCCCGAGAGTCCCTGTACTCTCCAGCATGGCACGAGGAGAAGCAAACCATTTTCCTATGCAGCCATAGGAAAACGGTACAAACACGACACTGAAATTCAGCTGACCGCAAGAGCTTGATGGTCAGTGTGAGCCAGATGGAGCAGGAACATGTATGGATGGAAAACCCAGATCCAAAGTTCATCCCCCTCTCCCGCGGATGCTCCAGCACATTGCAAGGTTTCCCAGAAACTTAGAGGCAACCTTGGCACAAGGACATGATTTGTTGGAAATTAAGTTTTGTCACCTGGGGGACTGCGAGCTTGATACGGAAATTAATTCAGTTATATAATTATAAAAATGATGCGCTTTCTACACATCTGATTTTGTGAACCCAAATTAGTTTCCACAACGCAACTGTGTTAACATTTGCCAACCTCTGGGGCAACATTGGTTGTCTTTGTTGCTTTTTTCTAGAAGTTTTCAGCTCGAACTCATCTTTCCCTTTTTTATTTTCATTTCTAAATTCTGGTGAGTGGTGTTTTGATAAGTAGATATCAGCTATTTTCTGTCTTACTTGAAAAGTCTTCTCTGTATTAAATAACAAAGGTCACTTAGATAAATATCTTATCATTACCAGAGGGTAGGGAACTGCTTCTCCTATACATAACTTCTATTATCTTTCAATCCAGAAAAAAAAACGTGGCAGGAGGACAAGTTTTTGAATGTTATGAATCGTGATTTCTGTGTCTAAAATCTGCTCTTTTGTTAACACTAAGGGCAACTTCCTTCAAAGTGGTTCATCTTGGTCTATTACTCTGTGTGTGTGTGTGTGTGTGTGTGTGTGTGTGTGTGTGTGTGTGTAGTAAAACCAAAGTTTCCTATTATTTTTGAAGGTATTTGGCCCTGCTGGAAGACAGCTATGTATAAGTTGAACTTGGCAGAGAGAAAGGGAAACCGGATCTTACTCCCAGGCCTCCTGTCACCAGCTGTGTGACTTTGCTGAAGTCATTTCTTTCGCCTAAGTCTCAGTTCCAATACCTATAAAGTGAGTGTTCTGCCCGTGTGTGTTTTAGGTCTTTATTAATGTTGAAATGTCCTGACTTTATGGTTCTCATTCACTGTGATGTGGTAACCAAAACAAGCAGAGATTAATAACTAGGACTCAATAATGTAAAACACTAAAAATTATATTTTTGCAAATTTTTGTAAACGTGGGATCATATCTCTCTCAGTGACAGTATTGGTGTGATCCATTACTGTACATTTAGTGGATAAACAGAATGTAACTAAGAAGTGTTATCTTTGTTATCAGGGGAACGTGGAGTTGGATGTGTATGATGGGGACGGGCAGTTAATTCATAGGTTGAACACTCAACGAGGGAATATCTCTTTATCACTATCTCCAAAGACTCCCCACTCTTCCTCAATTTGCTTAGTAACTCACTGCTCAGACTGGGTTTCCCCAGAAGCAGACTATGAGACCAGGATTTGATGCAAGCAGTTTTTTTGGAGTTGATCCCAGAAAGGCTAAGAGAGTAGAGAAGTAATACAGAGAAGTGAAGAAAGCTAATAGAAGGTCCCGGTGCTCTCTCCTGAAAGAGAGCGCTGGAAGACTGAGTAGAACATGCCCCAGAGTTGTCCCCCTCTGCTGGGGCAAGAGAACTAGGGTACTGATCAGCTAATTTCTGTGCTTCACTGGTTAAGGGCATTAACCTCCCCAAACTTCTGGCCTGTGCCCCAGATAGACCAGGCATGCTTCTGTGGCCAGAGAAAGCCCGAGGATGGAGAGTCACAGATGCTTGTGGTAGGTAGCAGGTGGTGTGTATGGAAATGGGAATGGGATGCCAAGGGGATTTGGGCAGGGCACCAAGCATCTGCCGCATTACCCTAATCCGGGCAATAACACTCACAGTATCCCAGGGATTCCCCTTCTAGCCTCGAATTCCTCTTATTCTCATTTATTTTGTATTTACCTTCTAGACCATAGTTTCTCAGATAGTAAAGGTTCTACTGATTTTCCTCATCTCTCTGCAACCTCCTTTCCTGCTTAGCTTCTCTTCCATGGTCAAGCCAATACACACAGAATTTTGCCTTCCATTCTTCACTTAGGTGTTTCTTCCACTTGGAATCTGTTCCTCAGTCATTTTCACTAATCCATGTCCCTCCCAGTACACAGAATTTTTCACAGAAAACATAGTTAATCCTTTAAAAATATATTTAGATTGACTTGCATGCCCCTCTTAAGGTTTTTTCTTTCCAAATGCCTTTTTTAAAACCCCAATTTAAGAATTTCTTTAGCCAATACTACAACAATGCAGTCCTTGTTCTCCACTTCTTTCCTTTTATCTACTCAATGTTATTAATCTTTTTAGTGTAAACATCAGTAACTCAAGCGAGCCTTTTCTGATCCCCATAATTAGGATGAGTTTTTGTGTTGCCTACTCCAAAAGGTCTGTCCTTTTTAATGCTCACCACACTTGAGGTTTCTGTTCACACTTCAAAGGCTGTGAGGCCCGATACCATGATTTTGCTGCACTCCTAGACCTGGCCTACTGGTACATAGTAGGCATTGATAAAAATTTGCTGGAGCATTGCATAAATAAACTATGCCATTTGGGGCTGATTAACATTTTAACGAATAATTGATTTTACTTCTTCTAAGCATTTTTCTAGTGAATTTATAAATATATTAAAGGTGGAGGCTGTTTCTTTTGTGTCCCCTCTGGAGTGCTATATACAATGTACTTCATACAGTAGGAGCTTCAAAATGTTGGTAAACTGAATACACACACACTCACACACACACACATGCACACACAGAGGTAACTGCAAAGTCTCAGAGTATGTGCTTTGGTAAGAGGTTACTTGGACCATTGGAGCATGCTGTTCTCTCTCATGTGACACATAGCAACAATTCAAATAGAGTAAATCGGGCAGGATACAATGGCTTATACCTCGAATCCCAGTACTTTGGGAGGCTGAGGCAGAAGAATCGTTTGAGGCCAGGAGTTAGAGACCAGCCTGGACAACCTAGCAAGACACTATTTCTCCAAAAAGCAGAAACATTAGCTGGGTGTGGTGGTGCACCTGTAGTCCTAGCTACTTGGGAGACTGAGGTGGGAGGATCGCCTGAGTCCAGGAGTTCGAGGTTATAGTGAGCTATGATTGCCCCACTGCACTCCAGCCTGGGTGACAGAGTGAAACACTGTTTCTAAAATAAAATAAAATAAAATAAAATAAAATAAAATGAGTGAATTAATTGCTGGAGAGGTACTAAGTAATAAAATTGGGCTTCAAATGGAAAAGCAATAAAAAAAATAGGTCCTGTGATTTGGAAGAGTAATGAAGGTGCTGAAAATAGACACTAATTGTAAATGTGTAGGAATGCTAGGAAAAATACAAATTTGGGGATATGTGTGCTAATTGGTGTTAATAACAAACATACAAAGAAAAACAAATTGGGTTAAAGAATAAAAAGAAGCACAAGATTTGCTGTCATTAATTTTGAAGAAAAATGTAGGTGAGAAAAAATGAAAAAAGCAAACTAAATATTTTGAAAACAAAGAAGTTCATCAGCTTAAGGATACACTGGACTTTGGGAACTTGGAAGCAAGAGTGTGAGGGGGGTGAGGTAAAAAAGACTACACATTGGGTACGGTGCTCAGGTGATGGGTGCACCAAAATCTCAGAAATCACCACTAAAGAACTTATCCGTGTAACCAAACACCAGCTGTTCTCCGAAAACTATTGAAATTTTAAAAAAATTTAAAAAGAGATCAATATGTATTAAAATAGCAGTGACACTTTTGAGAAGACCTAGTGGTTAACAGAATAATATCAATAATCACCCAAAGAAAACTATTCCGAAATGTGTTGTGTTTCCCTGGTATAAATATAATTAGAGAATAAGCGGAATAGAAGAAAATTATCTTCACATCTATATATTTTACCTGTTTATGGTTGCAATTTCCATAATATATACGCAGAATTTTTTCTAAACAGAAGCATGAAAATAAAAAAATATTTCAAAATAAAAGTGCTTCGGTGGAAGCATTAGATAGAGTATGATAGGAAATTTCATTTTCCCATTCTATTCAAACCAAATTGGATAAAAGCCTGCTAGCTTTTCTTGAATGTTATCTCAAAAAAAGAAAAGATAAAAAAAGTTTGTGATAAAGTAACAGGCTACATAGGCCATCTTTGAACAACATATAAAGACCGTATATAAACACATACACAACAGATATATATGATTTAGATTTTAGTGTCTTTTAACATTTTCTACAGACATTTCAAATATTATATATGTATACACAAATATTAATAAGGATACAGAAATCTAGGTGTGCCTGATTTTACGTTTCTTTGGGCAGCATGGATTTGCTATGAAGCCATTTGTCTCTAAACTATCTTTCTGAAAAAATATGCACATGCAGACACAAACGTGTGTGTGGTAGTACACTGGTAAACTCTGTACTTGCCAAATGTTCTTGTATGCTGTTAGCCAGTCAGAGCTTCATGACCAAATGAACATGCTCATCCATTGAGCAAGAACCCACCATGCTGCAAATTCTCACCTTCAGAGAGTGCTGTGCTGTGCTGTCCCAAGCTGAGTGTGCTCCTCAGTGTGTGTGGCTCACTGCACTGGGGCCTCTCTTTTTGCCATGTGTTTTGTGGTCTGGTCTACAATTTTGAAAGACTGTGGCTTCCAGAAGTGGTGTAAATAATCAACTTGCAATAAAACACAGGTAGAGTATCATGGCTGATGGTAAAATGCATGTTTAATATTGACTTGAGGTATTTTCAGAGAAATGATCAAGTAGAATTGAACAAATGAGAGGCAATTAGAAGTGTTGTTGATCTTCAACACTGTGAAAGGCACCACTCATAATTGTAGCTGTAGGAGGTTGGATCAATATTTTGTGAATGATGGCTGGAAGAACCTGTAGCCTGAGACATTATAGCTTCATGAGATTTGAAGAAAGCACAAGAGCGATTGTAAATTTTAAATGCTAAGAAAGAATAGCTGTCCCTCAGTATCCATGAGCAATTAGTTCAAGGACCTTCTCTGGATACCAAAATCTGAGGATGCTCAGGTCCCTGATATAAAATGGAGTGGTACTTGCATATAGTCTATGCCCATCCTGTTGTATACTTTAAATCATCTATAGATTACCTGTAATACCTAATGAAATGTAAATGCTGTGTAAACAATAGAACTGTTATGCTGTATTGTTTAGGGAGTAAGGACAAGAAGAAAAGACTGTACATGTCCACTACAAACACAATTTTTTTTTGATCCACAGTTGGTTCAATCCCTGAATGTGGAACCCACAGATGTAGAGGATCAACTGTATTTCCAGAGAAGACTTGCATGATCCCGACTCAGTTAGGACCTCAGGAAGGCAATGTCTCAGAATAATAGTATATATATATATGTGTATATATGTACGTATATATATATATGTACACATATATATATATGTATATATCTCACAGAGTCCCAAATGTTATTGACAAATATGCATTCGTAATTTTTTACCTGGTTCTTAGTCAGTGTGCTTAATTCTCAATATTTTTAAAAGGTTGAAAATACAGCTGAAAGTAAAATCAAATTCAGTAAAAACACCAAATGTCAGCCTCAGAGCTAAATACTTTCTAACAGCTCCAAGACATAAAAAGAAAGGAATATTCAAATTGATGAACATTATTAAAGACAAGGACATTTTCATTTATAAAAGAGAGAAAGTATTTAAAGTAAGTAAGTTCTTTATACTTCTAACTAAAATGCTTCTCATGTCTAACTCTTATAGCTATGTAAAAAATAATGTAATGCTCCTTGTACACATCTTTTTACTTATAGTAGCCTTGAGAAAAATTACACATAGGTAGTTTAACTTGCTCAAACCCATCAGAAATTAAGGGAAATTGAAGAAAACATTATTAAGGATTTTATTCACATTTAAGTTGCTATTGTATGCAGCAAGAGATTAAAGGAACCATAAGATAAAGACTCTGACTCTATGACTATATGCCCCAGTAGAAGAGCATATAGAATTGGGTTTGAGATCATTGCTTTTTAAAGTATTTGTCAGCTCACGTTTGACACTCAACCTGTTACTCTCATCCAGTAATATGGTACTAATATTTATCTGTTTATAGCCTCCTCCACACTTCTAGTGAGTTACTGAGTTTAATTTTCTCTTCTCATTCAGAGCAAGCTAATGGGAGTAAAGGATGAATAGAAGTTCCCTCTGTCACTGAGGCAGGAGAATCGTTTGAACCCAGGAGGTGGAGGTTGCAGTGAGCTGAAATCACGCCACTGCACTCCAGCCTGGCGAGAGAGCGAGACTCCATCTCAAAAAGGAAAAAACAAATTCTCTCTGTCTATCCCATCCCCTCAGGTCTGGTCATATGACCCTATACTCAGCTAACACGATACTCCATGGATTCTTGACCATTTAAAAATCTTGTCCTTCAGGGCTTTTACTGATTTTGGAGTATACAATAAATATCCTTCAATTATTTTGGGTGCTTTATAGCCAGGTTTGTTTTTTTTCTAGGCAGCCACAATCTTGACTAATAGGAAAGTTGGTTCCAGGAGCAGATTATATACCAGATCTCAGGGAAAAGGAGGAAGTCTGGGATTGTGCCTGGCATAATTGGGGTTAAAAGCAGTGAAAATGCAGTTGTATCAGTGATCGAAGGATGACAGACTGCGGTAAGCAATGACAAAACGGTTAACTTTCCATTACTTGGAATCCAGTGCAAATTGAAGATCAGGCTTTGGGTATCAATTTGCTGATGTTGAATAACAGCTGAAAAAAATTAACTGGGTGTGTGAGGGGCTGCTGTTAGACACACTAAGTGGCTTGGATAAAAAAAGAATGACAAGCTCAAATATTAAATTCTTGGGTCACAAACTTAAGCTTAGGGAACTTTACCTGATGATGCTAGCAGAATATTTGGACTCTTACAGCTGTAGAGATGAGGTATCCAAAAAATAAATAAAAAGGGTAGTCTTGAGTTGCCAAGTTAACACATTACTTATCCCCTCTTCAGCTTCTTTGGTGAGAGTTAAAATATTAAATGGGACAGAGTGACATTCTGAATATTAAAATGGAGATATATGGGAGGATTTGAAGGACTTGAAATAGCCACAGAATCCAAATTCTTTAAGCTTCCTTAGCCAGTTGGTGCATTCAAAATAGCTCAGGTAAAAACCCTTTTCTTTGTTGGAAGAGGCAGTCCTTCCCACTCTTAAGTCAGTTCTCTTCAGATCCTAACCATCTTTCCCCCATTTTCATTTCAAACTGGTAACTGAATTTGGATTTCAGCATACTAATTTATGTTGTCAAACTTTGTGTAATAGTTTTATACAACAAAATAAATACACAAAATAAATATACTTAACAATTTGTATAATAAAATACCTAGGGGAGAATATGTCTTATTAAATTCCAAACATGCTCAACCAAAAAGTGAATAAATGTAGTCTTAGGTTAGTCTATTTTTTTTTCATATAGTGCAATTATCTGAATTCATAGAGAGGGCAAGCTACTTTTAATACAGGAAGCTGTATAGATTATTGATCATGCTAAAGAAAATTAAGATGCCATAAATTATTTACAATAGTGCCTAGAAAGAAATAAAATGACCGAATTTATAACATGAATCTCATCTACTTCCTAACTATGTTGCCTAAGTAGACATAGATGACCATCTTTTTACTAAGGCCTTGAGAAATACTTATGAGGGAACTACTAGTATCTACAAAAATGTGATTGTGGCTTCTCTTGTCAGTTGGGGATATTGATGGGAGGGACTAATATTAAAATAGTCTGCCTGATTACAGTGGAGATTGGAAAGATCCTATGATTGAGAAGGGCAGGTGCAGAAGTCAGGCACTTAACCTCCAGAACACTGATTTATTGATCATTGAGTCTATAGATCTGAGATATATGGGCAATCACAAAGTTCCTAATAAATTTGCGTAAAATCCCCATGTCTCAGGATAAAGCTTACCAAAGGAAAGACAGAGTCATTACTCTATTTCTAGACCTGTGGTCCTTTTCTGGTGTAAATATATTCTGAAGAAAAGAATATAAGTAGACCTTTCAGTTGTTTTAAGATAATGGCTCCCAAATTACACATGTCTGTTATAGAAGAATGGCACTGTGGTTCAATGGTCAGAGTAGAAATGTATGATGTTCAGGTGATAGAGTCTTGACCCAAGCCCATCTCACTGTAGGCATAGTGGGACCTACAGACACATCCTCTTCTTTTTCCCTTCATTTCCTGTGTGTTCTTGGAAAAGATACTCTAGGCAACTGGCTAAATACTCACATTTACTTCTTAACTCAGGAATAAGAGTTATTATGAAAGGAAAGAACAAGGATGGAAGTCCTGGATCTCACCTTCCTTACTAAAAGAAAAACCAAGAGCGGTAGGATATTCCCATAGAATCTGAGAGATTAGTGCTACCATCAATGACTGAAATGGTAGGTTGTGGTCATTTCTATCGCAGCTCCATTCAACTCTCCAATTAGGTTGATGGGGAAGACAGATGGGTCTTGGAGAATGAGTGTGGATTATCGTAAGCTTAATTAGGCGGTGCCTCCAAGTGCAGCTGCTGTTCCAGATGTTGTCTCCTCACTAACTCATATCAACAGAGCTCCTGGCAATCAGTCCAGGCTGCAGTGCAATCAACTCTACCTGGCAGCCCATATGATCCAGCGGATCCAATGAAGCTTGAAGAGTTTGTAGCAGATTGGGATGCTTCATGGAGCTCCAGTAGTAAATTCACAGCCAAGACCTCTAATATCATTTCAAAAATCAAAGTTATGACCTCTCCAGTAAGTAACTAGTCCTATTTTGAGAAACAACTCTTGAAATGCTACTGGACCTTGGTAGGACTAAATACCTGGCATTATGATCTGAATTTCCCATTATGAATGAGTCACAAGCTCATTCACCAAAAAATAAAGTGAGGAATCCACAGCAGTACTCCCTCAAGTGAAATGCACACATACCCATGCATCCACGTGCACATATACACACACACATATGCACAGGAATGGTTCCAAGCCAATCTTAAATGCACATGTTAAATTGCACAAGGAGGATTCTCATCTTCCTGGTATCATCCTGCTACCCTGCTGTTCTCTCTCAACCCCAATGGCCTCATGGAGGGATTCCTGTGACTAGTTAGTAGCCTGAGATGCCAAATAAATCAATAAATGGATAGATACATAGATAGACAGATAGCTCTTGGTTTACAGATGCTTCTTCCTGATTTCCTGGGGCCAGCACTGGTGGACTTATGGTAAATGATTGTACTTCTTAATTCAATGCTGGTCCTAAAGAGAAGTAATCCTGTTGTCTAATTTGCCTGGAAGAAGTCATAGATTGAGTTAAGTAATAACAAAAACCAGTGGACCAGTGGGTAATGATTAATAATTTGAGCAGGTAGTCAGAAGCTTAGAAGTAACAAGAATATTTTGGTAGAGGGTAGTGGATATCTTTTTCCATCCGAATGCTCTCAGAGTGGAAAAATATTAGTGTACCATTTGAATGCTTATCAAGAGTCTCTTAAGGTTCAGGATAGATGATAACTCACTCTCTAGATGTCAGTCAGCCTCCTCGCCCATTCTCCTCATACTTGCATAATGATCTCATGAATTATGTAGCAATGGTGATAGTGAAACCTACTGTGTTGGATTGAATGATGGTCCCCAAAAGATATGCCCACATCCTAATCCCCAGAATCTGTGAATATGACCTTATTTGAGAAAGAGTCTTTACAGGTCTAATAAAGTTAAGGAATTTGAGACAAGATCACCTGGATTTCCTGGGTAGCTTCTAAATCCATCGAAAAGTATCCTTATAAGAGACAGAACAATAGCCAAGATGTGGAAGCAAACTAAGTGTCCATCAACTGATGAATAGTGGTATATATACAGGATGGAATATTATTCAGCCACAAAAAAGAAAACTCTGTCATTCATGGCAACATGGATGAGCCTGGAGCTCATTATGTGAAGTGCAAAAAGCTAGGTACAGAAAGACAAATATTGCATGTTCTCACTCATACGTGGGAGCTTTAAAAGTTGATCTCATGGAGGTAGAGAGTAGAAGATGGCTACCACAGGCTGGAAAGTGTAGGGGGAAGGAGGGATGAAGAGAGGTTGGTTAATGGGTACAAAATTATGGTTATAGAGAAGAAATAGGTTCTAGTGTTAGCACCGTCAGGTGACTATGGTTAGCAATAATTTATTGTATAGTTAAAAATATCTAGAAGAGAAGATTTGGGATGTGTTCAATATGAAGAAATGATAAATGTTTTAGGTGATGGATACCCCAATTGCCCTGATTGATTGCTACATAGTATATGCATATATCAAAATATCACATGTACGTCCAAATGTGTACAATTATTATGATTAATTTTTAAAAAAAGAGGCAGTGGAGGAGAAGAGAGACACAGAGAAGGCCATGTGAAGATGGAGGCAGAGATTGGAGTTACGTAGTCAAAAGCCAAAGGATACCTGGGGTCACTAGAAGCTGAAAGAAGCAAGGAAGGAGATTCCCCTAGAGTCTTCAGGAGGAACAAGGTCCTACTGATGTCTTGATTCCGACTTCTGGACCCCGGAACTGTGAGAGAATGAATTTTTGTTGTTTTAAGCTACTGAGTTTGTGGCAATTTGTTACAACAGCCAAAGGGACAAATATACTAAGGAGAGACTTCTCTATATTATTTTGCTATCACTGTTGCTGAGGGCTCAATTTTTCCAGTAGAATTATTAGTCCATTTTTAGCTAAGGAGCTAGAACCTGGGTGGGACTTTTGGCAGGGTGATTACTTTTTTTAGTGGGACATCAAGTATTTGTGCCAACTGAAAAACACCTTAAGGATATGGACTGGATTTGTTTTTTCTGCCTATTATATTTCTAGAAGCACCGTTAATTATGGACTTAACAGATGCCTTTGGCTCATCAGAATATGTCGTCCAACATTTCTCTGGCCATGAAATTGTTATTTTGTGAGTGGAATCAGGTAATATGCTGCTGGTCATGGGATAATTGGTTTTATCATGTACCCTATCATCCCAAAGCAGCTCACTTACAGTATAATTCGGAGGCTCATTGGAGGATCTCTTACAGTTTCATTTAGGAGTTCTCCTTATGAGATTGGAACGCCTGTTCAGGAGAGCAGTATATGGAATGATTTCTCTCAGAGATAGATAATATGTGAGTCTGGAGAAGAAGGGTGATAGAAAATTTTATGCTTTTCAGGTTACAGCTCATAATGTGCCCTAGAAATTGTGCTAACTCCAAACACTTCTGGCTTAGAGGATTTAGTAAGCAAGAGATGAATGCATCCACCAGGCATTGTAACAAGTGTTCTTTTGAGTTGGAAGCTGAGACAGCTATTTGGTCTTTTTAGGTTCTTCACCATGAGTTGAGTATACTAAAAAGAGGGATTATAGTGCTGTCTGGGGTGATTAATCCTGACACTGAAGAAAAATAGAGTTGCTAGTTCACAGTGGAGGCAGAAAGGAGAATGGACAGAATCAACTGAGACAAAAGTGGGGCTGGGGAAGACCTTTGCATTGCCAAGTATAGCAATAAATTAAAAATGGCTTAAAGGTGACTTTAGTCATATACAGCAGGATCATCTAAGACTTAGAATTCTCAGGAATAAAGGTTTGGATTACCCCAGAGATAATGTTATTCAACCAGCTTTTGTGCCAGCTGATGGCAAAGGGGACATGAAATGAAGGAATGGGGAAGGCATATTCGTCTTCATGATTTTTCATAAACAAGAAGTGTAGTCACTTCTATATTATTTTACTTGCTCTGTCTCTCTCTCTCTCTTTGTATATAGTTACATATTTAACTAATCTACCTTTTATTTCCTGCTCATTTCATATAGAGCATACTGAGTTCACAGTATGCTCATATAGAGCACACCACTATTTCATATAGAGCATACTGAGTTCACAGGCTGAACAATATTTATGTGTGATGGTGGCAAAATTAGAGAAGAATAGATTGTGACTAAAGAGCCAAGACATGTATTTAGATTTGTATATAATGGGACTCTGGATGGTCTCCTTGTTGCAAGAGTAAAAAAAATGTGTTTTAATTATACACGATGATATCATTATATTTGGCAGAAACATATTTTTGAGAGAAGGATATATACAGATTTTAATTAGTGAAGGAGTTATAGTTTAGGGGTATTTGTTATATTCTTGCTGCCCAGGAGCTCAAGTTCCTATGTGATAGGAATTCTATTATTTCAAGCAAGATCCTTACTTTCACCTTAGAAGTCCACGTGGTATAAATTTTCATCTTTCTCATGAGCTAGTGTGTGTGTGCGTGGTCTAAATTTGGATAATGAGCCGCTCATGCCAGGGATTTTGAATATGGGAGAAGGGACACAAAGAATCTAGACAATATCTAGTCATTTTGAGGTGACATTAGTGTTGTTGGTATTCAGTGTACACAGTGCTATCTGCTGTTTGTGGTAATCTCAGTGGAGAGTTTCAGGGAAGTCTATGGAGGTGGCAGTTATGTCCTGAGACAACCATTCCAGTGGAGAGGTCTTAACTGTAATCCTGGTTCCTACTAATTTCCTGAGCCTGGTTCTTCAGTGTTGTATAACATAAAACTTGGTTGGCCTTTGTCCTGCTTACTAGGGGGAGCCTCTAAACCCTTGGAATTCTCTGAGAAATAGGAGTGTCTTTTTTTTCATGATGAGCCGTTCAGATCACACCTGATAGTGTATGCTAACAAGGTGATTCATGGCAGACTCCTAGGTCATTTATATTAATGAGATGACTCAGGATTGGGCTGGCCATGTCAAAAAGACCAGTCAGATGAATAGAGGGTTAGGGTTTTGCACGATATGGTATCAGCCCAACCTCCTAACCTCCAGTGAGGTAAAAGGAGCTGGAGATTTAGTTCTGTCATATGGCTGATGATTTAACCAATGATGCTACATAGAGAAACCTCAATAAAAGCTGTGGACATTGAAAGCCTGAGTGAACTTCCCTGATTGGTAATCACACATCAGTGTGCTACAGGCATGAAGCATACTGAGGACACGGAAGCTTTGTGTTTGGAAAACTTTGTGTTGGGACCTTGCAAACCTTGCCCATCAATATACATCTCTTCATTTAGCTGTATGGCTTTGTAACCTTTATAATAAAAAATTGATCATAACACTTTGCTGAGTTCTGTGAGTTGTTCTGTGAGCAAATTATTGAGTGTGTAGTGGGAATCTCCAAAACTGTAGCTGGTTGGGTAGATGTGCAGGTAGCCTGCGAACCCTGGAGCTTGGGGCTGGTATCTGAAGTCAGGGGAGTGTCATGGACTATGCACTTAATCTGTGAGATTTGACCTCACTCTGGGTAGTTAGGGTTAGACTTGCATTGGGTCTGGCTTTCCCATCAATTCTGTGAGCCACTTGATATTCCAGTAAATTCCCTTTTTGCTTAGGTTAGTTAGAACAGCAGTCCTCAACCCCCAGGCTGGTACCGGTTCATGGCCTGTTAGGAACTGGGCAGCACAGAAGGAGGTGAGCGGTGGGTGAGTGTGCATTACTGCCTGAGCTCCATCTCCTGTCAGATCAGCAGTGGCATTAGATTCTCATAAGAGCACAAACCCTATTGTGAGCTGCACATATGAAAAATCTAGGTTGAGCATTCCTTATGAGAATCTAACTAATGCCTGATGGTCTGAGGTGGAACAGTTTCATCCCGAAACCATCCCTCCCACCCCATCTGTGGAAAAATTGTCTTCCACAAAACCAGTCCCTGATGCCAAAAAGGTTTGGGACTGCTAAATTAGAGTAACTTCCTGTTGTCTGCAATCAACATAAAGCTTAAGGAGAAAAAGGGCAACTATGCTTAAGCATTAGTAGAAACTAAGAATAAGCCTTGGACATTAATATGAGGTCTCTAATCTCTTAATTTTCTCTCCTTCCTTAAGAAAACTTATGACCAATAGACAGTAAAAAAGTGAAAAATGGTAGGACCATTTTTATATCATAGCAGAAGACATTTGTAAGGCAGAAGAGCCTCTTAAAAAAAGAATGACTGTGTTGCATTTATAATACTTTAGTTTTTACTCCAAAGGAAAGTCACTTTCTCAATGATAAACACATCTTCCTAAAATATATTTGTTTATTAAACATTTCATATCCAGCTTTTTGCCAACTGTATCTATCAGTTAAAGATATATTGGACTACTAGCCACAGGAAACACTAAATACAGTGGCATAAAAAGGGATCAATTTTTCTCTCACATGACAAAAGTGTGAAGGTAGGCAAGTCAGGTATGGTATACACAATGTCATCAGAGATCCAGGCTTCTCTTTCCCTTCAAATGTTTGTCGTCTTCCTCATGATTTCAAGATGGCTCTTTGCCCCATGGGTATGGTGACCAGACTCTAGCTAGCAAGAAGGGTGAAGGGCAAGGGGCAAAGAACTCATGCCAGTGGAGTCAGCTCTTTATAAAAAACTTTCTGAAAACTCCTTCAGTGACTTGTATTTGCAATCTTATTGGGAAGAATTGCATTTATTGACCAGCCCTAGCTGCAAGGGAGTCTGATAACATAGTTTATTATTTATTTATTTATTTTTTGCTGTACATATTGCCATCATAAATAAAAATCAGGGTTGTAAAGAAAACTGGCACATTGTTTTCTTTAACTTCTAATGTGCTACTTATAATCACTCTTGTCAAATAAATTGCTGTCTAGTCTTGGACTTATACTTCTACCAATTTAACAGCTGATTTCAAGATTAATAGTCAATTTAGTAAGTATTTATATGTATAAAGGCTAAACATACATGTGGAATAAAGTTAAGACTCCCTTGATGTTCCTTTCTTGGAAATTCCTGTGATAGTCACTTTCTTGGATTGTCATTGAAGATCAAAGTTAAAATATCTGAGAGGATGGTATAGCAAAACTTAAAAATAATTGTATAGATTGAGAACCCGCAGTGCTACTGAGTCAAACTTAAATGTTACAAGTTGTATGATAGTTGTCATATTAAAGTCTTTGAGAAGAGAATATGGCTACACAAGAGGGCCTGAGATAAGACTTCAGACATTAGGTTTGAAGTTATGGAAAGGAGGATCAGTGTCAGGTGGTAACCCTTACCTAGGAGGGGACTAGGCCGAATGCCATGGAACATTAATAGAATACGATAACAAAGAGCTGAAAGAAACAAGAATAAATTCTTCATCCACTAGGGAGGCAGGGATAAAGGAAATTTTGAAAAGAAAATCTTAAATACTTAGAAGAAGGCTATATGTCTAGAAGGGAAAGTGAGTGATCTAAAGAATATTTTCAGGTTGGAGTTTAGGAAACTCAAGAAGTATCATTTTCCTGAAGCCAAGGAGGGGTCTGATTTGTAGACAGGAAAGACCTTGGTATGCTAGGTACCTGGTATTCTGAGTGAGATAAACCAGGTTGTGTCCAAGGAATAAAAGTAAAAGCTTAAAAAGAATAGACCAGCTGTAAAGGCAAGGACTTAAGGAGAAACTACATTGCTTTAAAATAAATTAAGCGAACTGGGTCAAATGGGCTGTGGAAACCACAAATGCCGTCTTCTTTTCCTTTTGGTAGGGGTGTGCTCTACTAGTGTCCTTTCAAATAGTGCTCATTTTAGTTTTTCCTTTCCTGCTCAGAAAAATCTAAACATAGAAATAATCGTGAAGAAGTCATTACAGAATTCCTTATTTTGTGGCATATAGTTATGATGCAACTACAGAAACAATGCCAGATTTTGTTTGTTTGAAATATGAGGATATTTGAAGTTTATTGAATGTGAAAATGTGATTCTTTAAGCTGTAAATAATAGAGTAATATCCCTTCTAATTTCCATATAAGCAATTTATATTCTTTTCTCCTTGGGCTCATTTTTTTCCTTTGGTAAGTGTATCTGTGCTGCCTTGAAAAATGATTAGAATTGACTTAATATTAATCTATTCCTGTAATAGTTTTTATATCCAGCTTTTTTTTTTTCTGGAGCATGTACAAATCTTTTTTCCATATTTGTGAAGTTTTCCCTTTATATTAGAACTTTGCAATGGTTGTGTGCAATTCTGTTATACTCTAATAGAATTGTGCTTAATATTTGCTGTAATCTTAGTCTGCAATACTCAGTAAAAATACCATAATAAAATTAATAATCATAATAAACCTGAATGAGTTATGCAAACTAGAAAGCTTGTTTCTACTGTAACTGAGAAGTGGACTTGGAATATTTTTGGCTTTTTAGAGAGTTGATAAATTGGTTTCAGACTCACAGCTTTCTGGGAAAAGCCAAGATCACCCAAAGGAGTTCAAATAGTACAAGGATTACATAATGCATGGCAGCTGGTGGGTTGAAGACAGTCTTCCACCCTAATTCTTACTGAGAAACCTATTTCATTTGGGTAATAAAGAATAATTCGAAGTATTATTTTAATGAGATGAAGTGACAGTTACTCTACTATGAACCCATGCCACACAGTGCACAAATGCAGTGATCAAACATCATAGTGTAATTAAAAATAGAAGACTGGCACATGAACTTAAGACACCAAACTCTGCCTCTTGAGACATGCACTGAAAATCATCTTAATTTGATAAAAATCTATTCTGCAGGAAAATCTTCCAGGGAATGTGATTATACCACTTCCCTCTTCACTCAATACCAATGTTTACAAATCTTCTGGTAAGGAAATACTTTTCTTATATTTAACCTAAATCCCTATGTTGAAGCTTAAGCCCACTACTTCCTCTCCTAGCCTTAGTGAAGATGCAATACAGCTGCCACTTCCAGATGGCACTTAAAAAAAAGACCTAAGGCTTATTTACATATAATCAGCTCATATGTCTCCTCTCTCTGTCCTCATCAACAAGAGAAAAATATTGCAGTGCTTCTTCTTACATTACTTAGTACCTCTAAGATTGCACATTACCATTTTATTATATTTTGTAGTTAAATCTTTCCACCTGTTCCTAATTATTTCCTTACGACCAATTTTCAGAAGTGAAATTCCTGGGTCAAAAGGTAAGCATATTTTAAATATTTTTACTCATATTGCCAACTTACTCTTGACCAAGATTTTACTTATTTATGTATCTGGTGGCTGTGTGGGGAAAAAGAAAGAAGACTCTTTCTTCTCACTCATGCCAATATTGTATATTACCATTCTTTTTTCTTTGCTAGTTTGGCGGCTCATTCCTTTATTTTTCACTTCTTTTTTTTTTTATAATTGAAGTTGAATATTTTTCATGCATGTTGGTGATCTGTCTTTATGTATGTGTAAGCATTTTCTTTTCCATTCCTTTACCCATTGTTACATTGTTATTCCTCTTACATGTCATAGTTTTTCATAGGAAATAAATTATACTTTGGCACATGTTACCAATATATTTCTCCCACTTCATCAATTTTTTAAATTCCATTTGTCATATTTGGATGTTTTAAATTTTAATGTGGTAAAATTTATTAATCAGCAATTTGTGAGTCTTGGTTAAGGAGCCTGTTTACACCCCAAGATTACAGACTCACTTATATTTTCTTTCTTAGTACTTTCATACTTTTAGTGAAGCAAGGCACTGAGAAGGTGACATTTGAGCAAAGATCTGAAGGAGACATGGAGAGAGCCATGTGAGGATTTTGGGGGAAATTGTTCAAAGCAAAGGGAACCACAAATATGAAAGCCTTGTAATTTGAACTTTTATGTGTTGTTTGCAGACCAGTAAGGAGGTCAGTGTGTGTGAGGCGGAGTGATTGGTGGGGCAGAGCAGTACAAAATGAAGTCAGGGAGAAAATATGTGTCACGTTATTTAGGCTTTTCAATGTCACTATGAATCCTTTACTCTGAGAGATACGGGGAACCATTGGAGGGTTTTAAGCAAATAAGTCATGTGACCTGACTTTCATCTTAACAGAACAATTCTATATTCTGTTATAGTCTAACTAGTTGCTTTCAAACTACATGTTGAATAATCAAATTTTTCCTAGAGATAGAAGCTTGCTTTTAAAAATGCAACTTTCATAAATTATTAAATTCTTATGTAGAGTTAATATATGTGTTGAATTTTCACTTTGCTTGCTTTAGTCTCCAGAATTTTTCTTGCATAAATACAGTATGGTTTAATTATTGTATCTTAAAATATATTTAAAATGTAGTTGGACAGATTCCTTGTTACTACTTTTTTATCAAAACTTTCCTGCCTCTTTTTGGGTATTTTTGTTTGTATATAACCTTTTTTTTTTTCTAGACACAGGGTCTCACTCCGTTGCCTGCAATCAGACTATAGGTGCACACCATTATGCCTTTCTTTCTTTCTTTCTTTCTTTCTTTCTTTCTTTCTTTCTTTCTTTCTTTCTTTCTTCATTTGCTCTATTACTTTTATTTATTTCTTATTTTTACTTTACTTTAAGTCCTGGGATATATATATGTGCAGAACGTGCAGGTTTCTTACATAGGCATACATATGCCGTGGTGGTTTGCTGCACCCATCAACCCGTCATCTAGGTTTTAAGCCCCGCATGGATTAAGTATTTGTCCTAATGCTCTCCCTCCCCTTGCTCCCTACTCCCCAACAGGCCCCAGTGTGTGATGTTCCCCTCCCTGTGTCCATGTGTTCTCATTGTTCAACTCCCACTTATGAGTAAGAACATGTGGTGTTTGGTTTTCTGTTCCTGTGTTAGTTTGCTGAGAATGATATGCCTGGCTAATTTCTAAATTTTTTGTAGAGATGGGTTCTCACTATGTTGTACAGGCTGATCTTCAACTCCTGGCCTCAAGCAATCCTTCTACCTTGGCCTCCCAAAGTCATATAAATTGTAATATGATCAAATTTTAAAAATTCCATTCACTTTGGGGGTTTGGATAAATTATGCACATTATTTTGAACAGGAATTGAAATATATACTATACCATCTTCCAGTAATGAAGCCTTATTTATTTAGTAAAGTTTCACAATTTACCACATCTAAATTTTGCACATTTCTTCTTATTTTATAAGTTTATTCTGTGGTTTGAATATACCTTAATATTTATCTTAACCTGATTTCAGCATTATAAAAAGTAAGTTGTCTTCCTAATAAGCCTTCCTACAAATGACTTGTGTTTTTCTACACAGGATACAGGACAGGCAACTCTTCATCTTATTTAACCCAGTTTGTTTGACTCAGCCAAACCCATCTGTCAGGCTACCCCGTTTTCATTATCTTCCAGTTCTCTTCTCCATACTTGAACCTAGTCTTTTGTTCTCATGGTTTTACCTTTAACTCCTGCTTTCAGAGTGAGCTGATTATCTTTTGCTTGCAATAGATGATTGGAGAAGCGAAGTTCTTTCAGGTCTAGAAAATAAAGTGACTCTATAAACTTCAGGTACCCACTGCTGCCCATTGATTTAGCAGGATCCTCTGGACAATGCCCATGGCAGTGCCCTTGATGGGCCTCTGGTATGTTTCTTGGTCTACTCTCCTCAAATCAGCTTCATCTGTTTCTGTCTTGGGATCTGCCAATAGCCTGATGGCCTTGGCCTTTCAAATCTCATTCAATCTCATTCTGGTTCTCCTCTTGCTCTCTATTCTCTTTTACTATCAAATGATTATATTATACATGTCTTCACATTGCCATCTGCAGTGTAGCTATTGCTTTCGTTTCTGGAGGCTACTGGATCACCTCATCTCTGCACTTTCTCTTCTGCTCCTATATCTTTCTTGAATTTGTTGGTCTAAATAGGTACCTGGTGGAATGCACATGGCCCATATCATGTTTGACCATGTTTGTGAAGTCTTCTTGACCTGCCCAACAGGATGTGGTTCCTCCCTCATTCAGACACTTGTAAATCTCTTTATGTCTTCCCTGGTAGTCACGGTATTCCCTTCTGTATTATTCAGTAAGTGTTTAATGCCATGTGCCAGTTAATAGACTAGATACTGAGAATACAAAAATGAATAAGACAGAGTAGCTGCCATCAGGGATACCAGAGTGGGCAGAGAGGCATGTGAAAATAACTGTTAGTATTATATGGAAATAAACATGGCTCAGGGGTGGTAATCATAAAGCAATTATAGATTATTTCCCAGAGCCTCTTACAATGAATTCTATAGGGCTATTCCTTCCCCTTTCCCTGGATGAAAACTTAGGCAGGAGCTGTGACTTAAAAAATTTGTTCTTAGGGCACAAAGCTCTCTCTCTCAATTTAATAATTAGAATGTCCTGTCCCATGGGATGTCACAAGGTCAGTCTTGCTGTCCAGTTGAGGCATCTCCCATAGGTGCTCAGACACATTTCAGGTTGGAAGCCTGAGCCCAAAGGATGGAGAGTAGTTGGCTTCTTCCACTCTGCCAAGCACATCTACCCTTCCACATGCTCCTATTAGTGAAATTTTCTTTTCCCTTCAGGGTTAGAGCTGATGGAGACAAGGGTAGGAGGAGAGATAGGTTGGGGCAAGCTGTATCTTACATGCCTGGTAGTATTGTGGGTTGGGTGGTGCTGTTCTCTGGTCCTGATGTGTGTTTAATCTGGACGTGTTCTCTTACAGGTGCTCTCACGAGTTCTTTGAGACGTCCACCACCTCTGGCTTCCCAACTTTCCCAGCATCCCCTCCCTTGCCCCAACCAATTTCTGATGATTTCTATTTCTATTTGGGCTGATTATTTCCTGCTACCTCAGCCCTAGGAATCTGGTGACAGCTGCCAGTTTATCTCTGGTGAGGTCTATTCCTACTTCAGGTAGCTTTCTGGATCAGGATGTAAGATGACCAGAAACAACAGCTTTTTCACTTATTAGGCCATATCTGGCCCACTGGAAACTGTCATGTGTTCATCACCGACATGGCCCTCTCCTTATCTCCATCTAAATTCTTTGTCTACATACTGATCCCAATTCAGCAACAACCCTCTTTCCTTCTTCCACAAGGGAATCTGTCAGCCTAGGTTTTGCATTTTAGGTTTTCCAAGCTAGAATCAAGGCACCAGTCCACAGTATCCTCCAAACAGCCAAGGACACATATTAAATCCTTGTGGTTGTTCCTTAAAAACCCCCTCTTTTGACTTGAGGCAGAGAATGAGGACCACATTGTGCTCCAATAGCTGTCTCCAAAAATCCTCCTCAATCTCCACCCGCTGCCTTTTCTCACCTCTTCCTAACTTTTTAAAGGAGGGCTATTATCTCAGAAGCTGCAAAATTAATTTTCTGCCATGGGCTATTTTTCAAATCTCATTTTGAAATGTAGCATCTATTAGTTTCAGGCCTCAGCCAAAACAGAGAAAAGATCTCATTTTAATATCCAGTTATAGTGTCACTGTTAAGAACACTAATTAAGGAACTGTTAAGGAATGTTGATTCTCTGGCTCCTCTTATTCAATAAGAAGATACCCCACCACTTTCCATGGTGGGGAGATGACTTTGGCTACTTTTGCCAGGAAGAGGTAATACATCTTTTCCCATGGTTACCCAAGAAGCTCTGGCAGTATCAACTCTAGTGAAACTGGAGACAGCCCGTATCCTTTGACTACATCCATGTACTAGTGGGTCATATTACTCTGCCCAAACAGGTTCTAGACTCATTCTTTCCCTCTTGGACATACCTGTGCTTAAAATCCCTTGGGGGAGAGTCTCTTCCATCACAGCACTGGGATATTAAACCATAATGGGACGTAGGAAGCCCCACTGTGCACTTTAATTTAGTTGATGCTAGACAGCTCTTTCTAAAAGTAATGCATTTGGCTCTGATCTTTGTACTTAGACTCTTGGGCTTCTATCCTGAATGTAAAATATTTTACATTCTGACTTCTATGACTTCCACCCTAAATGGAAGAAATGTTATGTAACTCCCCAAAACTAACCATGCATATTGGTAAAGTGTGGTTTAACTTTTGGTGGGTAAGAAAATTTTTTTTTTCTGCACAACAATTTAGTATCTCTCACAATGGTTTGAAAGAAACAGAAATTTTTGTTGATTTTTTTTTAGTCATAAGTGCTCTTTGAGGAATATATTAAGGGCTAAACTTAATTCAGCACAGTAAAGTGTTGAACTGAATCAGCACGTTAAGCACAGTAATGGGAACATCAGTTCTGTAACCAGTGAACAAAATGGTAAAACACATGTCAGTTTTGGAGTTTAGCTTGAACAAAAACCATGTGGTACAGGAAAACACATCAGGTGGTTGTCTCATAGTGGACTCAATAGAAAAAGAGCACGGAGTACATAATGGACATTGTCAAGTGTTGTTAAACTAGTTTGATTTGAGATTTTAAGGACCCTCAAGTTCCATGTTGAAAAGTTTTGACTTATTCTCATGGTTAAAGGGGATCTAAGTCTTGGGCAAATTTATGAGAGAAGGCGAAAGTCTCTAAGAGCAGAGGGATGCACAAGAATGTTATCTTAAGCACAGAGGACCAGAAGTGTTGAATAACTTTGATCTGGACAATGGGACAAGGAAGAGATTTTAGTAATATTTCTTGTTAGCAGCCTCTGTAGCATATCCTTAGGGTTGCAAGTGGGCTTACAAACCTTCCTTTTAAAATTTATCCTGAGTGCTTGGTGGGCATATTAATAATTGTTATCATCTATTAAATTCTATTGTCACATAAATAATTACCAATCCTCACAACAATGCTGCAAGCCAGTCTCATATCTCCTTTACACATTAGCACACAGTTGCTCAGAGAAGTTAAGAAACATGTCCAAGTTTCCAAAAGCATGACTGCAACCTGATATGGTCTAATGATCTTTTTGGGTAGAGTGTAATGACCAGTTTTGTCCTTGCTACACCCAATACAGAAGTCCCTGAAACCACTGGAAACAGGTTAAACAGTCTGTTCCTTAGACTTCTGATTAAAGGTGTGGTCAGGGAAGTGAGCTTGCCTTATTACCTGATTTACCCTTAAGCCATATAAAAATACACACTGGAAATTTACACATCTATACACAGATTGTTTCTCATGGTGGTGAAAACTGTGCAACTTTGTCAGTAGTCAGGGAGGCTAATGAAAGAGACCCAATGGGGAAACGCATCTTGGGATCAAAACATGATCTCTGGTCACATTCTCTAGTTTTCTGCAAGTTGGTGGTAGAAAGTACCCTCGTGGTGTACCCTTGTGGATGGAGTCAGAACAGTGAAAGAACCTTTGGTTTTCCACCACCCTGTGAAAATCATAGCAAATACTGTTTTGTGAATTTTTCTATCTACCCTTTTCCCTAACAGATGACGAACTGTATGTAGAAACTACACCATACTCATCTTTTTTTTTCTTTTTTTTCTTTTTTTGCCAAGGACTGTGCCATAAAAACTGGCACAGAAAAAGGGAGGAAAACAAACTCAAGAACATACTAACCTTATCTGGAACCACAATCAGATAGCCACTACTTTTGATATGTCTGATACTCTCTCCCACAACTACTTTACAGTGGGGTGAAAACTATTTGTCATCCATTACTAATGGGTTCTTATGCTTCTCCTAGACTTATAACTCCCATGGTCTTGTATATAATATCTATACTTTGTTGTATTTTATTTTTCTGCACATTTTTCTTTCATCTTCCCCCTTTTAAATCTCATTTTAAAAAGAATGATTTTTAAAACTCTCTTCTCTATTTTTTTTAAAAAGTATTATCTTAAGACACCCACACACTATTTCTTACCACATTTCATGAGTTGTTCTGGTAGAAATTATACTTGCTGGGAATGTATTGGCCTTCCCTGCTGGGATGATGAAGTAGTTTTGCACTGACTGTCATCAGAGACAAAGGTGAAAGGTTATTCCTGTCCCTCTTTCCCGCAAAACCTTGAGGAGATAAGAATTAAGACTTAAAGAATGTTAAAGTATTTTGGTGTGATAAGTGTGGATGCAAGGCATTTAAAAATTAGATATGGCATGGAGTTATTAATCAAAGAAAATCAGTTCTTAGAGAAATAGGGATAAAGTAAGTACTAGGGTATATATTTTATTGTAAGGTACATTAATTGCTTTTAACTATGTCAAAGCTATAAATACATTTTAAAAATCAGTTAGAATCTAAGTTTAGAAACAGATACACATTTTCTTCTGTCAAGGTAATGGAATAAGGCTATAGAATTAATAACATCAAAATATGTACAAATTCAGTGGCTCACATAAATCATTTTTTGATCTATGTGCTTGGTTGCAAGACATTCTCCATTTTGGAAGATTGTTGCAATCTTCTCTGTGGGTATGGGGTGGATATTTTTCTTGCACAATAATTCAATATCTCTCACAATAGTTTGAAATAAATGGAAACTTTGTTGACATTTTCTTCAGGTAGATGTAAAATTGTTTCTACTCAACATTGCTAGCTTCTGTAAGGGAGATTTCCTTGGAAATTCTTATCGGAGAGGGCTCCCTTCTGCATTCACAAATAATATCCTCTTCCTCAGGAGCACCTTCAGAAGCACAGCTTAGCCCCCAGACACCAGGGATCATCTGAAAGTTCAGCTCAGTCAACCTTAGTAAGGTCAGTCAATTACCGGAGGAGTTTAGGGGAAGGTGGGAGTGGGACTTGCAATTTGACCATAGCCCTAGAAAGTATGACTCAGTTTCTAGTGGCAACAAGCTCCAGGCTCCTCTGTGGGGCAGCTTCATTATTAAATGTTAAAATAAAAGTGCTTTTCTGTGAAGGAGGGCATATTTTCCTTCCCAAATTCTAATTTAATATTCATCTTCAGAGCTCACAGCTTAGCAGAAAATTCAGTCTGAAGATTCTGCACACTTAAGCAGGTAGTATGTGATTAAGATGATGCCTTGCTTGCAAGACTTTTAAATCCAGTCCTCTTCCTTGCCACATACATGGTTTATGAATCTTGGTGATTGGATCTGTGTATTTCCTCTATGTTAATACCACCCACTATTTTCAGTGTTTTCTGTGGATTCACCCTGCAGGGGTGGGAACTAAGAGGGTGAAGCATGTTAATGGTCTGAAGTTCCCTAGGGCTATAGGGTGATGATGTTAAGATCTTTTCACACCAGCATGGTCTCAGTGTGATGGGGACGCACCTCCTGAGAGGCTGTGTGATGGAAATTCAGATCTATGGGTGACTGCACAACAGCATGTGCAGAAAAGGAAGTATGGAAATAATAACTTCAGGGAAGAAGAAAGAACAAACCAAGGAATAGAAATTTGAACCAAAGAACCAAAACTGAATAGAAAGGGTAATGAAATAGGGATGGGTCTCAGAGGTTGGGGACCTCTATTACGGTTTCAGTTCTATTAATGAATGCCATGTGACTTAGGGCAAGGCACTTAACTTCCGTGAGTCTCAGTTTCCCCCCCTGGTTATATACTGGCTATATGATTCATGAAGTATTTTATGATTCTAACCTCCTAGTGTTCTATTTTCTCTATGCTCATATTTTGATTTTCAATGCGTTGATAGATTTTATTGTAGCAAAACACAAATGTGTCTCAATTCTTTATGACATACTGTAATGATGTAGCAAGAATGTTAAAAAGTGTCCAAAAAAGACATAAAATTCACAATATTTCTCTACCTAAAAACGAACAATATGCACATGAGTTTCCAACCTACCAAATTGGAGAAACCAGAGGAAACGTAGACTGCAAACTGCACCGAAGAGTCTTTTCTGAGCAAATCATCTAAGCCAGTTTGAAAATGTCTTCCAAAAATTCAGACTATATTGTTTTAATACTTGCTATATATTTTCAACGTTTACTTCATGAATATTCTAATGCAAGTAAGATGCTTTCCTTTGATTACTAAAAATACTAGGAAGACATTAATAGCATAATCCAAAACTTCTGCAAAAATCCCATTTCTATTACATGCTGAGCCATAATTTGGAAAATAGTAAAACACATAAAAATGTGAATAAGTCCAATGGAATAACCCAAGAGTTTCATGTTAATAAAAGAGAAAAATCAATTCATCTAGACAGGGTATAAACTAAAGATACCTACTACATTCCATGCAGATACTCCTTTACAGGGATTTTGAGCTTTTCCTAATTAATGAAAGAGTAGGCACTAGTGGGCAGACCAAGCATTAGATTGGAAGTCAGGGGAATTGGGGCTGTATTTAGAATTTTTCATTCCTTACTCCATAACTTTCAGTACTCTCAGCCCTTGTGTCTCAGTTTCTACCTCTGTTAAAATGAGGATAATGATACTCACCTGACCGATGTGAGATTAAATTATGAACTCTTAAAGAATTAAACCCTATGCATTTCTAGAAAAAAGACATGATTATTACTATTTCACCGAGACTGAGGCTTTTGGCAAAAGTATCATCCATAAGTATGTATAAATCTTTTTTTTTTCCCCAAGATAGAGTCTTGCTCTGTCACCCAGGCTGGAGTGCAGTGACAGGATCTTGGCTCACTGCAAGCTCCGCCTCTTGGGTTCATGCCATTCTCCTACCTCAGCCTCCCGTAGCTGGGATTACAGGCACCCACCTCCACGCCCGGCTAATTTTTTGTATTTTTAGTAGAGATGGGGTTTCACCATGTTAGCCAGGATGGTCTGGATCTCCTGACCTTGTGATCCACCTGCCTCGGCCTCCCAAAGTGCTGGGATTACAGGCATGAGCCACCATGCCCGGCCTAGTGTGTATAAGTCTTGTAAGTTCCTTGGAGTCCTTGAAAATTTCCAGGTATATCTATGATCTTATAGTGAGTGGACCCACCCTTAATGCCCTCAGCTCATCCAGCTGACCCAGGCCTTTTAATCTTAGAGAGAGGCTGAATGCCAGGTGAAAAATCAGGGGTTCTCAATTCCTTAAGACAAACTCAGAAACAAAAAGTCTTGAAGGGGGACGTGAGAGTGTTATTCAGAATGTGATCCTCAGCTACTGTGGTATAAGCTTCCTTCTCAAAGAACGAATATAAAACAGTGTGATGATTTTTGTGCAACACAGGACTCCTCAGGATGGTGAGTCCATTGGCCCACTCTGCTAAGGTGATCCCTCTGTTACAGTGCAGAACCACATCTTTACCTTGAAGGCAGTCCAGTCTTCCTTTATGGAGTAGTAGAGTCAGAAGCTAAGGCCCAGTTCCTTCTGGCTGCGCTCAACTTGCTTCTAATTCATGGCTCCCTGACAAAATGACGGACAGATCCAATGGCTCTAAGCCTGGTGGGCAATGGTGGCTTTGGAGGTGAGGGGAGGGCCTTTCAATGGGAATGTCAGCGAAGGGAGGACATACGAGAGGGATTTCTGTGCATGTTCTCAGCTTTCATATATACTATGAAGTCCATGAGAATTATGGGCATTGTAGTATATTTACACTATGGTATAGAATTATGACAACATTCTCACTTATGCAACATCCCATATCCTATTTGAAAGTGTAAATATGGTTTTTTTTCCGCCCATTATAAGTAGGGCCTTTTGGGTAAGTATGAGCTCCTTTAACTGTGAGCTAATAATTTCCACTGTCATGGCCTTGAGATTGGAGGTTTATGAAAGTTTCTTTTAACTCATCAAATTTCTCTTGTATGGAGGAGGACAAGTAACTGCATGAATTGATCTTCATAGGGCACATGGTTTTTCTTGTGGGCATGTGAAATTCACTTACAACCCCTTAGAACACTTAAATAAGATCAAATGCCTATAGCCAGCCCTACCTGATTTTTTTTTTTTTTTACACCATGGAGAATTTGGCTTCTTGTTAATTGCATCTGCAGTCTCAAAGCTCTTTATGGAATCTTTCATAAGTGATATTAATAGTAATGGTGGTCTTTTATTAATAATGCATAATAACAATAGCTGGCGTTAAAACAATATTAGTTAAGCGATTAGAGAAATGGCTAGAGTTGCAGTTAGAAAATAGGCCTGTAGACATCAATACTGCTAAAGTCATTTATCATTTCTCTCATAAAACAGAAAGAAGTATAATGGCCGACTAAGCTCTTAATAAAATTCTGCCACAATTGCATAACTGCCGACTGACGTTTTCATTTGTGGGAGCATCCTTGGTGGTATTGTGTGATGGGGCATCCCCAGGAGAAAGAATAGAAAACAGAGGATTATTTGCATAATTTCCCTATACTCCCTGTGATTTTCTTTCATTCTTCCCCATCTGTAGTTACCATCCATAGCAGAAATGCAAGCAGAGTGCCTGGTTTCTAGTCCTGGTTCTGTTACACAATGGCAGGTGATTACATGACAACATCCCTGAGGCTCAGTTTCTTTCATCTGTGAAATGGGAAGGATTATATCTATTTGATAAATATTTTATTGAGATTGCAAGGTAAAAGTGCACCTAATCATGCTTTGTAACATGCTCTAAAATAGCTATAAGCATTTTTCTAATAATTCTCAGCCAAGCCCTGAAGCCAATGCACTTATTTTCCAGGCTCATACCTCTGTTTCCAGCTTCTACTCTCCTATCTCTTCCTACAGTATTTCACAGGCCCTGAGTGCTTAAGTTGTCTTTTTAGGCACAAGAAATCCTCCCATGCACACACAAAATTAGGACTACCCTCTCCCCAACCACTACTCTTAGCTCACTCTTTCTATCTTCCAAAGGATAACTGAAGATAAACATGATGAACAAATTCATCATAAAATGCTGAATGTTGATAGCAGGGTCATTTTACCTCTTCTTTTTTTCTCTCTCTTTCTCTTCTGTCTCTCCTTTCCTTTCTTCTCTTCTTTCTAAGAGGGTGTGCCACACTGAAATGGATGTGAGGTAATGTATACAACGAAAAGTACAGATAAAAGTACAAATGTGTTAAAACTGTAATATGATTAAAACAAGGTAGGATGTCACTATTCAAATAACACAGGATGGATGGAGAAATTATAGAAGAAAAGCTATAATATAAGCTAGGGAAGCAACTGAAATTCATGACATTTCAAAATATTGAGCTTCCAGGAAGACGAGATGAAAAGGGAAACAGTAAAAAGCGTATTCAGGATAGACAAATTTTCTCTAATGTAATTCTTAGAAAAAATTTTCATATGCACATTCTTGGTGCATAAATTAGAATGCAGGTAATACCATCCATGCAGTCTTTTTTTAAAAGTAGGGATAGCCTTCATATGGGTTTGTTAAAAAATTGTTAGCACTGATAAAATACAAGCTGACATCACGTTTACAGGGACTCCTAGGTAATTTGCATTTTTAAAGTGAGCTCTGATCTTAATCCTGAGATGACTTACAAAATCAGCATCTGTGGTGTTAGGACATGGAGGCTGATTTTGTAAGCAGCGATCTTCATCATCATAATAATTTTATGCACTTGCTTTGGCTTTGCACATGTATTTTCTCATCGTGAATGAATTCAGTGTGCCTTCCGTGAGTTTTATGTCTCTGTCTGGTTTTTGGAATGGGGACTCAGTAAATGGAGGTAGAGCCTTGGAAAGAATAGTCCAGAAATCATTTAAACCAAGCTGTAGCTATCATTTTCATGTCCCTTTGAAGGAGAAAGCCTCAGAATTATTTCACATATAGCCTCTCAAAAATATTTTAAAGTAAGCTTTATAAATCATTACATGGCTCTTTCCTAGCCCTGGTCCCAAAGGTCTGGTAAGCTTTAAATCCCTAGTGACACCTGCTGGGCAGACCTCGGCTCACTGCTGCAGGCTTTCCATCAGCCTACCTCTTCTTTAGCATGCAAAGCTGCAGGCCACTAGGTAAGGGGCTGGCTGCCGCTTCCACAGCTTGCAGCCCGTCTGCTCATTGCTCATGCAGGTGACCTCTGTCGGCAGAATCGTGTGCCAGAGTCTCCCCAGTGCTCTCTCTGGGAAATGATTTCCAACCTGTCCAGGCCCCAAGAAACAAACAGGGATCTATCAAAGTTGAGTGAGAGAGAGAGAGAGAGAGAGAGAGAGAGAGAGAGAGAGAGAGAGAATCTACCTCTATCCACCCCCAACCCCAGCCCCAATTTACTAAGCTGCTTCTTTGTCTGAAAACTCGGAGGTGAAAGATGCTACTTGAGCCGTATGTTTTGTTCAAGCACAAACCAAATTATGCTATACTTGCTTATATCTGAACATATTGGTTTATCTTACATAGAGTTTAATTGATGCAAACTTGAACTTCAGTATGTTAGATTTTCAGGGAAAACACCATCCCTGTGATTTAGATTGCTATGTTTTTCTTTGAACAAAGCAAAGAGAAGCAAGGCAATTACACCCCTGCTTCGGTTTATTTCCTCCATATTCACCAACCATTACAAAAATAGTGTTTAACCTCTTGTAGTATGACCTCTTGTGTCCTCTACTGTCCAATTGCACAATTTCTTTCTGAGCCAACATCTGCATCCTTGGACAGAGCAACTTGTGTGCAAAGTCCATGTTAGCTGATCAAGCATGGCTTTGTTTGCATTTATTCACTGCTCATCCAGCACTGCGTAAGTGGTTTTGCATATTAACTAAGTGCACAGTAACCTTCCTTTACCTCCTTAGAGCTCCACCCCCCTCCCACCCGGCCCAGGGAAATCAACACTGTTACTCGCTGAGGAAGCTGCCAAGGGGTTGCCATGGCAACTGTTCTGCTTTCAGCAGCTACTTTTCTGGTTTGAAGGGGGGAAGGAAAAAAAAAACTGGGGAGAACTAGGCGGCTTTCTGATCAGAGTTCAGATAAAAAGGGTCACAGTAATTTGTGGGCACTGACTAAAATAACCCAATGGATTTGAGAGTTACCGCAAAAGAAGCAAACAGACAAAATAAAGAGGTAAGTCTAGTGGAAGGCAAATAATTAAATTATTCGGTAGTGGTCTTAAGCTGAAGCATTTCAAGTTTGTATCAGTCCAGCTCATCTAAGATGCTATTTTATGAGTCTTTTCATTTTTGTCCAGAGCCAAACACAGACGATGAGTTTTATGGGATTATAAACGGCAGACAAGCGAGGTAACGGGGTAAAACAGCAGCAGAGTGGGACTCTCTAACATCTGAAAGTCATTTTCCAAAACTTCATTCAGCACAGGAACAATGCGGCATTCAGGCAGAATGAGCTGAAAATGTGGGGTGCTCCAGGTCAAATCAGCAACTTCTGCACTCCTCTCAACAGGGTGGGGAGTGGTTTGCCAAGGTAGGGCAGGAAACAGTCTGATTTCAAAGGAAGGGCTAGGATTAGGCAGAAAACCGTGCAGAGTCAAGAAATGGAAGCCTCCGCAGCCTAGACTGGTGGGTTTCAGCGGCATACAGAGAGCTGTGCTAAAAGCCGCTCTAGACACCTTGCTGGTGGGATTTTGGCAGCTACCCAGAAAAGAGCTGAACAGTGATCCTTGGCTGAAAACTGGCAGGGTGGCGGCAGGGCCGGTCATGCAGCACTAGGGGAGTAGAGCCTCACCATTCCTGCCTCTGTTCTGTCAGTCTCCCTAGTCAGCACCTGCTCCCCACTGGTCAACAAGCTTCCTGGCACTCCTCTGCATTCAAGCTTCTCTTGCATTATTTATTCACTTTAAGGAATAGCAGTGATGAAAACGTAGTAGCCGAACCATCCTCATCTAAGCTACTATTTTCTGAATATTTATAGCTTTATTTAGAACCTAACAACAGCTACAACACCCAGATAAACTTAAAGGAATTTTTATATATTTTTTCTATTTTTTTTTTAAGACTAGTCAAGTGCAGTAGTGAGGAAGGGGGAAAGGGTAGAACAAAGAGTTCGATCTGTAATTGACTGCGAACAATCAATTTTGAGATAACTCACTACCTTTGGTCCAGCCAGTTAAAAGGAATTTTAAGTTAGAGAAGCCATACAAGTACAGACATGGAATGGGATGGTAACTAAATGAGAATGTCATGTCGTTCTGGTGACATCGTCATTAATGTGTGGTGACACGGTTATTAATACTCTCAGTGGAGTAGTAAGGGAAGCTCTAAGCTCTCAGAGGTTAACACCTCTTTAAGGACATGCAATAGTGGAACAAGGAATCTTGAGTTTGGAGCAGAGAGAGCTTAGCTACATGCAGGCAGCAACTTGTTTCTTACCTGAAATACAGCCATTTCGGCCCAACTCCATATTATGGCAGAGTTGACAGATTTATAGTCAACATTCTGTATTCTTTTGTCATTTCCATCATTTTATTTGTCTTTGACAAGTAGAGAAATTTTGAGGTAGAAAGTAATAGATAATAAGGGAAGGGAAAAAATGTAAATAAATTCCCCAAACAGGAAATGACCAAGGCAAATATACTCTACAGCAGGATTCAAAATTTTACATTCTATATAGAATGATTTTGACAGATGACAATAGACAGTGAAACAGAAGTTTAAAGAGAGAAAATAAAATAAGGCCAAAGACCCAAAGCATTTTATTTAGGCAAAGTTGTGTGAAGTCCCAGAAACTAAACTGGGAAAGGAAGAGATATATCATTAAAGGACAGCCACCTTATATCAGAGCCCTCATAAGTTAAAACAAAATCCTAAGAGTTAAAAACTTGAGTGGGCTCTCTCGTGTATCCTTGATGTAGCTGGAGGCCCTATATTATATAACAGTAACAGGATACAGGATGACAGTTGCTCACAGACTACAGTAAATGTGATTAAATTATCTCATCAGCTTCATACTCCTGAGTATTTGTACAATGCCAGAAAATCATCCATTAATCTGACCTGACTGCTAGACCCCCAGACAGCATGGGCTAGAGGTGTTAATATTCAAAGAAATTTCCCTCTCAAATGGCCGATTGGAGGGATACCAAGTTTAGTCTCTGCAGCCGTTGACACCACGAATGAGACACAGAGAAATAATAAGGGGGAAAGAATAAAAGCAAGAATAAAATTCAGAAATTTGCTTGAACTCAGCCACAGATTCTTTTTCATTCCTTTCCACTGACCTGATCTAATTCCAGCAGCTATTATCCCTGTGAAACACTGCCACAGCTGAATTTATTTTTATTTTGTCTGCTCAAAGGCAATGCAAAGCGAATTTGAGAGCACATCACCTTCAGGGAAAAGACTGCCGCATATTACTCACTATCTCCCTCCACCCCTCTGCGTGAAAAGGTTAATTTGAATAAGGCTGCTGCTTCCACAAATAGAGCAGTAACCAGCACACAGAAGAACTGCCAATGAGACTGTATTTCAATGATGTCATACTTATACCTGCCTCTTATTATTTGCTGAGTAGTGACAATGTGTTCCGTGAATCTCACGTATTACTGGTTAAGAGCCCTGTCATTCTGAGTACTTCTGGAGAGTTTTAGGCATTGCAGTTTCTTTACAAGACCAGAATTTTTTCAGCTTCTGCACTTCAACAAACTGTTGGAGAAGGCAGAGTATTTTAAACGTTGTTGTCCTGAAGACAAATATAAAAACCTTTATAAGTTATACCTGATTTACATGCCATTGGATGCTAGCTCCGTTTGCACAGCAAACGCAACATAGGAAAAGTCTGTTTTTTGTTAAAATAAATGAACAAACAAACACTTGGACAGAACTTTCACTGGAGTGTTTCTAGAAAGAGTATGCTTAGCTGAATATTGTCCCACTGGCCTAACTGAAAACAAACTTATTCCACTTATTCTACAACAACAATTTTTTGCCCCAGTGAGCACAGCTTTCTTAAAAAGAACTAGATCTAAAATTTACCAGTTTGTAGGATACAGGGCATTGGAGGAAGGAAAACCTACCTGGTTTATTTTTGTCCTAAGTGGGTTTTATTTTTAAATCAGTTAGGTTCTTGTGCCATTAAATGTGTGCTTCAGGTCACTCAGATTTCTGGGCTTTTCTGAGGAAATGCCTATAAATAGGTTTGAAAACTACACTACCTTATAATGAAGCTGACAGTTAGATAAATCAGTTGTGCATGAGTTAGGAATTATTCAACTAACTGAAACATTCAAATAAATGTTCTGGTCAGCATGAGATGCAAGTGTGATTGGGAGGCCAGGAAGAAGTGTTGGTAGTGATCTTAAGCTGAAGCTCAAAAGTCTCATCATCTGTGGTGACAAGTGAGGCCCCAAGCATGGCTCTCTGGGCAAAGTCACATCCTCAGAGATATAGACGACAAGGTCAGTCTGTTCGTTGTCAGTTGGCGAAGCAGAACATATATGGCGAAGGTTAATCCAGTCCACAGGCAGGGCTGTATATTAAATGCTCCAGTGAGAAGGGCAGGGCATTAAAGGAGCAACTGGATTTTAACCGGCAGAAAAAGACTAGAAAGTGTTCATGTGTAGGAGAATGAGATGAGAAAGGATGACTATATATGGAATAGACCTCCCTGACTGGATATACATATATGTATCTACACCTTAGTGAGAGAAATCTGGAAAAGCAGGCACACAAATCAGCAAAGATGATGTAAATTAGGAAGAGGTAGAAAGCACCAGATATTTTGGGCACCCATACCTCAAATTCAGTAGCTAATATCAACTATTTTTGAAATCAAAATGTCTTCTCAGCTGTGTATCAGAACTTATTGTTTGCAGAGTCTGATCACAGGTTAGCTAGATGTTGTAAAATTTGATTATTTTATAGTTTAACTAAATGCTTTACAATATTATTGTAGACATTGGACATTCAATGAGATGCTCACTGTGTTAAGAGCATGGGAAATGAGACCAAAGTTAAGTTTAATTGCAGTAAAAAGTAGAGAATAGACTACCATTCTATTAAAATTAGAAGGACCTAGAGCTGTATCCACTGTACTTGAACTTCCTGGTACTTCTACCAACAAAGTGCATGTGAATTTTGATTCAAGAGCTCTCTCTCTAGTAACAGCATGGTGTTGAGTACAAGGGCCTTTGGTGTCAGACAGACCTGAGTTCAAATCCCAACTCCAACAATTAGTAGCTTTGCAACCTTGATCATTATAATTAATCTATCTAAACTTCAGTTCTCTTGAAGGATAATGATGATACCCAGGTATGGGGTGGGAAGATTGTGAGAATGAGACTGAATAAAGTATATATGTTTTATTAGCATAGTGCCTATCTCAGTAAATGAAAGAGTTTCTTTTTCTTTTTCTTTTTTTTGTATGTTTGTGGTTTTAACTTTGTTATGTCCATAAGGTCCTTCCAGAATCTACATGACCTGTCTCCTTACTGATCATTTCTTGTCACTCCTTTTCTCCTATACTCTATCCAGGCCATACTGACCTTCTTGCAACTTCCCAAATAAGCCTAGTGTGTTTTGGCTGGAGGACTTTACTTTGCAGCTCCCCTTGCCTGGAATGCTTCCCCTCCCAAGTGTACCTTCGTCACTTTCTTCAGGTCTTAGTTCAAATATTAACAAGAGAAATCTGACTTAACACCCTGGCTGAAATGGCTTCCCTATGACTCTCTTTCCCATAACACCATGTTATGCTTTTCCATTGCCACTAGACATGATTTTATGTTGTATTTTTAATTTGTTTATTATCTGTTTTGCTCTCTTGAATGTCAGGTCCACGTGAGTAGCATCTTTGTTTGCTTCTGAGCCCAGAGCCTAGAAAAGTGCTTGGACATAGCAGATTCCTAAAAATCATTGTTAATGAGCATTGATGAAGACAGCAATAGGAACTCTTAAGTTCTTTAGGACAGGGGTACAACAGGCACATAGGTGCAATGGCCAGAAAGGGGCTCTGAACACCCCTGCCTCATACCAAAGCTGAGAATGTATATGAGCTTTTCTTATTGAGCCAAGCAGAAATATTTCAATTTACCCATCACATTATACGAATGAGATGTTAAGACAATGAGAATACACAGTTTTAGTATTGTTTACCCAAAGGGTGCCAGTGCTCTTTAGGGTAGATGAGGTGTGGGAAGCTGGGCCAGAAGAGATTCCAGGGAAAATCCTGGGTGAAGATTTTTAGCTGGTGTACCCTTTCTGAGGTCTACTATTTTTTCCCCCTTCAAACTTCCTCAAAACCTGTTCATATTGGCTGTGATTCTCATGAATTTTTCGGTACAATCGAGGGACTGAAAAAATGAGAATTGGAGATCAGATTAGTAAATGCAGGAAATAATAGTAAATTCAAGAATCCCAGACATTCTCAACATTACACACACCTACACACATATTAATATGCATATGTATGAAATGAACTGACGGAAGTGTCACAGAATATTTTAAGATCTTTCTGTTCTCTTTCTCAGTCCATCATAATGATAAAATAGATTCTCTTCTGGATTTCTATTTCCCAGTAACTGAAGGACTATATAAGACAGCATCCAGCTTACGTAAGCATTATCCCTGCTGACATTCCAAATGAGCAGTTCAAATGCCACCTAATCATCCAGTTATAGCTTGGATTTTGGCAGTCTTTTATAAAACACTGCATTTGAAGGAGCATCTGCCTTTTGTATATTGGCCATGTCAGCACCTGTGGCTGCTTCTTTTTCTAGAAACTTCTGAACATGGTAAACGTAATATGAAATAAAATTAGTGCTAACCACCAGAATGCTCTTAAAAGTGTATAGAGTCATGATTGAAATTCTGAATGTACAGCCCATTTTTAAAGAAAATTGGCTATCTCCTCTCACCTCTTACTCCTCCACTACCCTCAATGTTAGTTGTCTTAGATTAGTGCTTCTTAAACTTTAAAGTATCTATGATCACTAAACCATCAAAGGGACCTTATTAAAATAATACATATTTTTCCAGAATGCCGGGAGTAGGGCATGAGATTTGGCATTGCCAAAAACTTCTAGGTGAAGCCGTGTGCTGGTCTGTGAACCACACTTTGAGTAAGTAGCAGGAGTTTATTTTTATTTTTATTTGTATGACTTTATTGGGTACAAGTGCAATTTTGTTACATGCACCGATGGTGGAGTAGGGAAGTCAGGGCTTTTAGGCACCCATCATCCAAATCATGTACATCGGACCCATTAAGTGAAGCACTGGTTTAGATGACATAATGTCACATGTTTGGTTTTCTAATCCCCCAAATTAATAAGAGAATTTTTAAGGAGGTCATTTACTATTCTTTTTTTTTAGACCAGGCTGGAGTGCGGTGGTGCGATCTCGGCTCACTGCAACCTCTGCCCCCTGGGTTCAAGTGATACTACTGTCTCAGTCTCCTGAGTAGCTGGGATTACAGGCACACGCCACCATGCCTGGCTAATTTTTGTATTTTTAGTAGAGACGGGATTTCACCATGTTGGCCACCATGGTCTTGATCTGCTGACCTTGTGATCCACCCGCCTTGGCCTCCCAAAGTGATGAGATTACAGGCGTGAACCACTGTGCCTGGCCTCTTCCACATGCATTCTCTTGTAACTGTGTTAAGAGATTTTGTTCTGAGGTATATTCACATCCAATTGGTAACCAAGCCATTTTGAGTCTAAGAAATATTTCTCTCTTCTCCATCCCCACAGGCGCTGCCTCAGCTGAGGACTTCCTCATTTTTCCCCTGCAAAGCAGTAATAACCTCCGATTTATCTCCCAAGCCCCGGCTGCACCTCCCTCCAATCCATCATCTCATATTTTATCTCCTTATTTTTCTTTCAAAAATTGTTTCGATGAGCTCCTTTCCTGATTAAAGGCCCCTGCTGGCTCCCCTTGCTTAAAATAGAGGTTGGCATAGGCTCTGTCCCCTGACAAAATTGGGCTGGAATACAAACTCCTTCAATTTCCTTTTATGTAACATTGGGCAAATTGCTTAACTTCAGAGAGGCACACTTTCCTCATCTGCAAAATGGAGATACTACTGCTTATCTGGTAGTGTTGTCATGATTTAGATGGAGGACTGTAGGTAAAAGCATCTAGTGTATGATGGCCATAGTAGATGTTCGATAACTTTATTACTCCTCCCTCCTCCTTTCCTTTCCAGCCTGACCAAGTTTTGCTTTTCTAACCTCTTTCTTTTGAACCTCTTTCTTCTTGTCCTGCCTCCACTCCCTATAAACCACACATACGCATTCTCCAGCCCCACTGAACATCTCCTTTCCCAATATATCTGTGGAAATACTCTTCCTTCTCTCCTCCAACCCAGAAAATCCCCTTGGATTTGCTCTCTTCCCTAAGGAGCCTGAGCCTTTGTACTTGGGCAGAATTTGCCACTGCTTTTTGTCCTCCCAAACCACTGTGATTATGCCTCTTTCAAAATATACTTGCTGTAATGTGCTGTTGTGGTGTGTTGTTATGATTTGTGCTCATGGCAGTTGCCCCAACGTGATTGTGACCCCTCAGTGGAATGGACTTTCCCTTATTTTTCGATCCTTAATGATTCAAGCATTTGTTTAATAAAATAATAGAATCAATATATGTAATGTAAAGAAATGGATGCTCAAGTATTATATTCTAGAAATGATATATAGAGAAAAATAATTCTGAAAGCTTTCCTGGACTAAAAATAGTGGTTTAGAGTACTGATCTCCATTTTCTTTTCTTTTTAAAATTTATTTACTTATTTATTTTGAGACAGGGTCTCACTCTGTTGCCCAGGCTGGAGTACAGTGGCGTGATCTCAGTTCACTGCAACCTCCACCTCCCAGGCTCAAACGATCCTCCCACCTCAGCCTCCTGAGTAGCAGGGATGATAGACATGCGCCTCCCTGACCAACCAAATTTTTTTTTTTATATTTTTTAGCAGAGATGGGGTTTCATCATTTTGTCCAGGTCTGGAACTCCTGAGCTCGGGTGATCCACCCACCTCAGCCTCCCAAAGTGCTGGGATTACAGGCATAAACCACTGTGCCTGACCTAATCCCCATTTTTTATAGCACTTTTTTTTTTTTTTAATTTTCAGGGCTGGTTTTAAATGCTTTGTGTCCACAATCTTTCCTGATTCCTTGATTATTCTTTGTTGTAGGTGCTATAATACTTATTTCACAGATTCAGAAACCGACATTCAGAAAAGTTAAGTAGCCTTGCATAGTTACATAATTTTAACTGTTAGAGTGGGGATTTGAACCTATGTTTTCTGACTCCAAAGTTTATCTTCTATGTGGTACTATCTCATCCAATCTGCTGCCATAGACTGGTTTCATCTTAAACATAAATGAAAAGTGTGGCTTAGTGTCTTTATTAGAGAAAAATTTGTGGAGCAGGCAAGAGAACTGTCTGCAATAGTTACATCTTTGAGTGGTTGGAGATAGTTATTAGGTAGATAAAACATAACTAATGAACTATGAAATTCTAAAATCTGGACACCTCATAAATCCTTTCATTTTCACTCATTATTTGTTTTGAAAAAGTCACGAAGCAATCTTATTCCTGAAAGAAAACTATTTTAATGATGCCTTTTTGACTTTCAAAGGTACTTTTCATTTTCACCATACAATACTTGCACAGGAGATCCTTACACAGATAATTTTCTTGACCAAATCACATAAGAGAGCTTATTCCTCTAGTCTCAAAGAAATCAAGCTAAACCCCAAGCAAATCATGCAAATTGCTGTGTGTTATCCTGTCCTGGGAACTGCTATTTGTAACAGACTGTCCAGGTATTTTCAGTAGGGAACTCTTGTCTACAAGAGCCTACGGATCTGGAGAGTAATTGTATAGCTAATTGCATCTGCAATTAATGACAAATTTGTAGCTTGATGAGCAGTTGTGATCCCAAATATGTTTGAAACCTCTTGGTAACATAGCAACTATAAACTGCCAGAAAAGTTCTCATGGGGGGGACTCTTGGAATACACAGTGAAAGTCATTCATTCATTCATTCATCTTATCAACCTCTTGGAAACCTCTCAAACGTAGACATAGACATTCAGTTGGGCCTATAGGGTTTCTGTATTTATTGAACCTATTGAGATCTGGAATATGCCAGACTATTCAGAAACAGGAAATTGATCCCTGGAGTAGCTTAATGCCTAGACAGGATTTCTCAGTGTATTCCCTGGAGCACTAGTTGCAGGGCCTATTAAGAGATGTCAGGTGAGAAAATAGTGTTTTAAGGCCAAATATATAAAGAAACACTGGGTTTAAAAAATTCCAGCAGATTTCTTTTCTACTGGACTTCTCCGAACCTTTAATATGTCACTGTGTATTCTGACTCTTCTGGAATAGTAGTTACTGTTTGTTCAATTTGCTTTGTTCAGGAAGTATCTCAAAAACAGTAATCTGCAAAATAGGAAGCACAAGCTTGAAGTGTCTCTATAGGTACTGTGGAACTGTGGGCAGCTGTATTTTGCCCCCTGGGCTTTTGATAGATTTTGTCTAGCTGGGAGCTAATATCTTACTCACTGATGTAGCACCATTGTACTTTGTGCAGATACAATGTCAAGAGAGTAACAAACAAAATCCAACCTAGAAATAAAGAGGCAAAGATAAATAAAACATTGGTATGGCCCATGTTATACAGAGATTTCTATAATTATAAAGAAAGAAAAATTTAAAATCAAATACGTTCTGTATAGCATCTTAAACATATGTTGAGTGAATCCCTTTGGACAAACTTGAAATCTTGTATTTTCTCCACAGTATTTCTAAGAACACTGTTAATTTTTATGTAATGTCAAATTATCACGGGTAATAAGAATTCATTGAGGAAAATGGGAGAATTTATATTTTATGTAATCAAACATTTGTGATGTTTCAGAAATCACATTATGAATGTCTCTATTTCATTGACTCTTTCTCTTCTGAATCGTTCCAACTGGAAATCAAGGTCTACAATCGCCTGTACAGTGTGGTCAAGAGAAATGAAATGAAATATATTCTGCTATTCTCGTAGCAGAGTCAATGTAGGAGATTCTAAACCCAAAGTTAATGTGAAGTCCTGGTTTTATTATATTGTTGATAAACATACATACTCTGTCACTACAGATGCCTGAGAGTTGGCTGTCAAAGTAGTTTTATGGCATTTAAATACTTTTCAGAGGAATTTGCCTGAAAGACATTGGGTAAGTAATAAATTGTGTGTCAGGGAGAAGAAAGGAACATGGGGTTGCAGATGGATATAGAAGTAGACTGTGAAATTGGGCAGGTGTCATCTGCTGTTCCCATGTTTGGTAGGTGAACTTTAGCTTCATTAAAGATGCCCTTCTAGAAATTAAAAAGTAGTTCTGCGTTTCAAATGCTCCACAGCCACATGTGGCTAGCGGTTTCTGTATTGAACAGGGCAGATACAGAATGCCTCCATTGTTGCAGAAAGTTCTATTGAGCAGTAGTGTTTATATTAATATACAGATTTCAGACCCATATGGGAGTTAGGAGTAGGAAAAAAGAAGAGAGGCTAAAATGGCAGGGTTTTATCAGCAAGTGGTAGATTTTGAAGTTATAGAGGCTGGAGAAGTATAATGTCTTAAATTCTTTAGAAATTTAGAGCACTATAAAAAGAGTTTTATGCCTAAGAATAAAGAAGCATTAAAAATACGGAAACATGGGAAAAATAGATTAACATTTAGCTCTGTATTTAGCATATTCCTGCTTCTTAATATATTACTCTTAAGGAAGGGAAGAAGTTGGCTTGTTTTGAAGCACACATTTTACATGACTAATTGAAACCAGGGACTCCTGTGCTCAAACAGCATTGTGAGAATTCAATTCCGTGAGGGCCCTCAGTCTACTATATTTGTCCAAAGATTACAGTTAGAGCAACCTCAAAGAGCAGAATTCTCAGCAAGGAAAGAAAAACCAATGCAATGGGTAAGTAGGACCATGGCAGACAGAAATTCAAGATCTGAAGGAAATGCGGGTGCCCACATAGGCCCATCTGCAGGAACACTGTTCCAGGTATGGGAATTGGTTTATGCAAAGGCCCTGAGGCTGACACATGTTTTGGGTGGTTCAATAAATAGCAGCATGTTTAGTATGTCTGGAATTGAGTGAATGAGAAAGAGCGGGGAGAAGTGGAGGTCTGACAGGCAGGTGGAGTAGAGTACAGAAAGAAATGCAGACCTTTGCAAGAGCACTGGACATTCTCTGAGAGACAGGAAGCCACTGGGAAATTCTGAGTGGAAGAGCAATGTGACCTGGCTCAGGCTTTGCTGGTGACTTTCTGTCCTTTCACCCTATATATGCTTTCACAATATCTTTTTATTTGCTTACTTCATAAATTGGAGTGGATATACACAATTTTGTCAGTTTTGTGGCAATATTTTCTATCAAATTTGGGGCAGATTTCATTAATTGTAGATTTTCCACTGTTTTTCAAATAATATCAACCTGACTTAGGTTACACAGCAATGATCAACAGAAGCAAATGGAATTCAGGTTTCTTTACGTCTCTTAATACTTTCCCCCCTTTTTATAAACTTTCCTAGCGTTAAGGGCTAATAAGACATATTTTTTGAAGAACTGCCATAGAGAGTTTTGATGAAAAACTTGCAGCATGGGCATGCCAGGGAGTGAATTTAAAGCAGAGGAAGCAGAACTAAAAAATTTTCAAGTAGTGTTCCTATTTTCTATTTCTTCTTCTCCTTTTTTAAGGCTCAAGTATTATTTGGGCCAATGGAGGGCCCAAGCAGCCACTGCATCCCCAAGCCTCTAGCTCTGTTTCTTCAGCGCCAGCAGTTCAGGAAAGGAGAAAGAAAGACAAAATAAGAAAGAGGAAGAGGAGAGGCTTCTAGAAGTTCAGAAAGAAGTAGAGAAATGCTGAAAAGTTTTCACTTCTCTTTTTCCCAGCCTGGGACGTAGAAAGCAGACTCCCTGTATGTAAAAAGTATCCCTAATGGAAAAAAAAACCATTGTAAAAAGGGGAAATCACCTTTTATCCCATGAGAGGAGCTAATTGGGCATCTTTAAAACATTTCAGATAATTGAATAGAGGAACTTACGCAGAAAAAATATTTTAAAATTTTCTTTTAGAATGAGAGGGGAATTTCAAGAAGAGGGCAATAAAAAATGCTATCATCCTTGATGATAAAAAAAAGTGTTTATTTAATCAAATAGTCTATTGGCTTCCTGACTCATACATCTATCTCTATTTGTTTTAGAGATTGTTCTTGATTGCTGGCATATTTATTTCTTTGGTTCTACACAGTAGCCATTGTTTAATTCATAATAACATGAACAAGAATGGGGTTGTTAAAGATGACCTCTAAGGTTTGAAGGTCAAAGAGATTATATAGAAGCAAGAATCAAGGACAAAGCTGTAAAATTCATGTTCAAAGAAGGTGTGGTAGGGGTGGGTGGATGGACTTGTTTCTTCATTTCTCTTTAAATCTGTCTCTGGGCTGGTTTCATTTCAATGAGAGAGACAACCATCACCTTGCCCCTGCTTCCTAAATAGATCACTGCAAGTTTGAGGAGTAAAAGATGTCATGCCCAGGGCTTAGTCTAGAAGTCATCGCGTATAGCTTTTTATATAAAATTCATCCTTGCAGTTTGAGATTAATTTTCTATTTGCCATCTGTAGTAATATTGAGGAAATTTGAATTGTAAAGATTTTAATAATCATTTGCAATAAAGATAAGTAGTTTTCAGAATTATCTCTGGAAGCTGATTTAAGGGAAGTCAACAGTTAGGCCTGGGTTCCTGGGATGAGATTGAGAAAACAAGGTAGGCTTTGAGTCTTGGAGGACTCTCACAGTACTTATTCAAGCAGTTGCTCTTACAGACTGACATTGACAAATAGAGAACTTCCTAGGACATCCTTTGGCTTAGGACAATGATCAAGCAAATATTATCTTCATGAGAAAATTTCCATCAGGTTTTGGTATGTTGAAGATTCACTATTATATTTCTAAGTGCCTTAGCTTCTTAAGCCATGTTCTGAAAATCAGCTAACTCGCTGTTTTAAAAAACTTTCTGACTCACCTACCTTTTATTTTATTTTATTTTTGTAGACATCTGCAATGAGGAACAGTACATCTAGAACAGTATTTCAATATGGCCCTTAGCTGACCGTCTTAAATGTACCAGATCCCTGATTACTTTTGCAGTTAACAATGTGAACCCAGAAAAATCCCTAAATGGAAATCCTAGTTCTCCTAATCACCAGCACTGAACACTGTACAATAAAGTCCACCCAAAATAAGTCAGGGCCATAATTTCCATGATGACAGTCCCCAATACAGCGTTTTGTTATTGTTTCTTTCAAATCACTAGAATTCTTCCCATGTGCTGTCATATCTTCAGATAAGAGCCACATGGAGATTAAATGTGATTTTAAATGAACTTTTACAGGCCTCTATATTTTCTTCGTGAGTTTTATTATTTTTAGAGGCAAGTGATGAAAGGTTATTCCCCGCAAGATCTAGCCAGTTAAACATGCAGCATAAAATCCTGAAGCCCTGCAGTCAGACACAGAAGAGCAAAGGGGAAAACGAGAAAATGTTCCATTGGGGCTGCAGCTTTTCAGAGTATGCAGGAATGATGTCATTTGTTTTCACAAAACCCAGTTTAAATTTGTTCCTGCCTTTCAAGAACTGCAGCAGGGAGCATCTGTGGAGACTCCTGCATCCCATATTTCAGGGCGTTAGAGTGTACGCTGCATTGGAATCCAATCAATCGCAGTATTCTTGCCCGCCCCAATTTTCATTTGTTCCCCCTACCTGAGCTGCCCGTGTTGAATGACCGCCCAGCACCCTCTCCCGTGTTACAACTGCAGAGGCATAGCTCCATGCCTTGAAGGGTTTAAAGGAGAATAATACCACAATAAAAACTTACTTCTGATCACCCAGGGACATTCATTTCAATGACAAATAACCTCCAGGAAAACATCTATCTGTGAAGGATGTTTTTGGTTTGGTTTGGTTTGATTTAAATGAAATCTTAGCCTTTGGTTTTTGCAGCCCCTGGGTAGCACTGGGGCCATCGTAAGAAGCAAGAAAACAGAAATCCTAGGCTATTGAACTTTCAGGGGCAGAAGCAGGACCTCCAAGTTCTATACCAACAATTATCTTTTCACAAAGCAAACCCCATTTCTATGTACATAGTCATATGTGATGATTGGAAAATAAGTAATGCAGCAGAAACAGCATTTTAAAAACTATATTAAAGTGATAGAGGGAGATGATGGTGTGAACTTCACTTACAAAAAATAATGGATAAGATACAGAGTGAAAAAGACAGTGTTGGTTAGCATGTCACCTCACTTGTTCTTAGTTTGTCTCCTCCATATGTAGATACTGCATATTGGCAATTACAGTTATCAGTGTAGGTTCTCTGCTTGTGAGCAGCTGTAACCAAACTAAACTAAAGGAATATTTATTGGAGGGCCATGAGGAAACTTACAGAATAAAAGGAAGACTGAAGAAACTGACTTGGAGATGACAGGGGCTGTGGTGTTATGGCATTTTCCGTTGGAGAAACTGCTTGTTGGGATTGTCAGTCCCCACTGCTAGACTGAATCATCGCCAAGTTTCCCTCCCACTTTTCTCATCATTCCGCTCAAGGGACAAAATTCCAGGAGAGAGTGTCCCGTTGCTCACATGTCCAATGTGACTGCTTGGCTTGGAGAAAGCAGGGAGCCCTCAGCCTTCTGATTCACAGGGACACCTTCTAAAAGGAGAGGGGAAATTCTGCCAAAGGAGGTGGGGGTGCTGCTTCCAAAAGAAAAGGGGAAATGAGTGCTGTGTGCTCTTCTCTGTCACCATGATCCATGCCTTGGGTCAGGGCCTCCTAATTTTCTTGCCTGAATTAACAGTCTTCCTCCTTTAACTCATTTTTTTAAACTCATTTTTAAACCTTTCAATCGTTCCCTATTTGTAAAGGCCAAGCCAGGACACTTTTGAAAATGAAGCCAAGTGGTATTGATTGTTATACCAGGACAAGAGGCATAAACTGGGACCATCTTTGGCAAACTGGATGTATGGTCATTCTTCCTTTAACCATACTTTCTTCCTACACTCGACCAATATCTAGCCTATTCTTCAAGACTTGATTTAAGGAGAACTGAAAGCTCTTTGAGTATAGAAATGGTGCCTTTTTCTTCTTGTGTCGTCTGCATCTTATCTCATGCTTGGCACATGGCAGTTGCCCCAAGAACCTTCACTGTGGAGTTATAATCGAGTGTGACTATTGAATTCCTGTCTTTCCTATTCCCATATGCTTTCACATCCACATTTTCTATGTATCTTGGGAGTACACTATTCCCAGTATTCACCTTGGAGGGCATAGCTAACTTCTGTTTTCTTTGGATACTTGTCATTCTTTCTTTCTAATAGTGACCCCAGTGGGCCTTCCTCTCCATCATATAAATGGGTAGGGTAAAGAACTAAATGAGCTCAGACCATTTCTGTTTATAAAAGATGCTATTGATGAAAATATACTTTTTTGATGAAATGGAAAGTGAAATATTTAAAAAGAGATTGTCCTTAAAATGGAATGACTTTTACTGAACACCTCTTTTGTGGTATACAGTAGAGTACTATAATAGATTTTCACCAACCAGTAACTTATTCTCTGCATTACCAGACTTTGTCAATGCACAAATCCTCTAGGTATTCTTTCAGATATATCCTCCTGGTTTCAGAAATGCTGGAATTGGAGCTCTACCTTGAATTGTCTTTTCCGAGGCCAACTCTGTCATCAGGATTTATCAGAAGGGTGCATTATTTGTCCATGTCAGTGCTCAGATCATGCCCTAAGGACTTTTCTTAAGCAATATGTTCCCTCTAAAACATTGTTTTAAAAAATCCTGTCTTGTGCGGCACAGTTGCATCTCAGAGTGAGAATCAAAGAGGTTTCCTAGGTCAAGCAGAACCCCAAGCAGATTCCTCCTAGGCCTTTCCGAGGGCCCACTCTGCAGACTAATGAGGGTGCATAACTCCATGCTGATCCCTTTCCGTCTCTAGCTGGATGCTGTGGTTTTTCGGAACCCAAGCCTAGTGAGTACACTGCCTGCAGCTCTGTGATAAAGGCACAGGCTTTCAGCCTTGACCAAGGGCCCACATCCAAAAATTCTGTATCAGAAACCAGATAATTTCACATCGTTTGCACTGTACTCCACCTTATCCATACTGTTTTTCTTTTTGTGGAAATTTTTTTTCTCTTCATCAGTCACTCTGAAGCGTTGCTCACTCATTCACTCAATTCTAGAGCAGTACTTTGCGGCCCTTCTTGTAACCGTGTTGCCTCCCTGTTCAGAACTTATGATGTAGAAAGCAAAGCATAGGATGCTATTGAAATGTGGAGTTTTATCTCTTAAATCTCATGTCAGTATCAATTACAGCACCAAAGCAATGACATGAAAATTTGTGGGTAAAAATGGAAAATGAGTTATGTTTATATTACGCTGACTAATATATTTTTAACTTAAAATTTAAAAAATATAAGCTATTTGGCATTGCAGTTGTTAATTTGAGAGAAAAATGAATTAACTGTGGAACAAAGAAAGGACGATAATTTCATGTAAGGGGTGAAGTACGTATTTATTACTTAGATGGTATGGTAGGGAGACGGCCCAGTTCATTGGAGGGTAAAATGAAAGAAGATGTAGGAGAAAGTGAAGTGTAATTGATAAACTCAGCTGAGGGTAGAGAAAAGGAGCTTGCAAGTTAGAGAGTTGTGAAGTTTTTGATAAAAGAATACATGCATTAGGACCTATCAGACATCAAGTTCTACAAGACAAGAAAAAATATTTTTCTTATTAGAAACTCTACAAGACATTTTCTGTCATTCTGCATTGCCGAGGATAATTCTTCCACACTCTTATTTAAGATGGCTTTCTCAGAATCTGTGTCTATACAGTCAGAGTTAAGGTGAAAGACGGTAACCATCTGGGTAGTTCAATCAGTGTAGCTGGTAATGCATAATTAACCTCCTCCCTTCTCCCCACTCATTCTCTTTTCCCCAGTAACAATTTTGAGGGTATTTTCCCCCATAAATCTTGAATTATCTGGATAATTGTTTTCTGTACTTCATGTTGCTAGAAATCCACAGCTTGACTGATATCAATAACAGTTCTTTAAAACCTCCACATCTGCAGAGGGTACCATAGAGAAAAAGTAAAGTGCTACATTTCCGTTGCTTTTGCTGGTTACCTAATCCAAAATTTTTAAATGCTCTACATTTTAAAAAGTTGTTTAGGAAAACATCTGTACAGCCAGGTACTGAAACTGGCTTATTTACTGATATCTAATTTTTCTTCATTTAACTTCATATAACTGTCAGGCCACAGAGGGTCACTACATATTTAGTTGTTTTTTCCCTTTTAAAATTGTTTTTAACTTAAATAAAAATTGGAAAAAATATTAGTGTGCTGTCTTAGTCTCTCTTTTTTTTAGGTTTAAAATCTGTGAGGGCAGGAATTACATATTCTCTATTTATAAAAAACATTGAAACTTATTCCACTGCTTACAGTTCAGTGGGGGTCACTTAATGATATCAGTAAAATTCAGTGTCAATCTTTAAAAAGAAATATTTTTCGTCTCCCCGAAAATATCTCTCTAGTAAAACTTGTTTGTCAAATGACTAGAGCTCCCTTAACAAATAAAACATAACACTATTTGCTGCTCTTTTCCTCTGAAGTGATGATAAATTGCTGGGGAGTAAAAGCCTTCACACTAATAACAGAGGAAAATTGACTCTAAGATCCCATCATTTTGTTTACCAGCTGTCTCTACAATTCTATAATAACCCAGCCCACATTAAAAAATTGTTCAGAGATAGTAAAATAGACTAGAAACAAATGATCTCTCTGCTGAAATTAGTTTAAGCAGGGGAACAGGCTGGAAAGAAAGATTTGATCCAAAAACTTACCTAGCTCTCAGGCATGATACCCGGTGACCACATAGTCGGTGCTGAAACACAACTCAGGAGCATTACATCATCGTGACAAACTTTCATTGGCTGCAGAAACCCCAAGGATAAGACAGGCTTTTAAGGTGCTGTGTGAAAACCCCTGTTGGTTCTTTATCAGGCTATGGCCAAAATATTGAAAGAAAGACTTTTCCTACATTCATGTTGTCATGGCTGAGCTGACAAAACATTGTTAACCATTTCTTATGCATATTTATCTCCACTTAAGTCACTAGTTTTGTATTTAACTCTAACCTGTTGGGAAATTATTGTCTTAAAACTATTGGTTTTAAAAGCCTTGTTTTTCGTTTGGCTCGTTTTCCTTGAGGGTGCAGAGTATCACTCTGTGAATGGCTATTTCCCTTCTTACTCTTCAGACCATCTTTCTTATTTTTAAAACTATATTTGAATCAATACATCCGTTTTTCTATTATTTATTTTGTCTTTATTCTCTCTAGTCAAAGAGGACTAGCACCCACAGATTTGAGAAAGCACAAGTGTGTTTATTTATTTTGAGCAATTTAATTGGAACTAGTGCACAAAGTCCTTACTTCCTAATTATTCATTGTCATTGTTAGTTTTATTTTCTATTGAACTCTATGAGTTATTTATGTCGTGCTTATTACCATGGTGATTTACAAACCAAAACCATGTGTGTAATTTGAGAGTGTGAGGAGCTTTAAGTGACTGAGTGAAAGTGATAGGACAATGGCTAGATCCTGCACCACTGCTGCACCAGTCTCTCCTGCCTGAGGGGGAAGCATTTGATGTAGGGAAAATGCTCTTGTTATAAAAGTAGAACATTTGGACAATTAGATTCATCATTCAAGAAATGACAACAGTGTCACATTATTATCGAATGTTGATTTCTCTCTTGCTCACTCTCTGTGTGACTTTCTTTATCTCTGGTTCTGTCTCCCTCAAATTTAGGAGTACAGAGGAGCAGAATGATGACAAGAGTGACTGAATTAGTGGCTTTTTAAAGTATCTCATGCCCTCTCTCTCCTAAGAACTTGACTGTCTAGTCTCTAAAAGATAAGCAAATACATACACAAATACCCTAAAAAATCCTCAAGGCTAGGAACTGAGAACTGTGTTTCTAGTGCATGTCTGGGCTACTCAGCTGTGCTGTAAATACTCTCTTATTCCTCTCAGACCCTTCTCAGCATGGGTTCTCAGCCACGTGCCTTGGAGGAGGCTAATCTACCTATTGCAAGAGAAGGAGTGGCTGCTGAGCCTGTTACCTTTCTTCTATTGTTAGGAACATCTTTCTACTATTGTTCCTTAGACCTCTGGTGTCCAAGCATAGCTAGTCATCCTTTTTTTTTACTGTGTAGAGTAATACTGAGGATTCAAGGGCCTAGATTACGGTCTTGAGATATTTAGGAACATTTCTAATAGTGACGAGGAGAAAGGGAGAGAAAAAGAAGAGAGAACTCTTTCTTATTTTTTCTCCACTGAGAGGAAGGAAGGGATAAACCAGTCACAATCTCTCTGTTTTGTAGCTAGGATTTACAGAGTAAAAGAAGATCTATCCCTTGCCCTCAAGATGTTTCATATGAGGAGGGAGAAAAATAATATTCTGCAATGACTATTAAAGTCTGATAAAAATATGATAGGTATATATACATTGATGGGCCTCTAACTGAGACTGGAAGAGCCAAGAAGTGGGGCATTTGAGCTGAATTTTGAAGACATAGGGTTAACTAGCTGAAGAGAGGGAGTAAAGAATTCTGTAAAAGGAAAACAGAATGTAAAGGCAAGGAGGAATGAAGGCATGGTTTGTTTGAGAAAGAGAAAATAGTGTTCTGTTTACGGAAAGAAAGAGTGGTATGGAAGATAAAGCTAGATCAATAGATATGAACACATCATGGAGGCCATTGTGAGCTAAGCTAAAGAATATGGACTTTAACTTGAAACTATTTTAGGTCATTGAGGAACTATAATCAGATTTGTAGCTAAGCTGTATTAGTCTAGCAGTAGCCTGGAATGCATAGGAATGGACTGGAACCAGAGATCCCAGTTAGCTTATATGTATTTCAGTTGAACCTTGGCAGGAAACAGATGGCACTTTCAAAAAGCGTAATGGTAGAGAGTTTACCGAAAAAACCATTTTCACAGGTGTGGATGGGGTTAAGGGAATCAACAATGGAAGGTGAAGCACCCAAGGAGCCACATCAGTAGGAAGTTGTTATTGGGCAAGGTCTGTTATCAGACACTGAATCCAATGGGTAGCCACTGAGAAGAAAATCTGGATGTTGCAGTAAATAGAAGTTAGCCTCTTGGGGCATGGAGAAGAGTAGTGATATTTAGAGAAAGTAACTGGAGATGGAATGAAGCAGACTATAGACTCTACAGTACGTGTGTGTGTGTGTGTGTGTGTGTGTAAGAGAGAGAAAGAGAAAGAAAACAAGAGAGGGAAATAAACTGGAAGTATCTAGGTAGGATAATTTGTAAGTTGTTTTTTAGTCCTAACAAACAGATGGAAGGTTGTTCATTCATTGAAGAAAAAAGCTTCATGGATGCATGCTAATTGGTAAAGTTCCATTTTTATGCTATTGGAGTATCTAGATAAAAATGTCAATTATATTAGCGTCTAGAGCTCAGAAAAGAAATCAAGAATCAGAGATGGGGCAGTACATTTGGTAGACATTAGCAGATGCATTGTTTTTGGGGCCATGAATGTGGATGAGATCACCCAATGAGAGAGTATATAATGTGAAGAGAATGAGGTTGAGGTGCAAGCCTGGAAACACTAACATTGAAGGAGCAGCTGGAGCAGAGGGGCCTCTAAAAGAAAACAGAGAAAATATGTTATTAACGAGTAGGGTGTTGGGAGTTAAAAGTGGTGAGCTGGAAGGACAAGCTGTCAAGGTAAAAGAAGAGTTTGAACTCATGATATTAAAGATCATATCCAGCGTATTAGTCAGCCAGGGCTGTCATAACAAAACACCACAGACTGGTGGCTTCCAGAACAGAAATTTATTTTCTCACAGCTCTGGAGGCTGCAAGTCCAAGATCCAGAGGCTAGCAGAGTTGATTTCTCCCAAAGCCTCCTTCCTTGGCTTGCAAATGGCTGCCCTCTCACTGTGCTCTCACATGGCCTTTCTTCTGTGTGTGCACATCCTTGGCATCTCTTCATCCTCAAACAAGGACATCAGTCATATTGGATAAGGGCCCCAGTCTTATAATCTCATTTAACTTTAAGTACCTCTTTAAAGGCCCTATCTCCAAATACAGTCACATTGGGTAAACCAGTGGCTACCCATTGACTTCAACGTAGATATTTTGAGAGGGCACAATTCAGTACATAACACCTAGGCAGAGTGTGGATAGGGGAGTGAGTTACTGAAATAAAGAGCAGATGAAGCTCACTGGAGCTGAGGCTAACAACAGCTACTCTCACAATAATTGACCCCACACTTAAAATTGAATTTTTTAAATCATGTTCTGGTGAGGTTTGTACTATTTTTGCCAAATGAGCCCAGTAGAATAATGATGACCACTACTAGTAGTATAGTTACCATATGTACCTATAAAACATGCAAAATATTTGTCTATATAACTTGGAGATCAACTAAAACATTTTACATGGAAAATATTGTCATATTTATAGATCAAGTTGAAGAGTCTTCCTGTATGTGTAATGCATGTGTATATGTATCCATATGATATATAATATATCCATATATATATATATCATGATCACTTTTTTTTGTCACTGGAGAAGCTTGTTTGAAAGTAAATATAACTGGCATAGAAATTTACATGAAATAGTCTAAAATAAAAATTGTACAGAAATTCACACAAGATAGTCTATTTTTTCACATAGTATCTTCTAACTTTCTATATGGGATGATCAAATTCTGAAAATGGTTACCAGATACTCAGCTTTTGTTTTTATGTATTTATATTGCCATTACATTCTTAGTGGGTAAATGCCAGAAAAAACTAATCAGGTATTACTTATCAGTTTTGATTTCTCTAAAGAGGAAACTGAGGCTCAAGAATAATACATAATTATCAAAAGATTAGCAAAACACTGGCAGGAAAGGGTTTAGCTACCATTTTCCTACTTTTCACACTGGCACATATTCAATTATTTTTATTTTCTAGGTAAGTGAAATTGTTTTAAAGTTGACTCATTAGACACATCTTCCCTAAGAGGTACAAAACTGTCATTTTAAAGTAAAAAGGCTGTAGTACCACCTAATTAACTAACTTGCCAGTCTTCAACTCAGAAACAGAGCAAGGAAGGCTATCCAAATCACTGGCTCCTGGTTTTATGAACCTATACCTCGGCCATGTTTCTTTACTTCTCAGGTGTATTAGTCCATTCTCACATTGCCTGAGACTGGGTAATTTGTAAAGGAAAGAGGTTTAATTGACTCACAGTTCTGCATGGCTGGGGAGGCCTCAGGAAACTTACAATCGTGGTGGAAAGCGAAGGGGAAGCACGGACCTCCTTCATGTGGTGTCAGGAGGGAGAAGGAGCAAGCAAACATGCAAGAGAGGAACTACCAAACACTTATAAAACCATCAGATCTCGTGAGAATGGACTCACTATCATGAGAACAGCATAAGGGGAACCACCCCTCATGATCTAAACAGCTTCTACCAGGTCTCTCCCTCAGCACCTGGGGATTACAATTGAAGATGAGATTTGGGTGAGGACACAGTCAAACCATATCATCAGGGTTCAGTCTGCTCATTTGAAGATGAGAGATTTGGTATGGATAATATCTTCTCACTTTAAACTTATATATGCCTATAACCTTTGCTTTCTAAAAATTCTAGGGATTTCCAGGGAGCCAACTCTTACACAGTTGTAATTCTTGAATACAGAGGATATTACCAAGGCTACAGCATGGCTAGCACTCAACACAGTAAATTCTGAGGACTGCTTTGGTATATGAGTGTGTCTGGGTATATTCGGTTGCTGTAAAAGTAATTGCAGTTTTTGCCATTAATTTTAATTGCAAAAACCATGATTACTTTTGCACCAACCTAATAAAAGTTATTGTGAAAGCTCTCAAAACAAGATTAATTATACTGGACTTAATTCATACATATCATAGATGAAAAAACAATGGAATGCATTTGTTAATCACATGTAATTATTGTCAAAATTCAAAGATGATTAGAAACCGTTGGAATAAGAGTTATTACAAATAGACCAAAATAATCTGTTTTATTAAGTGAGAAAAAATTGAGGTTTTAGAAGCATCACCTGTATAAAAATGAAATAATACAATTTACTTGTATAAAAATAAAAAGAAGTTTGAAATTTAGCAAATGCTAAAGGATCCTTAAAGAAATAAACAAAAAACCTGAAGACTGCACACCATTTCAGAGATGCCTCAGAGATAGAGGATGTGATGTAAAAATAAGAGTCTCCAAAAATTCTTTTACTAGATTCTAGGCAACTTGGTTAAGAAAATTCTAAAACACTCACAAAACATTAAAAACTAGTGTTTCTTGGTGCCAACTGTAACTGAAATTGCACAGTTCAAAGATGATTTCTGAGGCATGCCATTTATGGCAATTTCTAAGCACAAACTTTTCCTCTAGGCCAATAATGTTAATGATTTTAAGAGCTTTGAAAGAAAGAGGTTGGAAAGCAGAATAAAATAAAAAGTGTAATATCACTTCCAGCAGGTATCTGGATTACCAAATGTGATGGTCAATTTTATGTATCCATTTCGGTAGTCAACGGCGGTACCCGGACATTTGGTCAAATATTATTCTAGATGTTTCTGTGAATGTATGTTTTAGTGAGATTAACATTTAAATTACTAGTCTTTGAGGGAAGCAGATTACCCTCCAGAGTATAGAGAGTAGAATCAGTTCCTTTCCTGGAAGAAGGGGGAACTCTTCCAGCAGACGGCCTGTGAACTTGAATGGCTACATTGCCTCCTTCTCAGTCTCCAGCCTGCTGGTCCAGCCTGTAGATCTTAGACTTGCCAGCCTCTGTAATTATGTGAGCCAATTTCTTGAAATAAATCATTTTCTATATACTATATACAAATTCTATTCTGTTTCTCTAGAGAACCCTGACTAATACACCAAGGTTCTGTTAAATGGAAAAATGAAACAAGACAGATTTTAAATCAATGACAGAGAATTAGGAGTTCTCTACAATTTCAGTTAACATTCTGAATCTGGAGTATACGTAAGGAAACAACCCCAGGACTGATGAATTAGTTTTTTAAAAAACCCAGCTTAAATATTTAACCCATTGCTGCAAAATTTATTTTTATTGAAAAGTAAAACCATTTTCTAAACATCATTAATTTCATTCTTCTTTCTAGATATTGATATGCCAACCTCACTTTCCATTTTATTATCCAAATGAGAATCGTAGGTAGCAAACAATAATGATAACAGTTGATAATCACTTCCATTTCTTTTATACATGTGTCTGCATGTGTGCATGTGTGAATGTTTATCTGCCTCTTCTAGTCCTCTTTATTACTGCCTGTCCTACAAAAAACATGGTTTTTTGAAAGTTTAAAAAATATTATTATTACTTTTACTAAATTAGCTATAACTTAATTTTTCGAAGGCTTTTGGTATTTGGAATGAATTGGGAAAGTATTTGGGGGCGGGGGGAAAGAAGCTTTCTTATTAAACTTAAGGAAGGTTGGATTTTGAGACCCTTCACAGTTATTTTTTCAAATGGCTTCTCATCTTCTGCAATTTCTCCAGCAACCTCCTCTCACCTTGTAATCAGATTCATAATTGTTGAATCTTTCCAGAATCATGTAATATATAATGTTATTCATTTCACACCTGACATTATGCAAAATTACGCAAGAGGTTTCAGACTCTAAAACATTGCAATTTAAATTTTCTCTTTGAGAATACAGACAAATCAGAAAGAAAAAAATAATCCCATCAAAAAGTGGGCAAATGACATCAATAGACACTTCTCAAAAAAAGCCATACAAATGCGAAGAAACATGAAAAATGCTCAACATCACTAATCATCAGGGAAATGCAAGTTAAAACAATGAGATACTACCTCACCCCAGCTAGAATGGCTACTATTTATTTTTTATTTTTTAAAACTTTTATTTTAGGTTCAGGGCAATGTGTGAAGGTTTGTTATATAGATAAACTTGTGTCTAGGGGTTTGTTGTACAGATTATTTTGTCACCCCGCTACTAAGGCTAGTACCCAATAGTTATTTTTTCTGCTCCTCTCCCTCCTCCTACCCTCCACACTCAGGTAGGCCCACAGTGTCTGTTGTTCCCCTCTTTGTGTCTATGTGTTCTCATCATTTAGCTCCCACTTATAAGTGAGAACATAGGGTTTTCAGTTTTCTGTTTCTGTATTAGTTTGCTAAGAATAATGACCCCCAGCTTCATCCATGTTCCTGCAAAAGACATGATCTAATTCTTTTTAATGGCTGCATAGTATTCCATGGTGTATATGACCATGTTTTCTTTATCTGGTCTATTGTTTATGGGTATTTAAGTTGATTTCATGTTTTTGCTCTTGTGAACAGTGCTGCAGTGAACATACATGTGCATGTGTCTTTATGATAGAATAATTTATCTTGCTTTGCATATACCCAGTAATGTCGAATGGTATTTCTATTTTTAGCTCTTTGAGAAATCACCACACTGCTTTCCACAACGGCTGAACCAATTTACAATCCTGCCAACAGTGCATAAGTGTTCCCTTTACTCTGCAACCTCATTGGCATTTGTTATTTTTTGACTTTTTAGTAATAGCCATTCTGACTGGTGTGAAATGGTATTTCATTGTGATTTTGATTTGAATTTCTCAAATGATCAGTGATATTGAGCTTTTTGTTACATGCTTGTTGGCTGCATATGTGTTTTCTTTTGAAAGGTGTCTGTTTATGTCCTTTGCCCACTTTTTAATGGGGTTGTTTTCTTCTTGTAAATTATTTTATAGATGTGGATATTAGACCTTTGTCAGATACATAGTTTGCAAATATTTTCTCCCATTCCGTAGATTGTCTGTGTACTCTATTGAGAGTTTATTTTGCTGTACAGAAGCTCTTTAGTTTAATTAGATCCCATTTGTCAATTTTTGGTTTTGTTCCAGTTGCTTTTGGTATCTTCTTTATGAAATCTTTGCCAGTTCCCACGTCCAGAATGGTATTGTTTAGATTCTCTTCCAGGGTTTTTATAATTTTAGGTTTTATGTTTAAATTTTTAATCTATCTAGAGTTGATTTTTGCATATGGTATAAAGAAGGGGTCCAGTTTTAATCTTCTGCATATGGCTAGCCAGTTGTCCCAGCACCACTTATTGAATAGGGAGTCCTTTCCCTATTGCTTGTTTTTGTGAGCTTTGTCAAAGATCAGATGGTTGTAGGTGTGCAGTCTTATTTCTGGGCTCTCAGTTCTGTTCCATTAGTCTATGTGTCTGTGTTTGTGCCAATATCCTGCTGTTTTGGTTACCATAGCCTTGTAGTACAGTTTGAAGTCGGGTAGTATGATGCTGCCTGCTTTGTTCTTTCTGCTTAGGATTGCCTTAGCTATTTGGGCTCTTTTTTGGTTCCATGTGAATTTTAAGATAGTTTCTTCTGGTTTTGTGAAGAATGTCATTAGTAGTTTGATAGGAATAGCATTTAATCTATAAATTGCTTTAGGCCATTTTAATGATATTGATACATGTATAGCAATCCATATCTGAAAGGCACAACTGAAATATTGTGTGGTACAGTTGGAGAGTCAGGCAAAACTTCTGGGAAAAACAGTCTGGCCATTTTATTGATATTGATTCTTCCTATTCATGTGCATGGAGTGTTTTTCCATTTGTTTGTGTCATCTCTGATTTCATTGAGCAGAGTTTTGTAATTATCATTGTAGAGATCTTTCACCTCCCTGCTTAGCTGTATTCCTAGGTATTTTATTCTTTTCTGTGGCAATTGTGAATGGAATTGCATTCCTGACTTGGCTACTGGCTTGGCTGTTGTTGGTGTGTAGGAATGCTAATAATTTTTGTACATTGATTTTGTATCCTGAAACTTTGCTGAAGTCGTTTAAGGGGCTCTTGGGATGAGACTATGAAGGTTTTTAGATGTAGAATCATGTCATCTGCAAACAGGGATACTTTGACTCCCTCTCTTCCTATTTGGATGCCTTTATTTCTTTCTCTTGCTTGATTGATCGGTCCAGGACTTCCAATACTATGTTGAATAGAAGTGAGAGACAGCATCTTTTCTTGTGCCAGTTTTCAAGGGAAATGCTTCCAGCTTTTGTCCATTTAGTATACTGCTGGCTGTGGAGAATGGCCATTATTAAAAAGTCAAAAAACAATAAATGTTGGTGTGGATGTGGGAAAAAGGGAATGCTTATACTCTGTTGATGGGAATGTAAATTAGTACAACCTCTATGGAAAACCATATGGAGATTTCTCAAAGAACTAAAAGTAAGTCTACCATTCGATCTAGCCATCCCACTACTGGGTATCTACCGAAGGAAAATAAGTGATTATATAAAAAAGACACCTTGCATGCATAACTTTATCACGGCACAATTCAAAATTGCAAAGAAGTTGAACTAACCTAAGTCCCTATCAACCAATGAGCGGATAAAGAAAATGTGGTATGTACACAACATGGAATACTACCCAGCCATAAAAAAGAACAAAATAATGCCTTTTCCAGCAACTTGGATGGAGCTAGAGGCCGTTATTCTAAGTGAGGTAACTCAGGAATGGAAAACCAAATATATGTTCTCACTTGTTAGTGGGAACTAAACTATGGGTAAACAAAGGCATACGGAGGGGTATAATGGACATTGGAGACTCACAAGGGGGGTTGTTGAGAGGAGAGGTGAGTGATAAAAAAACTACATATTGGGTACAATGTACACTTCTCAGGTGACAGGTGCATGAAAATCTCAGACCACTATACAATTCATCTAGGTACCAACCAAAATCACTTGTACCCCAAAAGCTATTGAAATAAAAAAATACTAAAAACCACTGACTTGTATACTTTAAATGGGTAAATTGTATAACATGTGAATTATGTCTTAATAAAGCTGTCATTAAAAACTTGCTCTGAGTTTGACTTGGTGTTCATATTTTCTAGAGGCAGACTTATTTTTTTTGTTTGACTTTGTCTTGCTGTGTCACCTAGGCTGGAGTGCAATGGTATGCTCGTGGCTCATTGCAGCCTCAAACTCTTGAGCTCAAGGAATCCTCGCACTTCAGCCTCCCAAGTAGCCAGAACTACAGGTACACACCACCACTCCTGGCTAATTTTTTAAATATTTTGTAGAGGCGGGGGTCTCACTATGCTGCCCAGGATTCTTTAAGTACCAAATCCACAGTTTTCCTTAGGAAGGTTTGCCTGCCTCTCCAACTGTGCCACACAATATTTCAGTTGTGTGTTTCACATATAAGTAGCTATACATGTATTTTATTTTTCACTTGCAGACCCAACATACATGAGCAAAGTGAGCAAAGTGAACATCTTCAGAGGTTTGACTTTCAGTGGCAGCAGGGAAGCACATAAAATTGAGACTGGTTCTTACCTAGGGATTATCTCTCATTGGTGACTAATGGACACTTTTCATCATAGAGAAATCAAGGTATTTTTTACAAGGTTGTGGTCTGTTTATCTACTGCAAGTACATTCGGAGAGTTCATTTCTAATGTTCACTTCTTTTGTCAGGAAGGAATTTCTGTCATTTATTTGAGAAGGCAGTACTTTCTTTACTAACCACACATCAACCAAACAACACATCCTCCCTCACACAGCATCTATCAAACAACAGCAGTCAAGGAAGGAGAGAGAGGAAGGGAAAAAAGAAACCTCCCACATAACTGACAGTCTGCTTAGACAAAGCTCATGCTGCATTAGACAGTTGTGTTAGAATGGGCTATTATAAACACAAGCAGGAAGGGGAGTGCTTACACTGTTCCACTAATAACTATGAATAAGCTATAATTTAAAGTTTGATGTTTTAATAGATTATGGCTCAGCTTGTTTATTGAACATAATAAGTGGAGCTCTTGCTATACATATTATGAGTAATTACATTAAAAATGCTTGACCTGGAAGAAAACATAGCATATAAACGATCTCAGAATTTACCAGGCGGTATGTTAGCTCATTTCCTAATCACTATTTATTTATTTATTTATTTATACTAAAACATCAATGGAAAAAGTAGTCCATAATATAATGGCTAATTAGATGAGATACAAATTAGGCTTATGACATTTAGAAACCTGCACAATTATGGCTTTGTAATTACTGACTATGGGTAGCACACTGAATCCTATAAAAGCCAAAACACCAAGCTGGAGAGTTTGTTTTCCTGCTAGAAATATATCCCGTGGTTCCCCTTTTGGTAATTGCCATACTCAATTTTATGATATCAAGACTAATTTGATATTTGATTTACTATTCTATCTATGTATCCATGTGTGGTAATACAGACACTTGACTTTCATCAGAAATTTTTTATTATATCCTACATAACATTAAATATGATGCCAAGCTGTAGTTTCTCCTTCCTAATGTAATTCTATAAAGTGACTAAAGTTCTGTGGTAGTTGCTTCAGTTGCTTTGATATTGGTGATGTGGAATTACGGGTTTGACTCCCCCAAAAGAGTACATCTATTTGGAATATGTGCGATTCTAAAAAGTTCAAGATGAGAGAAAGACTGTATGTCAAGTTATGGAAGACAGTTTTCATCATAATAATTTAATTATCAAAGGTAACTTAATCTTATTATGCACAAGAATATTTGCTTAGAAGGGTCACAGAGTGATGTGAAGGCAAAATATCTATTTAGAAAATACAAATCTTTACATGGTCCGTGATATGTTAACTTATTTTTTACCTGATTTAGTATAAATGGAAAAAAATGGACATTTACTGAATACCTACTATGAGCTAGATATTATACTGAGTGCTGTATATGCATTAGTTAATGCCCTCTTCAACATTGGTAGGCTAAAAGTCAATGCAACTCGATGCTGGTCAAGGAGACAGGATTTACTCAGGTCTGTTTTGTGAAAGTTACATGGTAATGCCACTCAATTTAAATACACCAGAAGCCACTTTAAAGATCATTAAGTTAGTTAAAAGCTATAAGAAAAATGAATGCTTCCTTTTTTATTGCGTATCTTAGAATATTTTCAGTGGTAATGATTAGAGGCTGAATACAGCTAACTGGTTGAACGTATATAATTTGCAGCTTCTTACGGAGCATGTTTCATCTCATGACTTCCCAAACTAATTGCAATACTAGATTTATCTATTAATTTAGAACAAAAGTAATTACAATTATGGTGAGCGTCTGTAAATTTCAACTTCCTTAGCCCTAAAGGAGCTGGTCCCAAATATATAAAGCATTTCATATCCACTACCATCTCAGGCACTGGAAATTCTTCAATCTCTTATTCTCTTGATTTTCTTTAAGCTCTCTATTAGATCACACAGACAACTCAGGATCTTTTTTTTTTCCCCATGGTCACTAGGAATCTGTTTTGCTTTTTAAAAATCTTTCATTTCCAGTTATCTCTTTTTAGTTTCATAATTTCACAATTAACTTATTACAGCTAATACAACATATGATTCTAGATATGGTTTTCTGAATTATGAATATGAATTCATTGATGTGTAAGCCTCTTTCTGTTGCCTCAAGCCTAAATTTATTGTATTTCATTGTATGTTCATCAATAAGTATCTCTTTTTTAGCTGTCTTTATTGATATTGATTGATTCATTTATTTAGCACACAACTATTGAGTGGTAGTTGTGTGTAAGGCTCTAATCTGGATGTTCTAGAAGAAATAAATATGACTGTTAACTGATGCTTTCCTTCAAAAAGACTAGTTACTATGCAATTGGCAACATAAGCATAGGAAGAACAAATCAGAATTAGATTAAGCTATGTGTTATGGGAGAAATGAGTGATTCACTTTTCATCAAATGAAGAAATCATATCATTTCTTGGTTCAAAACATTCAGTGATTCCCATTCTCCTTAGTCTTACACAATCTGTATCCAACACTCACTTATTCAATTAGAATTTCATTTTAAACATTTCAGTCATACCTAAACATTAGCCTTTGGTGCTTAATGTCTCCCAAACATATTCTTTATAATATTGCTTAAATTACTTCCTTCAGAAAGTGTTCCTTGACCAGACCCCATGTACAATGCTTTCTTCTTCTTTGCAATCTGTACTATTAGTTTAGTGTCCATTTAATACACTGGATTGATAATATATATTTTTTTGAGTACATGAGTGCAGTTTGTTTTTCCAGTTTTGAATTCAAATTCCCTAGGAGATATCATGTCTTGTGCTTTTCTGAATTTTGTATAGTACCCCATGTTATATATAAAAAGGGTCCAATAAATGTTTGTTGGCTGATTTATATAGTCTTATAGATCAAAGAACATTTTTGTCAACTTAAAAAAAACACTTGCTTTGAGGCTCCTTGCAGATGTAGTTTCTGAGGATTATTGCATTGCTAAAGTTAAAATGCAGTCATATGTACTATAAAAAGTTAACATATGCATTTTTTTCTAATTTGGCCATAACACTTTTCTTGTAAGATCAAATATTCATTGTTGAGATGTTGTCACTGAAAATAAGAAATAAAATTAGACTTACATCAATTTACCATTAAATACCTAATCAACATGTGAAAATAACATGGCTAGTAAAAAAAAACTAAATAAATATGTATTCATTTAAAAATGGCATACATATTGATACTTGCACAAATCACAAGGATACAGCTTGATGAGCAACCACCCTACAGATCAAGAAATAGAATATTATGAACACATTAAAAGTTCCCTCCTAGTATTTGCTATTGCTACACAGTTTTCCTAAAGGTTTTTTCCAATTTGCAATCTTACCAGTAGTATGCAAGATGTCCAGTTCTTCCATATCTTCACGATCACTAGTTTTGTCCATCTTCTTAATTTTAGCTATTCTAAATTGGCATAATTTAGAATGTATAGTATTGTTTTATTTTGCATATCCTTCATGACAAATGAGAATAACATGTTTTTCTATATTAATTGGCAATTAGTTTATGCTCTTTTATGAAATGGCTTAGACTTTTACCCACTTTTCACTTGAGGATGTCTTTCTATGTTTGGCATAGGTGATACTTATTGTATAAGCATTTCAGATGATATCTCCTCCCAGTGTATCTAGCCTCTTAAATCTCTTAAAGATTTCTTTTGATAAACAGAATGTATTAATTTTAATTTATGATTAATATTTTTTATGTTTTCTTTGGGAAATCATTGTCAGTTGAAAAGTCTTGAAGATAGTCTCTTATGTTACTTTCTTGAAACCTTATTGTTTCACCATTCACATTTAAATCAACACTGTATCTGGAATTAACTTTTGTTTATGTTGTTTGCTAGTAAGGAGTCAGCATTCATTTGACTCCATATGATTATCAGATTACTCAGCATTATTATTGAAAAACCTGCCCTTTTCCCACTATTTTGAAGTATCACTTTTGTTGTAAGTCAAGTGTCCTTGTATGTGACTTTTCTTTCATTCTGTTTCTGAACTTTCTCTTCTGGACGTTTTGCATTCTTATACCAATGCTTATACCAAAGCTTAATTACTATAGCTTTGCTAGAAACCTTGTAAGTCTTCCACCTTTGTTCTTCTTTAAGGTTGTCTTAGTTATTCTTTGTCATTTAGAAAAAGTTTGTATATTTTTATAAAATGTAATTTGGCACTTTTGGGGAGGAAGGTTTACATTGGCTCTTTAGAGCAATTTGGAGAAATTGATATTGAATCTTCCAGATAATGAACATGATATATCCCTCTATGTGTTTAGATGTTCTTTTTTTCTTCTCAAAAATGTTATGTAGTATTTGTGTAGAGAGTGTATTAATTTTTAAAATTAGATTTATTAGGTGTTTTGTATTTTATACTGCTATTGTAAATGTGTCATTTCTTAAATTTATTTTCTTCATATTTGTTGATGGTATGTTGCTGTTAGGGTTCTTCAGAAAACAGAACCAATTATATATATATTTAGATATAGATAGATAGATATAGATATATGCCTATGCATACGTATATATACACTCACACATATATACTCAAATATACATATGAATATATATTATATATGTGTAAACTTATAATACATATATTCATACTCATATACATAAGAACATATGTATTATAAATGTACACATATATAATAGATATATTCATACTCATATATATGAATATATATTATATATGTATATTTAAATATATATGTGTGGGTATGTATATGGGCAAGTTAGCTACACTCTCTGTGCCTTAGTTTTTTCCTATATAAAATAAAGATGACTACAGCACCTAACTTTTAAGGTTGCTGTATATGCATATAAGTAAGCATATGTAAAGTGTTCACACAAGGTATATACATATACACATACATGTACACATATGTATACATACAACACACATACATACATACATACATATACACACATGTCTACACATATGTATACATATACACACATGTCTACACATATGTATACATACGTATACACACATATACACATGTATACATATATACACATATATATATACACACATGGATATACACACACATATATACCCAGATATAGGTATGTATATGAATATATACATAGGTGTATATATATGCATGTATATGTGTGTATATAGATTCTATTGTTTCTGTCCTCTCTATTATTCATACACACACAGATGAGGGAGAGAGAGAGAAATCTGTTATGAGGAATTGGCTTATGTGCTTGTGGAGGCTGAGAAGTCATGATCTGCCACATCATGCATGCTGGTGAAAGCCAAGGGTGTAACTCAGTCTGAGTCTGAAGGCTGGAGAAGCAGCAGAGCTAATGGTGTAAGTCCCAGGCCATGCGCAGGGGAAGATGAGGGGAGATGTCCCACTTCAAGCAGTGAGACAGGGGGAAAAAAAGGAGAGGAGGAGGATTCCTCTGTCCTCTGCCTTTTGTCCTCTTCAGGCTCTCCATGGATTGGGTGATGCCCACTCACACTGGGGAGGGGATTCTACTTTACTGAGTTCTCTGATTCAAAGGCTAATCTCATCCCAAAACACCCCCCGCACACATTCAGAAATAATGTTGAAACAGATATCTGGGCATCCTATGACTTACTCAAGTTGACACATGAAATTAGCCACCTCATATTAAACATAAAATTGATTTGAAACATAATATTGACCTTGTATCTAGTGACCTTGCTAAATGCCATTATTAATTCCAATAGAATGCTAGTGGTTAGAAGCCAGGACAATGAGAAAGGCAAAATACATGTGAGGATGGAGTTGCCTGAGGATTCTAGGGGTAGAAAACTTGGCTACCCAATGTAAAACATGAAAGGAGAGATCAGAAGTAAGAAACGAATCAGAAATCTAAAAAAGAAAGTTTAGATGGGTTGGAACAAAGTCTTAAAGTGGGCACGTTTTGGAGTTGGATGAATTTTGTTTCATAAATTAAGACCCGATCAATTTATGTAAAAAATATTGTAGTTGAAAAGCTTTGACAGAGCTAGAACTTAAAAAGTACTTTCTTGGAAGTCAGACAGAATAATAGCCAAGCAGAAAGGGTTATTACAACTATCTTGAATCACATTACATCTCATATGGTATAACCTGATCTCCATATAACCTATGTCTCTGACAACATGTACGTCAGATTACTTAGATTACAGTAATAGAATTAATGGAGGCCAGTTTTATTATGTTTTCTCTTGTGTCAGATATTTTGAATCAATCTTCATAAATGTGTCTATTCCTTTAACACACTCAAAAAACCTTCAAGATAGATGCAATTATTTTAATCTTGTAAACGCAATGTATTTGTAGGAGATCCTTGGTCCTAAGAAAGAGAAATCTTCTTTGAAAGAGTTTAAACAAAAAGCTTATTTTTTGGAAGCACTTGTTTACTGAGTTATCTCAGAATAACCCAGGTGTGAAACTGCAGTTGACCCCTGCAGACAACTAGTTAGAATTAAGTATCACATGTCTACACAAAAACATGTACAGAAATGATCATAGCAAATGTATTCATGGTGTCTACAAACTGGAGTTAATCCAAATGTTTATCAATAAGTATATGGATAAATAAATAATGTTATAGCCACAAAATGAAATCCTACTCAGCAATGAAAAGGAATAAATCACTAAAAAATAAAAAAAGAATTAGGTCTCAAAAGTCACCAAGATATTGTCCCTCAGCTCTGCTCTGCTTGTGAGGTTAATTTCTTTGTCCCTTTTCTCTACCCCCACCCTCTCTCCTTCTTTTTAGTGTTTTCCCACTGGCTCTCTCTACATCAGGGGTCACCAACCCTCAGGCCATGGACCGGTACTGGTCTCTGGCAGGTTAGGAATTGGGCCGCACAGCAGGAGGTGAGCAGCAGTCCAGCAAGTATCACCACCTGAGCTCCGCCTCCTGTCAGATCAGTGGAGGCATTAGATTCTCATAGGAGTGCAAGCAAACCCTATTGTGAATTGCACATAGTCTAGGTTTCGTGCTCCTTATGAGAATCTAATGCCTTGTGATCTGAGGTGGAATAGTTTCATCCTGAAACCATCCCCACCCCCACACTGTCTGTGGGAAAATCACCTTCCACGAAACCGGTCCCTGGTGCCAAAAAGGTTGTGGACTGCTGCTCTACATGATGGGAAATATTGTTGCTAATGACTGGAATTTTACCTCTTTCGTTATCAACTACCATTCTTTTGGTCCTAACTTGAAAAATCCCCAGGAAGAGATTCATCAGCTCCAGTTTGGCCAGGTGCCTGCTGACAACCTATGGAATGGTCATATAATATTATGTTGAACTATATGAAATTGCCATTACATATTCTATTGCTAAAAAGTGTCAATTTCTTAATTTAATCATAATAGCCAAAATGAATAACAATAGTTGAGTGTTTACTATGTGCCAAGCATTGTTTTAAGCGCTTTACATATGTTTACTCATACGCATTTACAACAACCTTAAAAGTTAGGTGCTGTAGTCATCTTCATTTTATATTGGAGAAAACTAAGGTGCAGAGCGTGTAGCTAACTTGTCCATCATCACATAGTAATAAGTGTGAGAGCCAGAATTCTAACCCAGGCAGTCTGGTTTCAGAGTCTACTACATTACAAGATAGTATCTGAAGAAATTGTGTAGAATTGGGGGAGAATATTCACTAATAGGCATGACATTTACTTTGGTGGGGACTCTTTGCTGATTTTATTCTGTGGATTGTTGCATTGCCAAGGGTGTATAGGTCCTTAGAGTTGGTCATGGTGTTAATTTAATATACTCTAAGAATTATGACAAGATGGGGCTGCAGAGGTGAAGGCTTTCTTTCAATAACCGTCCAAGGTGCCATGGCCAGAGGACTATGGTGAAAGCTGATCTGGACATTAAAGTTCAGGGTTTATTAGTTAGATAAGGCAAGATTTTTATGGGCCAAGTGCTGTTTAACTTCTCTGTTGATGTAGTGGCTCTCTCAGCGTGGGGTCTGTAATTGAGTCTTTTATGGTGAACAATTTGGGGATTCTCAGTATAAACTTACCACTATAATGATCTTTCCTTGCACTGGATTGTATTAGATGTAGATGCTCTGCAATAAGGTGCTACTTTTTCTAAGAGTAACCACGAAAAACACATAATAGAGGTTCTTATGTTCCAGACTCTGTCCTAAAATCTTTATATCTGTTAAATAATTTTATCTTTACAGGAACACATGAAGATATTAGGGAAGATGCTTGGTAAAATGCACAACCATAGCAAGCATAGAGTAGGGGAGAATAAGGGATCCCAGACAATCTTGGTCTACAGTTCAAGCTCCTATCTGTTCTATGATAATAGTACAATAATTATAATAATAAACACTATTCAAACATTTAGAAACATAATCTCATGCATTAGAGAAATGAAGATTATTCCTTTCCACTAAACTAGTGTTAAAGGTAAAAGATGAAAGCAAAGGAAGGAGGAATTTGAAAGAAAAAGAAGAAAAAAACAAACATCCTGGAAGTGAGTTGTCAGATAAGCAATGAGATGATTTTTCCAAAGGCATAAAAACGAGTGTCACAGCTGTGTTTTAAGTTGGCATTTTCACTGGAGTTTGGTCATATGTCTATATAAGAACAATGTCAAATAAAAGCTATAGAGTCACTCATTTTTACAAGGTGACTACTATGTGTAAGCACTTCTGCTGAATCTATGATTTACACATTTCTCCATCACAGATAAATACAGAGCAGCTCTCGGTGTAGCCAAGAACCGTCTCCTAAAATGGCTCCCTGCCAAAACACACTCAGCTTCCATACTCTGTCTGCTGTCCACATTGCTGCCCGCCCAGAGAGAAAAGGAGCTCTTTGTGGTCTTTCGGTTCTTCTAGTGGAAAATTTCTATAGACTAAGCAGAGAGATAGCACAAAGCAGACCATTTGCAAGTGGACACCATCCCCTGCCAAAGGCCATGGGGACTATAAAAAGAAACAGAGTCCTACGGTGTGAATCTGCCAGTTTCATACTATAAATGGAAATTGTTTTTAAAATCTAAAGGGATTGTAATGACTAAACATCAATACTGCTTGTCTTTACCCTTGATGAAAAAAATGGTTAAAGGACATGCTTTCACACCGGCCAAGGAATGATGAAAAAAAGCTCTAGGCAGTATCAAAGGACGCAACAAAAATGAACACCATAATCTAATTGCTGGGAATGGAAAATCCATCTAAATGTTTGTAAGAATGTGTGTGTGCATGTGTGTGTGTGTGTGTGTGTGTATGTCTGTTTTAACATAATTAAGGAAGAATTCATTTGTAACATGAAAGACAGAATTTTTCCGTTATTCAATGTGAATGATTGTGGCTGTGTCTATCTGCTTAACAGATCACCTAAAAATGGTCCCTATCATGTTTTTTTAGCTGGATTCAGGGAAACTTTGTATTGTAGTATTCTGAATCTGTTCCAATTTAGAGTTGAAAGATCCAAAATTACCCCAATGTGATTGATTCAGTGACTGCTTATAAACACGGCATGAAACTCCACTTGTCTTTTTAGGCAGAAGAGGCCTTCAAGTGATCCTGGGGTTTACAAAGGAGCTAGCAATATACCTGTTTTGTGGTGTTTTTACTGCTCTCACTTGAAACTATATAATTTGAGATGAATATTACTTTTTTTGCCTAAAACTTTCAGTTGTATGCAAGTTACAATCAATTTCGTTAATGAAATACAACATACATAAAACATAACGTAGCTTCAGGACATAACATTTGTATGTAATTTTGTAGCTTATTACAATTGGTAGGATGAATATAGTGTTAATCTTATTTTAGGTAATTTACTAAGATAACTCGAATGCAGATTGGCTCCTCAGATTTTCTTCCATGTCTACATATTATTAAAAACACAAATAAACTCTATGCATTCTTCTGTCAGTCAAGTTGGAATAAGTTATGCTGTGATAACAAGCAATCCTTAAATCTTACTGACTTTCAACCACAAAGATTTATTTGTTATTCATATGACTTGCCCATCGTGAGTTGACCAGAGACCCTCATTCATGTGCCCTTACTCCAGGATGCAGGCTGATGGAGCAGACCTCATCTTGAAGGTTCTTGTTTGCCCACACAGGTGGAAAGAGACCATAGTGAATTTTGCTCTAGTTCATAAAGCTTCCACCTGGAGGTGACATACATCACTCCTACAGGAGGTTACATGGGGAGAAAGCAAGCTCAATCCTACCATGTATTCTGATGGAGAAGCAGAAACATTTGGTGAGCATTACTAATTAATACCCTTCAGTCCCCCTAAGTAGTAAAAACTGGTAAAGCAAATCCAGTATATAAAGCACCATGGCACAGTGTAAAGCTGTCCAGTGGGCAAAGGGAACATCAGAAACATTTTCTCAGTTTGCATCAAACCTTCTTATGAGTTAGTTATACTTCCTTCAATTGGTCCCTGCTCATTCTCTTGGTAACCCACTTTAATCCTGTTATTTTTCTTTCACTCTTCTGGAGCCACAAAGACTCTCTTATTTTCCTCCATGAACATGTTGGGCACAGTTCTGCCTTAGGACTCTTCCCTACCTACCCTATACCTGACATATCCACTGATTTACATGAAGGCTGAGGATCCATCTGGAAACAACCACACTCCACTGTTGAACTCTGATGTTTGGACATATGAAATCTTGGCTGCTAGATGGAGGTGAACCTGGAGGAAGTGCAAGTGTAGGGAGAAAAGAAATGGAGGAAGCCCCAAGAATAAAGTGAAGAAGGCATGAAATGAAGTGAGCTAGACTGAACAACAAAGCTGGAGAGCTGGAGAGGACGGATGGCTTGGTATCGCAATGCAACTGATTGTAAAGTTCATTCCAATCCAGCCACCATGATTTACGCGTGCATCGTGAGAGAAAGAGATGTGTGTGTGTGTTTATGTTAATAAAAGCCTTTAACATGTGCTGACAGAAGTGACTGATGTTATGAAAGTTTTGCAATGGCACAGAGGTAATGATGTTCCAGTTCACTAGCATTGAATCTCATTCGCACCTAGGTTGACAGTACTGGAAATGAGAGAGGAGTTTGTCCTTGGAGTACCACCTCCATGAGCTCTCAAACCTGAGATTGCAGAGCCTGGCTTATCTGGCAATGGAGGGGAAGGAAAAAGGGATATCACTAATCACTGTGACATTTTGGAAAAAGGTGTCATGACTAATGGAGAGTAAATGAGACATAGACCCCTGAGGTGGAGTTGTGGCACTGCCTTTGGGCACAGCAGAGTTGCAGCTCCTCTGGTAGCAGTAGCCAATTAGGATTCAACATGGTTGCTGCTTCCTCAAGCACTTGGGAGTTTTTTTTTTTTTTGTCATCCTTCCCAAGGCCCCAGCTTCTTGTGATCAGCCCATCAGAACACAGGGGCCATACTCTTGCCTCAGAGACTCTTATCTTTTTGGTGAGTTTTTGCCATTTATGGAACCACAGCTACTCTCTTGCCCTCCCCATGCCCTGGTCATAGGAAAGCGAACTCCCTTTTCCTTTGGAACTGTTCCCTGAGTAACACTTTGTACTTGAAACATAAGCTTTACTTTCATTTAGTATAACCTTTTAGTACCTATCAGGAGAATCCTCAACGACCTAAATAATTCTATTTTGCTCATTTGCCATTGGGCACTTTGGGTACTAAAGATGGAAAGTGCCCCTCAATGGAGCCAGTATTATTACAGACAATTTGATAAGGGGTGATATTTATAGAGAGTGGCAGCTGCCAAAAGATTACAAAAAATGGGAGTCAGATCTTAGGAATAATGTGAATAAAGACCCTGGTTGGGAGGGAGGCCCACCTAACATGCAATTCTTGTTTTACTACTTAGTGGAGAGAAATTGGATCTATGTACTCTTGGTGAGCCCCAGTTTCTTTCACTGTAAAATGGGGATAATAATACCCATTGCACAGCACAGGACTGTCATTAGGAATTGAATGAAATTGCATGTGCAAAACTCATAGTGCATACACATAGAGTAAGTGCTCAAGAAATATCATTTCTCTTCACTTAGTGAGGTGTATCTTTTTATGAAATTTGGATGCATAGCTCCAAGGTCAAACCATAGGGGTGTTTCCAGTTGGGATCATTTAGAGGCCTAAGAAAAATTGTCCTGATTCTCACTTACGTTTTATCACATTTCCTGAAACGTCAAAACTAAAAATATATTATTTTGGCTTATGTTACTCACTTTCCAAGTGTCCTCATTAAATATATAGCTGCTATCAAGAAGGATAAAACATGAAGCTGTTATAAGTAATTGCCCCTGTAATGTGGATTTGTTTGTCAGAGGCAGGTTGATTGAGTAAAAGGCAGGGGTCATTGTTTTGTTTGTTTGTTTTGAGTGAAATGGAGAGGAGAAAATAAGTGTCTGTTGTAGTACAACTCCCAAAAAATGTCAGACCTGAGTGAGGTGCTAAATGTGGCAGTGTTTGGACTTTTCTTTTCTGGAGAGGGAACATAACAGAGGAAGAAAGTGATAAAGGGGGAATACCAGAGGGATTTGCACTCACATTTCCCCACTGCTCGTAGGTATCTAAGGATGACCCTGCTGGCTTGATTCATTCGAGGTCATCTGTTTGGGGAATGCTGGAGGGTGCTGAAAGATAACTTTAATTGTATTACAGTTGGACACAAACCCTTACTTTCATTCAAGAATAATACTTCTGTTGTAGGAATACCAAATTTGAAGGTGTCATCCATATTGGATTTGGAGCCAGATTTCTGAAAGCTTATTTATTTCTTGGGGGAGAAAGAAACCATGCCAGACTCAGGGAGGGGTTTTCCTGTCTATGAGCATGGAAGCTGAGTGAACAGAGGATCAGAACCAACTTGGCTGGGTCCTGGGCCCTGCAGCACCAGGAATTAGGTAATACCAAAAGTATCTATGAGGGGAGCTATGCATGGGGGAACAGGCAGTTTGCTTACATCCTGACAAGGAACAAAGTTAAATTCAGACATTAGACTTCCATTTCAGATAGGGAAGAGAAGACGGAGCTAAAGTTCTAGGACAAGCTTGTCATACCCACAGCCTGTGGGCAGCGTGTAGCTCAGGATGGCTTTGAACGCAGCTCAACACAAATTCGTAAACTTTCTTAAAATACTATAATATTTTTTGCAATTTTTAGTTTTTGTTTTAGCTCATCAGCTATCGTTAGTGTTAGTGTATTTTATGTGTGGCCCAGGACAATTCTTCTTCATCCAACGTGGCCCAGGGAAGCCAAAAGATTGGACACTCTTGTTCTAGGACTAAGACCCATGTTTGATAGTAATACCTATGTTATCAGAAGATAAAAAATTTCACCTAGAAAGATAATTTGGAAGGGTAACACAGAAGGCTACCATTGCATTAAGATTGTCTGCAAAGGAATGGTCTTACTTTAACTAGTTAGAGGAGCAGTTTTTGGAAACTTGGTCACTGGAGATTGGCATATCGGCCATGACATATGTTGGAGAATAAGTGCTAAGACAAAGTCTTAAGGAGAGAAATTATTTTGTGGAGAGAGGCTTAAAATAACAGAGAGGCAGTGTGAAGGAAAGCTAAGTGTGAAGGCTCTGGGTGAATGCCCCGAGGCTGTCAACTCCTCCCCAGCAATGTGGACATAAAATGATATCCATCTCAAAGTTTTGTGATGAAGTGAAAATGAGGTAATTACTATGAAACGCTTAGGGCAGTGATTGGTGTGTAGTAAGCACTCAGTCCACTTTAAGTGTTACTGTTTCTTTTAATGATTCTGAGCCACAGAGCTATTTCTCTACTTCCTCTAGAGGCTGAGATGTGGGTTTGTTCAGTGTCGGTATCCAGGCCCTCTAGAATCTGAGAAGAGTGCAATGGGAGCTTACAATCTCTTCTTTACCCTACTTATTTTCTTTTACTGGGTATTAAAATTTAAGTTGGCAGGTGATCAGCTCATTTGAATAGTATTTTCATCCATGTATTATTATAAAGGGGTATCTTCTTTTCTGCCCCTTCATGAAATTAGCATCAATTAGCATCATAACTCCAATAATTTATCCCATCAAGCACTTAAGAAGCACATACATATTAGGTAGTATTAATATCCAGATATCCCCTTTTATCAGGGGATAAAAGGCTAAACAAAAGTTGAAATGCCCAAAAAGGAATTTGCAATGTAGAAGTATCTAGTCTAGGAAATGATCATCACTAACTGTTGTCAAAACCGACTCCAGATATTTTAATAAATAGTCAAGATAGAGAGTTTATTTTCTTCCTAATATTATCATGGAGTAAATTTTGATACCAAAATTTCATAGCAGCCTATTGTTTCTGTCAAGAATAATAATGACATATATTTCAAATCACTTTTATTCATGTTTGTCATTATGTATCATCACTATTAAAATCACAGTCTTGAATGGAAAAAGAAAAAATATGAATGGCAAATCATATAGAGAAATCAAATTGGTTCAGTACATAAAAATATTCCATCTTCAAATGCCTTGCAAGATAAATGAAATAGATTGACTAGTGCTATTTTAGCGGCTGTCCCCAGCTCAGCATTTGTGATGAACTCTCTTGAAACAAGAGAGAACATTCAGTTTTCCATTCAAGTGCTCCTGGTACTTCTTAAAAAGATGACTTTCAGAGACTTCACAAAAAATAAATAGCAAAGAAATCTAAGTCAGGAGTATTATCATGATTAGGTAAATCTCACATCTTGAAGAGTTTAGAGTCTTGATTTTTTAAAATGTGTGAGCAAACTCTAGGTTATTAGTAAATTTATCTTTAGGAGAAGTTTAGCAATTAGAACATTTAAATGAATATATTACATGCTAAGACACTCACTCAACCCAACATTTCCAGTCCCAGGTAGATACCTGGATCCACTAAATCCATTAATAAATTAATACATATTTATCGAACACTTGCTACATAACTAGTTCTGTGGCAGATGGTATGACGTTTAAACTATAAATCAGCTATAAATTATAATTCTTGGTATATAGGAGCTCCTTATCAAGTTGGAAAAGCAAACACAGGAGATTATATATAGTAAAGTCTTGAATAGTGAAGTTTAAACTATAACAGCAATAGGATTTAAGAAATGGAGAGGTTGAACTACTCCAGGAAGACTTCCTGAAGGATGTTGTACTTGAGCTGAACCTTAAGAGAGGTGTTGGTTTTGAATGAAGGGCAGTGGTATTCTAGACCTGAGAGAGACAAAAAGGAGTTTGAATGTGGTATTAATGAAAGAGAATGAGAAGAGAGAACTGGCCAGAACAGGGGGACACAATAGGAAAGAACTGAATATAGAACCAGAATATGGGGTAGCCTAGAATTAAAAATCAAAATGCAGTTAAAAACATGCATGTTCCAAGATTGAATTTGTTCAGTCATGTGGTCATTTAACATAGATACTATTATTCATATAGAACTTGAACTTGGGTACTGCAAAATGAAGATGATGAACTTATGTTTTTTACCTTCTTACCGTGTAAGTAAGCCATGTGACTTATGTTTAAATCTCCTCACACCAACACATACACAGATGATGTAATATGATGTCTGTTATTTACTTCAAAATAATCTGACAGTGAGAGAGGGAGGTAGGTGAGGATAGAAACAAAATTAGTCATGAACCAGTAACTGTTGCTGCACATGGAATTTGTTATACAATTCTGTCTACATATTTTTTATGTTTGAAATCTTCTATAATAAAAAACATTCTTCTACTTTATCTCTGTGATATATATCATCATAAAATTGGATCTCCCTTGCCACATTTTCTAAGTATTACAAGTATGTAAAACCAGGAAAACAATCTAATCTACAGGAAAGTAAATACACACACACACACACACACACACACGAAGAATGAAAACATAGAAAAGCACCTAAACAACTATCTAATTATAATACTCTAATTTGTAATTCCTCTTAGTTTGAAAGAGAGTAGGTCCTAAGCCTGACTGACTCTTAATCTTTTTTTTTTTTTTTTTTTTTTTTTTTTTTTTTTTTTTTTTTTTTGAGACGGAGTCTCGCTCTGTTGCCCAGGCTGGAGTGCAGTGGCGCGATCTCGGCTCACTGCAAGCTCCGCCTCCCGGGTTCACGCCATTCTCCTGCCTCAGCCTCCCGAGTAGCTGGGACTACAGGCGCCCGCTACCACGCCCGGCTAATTTTTTGTATTTTTAGTAGAGACGGGGTTTCACCGTGTTAGCCAGGATGGTCTCGATCTCCTGACCTCGTGATCCGCCCGCCTCGGCCTCCCAAAGTGCTGGGATTACAGGCGTGAGCCACCGCGCCCGGCCCTGACTCTTAATCTTATGGGTAGAATCTACTTTAATGTTTTGCATGGACGATGCATGAATATCTTGTAATCTGATTAGTTTGTTGAGCTAGTATTTGTGTAGGCCACTTATTCTTTGTTGAATTGTGTGCCTTACCAAGTGTTGGAACCAATGTCCATGTCTTCATGTAGTCATTCATTTAATGGCTTTCTAGTTAACCATAGTTTTTTCTGAAATAATGATCAGTTATGTATCAACCATTAAACAGTTGTTTATCATGCAGTGGAGCTGACATTGATTATCACAATTGCCAAGAACAATTTGATAAATTGGAGAGCTTTTGGGAAAATAGATTTGGCTTGAATTAGAATCCTGGCTCTGCCTCTTGCAAATTATTTAACATGTTCAAGCTTCAATTTCATCAATAAATGAACTCCAACTACTTACCTCACAGAGTTGTTGAGAAGATTAAACTAGACTTGCCTTTGCCAAATTCTCTTCTCCCATTCTCTCTTGAACCCACTTCAGATTTTCACTTCTATCTCTCTACTGAAAAATCATGATGACCTCCATGTTGATAAATCTAAAATAACTTTCTCAGTTCTTCCTTTACCTGCCCTATTTTTTGTTTTCCTTCGGATAGATGCACAGCCATCACCTTCACTTAATTTAGGTCTTTACTCAAATTCATTTTCTCAGTGAGGCGCTTCATGCCTCTGCAATCTAAAATTTCAGCCCTTATGACATTTCATATTCATGTTTCCTGGTATACTTCTTAGCACTATTTCATATATTTTACTTATATTTCTTGTTTACTTTCTGTCTTATTCTCTCCCTGCCTACTTCTTCCTGTCTCCCATATAAGCTCCATGAATGCAGGGTTTATCTTTTTTTCCAACTGTTTACTATGTATCTCTAAAATAGATACATAGTATCTAGAACATAGTAGGCACTCTGCTAGAACATAGTAGGCACTCTGAATATTTGTTGAATGAATGAATGGATGAGAAAATGTATTTGTGCCAGCAAAGTGCCTGTACATAACAGATGCTTAATCAAATTAACTTACTCTCTAAATTTTTTTCTTTTTACTGTACTTCAATGGATGCAAACAAATTAATTTACTCTTTCCCCTTTTATGCAGATCATTGAAATAATTATTTTGATGAATGTTGAAAATAATTTTGGATAAGTTAGACCCCTAATCTAGCACCCCTACTATTTCATAATGTAGCATTATATTCCATCATAGATATTATAATATTCTTTAATTCATTGATTTATTTTTCAACACACATTTATTCAATGTGCATTATGTATCAAGCATCTATATACAAAGAAGAACAAAATGCATGGCTGTCTTCAAGGAGTTTCCAGCCTAGTGGGGAGACAGATACAAAAAGGGATCAACACATCAGAGTAAATGTAATCAGAGACCTATGGGGTGAGGAGACCCAACCCATACTGTGAGGCCCAGAAAGACCTCCAAAGGAGATAACAGCTGAACTGAGTGTTAAAAATGAGTATGAGCTGGTTTGAAGAAGAGGGGATACAAAAGAAAGCCAGACAGGAAAGCTTGTCTGAGCAAAGAACCAGGTGAGAAACAGCTTGGTACGTTTTTGTGTGTATGATGAGTGGAGAGGCATCAGGATCAGATTAAACATCAATGGATTAAAGTGTCATGTGGCTGGATGTCTATTTTCATCATCTCCCCCCGACCTTTTTTTTTTTTTGACAGAGTTTCACTCTTGTTGCCCAGTCTGGAGTACAATGGCGTGATCTTGGCTCTTCGCAACCTCTGCCTCCCGGGTTCAAGCGATCCTCCTGACTCAGCCTCCCGAGTAGCTGGGATTGCAGGCATGCACCATCACACTCGGCTAATTTTGTATTTTTAATAGAGACGGAGCTTCTCCATGTTGGTCAGGCTGGTCTCGAACTCCCGACCTCAGGTGATCCGCCAGCCTTGGCCTCCCAAAGTACTGGGATTACAGGTGTAAGCCACGGTGCCTGGCCTCATCTCCCCCTTCTTACACTTGTGCTTTCTATGTAGCTAATGTATAGGTATAGTAACCCATGTTTCATCTACAATCATAAACTTGTGCCTTTGCTCTTTTACATATCTTAAAATACTCTTTTAATGGGGCCAGAACTCTTTGGAGTATATAATCACTACATGAGAAAACAATATTTTACTATTATAATTATCACTTAAGACATGTAGAGATGATTTGGGGAGGTTAAATATTTAGATTGAAAATAATAATCATAATAATATTTTGCTATGTCTAGGGGGAAGAGCTCTTGCTTAGTTCTTCTGGAAACTTGTATTATAAGGGAGACAACTTGTTCAACACAACATTTTGCACACAGAGAAAGAATTTTGCTCATACTGCCTATAACAAGCCAAATAAGACTTGTAAAAACAAGAGCATAATACTTTGGTAAATCACAATTAGGTACAATTTGGGAAATTAAGAATTTGAAAATTAAAAGCCATGAATATTCAGAAAGAGAATTCCTTACAGTTTTATAGAAAAAGAAGAATGTTGACATTTTTATTTCATTTTCTAGAGAAAAATAATCTTGTATTTGTCAAAAGAGAAAATTGTGTTACTCATATAATGGTTTTGTGCAACTATCATACTAGACGCAGCCTATTAACCTCAAGAGAGCAATATTGAAGAAATATCATCTTCTGATTATTCATCACAACAACATTGTAAGGCAAATACAGGAAAACCTATACTAATTTTATTTTGTAAGTGAGCAAATGCATGCCTTTCGAAGGAGGCCTACATTTGTATTCTAGATGTGATACAATGGTTGTACATTCCAGGTGTGATGCAATGATCCAAGTCATCAGGGAACGCCTGTAATTTGATTTGTTCATGTTAATCAGGAACTCTGATAAGCTGTTTTACTATTACTGCAGGCTACTAGTTATTTTTTATAATCCATTTCTCCCTTTGTCCTGGGTTCAAAACTATACAGCCAGTGATTATTGCTGCTTCCTTGAAGCTACGTGCAACCTGCGACTACTTTTGAGTCAATGGGATGTGAACAGATCTTACTGCCCTGGTCTTTGGCTCTTTCTTCCTTCCTGTTTTCTGGAAAATGGACAATGCCTTTGTTTTGGCCAAGCAGGCAAAGAAAATATGACATGGTTAGAAGATAGGAAAAAACCTACGTCACTGAATGACTTTATACAAGTGAGCTGCCCTGCCAATTCATACTGGCCAGTCTGTTGTGTGAGAAAAAACTTCTGCGTTATTTCAGTCAATGTATTACTGGCTTCTTTGTTATATCTATTCAGGTTATGTCATAATTAATATGATTACTAAATATATTTAGTTGGGAGTGATTATTAGAAAGTCAAGACAACTGACAAAGTCAGACAACTAAGAGTAAGTTATTGAAGTCACTATTAAAAAATACACAAAATTATAAAATTCAAAAATCATGAATGGACTCTTTTGTGTGTAGTTTACGTGTTTGTATTTAATTCATCTGTAACTTTAAAAACAAATATTTGATTAGTTTCTCTGCTTAGATTTTATTAATAAAAAATAGTTTTTTAAAAAAGAACAATTTTAACAGAATTTTCCTGGTCTCATAAGAAATATATTACAGGGCACAGAGAAGATAATAAATAGGTAAATTTTTAAATGTTCAGTAAAATTTCTGATTTTGGGAGACACACCTTGAGGTGACCCCTCTTGAGTCATGCTGTTATATAAACTCCTCCCCTTGAGTGGGAACAGATTCATGTTAAGCCATTGAATATGGCAAAGATGATGGAATGCCACTTTCATGATTATGTTACATTATATTAGACTCTGTCTCAGAAGACTGTATAGAGTTTCTCTTGTTGGCTTTGAAGAAGCAAATAATGATGTTGTAAGATGTCCATGGAAAAGAGCATGTGACATGGAGCTTCAGAATGACTTCTAGGATTTAAGTGTGGTCACCAGCCAGCAGCTATTAAGAAGTGAGGCTCTCAGGCATACAGCTGAAAGAAAGTATTAATAAATTCTGCCAAGAACAAGGATGAATGTGAAAGTTAATTCTTCCCCAGTCAAGCATCCAAATGAGAACACATCCAGGCCAATGTCTTGACTGCAGTCTTGTTAGAATCTGAACTAAGCTAAGCCTGGCCTCCTGATCCACTGAAACTGTGAGACTGTGTGTTGAAAACTGAAAACTGTGTGTTGTTTTAAGCCACTAAGATTGTGGCAGAATTTTATGCAGCAGTAGAAAACTCATCCTTTGGCAGCAATGCATTTTTAAACAGATGAAACAAAAACACATTGACACCAATCCAAAATATTGCCTAACTCGACTTGGATCTCTATGGATGAAATTCTTACTCCTCTTAAGTTATTTTCCTAAAGCTTCAGGATATAAGACAATAGAATCACTCACTAAAATAATTGGATTATACAGCAACAGTAATAACAAAACAGCTCATCTCATGTTACATCTCCATCAGGATAGCTACTTCTAATAGATGATTTTTTTTCTAACATGCTCTTTTTCTTTCTTTCTTTCTTTTTTTTTTTTTTTTTAGAAAATAGTCATCTTTACAACAAAATTATTTGACCTTTTTTTTTGCTTGGTTTTAAAAATTAGCTGTTGGCACTTGATGCAGCATATTATAATGGAGACAGAGAGAAAAACATTTGTAGTATAAGAAAATTCTGTTCTAATAATTTTTGGACATTGCTCATGTTCCTTATGCTTAGAAATCATGCAAAAAAGACATTCTTCTTAAGAAACTGTAGACACAAAATATTTATAATTAGATACAATTAGAATTACTTTGAAAACATCCCATTAAATTAACAACCTGTGGTTTGGAGGCTTAGAACATTATTAATTTATTAGCATTAAGAAAATTTTTGCATCCCTTGGTAAATATCAAAACTCATTATTCTCTAAGGGCATGTCTGCATAACATTTTTTTCTGCAAGCAAAATTTTGTTTTAGTAAAAGTGCAAATGGAAATATACATAGGTATGCATTTCCTAAGAAGAAAGCTATTAATTTACATGGAGAGTTTTATTCTTTAGTTCCTCAAATTCAATTTCTATCACCAGAATTTTGATTTAGCAAGTCCCCACGGTTTCAGAAATGGGGACAAAAGGAAGTGAAATGCCTGTGCATCTGAATGTTTATTGTCTCCCCACTGAATCGGATATACTCTCTAGTTTGAGGTCTGCTGGTTTATTTAATCTCAGCTTAGCAGGTCTGCTGTGAAAACCTAAGATTTCTGGTAATGCTGTAATCACAAGAACTAGTTACTTGTCATCATCTTTTAAGTAAAATTTGCTGCTTTAAGTTCCAAGAATTCTCAATAATTGATACAAATTAGTTTCCTGACTAGATCGTTTCCTCCGCCAATAACTTTAAATCTCTGGAAAATAGGAGAAGTATTAGAATGTGAAGGAAGGATTGTGTGTGTGTGTTTGTGCATATGTATACAAGCATTGATGGTTGGGTGCATGACAGTAAGAGAAATAACAGTTACATGCTGTAACCAAAATATCCTTGTGTAGTTGTGTAATTTGTACTCAATCTTCAAGGCTCAGTTTTGTTGTCACCTCCCCTATGAAGTACCTGTCCTTTCTCAAGCAAAACCAGGCTCCACTTGATTTTCTGCTCTCATAGCACTCTGTAAAACCTCTTCAACATGTGTCATGACATTTTAAAGTTGTCTTTCACTACTGGGTAGCCTAAGCCTCTTGAGGGTATGGATTTACCTTGTCTACCTGTGGTATCTTGAGTCCCTAGCACAGTATGTGGTATGGAACTGGTTCTTCTGATATGGAGGAAATTGCAATTGGAAAGTGCAGGAAAGGGACGAAAGTAAAAAAAAATGTGAGTAAGAAAGAAGAAAGGGCGTATGGGGTAATAGTATAAATCTTGATAATGTCTTTGGACATCTTATTCATTTAGAATTTGTTGCCATGGCTCTTTTTTATCCCATTCATTTTTTTCCCATTACTCTCATTTACTTCTCGTCTTACCATACTGAAATTAAGGTTTTAAAATTGATGACATAGCATTCATGTCTTGCTTCCCTTATGAGGATATGGTTATTAGTATTCTTCTTAATGTGGATAGAATTGTTTAAAGTATAAGTACAATAATAATTCTCTGCTTTAGTCCTCTATTCAATAGTAAAAGTAGATGTGCACTATCCTAATATGGACATAGATATAAGAAAGAATAATTCCTCTTAAGAGGGCAGTGAAAACTGACATTTGCTGTGCATCTATTATATCCCAGGCACTGTGTTAGAAACATGTACTTAGATTATTTTGTGTGATCCATTTAGCAACTGCTGAGGTAGTTATATTCCACCAGGAGAAAGCAATATTAGAGAGGTTTTAGAGATGGCCTAATGCCCTGCAGCTGCTGGAAAAAAGGAGTAAAAATTTAAATACAGAACTGTCTTACCAAATTCTTGTGTCTTGCACCCTCAGTAGCCTGAACAGAATTTATTTTAAGCGGTAGAGTGGCCTTTATGGAGACACCCTTATATTTGAACATATCAGAAAGGCTAAACCTGCTGTGGGGAGGTTCTTGTCTGACTCATGTATTTTGTTTTGTGATACTTTGAATATTTTAACACCTTATCATTTTCATACCAGCTATCACTCTACACCCAAGGATAATCCTCAAGTCCTTGGCCAATGAATGTCTTCCATATCTAAAGTTACCCCATTTCTACTCTCAGAATATTATTGTCTTAAATTTTGATACGGAAAAATTTATGGGGTCACACGTGGAATTTTGTTACATGCATAGATTGTGTAGTGGTCAAGTCAGGGCTTTTAGGGGATCCATTACCCAAAAAACTTACGTTACATTCATTAATTTCTCATCATCCACTCCCATCCTTCCCCCTCACACTTTCAAGTATCCACGTCTATCATTCCATACTCTATGTCCATGTATACACATTTTTTGGCACCCACTTATGAGTGTGAACATACAATATTTGCCTTTCTGTGCCTGGCTTGTTTCACTTAAGATAATGACCTCCAGTTCCATTCATGTCATGTTGCTGCATAAGATGTGATTTCATTCCTTCTTATGGCAAAATATTTCATTGAGTATATGTACTACATTTTCTATATCCAGTCCTCACTGATGGACACTTAGGTTGATTTTGCATCTTTGCTATTGTAAATAGTGCTGTGATAAACATATGAGTGCATGTATCTTTTTGATATATTGATGTTTTTTCCCTTACGTAGATAATCAGTAGTGGATATTAAATATACTCACTAATATATTAAATAGTAGCTGGATTAAATGGTAGTTCTATTTTTAGCTCTACTAATTTCTATAGAGGTTGTACTAATTTACATTCCCCCCAACAGTGTGTAAGAATTTCCTTTTCTCCATATCCTTGCCAACATCTGTTGTGTTTTGACTTTTTATTATTAGGCATTCTAACAAAAATGGTGTCTCAATATGATTTTAATTTACATTTCTCTGATGATTTGTAATTTTGAGCATCTTTTCATATGTTTATTGGCCACTCATATGTCTTCTTTGAAGAAAAATGTATGTTCATATCCTTCGTCCACTTTTTACAGGGGTGTTTTTTTCCTTGTTGACTTGTTTGAGTTCCTTATAGATTCTGGATATTAGTCTTCTGTTGAATGAGTAGTTTGCAGATGGTTTCCCCATTCTACAGGTTGTTCATTCACTTTGTTGATTATTTCTGTTGCTGTGCATGAGCTTTTAATTTTAATTAATTTAAATCTGTCAATTTTTGTTTTTGTTCTCTATGCTTTTGAGGTCTTAGTCATAAATTGTTTGTCTGAACCAATGTTTAGAAGAATTTTCCCCAGGTTTTCTTCTAGTATTTTTATAGCTTCAGGTATTACATTTAAGTTTTTAATTTATCTTGTGTTGATTTTTGTATATGGTAAGAGATAAAGGTCCAGTTTCATTCTTCTGCATATGACAATCCCATTTTCCCAGCACCATTTATTAAAAAAGGTTTCCTTTCCCCAAAGTATGTTACTATTGGTTTTGTCAAAGATCAGGTGGTTGTAGGGATGTGGTTTTATTTCTGGGTTCTCCATTCTGTTCATTGATTGATGCGTCTTCTATTATACCAGTACCATGCTGTTTTGGCTTCTATAGTCTTGTAATATAATTGGAAGTTAGATAATGTGACAACTCCAGCTTTGCTTTCTTTGCTCAGGATTGCTTTGTCTCTTTGGTCTCTTTTTTGGTTACATACAAATTTTAGGATTTTTGTTTCTAATTCTGTGAAAAATGATGGCGGTATTTTGATAGGGATTGCATTAAGTCATTGCTTTGGGCAGTATGGTCATTTTAATGATATTCATCCTTTCTATTCACGAGCATAGAATGTTTTTCTATTTGCTTTTTTAATCTACAATTTCTTCCATTGTTGTATTATGGTTTTCCTTGTAGAGATCTTTCACCTGTTTGGTTAAATGTATTCCTAAGTATTTTTTTTAAGCTATTGTAAATGAAATTACCTTCTTGGTGTCATTCTCAGCTAGATCATCATTGGTGTACAGAAACACTATTGATTTTTGTCCATTGATTTTGTATCCTTAAACTTGACTAAAATCAATTATCGAATCTAAAATTTTTTTGGTAAAAGCTTAAAGTTTTTCTATATGTAATATTATATCATCAGAAAACACGGATTATTTAACTTGCTGTTTTCCTGTTTGAATGCCTTTTATTTTTTTCTCTTATCTGAGGCTCTGGCTAGAACCTCCACTACTATGTTGAGTAGGAGGGGTGAAAGTGGGCATCCTTGGCTTGTTCCAGTTCTTGGGGGAAATGCTTTCAAGTCTTCCCTGTTCAATAAGATGTTAGCTGTGGGTTTCATATATGGCTTTTATTATTTTGAGGTGTGCTCCTTCTATGATTAGTTTGTTGAGGGGTTTTATCATGAAGAAATGCTCAATTTTATCCAATACTTTTTCTGCATCTAGTGAGATGATCATATATTTTTGTCCTTGATTTTATTTATATGATATATGACATTTATTGATTTGTGTATTTTGAGCCATCCTTGTGTCCCTAGTATAAAACCCATTTGGTTATGGTGTATTGACTTTTCAATGTGCTGTTGGATTCAGTTTGTTAGTATTTTGTTGAGGATTTTTGCATCTATGTTCATAAGGGATATTGGTCTGTATTTTTACTTGTGTGTGTCATCTATCAGGGTGATACTGGCCTTATAGAATGAATTAGGGAGAAATCCCTCCTCCTTGATTTTTTGGAAAGTTTCAGAAGAATTGGTATTAGTTCTTCTTTGTATGTTTGGTAGAATTCAGCTGTGAATCCATCTGGTCCTGGACTTTTCTTCATTGTAGGATTTTTAAAAATTGTTGATTCAATTTCACTACTTGTTATTGGTCTGGTCAAGTTTTCTATTTCTTCCTGGTTCAATCTTGGGAAGTTGAATGTTTCCAGGAATTTATCCATTTCCTGTAGGTTTTCTAGTTTGTGAGCATATAATTATTCACAGTATTCTTCGGTAATCTTTTGTATTTCTGTAGTATAAATTGTAATGTTTCTTTTCTCATTGCCAATTTTGTTTATTTGGATCTTCTCTCTTCTTTTCTTGGTTAGTCTAGCTAGTGGTTCATCAATTTTGTTTATCTCTTAAAAATCAGCATTTCATTTCATTATCCTTCATATTGTTTTGTTAGTTTCTATTTTGTTTGGTTCTGCGCTTATCTTTGTTATTTCTTTTCTTCTGCTAAATTTGGTTTCATTTGTTTTTGCTTTCCTAGTTCCTTGAGGTACATTATTAGCTTGTTAATTTGTAATCTTTCTACTATTTTGACGTAGACATTTAATGCTATAAACTTCTCTCTTAGCACTGCTTTTGTCGCATCCCAGTGGTTTTTGTATGCTGTGTTTCCATTTTCATTTGTTTAAAAAAGTTAAATTTCTGTGTTAATTTCTTCCTTGACTTGAACATAGTCATTCGGGGATATGTTGTTTAATTTCCATGTGTTTGTATACTTTCTGAAGTTCCTCTTGGTATTGATTTTAGGTTTATTCTGCTATGGTCTAAGAAGATGCTTGATATAATTTTAATTTTTAAAAATTTGTTGAGGCTTGTTTTGTGTCCTAATATATGATCTATACTGGAGAATATTCTATGTGTTGGTGAAAAAAAGGTATATTCTACAACTGTTGGGTAGAATGTTCTGTCAATGTCTTTTAGGTCCACCTGGTCTAAAGTCTAATTTAAGGCCTGGGGGAGGTGGCTCACACCTGTAATCCCAGCACTTTGGGAGGCTAAGGCAGGCGGATCACGAGGTCAGGAGATCGAGACCATCCTGGCTAACATGGTGAAACCCCGTCTCTACTAAAAATACAAAAAATTAGCCAGGCGTGGTGGTGGGCGCCTGTAGTCCCAGCTACTCGGGAGGCTGAGGCAGGAGAATGGTGTGAACCCGGGAGGCAGAGCTTGCAGTGAGCCGAGATCACGCCACTGCACTCCAGCCTGGGTGACAGAGCGAGACTCCGTCTCAAAAAAAAAAAAAACAAAAAAGGCTAATTCAAGTATTTTTTTTTGTTGACTTTTTTTTTGTCTGAATGATCTGTCTAATGCTGTGAGTGGAATGTTAAAGTCCTCAACTATTATTGTTTTGCTATCTATCTCTCTCCTTAGGTCTAGTAATATTTGTTTTATGAATCTTGGTGCTCCAGTGTTAGGTGGATATATATTTAGAATTGTTATATCCTCTTGCTGAATTAATCTCTCTATCATTACATAATAACCTCTGTGTCTTACTTTATTGTTTTTTATTTAAAGTCTGTTTTATCTGTATAAGTAGACCTATTCTGTCTCACTTTTGGTTTCCATTTGCATGGAGCATCTTTTTCCATCCTTTACTTTCATCTACATGTATCTTTACAGGTAAGGTCAGTTTCTAAAAGCAGCATATAGTTGGATCATGTTTTTAAAAATCCATTCAGCCAATCTATATTTCTAAGTGGAATATTTAATTCATTTATGTACAAGGTTAATATTGATTCATGAAGTTTTGTTCCTGTCATGTTGTTAATTGTTTTCTAGTTCTTTATGCATTCTTTGTTTCTTTCTTTTTCTCTGTTTGTCATTGTGGTTTGTTGGAATTCTGTACGTTTGCCACTTGATTTCTTTCTCTTCCTTCTTTGTGTAATTGCGTTACCAGTGAATTTTATACTTTCAAGTGTTTTCATGATGGTGAATGTCATCTTTTTGTTTCTAAGTTTAGGACTCTCTTGAGTACTTTTCATAATTTCAGTCTAGTGGTAATGAATTCCATCAGCATTTGTTTGTCTGGAAAAGACTTCATTTCTCCTTCATTTATTGAGGTTAATAGTGTTGTACATAGAATTCTTGACTAACAGTTTTATTTCTTTGACATTTTGAATATGTCATCCCATTTTCTTCTGACCTGTAAGGTTTCTGCTGAGAAGTCTGCTGCTGGTCTGATGGTGTTTCTTTTATAGATGACTGGAAGTTTTCTCTTGCTGTTTTTAGAATTAGCACTTTCACTTTGACTTTTAGACAGTCTGATTAAAATGTACTGTGATGAAGTCTTTTGCATTGTATTTTCTGTAGGATTGCTGAATCTCTCGTATCTGAGTATCTAATTCTCTTGCTATACTTGGGAAGTTTTCATCTATTACTTCATTAAATAGGTTTTCTAAACCTTCTGATCTCTCTTTACCCTTGGGAATACTGGTAACTCATGAATTTGGTCACTTTATGGTGTCCCAATGTCACCATTTGGCAGCTTTGTACATTCCGTTTAATTAATTTTTTTTTGTCTGATTGGATTATTTCAAAAGACCTGTCTTCAAGTTCTGAAATCTTTCTTCTGCTTGTACTAGTCTATTGTTGAATTTATTTTTTTTAAGATATCTTTTTTTTAATAAATTTTTTATTCTTATCCTGAATTGGTTTTCTGAGTTGTGCTGACTTTCAGATTTCTCTTGCATCTCATCAAACTTTTTAAAAATCAGTACTTTGAATTCTTTATCAGGGATTTCAAGAATTTCTCTGAGTATTATTGTATTCTTTTGAGGGTGTCATATAACCTCGTTCTTTTCATGTTTCCCATGTCTTTCCATTGACTTCTGTTCATATGATGTAAAAGTCACATCTTATTTTTGAATTTACTTACATTAGAAGAGAAACTTTTTCCTGAAGTTGTGACCTTGATATTGGTTGGCTAGGGCCCTTTGCTTTTGCTTCTGGGTATGTGCTATAGTGAAATCTAAGTATGATTTTCTTGACTAGAGTTGTGTCTGTGGTTTCCCTGGTGTGTTAGACTAGGGTTATTGGTGGAGGCTGTGGTATAGTTGTGCTGGGGATTGGAATGCCAGATGGGCCTATCTTCAGGTTTCAGTGGTAGTGGTGGTGGACTAAGCTCATCTATCCTTCTTCCCTGGGGTGGCATATGCTGACACTTGGCAGTTCCAGTGGTAGTGGTGGTGGACTAAGCTCATCTATCCTTCTTCCCTGGGGTGGCATATGCTGACACTTGGCAGTTCCAGTCAAGCTAGTTCTTGGGCCTCTGGGTAGCATTCTCAGGTGGCAATTATAGCAGTGGTGTATGGGGGAAGTGAGCAGGCTCTCAAGCCTATGGAAAGTCGGTGTGGTATGACTGATGGCAGTAGCAGTCATGGTGAGATTCTCTTCTAGGTCCCATGCATTGTGTACCCTTTTGTTGGTAGTGGTTGGAATGGGCTGTGTTGGCCAACCTCCAGGCCAGTTGGTGATGGTTGCAGGTAGGAGCCAGCTGAGGTGGTAGTGGTAAGGAGTTTTTGTCCAACCTCAGTTACCTAGGTGGAGTGCTCAGATGTCCCAGGTGGTAGATTGGGTTGTGGAACCTCCACAATTCTGGATCCAATACTCTGTTTTGAGGTGGATGAAACTGGGCAGAGTTGAACTGGGCAAGCTTGCATTTAGGCCCCCCAAAAGTAAGTGCATGCACCAGCCATCATAGGTCAGGTTAGGGTGATCTTCAGGCCTCTCTGGCAGAATGCTTGGATGAGAGGCAGCTGCTGCTACACTGAAACCCTGCCATGGGGAGGGTGAGTCCAGTCCCAATAGTCACAGGTTTGGCTAGAGGGTGGGGAACTTGCATCCCTCTCATGGGGCAAGTGGCAAGTTTGGGGGCTTGTTTCCCTGTCCATATTGTTGCCTTATTTAATAAACTGTATTAATATGCTTATGTTTGAACATTCCATCTTGAAAGTAATTTGTATTAATATGCATGATTTTCCTACATATAAGGATTTAGCTTATGTGTAGTCATCTATTTTCATATGTTATTGATCATTTCAGTCTAACCTTTGAAATTAAACTTAACGCTCTAAACAGGAATACTTTCTGTTTCCTGCAGGAATTAATTTGCATTTTTGTCTCTGTATCTTTGCTTACTCTTTTTTCTCTAATATCTTTAAATCCTGATCTATCTGTCCATTTTCATAATACTCTCCATCTTTCAAGGACCCGCCTGCATGTACCCATTCCTCTGCATTGAATAAACATTGGAAAAGAAGATGCTGAGGCTTGGTAGGGATCTCAATTTTTAAGTTATAGGAGAGAAAGACATATTTACATGGCAAACAGCAGTGATGGTTTGAAGCTTGGTGTCCAAAGAACATGTGAAGATCAAGTATGTTTTAGATGGTGTAAGAAGTCCCACTCAGACTTTTGGTTAACTTTCATCCTTGAAGTCTAGTGGTATTGCAACGGATTTGAGAAATTTTTGAATAGAGCAAGCCCACTTGCCAAAGGGATGGAAATAAAAAGATACGCCTTAGCCCTCTGTAAGAATGGTTGCTAAGAATTAGCTGGCTTGGCGGGAGGGGCCAAGATGGCCTAATAGAAACAGCTTTGGTTGGCAGCTCCCAGTGAGACGAACGCAGAAGGCAGGTGATTTCTGCATTTCCAGTTCTTCTCATTGGGACTGGTTAGGCAGTGGGCGCAACCCACAGAGAGTGAACAGAGGCAGGGTAGGGCGTCACTTCACGTGGGAAGTGCATAGACCCAGGGGACCTCCCTCCCCAGCCAAGGGAAGCTGTGAGGGACAGTGCTACCTGCCAGGGGTACTATGCTTTTCCCACGGATTTTTTCAATCCGCAGATCAGGAGATTCCCTCTTGAGCCTACAACACCAGGGCCCCGGGTTTCAAGCATAAAACTGGGCGGTTGTTGGGGCAGGCACGGGGCTGCCCGAGTTTTTTCATACTCCAGTGGTGCCTGGAACTCCAGTGGTGCCTGGAACTCCAGTGAGACAGGAGAACTGTACACTCCCCTGGAAAGACAGCTGAAGCCAGGGAGCCAAGTGATCTCACTCAGCGATTCCCACTCCCCCGGAGCCCAGTAAGCTAAGAACCATTGGCTTGAAATTCCCACTGCCAGCACAGCAGTCTGGAGTCCACCTGGGACCACGGAGTTTGGTTGGGAGAGGGGCAACCGCCATTACTGAGGCTTGAGTAGGCGTTTTTCTCCTGACAGTGCTAAGGAGACTGGGAGATTCGGACTGGGTGGATTTCACCACAGCACAGCAAAGTGGCTGTGGTCAGACTGCTTCTCTAGATTTCTCCTCACTGGGCAAGGCATCTGCAGGAAATCCAGCAGCTCTAGTCAGGGGCTTACAGACAGAACTGTCACCTCCCTGGGATAGAGCACCTGGGGTGGGGGGAGGGGCAGCTGTGGTCTCAGGTTCAGGGTACTTAATCTTTCCTGCCTGCCAGCTCTGAAGAGAGTGGCTGATCCTGACAAGGGAGATATTTTCCCAAGGCAGCACACCAGCTCTCCTAAGGGACAGACTGCCTCCTCAAGTGGGTCCCTGACCCTGTGCCTCCTGACTGGGAGAGGCTTCCCAACAGGGGTCGACAGACAGCTCATACAGGAGACCTGCGGGCATCAGGCCAGTGCCCCTCTGGGATGAAGCTTCCAGAGGAAGGAGCAGGCAGCAATCTTTGCTGTTCTGCAGCCTCCACTGGTGATACCCAGGCAAACAGGGTCTGGGGTGAAACTTCAGCAAACTGCAGCAGACTTGGAGAAAAGGGGCCTGACTGTTAGAAGAAAAACTAACAAACAGAAAGCAACAACAACAACAACAACAAAGATCCCTTCCCCCCGTAAAAAAAAAAAAAAAAACCCATCCAAAGTTCATCAGCCCCAAAGATCAAAGGTAGATAAATCCAGGAAGATGAGGAAAAAACAATGCAAAAATGTTGAAAATTCCAAAAGCCAGAATGCCTCCTTTCCTCCAGATGATCTCAACACCTCTCCAGCAGGGGCGCAGAACTGGTTGGAGGATGAGATGGATGAATTGACAGGAGTAGGCTTCAGAAGGTGGGTAATAAAAAACTCCACTAAGCTAAAGGAGCATGTTCTAACCCAATGCAAAGAAACTAAGAACCTTGATAAAAGGTTACAGGAGTTGCTAACTAGAATCACCAGTTTAGAGAGGAACATAAGTGACTTGATGGAGCTGAAAAACATAGCACAAGAACTTCGTGAACCATAAACAAGTATCAACAGCCAAATCGATCAAATAGAACAAAGGATATCAGAGATTGAAGATCAACTTACTGAAATAAGGCATTAGACAAGATTAGAGAAAAAAGAGTGAAAAGGAATGAACAAAACCTCTGAGAAATATGGGACTATGTACAAAGACTGAACTTGGAGATGGTAGAAGGGAACCAAGGTGGAAAACACACTTCAGGATATTATCCAGGAGAACTTCCCCAATATAGTGAGACAGGCCAACTTTCGAATTCAGGAAATACAGAGAACATCACAAAGATATTCCATGAGAAGATCAACCCCAAGACACATAATCATCAGATTCTCCAAGGACGAAATGAAAGAAACAATGTTAAGGGCAGCCAGAGAGAAAGGCCAGGTCACCTACGGGAAACCCATCAGACTAACAGTGGATCTCTCTGCAGAAGCCCTAACAAGCCAGAAGAGAGTGGGGGCCAATATTCAATATTCTTAAAGAGAAGAATTTTCAACCCAGAATTTCATATCCAGCCAAATTAAGCTTCATAAGTGAAGGAGAAATAAAATCATTCCCAGACAAGCAAATGCTGAGGGATTTTTGTCACCACCAGCCCTGCCTTGCAAAAGCTCCTGAAGGAAGCAGTAAATATGGAAAGGAAAAACTGGCACCAGCCATTGCAAAAACACAATGACACTATGAAGAAACTGCATCAACTAGTGTGCAAAATAACCAGCTAGCATTATGATGACAGGATCAAATTGATACATAACAATATTAACCTTAAATGTAAATGGGCTAAATGCCCCAATGAAAAGACACAAACTAGCAAACTGGGTAAAGAATCAAGACCCATTGGTGTGTTGTATTCAGGAGACCCATCTCGCATGCAAAGATACACATAGGCTCAAAATAAAGAAATGGAGGAAAATTTACCAAGCAAATTGAGGGGGAATAAAAAAGCAGAGGTTGCAATCCTAGTCTCTGACAAAACAGACTTTAAACCAACAAAGATCAAAAAAGACAAAGAAGGCCATTACATAATGGTGCAGGGATCAATTCAACAAGAAGAGCTAACTATCTTAAATATATACGCACCCAATACAGGAGCACCCAGATTCATAAAACAAGTTCTTAGAGACCTACAAAGAGACTTAGACTCCCACACAATAGTAATGGGAGACTTTAACACCTCACTGTCAATATTAGACCAACGAGACAGAAAATTAACAAGGATATTCAGGACTTGAACTCAGCTCTGGATCAAGTGGACCTAATAGACACCTACAGAACTCTTCACACAAAATCAAGAGAATATACATTCTTTTCAGCTCCACATCACACTTATTCTAAAATCAACCACATAATTGGAAGTAAAACACTCCTCAGTAAATGCAAAAGAACTGAAATCCTAACAGTCTCTCAGACCACAGTGCACTCAAATTAGAACTCAGGATTAAGAAACTCACTCAAAACTGCACAACTACATGGAAATTGAACAACCTGCTCCTGAATGACTCCTGAGTAAACAGTGAAATTAAGACAGAAATCAAGAAGTTCTCTGAAACCAATGAGAACAAAGAGACAACATACTAGAATCTCTGGGACACAGTTAAAGGAGTGTTAAGAGGGAAATTTATAACACTAAATGTCCACATCAGAAAGCTACAAAGATTTCAATTTGACACCCTAACATCAGAATTAAAATAACTAGAGAAGCAAGAGCAAACAAATCCAAAAACTAGCAGAAGACAAGAAATAACTAAGATCAGAGCAGAACTGAAGAAGGCAGAGGCATGAAGAACCGTCCAAAAATGCAATGAATCCAGGAGCTGATTTTTTGAAAAAATTAACAAATAGATAGACCACAAGCTAGACTAATAAAGAAAAAAGAGAAAAGAATCAACTAGACACAATAAAAAATGATAAAGGGGATATCACCACGGACCCCACAGAAGTACAAACTACCATCAGAAAATACTATAAATACCTCTCCACAAATAAACTAGAAAGTCTAGAAGAAATGGATAAATTCCTGGACACATATATACTACCAAGACTAAACCAGGAAGAAGTTGAATCCCTGAATAGATCAATAATTTCTGAAATTGAGGCAGTAATTAATAGTGTACCAACCAAATAAAGTCCAGGACCAGATGGATTCATAGCCAAATTCTATCAGAGGTACAAAGAGGAGCTGGTACCATTCCTTCTGAAACTCTTCCAAACAATTGAAAAGGAGGGATTCCTCCCTTACTCATTTTATGAAGCCAGCAGCATCCTGATACCAAAACCTGGCAGAAACACAACAAAAAAAAGAAAACTTCAGGCCAATATCCTTGATGAACATTGAAGCGAATATCCTCAATAAAATACTGGCAAACTGCATCCAGCAGCACATCAAAAAACTTATCCACCACAATGAAGTCAGCTTCAGCCCTAGCATGCAAGGCTGGTTCAACATATGCAAATAAATTAACATAACCGATCACATAAACAGAACCAAAGACAAAAACCACGATTATCTCAATAGATGCAGAAAAGGCCTTTGATAAAATTCAACATCCATTCATGTTAAAAACTCTCAATAAATTAGGTATTGATGGAACATATCTCAAAATAATAAGAGCTATATTATGACAAACCCATAGCCAATATCATATTGAATAGGCAAAAGCTGAACACATTCCCTTTGAAAACCAGCACAAGACAAGGATGCCTTCTCTCACCACTCCTATTCAACATAGTATTGGAAGTTCTGGCTAGGGCAATCAGGCAAGAGAAAGAAATAAAGCATATTCAAATAGGAAGTGAGGAAGTCAAATTGTCTCTGTTTGCAGACTACATGATTCTATATTTAGAAAATCCCATCCTCTCAGCCCCAAAGCTACTTAAGGTGACAAGCAATTTCAGCAAAGTCTCAGGATACAAAATCAATGTGCAAAAATCACAAGCATTCCTTTACACCAACAATAGACAAACAGAGAGCCAAATTATGAATGAACTCTCATTCACAATCGCTACAAAAAGGATAAAATACCTAGGAATATAGCTAACAAGGGATGTGAAGGACCTCTTCAAGGAGAACTACAAATAACTGCTCAAGGAAATAAGAGAGGATACAAACAAATGGAAAAACATTCCATGCTCATGAATAGGGAGAATCAATATTGTGAAAATGGCCGTACTGCCCAAAGTAATTTATAGATTCAATACTATTCCTATCAAATTACCATTGACATTCTTCACAGAATTAGAAAAAACTACTTTAAATCTCATATGGAGTCAAGTAAGACCCTGTATAGCCAAGACAATCCTAAGTAAAAAGAACAAAGCTGGAGGCATCACGCTACCTGCCTTCAAACTATACTGCAAGGCTACAGTCACCAAACAGCATGGCACTGGTACCAAAACAGACACATAGACCAATGGAACAGAACAGAGGCCTCAGAAATAATGCCACATATCTACAACCATCTGATCCTTGACAAACCTGACAAAAACGAGCAATGGGGAAATGATCTCCTATTGAATAAATGGTGCTGGGAAAACCAGCTAGCCATATGCAGAAAACTGAAATTGGACCCCTTCCTTACACCTTATACAAAAATTAACTCAAGATGAATTAAAGCCTTAAATGTAAAGAAGAAAACCTAGGCAATACCATTCAGGACATAGGCATGGGCAAAGACTTCATGACAAAAACACCAAAAGCAATTGCAGCAAAAGTCAAAATTGAAAAATGGGATCTAATTAAACTAAAGAGCTTCCATACAGCAAAAGAAAGTATCATCAGAGTGAACAGGCAACCTACGGAATGGGAGAAAATTTCTGCAATCTACCCATCTGGCAAAGGGCTAATATCTAGAATTTACAACGAACTTTAACAAATTTACAAGAAAAAACAAGCAACCCCATCAAAAAGTGGGCAAATAATATGAACAGACACTTCTAAAAAGAAGATTTATGTGGCCAACAAATATATTTACACAGCCAACAAACATATGAAAAAAAGCTCAACATCACTGATTATTAGAAAAATGCAAGTCAAAACCACAATGAGATACCATTTCACACGAGTCAGAATGGCGATTATGAAAAAGTCAAGAAACAACCATTGCTCGTGAGGCTGTGGAGAAATTGGAATGCTTTTACACAGTTGCTGGGAATGTAAATTAGTTCAACCATTGTGGATGACAGTATGGCTATTCCTCAATGATCCAGAACCAGAAATACTATTTGACCCAACAATCCCATTACTGGGTATATACCCAAAGGATTATAAATTATTCTACTATAAAGACACATGCACACATATGTTTATTGCAGCAGTATTTACAATAGCAAAGTCATGGAACCAACCCAAATGCCCATCAGTGACAGACTGGATAAAGAAAATGTGGTACATATACACCATGGACTTCTATGCAGTGATAAAAAGAAATGAGATCATGTCATTTGCAGGGCATGGATAAACCTGGAAGCCATCATCCTCAGCAAACTAACACAGGAACAGAAAACCAAACACCGCGTGTTCTCACTCATAAGTGGGAGTTGAACAGTGAGAACAGATGGACACAGGGAGGGGAACATCACACACGGAGGCCTGTCAAGGGGTGGGGGAAAAAGGGAGGGAGAGCATTAGGACAAACACCTAATGCATGTGGGGCTTAAAACCTAGATGAAGGGTTGATGGGTGCCGCAAACCACCATGGCACCTGTATACCTATGTAACAAACCTGCATGTTCTGCACATGTATCCCAGAACTTAAAGTAAAATAAATAAACACATAAGTATAAAAAAAAATTCACTGGCTTTCAGTTCATAATTAACAGCTGGGTTTTAAGGTGCAATTCCAGGCCTGTAAAGGAACTGAACTGCAAGCTAAAGTAACTACACAAATGACAGAGGAAGAAACAAGGTAGAAGTCTAGTCCCAGGTACAGGGATGACAAAAATATCAATAGAGAGTGCTGTAATTGTGAGATCACTTCAGCTCTGCACCTCACAGCCTACCTCTGATTTGTGTCTTAATTGGTTAATTAAGTCAGGAATCCAATAAGCATTCATTGAGTACCTTTCATATATCAGGAACTAACCCAGAGTAAAATGAATAAAACACAGTGGTTTAGGGTAGAGAAGAAAGGTAAATGTTAGGGATTTATATTGAATAATATTAGATTATAGTTCAGGAAAAAAGAAATAAAAGATAAGCAGGATATTTGAACCCCATTTAAGCTATGCAGACTTGAAGGATGGATCCCTGATTTTAAATAAACAGTACTGGATTGATTACTTATTTCTTCCTTCCTCCCTTCATTGCTTGCCTTTAAAACGTTATCTATCTCGCTTCCATACCCAATTTACTGTTTTGAGATTAGATTCTGAGTGGGGAAATTGAGTGGACCACAGAATTAAAATTAAGGGAAAACTAAACTGTGGGGTGTTATTTGGGAACCTCTCTGCACACTGGCACTTATTATTGGCATATGTCCATGCCCCCTTTGGTTTTAGATGGCCTTTGGAGTCAACATGAGCTGACTATGCACGATCATGCTCCTGCTTAACTCCAGCCTCAGTTCCAAACACTTGCCCTCCTGCTTTGACTCCAGCTTAAAAACAGGCCAAACATGTTCCCATTAAGGCCTTTGAACTTACTATTTATCTTGTGTGCATATGTGAATATGTCCACACAATTTATTCTCTTATTTTGTTCAAGATGCTGCTTCATGAGGGCAGGGGCTTTGTTTTCTTTACTGCTGTGTTCTCAGGGCCTATAACTGTGCTCATAGTAGGTGCTCAATACATAGCGAATGAATATATTGCATGACTCAACATTTAGATCTAGGATGCAACTATTTACCAAGACCTACCCAGTGGCGAGCCCAGCTGTCTGTCATTTTATCTGTTTATCTTAGGAAACATAATAGGCTGGAGTGTACTTGGTGGAGCTATTAATGGACACATCTGAGTAGCGGAGGGAGGCAGAGGCATGAGAAACAAGTAGGGAGTGGCATATTGCATCATCTGGGATGGTATACACACATGTTGGATCTTTACATTGCTAGATGATAAGCCCCTTTAAGGTGCTTGGGTCACACTTAAGGAAGCTTAATAGCAACTTGCCTAAAGTTGTCCATATATTGATATTCAATGACTTTTATTAAATTAATGAATAACTTGATATTGACCTTATAAAGCTACATAGTTGAGAATTACTTAAAATAAGAATATCTATAATGACTTCATTAAAATTACTATTTAGGTTCAGATTTATAAGAAAGTGAACTATTATTATACCATTTCAAAAATTAGGAAATCTTAGTGTTAACTTGAAACATAAGCCAACATAATATTCAATCGGATAAATGATTGATTTATCTAACTATCATAAGACTGTGAGAATTAAATGAGTTTACACATGATATGCATTTAAAACATCTGGGCACGGGGCTGGGTGCGGTGGCTCAAGCTTGTAATCCCAGCACTTTGGGAAACTGAGGCAGGCAGATCACGAGGTCAGGAGTTCAAGACCAGCCTGGCCAAGATGGTGAAACACTGTCTCTACTAAAAATACAAAAATTAGCTGGGCATGGTGGTGGGTGCCTGTAATCCCAGCTACTTAGGAGGCTGAGGCAGAGAATTGCTTGAACCTGGGAGGCAGAGGTTTCAGTGAGCTGAGATTGCCTCACTGCAGTCCAGCCTGGGTGACAGAGTGAGACTCCGTCTCAAAAAAACAAAACAGAACAACAAAACAACAGAAAAACAAAAAAACACAACAACATAATAAGATTCCACTGTTGAGTAACAATTATTATTGCTAGTGGTACAAATAGTAGTAGTAGTAGTTCTATACTACGATCTCTATCTCCCTCTTTCTCTTTCCTTGTGTCATCCTCTCAAATAGAGAGCAAATCTTTTACAGCAGGAACCATGTAATATATTTCTATGCACATGGAAGAGACACAATACAAATATATTGAATAAATAACTAAATAATTCAATTTGAAGATTTCTATCTACAGAAAACAAAAAATAATTATGTTGTTTTTGGAATGATACTGTTACTACTATTTGCAGAGAGGGATGGAGAGGGGAGGAAAAGTGTAGTTTTATGGTGAGGACCCTGGACTTTATCATATGATAGTGCTGGACTTCACTGCTAGTTACTAGCTATGTTTGCGCGGAAAAGTTAATTTAATCTAAGATTTAGCTTCTTTTTCTGTAAAGTAGGAATAACAACAGCTACCTCTCAGGATTGTCTTGAGGACTAAGTGAGAAATGTACAACATGTTACTTGCACATTATTTTGCCAATTCTAGAAATTATTGTAATCACTCAGGAATCCATAGTGGTGTCTTATAAGAGGTACAGAAATTTAACAACCTTAACATATGACATATCTCTTTCTTTCTATTATATTTTATAAAGTTAAGGACATTGACAATAAAATAGGGTAAGTCAGTAAGCATTTCTTCTTCATTCATTTGGAAATGCATTATGCTCTGTTTTGGGACCACTTCTGAATTCTTGTCTTGTATTATTCTGAAGAATTTCACTTGTTTGGCTTGTAACAAATTAGGTTAGGAGTCTGTAAGAGACTGTTTGTCTGATTGTGTTATAGTCCCAGCTGTGTCAGGGACTATTCCTTATGTTGAGCATCATGGTATTGTAAAAGTATGTCTGATTCAACTATGGGCTTCAAGTTCTAAATTTGTGTCCCAGTTTCCCCATTGCCATTAGCAATAGACCCACAGACTGGTTTTGAATCCTCTGAAAAGCCATTTTCCTAGGTGTGAAATGAACATAATCATCTGAGTGTGCTCAACAGCTTATTGTGAGCTGAAAATGGGTTAATGCATGAATAAGAGCTTTGGAAGCTGTCAAGTGCAGCACAATATATGACTAATAAATCAACAATGATTTATTGATACAAAATGAGTGGCTAATTTCATCAATGCCTAAGGCATTTAGAAAGTTACATTTGTGTTGTGTATTCACAATTGCAAGTACCTGAATTAGAATAGATTAAAAAACATGATTGATTTGGGAAAACTACCTTGGAGATACCTTATGTTCTCTTATGTTAAATTTCACACTTAGATTTCATTTTGTGGTTATTCATCACTTTTGGAATTGCTGCTTATTTCATGTTAACATTAAGGAAAAATAACTATTTTGTGGTTTAGGTATAACTCCTACTTGAAGAGTGTGAGAGAATATTTACTACTCGGATGTTTGAGACATACCAAAAAATGCTTTTTGATCCTTTATCAAGAAGATGTAATGACCAAGATCGATAAAGAAAAATGCAATGGTTACTTTACCTGCAACCATCTCAAAGATGCTCTAATGTCATTTCAGAGTGAGTACTTCAAGTGGTAGGGGTAGAGGAATAAGATGTAATTAAATACTTTTTTTTTACTCAGAGATTTTAAAGATTATTACATATGCAGTAAAATTGGTAATTTTTCTCTAGCATCTAAATCCATTACTAAAGACCAAATCCTTTGCTTTAACAAAATGAGAATGAAGACATTGTTGACTGAAAAAAATATAGGGGTAACTGTTAATGGATTTTTAAGGCCTGCATTCTTTTGTATCCTGTGTGTTACTTTAGTTATTAAATTCCTACTCTAGTTCTGTTTTCAGTGAGAGTTCATATATACTGAATGACTTGTCTAACAGTAAAATACAATTTCTTAAAACATTATTTCAATGGGTTTGCTTTTTGTTTGTTGAATTGTTTAAGTTCCTTATAGATTCTGGATATCAGACCTTTGTTGAATGCAAAGTTTGTGAAAATTTTCTCCCATTCTGTATGTTGTCTGTTTACTCTGTTGATAGTTTCTTTTGCTGTGCAGAAGCGCCTTAGTTTAATTAGGTCCTAATTGTCAAATTTTGTTTTTATTGTAATTGCATTTGGGAACTGAGTCATAAATTCTTCACCAAGGCTGATTTCCAGAATGGTATATCCTAGGTTTTCTTCTAAGGATTTTATTGCTTAAGGGCTTACATGTAAGTCTTTAATCCATCTTGTGTTAATTTTTGTATATACTGAAAGGAAGCGGTCCTGTTTCAATCTTCTGCATATGGCTAGCCAATTATCCCTGAACCATTTCTTGAACAGGGAATCCTTTTCCCGCTGTTTGTTACTGTTGACTTTGTTGAAGATCAGGTGGTTGTAGGCGAGTGGTTTTATTTCTGGGTTCTCTTTTCTGTTCTTTTGGTCTATGTGTCTGTTTTTGTGCCAGTAACATGCTGTTTGCTTACTGTAGCCTTGTAGTATAGTTTGAAGTTGGATAATGTGATGTCTCCAGTTTTGTTCTATAACCCTATTAAAAAATGGGCAAAGGGCATGAATAGACACTTCCGAAAAGAAGACATATATGTGGCCCACAAATATATGAGAAAATGCTCATTATCACTAATCATTAGAGAAATGCAAATCAAAACCACAGTGAGATACCATCTCATGCCAGGCAGCATGGCAATTATTAAAAAGTCAAAAAAGAACAGATGCTGGTGAGGCTGTGGGGAAAAAAGAACAATTATACACTACTGGTAAGAATGTAAATTAGTTCAGCCACTGTGAAAAGCAGCGTGGATATTTCTCAAAGGACTTAAAACAGAACTACTATTTGACCCAGCAATCCTACTACTGGGTATACACCCAAAGGAAAATAAATCATTCTACCAAAATGTACATGCACTCATATGTTCACTGAAGCCATATTCACAATAGCAAAGCCATGGAATTAACCAAGATGCCCATCAACAGTGGACTGGATAAAGAAAATGTGGTTCATATACACCATGGAATATGATGCAGCCATAGAAAAGAATGAAATCATGTCCTTTGCAGCAACATGGATACAGCTGGAGGCCATTATCTTAAATGAACTAATATGGGAACAGAAAACCAAATAATGCATGTTCTCACTTATAAGTGGGAGCTAAACATTGACAGCACATGGACACAAGGATGGGAACAATAGACACTGGGGATTGCTTGAAGAAAGAGATTAGAGGGGGGCATGGATTGGAAGGCTAGTTATTGGGTACTATGTTCACTACCTGAATGACAGGCTCATACATACGCTAAGCCCCAGTGAAACACAACTTACCCATGTAACAAACCTGGACATGTAACACCTAAATCTAAAATAAAAGTGGAGGAAAAAAAATTTATTTCAGAGCAGAGTGTCATATACTACTGAGACAGGGAAAAATCCTGAAAAATATCAGCATCTGCATTTCTGGATATGAGGCTTAAAGCATTAATTTCTATGGCAAAAAATATTTTTAATAGACAATTTCAAGCACACACAAAAGACAAAAGTACAATATGAACTTCATTATAGCCATAACCCAGATTCCCGAATTAGCAAGGTTTTGCCATTTGGGCTTCCTCTGTCATTCTTTTCTTCTCTGCCCTCCTCCTTCCTGACCTTTCTTCCTTCCTTTGCTTTACTGAGGAATTTCAAAGCAAATCTCAGATCTCATTCCATTTCACTCCTACGTACTTCAGTATGCATCTATACAACAAGCAAACTTTTTTCTATATAACCTTAATGCCATTATCACATATAATAAATGCAAACGTAATATTTTTGTTATGATTTAGTAATAAGTTCATACTAAACTTCCCAGACTTTCTAAAAATATCTTTTTACGTTTGATATGTTTGAATCAGAATTCAATGTTCACAAACCACATTTGATTGTTTTAGCTCTTTACCTACCTTGATCCTTTTCTCTTCTTTTTTTTTCATGCAATCGACTTACCACTGACACTGGATTAGTTGTTTTCTTGTAGAATTTCCCACAGCTTGGATTTGTTTGATTGCTTCCTTGTGTGTCATTTAATTTGCTCTTTTATCTCCCATAATTTCTATAAATAGAAACCAGCTCTAGACTTTTGAGGAGTCTAGGTGTATATATATTTTTTCAGCTGGAGTACTTAGTAGAAGATTCTGTGGGACTCATATTATACCAGATAAGGAGGAACTAGGTTTTTGATTTTCTACTTTTAACAGAACAGCCAGAATTGTTTATTGGAATGTTTCAATCTACTTTTATATAGTGATTGTATCCACTGATGATTATTGCTGGAATCCATTATCTCATTGAGGCTTGCACGATGGTGGTTTCTAATTGTATTTTTCCTACTACATGTGTTAGCCACAATTTATCTAAAAATATAACTTCCTTACATCATTTAGGACTATTTGGTTGCCCTGAAATACAATTTATAAAGACAAGCAAGATAAATGACTATTTCTTTTTCTTCAAATTGTCAGTGTTCATAGTAACTAATGCCCTAGTTATCTCTAATAGTGATGAGTGGGGCTAATATGGTTTGGGTCTGTGATCTCCCATCCAAATCTCATGTTCAATTGTAATCTCCAATGTTGGAGGTGGGGCCCGGTGGTAAGTAATTGGATCATGTGGGCAGATTTTTCATAAATGGTTTAGTATTGTTCTGTTGGTACTGTCCTCATGATAGTGAGTAAGTGAGTGCTTGTGAGATCTGGTCATTTATAAGTGCATAATACCTTCCCCCTTGCTCTCTTGCTCCTCCTGCTCTGGCCATGTGAGGTGCCTGCTCCCCCTTTACCTATCACCATGATTGTAAGTTTCTGGGGCCTCCTCTGAAGCTAAGCAGATGGCAGCATCATGCTTCCTATAGCCTGCAGAACTGTGAGCCAATTAAACCTCTTTTCCTTATAAATTACCCAGTCTCAGGTATTTTTTCATTCTCTCTTGTCATTATTAAGTCAAAGATTTTGATATATTCACATATGTAAATGAAATGTAGCCATAACTTTAGGTTTACACAAAAAAATTGCAGAGAATTCCCATATACTCCATACACAATTCTCCCTATTATTAACATCTTACATTAATGTGGATCATTTACCACGATTAATGAAACACTATTGATTCATTATTATTAATTAAAATGCATATTTTATTAATATTTCCTTAGTTTTTACCTGATATCCTTTTTCTGTTCTAGGATCCCATCCAGGATACCATAACATTTGGTTGTGATGTCTCTCCTTAAGCTCCCCTGGGCTGTAAGAGTTTTTTAGACTTGTTTTTGATAATCTTAACAGAGTGCTGGTCAGACATTTTGTAAATGTTCCCCAGTGGAATTTGTCTAATATCCTTTTCATGATTATACTGAGATTATGGATTTCTGAGAGGAAGACCAAAGTGGAAAATTCCATTTCATCGCATCATATCAAGGATACATGCAATCAACATAACTGATCACTGTTGATGTCCTTGATCACCTGGTGGATGCAGTGTTTTTTAGATTTCTGCAGTGTAAAGTCACTCTTTTTTTCTGCCTTTCCATATTGTATTCTGTGGAAGGAATTCACCATATGCCATCCACATTTAATGGTAGAGTATTACAAAATTATCTAGAATTCTTTCACATGAGAGATTTGTCTCTATTTTTTGATCATTTATTTCAGTAAAGACTAATGTATTTATTTCATATTTTAGGTTATAATCAATCACGACTTTATCTTATTGCTTAAATAGTTCCAACTTTGACTTTTGGGAGCTCTTTCAGTGAGTTCCTGTGTCTATTTGACATACTCCTATTGCTGTGAATTTTTTTTTGTTTGTTTGTGAACATTGCCTTACCTTCTGGCACTACTAGATGCTCCAGGCTCATCTTATAAAGTTCCTTCCTTAGTTCTGAATAAGCTCTTTCTCTAAGGAGCTCTGGTTCCTTTTTTTTTAGAAAATGGTATTAGAAACCAAGATCTAGATGCTAGATATGTTCATTGCTGCTGGAATTATTGCTTTTAAGCTCTTAATTCATTTTGATTCTCCAATTTTTCTATCTCTGTCCAAAGAAAGCCTCTTTAAGTTGGCTTTAGTGTTATTCTTAAATAATTCCACAGGACTTTCATTGCTTCCTTCTTTTCCTGCCCCAAAAAAAGGCTCCCAGGCTCAGTTGGTATATTTTTTTAGATCTAGAATTAGCTATTGGTCCTATTGTGGGAATTGATATTTAGGCACCAAAATCTAGGGGCCAGTAAAAGAAATTGGGCCAGAATTTATTTTACTGGGTTCTTATTGCTTCTTATAGTGAACATATTTAAGAAATACATATTTTTGAAAAAAAAACACATGTTCATGCTGATTTTTCTAATTTCTTTAATTTTATACTTTTATTTCTTTTCTAACAATGAAATTCTTAGTTTTCAGTGTAAGAGAAATATATGTGTATTGGGTATAGTTAGTATATATAAAAAATTATATATATATAGTATGTCTATACATATGTGTGTATGTATTTTTATATATAATCTTAGGGTATTAGTACCAAAATTACTATCGGTACTATTACAAAGAAACTGAAATTACTTTTGCACCAACCTAATGCTAACAATAAAATTACTAAACAAAGTTTCACATATTTTTACAGCTCTATTTGTCTTCAGAAAATATTCCAATGTGGAGATGTAATCAAATATTGTATTTTAATGTCACGTGATTGTTTTCTTTGTTATATTGTTTTATTAATTTTGTATACAACTACATTTATTTATTTTTACTTATTTTTAGAGAAAGCTCTTTTAAATTTTAAAAATATGTACATTATTTACATGATTCCCAAGCTGAAACTGTGTAGCAAGGTATATCCAAAGAAATCTTTGTATTCCTGTACCCTTCACGTTGTTTCTTCTCTCACGGTATAGGTAACCATTGGTATTTGTTTGTTTTTGGTTTTCCTTCCAACGTTTTCTTTATCAAATTTTCCGCACCTTGCTTTATTTTAACTTAAAAATATATCTCAGCAATTACTCCGTGTAATAAGAAACCTCCTTATTCCTTTTATACATTGTATAATATTTCCTTGTGTGTTGTGTCTATGCCATAATTTATTCAACCAATCCTCTATCGATAGGTATTTGGATTTTCTCCAATCTTTTACCATCACAAATAATGTCTTGATGAATAATCTCGTGCATTTGTCACTCTATATCATTGCTAGTGTGGTTTTTTTCTCTTTTGTAAAGCAGGGATAACAAAAGTACTTTGTAGATTTGTTTAGAGCATAAAATGTGATGTGGTGTATGGTATGTTTGGTGTAATGTCTGGCACATGGTTATTGCAGCTGCAAATATAATTATTATTAAGTGTAAAGTGCTACAATTCCTGTTTTAGGGTATTGTGGAAACACATTAGAGAGATGTTTAATCCCAACTCTGTGTGTGTGTGTGTGTGTGTGTGTGTGTGTGTTGGACACAATGAGTGTGAGTAGGAGTGGGGAAGGTTAGATAGAAACAAATGACACCTCAGCTGAGGCTTGAAGGCGAACAGATTTTTTGGATCAGGGGAGGAGGTTCCATGCAAAAGAAGCATATTGGAAGGTCAGATCAGGAGAAAGAACAGATATTTTTGAGAACTTCAAGAAAAACTTAGGTTATAAAGGAGAGGAATGGTGACTGATGACGTAAAGGTAAGCAAGTGGTTGGTACCGGAGGGATATTTTTTGCTCCTCAAATACTTAATTCTGAAGGTGATGGAGAATTAGTAAAGGATTTTATGCCAAGAAAGGACATGAGAAAATTTTCATTTTACAAAACTCATGCCAGCATTTCCTCTGTCATGCAGGAAATTCAGGCAAGAAATACGAGGAACTAAACTATGGCAGTGACTGTGGACATGGAAAAATTATCCCCAGCTCACTCTTGGGACTCTTTCATCTCTGACTTTAGGACTCCAGCCTCTCCCAGTTCTCCATTTTTCAAAATTTCTTTGCTTATTCTTCCAGCAACTGTCCTTTAAGGAAGTCACTTCCTAAGACTTGATTTGAAGTCTCTTTCTAGCTCTATACTCTTTTGGGGTGCTCTCATTTACTCTCATGGTTTCAAATGTTACCTCTATGCAGTTCACTTGCATATCTGCATCTCTATTTCTAACCTAACTCTTTCTAGAATTCCAGATTCATATATCCAACTGTTAGCTAAACATTTCCAATTGTATTTCCTCTAAACATTTTGAACTTAGCATTTTTCAAACCAACATCATCTCCTCTCCTCCCCTCTCCTCCGGCCACTCCCCCAAACACAAACCTTGTCTTTTTGGTTTCCTTCATCATTACCTGCTTTACATTGTCATTGAAACAAAAGCATTCCTTATATCTTATCCATACACCTCACAGACATCTGTGCCTCAGGTGCTGTCTCATCTGTGGTCTGAGTCTAACTTTTCTATCTATTTCCTCTAACACAGCCTTGGCTCTGGCCTTCATCACTCCTCAGTTGTACTACTAATTTTCATAACTTCAGTGGTTTCTCCTCCTTAATCTTTTCCCTCCCTCTACTTATCTTTTACTACCAGAATGGTGCTTCCAAAATCTGCAATGGATTCTGATTGTCTTCAGAATACAGGCCATGGTCCTGTGGTGAGACATTCGGAACTCTGTGGCTGCCCATCAATCTACCTTCAAACTCTGAGCTGCCACCATACTCCATGAACATCAGGAGGCTCAACAAACATTCCTTGTGTTTTCCTTCAAGCCTCTCCTTGCATGATTCCTTGGGTGACAGTACCATTCTTCCTATTATTTCCTCTCCAAGTCCTCTTTACCTTTCAAGTCCCAGCTCTTACGTCCCCTCCCCAGTGAAGCCCTCTTTGAACCAGTCTCTTACCAGCATTTAGCATAAATTGACCCCTTTCTCCTCTGAACTGCAAATCATTTATAAGAACCTTGACTTTGCCAACTATGGCTATAATTGTCCTCCCTGTACTTGATTGTATATGTGGGTATCCCTTACAAAACTATACATTCATAAAAACCTATCATCATCCCTTATATATGGTGGTGCTCAGAGTATCATCTGGAATTATTTAAATACAATCTCTTGTAATTCATTATCTTTAGGTCAAGAAGGTACAATCAGCATAATGAAATTGGTTAAATTCTGACAATTATGACCAAACATTTTAACACATTGTACTGAGTACTTAGTAGGAATCAAGCAACATGCCCAATGCTTTATAGATTTCATTTTCTTATTCATCCTGACTACCCTATGAGATAGTTTCTGCTATCATGTCCACTTTATCAAAGGGGAAATTAAGATTTAGGGACACTAATTAAATTGCCAACATCATAAATCAGTAAAAGGAAGAAGTAGCATTCAAACCCAGCTGAAAAAGGCCTGTGCCTTAGACACATCAGATGCTTTCCTGCTCCAACATTGTCAAATGGAAGAACTGGTGCATAGTGTGAGTTCAGAAAGTCATTAAATGTCAGTAACCTGGTATGAGTTTGATGGGATTCAAAACATAGTACACCAAAATATGGCACCTCAGCATTTGAGAAAACAGTAGAAGCAGGAATATTATTCTCATCTTCCCTGTCCCTTCTCCCCTGAAACAGGTCATAAGACCCTTATTCTAGAGGTGCCCTTCCTATACCTGGAAGACAAAGGGACACAAATAACACACAAGAACACAGGGACACAGATAATAATGTGAACAAATAGGCCTTGCTAAGTACCCCCAGTTTATTACCGTTGGATCATACCCCCTTTGTTCAATCACACTTCTCCATGACTATCCATTTCTTCATCAAAACTGGCATTAAGCGGCTAGGCACGGTGGCTCATACCTGTAATCCCAGCACTTTGGGATGCTGAGGCAGGCAGATCACTTGAGGCCAAGAGCTTGAGACCAGCCTTGCCAACCTGATCAAACCCCATCTCAACTAAAAATACAAAAATTAGCCGGGATCGGTGGGGCATGCCTGTAGTCCTAGCTACTTGAGAGGCTCACACAGGAGAATCGTTTGGCCCCAGGAGGCGGAGGTTGCAGTGAGCCGAGATCGCACCACTGCACTCCAGCCTGGGTGACGGAGTGAGACTCTGTCTCAAAAAACAAAACAAAACACCAAAACTGGCATTAAAAATACACAGTTTTTCCTATTTGTGTATTCAATTCTTATGGTTTCCATGTCACATAGAACTTATATTAAATAATTTTGTATAATTTTTCTCTCATTAAGCTGTCTTTTGTTATAGGGATTTCAACCATGAACTTGGTGATGAGCCAGAGAAGGTAACTTTTCATCCCCTACAAGACCTGTAAGTCCAAAACAAAATTTTGTGCATTTTCTGGCTAAGGACAATAATTCCTGTGTGGGAATATTAAAGACAAGTCTAGGAATACCATAAAATGATAAAAAAGTCAAATTTGGAAGAAAAGTTAGACAATTTGTTTATAAAGAAATATTCTGAATTTCCGAGGGATTTCCTGTTACTTTTAAAATTTACATTTTCTGAGATACTGTTCATATAATACTTAAAGAAGATGGAGTAGTAGCCCCAAGAGAGAAACTCCACAGACTTTAAATGTTGGTGCATTTATTCAGCAAACATATTAATAAATATCCATTCTGTACTAGGTGCTGTAAGAAGATACAAAGTGGGATCAAATGTCTACATATTGCTTATAATCTAACAGCGGGGATAAGAAATATACTCAGCAGGTTACAAGAGCTAGTGATAACTCATCACTGCCTTAGAAGGGTTTCAGTTCCAGCTGCAATTTCCATAGGAATTCTATGGAGAGAGAGAAAAGTCTCTATGTTACAGGGTATAAATAGATTTTTACTGAAGACAGCAACTGGTGGCAAAGTTATAGAAATACAGTTTTGCCAGGATCAGACTTACATCTCAAATAATTACTTTAAATCTCTTGAAAAAAAAATCATTTTGTAAACTTCAGTGTCAGTCAGTCAAATAATCAATATGTCCAGTTTGGTTAGAATTGTATAAGAAAGTCATACATTTTTAAAACATTTCCTCTATTCCGATAAATTACAAATGATGAGGTCTGCCAATAAGAAGCATCTAATTATGTTCAAAACAAAAACCTTAACTTGATCTGGTTTGCAAGTACTTTCTGAGGTAGTATGGATACTGCCTGGTGTTCAATAAAAGGAACATACTGTCTTGTTGAACTGAGAGCAATTTTGTGTTCCGCCTTCTACCCTGCCAAGAACTAGCTGTTCTTGAGACTTAGCACAAGTCCTTCAATCTCTTTTTTTAAGCCTAGTAGCTAGGTGATCTTTAAAATCTCCTCTGTCAGTCAAATTATTTCATTTAATATCACCTTATTTAAGCCCATGCTAACAAAAAAATAGTGAAGAGTTCTCTAATTTGTGCAAGTCTATATAAAAGCTAATCATTGTGTGACAAAAAGAAATAAAATGCTTCCATTCTTAAAGTCAGACCATACCTTCCTGTGGCTAATTTGGGCTTTGGGCAGCCATAAGAATAGGCCTGCTTATGCCTTCAATCCCAGCACTTTGGGTGGTCAAGGCGGGAGGATTACTTGAGGCCAGGAGTTTGAGACCAGCTTGGGCTACATAGCAAGCATAGTGAGACCTTGTCTCTACAAAAAAAATAACAAAAAAAAGAGCCCATCATAATGTAGTCCCAGCCACTTGGGAGGCTGAGGTGGGAGGATCACTTGAGCTCAGGAGTTTGAGGCTGCAGTGAGCTATGATCATGCTAATGTGTTCCAACTTGGGCAATAAAGCAAGAATCTGTCTCTAAAAAAAAAAGAAAAGAAAAGAAAAAGAAAAGAGCTTTATTTCAGAAATGAATAAATAGAACAGAATTTATTCATCTAACAAATATTTATTGAGCACTTACTATGTACCAGACACCATGTCAGGTGCTGAGGAACACGGTAGTGCACAAAGTCTCTGCCCTTGGCGAGCTTCTAGTCTAGAGGAGGGAAGTTAAGTAAATGAATGTATTAGGATGCTGCAGTGGGGCTTTTATGTCCTTGTGTCTTGTCTCAAAGGTGATAAGGACATAAGAACTGCCAAGTAACTCTATATCCCTAAGGAAGGACACGTAGCAGATGCCAAGGGTAAACACTTCCAGCCTATAAAACGGTGGAAATTTGAGACAGAGCAAGAGCAAGAGCCAGAATGAGAGTGTGTACATGAAGAGAAAGGGAGAATGAGAATCCCTAGGAAAAAGTTTTCAGGAGCTTTAAGAGAGCCAACTGGAAGGCTTGACAAACGTGTTCTGGAAGTGGAGGACTACTGTTGCCTCCTGCCAACAGACTAGTGGTAGGGGTACCCCCGCCTGGTATCAAAGAAAAATGGCGGTCCTGGAAGAAGATTTGCAACCAAGGTGCTGGATAAGAGAGAGAGAGTTTCCTTGTGGGCCCAGTGGCGACAGAGCCCAAGCACACTGCCTGGAAGAACAGAAGGACCTCCAAGAGGCGTGAGTGAGGTGGGTTGCTGGATGCCCACAGGCTGAGGGAGGAAAGCCTAAAGACAGCGCGAGGAGTGGCACAATCTACCTTAGAAAGGCACAGAGAGAGTTCCGCTTCTTCCTCCCCGCTAACAAACAAACCCCAAACCCACAAGAAAGCATCCGGAAAGCAAGGGATGATTGTACCGTGCTCTCTGTTTAGAAGGACTCAAGAGCATATCATGACTGCATCTGCACCCTAAGCATGTGCTCTTTGCCCACAAACTATCTTCCGCTTCTTTCATGCTGGCTGGTGAGGGTCCAGGAACTTGAGTTAGAACATGCTGGAGCAAGCTGGACACGCTGAGCTCTGCACTCAAGGCTTCCTTGCCTGCATCAGACCTGAGCTGCAGACAGCTTTAACTTGAAGGATCTTACAAATTGTACTTATTTCATTGGTCTAGCTATTTTCAAATCTGAAATGAGACTCTTCTAGTGAGGGGGCCAGAAAAGCTATGGGACTTGCCCATGATCCAAGAGGAAAAATACACAGAGAGAAGGCTTAGAACGACTATCTGTGAAACAATACAGTTGCTTCATGAGCATAAATCTTGTTCATTTAACAAAGATTGTCTCACATTAGTCACACAGACACACACTTCCATTATAAAAGATCAAAAGGCATTATAGTGAAAATGTAATAATACATAAAAATGGGGGCTTAGGCCAGACATGCAGACCACTGCTTTAAGAAACTGAATGTAATGAAGAAACTGAACATGGCTTTTCTTTCTCTTTCCCCTACCCCATCACTTCCTGTTCTCTATTGCCTCATTTATTTCTATCATTTCCAGCACTTGGGGACATTTTTAGTTTAGTTTGATTACATTCAGTCCCACGGTGAGGCTGTGTAGAGATAAATATATCTGTAAGTCAGAAATATCGCAAACCCGAAGACGAATAATCGCATTGCCTTGTCATGTTTCTTTTAGTCAGAAAGTAGTGTCTGAAAACTAAAGAATTACTCTTAATATACAGTTCTCTTCTAGGGACAGTATTTGATGTTAGATCTTTGGTAACGTTGTTTTGTGGGAAGGGATCTTTATCTTATGTATCACCTTCAAAGGAGAATAAATAAGAATGAGCAAGTTGAAGAAAACTCAAGGTGAGAGGTTTCTTTTTCAATAACATTAAGTAGAAAATGACAGCATATAGATACCAGTGTGTCTTCTTGTGGGTTTTGAAAAATTTAGAGTATTACAACAGGCATTTAATTGCCAAAATATATACAACTTTGATGCTCAACAATGATTATGTTTATAATATTTACTAGAACCTTCAAGTGCCCTCTCAGATTGATCTTCTGCATTTATTCATCTTTTCTCACTTCCTCCAACCTCTGACAGTCATTGGAAGAGGTGTCTATCCTTGTGATCAAGGTCATTACCTCCCATGGCCTTAGGACTCCTTGATGACCTTTGCTCTATGGATAATTTCCTCTCTGTTCTACAGACTCATTCTCTCTCTTATGGCTTGTGCTCAGCCTGTTAAAAAAAAGATTAAATCTCCGTGGGTCCTAATATTAGAACAAAAAACTTCCTTGACTTTGCATCTCTGTGTACCTACTATCTAACCATCCCTGTGTTAGCAATCATTTCCTAGCAGTCAAATTCAACAGACAATTTTCAGTTCATATTTTACTTATGACAATAGCAGTTATAATAACAACCCCCCAAAATTTTAGAACCTTGGCAGAATAATTTATTTCTTGCTCACATCATAGTCTGACATGGGTGTTTTTTAGGTGAGGATGGCTTTCCTCTGTGTGATGACTCAGGGACCCTCTCTCTTTCCTTATTGTTGCTCTGTCATGAGTTAGATCTTGTAGTCCTCTGCTTCCAGCTCTTAGAAATGGAATAAGAGGACAGAGGTGGCATACCTCTCTTTCAATTGCCTTGGTACTCACATTCTATTGATTGAAACTAGTAAAATGGCACCACCAAAATACACATGAGGCTGGGGAATGTATTTCTTGCTGGGTCAGTGGCAACTTTTTACTAAAGAAGGAGAAGCATAAATTTTCAATGAAGAAGTGGCTGTTGGCCGCTATCTATTCTTGAAACTGTCTACCCTTTTACATCATTTTACAGAACTCTTTCCTGTCTCTCCTTTTACCTTTCTGACAATGCAGCATCTTCTTTCTATTCCTTCCTCTCACACTTCACTGCGTGTCAGAACTCTCTATGATTTCCACCCTATTCTGCCCTCTCCGCACAAGCTTTTATAGATTCAACTAAAATCTGCATACTGATTGCTCACAAATTTCTATCTCCAGCCAACTTCTCCCTGGAACTTCAAACTATGTATTAAATATTTTTTTTGGACACATCTGCTGGAAAACCAATAGTCTCCTTGAATTTGCTGTGTCTGAAACTAAACTCTTTATCTTATCTCACTCTCATCTTCAAATGGAATCCTGCTTCTGCATTAACTAGTTAATAACGTTACCATATATTTAGTCAACCAATATAGAAATCTGGGAGTCATCCTAAAATACTGTTTGTTTTTCACAATTCTCTCCCTTCCTATGCCCCACTTCCCATTAAAAATCAACCTCTAAATAGCATTCTTTTGAAGTATTTTACAAACTATTTCATCCACTGTTTCAAGAACCTTATTTTATGTTAATAAAATGGTTATTATATTCCTCTTTATGATACAAAAGCAGATGCATATACTGTGATGGTAAATTTTAGGGGTCAACTTGACTGGATCATGGGATTCCCAGATAGCTGGTAAAGCACTATTTCTGGGTGTGTCTGTAAGGGTATTTCTGGAAGAGATCAGCACTGATTCAGTAGACTGAGTAAGGAAGATCTGTCCTCACCCAGTGAGGGTAGGCACCATCCCATTGGCTAAGGCCCAGATAGGACTAAAGGAGGAAAGGCAAATTCTTTCTCTTTGTTCCTCTCTCTCTCAACCTCTCTCTCTCCTGGAGCTGGGACACCCCTCTTCTCCTGCCCTTTGACACCAGAACTCCAGGTTCTTTGGCTTTTGAACTTTACTTGCACCAGCACCCCACCCAGCCCCTCGGCCCTTCAGCCTCAGACCGAGAATTACACCATTGGCTTCCCTAATTCTGAGACTTTCGGACATGGACTGAGCCACGCTAATGTCTTCCCTGGTTCTTCAGCTTGCAGATAGCTTGTCATGAGTCTCTCATAATTCTCCTAATAAACCCCTTTCATAGATGTATGTGTACATGTATATCTATATCTCGATTTATATCTGTAATTGTATCTCTATATTGTATCTCTATATATCTCCTATTGGTTCTATCTTTCGGGAGAACCCTAATACATAGACAATATTGTTTAAAAGCATTTTAAAAGACAACAAATTGGCTAGTGTTTGAAAATTTGAAAAATAAAGATTAGTTAAATGAGAAATTAACTAATTAACTAATGTTAAATAAGAAATTGGCTCATAAGATTATCGAGGCTGAGAAATCCCATCATCTGCAGCCAGTGAGCTGGAGACCCAGGAGACTCAATGATACAATTCCAGTCCCACTCTAAAGGCCTGAGAACCAGGGCAGCTGATGGTATAAATTTCAGTCCAACTCTGAGTCTGAAAGGTAGGAGAACAATATGCCAGCTTAAAGACAATAATGCAGAGATAAGTGAAATCTCCCTTACCCAAATTTTTGTTTGATTTAGGCCTCCAGTGGATTGGCTGAGGCCTGCCATCCAATTTTCCCCATGGGAAAGGTAATCTGCTTCTTTTAGTCTGTTGGTTCAGATGTTAATCATATTTAGAAACACCCTCACAGACACATCCGGAATAATGTTCAATCAAATATCTAGGCACCCCATGGCCCAGTCAATTTGACACATAAAATTATTACACTAATATATTGTGAACCTTTTCCATATTATTAAGTATTTATCAAAGCTATGATTTTGTTCCTTGTATAATCTTAAATTTTATAGATATATTATTAATCATTTAAAAATCCCCCATTGCTTGATATAAAATTGTTATAAATTTTTACCAACAGAAAAATGTAGCAAACATCTTTGTATTCATATCTTATATCTTTGCTTCCATATCTATCTATAGTGGTATGTTGTGGAATTGTCTGTCTGCTCCTCTTTGCTTCCTTTCAGAAACTCCCCCTCCCCAACTTAGTGTGTCTCTGATGGGGCAATTTAGCCTAATGCACCACCCCCACCCAACCAACACCACCACCGGAGTGGTAACCAGATCAAGTTAGACAGTCAGAATAACCCATTCTCATCTCTCAGGGATGGTTCAATGATGGGCATGGGTACCACACCCGGTGACATGGAGTGCTCCCTGAGACTTTGTCGATGGAACCGTCATGGAAGACGGATTTATTACGTTGGGATTGCTGAACTGTGAGGATGTGATGCACATCCTTAGCCTTGGAGATAAAATGTTTCCATGGAATGAGGTGAACGTACAGAGAAAGGAAAAGTTAAGAGATGCAGAGAAATACAGACTTCCCTGTAACGTTATTGATCCCTTATTCATTGTTGCCTATAGAAAATTTATTCTTGGAATTCTCAATTACTTAGAGTAATAAGTCCCATTTGTGTGTAGATTATTGTGAATTGTAGATCTCTCATTTTCAATTGAAGGGGACAGGTTTTTAGAAATTAGATTACTTAGACATAGGTAATGAACACTGATTAAATAATTTTATCGGATTACTTTTTAAAAACATTGTATTAATTTATATTTTTAATCAGCAGTTTATTAAAAGTAATAATAAAACAAAAATAGAAAAATAATAGAAATGATAACATAGCATTAGGAACAAATATTTAATTAAGTACTATTATATACCAGGCACTAAACCCAGGGTTATCTTTGCCAGGGAGTAAATCATACATATGTTTGCTTTCCATTCATATATATACTCATTGTTTACTAAGGGCACATTGAAATAGACATTAATAAAATGGGCCAAGAGTCTTAAATATAGAGAATAAATCATATACGCTGCAATTTATTGTGTATGCCTTTGTTTTTCTTTTAAACCTTTAAAATAAAAATAGCTGGCTTAGCCGTTGTATGCTAAAGAAAATAAATGTACAACAAATAAAACCCAATGTTTTTGGAAAGGTAATGCTATTTGTCATAACATGTAAATCTCTGTGACCTATTACTACAGAGACTACACTTATTATTCAAGCTGGAGCAATTGTAAGAATGAAAGGGAGAGCTCTTAATAAATACACTGGGATAAGCAGTATAAACTGAAACTGTTCTGTGCATAGTGGGACATATAGTCACTTGATTTCATACAATGTCTATTTTTTACTTAAATAAAGAGATGCTGTTGCATTGGCAGACATTTTGAACTCTGACCCACACAATTATTTGTGGGTCCAGAGACTTTCATCTCTGACATGTGGCTTCTAAGGGTACACTGGGTTTTGCCTTTGGGGAGGATTTATGGATCATGCCTGGAAATGAGGCAATCATATTCACCCACATTCTGTTGGCAAGAAATCAGTCATTTGGCCACATCTAAATACAATGGTGGCTTCAAATTGTAGTCCATTTAAATAGCCAGGAGGAAAGGGAAAATGGTTCAGTAATAGCCAGCCAGTATTTTTCCATAGCTTAAAAATAGAACATTTTAAATAATCTTTGTATGTTTACAGAAACATGCAAAAAATTGGATCCAGAAGAAATACAACTGTAGGTTGATATTATATTTTATCTCTCGAACATTGCTATTCTGATATTTCTAAACTAGCCCTGAAAGAGATTCAGTTAAAATATGTAAGACAGAATTTATCTCCTATTAGATTACACTGTTCAAAAATTCTGTCACATCTAATTTTTATCAGAACCCATGTGCCTAATCCCATTTTATTTCAACAACCCTATATAATATAAAGAGCACAAGATTCCTAGTCAGAAAGACCTGAGTCACAATCCTGATTGCTGTTTATTTGATGAAGGATCTTGAAGAAGCTACTTAACCTTTTTAAGCCTCAGTTTCCTGTCCTGTAAAATGGAAGCAAATGCCTATCTCAGAAGGTTGTGAGAATTAATTAAGATGAGTACTTAACATGCCAAGTTTAATGCTTTCCCCATAACAGATGGTCAATAAGACTGATCCCTTTCTCCTAGAGTAGTTAACTTCTGTGGGATTAAATAATTGCTACTCCAAACAACTGTCCCCTCTCTCTAATTAATAAAGCATGTCAACTGGAAAGACTTCATTTTAATCTGAAGTGCAGACATTTTGTAGTTGCTAAAATGTTTACAAAAGTTACTCTTCTTCAAAGACAATTTAAAAATAATTTAGTGTAACAAATCCTATTCTCCCCACCTCTCTAATTTTGTATGATGACTTCACACATTGAGTTCATTGTTCAAAAGATTTCTGAGGTGTTATGAGTGCAGAAAGGCACAAACTAATTTTCATGCCATAATAAATTTAATTTTTTATCAAAGGAATGGAGAGATTTTTTTTTTTTTTCAGAAATAACGGTGCCTTAAAAGATAGTTGAGACTAGGGAAGAATGATGTGGAAATAGAAGGTGAGCTCTCAGAACCTGACAGTACACCAGCGCAAGTTCATGCTCTAACAATTGGTGTGTGTCACAAACTAGGTGATTCTTCAGGAGACTAAAGGTTGAACATAATCCTAGCAATCTTCGTGTCTAAGTAGGCTCTTCAGCAATATCTTTGTTTTGGGGCTTTGGTAACACATACAGTCTACTTGAGTTTTAAGGCTGCTTTTTACCAATGTCTCAAAAGAATTTGAAAGCCTAACAGAATTTAATACTAGCTACTAAAATCAGAGCAGGCTGTCACAGAGAGTTTAAAATTTTTTTTCTGAAAAGTAAGAACATTTTGGTTTTCTGAGACCTTGAGTGGAATGACCTGAGTGCATATCTAAGTGACTTTCAAAAATGTAGTTATTACCAAGTCTTGCCTATAAAAATCCACTTAAAAAGAAAGAGAGAGAGAGAGAGACAGGGTGCTCTGTCGTCCAGGCTGGAGTGCAGTGGCACAATCCTAGCTCACTGCAACCTCGACCTCCTAGGTTCAAGCAATCCTTCCACCTCAGCCTCCTAGTAGCTAGGACTACAGGTGGAGCCCACCATGCCCCTCTAATTTTTATTTATTTTTTTTAATAGAGATTGGGGTTTTGCTGTGTCACCCAGGCTGGTCTCGAACTGCTGACCTCAAAGCAATCCTCCTACCTCAGCCTCTTAAAGTTCTGGGATTACAGGTGTAAGCTACCACGCCTGGCCAAGAGCCCACTGTTTTAAGTCTACAAGTGGTGTTAAATTATTTCTCTGCATAAAGGATTTATAACAAAATTAAAGGACTAACTTCATTCCAGGTTATGTTTGGTTGCTTAATAACATTTGGGAAGGGAAGAATCCACTTGTAGCTAAGAAAATATAGGTAAACCCATGAAGAATTCTGCCTCTATTTTCATATTTAACCACCTGCCTTATCATCCCAGATATTCCCTGTTTGGCCATGACCCTCATTGTGTCCCTTTTCTTGATGGCTTTAATTCCCATGAGTCTCTAACTGCCACATACTAGTCTTTATTGCACCTCATTTATTCAGGGTTCCAGATGCAGACTATATTTTCTGATAGATGAATCTTGGCCAAGTGTTAATGAGCAAGGACTAGAAAGATGATTTTTGGTAATACATTCATTTTAGCTGAGACGTTTAGACAAATTTACTCTGCGCTTGTTTTCTAAAACATAAATGGCTGGCATTTTAGGCTTGCATAGAGCTGATTTTAATGACACTTAAATATAGGGTGGACCATCGTTATCAGCAACCCTGTGTTCCTTTGTGGCAAGAAAAAAGGTTGGACCAAATTGATTAGTCTGGTGGCTCTTTATTAATATTTTGAAGTAATGTCTGTAAAATAAATTGTGGTGCGGTGCCATGTGCCTCCAGGGACCTCTAACACATTTTTAGTGCTTGTTAAATTCAAAGTGATGCTGAAATTATAGCAAAGTAATAACAAACTGACCAAAGTTTAATAGCAAACTTTCATTTTCTGCATCAAGCATTTGCTGAATACAGACCTAGAAATTTAAATCTGGCCTTCTCCGGAGATGAGCAGTTCTCATGAACAGACCAAGAAATTCGCCTGTAGGCCTTCAAAGAGTTCACTTCAAGGTCTCCTTTCACTAGGGCAGATGATTTAGCAGGAAGGATGGGCTGCAGAAATGTTGTCTTTTCCAATTTCACACTTTTCTTTCCTCAGTCTTAGCTTATAAAGATCTAATTTTCCCTCCTTTTTGCATCATTTTTCATATCTTGACACAGGGCACCTCTCATATTTCTGCTCAGATCAAGGGCAGAGCTAGGCAGATCAAGGTATAATAAGTTTTAGCTAAATGTTTATGCCAGTTTTGAAAATTTACAGCTTGCATGGAACACTTGCAGAGGTCATAGAAAAAAATTATTTTTTTCTTACTTAAATTACTTTAATTTAGTCTAACAAATCAAAAGTCAAATGCAATGCAACCTATTCTATGGTTCATAGATTTCTAAAATAAAATTGAAATTGATCCCAGAGGACCAGAAGGTATTGCAGTGTTTTGAAGATGAGCGATAAAAATAATTGTTCATTCTTACCAAGCAAAATATTATTTATGGGAAGAACAATGAGAAACCGGGAGATTCCACAGCCAGATGGGTGGCCTTGTGTAGACAAAACACATCTGATTAAATTTGGTACTTTGGTGTCAGGTAGACACAGCAAATATTGATAACTCATTCCATAATGGATTCCTTGTCTTTTTAGGATTCATATGGTCAGCCTTCTTATGAAAATTTAAAAACAAAGTTTGTTTTTTCAATAGTTATAGTCTGTTAAATTTTCATAAGAAAATTTATAATATATCATATGATATATTCAAATGGTAGAATCATAAAAGCTTTAAAGTTCATGTTTTCAGATATCTCCACAGGTTTGTGCCATTAGTATATCAGACTCACAAGTATATCATTACATCAGACTCACAATTATCAAAGCCTCAACAGTATTCAAATGTGATATTTACAAAATTTGATCACTGCAATTATATTGATATAATCTATACAGATGATATACACTAAGTTAACTGTTTAAGAGTGGTTTACTCTAGGTCCCCCAGGTAGTCCAAAATCTAGAAGGTTTTTGACACTATAGATTTGAATGATAATATTATTGTCATCCCCCTAAAATCAACACTAGTTTTTTGGTTGATTCTGGTACTCACGTGTGTGTGTGTGTGTGTGTGTGTGTGTGTGTGTGTGTGTGTTTAAAGCATTGGCCAAAGGTAGCAGGTGGCATAGATAGCTGACAAGATCTTTTGCTTTGCCAAAGTAGACCAGAGATTTTTAAAACAACTGATTTCAGATATTCTATAATTTCTACTGTCCGGGGGAGGCACTGAAGGTTTTTTATCATCTGTTGAGATGAGTTGATTACAAAACAGTTTTCCTGGTGTTCCTCTTTAACCAAAATCTTCTCCTTCTCTTTGGCCCTTGTTTTCTGAGATAAATCACTCTCTTTCTTCCCAAAGCAACATGAAAGGGGCAATTATACCCTTGGTGATTCTTAATTGTCCCAATTAACGAAGTCAGTTTCTGGAGTCTGAGCTGAAAATGAAGCTTACAATTCACCCTCAATACATGAAATTTGGTAAGTCAATTTGAATCTTTTTTTGTTTGGTCAAGAAAATTCAACTATTTGAATATTGAACTGCAGTCACTATACTGGTACTCTCAATTTAGCTTAGAATAAAAATGCGTTCTCTCCCTATATCCTCAGTTAAATTAAAGGGAAGAAAAACAAAACAAACAAACAAAAAACAATATTATCACTCAAATAGACTTTATTTATTTTTTACAGCCCAGAGGCCTTTGTTCTTCTTACAGCGATTCTGCTGTGAATTCGTACGGAATGGGCTCCAGCAGCTCAGGCTACTTTCCACTGGGTCTCACAAAGTGTGCTTCTCGAAGCAGGCTGGGGCTTCCCTTGAACCCAGGTAGTTTTCTCTTTGTCTTCCTTCTTTTTTTTTTTTTTTTTTTTGAGACGGAGTCTTGCTTTGTCATCCAGGCTGGAGTGCAGTGGCATGACCTAGGCTCACTGCAACCTCCGCCTCCTGGGTTTAAGTGATTCTCCTGTCTCAGCCTCCCAAGTAGCTGGGAATACAGGTGCCCACCACCGCACCCAACTAATTTTTGTATTTTTAGTAGAGATGGGGTTTCACCAAGTTGGCCAGGCTGGTCTCAAACTCCTGAGCTCAAGTGATTCGTCTGCTTTGGTCTCTCAAAGTGCTGGGATTACAGGCATGAGCCACCATGCCTGGCCTGGCTTCCTTCTTTTTCTGATTATTTTCTTTCACATGTTTCAGGATGCTATCTTGGCTCTTCAAGTGCTTAAAATGCTGAACATGTATATTAATTCGCTTGGCAAGAACCTTGCCCTTACCTTGTTTGCTGACAACATTGCCAGCAGCATGCTGGGGAACATTGTAGACTCTTCCAGTTTTGGATGGCAACCCTTGCAGGGCATTCCGTTTTGAACAATATCTATTCCCTTGATGTCTACAATATCACCTTTCTTGTAGATTCCCACTTATGTACCTAAAGGAGCAACTCCATGTTTTCCAAAAGGCCTGAAAAACATATAGCAGGTACCTTGTGTTTTTCTCTTTATGTTTGTCATTTTGGTGAATTACTGGAAAATGGAGGTTCAGGCCAAAAGGCTTAACCAGATATTGTTTTAAGCAGTAAGTTTTTACTTTTTCCGAATATGTTCCCCTTACATCAAATAAGCATTTTCTCCCTGTGTTAATGCTAATTAATTTGCCAGTGACCATCAATATATCAAATAACTTTACCAAATACTGTTGTAAAAAGCACTGTACTGGCCCAATAGACAAATTAAAACCTAGGTTATGTAATCTAGATGTGCCCCTTGCTTACATGTGGGAGAATTGGAAAGATTCATTTATTAGTGACTGTAATATACAGAGGAATTTAAGTTAAAAGATGTTTTGGAAAAATTCAAATATTGTTACTAAGGGGAAGTAAAAATAAATATATATGTTTCACATCCCTCGGTCAGAAGAAAGCAAATGCAGTATCTATCAATCCAAATCAAAAAAATAAACAGCAAGAAAATACAAATACTTTATACTCTTTATACTCTATTAAAAGGCAAAGACTCGGCCGGGTGTGTTGGCTCATGCCTGTAATCCCAGCACTTTGGGAGGCCGAGGTCAGGAGATTGAGACCATCCTGGCTAACACGGTGACACCCCGTCTCTACTAAAAATACAAAAAAATTAGCCGGGCTTGGTGGTGGGTGCCTGTAGTCCCAGCTACTTGGAAGGCTGAGGCAGGAGAATGGCGTGAACCCGGGCTACAGAGCTTGCAGTGAGCCGAGATCATGCCACTGCACTCCAGCCTGGGTGACAGAGCGAGACTCCATCTCAAAAAAAAAAAAAAAAAAAAAAAAAGGCAAAGACTCTCAGAAAGATTTGAAATCTGACTATATACTGTTTTACAAGAGACACACCTAGAACCAAATGATACAGAAAAGTTTAATATAAAAGGGCAAGCAAGCATTTTTTTAACATATTGGCAAATAGAAAAGACAAGCATACAATCTTTGTTTCAGACATTAAATAAGACAAAAGGTGCTTTTTTTACATTTTAAAGGGAACAATTCTCATTGCATTTCCAGCAGTCGTGATCCTTTATGAAAAATAATATGGCATTAAAATACTTGAAACAAAAAACTTTAGAAATACAAGGGAAAAGAGAAATTGAGTTGTTGTGGGTAAATTAAGGAAACTTTCCAGGCTTATTTAGAAAGAGGTATATGTACTATTTTCTTAGGCATTTTGGCTGGGCCTAGAATGAGCAGGCTCAGATATTTTTCTTAGTTTAGGTTATATCCTGCCCTAATAACAATGTTTATTAACAACTGTTGTAGAGATATCAACATCTGTAGAATGAAATTCATTATTTTTCCCTCCGAAATCAGTTCTGTCTTGGATGCTAAAACCCATTAAATTGCAACACAATTCACTCAAGCTGCTAAACTAAACATGTCATCCTTGGCTCTCTTTATCTCTAAAATGTATCTATTGAATCTGGCTTCTCCTCTCCCCCTCACTATCACGGTCTTATTTTAGGCTTTCTTTGATCTAACCAATGTTGTCCCTGGCACTGGACTCATACAAACCTGATCACACCATTTTCTTTAGAAACCTCTGTTAGTTTCCTTTGCCCAGACTATAGGATCAAAATCTAACTCCTTACATAGTTAAAATGCCCTTAACAATCTGCCCTTCTCCCCACATCTTTCCAGATTTATCTTTCTCCATTCTTCCTCTAATCTTCCATTCACTTAAAATGTATTGCTATGCTAAGTTTTAAATAATTAACCAAAACACCAGACACATTAATGACTGTTCTTTCACCTACATTCTCTCCTCTTAGAATAACTTTTTCTGATTCCTTTTTTTACTCATTTTTAAAATCTTTAAGTTGCATATAATTTACTCAGCATATATGTATGTGTGTGTATATATATGATATATAGTCATGTTCACTTACTTATGGGGTGATGTTCTGAGAAATGTGTCATTAAACAATTTTGTCATTGTGCAAACATCATAGTTTATTTACACAAACCTAGATGGTATAGCCTACTACACAACTAGGCTATATGGTATAGCCTATTGCTTCTAGGCTGCAAACTGGTACAGCATGTTACTGTAGTAAATTCTGTAGGTGATTGTAGCACAATAGTAGTTGTATATTTATTTATGTTTTGTTGTTTATAAGGTTTTTGTTAAAATTAGCTTTAGCATTAATAATACACCATACAAAGGTAAAATATGGTTTTCTCTTCTGAACAAAATGTGTAATATTAAAAGACAAAAGATTTTGTTTACTTGAGTGAACTGCAGGGAGAAAATGGAACAGGAGAGACAGATTTAGTTGGCCTCATGCTGTCTTTATTCGGTCTTACTGTTTGGGAAGCAGAATCTCCTCTCTATTAAATGGTAAATGTTTTTATCACTGTAGCTAAATGAAGGACTATTCTATAGTGACTCATGATCCTGTTTTGTGATATCAAGTGTCTTAAAACTTTGATATTTGACTGACTTTCCAATATTAAAATTAATAGTTCTAGCTTCAAACTTTTTGACCTTAAACTAACTTTTTTGGAGATTAGGTCCCTAAAGTCCAAGAGAGATATAGTAGGCTTATTAGACTTATTTGTTATGTTAGTACACAGTAAGCCTTATCAAATGTAAGGTGGTATTTAGCTTTCTTTGGGTTATATTTATATAGACATGTTGTTCATATATGTTCTAGTATTGTATGACATTCCTGAAAATCTGATATGTCTTGATATATGTTTTCAGTAATAATTATGATTATGTTAAATTGTTGTATGCCACAGAAATAAGCAAATTTCCTTGTCAATGGTGTCTTTGACTATGGCTGTCCTAAAACTTTTGTCATCCACAATTGTTGTTTTGCTTTGATCCTTCTCAAAAAGTGACTTATAATCGGCTACAGTTCAGGGCTTGCTTTGGAGGAATTTATGAAAATAAACTCTCTTCTTTTATTCTTTTTTGTAAAAACAGTAAAAGAAAGAAAGAAAGGAAAGAAAGAAAGAAAGAAAAAATATCATTTTCTTTTGTGTGTGTGTTCATTTGTATATCTTTCTTTTTTAATTTATTTTTCATTTCAATAGGTTTTGTGGGAACAGGTGGTGTTTGGCTACATGAATAAGTTCTTTAGTGGTGATTTCTGAGATTTTGGTGCATCATCACTCAAGCAGTGTACACTGTACCCAATGTGTAGTCTTTTATCCCTCATCCCCTCCCACCCTTTTTCCCAAGTCCCCAAAGTCCACTGTATCATTCTTATGCCTTTGAGTCCTCATAGCTTAGCTCTCAATTATGAGAGCATACGATGTTTGGTTTTCCATTCCTGAGTTACTTCACTTAAAATAATAGTCTCCAATTCCATGCAGATTGCTGCAAATGCCATTATTTTGTTCCTTTTTATGGCTGAGTAGTGTTCCATGTTGTATATATACCACATTTTCTTTATCCACTCATTGATTGATGGGCATTTGGGCTGATTCTATATTTTTGCAAATTGTGCTGCTATAAACATGCGTGTGCAAGTATCTTTTTCATATAATGACCTCTTTTCCTCTGGGTAGATACCAGGAGTGGAATTGCTGGATCAAATGGCAGTTCTACTTTTAGTTCTTTAAGGAATCTCCACACTGTTTTCCACAGTGGTTTTACTAGTTTACATTCCCACCAACAGTATAAAAGTGTTCTCCTTCACCACAGCCAGGCCAACATCTATTATTTTATTTTTTTATTTTTTGATTATGGCCATTCTTGCAGGAGTGAGGTGGTATCCCATTGTGGTTTTGATTTGCATTTCCCTGATAATTAGTGATGCTGAGCATTTTTTCATATGCTTGTTGACCATTTGTGTATCTTCTTTTGATAATGGCCTATTCATGTCCTTAGTCCACTTTTTGATGGGAGTATTATTATTATTATTATTTTGCAGATTTATTTGAGTTCTTTGTAGATACCGGACATTAGTCCTTTGTCAGATGTGCGGAATGTGAAGATTTTCTCCCACTGTGTGGGTTGTCTGTTAACTCTGCTGATTATTTCTTTTGCTGTGCAGAAACTTTTTAGTTTAATTAAATTCCATCCATTTATCTTTGTTTTTGTTGCATTTGCTTTTGGGTTCTTGGTCATGAAATCTTTGCCAAAGCAGATGTATAGGAGGGTTTTTTTCTGATGTTATCTTCTAGAATGTTTATGGTTTCATGTCTTAGATTTAAGTCTTTGATCCATCTTGGGTTAATTTTTGTATAAGGTGAGAGATGAGGATCCAATTTACTCTTTTACACGTGGTTTGCCAATTATCCCAGCACCATTTGTTGAATAGGGTGTCCTTTCCCCACTTTATGTTTTGTTTGCTTTGTTGAAGATCAGTTGTCTGTATTTGACTTATTTCTGGGTTCTCTATTCTGTTCTATTGGTCTATGTGCCTATTTTTATACCAGTACCATGCTGTTTTGGTGACTATGGCCTTATAATATAGTTTGAAGTTGGGTAATGTGATGCCTCCAGATTTGTTCTTTATGTTTAGTCTTATTTTGGATATGTGGGCTCTTTTTTCGTTCCATATGAATTTTAGAATTTTTTTTTCAAGTTCTGTGAAGAATGATGGTGGTATTTTGATGGGAATTGCATTGAATTTGTAGATTGCTTTTGGCAGTATGGTCATTTTCACAATATTCATTCTACCCATCCATAAGAATGAGATGTGTTTCCATTTGTTTGTGTCGTCTATAATTTCTTTCAGTAGTGTTTTGTAGTTTTCCTTGTAGAGGTCTTTAATGTCCTTGGTGAGGTATATTCCTAAGTATTTTGTCTTATTTTTCAGCTGTTGTGAAAGGGGTTGAGTTCTTGATTTGATTCTCAGCTTGGTCATTGTCGGTGTATAGCAGAGCTACTGATTTGTGTACATTAATTTTGTATCCTGAAACTTTGCTGAATTCATTTATCAGTTCTAGGAGATTTTTGTAGGAGTCTCTAGAGTTTTATAAATATATAATTGTATCATCAGCAAACAGTGACAGTTTGGCTTCCTCTTTACCAATTTGGATGCCCTTTATTTCTTTCTCTTGTCTAATTGCTCTGGCTCGGACTTCTGGTGTTAGGTTGAATAAAAGTGGTGAATGTGGCCATCCTTGTCTTGTTCCAGTTCTCAGGGGGAATGCTCTCAACTTTTCTGTGTTCAGTATAATGTTGGCTGTAGGTCTGTCCTAGATGGCTTTTATTATATTGAGGTATATCCCTTGTATGCCCATTTTACTGAGGGTTTTAATCATAAAACAATGCTGAATTTTGTCAAATGCATTTTCTGCATCTATTGAGATGATCATGTGATTTTTGTTTTTAATTCTGTTTATGTGGTGTATCACATTTATTGACTTGTGAATATTAAACCATCTCTGCATCCCTGGTATGAAACACACTTGATCTTGGTGGATTATCTTTTTGATATGCTGTTGGATTCAGTTACCTAGTATTTTGTTGAGGATTTTTGCATCTGTGTTTATTAGGGATATTGGTCTATAATTTTCTTCTTTGGTTATGTCCTTCCCTGGTTGTGGTATAAGGGTGATGCTGGCTTCATAGAATGATTTAGGGAGCGCTCTCTCTTTCTCTGTCTTGTGAAATAGTGTCAATAGTATTAGTACCAATTTTTCTTTGAATGTCTAATAGAATTCACCTGTGAATCTGTCTGGTCTTGGACTTTTTTTTTGGTTGGCAATTTTTTATTATCACTTCAATCTCACTGCTTGTTATTGGTTGATTCAGAGTTTCTATTTCTTCCTGGTTTAATTTAGAAGGGTTGTATATTTCCAGGAATGTATACATCTCTTCTAGGCTTTCTAGTTTATGTGCGTAAAACTGTTCATAGTAGCCTTGAATGATCTTTTGTATTTCTGTGGTATCAGTTGTAATGTCTCCTGTATTAGTCTGTTTTCATGCTGCTGATAAAGACATACCTGAGACTGGGTAATTTATAAAAGAAAGAGGTTTATTGGGCTTACAGTTCCACATAGCTGGGAGGCCTCACAATCATGGCAGAAGGCAAGGAGGATCAAGTCATATCTTACATGGATGGCAGGAGGCCAAAAGAGAGCTTGTGCTGGGCAACTTCCTCTTTAAAACCATCAGATCTTGGGAGATGCATTCACTATCATGAGAATAACACGGGAAAGACCCGACCCCATAATTCACTCATCTCCCACCAGGTCCCTCCCACAACATGTGGGAATTATGGGAGCTACAAGATGAGATTTCAGTGGGGACACAGAGCCAAGCCATATCATTCTGCCCCTGGACGCTTTCAAATCTCATATCTTCACATTTCAAAACCAATCATGCCTTACAACAGTCCGCCAAAGTCTCAACTCATTTCAGCATTAACTCAAAAGTCCACAGTCCAAAGTCTCATCCAAGATAAGGCAAGTTCCTTCTGTCTATGAGCCTGGAAAATCAAAAGCAAATTAGTTACTTGCTAGATACAATGGGTGTACAGGGATTGGGTAGATACAGCCATTACAAATGGGAGAAATTGGCCAAAACAAAGAGGCTACAGGCTCCATGAAAGTTCGAAATCCAGCAGGGGCAGTCAAATCTTAAAGTTCCAAAATGACCTCCTTTGACTCCGTGTCTCACATCCACGTCACGCTGATACAAGACGTAGCTGGCTTTGCAGGGTACAGCCTCCTTCCTGGCTGCCTTCAAGGGCTGGTGTTGAGTGTCTGCAGCTTTTCCAGGTGCACAGTACAAACTGTCAGAGGATCTACCATTCTGGGATCTGGAGGACAGTGGCCCTCTTCTCACAATTCCACTAGGCAGTATCCCAATAGGGAATCTGTGTGGGGGCTCTGACCCCACATTTTCTTTCTGCACTGCCCTAGCAAATGTTCTGCATGGGGACCCTGCCCCTGCAGCAAACTTCTGCCTGGGCATCTGGGCATTTCCATATATCCTCTGAAATCTAGGCAGAGGTTTCCAAACCTCAATTCTTGACCTCTGTGCACTCACGGGCTCAACATCACGTGGAAGCTGCCAAGGCTTGAGGCTTGCACCCTCTGAAGCCACAGCCTGAGCTCTACGTTGGTGCCTTTCAGCCATGGCTGGTGCAGTAACTAGGCTGCACACAGCACGGGGACCCTGGGCTCGGCACACAGAACCACTTTTTCCTCCTGGGATTCCAGGCTTGCAATGGGAGGAACTTCCACAAAAGTCTCTGACATGCCCTGGAGACATTTTCTTCATTGTCTTGGTGATTAACATTTGGCTCCTTGTTACTTATGGAAATTTCTGCAGTGGGCTTGAATTTCTCCTCAGAAAATGGGATTTTCTTTTCTATTGCATTGTCAGGCTGCAAATTTTCCAAACTTTTTTGCTGTTTTCCTTTTGAAACTGAATGCCTTTAACAGCACCCAAGTCACCTCTTGAATGCTTTGCTGTTAGAAATTTCTTCCACCAGGTACTCTAAATCATCTCTTTTAAGTTCAAAATTCCATAAATCTCTAGGGCAGGGGCAAAATGCCTCCAGTCTTTTTGCTAAGACATAACAAAAGTCACCTTTGCTCCAGTTCTCAACAAGTTCCTCATCTCTGTCTGATAATACCTCAGCCTGGACCTTATTGTCCATACTGCTATCAGCATTTTGGGCAAAGCGATTCAACAAGTCTCTAGGAAGTTCCATACATTCCTACATTTTCCTGTCTTCTTCTGAGCCCTCCAAACTGTTCCAACCTCTGCCTGTTACCCGGTTCCAAAGGCACTTCCACATTTTCAGGTAAATTTTCTGCAGCGCCCCACTCTGCTGGTACCAATTTACTGTATTAGTCTGTTTTCACACTGCTGATAAAGACATACCGGAGACTGGGAAGAAAAAGAGGTTTAATTGGATTTACAGTTCCACATGGCTGGGGAGATCTCACAATCATGACAGAAGGTAAGGAGGAGCAAGTCACATCTTACGTGGATGGCAGGAGGCAAAAAGAGAGCTTCCATTTTTAAAACCATCGGATCTTGTGAGACTCATTCACTGTCATGAGAATAGCACAGGAAAGACCCACCCCCATAATTCACTTATCTCCCACTGGGTCCCTCCCACAACACATGGGAATTATGAGAGCTCCAAGATGAGGTTTGGTTGGGGACACAGAGCCAAACCATATCATCTCTTGTTTCATTTCTAATGGAGCTTATTTGGATCTTCTCTTTTCTTGGTTAATCTCACTAATGGTATCAATTTTATTTATCTTTTCAGAGAACCAGCTTTTTGTTTCATTTATCTTCTATATATTTTTGTTTCGATTTCATTTAATTCTGCTCTGATCTTTGTTATTTCTTTTCTTCTGCTGGGTTTGGGTTTGGATTATAGTTTCTCCTGTTCCATGAGGTGTGACCTAAGATTGTCTATTTGTGCTCCTTCAGACTTTCTGATATAGGCATTTAATGTTATGAACTTTCCTCTTAGCACCACTTTTGCTATATCTCACAGGTTTTGATAGGTTGTGTCACTATTTTTGTTCAGTTCAAAGAATTTTTAAGTTTCCATCTTGATTTCATTGTTAACCCAACAATCATTCAGGAGCAGGTTATTTAATTTCCATGTATTTGCATGGTTTGGGAGGTTCCTTTTGGAGTTGATTTCCACTTGTATTCCACTGTGGTCTGAGAGAGTACTTGATATAAGTTCAATTTTCTTAAATTTACTAAGGCTTATTTTGTGGCCTATCGTATGGTCTATCTTGGAGAATGTTCCATGTGCTGATGAGTGGAATGTATATTCTGAAGTTGTTGGGTAGAATTTTCTGTAAATATCTGTTGAGTCCATTTGTTGTAGGGTATAGTTTAAATCCATTGTTTGTTGACTTTCTGTCTTGATGATCTGTCTAGTGCTGTCAGTGGAGTACTAAATCCCCCACTATTATTGTGTTGCCATCTATCTCATTTTTTAGGTCTACTAGTAATTGTTTTATAAATTTGGGAGCTCCAGTGTTAGGTGCATATATATTTAGGACTGTGGTATTTTCCTGTTGGACTAATTTTTTTATCATTATATAATGTCCCTCATTGTGTTTTTTAACTGCCGTTGCTTTAAAGTTTGTTTTGCCTGATATAAGAATAGCTACTCCTGCTCACTTTTGATGTCCATTTTCATGGAATATATTTTTCCACTCCTTTATCTTAAGTTTATGTGAGTCCTTTTGTGTTAGGTGAGTCTCCTGAAGACAGCAGAAAATTGGTTGGTGAATTCTTATTCATACTGCCTTCCTGTATCTTTTAACTGGAGCATTTAAGCCATGTACATTCAAAGCTAGTATTGAGATGGGAGGTACTATTCTATTCATTGTGCTATTTGTTGCCTGAATACCTTGTGTTTTTTTTTTCATTGTGTTATTGTTATTTATGTCCTATGAGACTTATGCTTTAAATAAGTTATATTTTGGCATATTTCAAGGATTTGTTTTAAGACTTATAGCTCCTTTTAGGAGTTCTTGTAGTGACAGCTTGGTAGTCGCAAATTCTCTCAGCATTTGTTTGTCTGGAAAAGACTGTGTCTTTCCTTCATTTATGAAGCTTAGTTTCACTGGATACAAAATTCTTGGCTGACAGTTGTTTTGTTTAAGTAGGCTAAAAATAAGACCTCAATCCCTTCTAGCTTGTAGGGTTTCTGCTGAGAAATCTGCCGTTATTTTGATAGATTTTAATTTATAGGTTACCTGATGCTTTTGCCTCACAGCTATTAAGATTCTTTCCTTTGTCTTGACTTTAAATAACCTGATTACTATATGCTTAGGTGATGACTTTTTGTGATGAATTTCCCAGGTGTTCTTTGAGCTTCTTGTATTTGGATGACTAGATTTCTAGCAAGGCCAGGGAATTTTCCCCTGATTATTCCCTCAAATATCTTTTCCAGACTTTTAGATTTCTCTTCTTCCTTGGGAACACCAATTATTCTTAGGTTTGGATGCTTAACATATTCTCAAACTTCTTGGAGGCTTTGTCCATTTTTTCTTATTCTTTGTTCTTTGTCTTTGACAGATTGGGTTAATTCAAAAGCCTTGTCTTCGAGCTCTGAAATTCTTTCTTCTGCTTGTTTGAGTGCATTGCTGAGACTTTCCAATGCATTTTGCATTTCTCTAAGTGTGTCCTTGATTCCAGAAGTTGTAATTGGTTTTTATTTATACTATCTGTTTCACTGAAGATTTTTCCTTTCACATCCTGTATTATGTTTTTGATTTCTTCAAGTTGGAGTTCATCTTTCTCTGGTGCCTCCTTAATTAGCTTAATAATTGACCTTTGGACTCCTTTTTCTGGCAATTCAGATTTCATCTTGGTTTGGATCCATTGCTGGTGAGCTGGTGTGACCTTTTGGGGGTGTTAAAGAACCTTGTTTTGACATATTACCAAAATTGTTTTTCTGGCTCCTCATTTTGGTAGACTATGTCAGAGGGAATATCTGGGACTCAAGAGCTGCTGTTCAGATTCTCTTGTCCCATGGTGTGCTCCTTTGATGTGTTGCTCTTCTCCTTCTCCTAGAGATGGGGCTTCATGAGAGCTGAACTGCAGTGATTGTTTTTGCTCTTCTGGGTCTAGCCACCCAGCAGAGCTACTGGGCTCCAGGCTGGTACTGGGAAGTGTCTGCAGAGTCCTGTGATGTGATCTTTCTTCAGGTCTTTCAGTCATGGATACCAGCACCTGCTCCAGGGGAGGTAGCAGAGGCGCGAAGAGGACTCTGAGGTTTCTTGGTTGTATTTTTGTTTAGTGCACTGGTTTTTCATTGGTTGGCCTCCAACCAGGGGGTGGTACTTTCAAGAGTGCATCATCTGTAGTTGCACAGGGAGGATCAGGTGGTAGGTGGGGCTATAGAGCACCCAAGAGATTATGTCCTTTGTTTTTGCAACCAGATGGGTGGAGAAAGACCATCAGATGGGGGTGTGTCTGAGCTCAGACTCTTCTCCGGCAGGGCGTGCTGTGGCTGCTGTGGGGGATGGGGGTGTGCTTCTCAGGCCAATGGAGTTATGTTTCCAGGGGGATTATGGCTGCCTCTGCTGAGTCACACAGGTCGCCAGGGAAAGGGTGGAAATCCGGCAGCCAAGGACTCACCCCACTCCACACGGCCTGCAGTCCTAAAGGCCAGTTCTCACTCTGACCACCATGCACCCCCAACAGCACTGAGTTTATTTCCATGCAGCCGGTGACCAGGGCTGAGAACTTGCCCCAGACCACCAGCCTCCCTGCTGAGAAAACCAGCCGACTCACAGCTTTTCAGAGTCTCAGGGAGCCTGTAGCAGTGATGCAGTCCCTTCAAAGGGTCTGTGGATTCTCTCAGCATTCCTGGTATGTTGCTGTGGTAGTTGGTGGAGCAGAAGTTCACAATGTGAGTCTCCACATGCTACTGTGTCTGTGCGAGTGGGAGCTGCAAGCTAGTCCTGCCTCCTATCCACCATCTTCTCTTCTAACTGTGTATTTAAACATAGGAAAGGTAATATGCTGCACTATGACATTATGATGACTACAATGTCACTAGGTGGTAGAAAATTTTCAGTTTCACTAATGATCTTAAGGGTATATACTGTCCATTGTTGACCCAATTGTATATCATAGTGGTCCTATGAAATTATAATATTGTATTTTTACTGTACCTTTTTATTTTTTACTTTTCTTTTTTACTATACCTCTTTTTTGGCAAAATGTTCAAATCTTTTGTGTGATTTTTATTAGATTGTTATGTATATTTGTGGAAAAGATATGTTTTATAGATACAGTTGTTGCTTAAAAAAACTTTTTGCAATGTTTATCTTTGAAATGTTCAGACAACTTTAAAAAATAATTATGGAAATGTTTGCATTTAGAGCTAGCATTCTCTATTTGTTTTCTATTTGCCTCATCCATTCTGTGTTACTTTATTTCCTGTTTACCCATTTTGTTTCAGTAGCATACTTTTTAGTATCTATTTTATTTCTGCTATTGACTTAATCATAATTATTTTTATTATTATTTGTATAGTTGCTTAAGTATTAACAAAACATATCCTTAGCTTATCACAGCCTATCTTTAAATAATAATATATTGCTGTACGTGTAATATAAGAACTTCTTAAGAATACCTTTTCATTTCTTCCCTACCATACCCTTTGGACTATTATTTTCATACACTTTATTTCTACACATATTACAAACTACACACTAACTTACTATTTTTAAAACAATAAATTACCTCTTGAATTTTTTCTTTCTTTTCTTTTTAAAAAAAAATTTAACAGTTTCCTCCTTGTGTTCAGCCTCTCAGTTTTTTTTTTTAACTTTTATACATGTGGGATACATGTGCAGGATGTGCAGGTTTGCTGCATAGGAAAACGTGAGTCATGGTGGTTTGCTGCACCTATCAACCCATCACCTAAGTATTAAGCCCTGCATGCATTAGCTGTTTTTCCTCTTCTCTCCCTCCCATGCCTCATCCTCCACCTAGACAGGTTCCAGTGTGTGTTGTTCCCTTCCCTGTGTCCATGTGTTCTCATCATTCAACTCCCACTTGTAAGTCAGAACATGTGGTGTTTGGTTTTTCTGTTCCTGTGTTAATTTACTGAGTATAATGGCTTCTAGCTCCATCCATGTCCCTGAAATGGACATGATCTTGTTCCTTCTAATGGCTGCATAGTATTCCATGGTGTATATGTACCACATTTTCTTTATCCAGTCTATCATTGATGGGCATTTGGGTTGATTTCATGTCTTTACTATTGTGAATAGTGCTGCAATGAACATATGTGTGCAAGAATTTTTTTCATTTGAAATAATTTTTTATATAGAAAAGTTGCAAAAATAATACAAAGAATTCATGTATTCTTTCATCCAGCTTCCCTTAATACTAACATCTTATATTAGCAAGGATAATTATCAAAACAAAGAAATTGACTTTGGCATAATACTTTTAAGCAAACAATAGATGCTCCTTGAATTCCATCAGTTTTCCAGTAGTTCATTGCTTCTATCTCAGGATCCAATCCAGTATTCCACATTGCAGTTACTTTTTATGTCTCTTTAGTCTCCTCTAATCAATGATAATTCTTGAATTTGACACTTTTAATGAATAATGGTCAGTTATGCTGTAGAGTGTCTCTCAGTTTGGTTTTGACTGTTTTATTCTTGTGATTAAATTGATACATCTTTGGCAAGTACACTGTAGAAGTGATGTTGTGTCCTTCCCAGTGCATCATATCAGGGTGTACATGATGTCAATATGTCTCAATACAGATGATATTAACTGTAATCATTTTCACTAAAATATTGTCTGCCAGGTTGCTCCACCATAAAATTATCACTTTCCTTTTTGCAATTAATAAATATCTTGGGCAAAACACTGTGAAACCACTCAAATATCATTTTTACTGAAAACCGTGCTCACTGATTTTAGCCGTCATCAGTGAGTTTTGCCTGCAGCAATTATTACTATGATACTTGTTTGAGGTTGATTTTGTATTTCCCTAATTTATATTTGTTAATTAAAATTTTTCTGTAATGAAGAACTATTTATTCTCCCATGTTTATTTATGTATTCAATTATTTAAAATATAATGTGAAGTCATAAATGTTTACTCCTTTGAATATTATTTAATATTATCATTTTTAATTTTGTGACTCATGCTATTCTAGCATTTTCTGACACCATGATATATTTCAGGTTCATTTTATTTTATTTTAATTTTTGCATCAGCCTTGGAATCAACCACTTCTCTGACTAGCCATGGTTCTTTTGATTGGCGAATGGTATTTAGAAACAAAGATCCAGGCACAGAGTACTTGTTACGGAAGTGTTATTGTTTTTAGGATCTCTCAAATGACAGGGTTTGGAAATATATGCAAGTATACTACTCACACATACATACAATTCTGCATTTATATTTCTATATATAACTTAACATATATTAATGCTCATGAATTCATAGTTATGCCTCCAATTGTAATCTGACACTATAGGGTTAATTCTGTTCTCCTTTTTCTTATTCGTAACTTCTTCCTTTGACAATGGAAACAGAGTCTCTTTATCTACAATATATTTACTTATTTGTTAGATCGTTGTATACACATGCTCCTATCAGAAACAGATTTACTAAGTACATTTGTGAATAGTTACTTACATGTTTAGCTTTATAATGTCCACACCAAATTCTAAGTTACTTAGATTAGTTCTTTTCTACCTCATTCCGTTCAGTGTGGTTATCCTATTCACTTGTAACATATTTAGGTTCATCTCTTACTGTCTTGTATTCAATTTTCGGATCCCCCAACAATTTGAGTGATTTTAATAACTATTTAGTTTTATGGGTATTTGAGACTTTATTATGGTTCTAAAAATCAAAGCTATGCTGAGAGTATACCCAGAGAAATATCGTGAAGGAAAGGAAGATATTTTCATGTTTGTGCATAATTGGGGCTTCCTGAGTAATGAAAATTAGGACCTGGATTAAAAGATAAGTCTTGGAAATTAAAGGGTATTAGACCACAAGACATTTGCTCCTACTGTCAGTAGTAAAACTTATCTTTCTAGAGCCAACTGTTTGCATTGCAGGGTAGGAACTTTCTCCTTTATCTTCCTGAGAGACTTTGTTTTATTTCAAATGGGGATGAGACCTAGAGCCCTAAAGCCTGTCATTTACATTGCATGTTATTGTAGACAACTAGGGAGTGGATATTGCCTTTCCTCTGGCAGAAAAGAATAGAGGGCAGCTTTTCTTCTCCTATACAAACTGTCAGGCTCATAATTTTGGAGGTATTCTCCTTCAGGACCCACCTCATATATATATATATATATATATATATATATATATATATACACACACACACATATACACACACACAAACATATGGTAACATTTGGTTTTCGTGCTTAGGATATTAGGGCAAGAGGAACTGATGTGGTTATCACTATAAGTAATAATAATTTGCCTTGATCCAGAAACCTCATGTTTGTATCCTGTATTAGTCTGTTCTCATGCTACTAGGAAGAAATATCCAAGACTGGGTAATTTATAAAGGAAAGAGGTTTAATTGACTCACAGCTCCGCGTGGCTGGGGAAGCCTCAGGAAAGTTAAAATCATGGCAGAAGGGGAAGCAAACACGTCCTTCTTCACATGGTGGCAGGAGAAGTGCAGAACAAAGGGAGGAAAAGACCTTTATAAAGCCATCAGATCTCATGAGAACTCACTCAGTATGAGAACAGCATGGGGAATCATGATCAAATCACCTCCCACGAGGTCCCTCCTCCAGCACATGGGGATTACAATTGGGATTACGATTCAAGATGAAATTTGGCTGGGGGCACAGAGCCAGACCATATCATTATAAATAAGATAAATATATACATTAAAAACTTATTAAGAAATATTTCTTCCTCTTAATCTCTACTACTGTAGTCCATTTCCCCCTTCTTTTTGTCATTTCCTACCCACTCTCTGTTGGAATGAATCTTTTAAGTTTACAACTTATCTGTCTTGTATTTCTTTTGCATAAATGATGTATATTTTCTATCTTCTTTCCTTCTTGTTTTAATATAATAGCTCTACTGAGATATAATTCACATACTGTAACATTAACCCATTTCAAGTGTACATGCTTTTAGGGTATTCACAGGGTTGTGTGATCATCACCATAATCAATTTTGGAATAGTTTCATCATCCCTAAAAGAAACTCTGTAGACATAAGTTGTTATTCTCCATAATCCTCCTCCCAGCTCGAGATAACAACTAATTTATATGGTCCTTAGTGGCTGGTTTCCTGCATGCAACGTATTTTCAAGATTTATCCATGTCGTAGCATCAATCAGTACTTTATTCCTTTTTATTGCTGAATAATTTTTCACTGTATGTATATACCACGTTATTTATCCATTTATCAGTTGATGGGCATTTTGGTTGTTTCCATTTTGAGGCTACTATAAATAAGGCTGCTACGAACATTTGTGTACAGCTTTTATGCAAACATGTTTTCATTTCTATTCATACATGAGTAGGAATAGAATTGCTGGGTCATTAATAACTCTATGTTTAACTTTTGATGAACTGCCGGACTGTTTTTCCAAAGCAGCTGCACCATTTTACATTCCTACTATTAATAGCAATATGTGGGGGGTTCCAATTTCTCCATATTCTCACCAACTTGTTATTATCTCTTTTTAATTATAGTTATTCTAGTATTCCTTTCTTTCTCACATGACGTATAGAATCTTATGTCATAAGATTATGACATAATGCTTCGTAATTTGCTTTTTTCCACTTACCGATATAGCCTGTGAAAAACAAGTCATCTTAGAGGAATATTCCTCGTTCTTTTTATAGCTGCATAGTATTCCATTGTGTAAATGTATCATAATTTATTCAATCCCTCTCGAACACATGGATATTTGGTTTATTACCACTACTTTGCAAATATGAACAATGCAGCAATAAATAACCCTATGCATATTATTTAAGCCTATGCATAATATTCATATTATTAGAAGAGTATTTTCAGGATATATATGTGGTTGTGCTAAATATTGTCAAATTTTCATCCAGAAGGCATAGACCAATTTTCATTCACATAAGCAGTGTATGAGAAAATGTGTTTGCTATAGCCTTGTCAACAGAATTTGCTGTCTTGCTTTTAGACGTTTGCCAGTCTGATAGGTGAGAAATGGTGTCTTTGTGTTGTTTAATTTCTCTAATTTTAGTGAGACTAAAGGCTTTTTATGTTTTTTATGTCATTTTTGAATATTTTTAGTGAATTTTCTGTTCTCTTAATTATTTTTTAAAGAGGTTAATAAATAACAAAACAATCTTTTATATTTATTCACATTTATTATTTCTAGCATTCTGTTTTCTGTGGATTCTAATTTCCATCTGGTGTCATTTTCTTTTAGCTTGAAGAACTTCCTTTAACATTTCTCTTAGTGTAGGTGTGTTAGGAACACATTTTCTCAGCTTTAGTTTTTCTAAAAATGTGTTTACTTTGCCTTCATTTTTTTGACTATATTTTGCTAGATAGAGAATCTAGCCTGCTGGTTATTTTCTTACAGTACTCTATGTTGTTCCATTGTCTTTTGGCTTATGCCTTTTCTGATAAGAAGTTTGCAGGCATTCTTATTTGTTTTCTTGCTGATGTCAGGCTTTGGTATACACCCCTGGGCTCTCAGTAAGGACCTCTGGCTAAGAGTTTTCAGGTTGGCATAGTCCTGTATTCTCTCTGTACCTCCTTCAAGTTTTTAATGTCACAGTTACCCACACTTTGCAATTAAATGCTTATAAATGATTTGGCTGGCACCTCATCATCCTACCATTTTTCTAGAGATAAGAGCAGCCCCGGATCTTTTCTCCCGTATGAAAAGTATGTTACTTTCTGGAATTTTGTTCATTCAGATTTCTTTGTGTACTCAACTTTGCAATGAATTAAAAGTAAGACTATGGTTTTGTAACTGCTCCAGCTTGGTTCAGTTGTTAGGATGATAACAATAGTTTCTTATGATATGGATCTAATGGAACCTAAGTTCATGGCTTTAATGAGAATGTTTGTAGTAACTGTGTTTAGATCATTTGTACACACAGCCAATGTGTGCTTATTCGACAACACTCACTCATTGAGCTCCCCTCTTAAGATATGATCACCCTTTGTTTTGCTGTAGGAAATGTGAGTTTTTGCAAGGAGAGGTAAAGTTTAATTGTCAAACCTGGAAATAATTGAATCTATAGTCCCCTATGATAACAAAAGGGTGATTGACTTGAGTTTTAAAAGCTTAGCATTGTTAAAGAGATTCCAACAATATCGTGTTTAAAACAATGACATTAAATAGTAATGAAACACTTTAGCCATAAAATAAAGCAGATTTTAATGCTTTATCACCTCCAATAAATTGCAGTTTTGTTTTTCTTTTGAATCTCTGTTGAGGTGACACTTCATGCAATGACATCTAGCAGTGCTCAAATGCAAGACCATGAAAAAATAAAATTTGGCCGGATGAATGCAGATTTCTAGTTTGTATTACTTTCTCTTCTCTTGTGGTATATGTTAAAGAAGAGATTTAATCAGTTTCACCAGTAAGATCATGTCACTACCGCGAAAGATTTTAATGGTCAACAAAAGTTTAGGCCATAGTTTTCATTTGTATTAGAAGGTATATTGATTTACGTTATTTTATTGCATGGAATTTAAGATGCAATCATTTGCATAAATGAGAAAAATATTTCATTTCAAAGAGTAACATTTCTAACATTTCTTTTGTTTTCTAAAAGAGTAGGAATTCAAGACGGATTATGTTACTTTTCATTTGAATAATGTCAGATATCAGGAAGAGAAATAAATTGCCTTTGCATTTAATTGCATCACAACTGATTTTGGAATAATGAGATATTTTAGTTTTTCAAAAAATATTAGTGTGCTGCAAAATCAATGTTCTTTCCATTATTTTTTCCAAGGTGAATAATCTAAATGTATTAGTTTTTATTTAGCAATTGATGAGTTAATAATATAAGGTTATTCATAGCTCGTTTAGAAAAGTCTGTGAATGTTTCATTCTCTTGGTGTTTAAAAACCCTTTCAATTATTTTTATGTTTGGGCAGAATTTGTATAAGCTGAGTGCCCTTTGCCCAAGGCATACTTTCTCCATGTTTATTTTTCTGCCTATTGCTTCAAATGAAATGGGATGAAGTATATGCAGAGACAGTTGCTTTTTATTTTCCACATTCTCATCTTGTCCATAGAAAAATTGAGAGTAGCCATCAGCCAAAAATATGTTGGCCTTTAGGGAAAGTCCTACGTGTGTGTAGCAGGGGTAAGAGGAGATATGCAGAGTGAGAAACTGTCTTTTCTCTCTCCCTTTTCACTAAATACCCTCCTCACATGGAGGGTTATATGTGAGTTCTGTATCATCACTTCTGCTACAACATGGCAGGCCAAGAGGATGAGAGCAGCACAGGGAGAAGAGGGACCGAGAAAGACAGGAAAAAAATGCTTCATGCCTTGAGTTTGTTGAAGTTTTATCCTACCCAGGCCAGGTGGGAGGAGAGATGTAGTCTGTGTGATTTCATCTTACATCACCTGCCAGGCACTCTAGGAGTGAACTAAACTTTCCCCACTGACAATGTGGTGGAGTGGAAGATAAAAAGACTCTCAGTTTGTTGAAGGCTTTATAACTTATCTTATTATCTTAATCTCTGCAATTTGCTCTTCATAAAATTCTAGGGTAAGCATAACCCAGACTGTTATTTGACTTTACCTGTGAGGTGACTGAACTGAGAGGATAATTAATCTAGTTTATACAGTCTGCAAATGGCAGAGCCAGACTCAAACCCAGGATGCAGACTTCAATTTCTTCTGTGACTCAATAGTGCTACCCTGTCCCCACTTTTCTACCTGAAATTCACCTACGTGGGTGATTGCAGGTTTGAATTTCTGGGAGGGCTCAGTACTTGAATGTATACAAATACATCTATGTGTGTTGTTCTAATTTTTTTTTTTTTACTAAATCCATTAGCAAAATTGCTTTAGGTAAAGGAGAAAAGTTGTACCAGATAGATCGAAAGAAATGCAAAAGAGAATCACAAGAAATATGAATTCCCAAGTACCCTGAATTTTCCTACTAGGACTTTGTTCTCTTTTTAGATCTCCATCCTGTTGTGCAGTTTAATAATCAATTCCCTTGTTTCCTATCCTGAAGTCAAATAATGTTTAATAACTACAGGCATTTTAGCTTGTTGTTTGTCCAGTCATTTTTATTTATTTATTTAGACAGGGTATCACTCTGTTACCCAGGCTGCTGCAGCCTCAATCTCTTGGGCAAAAGTGATCCTCCTGCCTCAGCCTCCAGAGTAGCTAGGACTACAAGCATGCACCACCACACCTGACTAATGTTTTTCTTTTAATTTTTGTTTTTTTAGAAACAGTCTCACTATGTTGCCCAGGCTAGTCTTTAACACCAGATCTCAAGCAATCCTCCCACCTTGGCCTCCCAAATCCCTGCTGGGATTATAGGTGTGAGCCACTGCACCCAGCCTGTCTATTAATTTGTTCAGCACTTATTGAATCCTGTCTAGATACTAATCATTGTATTTGGCCTAGGGATTAAAAAATAAAAAGCAATTCCTGTTTTCAGGGAGCATGTCACATTGTGAACAACATGGAGAATTTAGCAGAGACCATGGTCTTTCTATTGGTTAAAAGTAAAGATTATATACATTAGTTTGTCTTTCCCTGTGCCACTCTCCTTTCCTATCGCTGCATGACTCAAGAAAATGGAACTCTACTTTTCCATACGCCCACTGATTCTGAATGGCTCTGCAAAAGCCCAGGGTTCTATCTATCTATTATGTAAACTCAGGAAGGATGTGTCTTTTCACTCACAGAGCTTCTCGAAACTGTTTCTTTTCTCTAGAAAATATTCCACATCTATCTCTGTGCAACCATTGCCCAGTATTATTTTGTAGAAGAATACATTTTGCTATTGTGATGAGATTTCATTTTCTGTTAGAATGGAGGCTCTCAAAGTGTGGTTTGTGGAAGCTTGGGGGGTACCTAGGAGTCTGTGAAGCCAAAACTATTCATAACAGTAAGAATATATTTGCCCTTTGCACTGTTTTGCCATTTGCACCCTGGTGGTGCAAAGCCATAGTGGGTTAAACTGTGGTGCCTTAGCACAGATATAGGCAGTGGGCCCAACTGTTGTCAGAAGTCATTGCGGTCTTCATCACTACAGAACGAAAAAATGAAGCCAGTTTTTTCCTGAGCATGCCCTTGAAAAGGCAGTATAAATAATCACTTTTATTACATTTTGGCTTCAAGTACACATGTTCTCAAATATATTCTGCATAAACCACTCTACTACACAATGCAGTATGAGAGTTGCCTCAAAGAAAGCACTTGCGCAATTGTTTGGGTTGTGAGCTGAACTAGCTGGGATTTACACAGAACACTATTTTCACTTGAAAGAATAACTGACTATCTATGGTTTTTCAGTCTTGTTATTTGGTAGGCATTTCCTCAAAAATGAACGAAGTGAGCTTGTTGGGAAGACACTGACAGTGTATGTTGTCCATAATGAAACCCAACCGCTCAAGTGAAAAATCAGAATTTTGTAAGACTTGTATTTGCTACCATAAACTTGAAAGATTATCAACACTTAAAGATGGTTCTGATGAGATTAGTAATGATATTAAGAATTGTGGGCTTTTATCTATATCTTATAATTAGATATTTAACATTTAGAAACTCTGCATAAGAAATATTTTTCAAATGACTGATTCGTGATAGTACAAAATCACATGTGGGTAAAAGCTTAAAGTGCAAAATAGTCCAATAGATTTTAATGTAACAGAGTGAAAAAGAAGTTTTATTATGGTTTCAGATTCCATGTTGCAGCTAACCTTAAAGAAATCATCACTTGGTGAGTTTTGGTTTAGTATCAAAGGAGAATATCCACAGTTATCAGAAAAATTCTAAAAGATATCCTTCTTCCCTTTTCAACTATATACCTCTGTGAGGTTATTTTATTTTTTATTTACTTCAATCAAAAAACCCCAACACCACTCTATATTGTATATTAGAATAAACTGAATGTTGAAACAGATACAAGAGACCAAGTGTTTTCTTTTAAGCCAGACATTAAAGAGATTTGCAAAAATGTAAAATAATGCTACTCTTCTAATTAAATATTTTTATTTTAAAATATATAATTATTTTTCATAAAATTGCTATTTATGTTAACATCTAACTGGATAGTTATTACATTAAAAATGACTTAATAAGTATATACCTTAACATTTCTCAGTTTAAAATTTTGAATATTGATATTGTTGATATTGATACCTCTATAAACAAAAGCTTTTTGCTGTTCTTAATAATTTACAAAATCTTTTTATTATGAGTTTCTTTAGATGTGCAAAAAAGTTGTAAAAATAGTACAGAGAGTTTTCAAATATCCTTCTTGCTGCCTCTCACAATGAGAACGTCTTACATAACCATGATATACTTATCCGATCAGTAAATTAACATTACTACAATGCCATTAACAAATAAAAACCCCATTTAAGCTTTACTAGCTTTTCCATTAATGTCTTTTTTTTTTGGCTCCAGGAACTGATTCAGAATCCCATATCACATTTTGTTATTACTTTTGCCTGGTCTCCTGCTGTCTGGAACAGTTTTTCAGTCTTCCTTCATTTTCAAGAGTGTGAAAGGATCCCAAGACCAAAAGTCTGGGAACTGCTGGTTTAGAGTCACAATACTGACTGCTCAAAATGACTTTTGTAAGTAAAAGCACTTTTAGTCTGTAGATATACATGAAATTGTACACATCATTTAAAGTATTTTTATTTAAGCAAATTTAAAAATTCTTCCTGTGCTGATACCTTGGCTAATTATTATTAGATGTAGTTCAAAACAAGCTAACGGTTAACCCGGGTAATTCTTGTCTATTTTAAGAATAGACATGTCTAACAATTGTATTTAAAATAATTCCCACCAAAAGACTCATAGCAACTTGGTGATCTAAAGTATGATCTAGCCAGCTGTAAAAATATTACTGACATATCTCTACACGGAATTAACTTACCAGTGAGATTATCATATTTGTGCTTGATCTATTAAGACTGAAGTTTGGCTTTGTCTAAATAAATCTTATTTTAATAAAAAATAAAAAACAAAAAAATAAATTAATAAAAGATTTAATTAATACATCTTATTATTTTTTATGCTTCAAAATATACTGAATCAACAAGTCAGAAAACAACTGAACATTGACTGGAAACAATTACACATTCGTTTTCCTGGAGACTGTCTCAATGGCTTACACAGGAGTGCATTCTATTTCCAGGTCTGTTTGACACAGCAGCAGAGATGACCTTAGTTTGTACAAACTCATTCCTTATGAAAATATGACAGCTCAGAATTAAGAGAAGGCATATTATATTTTTTAAATTATTCAATAAATTACTTACTTTCAATTATAATGGAACTTTGGTAATGCTAACATTTGACAACTGGCCTAAGAAACTGCCAGATTTTTCTATATAAGTTCTTCTTACCTTCAATTCTATAAAACACTATGTCAGCCCAGGGAACTGGACTTTGGTGACACATCTAAATCCTTATAATGACAAGCCTTTAGTGTATTATTCCTTTCTTATCGATGCACATACTTTGCTTGTCTTAATGGGTTTCAGCAATAGTTTATTTAATCATTAGAGAAACACAAGTAGAAATTAATATATTTAGTAAAGAAAATATTCTTTTGTAATTATTTTATGGAAGGTTTGATAGTTGGTGTTTAGTATTGTAAAGTTTTGTCTCAGAAAAGGTTTATGGTCTTTTCTCAAAATTTATGAGAGATTTAAGTTAAATAAGTACTACATTGAATATTCTACAACTTCAAAAAATTATTTATGTAAAAATGAATTTGGGATTGTAATGAGAACAGAAGAAGAAAGCTACTTCAGAGTTGATATTACCTTGACAGCAGCTGAATTCCTTAGCAAAAACCTGCAATCAGCAAAGGGTACCAATCACATATACCTAAATTGGGTAGAAGAAATTCAACTTCTGAGATTTTCCTTTTTCTTTTGTTTGCCTGATGTATTAGTCCGTTTTTATGCTGCTGATAAAGACATACTCGAGATTGGGAAGAAAAAGAGGTTTAATTGGTCTTACAGTTCCACATGGCTGGGGAGGCCTCAGAATCATGATGGGAGACTAAAGGCACTTCTTACATAACAGTGGCAAGAGAAAATAAGAAGGATGCAAAAGTGGAAACCGCTGATAAACCCATCAGATCTCGTGAGACTTATTCACTACCACAAGAACAGTATGGGGGAAAGTGCCCCCATGATTCAAATTAACTCCATCTAGGTCCGTCCCACAATACATGGGAATTATGGGAGTACAATTCAAGATGAGATTTGGGTAGGGGCACAGAGCCAAAACACATTGTTCTGCCCCTGGCCCCTCCAAATCTCATGTCCTCACATTTCAAAACCAATCGTGCCTTCCCAACAGTCCCCTAAAGTCTTAACTCATTTCAGCATTAACCCAAAAGTCCACAGTCCAAAGTCTCATCTGAGACAAGGCAAGTCCCTTCAACATATGAGCCTGAAAAATCAAAAGCAAGCTTGTTACTTCCTAGATACAACAGTGGTACAGGTATTGGGTAAACACAGCCATTCCAAAGGGGAGAAACTGGCTAAAACAAAAGGGTTACAGGTACCATGCAAGTCCAAAATCCAGCAGGACGGTCAAATTTTAAAGCTCCAAAATGATCTCCTTTGACTCCGGGTCTCACATTCGGGTCATGCTGATGCAAGAGGTGGGTTCCCATAGTCTTGGGCAGCTCTGCCCCTGTGGCTCTGCAGGGTATAGCCCCCTCCCAGTTGCTTTCATGGGCTGGCATTGAGTGTCTGTGGCTTTTCCAGGCACATGGTGCAAGCTGTTGGTGGATCTACCATTCTGGGGTCTGGAGGATGGTGGCCCTCTTCTCACAACTAGGCAGTGCCCCAGTAGGAACTATGCGTGGGGGCTCTGACCCCACATTTCCCTTCTGCTCTTCCCTAGCAGATGTTCTCCATGAGTGCCCCACCCCTGAAACAAACTTTTGCCTGGGCATCCATGCATTTCCATACATCCTCTGAAATCTAGGCGGAGGTTCCCAAACCCGAATTCTTAACTTCTGTGCACCTACAGGCTCAAGACCACATGGAAGCTGCCAAGGCTTGAGGCTTTCACCCCTTGAAGCAACAGCCTGAGCTGTACCTTGGCCCCTTTTAGTCATGGCTGGAGTGGGTGGGACACAGGGCACCAAGTCCCTAGACTTCACACAGCAAGGGGACCCCAGGCCCAGCCCACGAAACCAGAAACCATTTTCTCCTAGGCCTCCAGGCCTGTGAAGGCTGCAGTGAAGACCTCCGACATGCCGTGGAGACATTTTCCCCATTGTCTTGGGGATTAACATTTGGCTCCTCATTACTTAGGCAAATTTCTATATAGGCAGCTGGAATTTCTCCTCAGAAAATGGGATTTTCTTTTCTATCACATTGTCAGGCTGCAAATTTTCCAAACTTTTATGCTCTGCTTCTCTTATAAAACTGAATGCCCTTAACAACACCCAAGTAACCTCTTGAATGCTTTGGGGCTTAGAAATTTCTTCCACCAGGTACCCATCTTTCTCAAGTTCAAGATTCCACAAATCTCTAGAGCAGGGGCAAAAGGCTGCCAGTCTCTTTGCTAAAACATAACAAGAGTCACCCTTGCTCCAGTTCCCAACAAGTTCTTCATCTCTGTCTGACAACACCTCAGCCTGGACCTTATTGTCCATATCGCTATCAGCATTTTTGTCAAAGCTTTTCAACAAGTCTCTAGGAAGTTCCAAAGATTCCCACATTTTCCTGTCTTCTTCTGAGCCCTCCAAACTGTTCCAGCCTCCACCTGTTACCCAGTTCCAAAGGCACTTCCACATTTTCAGGTAACTTTTCTGCAGCGCCCCACTCTGCTGGTACCAGTTTACTGTATTAGTCTGTTTTCACACTGCTGATAAAGACATACCCGAGACTGGGAAGAAAAAGAGGTTTAATTGGACTTAACAGTTCCACATGGCTGGGGAGGCCTCAGAATCATAGTGGGAGGCTAAAGGCACTTCTTACATGACAGCGGCAGAGAAAATGAGAAAAATGCAAAAGCAGAAACCCCTGATAAACCTGTCAGATCTCGAGAGACTTATTCACTACCATGAGAACAGTATGGGGGAAAACTGTCCCCATGATTCAAATTATCTCCCATTGGGTTCCTCCCACAACACATGAGAATTATGGGAATACAATTCAAGATGAGAACTGGGTGGGGACACAGCGCCAAACCATGTCACCTGATGATTGATAAAGAAGGAAAATAGGAAAGTTGAGAGAGAATTATTCTTAATATTTATGTATACAAACTTCAGGAAAACCTTTACTAAACTCACATCCAGCTGGTTTGAAACAAAAAAGAATGTGCCTCAGATGACATCAACTGATCACCTATTCCTTTGACCTAATAGTGCCAAGCACCCTTCTAGTTTCTGAATGATATATATTCTGTCCATTCATACTAGAAAACATTTCTTCAGTGACTGTTACGTGTTAGACAACATACCGGGCAATATGGTTACAAAGATGAAAGAAACTCAGCCTCTGCCCACAAGGAGCTCACAGGTTAATTACAGACACAATCGTACAAACATAACATGGAACTAGCAGTAAAAGACTGAGTTTATACTTAAAGAACTAAGTGCTACAGTCCATTGTAAACTGAGTGATCATGGAAGTCACCAAGGAAGTGCAGCTTCATTTGGACTTTGCAGCAAGGGGTGGTTTTGCATAGTTGGAGGTGGGAAGGCAGAGGTCATTCTAGGTGGGAAGATTAAAGACATGGAAGAAAATATACAAGAAGTGACACAAAGCTAGCTTAGCGAGGGGAGGGTGCTGTACTATATTTTCTCTTCACTGGCTTCCAATTCAAAGACAGTAGTCTTGGTATTGCTAAGATAATTTTGATGGCACTCTACAAAATTAATGTTTCATGCAACTTACAACTCTTACGTATTTCTCCCTGTTATTTCCCTTCTCTTTGAATCTCACTTTCATCTTTTTTTTTTCTCTTGAACTTTTTAGCTTCCATCTATAGTTCCAATAGACATTGTTCAGGTGTATTAATGGCTTTGCTTTTGTAGAAGTTCTTAAGCTCATTATATCTTCAGGACAGGTGAGAATTGGGAGGGAGGGTGCTGGTAGGTGACTGTGATAAAAAAGTTTCTTCCAAATAAAATTCTTAACCTTTAGCACCTGATATATTCCTCAAAAGAAAAATTTAATCTTTTCTTAAGGCTTATATTGTAAAAAATATGATCTTTGTAGTATATGAAAAAATTGACATCTCTTTTTAAGAGACCACTTAAACAAGCCAAATATCATGGTGAATAGTCAAAGAAAAACAAGATTTGATTGTGATGTCAATTTTAGAAAATGAAACTGTATATTATGCAATGTATTATAATTCCATCTATATGTTAACTCTTAACATGACTCAGAATGAATCAAAGATTAATTTTGATTGGTGTAAATTTTCAGAAAAATTAATATGTTAAGATATTATCATTTTCATTTCATCTTTGACTGTGTAGTGTAATTAAAATGTCATTTGTCCTGAACATCAATCTCTAATCCCTTGTTAGTCATCATTCTTGTTTCTTTATCATTCTGTCCATTTTCTCTAGACTGTTCACTAGTCTAACTTTCCTAAGCATTGATTTGTGAAAGTTTCTGTGTATGTTTCATGCAATCTTCCAATTTTAATTTCTCTATGCAAGTGATTTGCATGGCATTATCAGATATCCCAAATCAATAAGAGGCAGATGCCCAAAGGTATCACTAAACACTAGAGTCATCTAGGAAGTAGTGTGAATTTATTAGTGAATGTTTTCAGATTAGGATTTCTTTTGCTTATGTGTGCAACACCAGAACAGAAGGCACACACAGAATGAATAGTTGCATAACAAGGTGACCTTTCTGCCTATGTATGGAAGCTCCCAAGTAAGTGTACTTAGTTCCATTTTGGGGATTCATTTTAGGCATCTTCAGAGCTCTGTTTGCTTGGGCAGATAGACACACCATTGATGCAGGGAGAGATTTGAACTGATGGATCCTCTCCTAACCTGTCAGAACACCATGCTTCTCTGCTTAGTTGTGGCTGAGGGATGCCACTTAAAAAAAAAACAACATGCATCTTTTTATTTATTTATTTGACAAATAAAAACTGTGCATGTTTATTGTGTACAACATGATGTTTTGAAATATGCATACATTTAGGAATGACTAAATCAAGTTAATAACATATGTTTACATATGCATTACAAGATATCATTGCATTACAATATGCAATTTGTACATACCCAAAATTGTATATCTATGTTTTTTAAAATCAGAAACTTTTTTTCATAAAAAGTGAACTGATTTTATGATATTGTTTTAGATTAAGATTTTTTTAAAAAGTATTCTTCCTCTTTTTTGTTGTTGTTTGTGTAAGTTCCAATTTGTATTTTAATGGAAATACTGACAAAAGCTGTTTTTCATATAATATGGTCATATTTTGTAGTCATCTGTTTGGTTTTAATATTTAAAAGCATCACTTGTATCAACTTCCCCCAAATATATAATTTTAAAAAAATCTTTTATTTTAAGATAACGATACTATTTTGTTATGAAAATAGGACAGATTCATTAATAGAAAATGTAAAAAATACAGGAAAGTGGGGGAAACATCACCAGAACAACTACTGACATTTCTAATGTTTTCTTTCAGTTTCTCCCTATGCTAAATAGATTTTATATATTTCAAATCAAACTGCAGATGATATTATACTTTCCTTTTTTCTCCTTATAGTAAAGAAGAAAGCCTTAAAAACCCTTGAGTGAATGGTTGGTATTTACAGACAAGCAAATGTATGGAAGAAAAACAAGAGACCCAGCCTGAATCTGTTGAATGAACGAAAGGGGAAATGCCCTAAGGAGTCAGATGGAAGAAGTTTTTCTGGGAAGAGCAGAACACAGGAGTTGGGGTGCAGACCTCCTGGATCACCAGCAGAAGGAAAAGAGCAGCGAGACGTTAAAGTGATTGAGACAAAAATGGAAGTAAAACAGCTTAAGGCTTTCTGAGATCGAGTTCCTGGCAGTGTCATCAGCAGATGGTTTCTTCTGAAGTTCAGGGGAAGAGAAGATGCTCGAAGAACTCTCCAGGGACTGAGTGGGTGGTACAGAGCTAGTGCTGTAGATGCCACGTATACAGGCAAATTCCCCAATGAGTGTTTTCCAATATCAAGTTTAACTGGCATTTAAGATATATGCCAAAGGTAGGTAAATTATTTTGGCCTGTGCTTATAGGTTTATTTCCCTGGATGAAGCTTTCTGTCTCTGTCCTAGTGCACTGTAGCAGATGCAGGGTCTTTCCATACAATACATTAAAAGCTGCATCTCATTTTAAATATATTATAGAAACCCTGATCATACAATACATACAAGATTTTTAAGATCAGCCTTCAGTCGATTTTTTTGCTTTATTTTTGTTCTGGAGGTCAAAATGAGTGGTTAACTGTCTAAGTTGATTGCAGAGAAAGTTACTACTCATTCTAAACGTAGGTTTTTAGAAAAATGTTCTTGGCAGTTGCTTCCATTGGCTTTTTCCAACTTACATGGGAATCAAGATTCAGAACTGGTACACCAATGGGAAGAGCCTGGAAAATAGACTATTGATCAAGATGAATCTGGTCCAGATACTTTAAGACCTTTTCAGTGTGTTTGAAAGATTATAAGTTTGAACTAACAGAAACTTCAATGCTGTTTTTTTACAAGTCAATGTGTAGTGTACTGTGTTATTCTTTTTTTTCCTGTAATATCTTAATAATATTCCTGGCTGTAAGCAAAAGTTAACACTATACCTATGTTTTGACTTACTTTATAGAAGACCCAAACAATATTTAACAAAAGGATTTTCCTCAAATACTATTTTGAAATCACTATATTAGACATTATCTTAAATTTATTTCTCAATATGCTTCTTTTTGAAACTTCCACATTTTGGTGTTCTTTTCAGCATCACTCATTTTCTTTCATAATAAAGATACCCAATAACAATATCATAATAAAGATTTGATAACAAATCTCCAGTTTTGGAGTGTTACATTTCATATCTACATGCTTACAGAGAATTTAGTATGAATATTCCCTGGCCTTAGTTCCTCTAAGCCTAGGATACTTGTAGTCATTTGGCAAATAATTTAATCCATGGCAACCATGAGTCTTAATACAAAAATTATTGAGTAGGCAAAAAATAATTGAACATATTTTGGACTGATTACCAGTGTATTAAAAAAGTAGAGGTTTAAGGATGGGAATAATAAGTTTTTTTGTTTTTACTTAAATTTATATAAAAGGAGTGAAAATACAGTAGCCTATAGTACTTAAGAGTGTGGGTATATTTTCAGCACTTAATAATTACTAGTTGAATTGCATAATATGGGACTATAACTGATATGGTTTGGCTCTGTGTCCCCACCCAAATCTCATGTTGAATTATAATTTCCAATATTGGAGGAGGTACCTAGTGGGAGGTGACTGGATCATTGGGGGAAATTTCCCCCTTGCTGTCCTCATGATAGTGAGTGAGCTCTCACAAGATCTGATGGTTTAAAAGTGTGTGGCATTTCCCCCTTTACTCTTTCTCTCTCCTGCTGGCCATGAGAGTAAGTGCTTGCTTCCCGTTCACCTTCTGCCGTGCTTGTGTTTCCTGAGGCTTCCCAGCCATGCTTCTTGTTCAAGCTGCAGAACTGTGAGTCAATTAAACCTCATTTCTTCATAAATTACCCAGTCTCAGCTCTTTATGGGAGTGTGAGAATGGACTAATAAAATATCTCTAGAATTATGTTTTTGGAGATAATTTAAAGATAAACAAATATTGGAAACCTCATCTGATCACATAGAGAACAGTAAATGGAAGTTCTACTTTTTCTCCAGGGCCTTTCTCATGCTTATGCAGGGATTATTCACCCAGATATCCTGAAATAAGACATCCAATTAAGGTACCTGCTATCTCATGTAACACAGACGAAAGTTGAGCATAGAGGTTAAACATTACCTAATATTGTTGGAAAAGCTTCGAAGCATTCATTTTCAAAGCAGCTAATGTAAACCATGATAATCACTAGTAGCACTATGCCATTTTAAATACTTCAATATTTTGTAGTTATTAGATTCTAAGTAAGTATAAAATGTAGTGAATAAAAATTTTTTTTGCCTAGTGTTAGACAATATAAATGAATGAGTTATTTTTTATTCTGTTTAATATTTTCAAGCCAATAAACACTTTACTAAAGTATAAAGTAGCTATTCATTATTACTCTGTGTCTTATGTTTATGATGTCAGAAATGAGTAGAGATGGTTAGCTGCCTGGGTATCTGTTGAAAATTCTGCTTAAACTATGTATTATAAAGTTCTGTACATTTCAATGATTTCTTGGAGATTCACTGTCTAGTTCAGTTATAAGTAATTTATAATTCTAACATTAGTCAAAACATTTGTGGGAAATGCTCCTTGACAGTTATAGCTTGACCATGAAAACTGCTTTTAAGGCCTTAATTAGAAAGGTCAGCCTGCATTATTTAAACCCTTCCTATGTATTCTTTTATGCAATTCTATTTTCCAGCGACTGCAGGGGATTAAAAGAAAATTCTTACAAAAGCAAACAATAATTTTGGAAAATATTTATAACTGGACACAAATCTGTAGAACTCTCCTTGCTTTGTCTCATTGGTAATAAGTTTCTAGCTCAGCATTTGATGGCTAATTCAGGAGTTGTTGGTGTTGGGCAGGGTGACCTGTTGAGTCTGATGGTTGTGATTTCTATTGTTATGGTTTCCTTTTAATTTAATTTGGTCTTGAAGTCTGTCATGAGACTGGCCATAAGCCAGGATAGCCACTCTCCACGAGAGCCCTGACCAGTGGAAAGTTAAATTTGGGTGTGTGTGTCAGGTGAGACACAATGAGGAAATAAAACCAAAATGTATGAAACAGAAGAAATTTATTACTAATAGGACCAGAGAGGCAAGGGATGCTGATGGGAGGACTGCAAGAAGCCCAGAGGCAACAGGGAGCTCAACACGTGGATGCTGAGGAAGAGAGAGAGAGAAAGAGAGGAACCGGTGGGACTATGTGTTTATTAAGGTCCACGGGCATTATTCCTTAGGCTTTTGCGTGGCGGTTGTGGATTGGCTAGTTTAAAGAAAACACAGCAAAAGGAGAACTTATTTACATAACTCTGGTGTTAATCATGTGTTTTATTGTAGTTAGCAGATGTGGTGTGTGTTGGATTTTGGGCCAATGAGAGGAGGAACAAGCAGGCTATGTTGTAAACAACCACTATGGGGAGGGGAAGTTTTAATTTAACCAAAGTGATGGGGTTGGACTAGGTTTCAAACAACTTATGTCAGGTCTAAAACTGAATGCTGAGGTAGCAACTATATTAAACAAATTTATGACAGTGATGCTGGCATCACTTACTGCTTTTAGTTCAACCCTGCAACAGGCTTTCAAACATGACCATTTTGCTATCTTATACTTGCAAATTAGAAACATCATTAAATAGGCTACATAAAAAATAAGATTTTTAAGAAATATTTTCTAAGCAGAATGGCCAATGTCATTGATAGACATAAAATAATGACCATGCTTATTCTCTTTCATTATTTGATCAGCATATTCAGGTATATTATTCAACACACTTAGTCATAAAGTTCTTGAAGCATCTTTTTGTTCCTCATAGTTCATATTTTCTTGCACTTCTTAATCTATGGTTAATGAACAAAAGCATGCACACACAATTCTTTTAAAATAAATGTAGTCTGTGGGAAGTTTTAGATAATCCAGGGATTTTTAAGTAATTGAGAGCTTTGAAAAGAATACTTTAGAAGTCAAACCTTGGCCTCAGTTTGTAGCAAGGGAACAAACAACAAAATGTAAGCTCTATATGAAAGAGACACAAATAGAAAACAAGGGAATCCTTAATATAAAGAGGACTCAAGTCAGTTAAAAAAAAGTCATACTTCTTTCTTAAGTTCAATAATTCAGTATTCATAAGAGGTGTATCTCCCTCCACCCCCATGACCCTCACACATACATGCTGCTTTTTAGCATTAACAATGAACTTTATTATAATTAACTTATTCTATGTATGTGTAAAATTAGTGCCAGGTCTGAAATGAACTCTTAGTCTCTGCATCCTCGCCTCTGTTCTTTGGAATTACTGAGGGACTATGAGCTATTGCACCGTGAGGGGAAAATATAAAGGTCAATTTATTAACGTGTGTCTGCATATATCTTATTGTTATTTGCAAGTCTTAATGCTAAGCAGTCACTTCAAGTTTTATAGGATGTAATCTGGTACATGTAAATAAAACTCACAGTTCTCGAAAGAAAATCATAAAAGTAGCATATTGCAATCAAAGAGCAGATGTCTTGTGATGTCAAGCTGAATATTTATGGTCTTGCTCTAAGCCAGTCTCTGAAACTGACAACAAATTATAAATTATTTGAATATCTAAAAGAGAATAATTTCATTAGAAAGGTGTTAAAAACTGCTTTGCAAACAAACAAACAAAAAACAAATATATTTTTAGTTCTAAGAAAAAGGAAAAAAACCCGCACAATACTGAAGTAGAAAAATTCAACAGTGTATTCAAGAGTTTCTGATTACTAGTAATGAGTGACCCAGAACAACTAGATTAGACTTCTTTTAATTAGATTGTGGTAAGTACTCCAACATACCTGAAAGATGAAAAAATTCTTCTTAATTTGATTGTTGCTAATTTAAATTCTCAACTAAATTAACTTTAGTGATTAAATTTCACACATAAAAATGTTTAACATCTTATTTCTTAGTTGGCCTTGGAAGTGTTTCTAGTTTATTCTGGCTCTTCTGCAGAAGGTCTCAAAAAGAAATGTGGTAATTTATCTTCTGTAGTCAAACATGTCACTTTTGCTTTTTATAATGAGGCAGAAGGGATACTGTTATTCACCATATTTCTGCTATGTTAAGATTTGGAAGTTAATTGGGGAGAACCATAAATAAGGTCATCAAAATCCAAATGCTTCAGTGAAACTTGAGCCCCCTCGACAACATTCCTAAAGTGTTGTTATTTTGTCTTTGCTGGATATTCCAGTGACATGTTAATCTGATCCATCTTCAGAGGGTTGTATCATTCAAAGTTTACTCCCTGATATGGTTTGGCTTTGTCCCCACTCAAATCTCATCTTGAATTGTAGCCGCCATAATCCCCATGGGTCATGAGAAGGACTCTATGGGAGGTAATTGAATCATGGGGCTGGGTTTTTCCCATGCTGTTCTCATGATAGTGAATAAGTCTCATGAGATTTGATGGTTTTATAAAAGACGTTCCCCTACACATGCTCCCTTGCCTGCTGCCATGTAAGATATGTCTTTGCTCTTCCTTCACCTTCCACCTTGATTGTGAGGCCTCCCCAGCCATGTGGAACTGAGTCCATTAAACCTCTTTTTCTTAATAAATTATCCAGTCTTGGGTACATCCTTACAGCAGTGTGAGAACAAACTAATCCACTCACTTAAAAGAACTTTGATTGAGGGCTTACTGTATGACACAGTCCTAAGAAACTGAGATACCACACTGAACCAAATTCCTGGCAATGTGGAATTTATAGGCTATTTTTTCATATTATGCTGAATTCTAACTCTCCCTAACTTCTATCTTTTGTTATCAGTTGTTCATATATCAGCCTTATACTACTATTATCTGCCAGCCTAATGTGGTCTTATTTTGTTAACTGATCTCTAAACTGATGTTTTCATCACATCTGAAAAGAAATATTTTAAAGGTGAAAAATTTGAACTATCAGTGGTATAGGTTACATGTAAAACATTTCAACTAAATATGCATGATTCTGAGGCAGAAACAGATGCACTGAAAGTTTATGATTTTTTATTCCTCTGGTCCATGTTCCTGGGCTTGCTTCATTAAAGCTGAGTGAGTAAAACTGATTGACAAGTAAGGCAATGTAAATGCAAATGCCTGAATCCACAATAGGACAGCCCCTTTAGAAAGGAATTGATGGCTCTGTAAATACAGTACTAACTAAACACTCATGTATTGAGGACAATCTACAAAAAATAGTATTTTGTCCTTAGAAATGTTTTGTTGTTACCTTGTAGATAGGCCCCAAATTATTTTTTAATAATATATAATAGACATGAATTATCTGCAGGTTATATATGAAAAAAAGATTCAGCATATAGTCTCATGCACGAGCAGACCAATTATTCTTTGAATCAAACCTCCCAACACCAATAATGGAATGCCAACCATATTTTCTTAATTGGCTCATGAATATGTTAAGGGGACTGGAGTTATTCTTTGCATATTTATTAATTCTATGTTTTCCTATTTATCTTGAAATATTAACTTTGACAAAGAAAGAACTTATGTTGATTTGACTTATTTTTTTAATTCACAAAAAATATTTTATGTCTCAATTTACTAGCTTCACAGTATATACAGAATAGTAATGATTTTTTCATTCAGTAAAATGGTAGATGGGTTATTTCCAGCCCCATTCTTTATTTTATATTAATTCAAAGCATCCTTTTCAATAGTTTGAAATGTTACATCCACCTTGTCAAGTAGATCCAGTTGTTATAGCTGCTATTATACAGACTCTTCTCTGTAATAATAATTTTCATCATAAATGAAAGCATCCATCTTATTGGCATATTCCTTTATCAACACTGTGGTGTGAAATATGTTCTAGTTGATGAATATTGGCAAAATAGGTCATCTTGTTGGCAGTGGCAGCCCGTTGGGAGTGGCTGCTGTGAAGACATGGGCTGAAGTTGGGGAGGTGCAGCTAGGGCTGGGAACAGGGGGAGCCCTGCCCCCTTCTGAATTGGCAGGGTGGGAGCCCTGCCCTCCGAGGCACTGCTGCAGCCACCCAGCCACAGCTGCGGACCTGGGCACCCTGTGCTCCTGGGGACCTCTGAGCCCCCTCAGCCTCGCAGGCTGAGAAGTGCCTGCTCCCGCTGCCTGGCTTCTCCCTGCGCCTGGTGCCCACTCTGATTTCAGAGCAAAGTTGAGGGCAAGCCCAGGTGCTCTTCTGACCTGCCTGTGGGTGCGCATGTTTGGGGTGATGCTGACATGCCAAACCCTGGCCCTTGGCCCCCCTGGACTTTATGCACTGATCAGCATGGGAGGGAGGCTGAGGCAGGGTTGACGGCAGCTTGTCGGGCCTGCAGGCACTCCTCAGCATGAGCAGCGTGGGCACTATGGACAATATGATAGCAGCAGGAGGAAGACAGACTTCTGCATAGAAAAGGGTGGGTGCACAGTGAAGCCCCACCTTCAAGCCAGGGATGACCTAAAGTATGGGGTCCGGGCTGTCAGTTCTGGGTGGAGTCCATGGCTTGGAGTAAGAACTTATGGTGCTTTTTCCAGGCCTGCCTATGGCTGCCCACGGACTAATCAGCATGCACAATGCAGTTCCTCCCTTCTGAAGCCCATAAAGGACTCTCTCTCCATTACGCCCCATCTACCACTCAGCCATACTCACAGAGATGTTGGGACAACTTGCCTGAAGATGGCAGCTACCCATGCTTGGTCTCTCCGCTGAGGGCTGCAACCGGCCTGCGGAAAGGAGCTGCCCACTTTGGGTCTATTGAAAGCTGTCCTGTCACTCAATGAAGCTCCTCTCCACCTTGTTTACCCTCCAGTTGTCCATGTACCTCATTCTTCCTGGATGTGGGACAAGAACTCAGGACCTGCTGAATGGCAGGACTGAAAGGGCTATAACACAAACAGGGCTGATACATGCCCCGCCACTCACCATGTTGTGAGCGACGGGAAGGAGAAAAGAGTTGCCGCCCTTAGGGGAGCCCAGACCTAGGGGCTCCCCAAGTTAGGGCTATGATAATACTCTCTTTAAGGCTCTGTGGTTCCTGGCATCTCCAAGTTTCCAGGCACCACTGCATTCCCCTTGTCCAGGCATGGGTGCCCACAACAGAAGCTGCATGTAGTACATCTGGTTCAGCTGCAGTGCCTGAAGCTGCCCACCCTGCCGCAGCAGCCAGTGTGCCTGCCTGTGCACTGTGGCTGAACCCCATGCTCACTTGCCCACACACCCCTCACTGATCCGAGCCTGGCCTGCCCTTGGCAGGTATGGAATCCAGGCTGATAGCATGAGCCAAGTGCAGCCTTCCAGGATGAGTGGGCAAAGCGAGCCCACCAGGCATGAGCAATACTCAGGCAGAAGGTACCACCAGCCACAGAGGTTTCCAGCTGGTGAAGCAACACCCCAAGGATCCCGTGACAATCTGAGTAGCAGGAAGAGAATGTCTGAAAGCTGTGTATTTTTGTTGCAATGACTATCTTCTTGGTTTCTGACCAGGAAGACTCAGAATAAGTATGGTAGCATTTGCTGTCCTGGAATAGAAAGACAGGCACCAGTCATGAGGACAATTTGGTTAATAATGGCAGGAAAGCGAAAAGGAGAGGAAAGTTTCAATGCAAGTCCAGATCTAAGCATGGAATTGAGTCAACCAAAAAATTCTTTGCTCTGTGATTACTGTTCTATCCCAGCACCATTGTCATGTCCAGCTGTCAGAATTAAAAGACAGTTTCCTGAGATACAGCCCTGCCCAGTTTGAATCAATAGGAAACTGGCCTGTTCACGTAGTAGGATCACATTTTCCCTGACTAGTAAGTGAGATTTGGAAATCATCTCTTGCCATTGTGTACCAGGACAATGTTTCTCAATCTTTATTCCAATCATGAGCATTCTTCAAAATTGGATAGAAGACATAAATCTTAGAAAGGTACACATGCACTTACATGTACATACACATTTTTGTAAACTATCGAAAGGGGTTTGCACGTGTCTTCCCACCCAATTGTGATTCTCCCTGGGGCCATGGACTCCAAGATAAGGACCTCCTACACTAGAGGAGAAGAAACTAGCTTTAATCATGTAGTCCATGTGTTAGATATTATACTAAGCACTTTATAGATACTCTCTCATTTACTTCTTACGACAACCCTGTGAGGTCGTTTTATTGACCCCATTTTTCAAATGAGCTGGTCAGCATTAGGACTTGAGCATGGTTAAACAACCCACAGGTGAAGACCTCAGAATACTAAATAGTCTGTTCATAGGCACTTAGTGCCATATTCTCCCAGTTTCCTTTTCTGGTTTGCCACCCTGTCTTTCTACTAATCCAAACTGTTCAACAGAGCTTATCTAGTTTCCCTTCATCCTCACTTAGACAATTACTTCTCCTCATCTTCCCATTGGGAGCTCCTGTTCTGCTTCATAGCCACCCTTCTGTGCTATAGTATCACTACTTTCGCCAGCTGCAAGGAGCTGAATCTTCTGATGTACGACCTCCATACCCTCATCTAGCCTCCTGCCACCAATTACCCCTACAGGTTTAGTCTCACATCTGTTCCTAAGCCAATACTAATTGAGGCAGGAAATAGACCTTGGTGTAGTGAGTCTGGGAATTAAATTACTTTAACAAGATCCACTGATCTGGCATCCAACAGCTGGGCTTTCAAATCTCCATTCCATTAACCAGATGAGGAATCCAATGTGTCTACGTGTATGCCTTTGTGTGCTTCTGTACTTTCTATTTTATACATTTCCTATTGGCAGCATGTAAGGACTTTTACTATCTTGGAAATTAAATAGAATATTCATTGAGAGTTAAACTTTGGGTAAAAAACCAGAGCAGAGATAAGCAAAGTATTGGGAAAGGTAAAGAATGGTTCCCATGTTGAAAGGATTTGATTGCAACTCAATTGTCCATATTAATTCACTTGAATAAAGACTGTTATCTATGTAAATAAGGGTTAGCCAGTAATGGAAATATAGAAAATGGAGAGTTTCAGGGAAATAAATGTTGGCAATGCCAACTCAGGAATAGCCAAGGGAATGAATACTGCTAAATATTCCTTTGAAACTCAAATGCTTCCCTTACCAAGAAAGGTGTCCCTTTTGTGATGAGAAATGCAATTAATTGTAGGCAATGAAAACAGCATGTTCTGGATCCATTCACAACAGTAATATTTCTATGGACAAGTGGGTATGTTTCATGTTATCTTAGCACAATGCCCTTGAACAGTTTATACATCAAATCATCTTTCTACTAATTCCACACTTACCTAGTTACCATCTATTTATGATTTGATTTTCCATTTATTTCTTTCTACAGGCAAGTATTTACTACTCATGTAGATGATAAATATCATTGGTCATTGGTGCTATGACAGTAATTTTTCAAGATGACTTAATAAAGTGGTACGGAATATTATTTGATTTCTTTTAAAGTCCAACCACATTTTAATATTTGCTGATGCAACTGTTCTGCTCAGCATGGCACTTATACTCATTGAATTTTTCAAGTCAGGAGTTACAAGTATACTCTAGTCTTGGGCACATTTTAGTTAGGGTCATTCAGCCTCTCACCACTTGTTTCTCTGAGCACTATCAAGAAGGGGGCATTGCATATTGATTATAGAGTACAGAGCCTCTGAAATGACTTACCTAATTGAGGCATTTTCTGGGGAGGCTATTCTGAACAGTAGGAAACCTTCCCTTTATCGCACAATGACCAATTTCATTACCTTGAATAGATTTTTACATTGTCTGCTCTACGATAGAACTGCGATTCTCTTTGCTCCCAGCTCCCCAGTTGGTATAGTTCCTTGGCTTATTATGCACATACCCCGTCCCTTACTCTGCCATCCCTCTAGCTACTTGGATGATATCTGGATGTCCAGAAACAAAGCTTTGGTTTGACCGAATCTGGTAATAGACCTGCCAAGTGCCTGGCTCATGGACTGTGCAATAGCCTGTCCCATCCCCTTATACTCTTGGCTGAGGGCCTTTAACAGAAACAAACTGTGAATAATGTCGCCTGGCCAGCTAGTGTTTCCCAGCCCTCTGGATCTGCCCGTCTGGTGTCTGGTATTAGTAGAAATGTGAGTGGGCACTGATACTGCTCCGTTTTATGCCCAAAGTGTCTGTATCTTTTGAAAATGTTCCTCAGACTGTTTGCTTGTCCTCACCAGAGCCAGAATGCATGGTTAGATTAGATTTCTCAACACTTCCTTCTGTTTGGTCCCAGCTTTCTTTCCCTCTCTAATAGTCACATGGTAGAGAATCTTAAATGCCAGATTGAGAAATAGGTTTTTAGTTAATTTGTGTCATGTCAGCAGGGGAGGCTGTGCCCCTTAAAGATTATTAAGAAGATAATATGGAATGAATTGAAAAGGGAGGACATATTAAGGTGGGGACCAGATAGTCTAAAACAATTCACAGCAAACTGTGAATTGTAAGTCAAATTTGGCCCACATTTTTTTGTAAATAAAGTTTAATTGGGACATAGTCACATTCGTTCATTAATGTATTTTCTATGGCAACTTTTGTGATACCAAGAAGAGTTGACTAGTTGTGACAGAGATCGTATAGTATGCAAAGCCCCCCAAAAATTATTATCTGGCTCTGCACAGAAAAAGTTTGCAGAACCCAGTCAGTCTGCCTGATGATTATCGAGGAAGAGGTTAGCAATAAGATTGAAAAAAGTATTAATGAGGGGCGCTGAAGAATTTTATTGTAATTTTTTGACAAATGCCTAAGAGGTTTTATGTCCAAATACACTTCAGATATTACATTTGACGTTTGGAATAATTTTGTCAGTGTGAGCTACAGGCACTCCCAAACTAGTGGCAAGAACAAAGAACCTATTCTGATGTTCAAATCTGTTAGGAAACAATAAATTTTTGCCTTTGAAACATCGTACACCTTCCATATGATTTGGAAACTCTATGATTTGATTTTGGAAATAAACAAAGTACCCAGTCAACTGGTAAATGGAATAATTCTAATAGTGAGGGTAGAAGACATGTTCCAAATGTTTACTGAAGTAGAGCTTCAAAAAAAGTGGGGAAAATTATAGAATTCTAAGAAATAAAAGAAACGGATATACTTGAACTTCCTAGAGCAAAAAAAAAAGCTAACTGGAAAGATAGATAAGTAGGTAGGTAGATAGGTAGCTAGCTAGATGGATTAGATAGATACATAGATAAGATAGATGGATAGATAGGTTACATACATAGAAATCTATAATTTAACTGAAATTCTTCTCTCCACAATCCAATCTATTTCTTTCTTTGCTGTGACCTTTCCCCTATTAATTCATTAATATGCACTGTCTCAGGGGAGAGATTATATCGAATGTAGAGGATAAATACCTTGGCTTCTGAGTTACAAAATAGGCTCTTGAGACTCACAGCAGAGACAGATTCTTGAAATCCAGGGCTTTTGACCTGTAAGGGTTGGAATACTCTATTTTTAAAAGGCTAATCCCAAAAGACGTCTAGTTTCTGCTGTAATTAATAGTTTGGAAATATGATAGGAGTCTATCCCTGGAGATTAGGTAGGGTTTGTCCAAGTTAGGGTAAGAAAACTTGAGAGAATATGACTTTGTTTTAGAAAATTACTGTCTCCTAAGAGAGTAATGTCATATCAACACAATATCACAAGAGAGTAACACTATATCAATACAATTTTCTAAAACAAAGAAAGTTCAAAGCTCAGTTCCGTAACCTGGAACTGAGATATAAGTGAATAGAGTTCTAGAACCTCCAACTACACTTGAGGGAGGAAAGTGCAGGATACTGAAGGGACCTGTGTCTTGTGTTTCAGATGGTGAGTGGAGATTTGGGAAGCCTTGTAGAGAAGTCCTGTATTGTTTCCTTTCCTTCCTTCTTTCCTTCCTTCCTTCCTTCCTTCCTTCCTTCCTTCTTTTTTCCCTCCCTCCCTCCCTTCCTTCCTTCCTTCCTTCCCATGGTTTCCCTCTGTCACCCAGGCTGGAGTACAGTGGCACGATCTCGGCTCACTGAAGCCTCTACCTACTGGGCTCAAGCGATCCTCCCACCTCAGCCTCCCACATAGCTGGGACTACAGGCACGTGCCACCACACCTGGCTGTTTTTGTATTTTTTGTAGAGATGGGGTTTCATCATGTTGCTCAGGCCGGTCTCAAACTCCTGGGCTAGGAATCTGCCTGCCTTGGCCTCCCAAAGTGCTGGGATTACAGGCATGAGTCATGGCACCCAGCCTGTGTTCTGTATAATTTCTACGATATTGAGTAGCAATGACCACACAAGTTACCTGGGCAGGTGGATTTCAAGGCAGCTCTACAATTTCAGGAGAGTAGCCATTTGTCTTTCCTGTTCTTCAATTACAGGGTATGGATGTAGCTAAAAGAGATCTAGAGAATCAAAAATCTTGTTGTTGGAAAGAGGTGGGTGTAGAAGCCATGATCTAAGGGAGACCAGATGGCATATAGAATGTCTCATTAAAGACTAACAAGAATAAATGCAAACAAAGTGCAGTGTGAACAGATGATCTGGGAGAGGACCCATATCCTCCCCAATGGGGTGCCACTTGAGCTGAACCAAAACCTGGGTACAATTCTAGAGGGGGAGAACCTAACTGACTGCAAAATTTTAATTTATCTGAGAAAATACTGCAGGGACTCTATAAATTGTGATTAGAATGAGTTTACATTGAATTGAATAAGATTAAGTTCTTGTGTATAGACAAAATGATTATTTTGACATAAGAAATAATATTTTAAAAATATATAGCATATATTTTGTACTGTGAATATTTGTACTCACCATTTATAGATCAAGAAAATTTTCAGTTTTTTCCTTTAGGTTGTAAGATCATGCTATTTACTTTTTTGTATATATTGTGTTATACATAACACATTTTAACAATGGATATGTCTTATTTTAATAAATACGAGCACTGATAGGTTCCAGAAGTATTGAATTGGATTTAAAGCCAAAAAAAGTGTGTGCTGATTGTACTAGGAGAATTTTAGTCATGTCTTTATACTCAGAACATGACTCTCAATTGTGACTGTATTCTGGAAAAGGGACAGTGTCTCTCTTTCTTTCACTGCACACACACGAAGGTGTCTCTTTCAGTCAAGCAGGATAGTGGGAAATGGGGAGAAAACGCGGTATAACAAAGGGGTGTTTGGTATTACTGTTGTTAGGTCATCCAAGCTGATTAATGAGAGAGAAAGAGAGAGAGAGAGAGTGTGTGTGTGTGAGAGAGAGAGAGAGAATGGTGGCTGGGAACACAATGGTTTCGATAGGTAAACACACAAGTTTCCCCCCTGCCCTGAGCCCCATTGCTGTCATAGAGGACATTCTCATACACGAAGTAAATTGCCCTGATGAATCATCCTACTGCTTGGCTTCTTAGTGTCAGAAACAACTATGAACAAAACTGAAATCTCATTTTAACATTTTGCAGAAGATTTATACCTTTAATACTCTTATTAAAGAATGAACAAAACCTTGAAACTGACCTAGAATTTCATTTTATGGCCCAATGGAGAACTGTTTTCCCAATAAGCATAAAATGCCTTTATCTATATTAATTTTCTAGGTTATTGATGATGATGTGAAAAACTTATTATTACAATGAGTAAAAATATTGTGAGGACATAGGACATTTTTTGACATAGGTGCTGAAGTGAAATTGCTTTTATAGAATACTTCGCAGCACATTTAGGGTGCTGTTTACTAAAATTTAATCTGGTTATTTGTAAGTTGATTTAATAATCCATTTATTATGGTAATATAATGACAAATAATGATATGTAACATGTACTTTATACTAATTTATTAAAAATAAAAATTATGGGTGTGTGGAGTGGGAACTAGATAATTCATAGGCATATATTTGCAAATATCCTGGGAGGCAGAGAGGTTTATTCCTGTTGAATAGAAGACCCAAGAAATACATAAATCAGTTATCATAAAACTAAATGAAAAGAAGCTGGAATTGAGATGTTTGCCTTTCTTTTACTCAGGTACATATTTCAGGTATAATTATTACCCAAAGGGGCTACATTACACGGTTGATTTAGATTAGCTAAGCATAAAGAATGTTGTACTTCAAAGTAAATAGGAATAAGCAATGGCAATTTATGTCTTTACTGCCAAAGAAACAAGGCGCTTTAGGAAGAAGATTAAATGTAACGATAGTTTAAAATGTTTCAGTATTACTTATTGCTTGTCAAAGTAAAATTGTCAAAATTGAAAACTAAGGCTATATATAAGGGAACTTGCATAAACTTTAGAAATAATATACATAAAACTGGAGTTGGTAATTTATTTCTACCTTAACAAATTCATTGTTTCTATTTTATTAATCTAACTTAGTTTGTGGGGTTGTTTTGCACTTTTCTTTCTTCTTTTCTTCCTAGACTTCCTATCATATTGGCCACAGGTTGACACTTACTGACAGGTGTATGTATGCAAATATAAACACTAGTGACACTTAATTACATAAACTCTTGGGAAATACACCATTTGGCTATGCATATTAGCAGTTGTAAATGTTTATTGAACAGTTCTGTACTTAACATTTTGCTATGTTATAAGAGGGTTTTTTTTAACATACTTTCAATAACTGATCACTTGATTCTCAAAACAGCTCTCAGTTAGGGAGTGGGGTATTATCCACATTTGACAGATGAGGAAACTGGAGGCCAGAGTCAAAGTACCTAGTTGGCATTAGAGTGAGGCCAAGGGATTATGCTTTCTTTCAGGGAAAAAAGAAATGGAAAAAAGAGAGACTGGTGCTTATTTAAAGCTGAAGAATGAACTATCAAATCATGCCCAAGCAAGGTCTAGAAGTGGAAGAAACAATTATTCTGGACATCTTTCAGTCAAGTGTATCATTATCATAGATTCCCAGGCATTCTTATCAAAATTGTGGCTGTGTTAAGAAGTTTTGCCAGGTTAGCTTCTGAGAAGGTGAAAAAATTTAGGCTGAAAAATCTGCTATGTTCGCCATCTTTAACCAGGTAGACAGATTTTACTCCTGCTGAAAAAAAAAAAAAAAAAAACCTTTGCATTGAAAAAAGAATTATCTTTGAATATTTTCTTTAAGACACAATTCAAGCACTATTTTAAGGGCATCTACCTTCTCTTTCATCAAGTATTGAGCACCTACAAGATACTAGAAATTCTGTTAGATCTGGGGATAGAATACAGCCTAATAGAAAACAATCTAAACCCTATTATTCTTAAAAATGGGGGATCAGCATTATACAAATAAATGGTCACATTAATATATAATTAGAAAGTATACATGTAATTGAAGAAATTAAAGAGCGTGATGATTAAGGCAACCGATTTAGATTCAGGATCAGTGAATAAGTGACATTAAATTTCAGACCTGAAGGAAAATTAGGAATTAGGCCAGGTGGGGAAAGAATTCCTCTGACAGAGCGACAGACGAAGCTGAAGATAGAGGCTGCACCAGGTTGTTGAGTCTTACAGGCCAGGCTGACAAATCTGATTCTTTTTCCTGGGGAAAATATTGAAGAATTTTAAGTGAGCAATTATAAGGTTAAATTAGCATTTTCAGTTAATTTACTCCTAGATGGAAAATGGATTGAAGGAGAATAAAGGAAGATTCAGAGAGTCTATATCAAAGATTAGGGTGACTTTTACTAGAGCTGTGGCTGGGGAGATAGAGACACGAACCTATTCAAGTCATAGCTATTTCACCAGAAAAAAATGAGCACTGCCTGGACAAATACTAATTATCATTTTGGCCAACCTTATATTTTTTGTTAATAAGAAACAGTATTTTAGAATAAACCCACAATCCAAAATATTAGAGAAATACTATTGTTTCTGTAACTTTGCAGATCTGATACCAAATCTATGGAAAGAAGTTGAAATGCTGAAACAATGAGCTTTTCAAAAATCTAGGCATTTGGCACAGTGTTCAAAAGAAGGGAGTCCTAGACTTGCTCAGTTTTGAAGCTGCACATCAATGTGTAAGTCCCATCCTGCCAGCGGTCAGAAAGTCCAGCTTTTTTTTTTTTTTTTTTTTAACAATTTTATTCCCCAGTAGTTTTCTGAGTAAACCCAGAGAAAGCTGATGTGCTTCCCAAATCCGTCCTTGTTGCCACCTGCCACTTTAGTCAACCCAGCGTCTCTAGACCACAGCATGGCTTTTGTGCATGTCACCCTGTGCTGTCTTGAGACTGGAATCTCTGAACAGTCTGGAACTTCTTTCTCATTTCCCCAGTGCAGATTACATTGGCCTCAGATTCCCCGTGGTGTTAAGTGAATCTATAATCCTGAAGAAGATTTTTTCTGAAGGCTTGGGGATAACAGAAGAGATTTGAAACTCAGAGAGAATAAAACTGGAAACTATAGTCATTCTCAGTTCATAATGCAAGCCCCAGCAACAAGTATCACCTTTTGTCCCCAGCCTGCGGTCTGCAGCCTGGGTACCTGAAGATACAGACTTCTCGTTCCCAAAGTTACTCTCCTCTAATTGTTTCTCCCCTATCAGGAGACCACCCTAGCCACCAAAGAAAAAAATGCAAGCCTCTTTGTGAAAAAGATCCACAGTGTACAATTTGATCCCTAGTGAAGACCATCTTACTGTTATTTTGCAGAGGGCTTTAGCCTCTTGATCCTGGGTCTCTTCATCATAGAGCGGGATTTGTGCTTTACATTTGTCAAGGCAAAAAGGACTTAAAGTGATTACCCCTGCACAAAACAGTAATTGCCCTCCCGTGTGGTTTCAACCTTTAGAGAAACAGGTTCCTGATGAAAGTGTCAAAAATTCTTGGGTTTGTATTAGTTTCCTAGGACTGCTATAACAAAGTACCACAAAATGGGTAACTTCAACAACAGAAATGTATTGTCTCACAGTTCTGGAGGTGATACACACAATTCTAGAAGTCTGAGATCAAGGTGTCAGCAGCGTTGGTTCTTTCTGAAGGCTGTGAGGTTAATTTGACTGCTAGAAGGAAAATGGCTCTATGCCTCTTCCCTGGGTTTTGTTGGCTTGTGGCAATCTTCGGCATTCCTTGACTTCTAGAGGCATCATCTTAATCTCTGCCTTCATCTTCACGTGGTGTTTTCCTTGTAGGGCTTCACATTGTCTTCACTCTGTGCATGTCTCTGTGTCCAAATTTTCCCTTTTATAAGGACATCAATCAAAATGGATTATGGGCCTACCCTACCCCAGAATGACCTCATCTTAACTAATTACATCTGAAACTATCCTGTTTCCAAATAAGGTCGCATTCTTAGGTACTGGGGATTAGGACTTCAACACATGAATTTTGCAGGGACACGCTTAACCCGTAACAGGGTCTTATCTCATTGGAGCACCTAGTTGATGAGATAGTGTAAATCATGTCATCTTACATCATGACTTGACTAACAAATCACTAGGAACAAAACTGTGAGTGTACTTGGCCTGGGAGGGAAGGAGACCATAGGGAAAACTGCCTCCTGTCCCCTCTGTAAAGATTTCAATAAAGAAGTAGTTGTCCATAAGAAGGAGGGAGAAGTGGGGGCCATAGGCAATTTAATTATCCCAAGTTTCATTTTATTTTATTTTTTAAGACAGGGTTTGGCTCTGTTGCTCAGGCTGGAGTGCAGTGGCACCCATCATTGCTCACTGCCCCCTCAAACTCCCGGGCTCAAGCAATCCTCTCACCTCAGCCTCCCGAATAGCTGGGACTATAGTTGCGTGCCATAATGCCTAAACTAATAATTTTTCCATCTAATTAACTGTTTGTTTTATTTTGGTTTATGAAAATACTACACAATCATTGTAGAGCATGAACAAAACGTAAGTAATTGCAGAGGAGGAAAAAAAGGCATAATCCTAATACCTAAAATGACCAGTATTTAAAAAGGAATCATGTAGTTTATTAAAAATTGAAATAATCTTGGGTAAAGTTTTGTATCCTGCCTTATCCACTTACTACTATTATAAACATTTTAAAATATAATAATATGCTTCAATACTATGTTTTTTGTTTTTTTTTTCCCTAATGACTCTATGGTATTTTATTACCAAATAGAGTGTAATCTAATCATTCTTCTCTGAAGATTTTTTTCTTGAGATTATTATTTCTATGTTTTTTTATTATTATTTCTATATTTATATTAAAAATAACAGAGCAATGAAGATTTTTGTACACAAATCTTGTATACATATCTAATTATTTTGATATGTACATTCCTAGAAGTGAAGTCGCAAGTTTTATATCTAAAGCTTTTAATTTGTACTGCAATTACAACTTCCCAAAAGAGTGATTTACGTGTTGCACTCTGTCAAATAATACTTATTTTCCCAATCCCTTGTCAACATTAGACAGAACATAAATCCCAAATTGAGGACTAAACCATTTTGTTGTTGTTCTAATTACTTGTTTTCCTTTTTATAATAATGTTGAATTTTTTTTTGAAAATTTACATTTCTGTTTTTGCAAATCGCCCTTCATGTTCTTTGTTTGTTTTTCATTCAGCATTTTTATTATTATGTTTTTCTTACTGACTTTTGAAAGCTCTTTATCACTCATATATAACCCAATGTATGTTTTTTTCCAGGATGTCATTTACTTTTTAATTCCATTTATGATTTGTTTTAAAGTATAGAAACTTAATCTTAATGCTCTTGGCTTTGTCAGCTCTTTCTTTTATAGTTTCTATCTTTGATTTTATGCCTTGAAATTGTTATCTCAACCTAAAAGCTGATAAAAATTTATTTATATATTTTTCTTATTTTGTGTGTGTGTGTGTGTGTGTGTTTTAATTCTTACACATTTAACGTTTTAGGCTGTCTAGAATTTATTTTTGTGTGTGGAATAAAAATGTGATCACATTTATTTCTTTTACATTAAGATTTCAGACAGAATATATCTAAAGTGCACATTGTATAACCCTTCTCTCAGTGATCTGAAATGCCATTTTTATCATATACCAAATTCTCAGTCTACTACAGTTGGATTTTGGGTTCTGCATTCTCTTTCATGAAGTGATCTTCAAGGACTCTCATCTTTGTGGTCTTCATTTTTACATCTTAATGTAGCTGTAGTATCCTTTTTAAATTTTGTTGAAAGCAAGATCTTTGGGAAAAAAATCATTTCCTGTTTCCTACAACAAACTTGATTAAAAAGATTTACTTTTTACACTGAGTTCTCCAGTATTTTCCTTCCTTGTCTTGGAGAGCTGGTGTTTGCTTATCCCTAGAGAAGCCCTGATGCTGGGCTGCCTTTGAGCTTATGGGAGTAGCTACAAAGGTTGAAACCGTGTGTGACTTCCAGACCACACATGGCGTGGTGGTCATTCTGGTCGGCCTGGGTGCAAGCAGTACGAGTATGCATTGACTGTAGAAAATTTACAAACAGCAACAGAAAAACCTGGTAAACATTGATTTGCTTTTCATTATCATCATGTACCAAGAAGTTTAAACGATGTTAATGATACAATACTCTCTTAAAAAATCTTTTATTGGTCTAATTCTAAACAATTGCCATAGCTATTGAATTCTAATAACAGATGCATGGCTTTAAATTCGTACATTTTAAAATTGCTTATCACTGGATAAATGTTATGTTCTCTATGAGAGGTAATTCAAAGAACTCCAAATTATACAGTCAGTTTCTAACCCACAAAGATTAACTATATTTGAGCTTGCTTGGGGAGTGGTTTTCCAACTCCAGAGGAACTAGGTATTCCTGCATTCAAATGGTATATGTAACATGAACGAGAGAGCACAGTGCTTGTAAACTGGAAGAAACAGAACGTGATGAATTTTCTGGTGAAGCTCTTTTCGAGGAAATGTTTTGGCTGCAAGAGAGATTTGAGATTTACCAGAATTGATCCTGAGGAAATAAAGACATGGGTGGTATTGCAAGCTCTGGAATGTATTGTAAAATGGTATTTTTATTAATATCTGCAACACTTACCTGTATGTTTAAGAGCTGTGTGTCTGTTGCTTCATTTGAAATACCTTTTTGAACTTAAAATGAATATAAGATTTAATATTGGCCAACTATGAACAATGACAGATTAACAAGGCTGCACTGCCTATGAATGTAAATATGTGAAGAAGAACAGTTTTGAAGATGTTATTTACTAATTTGCAGAAGTTAAGGCCTAAAAACAAAAACTTTGTTTTCATTCGTTACTGTAATAGACTAATATGTAGGTCTATGTTTTATTTCCATTTATATGTAGTACTTCATTACTTATTTTTTCTTTTGGCATTGCAGTATTTATTTGTTAATTAATACATTTATTTTTTTACTGGCATAATTATATGACAAAGTTTAATAAAAAGGAATTTTCAACATTTTCCGGACATTATTGTAATTTATTTTATTTCATGATTATTACTGCAAATAATTTTGTTGCATAGAAAAGAGGGTGTTAAAAAGTGCTTTGCTCCAAGTTTTAAATACGCTAGGTGTGCTTCTATCTCTGGGTAGCACTCCTTTCTGGAGGGAACCTTCCATACTATCAGCGTGTCTGGCCATCATCTCAAAAAGAAGCCTCTACTGCTTCTATATCCTCTGTACCTGCCCATGACCTGACCTCACCCTACTGATTTAGATGATGTGAAGACACATCTGGTCTGCTAACTTTCCAGGCATATTAGACAGCTAACAATGTTTCCTTTAAGTCAGTCCCATACATATCAAAGTTTCTAGCACACAGATGGCATTCTTTCTAGTTTCCAATGATGTTTTATTTTTCTACCACTTTCCTCCCAATTTTACATTTTGTAGGTTTTTCCCATGGTGTTCCCTTTCCAATGTCTTTCTGGAAGTCACACATTGACCACTAACAACAGGAGAGAGGACAAAGAAAGTCAGCAAGAGACTATTTCCAATGCGAAATATGATCAGCTAACTCAACACTCTTTTCTTGGGCATGTGGGGTGGGCAAAGGTGGGATGCCCTTCTGAAGGGTGCAAAGAAGCTAGCTCATCCTTTGGAATGACACTTAAGCCTCCCAAGTTATTTCTATCTTGGATAATAAGAATTCTGGTTTTGAAATGAATGGTTGGAATGCATTTTCTTTGATAAAATATGCACAGAATTTTAGAGCTAGAGTTTAACAAACCAAGCCCTTTATTTTATAGATGAAAAAAAAAAAATCCCAGAGGAGTCAAGTCACTTGAGTTAATTCCTCAAGGTAGTTAGTGGCAGAACTGGAACCAGAGCTCGGATCTACCTGTTCCTAATTAAGCATATTTTCTAATAGAGATATTGCTGTGCTTGCTTTGACGTCATGCTTAACCTTTCTCCCCAGTTTCTGCTTCCTGGTTGTTGTGAGGATTCAATCTAATAATATATATTAGAATGTTCCTGAACCTCTAAAAGGCTTTAAAAAGCTTGACAGGTTTACTGTTATTCTAATAAATGTTCCAAATAATAGAAGTTTCAAAAGGATGTAAATTGTGGCTTTTTGTGGAGTTCTGTATGAAATGCAGCCTTTTCTCTTTTACAGTGATATTGACATAATTCTGCTCCAATAAACTAATGTTCCTATCTCAAATGACTTCTTTGACAGGAACAAAAATTAATATGTTAATGCAAAAAAAGACACAGAAAGATTTCAAAACGAGGAATGGCAGAATGTCTTAAAAGTTACCAAGAGACAAATGCCGATGCTTAATTTTTATTTTAAAATAAAGTATTCAGTATCTATATAATAACCTTAAATGCACAAGCATTGTTTGTAATTATAACCCCTCCCCTTCTTCTATCTAATAGAAAATTTGCTAGTCTTTTATGTTTCTGCTTTATTCATTTATTTCTTTCCTTAAGCAAGTATTTATTGGAACATTATTATGTGCCATTTCTGTGGTTACAACAATGAATACAAGAAGATTCTATAGAGAGAAACAGAGGCAATTATAATAAGTCATGGAAAGAACTAGGGTAGCAGAAGTAGTGTTAGAGAAGCAAGGAAAATGGAGTTTAGTAAAACTTGAAACATTCAGATTTTCCATTAATAAGAAATTCTGTTAAGAGTATTATTGAGGGATTTAAGTGAAACAAAAGTTTAAAAATCATTTGAATTTTTAAAACTCAAAGGTTTTTAGTCTGTCGTGACCAAATATATTGAAAAATGGCTACTATTCAAATTCATTTAAAATTTATCCTCTGTTTAATTTTTACTTTGTGAATGCGATTCTAGTTTCTTTAATTTGGGAAATAATGAATAAAGAGCTAGATTCTAAATTTCCTAGGTTTTGAGGACTGATGAAACATTTCCCATTACTAAAATATTATCTATTAAAACTGAAAAACTTGGGTTGAAATCTTTGGATGCATCAGCAATATGATCAATAGTCATGATTAAAGAAAGATAAAGAGTGACATGATGAGGCAAAAAGTGTTGAAAGATATGGTTTGGAAATAAGAAAACTATGAATGCATTGCAGATAGGCAGATTAAATAGAGAATGTAGAAAGCATTTTTATAACAAGTCATTTAATTAAAATCTATGATTCTGACTGAGACACTAAATGGCTCTTTCTTTAAGGGTACACAAAATATATTTCCAGCTTGTTAAGAAATAAGGAAAAGTAAATAATTAGTGCCATGATCCTTAATTGTAAGAATAAGAACCACAGGGGAATTACTGTGCAATACTCAATTATGAACTAATAAAAAAAGAGCATCATGAGAAAAGATCATGAGATCATTTTTTTCTGTGGGTAATTCCAGTAATAAATTCTAAGGACATACCATCTCTACATAGATGAATAAAGAATACCAAAAAGTAATCAAGAATCAAAGTTAATGGAAAAGAATTAGAAATGTGACATAAGAAACGTGGGAGAGGGAGGGATGGTGAGGCTAAGGGAAGAAAAACAAAGCCCTCAAAAGCTGTCATATGTTCCTACTCTGTATGATCTATGTGAATAAGGTCAGCAACCAAGGTAACATGAACACTGAGAGATACTGGAGAATTTTTTTATTATTCAAAAATATAATGAATACACGAATCATTTTTTGAAGATACAAGTGATAGAACTACAGACTACTGGAAATGAATAAGACTTTCTCTAAAAGAAAATGAAAATGTTGAAACAAATCGAACAATGTGAATATATCTTTAAGAATTTAGATGACAGATTTAAATCTCGAGTGTGTAATAAACCAAAGCAAAATGGCAGAAGATAAGTGAGATTGCACTTGCTGTAGGACCTCAAATTCTATTGTTTTGAGATCTGTACGCAACAAAAAAAAAAAGAGAGAGAGAGAGATAAAATTTAGGAGCATCTTCAGGAGGCCTACTTCTTACGATACTTGAACAGCTTTATCATACTTTGTGGCACTGTTGGTGATAGATGAGGGAGATGTTCGGAGAGAAAGTGAGAAAAGTGTTTTTCTATGATCTTGACAGTCTGATTACCTCTGAATTTCACACTCCCACTTTCAATGTACAAAACACCCTATTTTTCTCTTTTTGCTAAAGTATAGAGTCACATTGTTAGATACAAAACAAAGATGATCACTCCACGAAATTTTATAGAAACACTCAAAAGTATAGAAGATACATGAACAACAATAATTATAGGTGACAATATATGCCAGTCACTGTCTATGGCCATGTATCTGTATTAAATCATGTAATCTTCACGACAGCCTGTGAAGAAGGCTGTTTTCATAGGAAGAAATGGAAACATCGAGAGGGGAAGAAAATTGTCCCATACCACACAGCTGAGAAAAGGTGGGACAGGCTTCAGTTCAAGTCACTTTAGTGCCTCTTTCATGTGGGTAAAAATGAAAGGAAGCATTGAAAAGACAATTTTTTATACATATTTAGCCATTGCTTCCCAATAGTACAGAACAATGCAGAATCCCTTTTAATTTTGTTGTTTGAAAACAACCTAATCCTGTTTGCTAATTCAGTGCCTAGATTTTTTTTTCTTCTATCTCTCACACCATTTCTTTTCCTTTTTTAAAACCTGAAAATTTCCAATTCACTTGATACATTTGTCAAAAAGAGTTTGTGAAAAATATTGAATTGGAGGGCAGCCTGTCTGTATCAGTGAGAATTAGGGTACTCATCTAGGAACTATTGAAGTAACTTGGGCACTCAGGGTTTATTTCTTCATGTAAACAACAACAGCAAAGTTCAGAGGAGAGAGCCTGGAGAAAAGCATAAAATTATTAGAGACCCAGGGGCTTTCTCTCTCTGCTCATATTAGTTGTCTTCCATCTGCAAGATAATTGCACTATGTAAGGTCCTGGCAGGAGTTCCATCTGCATCACTGGGGTAAAAGAAAGGAAAGAAAGAGAGAGGAGTGGGGCATGAAGCACTTGCCTTTTAAAGGAACATCCCAGAGAATCCACAGAGCACTTCCTTTTCCCATTGATCAGAAATTAGTCAGATGGCCACATCTAACAGCAAAGAATAACTGGGAAATCTAGTCTTTTAACTGGACACAGTGCTATCCTGAATAAAAATGGAGTTTTGTTACTAAGGTGGATGGTGGAAATGGATGTTGGTGGAAAGAACGAATAGCTTTTGCCACTGTGTCATCAAGAAAATTATGGACATCCAGAGTGACATGAGAAAGAAGACTGGGGTGAAAGCCCAGTTTGGAAAGCCAGCATAAAATTACAAGAGTCAATGGGAGGCAACTGTGTGCTATAGAACTGGATTAGGTTTACTTGTGATTAACTATAATGGATTAACTTTTCAAATTGGTTGGTGTTAACTTCTATCTAAAGGGGCTTCTTATAGGCTGGATTTACATAGGAATCATTACCTTAAAATTCTTTTAGAAAGGAAAGAGAGCCCCAGCTTGATTATTCTAAGACTGAAATCCTTAAAATCAATCAGACATGGTCCCAGCCCTCCCCTTTCTGCTCCTCAGAATATAACACACTGGCTTAGGGGTAAGGGGAGAACCTCTCTTCCTTTCTTCTTCTTTTTTTTTTTTTTGTCTTAAGCCACCATCTCTGAGTACCAAGGTACAGTAGAGATACACACCAAAGAAATCTTTAGAGGATTGCACTCCACTCTTTTTATCTCACTTCAAATTATAGAAATGGAACTGCCACCAGATAAGGACATTTTCATAAACACTTTACTTCTATGTTCCAATGGATGCTGATGAGAGAACATATGTACACAGCCATATTCACAAACATTTATAAACTCCAGCAACTATAAAGTCTCATCTGTTGTATAAAGAAAGCTTCTATTTCCAGTGCAATTTGCCAGCGGACGCTGATCATTTGACAGTTATATTTAAAGGCAGCAGGATCCTGACTCGAAATCCTATGCACTAAACACCTGTTCCCTGTCAGAAAATGCAGCTGACATTTTTCTAAAAGACCTAGTTATTTTGTTGGAATATTTCTTTGCCCCATGGACCTCATAAAGACAAGTCAGTGGATTGTGTGAGATTTTAACAGGCTCTATGTTGAAAGTAGAGCCCTACAAGGCTCTTGACATGTGAAGCAAACACAGGAAGACCAGTTTGCCAACAGACAAAATGCCATTAGCTGCTTCATTCTCAGCCATTCTGCCAAGAGAAACTAGCATCCTCTGATACTATTGTTGGCATAGTATTGTGACATTGCATCTGAGTTTCAGATTCTTTAAATAAATCATTAAGCATCTGGTTATAAAGATTATTCATGTTTACTATAGTTAATTATAAATGTATAAAAATCACAAATAAAAGAATACATATTGTCAAGATTTGCAAGCTGAAAAGTTAACCTGCTGCAGTTTTATAGACACTGGTAGAAGACATGAGACTCCTAGAGCAGAGATAAAAGTTTATTACAGCAGTAGAGCATCAGCAGGTTTTGAACCATTTCCTGAGCCCCAGTTCCCAGGGGATGATACAAAAGGGGCATGATGGCCCCTATACACACAGTGGGTTATGTTACAGGAAAGGAATACTGAGCTTAGGGAACCTGAATCTCTTTCTATGGGCAATAGCCTGGCTGAACTTTGTCTTGAAGGGAGACATTCTCTTTATTAAACTGGACAGTGAACAAACCTACCCATTGTTCTAGAGGGAAACACTATTTTCCAACCCTGTTCACAATACAAATATTCCTGGAAAGATAATCTGTAAAATGAGCAGTCAGTACCTCTACTTGCAAAATAAGCAGAAATTTAAGAGATCCATGGAAAATTGTCTCCCAATATACATAAACCAAATCTCCAGGGTGTGGGGTGGTGGTGATATTGGTATCTTGATGTATATGTTTGGATAAACATATATTTATTTTAAAAAATTAAACCTTTAATAATACTACCTTAAGTATATATAGTGCATTTCACTCCATAATTTTATAGAATATAGTGTTCCAAACTACAGATTTACTATTTTTAAAAAATTAACAATTTTTTTGTTGTTGGACATTGCAAATGTTTCTAAATTGCTACTATTATAATCAATACTCACTAAAAAATTTTTGTACATGAATTTTTGTGTATAGATGTGATGACTTAGGGTAAATTCTGAAAGTGGTGTTTCTGGGGGAAAAAGTTAATGGTTATTTTTGAAGCTTTTGATAAATCTTGCCAAATTATTCCAAGAAAAGATTGTACCAATTTGCACTCCCATCAACAATTTATAGAGGAATTTCCATGTTTATGACAATAATTTAATTTGAAAATAAGGCTAATATTAAAATACTGAAGTAATATCTGTGATTTTAATCATCAAATAATAATGATGTTTATAAACAAACACAATTGAATACTGGTTTTCTTCTTTTCCTAAGTGCTATGTCATGATTCCCTTTCCATTAGTAGTTAGAGTTCAGAATAATCAGTGTTCTGTGTCTAGCAAGCACTCAACCAAGAGAGGGCTAGGATGCTCTTCCACACCATCTGTTTGTTTATTTTAGCAAATAAAAGTAAATGCTAAGCCACATCTTAGACACAAGCAAACCACAAGGAACAGGTTTCTTACTTTATTGGAGTTTGCAATCTAGGATTTGCGATGCATGAAAGAAACTCCAAATAAACCTTGATGTCCTCTTATACACTGTAATCTGAAAATGTTCTTTGTGTGTGGAATTTACTTAGATAAAACACATTTACACACAGACACGTGCCTGCAAAACAATAAAACAGTAAATAGATTGCTTCATTTTTTTAAAAAGTTTTTAAAAAATTGTACTGTGTATAAGGTGTACAACATCATGTTATGAGATACATGTAGATAGTAAAAAGGTTACAATGGTGACTCAAATTAACACGTCCATCATCTCACATGGTTATCCTTTTTTTGTTTTTGTGGTAAGAGCAGCTAGAATCTACCCCTTGAGCAGAGATTCTATATACAGTACAATTTTATTATATCTATAGTCCTCATGTTGTATATTAGATCTCTAGACCTGTTCATCCTACATATCTGCTACTTTATATCCTCCTACCTACATGTCTTCATTCACTCCCCTTACCCTGCTCCTTGTAATCCCTGTATTATTTTCTATCTCTATATATTTATTTTTTTTTAGATTTCACGTATAAGTGAGATCATGCAATATTTTCATTTTTTTTGGCTTATTTCACTTGGCACTGTGTCCTCCAGGCTCATCCATATTGTGGTAAATGACAAGATCTCATTCCTCCTTTAGGGTGGAATCATATTCTATTATATATATGTACCACAGTTTTTTATCCATTTGTCCAATGACGGACACAGGATTTTTCCTTATCTTGGCTATTGTTAGTAATGCTACAATGAACATGAGTGCAGTTATCTTTATGATGTAGTGACTTCATTCCCTTTGGGTATAAATGCAGAAGATGGAATTACTGGGTCGCATGTTAATTCTGTTTTTATTTTATTTTATTTTTTTAGAAATCACCATACTGTTTTCTATAATGGTGGCACCAATATATATTCCCACCAACAGTGCACAAGCATTCCCTTTCTCCACGTCCTTGTCAATATTTATCTTTTAACTTTTTGATAATAGTCATCCTAACAGTTGTGCAGTGGCATCATGAGTGGTTTTGATGTGTATTTCCCTGATGACTAATGATGTTGAGCACCATTTTATATATCTGTCAGCCATTTTTATGTCTTCTTTGGAGGAATGTTTATTCAGGTCTTTTGCCTATATTTTATTTGAAATATTTGTCCACTATTTTTAATATTTTTCACTATTAAGTTGTATGAGTTTTTTAAATTGGATATTAATCCCTTACCTCCCTTGGTTTCCAAATATTTTTCCCAATTTATAGACTGATGTTTCAATTTGTTAATTATTTCCTTTATTGTGTAGAAGCTTTTGTTGTTTGACATGGGACCATTTATTTACTTTTGTATTTGTGGCCTGAGTGTAATATCAAAAGAAAAATTATTGCCAAGGCCAATGTTCAGAAGCTATTTCTCTATGTTCTCTTCTAGGAGTTATATAGTTTCTGGTCTACCATGCAGGTCTTTAATCCATTTTGAATTGATTTTTGAGTATGGTGTAAGGGTCCAATCCCATTGTTTGTATGTAGAAATCTAGTTTTCCCAGAACCATTTGTTGAAGAAACTCTCCTTTCTATGTTGTGTCCTTTTGGTGACCTTGTTAAAAATCCATTGACTGTATATGCTTGGATTTATTTCTAGGCTTTCTATCTTCTATGCATCTGTTTTCATGCCAGCATCATACTGTTTTGCTTATTATAGCTTTATAATATAATTTTAAATGAAGTGTGATGCCTCCTACTTTGTTTTTCTTAGATTGCTTCATTTAAATCAGTGCTATGTAAAATTGTTCTGCTATGAAATAACACACAAAATTTGTTTGTTCATCAGTTTATTCACTGATTCAACAAATATACATAAATTTTTCTCCAATCCATCCGTCCTTCTTTCCTTCCTTCCTTCCTTCCTTCCATCTTTCCTTCCTTTCCCAATTCTAGTTGTTCTCATCAAACCCTTGCTCCTCTAATTAGGATATTTTAGTGGGCCTAATATATAATAGTTATTTCCTATCCCTTCAGGTTTAGAACCAATGGAGAGAGAATCACAGGAGTTGGGCAAATGAGCATCAAATTACCCACTTTATAAAATTCTCTGAAGAATATAACTTGCGATATGCTCATGCTTTACTCCAGAATTAAATTTACTTACCCAGTCATAGTCTGAACTAGAAAACCATCAGTTTTTCCAGCAGAAAACGTAAGGCACAGAGGAATAGAGTAAGTGTGCTTCTGGGGATCAAGCTCATGTCCAAACAGGAATGAGCTTGTAGAACAAGCTTATCCAACCCTCAGCTTGTGGGCTGCATGTGGCTCAGGTTTTGAATGCAGCCCAACTCAAATTTGTAAACTTTCTTAAAACATTATGGGATATTTTTCGATTTTTTTTTTTTGCTCAAGAGCTATTACTAATGTTAGTGTATTTTATGTGTGGCCTAAGATGATTCTTCTTCCAGTGTGCCCCAAGGAAGCCAAAAGATTGGACACCCCTGGAAACTCATCAGTCAGAGGAGATGTGAGGGAGAGGCCTGAAGTGACCCTTTCTGGAAATTCTTCCATATGAAAACATGGGAGGAGGGAGGTGAGTGTTCTATCCTGATGCCTATGAGTTATGAAGAAAGAGAAGGATTTTAACAATCTCTTTAACAAATCTTCTCATTTAATGGAATAGGAAAAGAGGGCGAATAAATTGCTCAAACTCTCACAATGAGATAGGGGTAAAACCAGGACTAGATGCCAATTTTTACGGATGTCAGCCCAACGATATTCCATAAAGTATTTGGCAATCTGGCAAAACTCAATCTGCATTTTAAAAATATAGCCGAAATTTGGGATTAGCAAAAATTTGGTGTTTTTCTTGGTCAGGACACTGTTTTTTAAAATTAACAATGATTATTTTTCATACTCATGGTTTACATTTAAAGTGTTTACATTTAAAGGGTGAATAATTTTTTTGTCCTGTTTTGCAGAGAAGAAATCTATTTTATAAGGAACTTCCATTTGTATTATTTCAGATTACAATGCATTAGGATTAATATAGTTGAAACTTGGCCTGAGAAGAAAGAGGGGAGGCTAAATGCCAAGAGCTAAATTCCACAGCTATGACCATTTTCGTGAGCTGATTCACTCCTGTTTGTACTTTGGAGGAAGAAGCTTGGAATACAGAGAAGCATGCAGGCAGCAACCCAGGTTAACTGCTTTGAAGAACTCACAGTATAGTGAAGAAATTGGCTAAACTACCCTATAATTTTTATGTAATGATTTTGCATTACACTAGGAAGAGAAAAGCAGTTTTGCAAAATTTCTTTGTTAGGAGAGGAGGAGGGTGTGGTGCAGTAAAAAGAAGGACAGAGGCAATGCCTATTGTTTATGGTTGCTTGTCATTTCATAGGTTTCCTATGTAGGAACCACATGTGCAAAAATGGCAAAAGAAAGAGAGGAGCAAGAGATCCGCTTATGATAATCCAACAAAACAATAACTGGAACAGAAAAGAAAACGACTGCCAATCAAACCCCTGAGTGACTCCACATTGTCTTTAATTCTCCTCTAATCAAAGAGCAGCACACAGTTGTGAGAGGTGGTCCGAGCCGGGGAGATTATGCAGAGAGTGACTCCATTCAGAGAAATTTTGGCATGATTCCTAACCTCTTAGCCTGAGGGAGAATTTCTTAAATTTTATTTGTGGTTCTCACCTGAGAGAATTGATGCCTTCAAGAGAGCACCAGACAGAGGCTAAACAGACATGCAGTAAAATTATGCTCCTTGGATGGGTCAGGAGCTGGCTGATAACTTACTCTATGCCTACATCAATCAGGGAGCAGCAGGGGCGTCCACAGTCAAGGAGAGCTGAAGGTGGCAGGGCTTACAGCCACAGATCATCTTAAATAAAGATACAGAAGGCAGACTCTCATAAAAGAAACCATAAATGAAACAATGAGTAACGACTTCTGTTTATCATTCTCTATTGTTTGCAACTTTCACAATAAGCGTGTATTGTTTTCTTAAATAAATAGCAAACAATAAACTCATATTGATATGGCATCAATTTTCACTGAATACCCTAAGAGGAAGCCATGTTTTTCCTGCACTTTTGTAAAGCTTACAGGTGGATTTCTTTTTTCTTTTTTTAAAAAGAGTACTTTCGGACTGATCAGTGAGTTCATGCATCTGGGTAAATGGATAAGCAAATATTAAATTTGACATCACTGTTTTCATTATTACTCATTTCAGAAATTCAGGTTTATAAAATGCATTCTAGCTGAGTTTTAAAAAGATCAGACTATCTTGTGGTCATTGAAATTTATGGAACTCTGTCTAATACCCTCAACTGGATTAGATTTTAGCTCTACAAACAGCCTTATCTCTTAAGAGCTAGGACCTGAAATTAAATTATAAATTGATACTATCAATAGCAGAAATGTTATCTTGAGCCTGGAAGGCCAGAAGTCTGATTGAATCTCATTCATCACAGATGCACTTTGCTAGTGATGGCTGTGTTTGGGCACAAGGGTGTGTTTATGTGTTATAACCAGTGGGTTGGTTAGCTGAGCTGGTTAGCACACAGTGCAAATGGGTGCAGCAGGAAATGCTCTATGACTCCTTAAGCCAGTTTCCTTTGCTTTGCTTAGTGATGATTAATGGTGATCCAGATCCTACATGGTGGTTTCATATCCCACTGATGAGCCCAATAATAGAACCAACTTTACGCATGAAAAACTTAAAGCTATTTTTTAATAGATTCAAGGAGGTACAAAATCTAATAAAAGTCAAATAGATCAACGCTTCAATGTGCTTATAGGCCTTTTTTAAGTTCCCACAGAGAACTTTCCATGCTCACTGTCTCATTTTTACAAAACTCTATGCCTTGTTCCATTTGAATCACAAATAGTGACATCCTTGAACTAGACCTAAAATGACTGTCAACTAAAACCCAACCATTTACAGAATAGTCCATGGCCCTAATGAGGGAGCCTACTGTGAGAGCTGGGCTCAAAAATTAAGTAGCAAATCTGATAAGATCTTCTCTTTTAGGGGATTTTAAGTATAAAATACACGGAGAGGGACACAATCACATGGGTGATGCACAAGAGAAGGTAGCAAGAAGAAGGAATAATCCAGTAGAAATTATGAGGTAGCAGATGTTACGAACAAGGAAGAATTGTGTGGCAGATTGCAGAGTAGAGAATATTTCATCAGGAGCAGCCAGAACAACAGCAGGAAGGTGCAACAGAGAGTAGCTGGGTAACCATGCTGAGTAATGCATAAAGGAAGTCTTTACGGCCATGTTATAAAGTGAATGGCATTTCTCTTCTCCACTATGCCCAACTTTGTTAATGTGGAAGGATGCTGAAACTTATTCTATACTCTTGGAAGCCTGGCTATGCAGCTGTTTCCAATCTCTTTTACTTCTTTGTGCATCCCTTATAATAAAACTCTATCAGTTGAGGTTTTCTGAGGGCAAATTTGTACTTGCTACCTGAAGGGTCTTAATATGCAAACATTACTGTATTTGCAGGAAAGAAATATTTTATTGCCCTAGACGTTAGTTTTATATTTTTATAGATTTAGGGTTACAAATGCTGTTGTGTTACATGGTGTATTGCATAGTGCTGAAATCTGAACTTTTAGTGTACCCACCACCTGAATAGTGTGCATTTTATCCATAAGAAGTCTTTCAACCCTTACCCCTGTACCCCTGCAACTCTACTATATTTTGGAGTCTCCATTGTCTCTCTCTCTATCTCTCTCTTTTCTTGGAGACAGATTCTTGCTCTGTTGCCCACGCTGGAGTGCAGCAGTGTGATCTTGGCTCACTGCATCCTCTGCCTCCCAGGTTCAAATGATTCTCCTGCCTCAGTCTCCCAAGTAGCTGGGACTACAGGCATGCACCACCACGCCAAGCTAATTTTGTATTTTTAGTAGAGACAGGATTTTACCATGTTGGCCAGGCTGGTCTCAAATTCCTGACCTCAGGTGATGTGCCTGCCTTGGCCTCCCCAAGTGCTGGGATTACAGGTGTGAGCCACTGTGCCTGGCCCCTCCAATGTCTTTTATTCCACTATGTATGTCTATGTGTACACATTGTTTAGCTCCCACTTATAAGTGGGAGCATGTGGCTTTTTACTTTCTCTTTCTGGGTCACTTCACTTAGGAAAATGTCTGGAATTAATTATCCTAAGTGGATAATTGGAATATTACATAACTGATAATATTTGACAGTGGCTTTATAGGTGGTATTTAGGAGAAATTTAATAAAGAAATAAGTACACATTCAAATAGTGCTGGGACAATCAATGTGTAGAAGTGCTTGAGATACAGATACTACCTAGTTTATTGATTATGTCTCTATATTTTCTTATTGGAAAGATATTAGAAATCAAAGTAAGTTATTATGTCAATCCGAGGTATGGAGGTTGATAAAAGCCTTCCACGTGTTTGTCACTTGAAGGCTACATTTAGGTATAATGGAACTCAATTAAAACAAACCTGGCTTTATACTCAAAAATCAATTTTGCGTATCATGTTTTATATATTTGATTCTGTATCTATAGGAAGGTTAGAATTTGACATTAATTCATAAACTAGAAGGGCACATAAAAGAATAATGTGGTGAGAAGCCCTTACCACTCATAACTGTGAGATGAAGGGAGGATAAAAAATAACATCCTAACTTAAAAAATTAAACAAGTTTCTTTTTACAGGATAAATGAAACATTAATAAATGCTATGATTGTGTTAATTTGAAAATAACATTTTTGTGACAGGGTTTTGTTCTGTTGCCCAGGCTAGACTGCAGCAATCATAGCTCACTTGAACTCCTGGCCTTAAGCAATCCTTTTGCCTCAGTCTCCCAAAACGCTGGAATCATAGGGGTGAACTACTGTGCCTAGCCTGAAAATAACACTTCTTTGGTTAATTGCTGTTTCAACTAAAAACTGAGACATAGGATGAATGGTTCTTTGTCTTAGCTGGGTTGGCTGTGGATGGAGTTTTGCAGAGTCAGTTAAAATATCCAGACAGGGACAGCAATGGCATTGGCAGAATCAGTTAAAGCAGTAGCAGTGAAGGACAGAGAGGCACATGTGGTGGCCATTGCCATTTGCATTGGGAATAGACCCTGATGTAAGATTAGCGGCAGCATCAATAGCCTCAGAAAAAAAGCTGTCAACTATAGAAGGAGCATCAGGATCTACTCCGAAGGCAGAGAGGGATTACTTCACCTGACAGTACATCTGCACTTAAAAAGTCAAAAACAACCTCTGTTGTTGAGAGTACTAGTGGTTCTAGGGGGAATGAAGTCTCAGTAACACACACTGTGGGGTGTGTGTGGATGGGTGGAGGGGGCCTTAGGGAGGATGAGGAGAGAGGAAGGGAGTAAGGAGGAACAATGCAAATATCTGTGCTGATAACCCAAGACCTTGAATTATCCCCGCTCAACTTAACTGGAGGATGGGAAGAGATTATAGAAGCAAACATAACATGGAAAGAAAACATAACTAGATTTTCTTTCTCTTCTCCCTTTTCCCTCCTTCCTTCCTTTACTCCATCTCTTTGTCTTTCTATTCTAAACATTTTTAAACTTTTTATTTTGAAGCAATTTTACACTTACAAAAATGTTATAAAAATAATACTTGTAATGTTCCTATACCTCTCCTTTACTGTTAACATCATATAATTAAAGTATAGTTATCCAAACCAGGAAGTTAATGTTGATGCAATATCACTAAGTAGTCTACAGGTTGTATTTGAATTACGCCAATTGCCCCACTAGTGTATTTTTCATGGTTCTAGGTTCAACCTAGGATCTCATGTTGCATTTAGGTGGCATGTCTCCTTAGCCCCAAATCTGGTGACTTTTGTGACTCTTCTTATTTGTGTCTCATGAACCTTTCAGTTCTGAAGACTACTGGTTAGTTATTTCATTTGATTTGATTAGAATTGAAGTTATGCATTTTTGACAACAATGTAACAGTAGTGATGTTGGACCCTTCCCAGTGTGTCATATTTAAAGGTACAAGGTTTTGGTGTGTCTTATTACTGGTGATGTTAACTTTAATCATTTGGTTTAGATGGCATCTGCCAGGTTTCTCCACTGTGAAGTTACAATTTTCTCCTTTAAATTAATAAGCACCTTGTGGGAAGATAATTTGAGACTCTACAAATATCCTGTTCATCATGATACATTTACCATCTAATTTTAGCATCCAAGGATGATTCTTACCTATAACAATGATTACTGTGGTATTTGACAAATGATGATTTTTCTATTTTCATTGTCCTGTTTTTATTAATTGAAATACTCCTGTAGAGAAGACTTATCCTTTCTCTCCCATTTATTTATTTATATGGATTTGCTTTTATCTCCAACCAAACTCTCCCCTCAATTCAAATTATTACCTCCCCTAGGCCGTGTCACCTTTTCTTTCCTGGGGGCCTGTATTAGTCCTTTCTCACACTGCTATGAAGAAATATCCAAGACTGGGTAATTTATAAAGAAAAGAGATTTAGTTGACTCATAGTTCTGCATAGCTGGGAAGGCCTCAGGAGACTTACAATCATGGCGGAAGGCACCTCTTCACAGGGCGGCAGGAGAGAGAATGAGTGAGTGCCAGAAGGGGAAATGCCAGATGCTTATAAAACAATCAGACCTCATGAGAACTTACTCACTATCATGAGAACAGAATGGGGGAAACTGCCCTCATGATTAAATTACCTCCCACCAGGGCCCTCCCACAGTACATGGGGATTATGGGAATTACAATTCAAGAAGAGATTTGGGTGGGGACACAGCCAAATCATATCAGGGGCCCAGAGTTGATCATGAACATGAAGTTACTGGCCTTCCACGTGTTTGTTTATTCTCCCATCTTCTTTTGTCTTGGGTAGTGTCTTCACTGATTGACCCATTACTTTGGGTTTCCAGGCTAATTCATTTAACCTGATGTTTAATTTTTATCTTTCATTAACTCTACTTATTCTGGTTTTTAGCACTTCATTAATGACTGTCCATAGCCCTTACATAAGCTGACTACGAGTAAATTCCTCCTACTTTTAAGTTCTATGTAAGTCAACAAAGTCAAGAGAGTGGTGCTATTACTCTCAATGGTGAGCATTTTGTCTGCCAGCTTCTATTTCTTCCTCTTTTAGTAATGATTTCTATTAGGGGGTGACCTCTTGGTATTGTGTGTGGTCTTGGTTGGGTTATATGTAAAGGTCACTTGCCTTTCCCAGGCAGGAATGAGCATCACCATTCAACTGAGGCTGCCCACACTCTGTCCTGGTATTCTGAACTCTGAGTGGGTTGAGGCAAAGAGAGAGAAACTAAATAGAACAAAAGCAGTGGGGGCATGGGAAGCATATTCATGCCCCTAATAGAGCCCTAAAGATGCTGTTGCCTAATTCATGCTAACAAGCCATCTGAAGTTTTTTTGGCTTGTTAATTTCAGAGCCTAATTCTCCATCCTTCCTTTTGAACTGTTGAGTTTTCTGAAATTTTCCCAATAAATATATTTTGTATACTTCAGCCAGAGTTATTTTTCTGCAGCTTGGGGAAAAACAACAACAACATACTGATATACTCTTGTAAGAGAAGTATAGGAGATATTACTGTTTTTCAAAGTGAAAGAATTCAAGAAAGAATTGCCACACCTTCTGTTGATGAGAACTGGATTAGCAGCAAGTCAGAAGGAGGCTGACCCTTCTCACCGGCATTAGCTGATTGCTGGGGGCCATGGGCATTTACACTGTTATATATAGCTGACTTAGAAAGACAATCAGTGTACATGCCTCAGTTACACAAAAATCCATGTGTCCCTCTCCTGGATTTGCTTCTATACTTTTGCGTTCTAGTTTCCCTCATTCTGCTGCCTCATGCCTGCTGAGTGTGGCTTGTCTTTGCCCCTCCTATCCTTCAGAGTCTGGGCAAAGGCAGGTTTCAGCTGCCTTTCTCTCCCCAGTTACTCACCTGGGAATGCCAAAGCGCTTTCAACTTACCTCTACCCCTCAAGTTGTAACCCTAAGCTCTCTACTGAGAGTGGAATAGAAAATACAAGCTGCTATCCTCGTATTCTCTCCTATCTTTACCTTGGAGAATGAATGAGAAAATTCTTAACAAATTTTGCAGTGACAGAAGAAAACTGTGATCCCTTTGCTAAACTTGCCTCTGCCCCGTGAGAAGGAGCCCCTAGGTTGCAAATTGGGCCTCCCTTCTCTCTTTGTATACCATGTCCCTTACTCTCAGGGCAAATGTACAGTTCCTTATAACAAACTACTTCTTCTTCACACTTGAAAAGGGAGTGGTAGCATCAGCTTGTGATAAAGACAGTGTGTAAAACGTTTTAATATCTCAAGATTATGAGATTTGAGAGTAAAAGACAGACTTTACACAAGCCTATGTGGTTGGAACTATGCAAATCTCTGTAGTTTGCATAAACCACAAGCAAAGATGTTAAAATGCATGAAATAGTTTTATGACTCAATATTGAAAAAACATGTTATGCTCACATCATTTCCAAAATATTGTCTGAAGGCCAAGGGAGCAAATCATGTCAAGACTGGGTCAAAGTAAAGAAATAATTACTGTAATATTCATGTTCTCAAATGTCATAATGTTTTATTTTGGAAAACTCTGATAGCTGACCTCGTGGAAGGGACACAAAGGGGCCATGCTCGTTTGTACATTTCCTTTTAGAAGTGAGGTGCTTCCTCTCCCTCTCAAAAGGATGCGTCTGGTCAGTCACCCAGGCATTTCTGGAGTGGACATGGCCAGGATCGTTCAGAAGTGGGGCAGAGAAGATGGTGAATATCCTACTAAATATCTTACTCAACGCATGTCTGACTTTGATTTGAAGAGTTGTATCACCAATTTTCTCCTTAAACAGGAAGTGCTCTGGAGCCCCAAGGAGTCCTCTTAAAGTGATGAGGTCCAAAAAGACTCTCAAAAGTGACTGAAGTCCTGCTGTGTGTGCCATGGCAGATTCATGTGGAGACAATTGCTCTCCAGATGGGGACAAGAACTTTGCCCCTTGAGATGTTTTCCTCTCTATGTCCACAGGCTGAGTGCCTCCTCCTCCCATGTGTTGTCCTGGAGGCTTGCTTCTCTGCTATTAGCCCCCTTCATACTGTGTTATAATTGGTTGCTTATGCATTTTTCTTCCCTGCTAGACTTAAACAGAGTCTGTGGCATTTTCAAGGTTCATCCTAAGTACCTAGCAAAGACTGGCCCCATACAAGATGATTAAGCAATATTTTAACAACTCTTTCTGATCTCTGACCTTATGATTTCCTTGCTTTTTTGTACTATCTCTTATTGTTATTTTTCTTTTCCTGTGTACAGATTCTTAGAAAATCTGTGTCCACTGTAAAAATGTAAACTTTAAAGTTTCAGTTAGAATGGATAACTTTAAAAGAAATTTTAAAACAGAACTCTTCCTGTGGTGTTTTTGTTTTAGACTATGTAAAAAAAAATGAAAAATGACTGCTGTTGAGTTAAAGTTCATATCCACTGTGAGAAGAAAAATTCAATGCTTATTTCTAGAAATGTTACAGATTATTCATCTCATATGAATATGAAGGACAAATCGGCACAGATAAAAACTAACAGCACAGGAAGAAACTTGCCCTGTCCGCGCTCTCTGGGTACTTATAGCACATTCGCCCCTCCTTGCCCCGGAAATTTTCCATAGGGTATTGCCACAGCACTTAGTGAATTGCAAGTTGCTAATCACCCAACTGGAATGGAGAAATATCTTTTCTGCATATTCAGGAGAGATAAGACCAACATTCTTCATAATAATAAACTTTCATTAGAAACTAAGAGTAAATAAACAAAACAGAAATGAGCAAATTTACAGAGTAGCTCCTAGAAGGTGTCCTCTTCATGGTTAAACAATATTGGACCACTAGGTGCCTACACTTCATTCCACAGGCTTCTGGGGTTTCTCTCTTATATTCCCCAGGGACATATTCTATTACTGCATACACTTATGGGACATTAGAAGTGCTGTTATTTGACTATAAGAATCAGTGGTAGCAAAAGGACTTTCAGAATGGTGGAGGAAGGACCTCTGAAAAACTACTCATTCATAAAAACCCTGAAGACACTGGCAAAAATACCCAAATCAACTTTTTCAGAACTCTGGAAATTAACCAAAGGTTTGCAGCAATGTGTGAAGCATTAATTCCATACAAATAACTGAGTTTCATAAGGCCAGTGAACTTTATGGTATTATAATGTTCCCCATTCTCATTCCCCTCTCCAGAGATCTGCAGTAATCTTGAAAACTGTATTAGTCCATTTTCATACTGTTGTAAAGATACTACCTGAGACTGGGTAATTTATAAACAAAGGAGGTTTAATTGACTCACAGTTTCATATGACTGGGGAACTGGAGAAACAGTCATGGCAGAAGGGGAAGCAGGCAGCTTCTTCACACCTCAGCAGGAGAAACAGAAGCCAAGGGGGAAGAGCCCCTTATAAAACCATCAGATCTCGTGAGAACTCACTATTATGAAAACAGCATGGGGAAAACCGCCCCCATGATCTAACCACCTCCCACTTCCCACCTCAACACCTGGGTACAATTCAAGATGGGATTTGGGTGGGAACACAAAGCCAAACCATATAAAAAATCAATATCCTTGCAATGAATGTATCTGCAAAACACAGCAGAACAGAATCAGAATAAAGGTGGCAGAAAAGTTTGCAGCTTCCCTCTCAAGCCACCCAAACTTCATTTCCAGATAATCTTTATTTGACCTGAGTCAGAATTAACTCATTCTGAACAGCTTTTTCCCTGGGAAAAACTGATTGAAAACAATCAATGGTGATTTTTTAATATCACAGCTATCTGTGGCAGGGACAACATTTGAGGCAAACAAGAGGCAGACTAAAAAAACTGTACAAACAAAAGCCGGACATAAGATGCCCCTGAGGGCTTTGAAATACTCTGATACAATCCTGGGAAACCACAATGTGATGCACATGCCTACTCTAAAAAGTCACTCTCTCTCACCTCTGGCTGACCTTGAAGCAGAAATTAAAGGCTTAGGCAGTGTTGCAAACTGCCCAAGTATTGAATATGTGCTCTAACACACTTACACAAAGCCCACAGCAAGGTTGACAGACTTACTGGATCAAGGCATTTAAGAAAATCTCTATTTCAGCAGCCACACGTATCAAAAAACTGAAATTTTACAGAATTAGTTTGGGAAAGTCACTAAACAAAAAAGCAGCAATAACAATAACAACAAACAACAATAATAACAAACCCTGGGGAAGAGATGAAATCTGATTTCTAGAGTTTCCGTATCATATTAATTAAATGTCCAGTTTTCAACAGAAAATTATGAGACTTGCAAAGAAACAGGAAGTAGGGCCCATACACAGGTTAAAAAAGCAATCACTAGAAGCAATCACTGAAGAAGTCTAGATGTTTCATCTACTAAACAAATATTTTAAATCAGCTATTATTAATATGTTCAAAGAATAAAACCAAATGATATCTATGGAAATAGGGGAAAATATGAGCATAATGTCTCACCAAATAGAGAATACCAATAGATACAAGCTATAAAAAAGAAACAAAGAATTCTGGTGTTGAAAATTATAAGTTACTGAAGAAGTTTAATAGCAAGATTGAGCTGGTGGTAAAAGGAATCAGTGAATTTGAAGATAGGTCAATTGAAATTATCCAGTGTAAAGAATAGAAATAAGGCCAGGTGTGGTGGCTCATGCCTGTAATCTCAGCACTTTGGGAGGCTGAGGCGGACAGATCATGAAGTCAAGAGATCAAGACCGTCCTGGCCAACATGGTGTAGCACTGTCTCTACTAAAAATACAAAAATTAGCTGGGCTTGGTGGCGCACGCCTGTAGTCCCAGCTACTCGGGAGGCTGAGGCAGGACAATCACTCGAACCCCAGAGGCAGAGGTTGCAGTGAGCAGAGATCGTGCCACTGCACTACAGCCTGGCAACAGAGTGAGACTCTATCTCAAAAAAAAAAAAAAAGAATAGAAATAAAAAAGAATAAAGAATAATAAACAGAGCTTGATAAAGAGCAGCTACAAAAAAAAATACTTCTACACCTAACCCCATACTTAATGATGACAAACTAGATGATTTCTTGCTAAAATTAGGAAAAGGCAAAGATGCTTCTTCCATTACTCATTCAGTATTGTACTGGAAACTTTATCTAGTGCAATAGGACAAGAAAAGGAAATAAAAATATACAGATCAGGAATAGAGAAATAAAAATCTCTTTGTTTGCAGATGAGATAATTGCCTAAGTAGAAAATGCCAGAGAATCCCCTCTCCCCCGAAAAAAAACTACCAAAACTAATAAGCAGTTATAGCAAGGTTGCAAGATACAAGGATAATATACAAAAGTCAATTGTTTTTTCATACATCATAAGTGAATAATTGGAATTGGAAAGCAAAAACCTAATGCCCTTACATTAGCAAGAAAAAGAGAGAAATAAGGTACAAATCTAACGAAAGATGTTAGGTCCCTAAACTATATTTAAAAACTACAAAACTCTGATAAAAGAAATCAAAGAAGATCTAAATAAATGGAAAGATATTCTATGCATATGAAGAGAAAGATTCAATTTTGTTAAGATGTCAGTTCTTCACAAGTTGATCTGAAGATTCAATGTAATCCTGATCAAAACCCCAATAAGTTATTTTGTGGATATTTACAAACTGACTAAAGTTTATGAGGAGAGGCAAAAAAGACCCCAAATAACTAACATGATATTGAAGGAGAAGAACAAAATCACGGGACTGACTCTATCCAACTTCAAGGTATACTATCAAGCTATAGTAACCAAGACAGTGTAGTGCTGGCAAAATAATAGACAAATAGATCAAAGAAACAAAATAGATAGCCTAGAAATAGATGCACACATACGAAGTCAACTGCTCTTTGATAAGGAGACAGAGGCAATTCAATGGACAAAGCATGATCTTTTAAGCAAATGGAACTGGAATATCCACATGCCAAAAAAACCCCCAAAAGATCCTAGACACAGATCATCCTACATCTTTCACAAGCATTCACTAAAATGAACTCAAAATGAATAATAGACTTTACTATAAAAAGTGAAAGTATAAAACTATAAGAAAACATAGGAGAAAATCTAGGTGGCCTTGGGTTTGATGATGGTGTTTTAGATACAGCACTAATCATGATTCATAAAAAAAAGATAAGTTGGTCTTCATTAAAATTAAAAACTTCTGCACTGTTAAAGACACTTAAGAAAATGAAAAGATGAACCACAGATTGCAAGAAAATCTTTGTGAAGTACATATCTAATAAAGCGTTGGTATCCAAAATATACAAGGATACTCATTAAAAAAATAAGTCAGTTAAGCTGGAAACCATCATTCTCAGCAAACTAACACAGGAACAGAAAACCAAACATCGCATGTTCTCACTCATAAGTGGGAGTTGAACATTGAGAACACATGGACACAGGGAGGGGAACAACATACACCAGGACCTGTTGGGGGGTGGGAAGCGAGGGGAGGGAACGTAGAGGATGGATCAAGAGGTGCAGCAAACCACCATGGCACCCGTATACCTATGTAACAAACCTGCACATTCTGCACATGTATCCTGGACCTTAAAGTAAAATAAAATAAAATTTTAAAATAAGCAAAATATTTGAACAGATATCTCAGCAACGATGATATACAGATGACAAGTAAGCAGACGAAAAGATGCTCAACATCATATGTCATTGGAGAATTGAAAATTAACACAACAATGAGATACCATTATACACCAATTAGAATAGCTACAACCTAAAACATTGACATCCCTAAATGCTGGTGAGGATGTAGAGTAACGGGAACTCTCATTTATTGCTTGTGGTGTGCAAAATAGCCACTTTGGAAGACCATTTGCCAGTTTCATAGAAAAATAAACACACTCTCACCATATGATTCAGTGATTGTTCTCTTTGGTGTTTATTCAAATGAGTTGAAAATTTATGTCCACATAAAAATTTGCCCACAAATATTTATAGCATCTTTATTCATAAGTGTCAAGACTTGAAAGCAACCAAGCTGTGCTTCCATAGGTTAACAGGTAAACAAACTGTGGTACATTCATACAATGAAATATTATTTACCAATAAACAAATGAGGTATCAAGCCACAAAAAGACATGAAGAACAAGAAATGCATACTGCTAAGTGAAAGAAGCCAATTTCAAAAGGCTACATACTATATGAATCCAACTATAGTATTCTAGCAAAGCCAAAACTAAAAACAAAACAATCAGTGGTCATGAGGGCTTTGGGAGAGAGAAGGAGGAATGAATAGGTAGATCACAGGGTATTTTTAGAGCAGTGAAACAATTTTGTATGATACTGTGGTGGTGAATACATGTCCTTAAACATTTTTAAAATCCGTAGAATGTTGAATACAAGAATGAATCCTAATGCAAACTATGGGCTTTAATTAATAATCCCGTATCAGTATTAGCTTACCAATTTTAACAAATGCACTACACTAACGCAAGATATTCACAGTAGAAGAAACTTCATGTGAAAGGGGGATTAAGGGGAAAATGGAAGCTCTGTACACTTTCCACTCAATTTTTCTGCACATCTAAAACATAAATCTATTAATCTGAAAAAATGAACAAAACCTCAGAGACCTGTGAAAATCATCAAACCAAAATGCACATAATGTGAGCCCCAGAAGAGAAGAGAGAGAAAGCAGCAGAAAGAATATTTGGGAAAATAATGTCCAAATATTTACCAAAGTTTATGAAAAACAATCTACACAGGCAAAAAAAAAGCTAAATTATTCCATTCCTGATTCTTCTGCAAAAGAGACATAGAAGTGGCCAATAAGCACATGCAAAAATGTTCAACATCATTATTCTTTAGGGAAATGCAAATCAAAACCACAATGAGAAACTACTTCATACCCACTGGGATGGCTAAACTAAAAGGCAGTAATACGTTGGGAAAGACAAGGAAAAATTGAAGCCCTCATACACTGCTGGTAGGATTGTAAAATGGTACAGGTATTTTGGCAAACTTAAACATTTTGGCAGTTTCTAAAAATAGTAAGCATTGAGTTAGCAAACGATTCAGTATTCTTCTCCTAGGTATTTTAAAAGATATATCCACATAAAAACTTGCACAATCATGTTCATAGCAGCATTACTTCTAATAGCCAAAAAGTAGAAACAATCCATTTATGCAACAACTGACATATGGATTAATAAAATGTGACATATTCATATAATCAGATACTATTATATGATAGTATATAAAGAAAATACTAATACCTGATACAACATGTATGAACCTTGAAAGTAGTATGCTAAGTGAAAGAAGCCAGTCATAAAGGACCATATATTGCATGGTTTCATTCATATAAAATGCCTAGTTTAGGCAAACCTATTGACATAGAAAGTAGATTCGTTTTGCTGAGGGATGGGGGTTGAAGCAAAATGGGGAGTGTCTGCTAATTGTTACGGGGATTCTTCTGGGGATAATAAAAATGTTCTAAAATTGATTTTGGTGACAGTTGCACAACTCTGTGAGTGTGCTTAAAACCATTGACATACACTCTAAATGAGTCCATTTTATAGTATATGAATTATATCTCATTAAAGCTGTTTCTAAAAGAAAGGATTGGCTGTGGATTGGGGTTCTTATATAGGGGAAAAGAAGAGTAAATAAAGAAACTTCCGTGTCAAGGTCTATTTGTATCTGTCTAGTTCTTTTCTCCTTCCCTTTCTCCTTGTTTGCCTCTTCCCTTTTCCTTTCTCCTCTTCTTCCTCCTCCTCTTCCTGTTCTTTCTTCCTCTCCTCCTCCCTCTCCTCTTCTCTTCCTACATATTTCAAACCCAAAATAATACAGTAAATGAACTTGTATAGAACTCCATCTAAAACTTTCTCCAGTTAACCAAACTAATTCCTAATTCTTTTAATATTAATTTATGAGCTCCCACTTCTTATGTGTTCTATAAGCAGCCGGTAAATAAATCATTCTTAGCACTTATATATAATATTGTCATATATTATTGAAATAATTTATTTAGTATTTTATCATTCTTGATAGAGTTTAACCCCCACCCCTCTCCAAGGGCTGGAATATATGATCATATTCCTGACATTTAGTAGGTATTGAACAAATGTCCATTGATTGGCACCAGAATCTTAGAACCTTAGTTACTCACTTAGTGGATTTCCATTTTACCTCCAGTTATGGTCTAGATTATAAAAGTTTAACATTAAAAATTTACTAGCCAGGCGCAGTGGCTCATGCCTGTAACCCCAGCACTTGGCGGGGGGCTGAGGTGGGGCATATCATGAGGCCAGGAGTTAGAGACCAGCCTGACTAACATGGTGAAACCCCGTCTCTGCTAAAAATACCAAAATCAGCTGGGTGTGGTGGTGCACACCTAAAATCCCAGCTACTCAGGAGCCAAGGCAGGAGAATTTCTTGAACCCGGGAGGCAGAGGTTGCAGTGAGCCAAGATTGCACCACTGCACTCCAACCTGGGCGACAGAGTGAGACTACGTCTCAAAACAAAACAACAACAACAAAAAGTAGCAGAACTAAGGACTTCATAAAATCTCTATTAGACAGATTCTGACTGCTTGGAGAAGGAACTGTGCCCTATTTCCTTGTTTTCTCCACAGGCTCTGTAACATGTGCTCCTTCAACATTCGTTTGTTAATTTTTCCAAAGCTAATAAGAAGCATATCAAAGACTCTGGAATAATGGTAAACCCACTGGCAAGATCTTAGTTTTGTTTGAATGTGGATGATTCACTTATAATAGAATTTCTTTTTATAGGAAGACAAATTTACATCATGTTGATCAAGTTTTTGTAATCATGTCTGTAGAGATCATATCTTTTGAACTTTCTGTGTTCAAATACCAGCTCTAGCAGTGGGACCTTCGGCAAAGCAATCGCTTCATTCCTCAGTTTCTCCATGTGTATAGAGGGGGATGATATTATTATCAACCTCATCAGATTATTGAAAGGCCTAATGAACTAATACACATTGATGTGTCTGGCACATAGTAGGTGGCCAATAGTTGTTTGCTATCATCATTGCAGTCAAGCAGTACTCTGTGTAAATACTGAGACTAGAACTTCCTATGGAGAAATGTTAAATAATGTGGATGAGGAGATTGTACCACATTGTGATCACAGAGCTCTACACACTTTATCTCATTTGATTGTTCCAGTAACTCTTAGGAGGTAGAATAGGCAGGAATTATTTATCAGTATACTCACTTTATAGATGTGGAAACCGACCTTAGTTAACTGACCCCATAGCTCTTCAGGAACTAGGCAATTGGTTTATTTGAACTACATCCTGAAGAAAAACGAGTGCTGATAAAAATCACCTGTTTTGTTTTTATTTGGCCGAAGTTCTTACACTGAGTTTGAAGCACTCTTGCCATGGCTTCAGGGGTGTGATATTTCAGTTTTCTATATCTTCTTTCAGTTACTTATGCTCTTATATACTCAGTCTTTTCCCCCTTCTTTTGCCAGTTATAGAAAAATGAATAAATGAATAAAACAAAACTGTATGCTCTTCAGGTTCAGGAATCACTGGCTTCCAGGTATCTCTAGCCATGGTACCTTTGTTAATAAGTATCATGCAGCCCCTCTGTGCCTCAATTTCCCATCTGTAACATGGGAATAACAATACTCACCTCTGCGGGTTTCCTAAGTGCTGAATTAATACAAAGTACCTAGAAGAGCGCCGAGCAGAGTGAGCGTTCAGACAGCATTGCTGGAATCTTGAGGCCAGCACCCTCCAGAGAGGCACCTGGCTTCAGGGACTCCCCCAGGCCACCCCTCCTTTGCTCTCAGTCTCCTACCGGTGCTCTTCATGTATGTCATTGAAAATTGCAAACGACTCCTGGCTTGAAGCAAAGGGTAAAAGAAGAAAGCGATCAAAGAGAAAACAAAGCAAGGAAAAGAAACGGTGAGGTAGACATGCCTTGGTGAAGGACAGAAGGTGAGAGGAGGCGTTGAAGGGATATAGGAAAGTCTTAGGAAGAAACCAACTAGAATCACTATTGAATTTAAAACACATTTCCCTCCCTTATTCTTTTTCTTTAACATTTTAGCGGGCAACATAAGGACTTTTGGTAACACTTCTCATTTTTGCTATAAAATTATGAGTATGCATTGTGTGTACGTGAGGTCAAAATTATTCCATTTTTTAAAGGTCAATTATCTTTAGGCATAAGGAGACAAACACTAAACACATCCAGGTATGTGCACTGCAACAAAGACTTGAATTCACAAGAGTAAGAAAATTAAGCCTCTGGGGAAAATTAGCATACTGAGCCACTGTTGTATCTCACTTTGCTGCATGAAACTATTTCTCATTTCTGCTATGTACCATGCCACTGTGTAGACTCTTAAATATTTTGAATGGTTACTGGTTAATATTTAGACATCAGTGCTTCCAATCCTTTCTCTTTCTTCACAGTATCCTTTCTTTTTCTTCACAGTATCTAAAACAAGCTTCTCTTTCATAGAAATCCTTTCTCTTTCTTCATAGTATCTAAAACAAGTTTCTCTTTCATAGAAATATGTTATGCCTATTAGTTTAGTAAAACTTTTGTGTTTCGAGGGAATGAGTAGAACAAGCTTTTTGAGCCACCACAAGATGGTTTATATGTTTTATTCTAAAAAACATTCCTGGCTGGGCGCCGTGGCTCATGCCTGTAATCCCAGCACTTTGAGAGGCTGAGGCAGGTGGATCACCTGAGGTCAGGAGTTCGAGACCAGCCTGGCCAACATGGTGAAACCCTGTCTCTACTAAATATACTAAAATTAGCTGGGCGTGGTGGTGGGCACCTATAATCCCAGCTGCTCAGGAGGCTGAGGCAGGAGAATTGCTTGAACCCAGGAGGAGGAGGTTGCTGAGCCAAGATCACACCACTGCACTCCAGCCTGGGCGACAGAGGGAAACTCCATCTCAAAAAATAAATAAATAAATAAATAAATAAATAAATAAAAATACATAAAAAACATTCCTATGTGCTTGAACATTATTTAAATAGCGTAAAATTTCTGAACTCTAAACTAGGCTGCCATCATTGACTCTTCAGGGTCACCATCCTGTCTTTGATGTCTTCCTCAAACTAAGTAGACCTGGTGTGTTCTTACCCCTAATGAGAGGGGTAAGAATTACTGCATGAAGTAATTGGTAGGGAGACAAAGGTAATGTACAGAGATGAAATCATAATACAACATTTATCATGTAAAGTCTAGAGCCGGGACTCATTCAACCTGCCCCAGATAAGCAAATGTCTTTAGAGAAGAGAGTGAAGAATTTAAAATGTATCCATACCTTGGAACCAACGACAGGATCTGGAGTGCTTCCAGATCACTTAATTTAAAAATACGACTGACCCCAAATGACACTGCTTTAAACGACCTGGGTCCACTTTTAGGCAAATCTTCTTCCACCTCTGCCACTCTTGATATAGCAGGACCAACTCCTGTTCTTCCTCTTCCTCCTTGGCCTACTCAACATGAAGATGATAAGGATGAGGAGCTTTATGATGGTCCACTTCCACTTAGTGAAGAGTAAATATATTTCCTCTTCCTTACAATTTTCTTAATAACAGTTTCTTTTCTCTGGCTTACTTTATTGTAGGAATACAGTATAAAATACATATAGCATACAAAATATGTGTTAATTGACTATGTTATTGGTAAGGCTTCAGTCAACAGTAGGCTATTAGTTAAATTTTGGTGGAGTCAAACATTATATGAGGATTTTTGTGCAGGGTTTGGCAATATTAACCTTTGTTTTGTTCAAGTGTCAACTCTACACATAGTCTAAAATTTCTGGCTTTAAACAGATTGCATCTTAGCCTAATATTTTCCTTTAACTACATTCGATACATGGCAAGTCACAGAAATAATTCTTTATTCTCTTTATAATTGTAAAAATTGCGCCGTGTCTTAATGAAAAATTAAATTCATACAACTTGATACAAGTTTGTTGTATTCATGTGTGTGATGTATTTATAATTAAACATCACAGATAACTGTGAGCTCTGTATTTTGCTTAACAAAATGTTAAAATTCCTAAATTAACCCTAGATTGATAGCAGCCGTAATTCAGTACTTGCTGTTTTCTAGTTGCTTGGACATACCTACACTGTGCACGTGCTCCCAAAAAAGGTGGAAGCTTTTTTGTACCTATGGTATGATTCCCAGTGGAAGCAATGCAAGAACATGTGATTTGGTAGCACATTGAATGGAAATCTTCAAAGTTTTACAGTAAGGGCCTGATGAGAGAACTCGATGCTGTTTTGTTTATTAATCTGAAGAAGCGAAAGAAGTGCCATCCCAAAATATACAAGATTGGTATATTGACTATTTCGAGTTGAATACATTGAAGAAATTGTAGTTTCAGTAAGGGCTAGCTGGCCTTCTCTTCCTACATGTAGCAAGCCATAAGGATTCCCCTGGCAGGGGTACCTCCTCCTCTCCTTACAAGGGTGAGGAAATAGCCTGATCACAAGAGACAGGGAATTAAGGGCTGCAATGGACCTGAATAAATGCACTTAATGAAGTAATCCTTATTTTCCACTAGTTTTACATACAACCCCATCCCCACCTATATCTTCTATTTCCCTAGAAATTTACTGCCCCAGCCCGATTTTCTTTGTCCTGTAATTTTTTTCTCAAATTCATCATTCTTTGTCTAAAAAGTATAAAACAAATTGTTTTGGCCACTTCTTCAGCCTCAATTCTCATGTTAAGATCTCCACATTCATGGAAAACTAATAAAATGTGTTTGCTTTTTTCTTGTTAATCTGCCTCATGTCAATTTGGTTTCTAGATCCAGTTGAAGAGCCCACTGAGAGCTAAAGGGGGTTGGAGGTAATCTCTAGTTCCCTTACAGATCAGTTACAAGTTCTAACTCTAACAGGAGAAAGTGTTTTCCCATTAAAAGAACTGGGTATACATTTAGGAATGACTTACATAAGCAAAAACTGGTTAAAGTACCATTTTCACATAAAGCATGCACTTTAATACCAATCCAATGATTATAAATTCAAGGTTTTAGTATCTGCAGTAAAATATTCAGTGTATCTGAATGGAAGGAGTGGGCAAGAATCGGGGAAGGAATATGTCACAGAATAGAATGCAGGTGGGACGTGCTTTCTATTTCTTCCTCTCGATTGCATCTCTTCATGCTGGTAGTTAAGGTTTTCCTACTTTGGCTCTAGTATCTACAGAGGTTCCAGCTGATGGGTTCCTGCTCTGGTAAGTTGTGATCCTCTGTATTCGCCTGACAGTTTCTCCTGTTTTAGGGGTAGCAGTTTTCACTGTGACTTCACTTCTTTTATGGATCTAAGAAGACCTGTTGCTTTTTCAGTTTATTCAGCATTTTCTTTGTTGATAGGACAGTGGTGACTTCCAAGCTTCTTACCTGCTAGATTGAATACCACTCTTCAGGCTTATAGGAAGAGTGATTTTGAGCCTACCTGTGAGCTACGAGTTCATTGCTCCATGTTAGCAAGAGAAAGCGTAGTTTGACTGGTAGTCACATTTGTGAAGAATCTGGAAGATCTGTGCCTGGGTGCAAGGTGCCTCGCATGGAAGTCTCCTTCCGCCCTCCAGGGATGAAGAGTGCCCTACACCCTCCCAAGCTGTGGCTAGAACTTGTCGGTATTGCAGAGAGGTAGAAAAGAGAAGTGGGACTGAGACAGAAAAGATGTTTCTAGATGTTTGGGGCATGTACTCGAAGAGGCCCAGAGCAAAAATTGAGAAAGGTATGTTTGAAAAGGACTATTAGTAAATGTTTTCTCCCTAGAAACAGATTATACTTCTACATACTTCAAAAAATTACAGGATACAATAGAGGGGTACAAAATAAAGTCTGAAGTGGTTTTCAAATGTGAATATACTTGAGATTTATTTTCTCCTAAAGTTTTCCTTGTAAAATCCAATCTCAAAAGAAGAAAATCCACCTAAAGATCCTGTATCCCACTGAACTAAACTGTAAAAAACAAAAAATTATTTTAGGTGCATGTCTCCAATTTAGTCCCAGTTTATAGGAAATCTTGTTAAAATTTCCAGCAGAGGAGAATATTGTGAACTTGTCCCAAATCCTGCTACTTGGGGTGTAGCCCGGAAACAGCTGCTCGGGTAGTTGTTCCCCTCCCTGCTGCTTTTCCCTCATTCACAGTCCTGGGGTTTTGCTAAATGCCGCCCATAGAACAAAATTATCTCAGTGCTGGTTGCCAACCAAAGAAAGGCAGTTAGCTGATTAAACAAAGCAGAAGATGCCTGCCTTCCTTCCTAAAGGTGTCAAATCAATAGCTTTTTTTTTTTTTAAAGGAATAACAAATAGTAGAGGGCATACAGCAGTTGGTGAGTAGAAACCACAGATTCCATCTTGAAATCTTTGTTGTTTTTGCAGGGATGCCGAGGACAGTGGGGGCACTTTGGGACCTGGCCTGGGCTCCAGCTGCTCATCGCTTTCCAGGTTCTGATTCCCATCTAGCTGAACCTACCTGTCCCCCTTGATCACTCTCTGCCACCCCCATTGTAAATATATTTCCCTCTCCCTCTCAGTTAAATATGGTCCAAATTGAACTTGTCATTTTTACCCTTCAAGTCCTACTTTATAACAAACAAAAATTTCTACTGGCAATCCGGCCTTCCCTGGGGCTGCCCAGCTGCCATTGGGGTGATTAGGGTGTTTCCTGCAGCTGAAGTCTCTTCTAATTAGCAAGCCCCTCAGGCAGTCTGGACTCTGAATTTAGCTGCCATCTGGTATCATCTGTAAATGACAATAGCACTGTATCTTCTCCTTTGCCTCAGCCCTTCCTGCACTACACATTCCCACTCCAAGCAACCCTGGAAAAGATTTCACTGCCTAGCTTCCTTGTGAGTTCCTAAGTATCAAGGCACCTTGGGCTCTGGTTAATTTGGGAAGTTCTAAACAAGGTCGAGGCAAATGACAGCCAGGAGTTTCCAGAACCATCAAGAGGATACAGCCAAAGACCACAGTGGGCCGAGTAGCATCTCCCGGCCCTCTGTACCAACGTTTCTCAAAGTACAGCTTCCAGAATAGTGGTATTGGAATTATCTAGGAACTTGATAGAAACACAAATTCTCAGGCCCCAGCCCAGACCAACAGGCAGAAACTCTGGGGAGGGGCCCAGCAATCTGCATTTTATCAAGCCCTCCAGATCCTTCTGATAGAAGCTACAGTTTACCCGGCCGCTGTCCTTGGCTTCTCACTGGTGCACTGTTGACATTTTGGGAAGGTAATTCTTTGTTGTGTGAGCTGTCCTCTGCATTGCAGGATGTTTAACAGCATCCCTGGACTCTACCCACTAGATTCTAGACGTATCCCCTCAGTTCTGACCATCCAAAATGTCTCCAGACAATGCCAAATGTTCCCTGGCAAAGCCACCCCTACTTGAGAAACAGCCATTCGCTACAGGTTCTATTCTAATTGCTTAGTGCTATTTGACCAATGATTGCTGAAGTGAAAAAGTCTGTATACAATGGAATGCTGTGTATGCAGTGCTTTTCAAGCTTTAATGTGCATACAAGTCACCTGGGGATCTTGTTAAAACCTGTTCTGATTCAGGAAATCTGAATTGGATTTTAAGACCGTGCATTTTTAACAAGCTGAAAGTGATGCCCATTTGCTGCTCTGCAGACTACACTTTGATTAACAAGGTCCTACAGGATCCCGAAAGATTTATTGAATGAAGGATGAATGAATAATTAAAAGCTAAGGATTCCTTTTGTGGAATGGGTAGGAATTTTTCCCTTTGTCACTGAACTCCCCATCTCCAATTTTTTTTTCCTTATTCGTATGTTTTCATATTGAGAAAGATCAACTTTATTATAGTAAAGATAGCTTTATATACAAAAAGTACCAAGGATCTTTGCATATGAATCGTACCATATTTAGAGATACACAAAAATAAACACCCAAAATTCATTGACTAGCCAGTGAAAGATAGGCCATGCGACTGTTAAGTCCTAATTCACTCAACTAATATCTTTTCAATACTTTCTCTGTGCAGAGCATGCTACTCAATTGCTCATTAAAAAAACATATGTATGCAACTTGCATTAAATGAATACCTATAGCTGTATGCTTTCACCATATATATTTTCAAAATGATGTAAAAATCAAGTTTGCTGGGAGAGGCAAATGCCTTTTGGCCAAAAATACACATAAAAGAGAGAATTAGCCAGCAGGGCTAAGTTGTTTTCATTGTCATCTCAGTTACTGAGAAACTGGTTTCAAATGATCTTCTATCACCAAAGGAGAATGATAGCATTTGCAACTGCTGAAGTGGCAGGGTAATTTCCTTCTAGAGCTAATGAATACCTGGTGCTTTCTTTGTTTCTCAGTTAATCCATTGGCAGATGTGGCTCTGAGGTACAAAGATGTCTTAAAACCTTGGGGATTGAAAGCTGGCCTTTTTTTTTTAGAAGTTTAAGAGCTATTTTTTTTTCTCTGAAATTGGGAAAACAGACTGGCACACTATGAAATATTTCTGTATACAAAATGACATTGTGTGATAGATAATAGGGAAAATATTAAATTTGACATGCTGTTTTGCTTAAGACAGAACAATGTGGGATGCCTCAATTTCAAAAACACACGAATGAGCTCAATGGGCTCATTTTCATTGCAGTATCCCATCATGCCACTGCCCTTCAATTTAAATTGTGCTTGTGTTGCCAATAAATCACTGGTCATAGATGAATATATTATAGTTAAAGTGCACTCTTTTTAGAAGCACATGCATTCTCATTTCACAATGTGTGTTGGAGACTTACTAAGTGTTCAGCAAGCCTGTTTCCTCTCCCTCCTGGGCACAAAGATGATATTTCCCAGTCTTCTTGCAGTTAGGTATGACCATGTAACTGATTTCTGCTCATTGTTGGTAAAACAGACGGGTTCCAGCTTCATAGGTGGCCCATGAATTCTCCCCATGCATAATCCTGCGTGCTGTTATGGCTCCTACTGGCTCAATGCAGATGAGCACAGTGACCTTGGAAGCCATGGTTTGAAGATGGAGAAGCCAGCATATGAAAAATTGAATTGAAATTCTTGGTCCCTGTTTGAAGGGAGCTGTCTACTCACTAATCAGGAACATTTGCTTTGGTCTTTACAAAAGTGAGAAACAAAATTTTCTCCTGCATGAACCAATATACATTTTTTAAAAAATTCGTTTGTTTTAACCGTTAGCATTACCCAAATTAATATACGATGTATTTCTCATGTATAATTGGTTACCCCCAGCTGAGATTCCCTCTTTCTATCCTAGATTCTGCTGCCACATGTTGAATTTGGTTCTTCCTCCTCCTTTGCTGCAGATCCTAAATCATCATCACCTTCCTGTAGGTCCTTATCATTGTTCTATACTTACCGGCCCTACCTACTTGTAGGCACCTCTTTAATTATCATCTTATTTTAGAGCTCACTGGTGGTCAGGTGTGTAATGAGGTCAGAAGGAGGGAAAAGGCAATATAAAACATTACTTCACTACTCCTATTCCTAATCTGTTTGTTAATCTTTCCTCCTTCCCTTCCTCTATCTCCCTAACTTTTATCCTCCTTTGATTCTTTTCCTATTTGTCATTATTTCCTAGAATTTCTATTCTTATTTCTCGCTATGTCAGAGCCTCATTCTCTGCTTTCTATTGTATAGTCTTAACTCCCTCTGCTCCGCTAGCCTCTGGTTGTAGCATGGCCCCTCCGTCATGGGACATCTCCTCATATGGATGTATAATTTTAGATGTAACAGAGGGTACAAATGTGGGGAGATGGCATAGAGCATAGAATGAGGAGAAAAAATCCCGAGGCACTTCACTGAGGCAATTTTGGGACATGGAAGCCAATAAATTGTTTAAAGAAGAGGGGAACAATCATGTTGAATGTAGCTGAGATGTCAACCATGATAGGAAAACGTCCTTTATGCTTGGCAATTCTGAGAGGTATTCAGATGAGACAATCAGGAAGGAAGTTAGACTGGCAAAGAGTGAGAGTATTAGTGGGATAACTGGATACAAATATGTGCATATAGACAACTCTAGAAAATTCTGTGAAGTGTAAACACTTAGAAAATGAAGAAAATGGAACAGAGAATAAAGACCCAGGGTGGGGTGATGAGTAGCAACAGGGTATGAAGATGATCCTTAGCAAATGGGTAAGGGGAGGAGACACATGGGAAGAGAAAGCTGAAAGGAAAAATACAGAACAATTATGACTGTGGATGAGTCTGATGGCATTTTGTTCTCCTCTAAGGAAGTCATATTCTCATAAACAAAAATTATTATGCATAAGAAATAGAGGAAAATAAGAATTGTAACCAACACTTATATTTATGTGTACACATTTACATATATTTATTTGTGCAGTAGACAGAAGTACTGATAAAAGCATATCAAAATGGAGCTGAAATACTGAAAACATGGCATGGTCTCCCAACTTTACCAGAATTCATGTTGAGAGGAAAAAATATTATTCATTTGTTCATTGCATAACTTAGCATTCCATTTCTAGTACCACAACCGTATACTGTTTTCTGGTTTTACTTGTTTAAAAATTATTGCACTTCGATAATAATCAGCACTTTAAATCCAGGGATGCTATATAACTTTAGCTCACCTGCACAAAAATGGAGATCAAAAAATGTCCAAGAAGATTATTGACCTTCATTCTAATGAGCAGGCTGTGTAATATGCATCACTTTGATTTCATTTCCTAACATAAAGCATCACCAGAAAGTACAATTATAAATTTATCTCCATACACTGGGATTCTAATAGAGAACAGTGAGAAAGTAACGGGGCAGCAATGAATGATTATTTAATAGTAACAGTGCACATATGATAAAAATAGAATATTTCTTTAAGTTACACTTTTTATTCTACTTTACAGCAAACTCTCACTAAATAAGTGAAGCATAGTTCCCTAATTCAATTTGCTTTGATTTGATTCAATTCAATCCAATTCAGCTCTATTCAACTCAACTCAAGAAACATATTTATTTAGGAAACCAAAAGACATACCGGATCTTAGGCTTTGAAAAGAACTGTTTCTTTTTCTCCCCAGTATAAAATATATAGATGACTGTGTCAATATAGCATGAAAACATATTAAATTGAAATTGGAAAATTCGGCAAGAGGTTTTACTGCAGGATTGACACCATTAAAAAAAAGAATGAGCCAAATTTATGCTTGGAGATGCTTTAGAGAAATTAAACATTCTCTTAATCACAGCTATCATAAAATTGATGCTTTCTATTGTTAAGCAACTTCATAAGAATGAAACTCCAGAATTTTTTTCTTGAAATTATACAAACTGAAATGGCATTCTGGAATCTGTAATTTTTTTTTCAGTCGTTATATAAAAACACCGGGGAGTTGAGGACAGAGGATGTTTCTGAGACAGACATAGTGGTATCTTGGAGAGAGGCTGGGGGATGTTAGGAAGGAACTAGTTGGTCAGTGAGAAACTTCTTGTGGCAGGTGTTCTAGCTTGCAAGGGCTGCCATAGCAAAGATCTCAAACTGGATGGCTTAAAAAATAGAACTGTATTGTCTCGCAGTTCTAGAGGCTCGAGGTCTAAAATTGAAATGTCCGTAGTGCTGTGCACTTTCTCTGAAAACTGTAGGGGAGAATCCTCCCTTGCTTCTTTCTAGCTTCTGGTGGTGGCCATCAATCTTTGGCATTCCTTGGCTTGCAGCAGTGTCTCACCAATCTCTGTCTCTGTTGTCACATGGCATGCTCCCTACATATCTATATCTTCTCATGGTGTTTTCTTCTTCTTATGAGGAAGTGCTAGCCATATTGGAGTAGGGCTCACCCTCATGACCTTACCCGAACTTGATTCCATCTACAAAGACCCTATTTTCAAATAAGGTCACATACAGGTACCAGGGGTTAGGATTTCAACATATATTTTGTGGGGACACAATTTAACCAATCACAGGAGGTACGACTTGAATACTTTTTTATGGAGAGTGACTTCTAATATTCTGTATTAGGCTCTCTCTGCAGAGCTGTTCTGTGTCTAATGTTACTATATCTTTAGTGCTATTCCCAAATTTCAATAAACTTCTGCCACTTCCTGATGTGAGCAGCATTTTTACAAAATCAAGGTAAAGAAACTTTGTTCCATGCCTTAACCAGTGTGAGGCAGAGAGAAAAAGAACAGATTTGAGTACTGAATAATATAGAATGATACAGAATATAAGCTAAATTTCTGTAACAAAGAAAACCTAAATACAGCGGGTTTAATAAAAAAAAGTTCAATTTTCTCTGACCTTACATTCTATAGTTTGGTTGCCAGTTCAAGTAAGGCAGGCAATTCTGCACAAGGTCACAGGGGACCCAAGTTAGCAAGCATTTCTGGGTCCAAGTAAACTATTTCCTTGTCACCATTTTTTAGCAAGCAAGAAGTAAGAAAAAGAGCATAAAGGCAAACTGCTTCCTTTTTGAAGGACATGATTTAGAAGTTCCAAGCATCATTCGCTCTCAACTATCACTGGCCAGAAATCGATCAGATTGGTCAGACCTGGCTGCAAAAGAGTCTGGGAAACGTAATCTCAGTCTGACCAATGGTGTATCTTGCTGAAGTGATAGAAGGGGGATCCTGGTTCAAATAATAAGATAGGAAATGGATACCAGGGAACAATGAGCAATCTCTGTCATAGGTAACAATAACGTTAGACCGAGAGTTCACTGATAATAAAAAATGGTCATTAGAATTAACTAGGTTAAACCCCCAGGAATTCTCAGGCACCTCAGGACTTCCAAAACACAGCATGGCAGTTGAAAACTGTCTTGGAGTTGGAAGTGTGGTGTTTACCAAAACAAGGGACCTAACTAATAGTATTAATAGTTTTTATTTTCAAAGTACAAGGTGACCACAGTTGATAACTAAACTTTATGTAACAGAAGAGAGAAGCTTATGTTGGAATCTCAGCATTTAAAAATTAAAAGGAGGGAACTATAGAAAGCTGTATTAAAGTAGTGTTGCAACTGTGGGTTTAAACACGGGGAAGAAGAGGATTGAGAGTTGATTTGTAATTAATTGTCACTTATTTATTGTAAGACCTGCAACTGAAGAGTTTTAGAGAGAAATTATGGAAAGCACAAGGGGCAAAAAACCAACAATAACAAATGTAGTTACATTCATTTTGAGATTTAAACAAGGCCTTCATATGAAAGTTCTAAAGTTACATATAATAAAGTTGACAAAGTTCTGGTAGCAAGCCCCAATACATTTGGTTGTATACAAATAATCTAATATTTGCTTTAAAATATTTAAAAACTACTACTAGCATGATAATTAATGGCAAAACATCCAAAGCTTTTCCCTCAGCTTGAGAACAGCCAAAGATAATCACTATTATATTGTATTGAAGGTTCTACCCAGCTCTACCCACTATTATATTGTATTGAAGGTTCTACCCAGTTCTACCCACTATTATATTGTATTGAAGGTGCTACCCAATAAGGCAAGCAAACAAATGAACCCCTTGCCCTGCCTAAATTATTTTTCAAAATAATTGAGAAATAGGACTGTAAGGCTGTCTTTTTTTTCCTGATAGACAACATAATTGTACATGTAGAAAATCCAAAAGAATTTACAAGTAAACTATTAGAACTTAGCAACATTACTGAATTAAAAGTCAATATAAGAAATAAATTTAATTTTTCTATTACAGCAACAAATAATAAATTAAAAATTAAAAAATACCATTCACAGTAGCATCAGAGAAATCAAATATCTAGCAATGAATCTAAGAAAGATATTTAAGACTTCTACACTGAAAATAATGTTATTAGAGTTATTAAGGAGAAATAAAATAAGTAGATATATCTTGTTAATGGATTGGAAGACTCAAAATTATTTAGATGTCAATCCTTTACAAATTGTTGTATAGATTCATCACAATCTCTATTAAATCCTCAGCAAGTTGTTTGCGGAAAATGACAATACTTAAACATTTATATGGAAATGCAAAGGCAAAAGTTAGCTAAATCAGTTTGAATTCAAAAAACTAAGAGGACTTACACTCCCAGCTATTAAGACCCATCGAAAGCTCTTCTAGATAGTTGTTATTGGCTCAATGATAGGCAACTAAACCTATCCTCTCCCCTCCAAAATATTCCATGCATACACCATCACCAGATTTATATCAAAGATGACACTGTAGTATAGTGGAAAGCCTTTTTAATAAATGATTCCAGGTCAATTGATATCCACTTGGAAAAAATTAATTTTGACCTCACACCATACACAAAAATCAATTCCAAAAATCAATTAGACATCTAACTTTAAAAGGTAAAAATAATAAGACTTTTAAAAGAAATTGTAGGTGCATTTCTTTGTAACCTTGAAGTAGGTAAAAATTTATTAAATAGAATACAAAATGCACTAGTTTTAAAAGCAAAATGGATAAATTTAATGATATTAACATTATGAAATTCATTTTATTAAAAAACACCCTTAAGAGAATGAGAAGGCAGGCTTACCATGGGATATGACATTTCTAATTCATATGTCTGAAAAAGACTAAATCTAGACTACACAAATACCTATTAATCAATAAGAGGTAAACATCTGAACAGAAAAATAGGCAAAAGTTTTTAAGGTACATCACAAAAGAAAATATCAAAATGGCCAATAAACATATGATATAATAATAAGTATATAAAATACCAATGAATATATGAAAAGGTGCTGAACTTTGGGAAAAACTCATGAGGGAAATGCAAATTAAAAGCACAATGCTACACCACTAGACATACACACACATTCACATTCACATTCACACTCACACTCACAGAGAATGGTTACAAAGCAAATGACAGATAAATCCAAGTGTTTACAAGGATGTGGAGCAACCTGAACTTTCATGTACTGCTGTCAGGATGTAGAGTGATACAACCACTTTGGAAAGCCTTTGGCAGAATCTATTAAGCTGAAAATATGCATGTCCCATGACTCTGAAGTGTCATTACCTAGGTATATATATATACCATTAAAATGAGTACCTATTTTCACCAAAATATATGTACAAAGATGTTCATGTTGGCGATATTTAAAATGGCCAAAAGTGGAACTTGTCAAATGTCTACCAACAGTGGAAGAGATAAATAAATTGTTTATTATTAATTATTAATGTATTTATTATTAATTAATTCCCTCAACAGGATGCTCTATGGAGATGAGAATTAATAAACAGAAACTGTATGCCACTACATGGATAACTCTCACAAATATGATGAGAGACAAATAAACAAATTAAAAAAGCCAGACACAGAGTCCATAGTGTATACTATTATTTATTTCAGGTTCAAAATCAGGCAAAACTAATCTGTAATGTAGGAAGTCAAGATGGTGTTTACTCCTGGTTGAGGTGGAGAAGTTACTGGAAGGATGAGGAAAAAAACTTCTGGGTGTTCTGTTTCTTGATCTGATCGGTGGTTACCTGGATGTATTTAATTTGTTAGAATTCAGAACACTGTGCAAATACAATTTGCGTACATTTATACATAGAGATTATACTTTAATGCAATTAAAAACATCAATTCTACTACCTTATGGTTACATGCCAGACAAAATAATTAGAAGGCACAGTTTAAACTCTTAAGGAATTTCATAAATCCAAGTAAGAAAAATGACATTCGTGACATGATATTATTTGAATGTCAAAGAAGCAATAATTATAATGAAAATAATATACCAGAACTGAAATGAGGAAGCAAATTTAAGGAAAAGCAAATGAGATTAAAATAATTTCTAGGATAAGCCCTTTCTTTACTTTTGTTTTGGATGCAGTGTTTGGAAAAGACATGCAATGTTATATTTTAAAGTAACATATATCTTTTAATTTCAAAAAAGTGGTAATTTTTGCAAAATAAAATTTGTGTGAGAATTCTAAGGAGGTAAAACAAGTTAGTTACAGAAAATCTTGAAGCAGACTTAATTAACAAACAATAAAAAAGTGTTAAAAGGATATCTGCCTAGCAAGTGAAGGATTCATGAAGGTGAAAAAAGTCAATGACTCCATGACATTCTATTAATCTCCTATGAGTGAGTGAAATTTGTCCTTCCTTAATGACCTTTTCCAATCTACTATAGTTGGCCCTCTGTATCTGTGGGTTCTGCATCCATGGATTCAACCAACTGCAGATAAAAATATATGGAAAAAACTCACAACAATAAATAATACAAATAAAAAGCAATATAGTATAACAACTATTTACATAATATTAGGTATTATAAGTAATCTAGAGATGATTTAAAGAATATGAAAGGAGGTACACAGGTTATATACAAATATGATACCATTTTATATAAGGGACTTGAGCATCCTTGGATTTTGGTATCCTGCAGGGTGGGGGTAAGGGGTCCTGGAATCAATCTCCCATGGATATCAAGGAAAAACTGCACTTTTCTACCTGCTTTTTTTTTTTCTTAGTCCAAGTAAACCTATCTAGTGGAGTTGAAATGAGGATTTTGTAACCCAAATACTGATTAATTATTATAATTGCCATGGGTTCAACAGAAATGATCTCAAAATGCAAAAATCATCATCTCTTTCAGCAGCAAATTATAGCACTTCTGAGTGACCTGACGTTTTTAACTGCATGGTAAAATTAGGGATACAAAATGTAGACACCAACCATAGCTTGTGTGATATACTCTGATTTCAAGGCAGTTATTTGCAACTCATGGTCTCTTTTATGGAAAATTAAAAGAAAAAACTGTTTTTCTACTCACTGCACTTCTGACACAAGACATGTGGGTTTTCCAAACTAAGCAATTCTCCGGTTCTCTGTGGACATGAAGAGGGTGTCCTATAGTTTAATTCAATTCTAATACCAATTGCCTGAAATTAGTGCAGACCCCTGAGATGAAGGAATCAGGCCCATAAGACTGTCCCCCCAGTTCAGATATCAATCTCAGTTAGTGGATCCCCGTGTTATCCACACTTCTATCTTACTTGTCTACAAATCAGGGGTTCCTACAAGCCCCTCTTCTTATTCAATAATTTGCTATAAAGGGTCACAGAATTCAGGGAAACACTTTACTTATGTTTACTAGTTTATTTTAAAGAATATCATAAAGGATACAAATGAACAGACAAAGAGGTAAATAGTGCAAAGTATAAGGAAGGGGTGTGGAACTTCCATATCCAATCTGGGTAGTCCCCCCTCTCAGCGTCCCAATGTGCTCGTCAACCTAGAAGCTTTCTGAGTTCCACTGTCTAAAGTTTTTAATAAGGTTTCATTATGTGGGCATGACTGATTACATCATTGGCCATTGAATCTCTAGCCCCTTTTCATTGGTTGGGTTAAGCTGAAATATCTAACCCTGCAATCATGCTTTGTTTTTTCTAGTGACTGGCTGCCATCCTGAAGCTATCTAGGGATGTTATCTAGTCATTTCATTAGCGTACAAAGGACATTCATCACTTTGGAGATTCCTAAGGTTTTAAAAGCTCCTGTGTCTGGAATCAGGGTCAAAGACCAAATATTAGAACAAAAGATGCTCTTAGCACCCCATCACTCAGGAAATTACAAGGATTTTAGGATCTCTGTATCCGGAACTGAGGGAAGAGACCAAATATATATTTCCTATTATGTCATAAATATCTATTTCTCAAAACAGAGGTTGAGTCTCTTCTGTGGAGCATCTAAAGGTTGGAAAATCTCTTCTTATCCTATCCTTGTAAAAAATCGCCTTTGTGGGGTCTGAGGCAATAATGATCCTCTTAGCAGGCCTCATTCAGGCCACTTGAGAGATTCTAATGCATTGAGAGGATTCATAAAATAGTTTCTCAGAAGTAAGATTACATGTTTATTTTGTGCATACACCCAGAAGTTTTGCAATAAGTGCATTTTTATAATTCTAATAGATTTCCAGGGTACTGCCTATTCTTTTTTCTATGCTAATAGCAAGAGGCTGTTGAGATGGGAGCAATTTTTTAAAAATTCTGACTATAAGCAATGTAAATATCACTGCCAATTTGTGAATCTGCCAAACCTTCCAATTGCCTTATTTCAAAATTTTATTATTTATTAAAATCTGTTAAATAAAAACAACAATGACCTCTAGTTTATCTTTCCCTATTGTGTGCAGCCAATTTTTAACTGGCAAAATCAGAGAAATTCAGATGCCACTATTACTTAGATCATAGGGAAAAAAAGATAGTGGCATTAGGGTAATTCATTTTAAAAATGCAGTGGAACATTATTTGGAGGTGTGGTTCTTTTACTTCTGCTGTCTGAGGCACTCAATCTTATTTTCAAGGACTCTACCTTTCCAGTGAAGAACAGAAGAGCAGTATTTAGACTTAAGCTTAAAAGAAATACCATAAAAGGAAATGAGCAAACTTTAAGTTCTATCTTTAATGGTGTATTATAGAGAAATTCCTCAAATCAAGTGTTGCTCTTGAAGAGAGAAGTCTCTCTAGTTCTATGACTATTATTACCCCACTATGTGGGATTACTAAACCCATCCAACTCAAGTTGCTTGTTTCAAACACCTCTTTCCCTGGTATTTTCAAGGTGCATTATATATGTATTCAGATATAATCAAGGATATTGCCCTGTGTGTTCTGTTTGTAGGGTTCCAATCTTGGTACCTAACATAAAGACCTACAAAGAGTGCAAAGCAGACGGGTAGCTTTTGAGTGCCTATCTCATTCACACATCACTACTTCCGCTTTTAATTTCCCTATCTCTTGCAAATTCTTCAAGTGAACTTTATTTTTGTTCCGCATTTTTCCCATACTTACTTGACTTTCTCCTCTCATTTTCTTCTGAAAACTTCAAGCCTTATTTTTTATCTTAAATCATGACTGTTTCTTTTTCTCTGTCCTTTAGCTGAGACTATATATATTTTAGTACATGAATGTTGTATTTACATCACAGTTAAACCATTTAACACCAAGTGCAATAAAATTTTAGGGGACCAAATACTAAGTTCTCTTCTGTGGAAATACCATAATTCCTTTATCTGAATCAGAGTTTGTAGTGGGAAGCTGCTATTGTATCATATTGCTACGGAATTACTAAAGGTTACCACCAATCAAGAACTCATGGATAACTTTACTACTATATATATCACTAGACTTAGCTACTTGGTAGTTGTTGGGAAAAGGAAAACTACTTCAAGATTGTTTTGGAGAAACAGTCATTATTCCTGAAACTGGATGTCACATGAGCTTTCTTCAATTCTCATGAGCAGGTATACCATTTGGCATTTTAAACTTTCTTTTTCACCTATGTTGCATCCCTATAAATGAAGCATACTTTTTGATAAAACATATGAAAAACAGAGGTAGTCATTTAGCCTTTAGAGAAGTAAGAGATCTAAGAGATATGAGTTCTTTTTAGCAATGGGACCAAGAGAAGTGAAAGGAGTTTCTCAAGGCAAGTTATTGATAGAATAAGAACTGAAACACAACTTGACTGAATCCACTGGGCTTTTTACTGTTCTACTATATGTCCAGAGTCAGATGTAGATGACCGCATTTACTGCCAGGGTCTGTGATTTTCATTACATTATGTGGGGGAAGAAACAATGAAGTTTCAATAACCAAAGTGTTGGCGCAGCTCAGAGTTGGCTCCTGCAGCCATTTCTAGCTGTCTGCAAAGAGGAAGCTGCATGCAAGCTGGCACTGAGGAATGAATGTTAGCCAGCATTCTAGGATTCAACAGGAAGACCAGATTAAAACAATGGAAGATAAAGGTGACTTATTACATTAGTCAAGGTTCTCTGGAGAGACAGATCTGTATGTGTGTGTGTGTGTGTGTGTGTGTGTGTGTGTATTATGTATGAAGAGATTTATCATGAGGTATTGGATTACATGCATATGGAGGCTTAGAAGTTCCACAGTCTGCTCTCTGCAAGCTGGTGACCCAGGAAAGCTAGTGATGGAGCTTGAAACTCTCAAGCCAGAGAACCAATGGTATAGATTCCAGTCTGTGTCTGAAGGCCTGACAACTAGGAGCACCAAGGGCAGAAGAGGATTGATGTTCTAGCTTAAGCAGACAGGCAGGGAGTAAATTCAACCTTCTTCCATCTTTTTCTTCTATTCAGATCTTCATCAGATTGGGTGGTGGCTATCTACATTAGAGAGGACAATCTGCTTTAGTCTACCAATGAAAATGTGAATCTCTTCCAGAAACACTCTTACAGACACTTACAGAAATTATGTTTAAGAAGCTATCTGGGCATCCTATGGCTCAGTCAAGTTGACATGTGAAATTAACCATCATACACAGGGACAGCAGTTTTAATACCTGGGTAACTATTAGTCCATTTTCACGCTGCTGATAAAGACATACCCAAGACTGGGCAATTTACAAAAGAAAGGGGTTTAATGGACTTACAGTTCCACATGGCTGGGGAGTCCTCACAATCATGGCAGAAGGCAAGGAGGGACAAGTCACATCTTATGTGGATGGTGGCAGGAAAAGAGACAGAGGGCTTGTTCAGGGAAACTCCACCTTATAATACTGTCAAATCTCATGAGACTTATTATCATGAGAACAGCATAAGAAAGACCTGTCCCTGTGATTCAATTACCTCCCACTGGGTGCCTGTCACAACGTGTGGGAATTCAAGATAAGATTTGGGTGGGGACACAACCGAACCATATCAGTAACCTTTGGTGAGAATGGGGAAAGAACTAGATAAGATATGGATAAAGTAAGAGTAATTTCTTTCTAGGCAGGGTAGCAATGGTTACATGGTAATTTTATTCTAAAGAACATTCACAATCTTGTCTGAAACTATTTCTCAAGCCTTATCTCTACATTTTCTGCATGACCCCATTTTCCTCCTGCAGCATTGGCTTCAGCTAGGCTAACTGGCCATCCCTCATTGTGCCATACATCTACTTATTCATTTTTTAATATTTTCATTTCTTTATATACAGGGAGTCCTTGACTTTCAACATTTCACTATGTGTGAATTCAGTTACTATGGTTTGGTTACATGACACCAGTCGTCCAGCAACTCAATTCAAAATTTAGTTACAAGGGTATATTAACTATAATAATCATATAAAGCACAAACTTTGCTGCTAGCTCTTCAGTGCAAAAATCACTACTGAAATAATATATGCACATCATGACTGGTGACCAATCATATTGCTTCCTTCAAAATATGTTGGTAATTGGTCCTTACGCATCTGTTACTCAGTTCATGCACAGACAGCAAGTTGTGTTGCTTCCTTGATCCCAATGATAGCCCCATGTGATATTTTAGAAATAGAGATAATTGAAAGAGAAAATGGTCAACAATGATGAAAGTGTAGCAAAAAAAGAAAACTCACAATGCTAAAAGTGAAATTTGAATTGGACATAAATGGAGTTATAGGAGAAATAGTTGCCTGTAGGAATGTTGATACTGCCACTGTTTGAAAGACTCCAGATGTGCAGCCAGAGAAACTTAGTGAAGGTGAATTTATTGACATAAATGAGGAAAGTGGTTGTGATGAAAGGATGAAGATGTCCCAGTAGAAGTATGACATTGGCAAAAAAACTTCACGTTAAAAAATTCTTGGGATATTTCTTGACTCTGAAAGCATAAAAGGTTAAGTGTTGGAAGCTGATTTCCATTAGAAGGGAATGTGATGAGAAGAAGGAAATAAGAAGATGGAAAACAGTGTTCAAACTACTCTTAAGTTTTTTTTTTTTACAATAATATGAGACACTTTAATTCTCAAAGTTTCCAATATTTAAAATTTCAGTGGACTAAAGAAATATTGATTTTACCATTTTTCATTCTCTGTTTGTTTAGAACTAACAGTAAGACAGTTTTAATGTTTTGAGAAAAAATGTAAAGCTCATAGAAAAATTGTAGTTTTTGTTTTGTTTTGTTTTGATTATTAAGATTGTTTTTCATAATTTCAGCATGCAGTCATTTTCATGGCCCTACACTATTGTGCAAAGCAAGGACTGCTTATAGATAGCATTTTGTGTGCACTTCCATCATAGTGTCATGTTTGATTGTCATTATTTATATGTGTCTGTCTCCCACATGAGACCATTGAGCTTTTGTGGAATAGGAACAACATCATTTCTACATTTCCCCCAAATGCCTTTTATAGCAACTGGTATATAGCATGCCTGCAACAGTTTTGATGATTGAAAGAAAATATAACTTCTATTTAATCTCAGGAATTTTACATAGGAAGCATATTGAACAACATATACTTTCTACATTTGTGTGTATTTGTGTTCAAAATCATTAAAGAACAGGAGGACTAAGTGATAACTTTGAGAATGTTTACCTTTATAGACAAAAGATATTTATGTCAATCTGTTTAGTGTTGCTATAACAAAATACCCATGGCAGGTTAATTCATAAAGAAAAAAAGGTATATTTGGCTCATGATTCTGGTGCCTGGAAAGTTCAAGACCAGGAAGCCCATCTGATGAGGGTCTTGTGCTGTTTCAACTCATGATGTGTGCAAAGAGACCAAAGGCAAGAAGAAACAACCTGCTTTTTTGGTAACTAATCCAGTCCACAAAAGTAAGGACTCACTCCTGAGAGATGGCATTAATCTATTCATGAGAGATTTTTCCCCCATGACTCAAACACTTCCCACTAGGCCCCATGTCCTAACACTGCCACATAGGGGATCAAAATTTAACATAAGTTTTGATGGGGACAAATCTCATCCAAACCATAGCTATATATAAACCCCATCCCTCAGAAAAAGAAGACTGACAAATACCCACTATTAGTAGTTAATTCTTGTGATTATTGAACAAAGAATGCCCTAATAACAATTTATAGATGAAACTTTTGACTTCAAACTATGAGGAGGAGAAAAAATTTCCTTATTAGGATTTGTTTGATGAGTAAACATCAAAATAAGCACATTCATAGACATAGAGTATATCTAAAACACACTGGATCCAAAGTAGATTTCTATTCTTGGTTATTACTATGTAGTCACTTTTTCTAGTAAGTGGGATTATAGTAGATCTAGAATGCTATGGTATCTCACCTGAAATTAATTGTTGGTAAAATGGCAAAAATGGTTGGTGTCTTGCCTTTTATGTAGTCTATTCTGTTTCTCTGCATCTCGAACATCAGATCAATTGTTGAAAGTCATTAGGGAACGTGGATTAGTTGAAAGCAAAAGAGATTTTGCAGCCTGAGGGTTGTTTTGTATTGCTTGTAAGCCAGTGATTCTTAAACTTTCTTCTGAAGTATCACTGAAGTATCATTGACGTGCTGTCTTACCATGCGTGACTGGCACATAGCTCATATCACAGGCAGCTAACCATGTGAATTCAACCACACCAAAGTGATCCATATCCTATTTAACAAGATGAGTCCATTGGTCACACACACTTGGATATTGGAGTATGTTCAAGTGCTATAAAAGTTTCTAGGAGCTTACTTTCAAATTCTGTATTGATCTTGCATTGCACCAATATGTGGTCCATATTTTGAATGGTGCTGCTTTATTCTTTATTCTATAAATTCAGCATTTTGAGCTTCTTGATTATCGAAGACTTTCACCTTCTCCCTTCATCAGCTATTCATTCTCATGATCATGTCCTGTATCATGCTGAGCACAAAGCAGGTGTTTAAAAAATGTCTATTAGCTGAATAAATAATAAATTTATAAATTTATAAATAAATAACAAATTAATAAATAATGAAGAAATTACAGAATAAAAGAAGAGTAGCTATGAAGAGAATAGGAATTCAAAAAGTGAGAAGTGAGAGGCAATGAGGGGAGCCTATGCTTAGGTCAAGGCTCTACCTAAGTGTTGCTGGAGGTGGCATTTTACTTTGGGGTTGGATGCTCAGCTACAACCCTATTTGAAATGGGTCAAGTAACATATGTAATTTTGATTCAGCTAGAATAAAGGTGAGCTTAATATTTCTATAAATCTGTCTTTCAAGATTAATTTCACAGTCTTTAAATATCTTTCAACCAGGACTCTTCTGACTCCATGTCATGGAGACTCTTAGAGACTCTGAGAGTTTTTTATTGTGATTTCTGAGTAGTGTGATAAAATCTTATGCTGTCCCACTTTGTGGGATACACTGAATGGAAGGACGATTTATGTCCTGGGCAGACGTACAGGATGTAAATCATCCTTTTGTCCCATGTGTCAACACTGTCTGTCCTATCCACTACCCAACACTGTCTGTCCTACCCATCCCTTAGTTATGTAGCAGTCATGTTGGTTATTATATCAACAGATCACAAGAAGAAAGGTAAGTACAGCACAGTAAGATATTTTGGAAGGACCAGAGAGAGAGAGAGAGAAACTACAGTCACATAACCTTTATTACAGTGTACTATGATGATTGTTCTATTTTGTTATTATTGTTGCTAATCTCTTATTGTACCTAATTTATAAATTAAAGTTAATCATAGATACGTATGTACAGATAAAAACAGTATATGTAGGTTTCTAAAAACAGTATATGTAGGTATTAGCTGTTATTTCAAGCATCTACTGGAGATCTTAAAATATATCTCCACAGATAAGGGGAAAATACTATATATAATCTATATCTTATGTATATCTGTATCCACATTAAAGTTAGAGGAGAATTAAATTAGCAATGAATAAAGAAGTAAATATTTTAACCAGTATCAGTAATTTGCACATACAACTAGGATAATGAATTATAGGATAATGAGCAAAGGAAACATAAAATGCTTAATGGCCCTGGTACTCACGGCTGTAAAATTCTACTCTGAGTCATGTTTAATTGAAACATATGCTTTCCAACAGTTTTCACGTTGCTTTAAAAAGTTAACCTGACAATTTTTTACCTAAAGAAAAGATGGATCAACACATAACAATACATATGTAGAGAGCCTTTTAAATGTAAAATATTGCAGTAGATGAATGTAAAGTAAATAGTCCAAGTTTGGGTTTTTTGAAGAATTTTTGTAATGATCTTGCATTAAAAGAACACTTTGTTGGTAATATCTCTGTGCAAACTCTATTTTTAGTATTCAAGTCATATTTATTTTACTCCTGTTAGTCTTCCATTCTCTCCAAAAGAAGCTAAAAAGTAGATTAGGCCTCCATTGATAGGCAGCTGGTTTACACAACGGTGACATCCTTCTCAGAGTGTTCAAATGAATATGAATCAAGTTATAACTGGTGATGAAAGAGGTAAGGAAAGATAGCTTTCTCTTTTCACAGGAGTAAATTCTGATAATGTAGGCCATCTAGTTGATTCAGCTTTGGCAGCAAGTTTGAAATTAAGATATTACAATATGGAGTCAATTTTGACAAAAACAAAAGATTCAGTGTAGAAATAGAAATAGGAAAGAAACTCCATTAGATAATTACAACAACTTAAGCACCAAAGCTACTAATATCTTTAGTCTTATATGATAGTCCTGGAAAAGTTGGATATAAATGGAAAGTAGCTGGAATCCTACTATAAGGGAAATACGATCAAAAATCCTTTGATCTTTAAAGGATTCTTGCTTTAAAGGCATTATTTTGGAAACTGAAAGACCTAATTGTACACTGTAATTTAGGCCACTTTCCAGTAATTTATATAATAGCATTTCTTAGATATAATTGAAATAATTTTGATTATATGACAGCAAATATATATTAGGTGCTGACAAATCAAAATAACAAAATATAACAAAGATAAAAAAGTCTACAAACAATGTGCCTATATTATATTCATGCTATAAGTATGAATCTTTCATTAAAAGGGGAGAAATTCTTTTCCTTTTTGTTTCTTCATTCAACTGAAGCAAAAATATTAATCTGATAGGTAGTTGCAGCTCCTTGGTAAGTTTTAAAATCTTCATTCCTTTGAAGTAATTAAGGATTTATAGTACAATTTTGTACTTATAGTTAATACATTTTTAAAACTTAATACAGTTTAAAATACTCCTTTAGAACCTATTAGTTAAATGTTTCTTTTCATGTTTCATCTGATTATATGCAACAATTGTGATTTAAATCTGATTTGCACAACTAAAGTATTTGGTGGCCATATATAATGGGGAGCTATTAATTATTTTAAATCCATAAATACTATTTTAGAATGGTGAAGTAATGTCTCTCTGAAACACAAAGATAATTGAATCCAGTTATAATACATCAGTAAATGTGTAGAGCACGGACAACCTCTGAATAGTATCCCAGTATTTTGAGAATTACAAAAGAGGGGACTTACGTTAAAGATTCCTGTACCTAATTAATCACTCAGTTTAGTAGAGATATTAGTCTCAGACTAGATAGGACCACTGATTATAATGAGAAAACAGATTGAGAAGATTCTAAAGAGACAAAATATTTTATAAGAAATGTAGAATTATTTCTAAATCCCAAAGTGCAATTAGTTTTAGGGCTATTTTTTCCAACATTTGTGCCTTAAGTTTCCTTTACAACATTCCTGTCAACCGATCCAGCACCTGCTCACCTTCCTCCATGAAAGGGAACTCACTATCCCTTAAGGCAGCCCAATTTTGAGGCAGTCAAGTGGTTCATTTTTCTCATTGATTTGACATCTACCCTTCTAAACTTCTCCCCAGTGAGACAGCACATCCAAGTAATTGAATAGGACTCATTTTCCAAACTCCTCCACCCGCCCTAACTTCTATCTATCCTGCCTCTGTTTGCACTAGCCTTGCCTTTCAAATTTTCATTCTCAAGTCTTGAAGTTTGAAAAAGGGAATATAAATTATCCTGGAAGATTTTTTTTGGGTCCAATGGAACAAATACTAATAAAAGAAAAGACACCTACTTACTTCTCCCTGGAGAAGTGTATCCACTAAATATACTTTTTGTGAATAAAAGAACCCATTGATAAGATTAACTTTCACTAGGCAGCATTGCAAATGCTTGCGTGCAGACATTCTGAGCAGAGGACTTGATTTTAAATTCTGGTTTTGTAATTTGCTAGTTGTGCGACCTTGGGCAAGTGACTTAAGTTCCCTGAACTTAGTGTCCTTATCTGCGAATGGTAATACTTAATGATAGTACTCTTTTTCCTAGGGTTACTGTCATATGAGGTTTAAAGTATTTAATACAAAGCATTTAAAATGGTGTCAGGTATATAGTAAGCATCCAATAAGTGAATGATTGGTGTTATAGAACACATGGAGATGAGAAGAGAGAAGAATTGGGGGAGGAGAGAAGAGTGAGAAAGGAGAGATGGCATGGCAAGGAAAGCAGTGATAGTCTGCAGACCGTGAAGCTCACACTCTCACCTAGTTTCATTCCTGAAATTGCTCATCCAGAGAAGGTCTCAGCCAGGAGGTTTGGCAAGTGTGAAATGATCTAAAAAGTCCAGAGGCTTATACCTAATGCCCTGCTGAATAACATCAGATAAGATTTGGTTGGCTTTTATTTTATTTAAAAAAATTTGTATGTTAATTTTTGTTTAGATAATATATTTACATAGTTCAAAACTCTAAAGATACAAGGAGATAGGGAAAAATTATCCACCCACTCTGTTCCCTATCCACTTAATTCCCCACTCATGTAGCTACCAATTTTATCAAGTTTTCGAATGAGAAGCAGTTATTAGGTGATAGGTAGAGAGAGAGTTCTTTAATCCCAACTCTCTGATTTTGGAACACAAGGACAGCAAAAAGGCAGTTTGGAGAAATGTTTTCCAAATATGTCTTTGTTACTTGTTTTTTCCATTTTTAACAGTGGGATAGCTATTCTCTATGAGTGCATTTTGGAAACTGGATAAATTTTTCAAGGATGCTGCTTTGTTAACTTGTCAAGATTTTATGCATTTCACACTGACTGTATACATTATCTATACCATAACAGAAAATCTTTTATAAAGAAAAACCAGATACATTATATTTCATGTAGGCTTTGATCTATGAATTTGTCTTAGGCTTGTGTTTCAAAAAAGAAAAAAACAGCCAGATGCAGCTTTATCTATCAAACCTAGATTCCTTAACAAAGTCTGGGGAAATCAAATCATATCATATTGGGTTGATTTCACTTTTTTAGACAGTACATAGAAGGGTAAAAGGTCTCTGATCCTATCAAATATGCCCTGAAAAATAAATCTTGTGATTTGTTCATCTTCTCTCCATCTATCAAAATGAAACTAATAAACAGCCCCAGATGCAGCAGTAGAAAGATGAACAGTTTTTTTTTTTTTTTCCCACATCAACCCAGTAGAAACTAATATCTTCCAGAAAGGGGGCTGATTGTCAGTTTCCCCTCATGGCCAACTCCCCTGACTTGAGAAAGACACAAGTGAAAGAGTGGAAGTACTAAACTCTTCTATTAGCAGGGCTTCACTGGTAAATATTGGATTTCACCTAAAAGTTAAAATGTGGACATATACTGAACTGGTAAATAGTGGCATGCACCATGAATTTTCTCTTCCTGTTATTTTGTGAATAAAAAAAAAAAGTACTTGTAAGCTTTAGCTTTACAAGCAAGTGATGACATAGCAATCACTGCGCTGTACAACTCTGAAATCCTATTGGGCAGGCACTGCGGGGTGGCAGGATTGGGGGTGGTGGTGAGGCAATGTTGGTTTTTGCTGTAATAATAATGCATTTAAAAGAAATTCTCAAAATCTCTGTTAACCAAAATAACAAACAGTCATTCTCAGTCTAGGGTGTATCCAAGAATGGGAATATTTCATGATTTGGCACAGATTCTAATCTCTGGGAAGAGCTCCTTTATTTATCAAACTTTATGGTCCCCAGCTTTGCATTCTTGGTAGTTTATTTGCTCTTATTCTTCCTGGCCACTTCAGAAGTTTTAGAAGTTGGCATTGGGTAATATGCACACCTTGGGGGCGTAGAACTTTTTGTCTACTTCCTGCTCAAGGAAGTTTTGAGAACCTAAGGGTTATTTTAAATATTCAACAGGTCATAGGATCTTTTTGTTGGTAGGGATGTCTAAGCTTTAACTTCTCTGGCACTACAAATCTCACAAGTTTTATTACATAATCTATTTTTATTCTAGTCGTTTCCAAATTCCAGAAATTACAACCACAGTTCTTTTTGAGACTATTTCACGGATTTGTTACATATTTTTGCTTTCTCTCTTTTAATAATAGATAGTTCCCTTCTGGAGGAAAGCTATGCCCTTAATCTTATCTTTTCCAAGAGCCTCTTTACCCACTGTCAGGTTTTACTGGGGGCTATATGCACAGTCTGATTATTTTTTAACTGTGGCTTATTTATGCATCAAGAGGTTTGTTTTAATGGATCTTTCTCAATTTTGTCTCTTTCTGTTTGGGCTTTCAAAGCAATTGGCCTTCCAGTATTGAAAAATCTTGATTGCTGGAATCTTTCTCTTTGGTCATTTTTTTTCGTCTTTTAAAAATTATTATTATAATTTAAGTTCTAGGATACACGTGCAGAACATGCAGGTTACAGAGGTATACACGTGCCATGGTGGTTTGGTGTACCCATCAACTTGTCATCTACATTAGGTATTTCTCGTAATGCTATCCCTCCCCTAGCCCCTCACCACCCCTCAACAGGCCCCAGTGTGTGGTATTACCTTCTCTGTGTCCATGTGTTCTCATTGTTCCACTCCCACTTATAAGTGAGAACATGAAGTGTTTGGTTTTCTGTTCCTGTGTTAGTTTGCTGAGAATGATGGTTTCCAGCTTCATCCATGTCCGTGCAAATGACATGAACTCATCCCTTTTTATGGCTGCATAGTATTCCATGATGTATATGTGCCACATTTTCTTTATCCAGTCTATCACTGATGGTCACTTGGGTTGGTTCTAAGTCTTTGCTATTGTGAACACTGCTGCAATAAACATACGTGGGCATGTGTCTTTATAGTAAAATGATTTATAATCCTTTGGGTATATACCCACTAATGGGATTGCTGGGTCAAATGGTATTTCTAGTTCTAGCTCCTTGAGGAATCGCCACACTGTCTTCCACAATGGTTGAACTAATTTACACTTCCACCAACAGTGTAAAAGTGCTCCTATTTCTCCACATCCTCTCCAGCATCTGTTGTTTCCTGACTTTTTACGATCACCATTCTAACTGGTGTGAGAAGGTATCTCATTGTGGTTTTCATTTGCATTTCTCTAATGACCAGTGATGATGAGATTTTTTTTCATATGTTTATTGGCTGCATAAATGTCTTCTTTTGACAAGTGTCTGTTCATATCCTTTACCCACTTTTTGATGGGGTTGTTTGTTTTTTTTTTTTTTTTCTTGTAAATTTGTTTAAGTTCCTTGTAGATTCTGGATATTCTCTTGCCTGATTGCCCTTTGTCAGATGGATAGACTTGCAAAAATTTTCTCCCATTCTGTAGGTTGCCTGTTCACTCTGATGGTAGTTTCTTTTGCTGTGCAGAAGCTCTTTAGTTTAATTAGATTGCATCTGTCGATTTTGGCTTTTGTTGCCATTGCTTTTAGTGTTTTAGTCATGAAGTTTTTGCCCATGCCTATGTCCTGAATGGTGTTGCCTAGGTTTTCTTCTAGGGTTTTTATGGTTTTAGGTCTAACATTTAAGTCTTTAATCCATCTTGAATTAATTTTTGTATAAGGTGTAAGGAAGGGTCCAGTTTCAGTTTTCTGCCTATGGCTAGCCAGTTTTTGTAACACCATTTATTCAATAGGGAATCCTTTCCCCATTGCTTGTTTTTGTCAGGTTTGTCAAAGATCAGATGGTTGTAGATGTGTGGCATTATTTCTGAGGCCTCTGTTCTGTTCCATTGGTCTATATATCTGTTTTGGTACCAGAACCATGTTGTTTGGGTTACTGTAGCCTTGTAGTATAGTTTGAAGTAAGGTAGTGTGATGCCTCCAGCTTTGTTCTTTTTGCTTAGGATTGTCTTGGCTATACAGGCTGTTTTTTGGTTCCATATGAAATTTAAGGTAGTTTTTTTCTAATTCTGTGAAGAAAGTCAGTGGCAGCTTGATGGGGATAGCATTGAATCTACAAATTATTTTGGGCACTATGGCCATTTTCACAATATTAATTCTTCCTATCCATGAGCATGGATTTTTTTCCCATTTGTTTGTGTCCTCTCTGATTTCCTTGAGCAGTGGTTTGTAGTTCTCCTTGAAGAGGTTCTTCACATCTTGTAAGTTGTATTCCCAGGTATTTTATTCTCTTTGAAGCAATTGTGAATGGAAGTTCACTCATGATTTTGCTCTCTGTTTGTCTATTTTTGGTGTAAAGAATGCTTGTGATTTTTGCATATTGATTTTGTATCCTGAGACTTTGCTGAAGTTGCTTATCAGCTTAAGGAGATTTGGGGCTAAGATGATAGGGTTTTCTAAATATACAATCATGTCATCTGCAAACAGAGACAATTTGCCTCTCTTCCTATTTGAATACTCTTTATTTCTTTCTTTTACCTGACTGCCCTGGCCAGAACTTCCAACACTATGTTGAACAGGAGTGGTGAGAGAGGGCATCCTTGTCCTGTGCTGGTTTTCAAAGGGAATGCTTCCAGGTTTTGCCCATTCAGTATGATATTGGCTGTGAGTTTGTCATAAATAGCTCTCATTATTTTGAGATATGTTCCATCAATACCTAGTTTATTGAGAGTTTTTAGCATGAAGGGGTGTTGAATTTTACCAAAGGCCTTTTCTGCGTCTATTGAAATAATCATGTAGTTTTTGTTACTCGTTCTGTTTCTGTGATGGATTATGTTTATTGATTTGTGTATCTTGAACCAGCCTTGCATCCCAGGAATGAAGCCAACTTGATCATTGTGGATAAGCTTTTTGATGTGCTGCTGGATTTGACAGTATTTTATCAAGGATTTTTGCATCCATGTTCATCAGGCATATTGGCCTGAAATTTTCTTTTTTTGTTGTGTCTCTGCCATGTTTTGTTATTAGGATGATACTGGCCTCATAAAATGAGTTAGGGAGGAGTCCCTCTTTTTCTATTGTTTGGAATAGTTTTGGAAGGAATGGTACCAGTTCCTCTTTGTACCTCTAGTAGAATTCGGCTGTGAATCTCCTTAGTTGAGTTTTTTCTCTTTATATTTTGCAATATCTTGACAAATATAGACAGTAGCAATGTCTTTTTCCAATGTCTTCTTTAAGACCAGAGTCTCTCAACCACATTGACATCTGGGCAGGAGCATTCTTTATTGTCAGGGGTTATCCCGGGCATTGTAGGAAATTTAGCAGCATCTCAAACCTCTATCCACTAGCACCCTCCCAATTGTGTCAATCAAAAATGTCTCCAGACATTACCAATGTCCCCTTTGTAGCAAAAATTGCCCGTTTGAGAATCACTGTTCTAGAGCCACAAGCATATTGGGTATGTTGTCTGTTTTATGAGTTATATACATTAGGCATCATTTTAATTTAATGTTTTGTCACTGGAGCCTCTGATGTCTTTTGTCTTTTTCCTGCTGACACAGGACTGCCAAGCCAATGTGACATGTTTTAGGTGTTTGTAACAGAAGCAGTCAACTTGCATGAATAATTTCTATATTAAGCAGGGCAATTCATTGGCTTTACATCTAACAAATGTTCTTTCTACTCTCATTTTAAATGTATAATGGATTGGCAGGGTGGAGGGGAGATGTCTCTGATCTACAGTCACTCAGGTACCCTGGCTGATGGAGGCTCCATGATGTTCAAATGGCATCATCTGGAACATGCAACCTTTCTCAGTGTAAGTAGCAAACATCTGGAGCTCTCTCCCACCTCTTTTATGTTTTTTCTTGTAGATAACACATGTCACTTCCACTCCCAGCCCATTAGCCACATAGAATGATCTAACAGAAGTCTTATCTTCATGTCCAAAGGGGAAGAGATTAAGATATTACTAAATACCAGTAATATGTACCACAAATTGTTAGCAATGGAATTATATTTATTTCAATAGTTAACATAGAGTTAAATTGCCTTATTTATTGATGCATCTGGGGGTGTAGAGTTTTATCACATGTATGGATTACCATACCTACCCCCACAATCAGAACACAGAACAGTTCCGTCACTCCCATATGGCCTCTTTGTAGTTTTAGCCTCCCCTAATCCCTGGCAAGTACTGATCTGTTTCCTGTTACTATGCTTTTGACCTTTTCAGCATTTATATGCTTTTTACATAAAAGTGGAATCATATATTAATAGCATGTAACATATGGAAACTGGCTTCTTTTAGAGAACTTAATGTTTTGATTCATCCGTGATGTTGGTTGTATACATGGCATGTTCCTTTTTATTGCTGAGTAGTATTCCATTGTACAGATGTACCAGTTTGTTCACCCATTCATTGTTTGAAGGATATTTGGGTTATTTCCAACTTTGAACCAGTATGAATGGAGCTGTTATAATCATTCATACACGGGTATTTTATATGGCATAACTTTTCATTTCTGTAGGATGTAAACACCTAAGAGTAGAATCATTGGGTCACATGGTAAGAGTACATTTTACTTTGTAAGATACAGCCAAAACTGTTTCCCGAAGTGGCTGCACCATTTTATATCATGACCATGTATTAGTCAGCTCAGGCTCCCATAACACAGTATACCACAGACTGGTGTCTTAAATAGCAGAAGTTTATTTTTTCACAGTTCTGAAGTCTGGGAGTCCAAGTTCAAGGTTCTGCCCAATTTGGTTTCTGACAAGGGCTCTCTTCCTGGCTTGCAGACAGCTACCTTCTAGGTATATCCTCACAAGTGGAGAAAGAAAGAGAGAGCTGCCTGGTGTCTCTTCTTAAGAGATAATAGTCCCGTTGGATCAGGCAACACCCTTATGAATTCATTCAACCTTAATTTCTTCCTTGGAGGCCCCAACCATCTCCAAATACAGCCATATTGGCATTAGGGCTTCGTCATATGAATTTGGATTGGGTAATACAAACATTCAGTTCATAACCAGCAATGTGCAAAGTTCCAAAAGCACTTCATCCTCCCCAGCACATGTTTTTGTGAGATTTTTAAAAATTTGGTCATTCTACTCTGATCTCAGTTATTTCTTGCCTTCTGCTAGCTTTTGAATGTGTTTGCTCTTGCTTCTCTAGTTCTTTTAATTGTGATGTTAGGGTGTCAATTTTAGATCTTTCCTGCTTTCTCTTGTGGGCATTTAGTGCTATAAATTTCCCTCTACACACTGCTTTAAATCCTGGTTTTTTGAAAAGATCAACAAAATTGATAGACTGCTAGCAAGACTAACAAAGAAGAAAAGAGAGAAGAATAAAATAGATGCAATAAAAATGATAAAGGGGATATCACCACTGATCCCACAGAATTACAAACTACCATCAGAGAATACTATAAACACCTCTATGCAAATAAATTAGAAAATCTAGAAGAAATGGATAAATTCCTGGACACATATACCCTCTCAAGACTAAACCAGGAAGAAGTTGAATCCCTGAATAGACCAATAACAGGTTCTGAAATTGAGGCAATAATTAATAGCCTACCAACCAAAAAAAATCCAGGACCAGACGGATTCACAGCAAAATTCTACCAGAGGTACAAGGAGGAGCTGGTACCATTCCTTCTGAAACTATTCCAATCAATAGAAAAAGAGGGAATCCTCCCTAACTCATTTTATGAGGCCAGCATCATCCTGATACCAAAGCCTGGCAGAGACACAACAAAAAAAGAGAATTTTAGACTAATATCCCTGATGAAGATCGATGCAAAAATCCTCAATAAAATACTGGCAAACCAAATCCAGCAGCACATCAAAAAGCTTATCCACCATGATCAAGTGGACTTCATCCCTGGGATGCAAGGCTGGTTCAATATATGCAAATCAATAAATGTAATGCAGCATATAAAGAGAACCAATGACAAAAACCACATGATTATCTCAATAGATGCAGAAAAGGCCTTTGACAAAATTCAGAAGCCCTTCATGCTAAAAACTCTCAATAAATTAGGTATTGATGGGACATATCTAAAAATAATAGGAGCTATTTATGAGAAACCCACAGCCAATATCATACTGAATGGGCAAAAACTGGAAGCATTCCCTTTGAAAACTGGCACAAGACAGGGATGCCCTCTCTCATCACTCCTATTCAACATAGTATTGGAAGTTCTGGCCAAGGCAATCAGGCAGGAGAAAGAAATAAAGGGTATTCAATTAGGAAAAGAGGAAGTCAAATTGTCCCTGTTTGTAGATGACATGACTGTATATTTAGAAAACCCCATCGTCTCAGCCCAAAATCTCCTTAAGCTGATAAGCAACTTCAGCAAAGTCTCAGGATACAAAATCAATGTGCAAAAATCAAAAACATTCTTATACACCAATAACAGACAAACAGAGAGCCAAATCATGAGTGAACTCCCATTCACAACTGCTTCAAAGAGAATAAAATACCTAGGAATCCAACTTACAAGGGATGTGAAGAACCTCTTCAAGGAGAACTACAAACCACTGCTCAATGAAATAAAAGAGGACACAAACAAATGGAAGAACATTCCATGCTCATCGATAGGAAGAATCAATATCGTGAAAATGGCCATACTGCCCAAGGTAATTTATAGATTCAATGCCACCCCCATGGAGCTACCAGTGACTTTCTTCACAGACTTGGAAAAAACTACTTTGAAGTCCATATGGAATGAAAAAAGGGCCCACATTGCCAAGACAATCGTAAGCCAAAAGAACAAAGCTGGAGGAATCATGCTACCTGACTTCAAACTATACTACAAGGCTATAGTAAACAAAACAGCATGGTACTGGTACCAGAACAGAGATATAGACCAATGGAACAGAACAGAGGCCTCCGAAATAATACCACAGATCTACAACCACCTGATCTTTGACAAAACTCACAAAAACAAGAAATGGGGAAAGGATTCCCTATTTAATAAATGGTGCTGGGAAAACTGGCTAGCCATATGTAGAAAGCTGAAACTGGATCCCTTCCTTACACCTTATACAAAAATCAATTCAAGATGGATTAAAGACTTAAATGTTAGACCTAAAACCATAAAAACCCTGGAAGAAAACCTAGGCAATACCATTCAGGACATAGGCATGGGCAAGGACTTCATGTCTAAAACACCAAAAGCAATGGCAACAAAAGACAAAATTGACAAATGGGATCTAATTAAACTAAAGAGCTTCTGCACAGCAAAAGAAACTACTATCAGAGTGAACAGGCAACCTACAGAATGGGAGAAAATTTTTGCAATCTACTCATCTGACAAAGGGCTGATATCCAGAATCTACAAAGAACTCAAACAAATTTATAAGAAAAAAACAAATAACCCCATCAAAAAGTGGGCGAAAGACATGAACAGGCATTTCTCAAAGGAAGACATTTATGCAGCCAACAGACACATGAAAAAATGCTCATCATCACTGGCCATCAGAGAAATACAAATGAAAACCACAATGACATACCATCTCACACCAGTTAGAATGGTGATGATTAAAAAGTCAGGAAACAACAGGTGCTGGAGAGGATGTGGAGAAATAGGAACACTTTTACACTGTTGGTGGGACTGTAAACTAGTTCAACCATTGTGGAAGACAGTGTGGTGATTCCTCAGGGATCTAGAACTAGAAATACCATTTGACCCAGCCATCCCATTACAGAGTATATACACAAAGGATTATAAATCATGCTGCTATAAAGACACATGCACATCTATGTTTATTGTGGCACTATTCACAATAGCAAAGACTTGGAACCAACCCAAATGTTCATCAATGATAGACTGGATTAAGAAAATGTGGCACATATACACCATGGAATACTATGCAGCCATAAAAAGGATGAGTTCATGTCCTTTGTAGGGACACGGATGAAGCTGGAAACCATCATTCTCAGCAAACTATGGCAAGGACAAAAAACCAAACACCACATATTCTCACTCATAGGTGGGAATTGAACAATGAAAACACTTGGACACAGGAAGGGGAACATCACACACCAGGGCCTGCTATGGGGTTGGGCGAAGGGGGAGGGATAGCATTAGGAGATATACCTAATATAAATGATGAGTTAATGGTGCAGCACACCAACATGGCACGTGTATACATATGTAACAAACCGGCACGTTGTGCACATGTACCCTAGAACTTAAAGTATAATTTAAAAAAAAGAAAATATAATTGGATAGGGAAAGAAGAGGGGCTTCTAAGGTTCTGGAACATCCTAATTTTAACCTGGGTGCGGGGGTGGACAGGGTAGCGTATTTTCTTATTTTTCCTTGAACGGTATACAAATGCTTTTTACACTCTTTTGTATGTATAATATATCTCACAAAAAGAAAAAAAATTCAATGCAAGACAGAAAAAAATTTGGTCATTCTAATAGATCTGTAGTGGTATTCAAAATAGTTTTAATTTGTATTTTTCTAATGGCTAAGGATGTTCAGCATCTTTTCATCTACTTACTGCCATCATAATACCTTCTTTGATAAAGTACTTTTTCAAGTCTTTTACTCTTTTTTTTTTTACCACTTGAGTTGTTGATTTCTTAATATTGACCTTTGAGAGTATAAAAAATATATTCTAGATACAAGCCTATTCCCAGGTCATAAAATTTTTTCTCGTGTGTTTTATATTAGATTTATGTTTTTAAGTTTTACATTTAAATCTGTGACATATTTTATGTTAATCCTTTTATGAGTGTTTAGTTTAGGTATCAAGGTTCTTTTTTTGAGGGGGATATGGATTGTTATAGACTGAATATTTGATCCCTCAATGTGATGGTATTTGAAGGTGGGGCCTTTGAGAGGTGATTAGGTTTAGGTGAGATAATGAGCATGGGGCCCCGCCATGATGCGAGTAGTGTTTTGTTTGAGATGGGATCTCCCTCTGTCACCTAGGCTGGAGTGTGGTGGAGCGATTTCAGCTCACTGCAACGTCCACCTCCTGGATTCAAGTGATTCTCATGTCTCAGCCTTCCTAGTAGCTGGGATTACAGGCATGCACCTCTGGCTAATTTTTGTAGTTTTTTTAGTACAGATTAGGTTTCACCATGTTGGCCAGGCTTGTCTTGAATTCCTGACCTCAGGTGATCTGCCTGCCTTGGCCTCCCAAAGTGCTGGGATTACACGTGTGAACCACCATGCCTGGCTGAGTGTTCTTAAAAAAAGAGGAAGAGAGACCAGAGTTTGCTCCCTCTTCTCACCATGTGAAGACATAGCAAGAAGGCAGCCTTCTGCAAGCCAAGAAGAGGGCTCTCTCTAGGAATCAAATCTTCTAGCACACTTTGATGTTGGACTTCCCAGCCTCCAGAATTGAGAGAAACAAATGTCTTCTGTTGAAAACACCTGGTCTGTAGAATGTTGTCAGCAGACGGAACTGACTAAGACATGAATATACATTTCTTCCATCGCTTTTGAAAAGAGTATTTTTTCTCCATTGAATTGGCTGTGGACCTTTGACAAAAAGTGTGGGTCTATTTCTAGATAATTTGTTCTGCTTGAATGATTTATGTGCTTATACTTTAGCCAGTTCCACACTGCCTTGATGACTGAAGCTTTATAGAAAGTCTTAAAATCAGATGGTGTGAGTACTCCAAATATATTATTTCAAAACTGTTTGGCTTTCCCTTTGCCTTTCCGTGTAAGATTTAAAATAAGTTTCTCTACGTAAAAAACTAAACTCTTGCTGATATTTTGACTTTCCAAAATTAATGCAAAATTGCATTAAATCTGTAGATCAATTTGGAAAGAATTGACATCTTAACTATATTGAATCTCCCATTGAGTCCTCCTGTTTATGGAGTCTTCCATTCCATAAAGAGGATGTGTCTCTTCATTTACTTCAGTCTTCTTTGATTTATTTTATCAGTGTTTTGAAGTCATCTGCATATAAATCTTGCCATGTTTTGTTAGATTTATACTTCAATATTTCCAAAAACACCTTAGAGTATTGTAAATGTTACATATTTTTCAAACTTGATTTGTGTTGACTTTAATTTTTTTTATTTTTGATCCATCCCTAAATAACATGTTATGTTGACTTTATATTTTCAAAACTTATTAAACTCACTTATTGGTTCTGGAAATTTCTTAATAGACCCCCCTTAAGGTTTTCTTAGGATTTTCTCCATAGACAATTATCTCATCTAAAAATAGGGACATTTTAATGTTTTCCATTAAAGTCTATATGTCTTTTTTTTTCTTACCTTATTGCACTTGCTTGATCTTTAACTACTATGTTGATAGCAGTTACATTGGTTTCCTACTGCTGCCGTAACAAATTGTCACAATCTTAGTGGCTTAAAACAACATTATTTAGTATCTTACAGTTTTGGAGGTCAGACAACGGAAACCGGTCTAATGTAGCTAAAATCAAGATATTGGCAGGGCTGCCTTCCTTTCTGGAGGCTGTAGGAGTGAGTCACTTTTCTGCCCACACAATCCTTGGTTCATAGACCCCTTTCATCTTTGAAGCTAACAGTGTAGCATCTTCAGATTTTTCTCTAACTGACTTATTTGCTTCCCTCTCCCACTTAAAAGGAGCCTCATGATTATATTGAGCCTGCTGGGATAACACAGGATAATCTTCCTATCCCATAATTAGCTGATTAGCAATATTAATTCCATCTGCAACCTTAATTTTCCTTTGTCATATAACCTAACATAAGCATAATTTGGGGGGATTGGGGCCATGAACATCTTGGGGGGACCTTTATTTTGCATATCACAGTAGTATTGAGAACGCACATGCTTTCTTTGTTATTTCTGATTTTAGGGGAAAAACATTCAGCCTTTCACCAAATGTGTGATGTTAGCTGTGGGTTTTTCTGAATGCTCTTTATCAGATCAAGATTCCCTTGTACTCTTAGTTTACTGAAAGTTTTTAATCAAGAATGGGGGTTAGATTTTGTCAAATGATTTTCCTGCATCAATTGACATATTTTTTTTTGTTTTTGTCTGTTAGTTTGTTGTATTATATTAATTGATTTCAGACATTCAATCAGCCTTATATTCCTGGAATAACTCCCCTTCTCATTATGTATTGTTTATATATATTTCTGAATTTAATTCTTTTCTTTCAATTCAAGATTTTCTTTCATCTGCTCACATCAAATATTTTTTGCTTTCTTTTCTGGTTTCTCAAGGCAAAACTTCAATTACTGATTTGTGATATTTCTCCTTTTTATTATAAGCATACAGTCCTATAAGTTTCCCTTGAAGTGCTCATTTAGTTGTGTCTCGCATGTTGTGACATGTTGTGTTTTCAATTTTGTTAATTTTAAAATATTTTCTTATTTTTCTTGAGACTTCCTTTTTGACCCATGGATTATTGATAAATGTGCTGCTTAATTCCCAAGTGTTTGGAGATTTATCAGCTATATTTCTATTAATAATTTTTAGTTTAATCTCATTATGTTCAGACTATATTTATATGATATAAATTATTTAAAAATTGTTCAGGTTTGTTTCATGACTTTGCTATGGTCTATCTTGGTGAATGTATCATGGGCACTGGAAAATAATATGTATATTTAGTGTTGGATAAAGTGTTCTATAAATGTCAATTAGATACAGTTGGTTGATGGTGTTGTTCCATTTTTGTATGTTCTTGCTGATTTTCTCTTTATTTGCTTTGTCTATTATGGAGAGAGAAATGTCGAATTATAATTGTGAATCAGTCTATTCTGCTTTCTTTTCAAATAGTTTTTTTCCCATGTGTTTTAAGGCTCTGTTTTAGATGCAGACATGTTTAGGATTTATTTATTTTTGTCTTCCAGTTGAATGAACTCTTTTGTCATTATGCAATATTTCTCTTTATCACTAGAAATTTTCCTTGTTTGCACATCTACTTTGTTTGACATTAATGTAGCTACTCTAGCTTTCTTTTGATTAGTGTTAGCATGGTATATCCTTTTTCATCCTTTTACTTTTAACCTATTTGTATCCTTATATTTCAGATGAGTTTCTTATGGGCAGTAAATTCTGTCATGATTTTTAAGCTAATGATCTATTATTTTTATTGGGAGTTTAGTTCATCTACAGTTAATGCGATTACTAATGTAAGATTCAGATTTGTCAGTTTGCTTTATTTATTTATTTGGGACAGAGTCTTGCTCTGTGACCAAGCTGGAGTGTAGTGGCATGATCATGGCTCGTTGCAGCCTATGTCCCAGACTCAAGTGATTCTCACACCTCAACCTTCCACGTAGCTGGGACTACAGGCACATATCACCATGCTAGGCTACTTTTATTTTTATTTTTTGTAGAGATGAGGTCTCCCTATGTTGCCCAGGCTGGTCTTGAATTCCTAGGCTCAAGCAATCCTCCCACCTCTGCCTCCCAACCAGTTTGCTATTTGTTTTCTAATTGCCCCATATATTCTTTGTTTACTTTTTCCCATTTTTCTGCCTTTTTATTACTAATCAGTACTCTTTTATATCTCTATCTCTTTTGTTGGATTACTTGCTATAACTCTGTTTTCTTATTCTAGGGGTTGCTTTCTGTGTTCTGTGGTTTCAATATGAGGTCAGTTTCCAGCCTTTGCACTGCTATTTGACATGTGTGCCTCCATTTCTGGGTCCTTGGATGCATTCTAGCCCATATTTCTACTCTTAAAGCCTTTGCCATTTTATGTAGGGTCTAATCTATGCAGAGATGAGTCCAGAAACGTATACACCACTTTATGGGATACCTCTTTTGAGATCCCTCCTCACCGGGATCTCCTTGACACTTTATGGTTCCCTGGGATCCCCATTTTACCTCTTATGGCCAAAAGTATGAAGCTTTAGTTTCTCCACCCTATCATTTACTTCCTGCAACTATATCTGCAGATCTGGGGTCAGGTGGTGAGAGGACAGAGAGAGAAAAAACCAGCAGACATTCTCCCCCTGATCTGGGAACCACAGGTGCTCTGGTGGGAAAGGATTCTCCTCTCTCAGAGTTTTCCACACATACCTAGCCCCTGTGGCTGCCCTGCTGCAACTTGATTTTCTGGGTACTGAGACACAAGAGAATAAATGAAAAGAAAACAAGGGATTTTCTTCACGCTCGCTCACTCCTTTCTTGCTCCTCAGATCAGAACATGAGGATACCGCCTAAAGCTTTTTCTGTCCACACCTGGCTGGCTTTGATTTCAACCAAGGTGATAACAGGCAGGGAATGGGGAATGAAAACTCATTGCTGATTTGAAGGTACTTTGAATTCTGAACTCCTTTTCCAATTTGCCTGCTACCATCTACTTTTCAGAGTCCTCAGATAGCAGCTCCAAGAATTCTGTCATGTTTATATTTGCATTCAGCGAGAGAAGCAGGATAGAGTTTTACTCAAGCTTGCCTGAAACCAGAATTGCACTAAAGTATTTTGAATAATGGACATTTAAGCATAGCATCTAGAGTGGAGCATGGGAAAGAAAAGTCAGGGGAAAGGATTTGGACCCTTTTTTGGTTGAATCCCTGATGAGAAAGACTAAGCACATTCCTACACATCAGCAAAGCAAAAAGAATTATTTTTTTCAAAAGAATTTGGTATTTAACATTGCCCTTTAAAAAGCATAAAAGTAGTCAGTATAAAGAAAAAATACCATCAGATGTCATACATTTATTTTGCAGGTTACTGCATTTTTATTTTGATTTAAATATGGGGTATTGCTATACCCTGTGTTTAGAGTTTCTAAAGCCAGATGACTGGTGATATTGGCAGACATTCCCAGCTAACCCCGTCTCTAACTGTAGCCTCAAGATCACCATAGAGCTCTTAAAACCTGAATTCTGAAAAATAATTTTTAAGTTTGGATCAAACATAAGTTTATCCTCTCTTCTCCTATCTCTTTCTTGCCACTTACACTCATAACATATGGCTAAAAAGTTTTCACATAACAATGTGCTTGGTACTTCAGGAACTAAAGAATTATTTTTAAAAAGGTCAAAAGCTATCATTAAATAATCAGGTACAATGTGAGAGGCACATTCATCATCTCCTCTACTCTCCACTCCGAGGTAGGTATTTTGCAGCAGGTTCACTGCATACTGGTTACCAACTTATCTGAGTTTTGTGAGACAGAACACACTCACACACAAGTTATCAGAAGTGAATTTATTATTTACAGATAGGCAGCAGGGACAAAAGAAGCCTAGGATCCATTGTGAGCTAGGCCCCCAAGGCTCAAGGAAGCTGTCTGGGGAAGATGAAGTCTTGGCTGTACTTGCTCCAGTTACACCACAGCTGAGGGACCCCATAGGCCAGCTCACCTTGCGTTCTACTCAGGAGCAATGTGACTCACTGGGGAAAGCTTTGATGGATATCCCACTTCCACAGGAGACAGGAGCAAAGCTTGGGCCATCCAGGGCAGTTTCTCCCTAACTCAAGATGATACATTCCCTAGGAGAGACAGGGACAGAAATAAGGCCTGGGCTGTTTCAGGCAGTTCTTCCCTATCTCAGGTTATTGCATTCCCAGAAATCTCTACTGTTACTCTTGAGAAATATAAGGAAGAACAGGGAGAGAACTGGGTCATTCTAAAGCTGCTGGAGAACTGTCCTGTAGGTTTATCGGTTCAGTATTCCTGTCATTATTGTACAGGTGAGGAAACTGAGACTCACATTCAGTTACTTGTCCAAGGATCGCAGGACTAACTCCATAATTGATGTTCTCTCAGGATGTCACACATTTCTGTCCATCTGTGTCCTCCATCTTTGAGAAGATGAAATCAAACAGACAACTTAGCGATGGAGATAATTAAAGAGATTAGGAACTCATGGGAGTGGAATGCAGTAGAAAGAACTTTTTCACGTAAGAGACTGCAATTCTTCACATCTCTGTCTGTTCTGTTTTCCCCTTGAATGCTTCAGCTAGAGTGAAATAAATCTATTTTCTAATTACAAAAAATATCTTTATTGAGACTACGGTATTGGGGCAGGGATGCTATACCTCCATCTCTCAGACCCATTGACAATTCATTTTTAATTTCTCTCTTCGTGTTCTGGGACTTCTTCAAATCTACACACAAATTTTACTTCTGTTGCTTTTTCTCTACTTTCTAGGCCAAAAATGAAAAATAAAGAATGAAGATTTCAGCTCATGGTTAAAAACATATGTGTGATTTTTCATACCTGGCCATAGGCAATTCCAAAGCTGTATCTGGCAGGCCATTCAGGAGGAAGCTGCCTCCTCAAACTATGGCGCAAAGCCAGTGCATTACTTTCTGAGAGGAGTTGCAGTAAGGACTCGCGTCCCTCTGGCAGGTCATGCTGTTTCACATATTTACAGTCCTAGCCCAGGTGCTTTCATTCCTAGGTCTCTTTATTTGAGGCCTACAGTAGAGGTCTTCAGTTGCCTCTACCAAGGACCCCTTACAGGAGGCAGAAGCGAAAACCTTGAAGACAGTGAAGACAGTTTCCCCAACTCTGACTCAGGACTGAGTACTTTTCCACTCATAACCCTCAGCCCTTGCCCTCTCTCCCAACTGCAGAATCTATAAAACTGCCTAAGCCTTTTGTTAGGGGCTCCCTTAACAGTGAGATGACCCCCACGTCTATGCAGATCCACCTGACCCGCAATTTGTGCATTGTCTCATGGGTGAAAACGGAACAGGGAGAGTCGGTACTTCCTGTGGTTTTAGACTATTGCTTATACCATCACAGTAAGTGATCAAAGCTTTGGCTTTTTCACTTTTTTGACTTGTTGCCTTAATTGGCTACTCAGACACCTGACAGCTCAGCTAGCTCACTCTCTCCCAGCTTGGCTGAGCTCCTGACAAAGGAAGCCCACTGGAAGATGAAATGGATCTGGAAGCTGTGGACCTACTGAATTTTCTTGAAGCAAACTTTGCAGACCAGCTTTCAGAGGAAGAAGAAAAACAACTGATCCCAGCAAGTAATAGCTTCACTTTTTTATTTCTCACACTACACTGAATTTCTCTTAAGTTCCAGCTTTCATTGTTGCCATCTTTGGCAAGCTTCCCATGACAGGAAATGGTTTTATAGTGATGTCTGCTATATGCCCACAACATTGTAAAACAGTTGAGCTTATTTCATAAAATTATACAAATTAAACGAATATTAATATAATAAGAACACCGCATACATGTTCATATGTTTGATTAACCACTGATTGACTGAATAAATGAATGAATGGCCAGACAATCATATAAGGAATGCAGTATTGAATCCCAGAATAAGAAAAGAGAGGAGCAGTAAGCAGATGGCACGTGGGGATTGTGGAATCTATAGGGGAATGATGGAAGGAACAGAACAGCAGGTAGTAGGTGGGGAGGAAAAAACATAGGAAGTAAAAAAGGCAATACTATACCTTTTGTTCTTACCTCAAAAGCTGAAAAATCAATTTTCTGTCTCCTGATTGATGTTTCCAAAAGCTTAATATGCTGCTGTAGAACAAGACCAGGAAATTGGAGAATGTCCCTGGCACCACCCTGCTGAGTTCTACCAAGTCTGGTTTGAATGAAATGAAAAATCAAAGTACAGATATGTTCCATTTTCATTGGAAGCGAAAAGGTTTTTTTCCTTCAGTTGTTTTTTTTTCCCTCCAGAAAAATCTTATCCTTTAAAAAAAAAAAAGCTAATACTATACCGGGGTCCACATTAGTCCTCTCCTTTCAGTAAATATAATTTTGACCAATATTATCCTGGCTATTTCATTGTCTTGTCAACAACAACATGGTAATTGGTATTAATGTCTGAAAATCAAAGCCTTTCGGAAATGATAGGCTTGATTTAGTACCACTGGCATGGCTCTCATTAAATCAGCAAAGACTGTGTAGTACAAATGTGCAGATTCCTTTATTCATCACTGTAAGAACCTCAGGGAGCCTCATTGAAAATGCACATGACAGATCAGGTGGGTACGGCTGCAGCCCAAATAAAGACAAAATGGAAAATGCGAGCAACATCATATAAAATTTACCTTACAGAAGTCAGTAAGTAATCATTACTTAAGTAAATTATGCTTTTTACATAATCGGAAATGTTCTGTATTTAAGAGTCTTGGAGGGACAAATACACATTGCACTAAATATTTGAAGATTCTGAGTTATAGCTGAAAGGAATTTCTCTTCATTCTTAGCTGTGAACGTAGGTTCCTTTGATTTTTTTAGGCAAGGATACTCAAATCCTCTCACTTATGAAACTTTGAGGTAGACTTCTGCCTCAATGACTGTATCTGTTTCCATCTCTTCCCACTGTGCTCATTCCTGACACATTCTCACACTTGCATCCACATGCCTGCACACAGACACACATAGACTGACACACAGAAAGAGGAAATACTCTACAAAAATCTCTACAGAGAGGAAATCGTAATGAGTAGATGGAGATGAGGGTAGGAAACAAGACGGAAAGCAGGAAGAAAAGAAAAACAAGACATGATGGGGGAAGAGGCAAAGACTGTGTGGGAAAAAGAGAATGATGTACGTAGGAGAGAGGGCAGAGCAGAATCTAGAGATGGAGTTCAGGGGAACATGGACATAGGGCCCCAAGGGTGTCTTATATTGCTACAACATAAGGAGTGCATTTTAAATCTCATCCAAAGTAATGTAATTACTGAAGAAGCAAAGGCATTTTAATCTATAAAACCATCTTATAGATTAATGACTGAGAAAAGTGAGTAAGGCATCAGTTTGGCCCTTAGAGGTACAACAGGATTCCAGGCAGGAGAAGCAAATCTACACGATAATATTGACAAGTAAGGAAGAGCTATCCTCAGGCATAAGAATCCCATTAGCCTGGAGATCCAGTGGATCTCTTAGAATCAATGATTCTGAGGAGTTTGAAAGATTTGGTGGTATGGTATACAGGAAGAATTAAGACTGAAGGGGGCTATTTAAACAAATAAACAAACAAAAAACAAACAAAAAAACAGAGCAAAGCTAGCTTGCTTGGGAGTCACCCAAGTAAATTAAAATACTCTTGGGAAGAATGTGTAGCACATCTGCCTTCCCATAGAAATGGCATGGATGGTGAAGGTAAAGTCACAGTGAAGGTAAAGTCAAATCTCTTCTGTCCATGGCAGGCCAGGTGCAGGTGCAGCAGTTTAAGACCGCAAGTGCTAAGGTGGAGGGAGTTCAGCTCCTGTGACTAAAGCAAGAACATTTGGCTTGTTTTGATAACTTTCCTGATGGGTATACAAACCTGAGGCAATTTTCCCTTTTATTGTCATTACGGCCAGTCCCTCTTGATTGACCTCTTGTGCTTCGAAGCAGCCCAGGTATGCCTGGACCGGGCAATAGTTGCAACAGCAAAACTGGAGTCAAATCAACGCATGTAACAGAGGAAGGTTGGGTCATGCTCAGAGTAAAGTGCTTCAAATTTAAAATAAATCAACACAAAAGGGAAAGTCATCACTGTTTTAGAGACTATAAATAATGCAGCAGTCTTCCAGAAAGAAGCAGTTTTTTTACTTAAGATCATGTTTGTTAGTTGAGCTTCAGGGAACAACATCACACCCAAAAAGCTGGTAATCTTATTGTTTAAATTTTCCCTGAAGTGTACATGTCACTGCATCCTTGAGGAGACAGAACAGTTGATTTTGGTCCAGAACTTAATGCTTTATAGTTTTTCACCTGTGTGATGTGAATATGTCCACTTTTATTTATGTGACCAGAACATTTATAAATGCCTCATTTAGTTGTTTGGGTAAATTCTATTCTTGCTTCTCATAAATTGCTCCTCATAACATTTGGTTGGCAAAGCTTTCAGCAAGCAGGTTCTCAAATATTGGAAATTCACCCTTGCTGGGCGCAGACCTGTTAAGATTATGAGTGATAAAGGAATAAAGTACACTGAAAAGTAGCTTAGATGAAACCACAGGACATTGGTTGAGCATGAGTGCCCCAGGATGCATTTGAAGAATTCACTGAATCATAACGCAAAGCAATGTAACATCACAGCAGAGAGCGGAGGAACAACTGTAGCCTACAGAATGTGCTAGTGTGTGGTAGTCAAGGACAGGTGACCTAGTTTGAGCAAAATTGCTGTCTACAGCACAAGAGTACCATTCTTCAAATAGCAACAAGACCCATAGCACAGTCACAAGCAGCAGATGTTAGGGAAATGCTTTAAGTCTTATCAATGTGACATAGCTTTGAAGACAGATATTATATATTTACCTATTTCTGTATCCAAGTAGAAAAATCATTCATACATTTTGTCTATTTTTGAAAGAAATGAGTCGTAGGTATATAGAAGGACATACACAAATATTATGAACTCAGAATAACATTATTCGATAGAAAGCTGAATTAGAATTGAGAAAATGAGACGTATCCATGCCAAATGAAATGGATTAAATAAACCAGGTGTTAAATTATGAGTTTGCCTTACAATTTGTGCCATGAGTTCTAAGGAAAGTTGATATTTAGAAATTTTGGTAGATTGTTGGCCTGGCGTGGTGGCTCACGTCTGTAATCCCAGCACTTTGGGAGGCCTAGGCGGTGGATCACCTGAGGTCAGGAGTTTGAGACCACCCTGACCAATATGGTGAAACCCCGCCTCTACTAAAAATACAAAAATTAGCTGGGCATGGTGGCAGATGCCTGTAATCCCAGCTACTTGGGAGGCTGAGGCAGGACAATCACTTGAACCTGGGAGGCAGAGGTTGCAGTAAGCTCATTGCGCCATTGCACTCCAGCCTGGGGTGACAAGAGTGAAACTCCATCTCAGAAAAAAAAAAAAAAAAGAAAGAAAGAAATTTTGGTAGATTGTAAAAATATCTACCAGTTATTTTATACCCTCTATCCATGTCTTTGTTTAGCATCTTCCCACACTGACTAATGACCCTTGTGATCTGCCTCGTGATTTGCTCTGGCTAATGACATATTAGCAAACGAGAAGTGAGCAGAGTCTTGGAAAGTGTTTCTGTATTGAGGCTTGCTCTTTTGCTCCCATTTTGAACCTTAAGACATTCATGTGAAGAAGCTTATACTATCCTGCCACAGCATGAGACATTATATGCAGCAGAAAGAAGCCATCCAAGTTGAGGACCCCCTAGACCAATAAGGTGCCAACTGCCAAACACATGAGTGAGGCTATTTTGAACAAACTAGCTCCAGCTGAGCTGGCCCTGAGCAATTGCCAGGCCAATCCACATAATCATTTAAAAAAAAATTTTGGCATGAGGTGATGGATATACTAACTACCCTGTTTTGATTTTTATACAGTACATACATGTATTGAAACATCAAATTGTACTCCCATAAACAGGTACAATTATAATGTGTCAATTTTAAAAAGTTTAAGAAATGAAGTTTGGAGATGTTTTGTTATGTAACAACTTACCATTACACTCTTAATGTAATAATAACAACAATAACAAAGTCTACTAATGTTTGAGGATCTATCAAGTGATATGTTAGGCACTATAATAGGTGATTTGTATATATTACTCCTAACCTTTAAATAAAGTATATGTTCTTAACACTGTTGTGATTTGTATATATTACTTCTAGACTTTAAATAAGGTGGGTGTCTGTAACACCATTTTACAAATGACATATGTTGCAAAGTAAAAATCTAGTCATGCAAATAGTAAATAACAATGCCAAGATTCATCTACAGTTCTGACAGTCTATCAGTTTCACGCTCCTTCCATTGGATGAGGATGTTGATGGAGGCTCTCCCTCGATAGGGAAATGAGGCAAGGACATAGATTGGCTTCTCAGATTTGTTCAAATTGGTATAACACAACTGTAAACTTCTCACTAATTTCTTTGTTTGCCTAGTGCCTAGTTTAGCAAAATATTTTCAATAAATATTTCTTGAACAAATGTGCCAAGAACTGAAACGCATTTCAGAACAAGCTAGTCTGTTCCACTCATCTGAAAATAAGATAGAAAAGTGGTGAAGGAAGAGAATTTCATGTCAAAAAGTATACATTTAAATCCTAGGTTGAGCTACTTATTAGAATATGTGACCTTGTGCAAGTTGCTTACAGTCTTAATGATCTCAGTTGAAAATGGAGGTGATAATCCTTTCCTTACAAAATTGTAACATAAGTTAATGGAGTAATTTTTTTAAAAAAAGAATTACTCATATGATCTATAAAATATTATATAAATAGTAGATACTGTTAACTTATTGCCGGAAAATAAAAGGTTTTCTGAATGTAAAATATGCAATTCATTATTAACTGTATTAGCACATTTATATTACATATGTCATTGTTTGCAATCAGGATATAATTGTCATATAAAACAAAACATGTTCACAAATTGTTTTTTTCTGTTAGTGTATCAGATATAACTTTTTCCAATATCTGATCGTAATATAAATATTAAAATGTGTATATATGAAGCTTTTATGAATTCCCATTTCTGAATTTATTGGTCATCACAGGAAATACTTTAAAATATTGCATTTTCTAGTTTAGCACTTTGAAATAACTTTTTGAAAAAAATTAAAAAATAGTTTAAAAGGAATAAAAATATCTTACATAGTATTACAAATTTGGGATTTTTCACTCAAATAGAAATTTTGTTTCACCACTCAGCAGTGGCTGGGATCCACTAGGAAAATCCGTATTTGCTCCATCTGCTTCCAATTTGGATGGGGGCAAGGGCTTCCCCTCATACCTCCACTCTCCATACCGTGTGTCTTGCTACTCTGTCCCCTATTCAATCAAGCTCACCATATCCAGGGCTACCATTGTCCAAAAGTGATGAGCCAAGCACTTCATGGCCCAGTCACATCTCCCTTGTTGGAAAACTCACAAGGTTTTAACAAAATATTTGAGAGTCTTCTGATATCTGTCATAGACCAGCTATAAATGAACATTTGATGTAATCCAAAGAAATAAGAACAACGCAAAAGATTGTTTTTCCATTTAAGAGCAAAAACTTCTTGCCTTTTCCCCGTAATTTTCCTCACTGCCAACATAGAGGAGGTAGGACCATAAGAGACATCTCTACTCCTCTCTCCAAGGAAGGTTCCTTTTAGCATGGGCAAAGTTTGAGCTGTGGAGATAAAAGGAGATGAGACTGGGATTTTTCACCAAATTAGTTCTTTTTTAGTGATGGAGTCTCGCTTTTGTCTCCCAGGCTGGAGTGCAGTGGTGCAATCTCGGCTCACTGCAACCTCTGCCTCCGGGGTTCAAGCGATTTTCCTGCCCCAGCCTCCTAAGGAGCTGGGATTACTGGCGCCCTCCACCACGCCTGGCTAATTTTTGTACTTTTCGTAAAGATGGAGTTTCGCTATGTTGGCCAGGCTGGTCTCGAACTCCTGACCTCAGGTGATCTGCCCGCCTTGGCCTCTCGAAGTGCTGGGATTACAGGCTTGAGCCATCCCGCCTGGCCCAAATTAGTTCTTAATACTAGACCTGATATGAAAGCTATTTTTGCTGCCTGGTGGGGGAAGCAGGGCGGTCTTTACAGAAAAATAAAACTATTTCATGTCTATCATGAATTCAGACCTATTATTCAACTGGTAATATTTGATTAATTAGAAATTAGAGTCCTATTAAATGATAAGATCATATGTCTCTTCTTTTATAAAATGGGTTCGCACAATTTTCTGGCTTATGAACTTCATACAACAGTGAGGACTAAGTAAGTCTCTACTTGGAGCAAGGTCTTTATAAACTCTAAAATAACTTTTTTTTTCTTTTTAACAAAAGGTCCAGGGCTTTGGATTATGTAGAAAGTGAGATAATATGGAGGAATAAAAATGATTATTTACTGTATTTGAACAAGAAATAATTTTATAGAACCTTGAAAAAGGGAATTATCACTTCAGCAAACAAGTTCATTTCTCTGCTTTCAACATTACAGTTTATGACTCTTTTAGAAAGTTGGACTTCCATTTTTTGTCAAAGTTTCTTCAGGCAAGCCTGTAAGAAAGCTGTCTTTACTCTGTTGGTTATGATGAAATGAAAAGTCCATTTTAAGGTGATTATTTGCTCTTATTTTAGGCGTGATTGATTTCCTTTTTCATTTATTATATTGTATCAACAATGTATGTTGAACTGCATCTTTCTATACACAGTAGTGATTTGAAATGATGGCTCTGAAAAGAAAATGATTACAATGTTTTATAAAGTCGTCCCGATTCACACAAGCACTAAATAAACATAGTGTCACAGAATTACACAGCATAAGCAACCTAGAATTTGTAAACCTTTTGCCCTAATTTACACATGAACACAGACACACACTCCTCAAATAAAAAAAATTATTAGTTATATTAATTATGATAAGCCTTACTGCTGTTACAGAAAATCCTCAGTGGCTTAACAAAATAGAATTGTATTTCTCACTCGCATAAATTCCAGCCTGCTGCTCTAATTTTTCAAGGTCTTAAATTTCTGGGCTCTCCTGTTCTCTTTCATTTTTGCTTGCAAATGGGTCAACTTGCTCCTGAGCTTGTACTTTTCTTGCGATACTTTGCTAAAAGATTAAAGCAAGAGTAGGTATAGATTAATCTCATTCATTCCTACCACTTATCCTATGTCTTGGGCTCAGTATGGATGTAGTTTGCCTTCCATTTCATCATAAGTGATGGTTTTGCTAGATGTTTTTTCTTAGTTTACTTTTATATGAAAATGTCCTTATTTTGCCTTCATTATTGAAAGATTAACTGAATTCTAAGTTGACAGCTTCTCCCCTGTGTTCTCCCTGCTCCTATCCTCTCCACTGCCACCTCTCCTCCCCACAGCCCTCACTCCCAGCACTTCTTCAGTATGTTAAAGATGTTGTTTCCCTGTCTTCTGGCTTCCATTGATGGTAATAGCAAGTCAGGTCGTTTGAATTACTCTTCCCCTGTAGGTAATTGCGTCATCTATTGCTGACTGTTTTCAAGGTTTTCTCTGTATCTTTGGTCAGCAATTTGATTAGGAGAAGCCTAAATGTCATTATACATGCATTTACCTTTCTTGGGCTTCACCAAGCTTCTTCAATCTGTAAATTTATGTCTTTTACAAAACTTAGGACAATTCTGTCCATTATTTATTCAAATATTTTATTCTGCCCTATTATTCATCTCCTGCTGAGACTGTAATGACATATATGTTCTACCTTTTGATGTTATTCTATAGGTTTCTGAGACTATTTTATTTTCCTTCAATCTTATTCTTCCTGTTTTTTAGATCGGATATTTTTTATTCATCTATTTTCAATGCTGACTACTCTGTAATCTCCCATTTCCTTTAAGACCATCCAGTGAATTTGTAAAATTTCAGATATCCTTTTTTGTTTCAGAATTTCCATAAATCCTTTCTATAGTATCTCTTTCTTCACTGAGCTTTTCTATACTTTCACTCATTCCAAGCATATTATTCTTCCCATCTTTGAGCTTCGCTAATGTAGCTGCTTTAAATTTCTTGTCTGCAGCTGAGTCAACTCATAGTCTCTATTAAGAATGAGTTATCATTTGCTTGTTTCTTTATATTTTGGGTACTTTTGAATTGTATCCCAAATATTTTGAATGTTTTGTATGGAGACTCTGCATACTATCATATTGCTTTTCCAAATCTTGATTTTTATTTTTATTTTTATTTTCTTGGTCTATGTGTTGTAGTCTTAATAGCAGTTTAATTGGACTCAAACTGAAAACTCCATCTCTTGGGAAGTAGTTAAAATAACATTTCAGTTCTGTAATCATTAGTTATGGGGCTCAGAGTCTTCCCTATGTATGTATGGTTCAGGGATTAGCCAGAGATTTGAGCAGAGCTAATATACAGATTTGAGGTTCCATCTCTAGGACCTCTTCTTTCCAGGATTCGTCCTCACTTTGCAGCAACGTGGTTTCCTGTTACCCACTGCTCTTTCTGCTGGAAAGACTGAGTTTTCTGTCAGAATTTTAGTCACAGTGCACATTACCCACTGAGGCCTCTTCTTGGGCTAACAACCACAAAAATGTTCCTGGGACCATTCTTTTCTTTTGAGAGTTGATTCCTTTCCAGAATCTACCTGCTTTTGTTACTCTCCAGTGCATTCAGGTAATTGTTTTTTGCTTTTTCGTTGTTATCTGATTAAGCAGTTGGTCAGTTTGGCCATTCCAGAAGCAGAAATATCTTTACTAAGTGCTTTGTCCCTGCATAACGTGGGTCTCCATTTTCCAAGCTTGGATATTAGTTTCTGTCAACATCCTAGCACCAAGCCAATGTCCCTTAATTAAAATTTTTGCAATGGAAGAAAAATTGCAAGGTGTGTTCAGGGTACAAATTTCTGTATTAATTAAGCTAACATGAGCCTCTGATAGATAACCCCTTTATTTTGGCAGCTTAACGTAATGCAAAAGCTTTTTTTTTCTTTCCACTTGCAACAGTCCAATGTTGGATAGCTATTGGATGGCTTTCCTTGAAGTGATAAATCAGGAGTCTAGGCTCCTTTCTTCATATGGATCTATCATATTTGACATGTGCCCTGGAAGCTCATCTCCATTGCAGCCATCCAATGGGGCAAAGCCATGGGAGAATTGCATTGGAGATACCTGAAAGTGGTAAACACGATTTCTGACCACCTTCCTGTGGTTAACTCTCAATCTTACGGTAAAATTAAGGAAGGGTGGGAAATGCATTCTACATGGGCTATCAAGAAAAGGAATACATTTGGTAAGCAGATATCCAGTGATATGGATTGGCTCTGTGTCACCACTCAAATCTCATCTTGAATTGTAATAATTTCCATGTGCCAAGGGCCAAGTGGAGATAACTGAATCATGGGGGCGGTTTCTCCCATACTGTTCTTGTGATAGCAAGTGAGTTCTCACAAGGTCTGATGGTTTTATAAGTGTCTGGCATTTTCCCTGCTGGTACTTCTTTTCTCGCCTGCTGCCATGTAAGCTGTGCCTTTCACCTTCTGCCATGATTGTAAGGCCTCCCCAGCCATGTGGAATTGTGAGTCTATTAAACCTCTTTTTCTTTATAAATTACCCAGTCTTTGGAATGTCTTTATTAGCAGCATGAGAACAGAGAAATACATCCAGTCTTTTCTAAGACAGATTCTTTATTGCTTACTATATCTCAGTTTAATTCACCTTTATTCCAACTACCCTTCACCAGCAGAAGTCATTGTGTCCAGCGGAAGGTGAGCCAGAATAATCATCTGTGAAAAAAAGGCTGGAGTGAGGGGGCTGTTTCTGAGCACACTTCTTTGAGTTCTGTGTAGTTGAACAGACATTTAATGATGCCATAGCTACCCATTGTGGTTTACATTGCTCGAGGAAAGAGAAGATAGAGAGAGGAAAGTGTAGACCAAAATATGTAGTTTTGGTGAAATGACTAGATTTGAGTGGATGAATCAGTGGGTTCTTTTTAAATGACCTGTAGGGAGGAAAATTGGCATTCTGAGAAGGTGTGTCCAGGCTATGCACTTTTTATGAATTTTTTGGTAGCCAGTTTTGTTCTTGACAAATGAACAAATCATCAGTTTAAGTTTAGATGTAGTTCATAATGTTAGCATTTCATATCCTTTCAACAATTTCAAGTGATTTTCTTTCAGAACTGGCAAAATATGTCTCAGCTTTTGGCAATTTGACTTTGCCTTGCAGCTAAGTGAAAAAATTACAAAATGAGAAAACAGACTCAGCTCCCCTGAACAAAAGGAAAAAATATTAACTCCATGTAGTATTTATTATAACATCTGGAAAATCATCTCAAATTTTCTGAGCATCTTTTATGACATCAAAATCGTGACAATAAAAAGGGAAATTCAGATGCTGAGAAATTTATCTTCTTTTGTAATTTATAAAGTGACAAATCTTCTGTTCCACAAGTTAGATATTATGTTCACATAGTAAACATGCTAAATGTTTAAAGAAAAATAGATCCTATGATTACATTTATGTTTTCCCTCTTGTTTTTACGAGATTTGGAAAAATCTTGATGTATCTAACGTCTTGTTAATCTGAATGCTATATGCATTCGAAATAAAACTTATAATCTTACTCTGTGATTTGTTCCACTGGCATTATCAATATTGATTGAGACATTCAGTAAGGGAAAATACATCTTTTAGAAATTATGGGAAGTTGAAGAAACAGTAGCTCTTGCTGTTTGAAAAGTTCACAATTAGAAAGAGAAATGAGAGAGGTAAATATGACATAAAAATATTATGAAATCAATGAATTATCAACTAATGATTGTACTTGAAAAGAATTATAGAAAATTGTGTGACTGAATGCAGAGTGGGTGCTATGGTTTGAATGTTTGTGTTTCTTCACCCCAAAATTCATATAGTAAAAACTTTAACCCCAAAGTGATGGTATTAGGGGGTGGGGCCCTTTGGGAGGTAATTAGGTCAGGGCAGAGTCCTTAGGAAAGAGGCCTCTTTCACCACATCAGGATGCAGCAAGAAGGTGCCGCCTATGAGGAATAGGCTCTCACCAGACACTGAATCTGCTGGCACCTTGATCTTGGACAACCCAGCCTCCAGAATAGTGAGAAACCAATGTCTGTTATTTATAAGCTAACCAGGTCTGATATTTTGTTAGAGTAGCCCAAATGAACTAAGACAGAAGGAGTGACAAGATTCAAGAATGAACAATTTACAAAGAAGGAGAAATGTCAAAGTCTGTGTAGACCAGGGCAAGCCTAATTAACAGAAAAATAGGAGATTTTATGGAGAGGAATGGGGAATATTGTCATAGGTAGAAAGAGTCCATTAGGGTGAGTGAGCCTCTAATGAAAGCTCTGCACATGATTCCCAGTAGATTTAGGACCGAGAGGCAGGAACAGTGGAGGGATAATATGGGAGGAATCCTCACACAAAGTGAATTGTGAGGAAATACGGAGTTGAACAGATTATGCTAGGGGGAGTGCTACAGCTAAAATGAAGCCTGAGCGAGGAAAGGGGGAAAACTGGAAACTACTACACACATTCGTAGACTACACAGAGAATTAGACCAAATGGCCCTCTGTTCAGAATTAAGAGGATTATAATATTGCTTTATGCTCATAAGCACATCAGGGTTTAAGTTTAGTGAATAATCCCACAACAAGCTAACAAATTAACAAACTCTCCTACTGTGATGTCATGGTTTTGGTGTCCTCCAGAATTAAATTTAAATCTTGCCCCTGTTTATTACCAGGTGCATGATTTGGTGCAAATCACCTGAGTTTCACTAAGCCTCAGTTCTTCATCTATATAATGGGGATAATAATATTTCCTTTGCAGAATTATTGGACTTTTATCTGAGACAATTATGTAAATAACTTATTACAGTGTTTGACATATAAAAGAGCCTCAATCAGTGGTAGCACATTCTTTTTTTCAAATCCATAGTGATTCTTCATCCAAGGCTATAGTAACTGAATTAGTTCGGTGCAGAAGTTGGTCCCTGTGTAGTGGTGATTTTCTGAGCTCTCTCTGATGCATATAATTTGAGTCATGAAAAATGCATGTACAGATAACCTCTTAGGGAACCTAAATTCTTTATGGAAAAAAATTAAATGTAAAAAAATAAACACATAGCCTAACTACTTTAGATTTTGGAGCTGGAGAATATGCTAGAGGTTGAGCCTAATTAAAGTCACTGGAGCCTTAACAATTAATCAGTTACTGACACAGAAGGAAGCAGGGGAAGAAAAAGAGATATGAGAAAAAAGGGAAAGGGAGCATGCAGCTTCCAAGAGTGATGCACAAACTTCAAGGTCATGGTTCAGTGGGCTGTAGAGCAGCTTGTAATTTCTACCTTTATTTCTTACAAGAGCAATAGTTTCCTGGTACCTCACCTCTATCCCTAAAACTGAGAATTAACACTGTAATGGATGATTTCAACCAAGTTATGATAATTAAAATAACTTACCTTTTAATTATGTGCTATAGCTTAAAAAATACCTGCAGAATCATTATCTCATTTGATTCTTACAGCAACCACATAAAGTATATAGAATTGGTATTCTCATAATTATGAAATTAGCCTTCACGGAGAAAAAGCAAATGAAAATATTTAGAAACAGCAGTGCTGTAATATCCTCACATTCAGTTTACAATTCTTGAAAGAAGTAGTACTGATGTTGAGATTTCTATTTTTAAAAATACTTCAGAGCATATTTCTCCTTTGCCCTCACCTCACTTAGTTAAAAAGGATAAGAGCTAAGTGCAATTTTCTGAAGCCATCAACAGCAGAGCTAAAATTCACTCCAAATTCGTGACTGTCATCTTACAGTCATGTGTTGCTTAATGACATGACTACATTTCGAGAAATGCATCGTTTGGTGATTTTGTCTTTGTGCAAACATCCTAGGCTGTATGGTGTAGCCTATTACTCCTAGTCTACAGACCTGTACAGCATGTTACTATACTGAATATTGTGGGCAACTGTAACACAGTGGTAAGTATTTGGGTATCTAAACATATTTAAGCATAGAAATGTACAGTAAAAATATGGTATTGTAATCTCCTGGGACCACCATTGTATATGTGTTGTTGACCAAAACATTATTATGTGGCACATGACTGTATTCAGGAAAGCATCCTTCTCCTTACGTTTCTTTAAAAGTAAGATCTGATGTGGGTGACATGGTGAAATTCTATCTCTACCAAAAAAAAAAATACAAAAATGAGTCAGGTGTGGTGGCATGTGCCTGCAGTCCCAGCCACTCTGGAGGCTGAGGTGGGAGGATCACTTGAGCCCAGGAGGTTGAGGATGCAGTGAACTGTGATGGCACCACTGCACTCCAGCCTGGGCAACAGAGTGAGACCCTATCCTAAAACAAAACAAAATTAAATTAAATTAAAAAAATAAAAGTGAGATATTTAACATGACTTGATTCCAGGACCTGGCAGAGATCTATAAATGATGGCGAAACGATGTAAAGTAAGTGAAAAAGAATGAAGGTATGGATTACATTTGGGGTGGGGGAAAAAAGAGATACGCTTCCCATTGCTCTGTTGTTTTATCTAAATCCACTTCCTCATATAGCTTTTTCCGAATATGAAGATAGACTACATTGTTAGGATGAGAAATGTAGGAACTATAATAAGAAAACCCCAAAAATTACCATAATTTTGGAAAATTTGCTTAATCTTTTAGGCTTCATTTTCCTAATCTTTAAAATAATGATAAGTATAGTACTTATTAGAATCAATAATTACAGTGTTTATTTCAGAAGGCTATAATGAAGATTAATAAAGATTAGATGACATCAAGGATACTAGCATAAAATAACAGCTCAATAAATGATCCCCCCATCCCGCCCTCTTCTTCCTCTCCCCGTCCACTTCCTCCTCCTCCTCCTTCTTTTTTCATCACCATCATCATTTTTTAATTAAAGCTACAATTACACACATGATCAGCATGACGATTTGCTGCCTAATAACCTAACTGTCGGGATGCTCCACTGAATTTGTCATTTCCCGTCAGCCATTCCTTCTCTCAGCATTGGTTTCTTTGAAAAGAACAAAGCATTCAGTAACGATTTCTTAGTCTTCTTTATCAAAAGAAACCAAGATTTCTATATGCTGTTTTGTTATCCTGTGAAATTTCTAGGAATCTCATTTTAAGACTCTTACTGTAAATTGACATGTGCGTAGTCATTTCAATTTAATAATCACTGGAGACAGGATGGTAATTAATTCTACAGCCTACTTATTATTTTAACTAATAGCATAACCATGTTTATGTTTAACTTCTTCAGGTTCGTGTAAGAACTAAAGTAACCAGTGCCTTTTTATCTGATGCTACAGGCACAGGTTTATTTTGCAAGCATTTATTTTGTTGGGTTGTCTTCTACCATTGACCTGTTTGTTTGTTTTTTTAAAACAGGTAAAGGAATACTTTTTGAAATTTTAACTGGAGATTCTGAATTCAAATTCATAATGCTAGCATGCAAGTAATTTCCAAACATTATATGAAGACAGCTTTAAGCACTATGTAAACTGCATAGTGACTGATTACAGTAATTGTAAATTTAGAGGTCATTTGGTGAAATGGAGAGAGAAATCCATTTAGTGGTTGCAGGTCACTAATTGATACCTTTGTGGAAAACTTATTGCCAGGGAGGAACTTCCAGCACAGGAAATGTCCCATTGCAAATACTATTTGCTGTCCATTAATTAAGCACTTGCAAAGCTTTGTTAACTAGAACAGGCCTCAGGACCATAATGTTGGTCAGTAGAGCAGCACTTACTTGAAAGTGTTAATTTAATTTCCTAACATGTTCATAAGCAGCTGAATGACTCAACATGCATTATATTTTATCCCTCAGACAGAACCACAGGGCAAAGCTGATTTAGATAAAGAGTTTTTTAAGGTACTGGTATAATATTATCAGTAAAAGAAGGACAACTCAGACAGCATCTGGCAGTGTTGGGTTTAAAGAATATCAAATAATATCACAAGTGACTTAATAGCAGCCATGTGCTGTGACCTTTTCTAGTCCTTCTCTTCTTCATCTTTTCTGCAACATTGGGGCCAGTTGACCACCTCGGCTTACTCAACACCGCTTTTTCCTTTGACATTTTCCATACCTCCCTTTTGCACTCCTGCAGAAGTTCATTGCCCCCTCCCTGACTGATGCTTCTCAGCCCTTCTCAGCTTCTCACCCTCTCTCTCCTCCCAACACCTACATCCTAAAGTTTTGTTTCTATGGAGATTTTCTCATCCTTCTTGTCTCTTCCCCGTGTGCTTTTTTCAGGGAAAGTACATTTTATTCACTTCCAGCTTCAGTTATCAGTCTGATGGGTGGGATGGCTGCCCGGTAGAGACCGCCACCCAGACTCCCAGTTGCAGCTGCCTGCTGGGCCACATGGATGTTAGGTTAGTGTTTTAGAGTCAACAAACCCTAAACAGACTATCATTTCCATTTCTCTAATTAGTTCCCTAATTTTATTACTGGTATCATTATACTTCCTCTTACTCTGGTTCAAAAGTCTGGCTGCTGCAGCAACTTTTATCCTTCTGGCTCATAACCTTTCCTCCCACCTCATCTGATCAGTTAGCGTATTAGTCCGTTCTCACACTGCTATGAAGAAACACCTGAGACTCAGTAATTAATAAAGAAAAGAGGTTTAATTGGCTCACGGTTCTGTAGGCTGTATAGGAAGCATGATGCTGGCCATCTGCTCAGCTTCCAGGGAGGCCTCAGGAAGCTTACAATCATGGTGGAAGGCAAAGTAGAAGCTGGCTCCTCTTACACGGCCAGAGCAAGAGCAAGACAGGGAGGAGTGAGGTGCTACACACTTTTCAACAACCAGATCTCCTGAGAACTCACTCAGCATCACAAGAACAGCACCAAGGGGACTGTGCTAAACCATTCATGCAGGATCCACTCCCACAATCCAATCACTTCCCACCAGGCCCTAGCTCCAACACTGAGGATTACAATTGAACATGAGATTTGGGTGGGAACACAGATCCAAATGATAGCAGTTAGCAAATGCTGTTGATGTGGAGGGTATTGAGAATGCATAATGAACATGGCACTTTATTTGCTATATAGTTGTAAGAACACTCTGGAACTCACAGCTTACTGATTCTGGGGATGGTGCTGGGTAAGAGCAAGGTGCTGGTAGTACTTAAATTTGCTGATTCAACATATTTATTCTTTTCCTGATTAAGCAGTTCCTTCAAGTTCACAACAGTCTCTTGCAGAAGTGATCAGCTTTCCCAGGTTTCATTCCCTTTGTCTTTCATAGAAAATAGTCCTGGTGTCACATGACCAATTTTAAAATTTGAGTAGGGCATGCTGGCTCTTACCTGTAGTCTCAGCTACTCAAGAGGCTGAGAGAGGAGGATGGCTTGAGGCCAGGATTGTAAGGCCGCAGTGTGCTATGATTGCACCTGTGAATAGCCACTGCACTCCCAGGCTGGGCAACAGTGTGAGACCTTGTCTCTTAAATTTTTTTTTCTTTTTTTTTTTTGAAATGGAGTTTTGCTCTTGATGTCCAAACTGGAGTGCAATAGTGTGATCTTGGCTCACTGCAACCTCCGCCTCCTGGGTTCAAGCGATTCTCCTGCCTCAGCCTCCCGAGTAGCTGGGATTATAGGCACATGCCACCATGCCCAGCTAATATTGTTTGTATTTTTAGTAGAAACAGGGTTTCACCATGTTAGCCAGGCTGGTCTTGAATCCTGACATCAGGTGATCCACCCACCTTGGCCTCCCAAAGTGCTGGGATTACAGGTATGAGCCACCATGCCTGGCCAAAAATATTTTTTAATGAAAAAAATTGTCAAATTAATATTTTAGGTCAGGTGCAGTGGCTCGTGCCTGTAATCCCAGAGTTTTGGGAGGCCAACATGGGAGGATCACTTGAGGCCAAAGTTTGAGACCAGGCTGGGCAACATAGTGAGGCCCTGAACCTACAAAAAATTTTTTTAAAAAATTAGCTGGGCATAGTGGCACGTGCCTGTAGTCCCAGCTACTTAGGAGGCTGAGGTGAGAAGATTACTTGAGTCCAGGAGGTCGAGGCTGCAGTGCACCATGATCATGCCACTGCACTCCAGCCTGGGCGACAGCGAGACCCTCTCTCTAAAAAAAATTATCTCCTATTATTACAAAAACCTAATTACTCTGAAGTCAAATGTCTGCTTCTGGTTGAGTTGGAGAAAAAAATCATGTAGAAGCAAACTTAAGAGAAGAAGGCATATTAATCCAGCTCATAACATATTCCTGTTAAAATGATGTATCTTTGATGGCTCTTGAAGGTGACTCTTCTTTTCCATTTCTCCTACTCTTCTCTTGAACTTCTGTGACGTTTCTAACTGGTTACCGTAGATGTATTCTCGTCCTCAAAATCCAGACTTCATGCTCTTACCCAAGTAATAGTCATATCTGTCACTGCCTTGCTCAAGTAGGTTAAGAAGCCTGAGCATATTCCACAGAGCAAACCCATGCTTCCTTACATCAAAGCCAAGCTTTCCACAACCCAGCTTCATACTATCATGGCCTGAGATATCCATGTGCTCCATACTTTCAATAGAAGAGCCTTCACTATTCCACAACTGTGCAATCTATATCCCTTACCTTGGACATGACTGGTATTTCTGCCCAAAATGGCTTTGCACTTCCATATCAGCCTACCAAAACCCTATATGTCCTTTAGTGCCCTGCTAAGATGTCATTTTCAGATTCCAGGGAGTACTTCCAGATTCCTTGTCAGAAACAAATTCCTTCCTCTTCGATTCCGCTCATGTTACTCTGTCTAGATTTCTATTGTTATTTTTCACATTATACATTACAATTAGCAGTGTATATACATCTTCTTTAAGTTTTGATATTTAAGTTCCTAGAGGGTAGGAGTCAAGGCATATTTTTATTTTGCATCACACAGAGACCCAGAAATTAGGCTCACAATGACTATGAGCTGAATTAAACTATAAAAATGTTGGAGATTTAAAAAGTCAAATAGTTGCATTTTATTATCCCTAGTATATTGAATCTGTGCCCTGGAGACTAGATTGCTGGCATATTTTGTATTCCTTAAGTTTGCTTTCGATTCCCAGGAGGTTCTTAGATAAATAGAAAAATATTCATTATTTTCTAATGGAATGAATATAATGCCTTTATCAGTAAGATTAATAATGTCATTTCAGATTTCCAAAGAAATAACTTTAGAAACCTCACTAAAATCTACTGTGCTTTCTTTTTCCAACTGAGCTTAAAAATTGGGTTCTTGTTATAAAAGTTAAAAGCAAATAACTTTTTCCCCAGACAGATTTTTAGGAATAAAACAAAAATCAGATAGGCAGCCAAAACAAACTAACCAAAAGCAGTTGAAGAAGTCCCAGACAGAGGTTATTTCCTTTTGGTGGTCAAGTGGCAACGTGGTTATTGCATTATGTGAATCCTAAATTGGCATTTTGGGAGGAAACAAGATTCGTTTGCTGGAAATTAAATTCTTCATTTCTCTAAATGCCAGTCACCTCTGGGATTCAGACTAAAGTCCCTACTTTTATCTGTCCATGGACAGGCCCCATCCCCTAGCTTTTTCTAGGGCATAATAATGACATTACATTTCATTCATTACGCCTTACGGAAACTCAGACTAGTCACAGGCTATTGTTAGCTCTCTCCATTTCAGGAATGTTCCCAATAAAGTCTTTATTCACCTGAGTTGCCATTGAGCCAGGTAAGATAGAAAAAAATGGCTATTATAAAGCTGAAAATTATGTTGCTCTTTGCAGAGACACATAAAGAACCCACCTCTTTTATCAACTTATTTTTCAAAGCCTCTCTTTAGATGTTCAGCGACTATCTTAAAAGAGTGATTTGATCTCACCAGAAAAAAAAATAAAGTTTCCAACCCTTCTGGTTGCAAAGATAGGCCGTTTTACTGTAAATCAATGTGTTGCTGTCTTGTTTGCTCTGTTGCAAGAAAGATGGACACAGCACAGAACCAATGGTACTGCTTCCTCAACTCATTTATCTAGTAGATCAGTTCATAGTGCAGCCCAGACTTAACCATTTCACCTCCCCTTTCCTGCTGTTGTTACTGGGGCTCTGAATGCCACTGTTGATTGAATGAAATTACTGGGGCTGTTGATTGAATGAAATTACTGGGGCTCTGAATGCCACTGTTGATTGAATGAAATTATCTTTATTTTGCTTATTTTTCTGGACATTAAGTACCAAAAGTGGGATCAGTTATAGTTCTGACTTTATGGCACTCTACTTTATTTGTCCATGCCATGTTCCTCTCTTATTATTGCAGTCATGCATTGCTTAATGACTAAAATACATTCAGAAACATATATCATTAGGCGATTTTGTTGTGTGACCATCATAGAGTGGATTTACACAAACCTAGATGGGATAGCCAACTACACACCTAGGCTATGTGCTACAGCCTATTGCTCTTAGGCTACAAACTTGTACAGCATATTATTGTGCTGAATACCAGGCAATTGTGACATATTTGTGATATTTGTGCATCCAAACACAGAAAAGGTACAGTAAAAATATCGTATTACAATCTTATTGGATCATCTTTGCATAAGAAGTTTGTGATTGACTAAAGCATCATTATGTGGTGTATGACTATATTTTATTTACATTTTATTTATTTCCTTTGACCCCATTCCTCATATTCACACCTTCCCCACACCTAGGCACATCAATAGATAACCATTCTAGTATGTTGGTTACTTAGCTTTCTGTTTTTATGTTCTTGTAAAACATGTATTGTTGTTTTGTGTGCATGAAATTTAAATTTACACAGTGATATTGTAGTAAAGATCTCACTCTGTTTCTTATTTTCTCACCCAGCATTGTGCTTTTAAGATCTTTCCATATTGCCATGTGTATATTTACTAGTTGTTTTTGATGGTGCTTTGAATTTTACTGGTGGCATCAAATCCACATTGAAGGGTGCTTTAATTGACTGCAACTTCTAGTCAATATAAGATATGCTACAATAAACATGTGATAAGAGCTTGTTATTATTAAGGATGTAGTTAGGATGAATTCCTTAGTGATGGCATTGTTGGATCATACTGTCTACATATATAATTTATCACTAATTGAATGTGTCAAAGATTTTGTGCATATTTGTTGAGTTAATTATTTGATGTTTTATGGTTTCTATCACTATTGTAAATGAGGCATTTTAACATGTATTTTCTAGTTTATTGTTTCTGGTATAGAGAAAGGCTATTATTTTTATTAGTTGGTCTTGTTTTCAGTTGCTTTGCTAAGCTCTTCTTCTAAGCTTGTTGATTATGTATATATGTTATCTAAAAATGACATTCTTACCAATTTATGCCATTCTTTGCATATAATTTATTCTCTTTTGATGCTGGTGAGAGCATACCAGTTCTGTGTTAAACAGCACTGCTGATAGAAATATTCTTGTATTTCTCAAGCCTAATGTTTATTAAACATAATTTATTCAAAATAACATTTGTAATAGGTTTTAGTTATATAACCTTTACTCAGATAGGGAGGTTCCATTTATTTCAAACTTTCTGTGGTTTAAAAAAATTATAAATTGGTGTTAAACTTTCTCATATCCATTTTCTGTATCCATTGTAAAAATATATATTCTTTTCCTTTGATTGTTATTATGGCAAGTTAAATTAATAAAATTCCTGCTATTGAACTATCTTTGCATTTTTGGAATAATTAATCTTGATCATAGTGTATTTTGAATTTTTCTTGTAAAATTGCTGTTTTATTTAACAAATTTGCATTTATGTTTAAAAGTAAACTAGGGCTATAAGTTTTTTTTTGATGATCCTTATCTGATTTTGGAACTGAGATTTCACTAGACAAGATTAGCAAGGCAACTCTAATTGTTTATTTTATTTTATTTTTTTAAGGGAAGATTTTGTACTCTTAAAAAGAGTTGAATATTTCTTAAAATGTTGACAGAAATTACTTTTAATACAATAAGGATTTGGGGCTTTTGATGGGTAGAATATCTTTGACTATTATTTGATTTAATGCTTACTATTTTATTCAATTTTGCTACTTCTTGCTTTAATTTTGACTTTTTAGTTTTCATAGTATTTTATTCACTTGATCTGTATTTTAAAGTATAATTGTTTATGTTATTCTCTCACAAATTGTCTACCTCTGTTAGTAGTTATTTCACAATTTTCATTCTCTGCTTTTATTTGTACGTTCTTTCATTTTTTTCATCACTTTCCCCAGAAGTTTATGATATTAAACTTTTTAAGGACCAATTACCAATTTTGTTAATTTTATTTTGCTGTTTATTCTCTATGTTATTAATTTTGCTCTTGTTTTTATTATTTTCTTTCTTCTTGGATTTTTGAATTTGCTTTTCTGTAGAATTTCTATTTTTTTTCTGTTTACTGATACATTTATTTGGAGTTGAAGTTTCTTTCAATTACTCCTTTAGCACAGTTTTTTGTCTTTTAGAGTTTACATTGATATTCAGTTCTAAGCATTTTTAATATTCCTTATAATTTTCTTTTCAACCCAATGATAATTAAGGTGTTACCTAGTTTTAATTATGTGGTTTTTATAATGTCCTTTTGTTATTCATTTTTATATCATGATACTAATCTCTTAGAATAAATTGAAGCTATTTCTGTGGCTTCATATTTGGACTTTTTATTTTTCTATGTGTGTGCATTAGTTTATTCTCTTTATTGCTTGCACAGTTTTGTGTTATTCAATAGACTGGCTTATTAATTGATTTTTTCAGGTATTTGATATTGCTGCTTATTTTTTGTGTGCTTGATCTATGGATTTTGAAGCAGGGCATATTAAAATCTAAATTTATAATTAATAAGATTTATCAATTTTTCCCTATAATTCTATCTGTAATTTCTTCAGTTGAAAATTATATTGTTATGAACATGTATGCTCTTAAGGATTATATCCTTCTGCTCTGTTTTTCCTTTTCTATAAAAAGAGAATTTATAATTCTCTTTTTGACTTTTGTACTCTTCTTTTTCAACAATTAAGATCTCTTTGGTTCATATGTACTTCCAAGTTTGCATTTTCAACCTTTCTTTGCCTTTTGTTTCATTTTAAGCGTGTCTCTTGCAGAAAACATACTATAATGTTTTACAGAATCTTTTTTAAAAAAACCGTAGTTTCATCTTTAAATTGATGAGTATTAATCTTTTACTGAAAAATGTCTTGAGACATTTTTGCAACTTTTTTCCATATTTTCTACTTTTGTACAATTTTTTTCTTTCTTTTTTCCTGTTTTGCATGGGGCTAGTCAAGTTTTCTTCAATTGGTCTAAAAGTTATTCAACTTTTGTTTTTATGGTGGTTGCTCTTAATTTAAACCTCATCTTCATGTTTATTGATTTATGAAAACTCTTTAAACATATAAATGCTTACTTATCCTGCTTCATAAAACATGCATTTTAGCATATTCTTATATCCATCTGGTTTCTCTCCACCCATTTTGATGTATTCTAGAATTTTAATTCGAGTTTTAAGACTTTCTATTATCTTTTTCTTTTTTTCTTCTCAGTTTTCTTTGACAACAGTAATGTTGACATGTAATTTGATGGTATTTTATTATCCTTATTTCCTATATCTCTTATAACAAAATCCAGCATGTATTACATTTTTTTTATTTTATTATTTCCTCTAAGGGTACTTTCAAATTAGGTCATTGTGTAGCAAATCTTTTGAAGACATTTTCCAGTATAGATTTATATTATATCCTCTATTTACATGACAATTTGGTTGCATATCAAAGTCTAGTTTCAACATTATTTTACTCTAAAATCATATTCTATTGTCTTTTTAATCTACTATTCGTGTTAAAGTGTGTAATGTCAGTATGATTTTTGTTCTTTTAAGATAATCTATCCTTTGTCTAGCTTCTTAAGTTTTCTTTGACATTCTTCGATATCCTTACATTGTATCTGAGGGAGGGGTTTTCCTTTGAGCACTCTGTGAGCACCTTCAATCCAAGTGAGGCCTTTCATCTTTCTTGAATCTGGGAGTTTCTTGAAATATTTTATTCACTCTATTCTTTTACTCTCCCCTGGGACTACTATTTTCCAGATTTGGTAATTCTGTTTTTCCTGTTTTTTTATCTTCCATGTCTCTTTTTTATTTTCTATCTCTCAGTAATTTATTCTACCTGTGGATTCATCCTAGTTTTTATGTTTTTGTTCTTCCCATTGAGGTGTTTTTTTTGTTTGTTTTTTGTTTTTTTCCAGAGGGAATCTTGCTTTGTCTCCCAGGCTGGAGTGCAGTAGTGCAATTTTGGCTCATTGCATCCTCCACCAACCAGGTTCAAGCTACTTTCCTGTCTCAGCCTCCTGAGTAGCTGGAATTATAGGCGCATACCACTTCACCTGGCTAATTTTTGTATTTTTAGTAGAGACAAGGTTTCTCCATGTTGGTCAGGCTTGTCTCATACTCCTGACCTCAAGTGATCTTCCTGCATCGGGCTCCCGAAGTGCTGGGATTATAGGCGTGAGCCACCGTGCCTGGCTCCCACTGAGTTTTGTAATTTTCCTACTTTATTTTTTATACTTAATATTATCACTTGGCTTCTTCTAAAAATAACTTATTGTTCCTGCTTTATATCTTATGTATAGCATTTCCTTATATTTTAAGTATATTTATTATACTTCAGTGCATTTTTCCTTGTCTGTTTGAGGAGGGAGAGGGTATGAGCTCCAGCACAGAGAGCCCCAAGCACCACAGACCCGCTATGGACAAATCTGTTCTTGAATTTTCAGCCAGATAAAATTTTCAGCCAGATAAATTTTCACCTCTTAAAAATAAGCAGCATATAGAAGAGGCAGTGCCCTTAGGTTGTGTTCCACCAAACCTGGATTTTTGGGGGTGAGGAGGGTCAGCTCGGCGGTGGGTAGTGACTGTCTCTGGGCAGCTGGTCAGCCTGCACCAATTTTAATCAACTTCACATCCCAGTGGGGTTTCTCAGCTGCACAGATATCATACCTCCAGTGACAGTCCTCGGGCCAGCAAGATAAACAAGAGCAGAAAAAGAAATAAAAGATGTAATTTCATACAATGACATAAGCCTCAGAGAAAGTAAACTATTAAAGGACTTTAGAAATGATGCCCAGAAAAAGGCATTCTGAGAAGTTGACATTTGAACTGAGACCAGAATAAGAAGGAAGAACAAGTGTAAACTGCGCAAGGTAAGAAGAAACTTCTCATATTCAAGGTAGTTGGAGTGAAGTTAGTGAATGAAAACTACGTCAATGAGCAGGAGCAAGGCTGGGTAGGGTTGTAAAGTCAGAGCTTAAAGTTTAGGTTTTATTCAAAGTACAAATGGAAACCACTGAAGCATTTTAGGGGGTCCTGATATGCCATGATTACGTCTGAAGCAGTGTGGTTACAGAGAAGATTAAAAAATTAAAAGGTCGGGCATTTAAAATACAATTAACAAATATAGCTCCATCGTAAAACATTCATTTGCATCATCTGTCATGATTTCTTTTTTCTTCAACTTCATTTTGTTCTGGAAAATTAAATCAATGTCGTCAGCATTTCAGAATGCTGATGTTTAATCTAGATGTGCTTTCGTTATTGTCTGTCAATCTCTCTCTTTCTAAAATCTTTATATATCAAATCTGCTTGGTGATAATTTACCTTGAATTCTCAATTTTTCTCAACTTAATGTACATATTCAGGAGTAGAACATAAATGTTTTAAGCAGGCAAAAACTGAATTTCTTCAAGTTTAGGAGGCTTTCCCTTTCCTCATTATGGAGCTCCGTACAGTTCTCTACATCACATGGTTCTCAGCATTGTTCTTAATTCTATGCCACTTTCCTCCAGTCTACCACCTTTCTTTAAAATATTGACAGCCTCTGTTTAGAGTCCAAGATTTAAGACAGGTTTGATATCATAAAAGAATTATGATGCCAATGAGGATAATTAAATGGGCATCAGACATCACTCCTCCTAAAGTCAGTAACTACTGTCTATAACAGAAAATACCCTAAGGGAAACTTCTCAAGATCTGTGGACTAATCAATGATGAGGGTCATCTTCCATAATGAGTAAAATTAAATGGTCATCCTGGTTTCATTTTCAAAACAGAATCATGTTCCATCGTGGTGGTGTGCTATTTCTTTTATCAAGAACTAGCAACTTTTAAATGCAGTTATTTTGCTAAAATAATTTGAAGTTCTTTGCTGGGCACTACGGTACATAAAATTTTTACAAAAATGAGACCACATTGTACATGCTCTTTTATCTCCTACTTTTTGAAACATAACTTATATTGTGATCCTTTTAAAAATTTCAATAAATACATTCTTAAAGCATAATTTTAAGTAATAACAACAATATTAGTTTTGGCCACATTTTTCCTAAGTGCTTTACATTTATTTATTCATTTATGTCTCACAATTTAAGATGTAGGCATTAGTATTATGTCAACACTACATGGTTCCAAGTTTATAATTTCTAATGATAATAACTAACACCAGTTGCTTACAATGTGCTAGTTATGGTGATGATTGCTTAATATAAATTATTTCATTTATCTTTTTGATGAATGTGTCCATTTGTTAACTCAGAAAACTGTTTACAGAAGTAAAGTAACTTGACCATGATAATAAATCATGGAGCCATAACTGAAACCTCGGCCCCCCCAAAAAATGAGTCTTTAAAAAACATGGCATATGTTAGTGGATTCCTTCAGCATTGCAGTGCCCAACCTCCAGGACATCTCATCCTAGCCAGAAGCAAAGATATAATTTATTATCTGGTATTTAGAGATTTCTGGAGTATCAAAAACCCAATGCTTTCAATGTAAAATATATAGAGTGATTGCTTGGTTATTCTGAATTTGCTGGCTTTCCAACAGAGCCATTCTCCCCCATTCTCAGCTCTATGCCTTGAGGTTGCCTGGCTGTTTTTTCCTTGGAGTTGACCAATGGAAAGAACCAATAGAAGAAGGAGGAGGAAAGAGAAGAAAGTGAAGGCACTTCTTCCCCTTCCTCCTTCCATTCTTTGTGCCATGACTTTGTCAATAGCTGTGTCCTTCCACACTTAACAGTTTCTGCCCTAGGAGGGCCTCCAAGTTGCATTTCTCACTGATCATCTCTTCTTTCCCTTGTCCTTTCAGTCTTACGGATAGCAATGTCTTCCCACCTTTGCTACTCTCTAGAAGCCTCATCGTCTCTTATTCTTCCTTTAATCTTGTTCACCCCTTCTGTATGTAGTCCCTTTATTAATGTCTCTTTATTGGAAACTTCAAAGATGAGTTCCGCTTTTTGGGAAGGCCCTAATATTAAAAAATATAAAAAGGTCAACTAGATTCATTGACCAACAGACTACATTTTCTACTAACAGAGATCATGAAGGCATTTTGACATAGTAAGCGGAAGTTATAATGGCAGCCAAAATAAGAAATATCTGGTTGTGCAGAAAGAACAAAAGGGATACACTTAGTTAGCTATTTCAAGGATTCACCTACCAGCAATGACATCCATATTGCACAGAAGTTCCCATAAAAATTTTGCTGGGAACTGTCAATCAGGATCAGACACTGAAACAATCTGGGACCAAGAAAATGGCAATGTTAAGTAATAAAGATGCTGTGAGATACTCCATAGAGACACTCTTGCCCTTTAAGACAGAAGAAGTGATGGATTTAGCAATATAGCTAGAAGAGATGAACTATGGAATTGCAGACTCTACCCCTTAGGCTAGCAGCATGGAAATCTCCTATTACATGCTAATGCAGTACTATTGCATTGCTGTGGTTGGGGGTATAAGGTTGCCATTTTAATTTAAATGCTCAGACCTCAATCTAAGATTTATTGGGGCTTTCACAGTAAGCAAGAAGTTCAGGAATGAATATTCTTTTGTTTTGGAAAAAGTTTCTTTTGATGATTGACTATATTACACAAGTGTTTTCCTTTCCACTTAAGAGTTTCATTTTTTATATTCTCTCATAACTTTGTGCAATGAAAGAAAATTGGTTGAGTCCTGTAGAACTATGAATACACTAGGGTTTTTTGATTCCTATGTGATTTTTCCAGAACTAGTGTAAATTTACTCTGTATAACCCCAGGCAATCTATCTAGCAGAGGCACACTTCTTTTCAAGATATTGCTCAATAACTAACTCAGGCATGACGTCATTCCTGACACTCCCCCTTTTTAATCTCCCCAGGTATAATTCATCATTTTTTCTGTTGTTGCTTCTGGCCACTGTACATATAGCCCCTTTCACCTTTTTCTTTTTTCAAAGTGGCTCTCACTTACCAGACTGTGTGCTCCTTAGGGGTGGGTTGGGGTCGCTTTTTGTCCTTAACATCGAATATAGTATCGGGTCAGAATTTGCATATAATAATGCTTCTTGAGTGAATAAATAAATAACTTTTTAGTCCAACATATAATGTGAAGAGCAAGTGGGTTTTAGGTTCAGCTTTTCCAGAATTTACAGTTATGCCCATTTTAATATTACAGAGAATTTAAGGATAATAGAGGCAAATACTCCTAATTGCCTAATCAATATTCACTTTCCCCTTACTTCTTATTAACAGAACTCTAACTTTTGGAGGGAGGCATTGTATTACATTTAAAGTAATTAAAGCTAAAGGAAGTCATGTTTTCTAGATCTGGCCAATGCCATATTAATGGAGGTCTTCAAGAAAAATGGGGCTTCTGGTAACTTAGTTTATAAGTATGGTTGTACATGACACACACACAATAAACTGGTATAAATGTTTACCACTCCATCTTCCTCCTTCTTCATTAAACATAGATGTGATACCTAGAAGTCTAACAGCCTTTCTATCTTCAATGCAGAAGTAGCCTGGCTCCTTGTGCATCAGCCCTAAATTGCTTTCAATTGTATTCCTTGTTATGTGAGTATTTAAAAAAAAAAAAATCCTTACTTGTCTAAGCCATTGTTTGTCAGATTTCTATAATATGCAGCTGAATACAATCTTGAACAGTTCAACAATGTGTCTTTTGGTAGCTTTCATTAACTTTTCACTTCTCATTGATTCTGTGGACAGGAAAATGGCTATGGGCCAAGATACATGAGGTTAACACAGAATCTCAGTCATTCTAAAATAATTTGAAGTGTTGATTCAGTTGCTCCCCCTTCTTTTTAAAATTATACCTTAAAGATCAGATTCCTTTTTTAGATAAACTTTATGTATAGGCCTCTCTACTAAGTGATGACAGCTTTAACAGCATGAAACAAGCATGGCCTTAAGAGACAAATGATTCTAGTATCCAACTGCTGTCAGGAAAGTAGTGCTCAGGATAAGAAAACTAAAAGCATATTATGTGGCAAACATTTTCTAATGTTGCATGGGTCACTTTTAATAACTCCACATATTTAGAAAACTTATTTGGCTACCTAGATGGTAGATACGTTGAGCCAATAAGCTATCCTGGCCTTTACTTTGGTGGTTATGATGTTTAGCTTCAATTCTCCACAAAGATGTTATTGAGATTACCTTATGTCTGTGGCGCTCATGTGGTAACACATGCTCTGAAAATGATCCAGGAAAAGACATACTGTCTTGTTCCCTACTGTAGAAGTGTATGGTCTTTGATAAGCATTTTGCCTATTTAAGACATTCTTAAAAACTGGTTTTCCTTGTAAGAACCACAATAGCCTATTTCTATAATGAGGTTAGATGGTCTTCTCCTTGGTGAGAAAACTTAATAATTGATTGACAGCCCTACCTGTTTTTGACTGTTTTTTATACTAATGGCTCTACCCTAACAGAAAACTAGCAACCACATTCGTTATCGTAAAGGTAACCTAAAACAATTTGCTATCTAGTACCTAGAGCAAGTGTTTATCAATGCAGTTAGTAAGTGCTACTCAGGCAGGATTGTTTACAACAGTGCGTAAAAGCCTGTCCTCTTTTTCGTTTTCTTTTTTGATGGATATTTCAGTGCAGTGGCTCCCTCTGCCTTTCCCGTATTTTGCTTCCTAACTTCCTGAATCTATCTTATAGAATTCCTACAGTTTACTCGTCTGCCATTTAATTTGGGTTAGAAAACTTTAGTCAAAGGGAAGTGCTTTCAATATTCATGTAGGCATTCTCAGTTCAATCTCACTTGGATAAAGGCTACATATTTGTAAACTTGGCTGAGATGTCTTTCTTAAGAGGCCTGATTTCTAACAAAGATGAGTGAGAAATGGTTGCATAAAATCCACTTGGTAACTGTAGTAAAGTTGATGATAAAGACACTTCCCATTAACTCATAGTAATGGTCATTGGAGTTTGCCATCCCTCTGTCCTCTTTTTTAAAATTAATTAATTTTTTTTTTTTTTTTGAGACAGAGTTTCTCTCTTGTTACCCAGGCTGGAGTGCAGTGGTGTAATCTCGGCTCACTGCAACCACTGCCTCCCGGGTTCAAGTGATTCTCATGCCTCAGCCTCCTGAGTAGCTAGGATTACAGAAGTGCGTGACCCTGCCTGGCTAATTTTGTATTTTTAGTAGAGATGGGAGTTTCACCTTGTTGGCCAAGGTAGTCTCGAACTCTTGTCTTCAGGTGATCCCCCTGCCTCGGCCTTCCAAAGTGCTGGGATTACAGGCCTGAGCCACCATGCCCGGCCAATTTATTTTTTATTTTTTTAACAGAAGTCAATTTTGTTACCGTATTCATCTCTACTCCATGGAGTACACAAATATTGGGGTAGCTGACTCCACCTCCTTTTCTAGAGACTTATTGATCTAAGTATTCCAAGTTGGGTGAAGACATGAAAAGAGGTTTTCTAAGCTTCTGGAAGTGGTCTTCCTCTTTTTTCAAGGTTAGCCTTATTGTTTAAGCTGGTTTGAATAGATTTTCCATGACTTGCAAGTGAAGGAATTCTAACTGATAAAGTCACCTCTTTTCTACATAATTTTCTGATAATTTTTTTCTGAATATTGGACCAGAAATTACTTTGTATCCCTTGCTGAATTATTTGTGTTCTGTCTGAAAATAAGAGATATGAAACTTGTTTTATTTTGACTTCTAGAAAGATTAGAGCCAATTTTATGTCCAGCAACAACTATGTTGACATTTGATATAAACATATATTATTTTATTCTTCATCTTAAAATTCTTCAATTTTTCCTTTTTAAAAATTTGAGTTATATGTGTGTTTTGTTGTAATCAACATGTAAGTAATAATGAAAATATGTAATCTTGTGTAGATTTAGTATATGAGAGATAATTCTCTTTTCTAATTCAATAGTTGTCAGACTGTTTTATGGGCTTCAGATTCTGTTCTATAAAGGAACAGCCATACTATTCAAGTTACCACCTAAAGAGAATTGATCAACCAGAATGTTGTAGTTCGAAGGATGTAAAGAGTCTCTGCTCCCAAGGCATTAAAGCAACAACTCTAAATAGATTTAAATTGAGTATACATATGAGTAGTCTAGCAAAGATTATAAACGAAACATATTCCAAGAAATCTAGCTCTTCTATCTTCATCCTGTGTCATCACTTCACCATAAATATAACAAGTGTTTTCTGAATTTTATTGTTTATTTTTTAATTCTTTGCTTTTATTAAATATAACTATAAGCATGCACACACACATACAGTGGTATGTGAAAGTGTGTGTGTATATATAAATATACACACACTATGTATATGTGTATATATATCTTCTTTCCTTCATATATATATATACACACACACACACACATCTTCCTTCCTAAGGAAGATACATATATATCTTCCTTACCTAACAAAGAAATATACATATCTTCCTTATCTAAACACACATATATCTTCCTTTGTTAGATAAGTGCTTATGTACTACCTTCTTTTTCACTTAACAATATATTGTAGATATTACTTCATAAAAGTATATAAATATTCCTAATTCTTTTTCACAGCTACATGATTCTCCACTGTGTGATTGTACATGAGTTTAGTCAATCATTCTCTGTTGATGGACATTTAATGTGTTTCAAGTTTTTAGCTTTTACAAATAGTCTCATGATAACTATATGTCTATATGGTGCATATTTTTCGTACAGATCTCTTTTTGAAAATTACCAGTGTATTTTTGAGATAAATTCCCAGAAGGAAAATTTCTGGGTCAAAGTGCTCATGCAATTTTCATAGCAATTGCCAAATTTTCCTCCATGTGTTATGTATCTTTTTGCATTCCCATCAGCAATATATGAGAGTGCCAGTTTCTTTACAGCCTTTCCAAGAGAATGTGTTGTCAAAGCTGTGGATATTTGCCAGTATAATATATGAAAAATGGTATCAGTGTAGTTTTAATTGACATTTTTTTTCTTTTTTGAGCAAGCTTGAGAATATTTTTATATGATTTAGAGCCAGTTGTATTTCTTTCAGTATGAACTGTTTGTTCATTTCCCTAACTCATTTTTCTGTAGGACGGTTGGTGCTTTTCTTTATATGTTTAGAAGCTTGTTATGTAGTATGATACTGAGACTTTGTATGTGATATAAGTTGCAAATATTTTCCTAAATACATTATTGTTGTTTCCTTATTTTTCCTTTGTCATATATAGTTTTACAAATTTTATGTAAGCAAATGTACTTTTCCTTATTATTTCTGGATTTGGTCTAACTATGGAATATTTGTTCAGACTAGGCATAGAGAAAAATTCAACCAAGTTTCCTTCTATTATTTGTACGCCTTCATTTCTTTAATAGAATCTCTTGTTCACTTGAAATTCACCCAAGTATATATTTTTCCACCACGTTTTTAAAAATATATATTTTTCTAGTAATTTGAGATGTTGCCTTTATTGTATACTAAATCCATATATAAATGGGCCTAATTCTAAATTTTCTCTTCTGTTCCTCTGGCTATCTTCGCTAATACCATACTTTTAAAACTACAGACTTAGTAGTATGTTTTACTATACTGTAGGATTTAGTACCACCCCTCACACTTCTTTTTTGCTGTATTTCTATTTTTCCTTGCATCTTCTATAATTTCTGCTTTATTAAAGCTTGTTGTGGCACTGGATGTATAGGTATTAAAAAAATTATTTGAATTGTAGTCTTTGACATCCAATAGTAACCTTTGTTTCTTTCAGTGCATTTGTTTTGTTCTAAATTCTATTTTCTCAGATATCAAGATTGTAACCCTGCTGTCTTTTATCCTCATTTGTCCAGTAAGTTTTCATCAATCCTTAAAATAAAAATAAAAACATTATTCTGAATCACTTTCTTTAAGTTGTGTGATATTTTTTGTCAGCTAATCTACAAATTTGCTTTTACTTAAACTATATATAAAAATATATATAATAAATATATATAAGATATGTATATATATCTTATAAATAAAAGGAAAATTTCAGATTGTGTACATGTGTGCTTATATAGTTCATCGATTTAATCATTTTTTAATGTTACTTTAATATTTATACAAATTTTTATGTGAATAGTTTGTCAATAAATGGTCTTTTTTCTCATTCTCTCTTTTAAATAGATATTTTAGTATTTAAGAAAGTCTATATTTTTATTCTAATGAGTAATTTTATATCAGTGTTATTATATTAGAGCCCTATTTCTCTTTTCAATGCCCTTTTGCTTCTTTGGTTATTGCATATTGGCTTCCTATGATAAGCAATATTGACATTAGCTATAAATTTTATCTTTTCCTTTCCTTGTCTTAAGACATATGATTTAAAGTAATACCCACTTATGTCTAGTAATCTTTTTATACTTTTTATTTGCTTTCTCCCATCATTTTTGATAATTGTCTTATACCTACATTGTCAGACATACAGCTACTATATATTATACTATCTCCTTTGAGACCATTATTAATCTAAGTTTTACATGTAAACATTTTTAATGCTTATCAAAAGTCCTTAAGTTGATGGTTCTCTTGCAGTTTTGGTTGTTGGAAGATAATTTCCTAGTAGCTTTCTCCGTAGAGGTTTATGGGAACATGAATGATATTTACAACCATATTTCTGTGGCCTCTATATCTAACAGTTAGTTTGGCTGGATGTAAAATATACCCCCAATTTTAATTTCTTTTCCAATGTAGCTAAATGTATTTTATACTATGGTGATTTGGCATAAAGTATTACTATTGAGAAATATGCTCAAAATCTGTTTTTGTTTCCTTCATAAGTGGCTTGATATGTTTTGGAAATCTCCCTTTTTTATTTTTCTTCCTTTATTTTATTTTATTTTATTCTGTAGGATCAGTAATTTTCTTAGAATATGCCTAGAATTTGTCATTTTTGAGTTGATTTTTCCTAGCTAAGTAGTGTCATTTTTAGCATATAGTTTCAACTGTATTTTATTTCAAGGAAGATTTTGAATTTTCACTTTTAATCTTGTTTTCATTTCATTGTTTTGATTTTCCTCCTTGGGGACTCCTATTGTGCACATATTTTAACATTTTTTTTTCTGGACTCCTTTAATCTTTCTCTTTCTTTTTTATTTTTAAATATTTCTTCTTTTTTCTTTCTATTTCTCTATCGTATCCATTGTGTTTCTTTGTTCTATGTTCCTTCTAGTTTAGACTTCATTTCTTAATATTTGTTTTCTAATATTTTGCTGAGTTCTATGATCTCATTTCTGACTTTTTTTTTTTTTTTTTGAGACAGAGTCTCGCTGTGTCGTCCAGGCTGGAGTGCAGTGGCGCAATCTCGGCTCACTGCAAGATCCACCTTCCGGGTTCACGCCATTCTCCTGCCTCAGCCTCCCGAGTAGCAGGGACTACAGGCGCCTGCCACCACGCCACCATGCCCGGCTAATTTTTTTTTTTTTTTTTGTATATTTAGTAGAGACAGAGTTTCACCTTGTTAGCCAAGATGGTCTTGATCTCCTGACCTTGTGATCTGCCCGCCTTGGCCTCCGAATGTGCTAGGATTACAGGCGTGAGCCACCACACCCTTCCCATTTCTGACTTTTTCTAATTCAAAGTTATTTTGTTCTTTGTGACATTTTATCTTTTATCCATGACCTCAAAATGCAAGTGTGTTTTATTAACAGTAATCAGAGTTTGAATAAATCTGCAAGACCTAACTGATTGAATATATTGGTAAGGAAACTCCTATAGTCTGTAGGAATATAATTTATCTTTTCATTGTCTTATTTTTTATAGTAACTTTATATGGGATTTGATTATAATTCTTTCACTAAATTTCCAGGAAATTGCTTTTCTAATACTTTTAGAGGTAAGAGACATGTCAGCATTGCTTAAAAAAAAAAGTTTTATAGGAGGGAGGAGCCAAGATGGCTGAATAGGAACAGCTCTGGTCTACAGCTCCCAGCGTGAGCGACGCAGAAGACAGGTGATTTCTGCATTTCCATCTGAGGTACCGGGTTCATCTCACTAGGGAGTGCCAGACAGTGGGCACAGGTCAGTGGACGCGCACACCCTGCGCGAGCCGAAGCAGGGCGAGGCATTGCCTCACTCGGGAAGTGCAGGGGGTCAGGGAGTTCCCTTTCCTAGGCAAAGAAAGGGGTGACAGACGGCACCTGAAAGAAAGGGTCACTCCCACCCGAATACTGCACTTTTCCGAAGGGCTTAAAAAACGGCGCACCAGGAGATTGTGTCCCACACCTGGCTCCGAGGGTCCTACGCCCACGGAGTCTAGCTGATTGCTAGCACAGCAGTCTGACATCAAACTGCAAGGCAGCAGCGAGGCTGGGGGAGGGGCGCCCGCCATTGCCCAGGCTTGCTTAGGTAAACAAAGCAGCCAGGAAGCTGGAACTGGGTGGAGCCCACCACAGCTCAAGGAGGCCTGCCTGCCTCTGTAGGCGCCACCTCTAGGGGGGCAGGGCACAGACAAACAAAAAGACAGCAGTAACCTCTGCAGACATAAATGTCCCTGTCTGACAGCTTTGAAGAGAGCAGTGGTTCTCCCAGCACGCAGCTGGAGATCTAAGAACAGGCAGACTGCCTCCTCAAGGGGGTCCCTCACCCCTGACCCCCGAGCAGCCTAACTGGGAGGCACCCCCTAGCAGGGGCAGACTGACACCTCACACGGCCGGCCGGGTACTCCAACAGACATGCAGCTGAGGGTCCTGTCTGTTAGAAGGAAAACTAACAAACAGAAAGGTCATCCACACCAAAAACCCATCTGTACATCACCATCATCAAAGACCAAAAGTAGATAAAACCACAAAGATGGGGAAAAAAAAGAGCAGAAACACTGGAAACTCCAAAAAGCAGAGTGCCTCTCCTCCTCCAAAGGAACGCAGTTCCTCACCAGCAACGGAACAAAGCTGGATGGAGAATGACTTTGTCGAGCTGAGAGAAGAAGGCTTCAGATGATCAAATTACTCCGAGCTACAGGAGGACATTCAAACCAAAGGCAAAGAAGTTGAAAACTTTGAAAAAAATTTAGAAGAATGTATAACTAGAATAACCAATACAGAGAAGTGCTTAAAGGAGCTGATGGAGCTGAAAACCAAGGCTCGAGAACTACGTGAAGAATGCAGAAGCCTCAGGAGCCGATGCAATCAACTGGAAGAAAGGGTGTCAGCAATGGAAGATGAAATGAATAAAATGAAGCAAGAAGGGAAGTTTCAAGAAAAAAGAATAAAAAGAAACGAGCAAAGCCTCCAAGAAATATGGGACTATGTGAAAAGACCAAATCTACGTCTGATTGGTGTACCTGAAAGTGACGGGGAGAATGGAACCAAGTTGGAAAACACTCTGCAGGATATTTTCCAGGAGAACTTCCCCAATCTAGCAAGGCAGGCCAACGTTCAGATTCAGGAAATACAGAGAACGCCACAAAGATACTCCTCGAGAAGAGCAACTCCAAGACACATAATTGTCAGATTCACCAAAGTTGAAATGAAGGAAAAAATGTTAAGGGCAGCCAGAGAGAAAGGTCGAGTTACCCACGAAGGGAAGCCCATCAGACTAATAGCGGATCTCTCAGCAGAAACTCTACAAGCCAGAAGACAGTGGGGGCCAATATTCAACATTCTTAAAGAAAAGAATTTTCAACCCAGAATTTCATATCCAGCCAAACTAAGCTTCATAAGTGAAGGAGAAATAAAATACTTTACAGACAAGCAAATGCTGAGAGATTTTGTCACCACCAGGCCTGCCCTAAAAGAGCTCCTGAAGGAAGCGCTAAACATGGAAAGGAACAACTGGTACCAGCCGCTGCAAAATCATGCCAAAATGTAAAGACCATCGAGACTAGGTAGAAACTGCATCAACTAACGAGAAAAATAACCAGCTAACATCATAATGACAGGATCAAATTCACACATAACAATATTAACTTTAAATGTAAATGGACTAAATGCTCCAATTAAAAGACATAGACTGGCAAATTGGATAAAGAGTCAAGACCCATCAGTGTGCTGTATTCAGGAAACCCATCTCACGTGCAGAGACACACATAGGCTCAAAATAAAGGGATGGAGGAAGATCTACCAAGCAAATGGAAAACAAAAAAAGGCAGGGGTTGCAATCCTAGTCTCTGATAAAACAGACTTTAAACCAACAAAGATCAAAAGAGACAAAGAAGGCCATTACATAATGGTAAAGGGATCAATGCAACAAGAAGAGCTAACTATCCTAAATATATATGCACCCAATACAGGAGCACCCAGATTCATAAAGCAAGTCCTGAGTGACCTACAAAGAGACTTAGACTCCCACACATTAATAATGGGAGACTTTAACACCCCACTGTCAACATTAGACAGATCAACGAGACAGAAAGTCAACAAGGATACCCAGGTATTGAACTGAGCTCCGCACCAAGCAGACCTAATAGACATCTACAGAACTCTCCACCCCAAATCAACAAAATATACATTTTTTTCAGCACCACACCACACCTATTCCAAAATTGACCACATACTTGGAAGTAAAGCTCTCCTCAGCAAATGTAAAAGAACAGAAATTATAACAAACTATCTCTCTGACCACAGTGCAATCAAACTAGAACTCAGGATTAAGAATCTCACTCAAAACTGCTCAACTACATGGAAACTGAGCAACCTGCTCCTGAATGACTGCTGGGTACATAACAAAATGAAGGCAGAAATAAAGATGTTCTTTGAAACCAACGAGAACAAAGACACAACATACCAGAATCTCTGGGACACATTCAAAGCAGTGTGTAGAGGGAAATTTATAGCATTACATGCCCACAAGAGAAAGCAGGAAAGATCCAAAATTGACACCCTAACATCACAATTAAAAGAACTAGAAAAGCAAGAGCAAGCACATTGAAAAGCTAACAGAAGGCAAGAAATAACTAAAATCGGAGCAGAACTGAAGGAAATAGAGACACAAAAAACCCTTCAAAAAATTAATGAATCCAGGAGCTGGTTTTTTGAAAGGATCAACAAAAGTAATAGACCGCTAGCAAGACTAATAAAGAAAAAAAGAGAGAAGAATCAAATAGATGCAATAAAAAATGATAAAGGGGATATCACCACCGATCCCACAGAAATACAAACTACCATCAGAGAATACTACAAACACCTCTACGCAAATAAACTAGAAAATCTAGAAGAAATGGATGAATTCCTCGACACATACACTCTTCCAAGACTAAACCAGGAAGAAGTTGAATCTCTGAATAGACCAATAACAGGATCTGAAATTGTGGCAATAATCAATAGCTTACCAACCAAAAGGAGTCCAGGACCAGATGGATTCATAGCCAAATTCTACCAGAGGTACAAGGAGGAACTGGTACCATTCCTTCTGAAACTATTCCAATCAATAGAAAAAGACGGAATCCTCCCTAACTCATTTTAGGAGGCCAGCATCATCCTGATACCAAAGCCAGGCAGAGACACAACCAAAAAAGAGAATTTTAGACCAATATCCTTGATGAACATTGATGCAAAAATCCTCAATAAAATACTGGCAAACCGAATCCAGCAGCACATCAAAAAGCTTATCCACCATGATCAAGTGGGCTTCATCCCTGGGATGCAAGGCTGGTTCAATATACGCAAATCAATAAATGTAATCCAGCATATAAACAGAGCCAAAGACAAAAACCACATGATTATCTCAATAGATGCAGAAAAGGCCTTTGACAAAATTCAACAACCCTTCATGCTAAAAACTCTCAATAAATTAGGTATTGATGGGACGTATTTCAAAATAATAAGAGCTATCTATGACAAACCCACAGCCAATATCATACTGAATGGGCAAAAACTGGAAGCATTCCCTTTGAAAACTGGCACAAGACAGGGATGCCCTCTCTCACCGCTCCTATTCAACATAGTGTTGGAAGTTCTGGCCAGGGCAATTAGGCAGGAGAAGGAAATAAAGGGTATTCAATTAGGAAAAGAGGAAGTCAAATTGTCCCTGTTTGCAGACGACATGATTGTATATCTAGAAAACCCCATTGTCTCAGCCCAAAATCTCCTTAAGCTGATAGGCAACTTCAGCAAAGTCTCAGCATACAAAATCAATGTACAAAAATCACAAGCATTCTTACACACCAACAACAGACAAACAGAGAGCCAAATCATGAGTGAACTCCCATTCACAATTGCTTCAAAGAGAATAAAATACCTAGGAATCCAACTTACAAGGGATGTGAAGGGCCTCTTCAAGAAGAACTACAAACCACTGCTCAAGGAAATAAAAGAGGATACAAACAAATGGAAGAACATTCCATGCTCATGGGTAGGAAGAATCAATATCGTGAAAATGGCCATACTGCCCAAGGTAATTTACAGATTCAATGCCATCCCCATCAAGCTACCAATGACTTTCTTCACAGAATTGGAAAAAACTACTTTAAAGTTCATATGGCACCAAAAAAGAGCCCGCATCGCCAAATCAATCCTGAGCCAAAAGAACAAAGCTGGAGGTATCACGCTACCTGACTTCAAGCTATACTACAAGGCTACAGTAACCAAAACAGCATGGTACTTGTACCAAAACAGAGATATAGATCAATGGAACAGAACAGAGCCCTCAGAAATAACGCCGCATATCTGCAACTATCTGATCTTTGACAAATCTGAGAAAAACAAGCAATGGGGAAAGGATTCCCTATTTAATAAATGGTGCTGGGAAAACTGGCTAGCCATATGTAGAAAGCTGAAACTGGATCCCTTCCTTACACCTTATACAAAAATCAATTCAAGATGGATTAAAGACTTAAACGTTAGACCTAAAACCATAAAAATCCTAGAAGAAAACTTAGGCATTACCATTCAGGACATAGGCATGGGCAAGGACTTCATGTCTAAAACACCAAAAGCAATGGCAACAAAAGACAAAATTGACAAATGAGATCTAATTAAACTAAAGAGCTTCTGCACAGCAAAAGAAACTACCATGAGAGTGAACAGGCAACCTACAAAATGGGAGAAAATTTTCGCAACCTACTCATCTGACAAAGGGCTAATATCCAGAATCTACAATGAACTCAAACAAATTTACAAGAAAAAAAACAAACAACCTTATCAAAAAGTGGGCGAAGGACATGAACAGACACTTCTCAAAAGAAGACATTTATGCAGCCAAAAAACACATGAAAAAATGCTCACCATCACTGGCCATCAGAGAAATGCAAATCAAAACCACAATGAGATACCATCTCACACCAGTTAGAATGGCAATCATTAAATAGTCAGGAAACAACAGGTGCTGGAGAGGATGTGGAGAAATAGGAACACTTTTACACTGTTGGTGGGACTGTAAACTAGTTCAACCACTGTGGAAGTCAGTGTGCCGATTCCTCAGGGATCTAGAACTAGAAATACCATTTGACCCAGCCATCCCATTACTTTGTATATACACAAAGGATTATAAATCATGCTGCTATAAAGACACATGCACATGTATGTTTATTGTGGCACTATTCACAATAGCAAAGACTTGGAACCAACCCAAATGTCCAACAATGATAGACTGGATTAAGAAAATGTGGCACATATACACCATGGAATACTATGCAGCCATAAAAAATGATGAGTTCATGTCCTTTGTAGGGACATGGATGAAACCGGAAACCATCATTCTCAGTAAACTATGGCAAGAACAAAAAACCAAACACCGCATATTCTCACTCATAGGTGGGAATTGAACAATGAGAACACATGGACACAGGAAGGGGAACGTCACACTCTGGGGAATGTTGTGGGTTAGGGGGAGGGGGGAGGGATAGCATTGGGAGATATACCTAATGCTAGATGACGAGTTAATGGGTGCAGCGCACCAGCATGGCACATGTATACATAAGTAACTAACCTGCACTTTGTGCACATGTACCCTAAAACTTAAAGTATAATAATAATAATAATAAAAATAAATTTTAAAAAATTGAATTTCCTAAACATTATAGTGAATGTTTCTAATAATTTGCAAACAACAGGTCAATAGAAATAAAAATGAATTTTTAAAGTAATATTTTTTACTTAAATCATTTATCTTTTGCAGTTGTCCTGACTTTATTAGATGTGAGATTTATAAATAAACCTTGAGAACCTAAGGCTAGGTTTTTTTGGAACTGCCAATATGATCAGTTTTATGATTAGTTTTGTGATTATGATTAGTCTTCTCATAATAGTTTTATGATCAGTTTTATGATTAGTTTTATATCCTAACGTACAAAGATTAGTATATACAGTGGTCTTTGCTGAGTAATAATATTGAAATAACTTTGATATTATTAAATTTTTGATATATACTTAATTTTTGACAAGGGAAGATATTTACGTTTTTTAATACTTTTAGAACTCTCTTATACAATAATTAAAATAACATTCCAACAAACTTAGTAAGTGTTTCTTTGGCAATATCTTTGAAGTATAATATTGGTCTTACCGTTGAATGAATATTTGAGCTACTATTATGTAGTATAGTTTTTCTGTGATTCTAGGTTATACATTCCCTGAGGGTTGATACTGTGTCTGATCCAGATTTGTTTGTATCATGCACAATGTCTTACCCCTAAGAGACACTCAAGATGTATTTGTTGAATGAATAAATGAAGGGCCTGAATCAACTTTACTCCAAATAAATACATTGCTCCTTTAAAAAAAAAAAAGTTTTATAATACTCTGTAGTGAATTTCATGAAGTGTTCAAAAGCATGGCCTCTTACTTTTTGAGATTTCCTGACTATGTTTCTTTCCCATATGTTTATTCTGACCATTTCAATTTATTTGCCCCTATGATCCCTGTTTTGATCAATTTGGATTCTACTCCCAAAAGAATCATCTGATTGGGGAATTTTCCTGGAAGGAGATTTGGCTGATTATTTTGAGAGTTCATAGAGCAGAATACTCCAAATTTCAGAAAGTCTGGTAAACACTGTACTCAATCACAAATTGGATCCTTCAAAACCTCCTACAAGTTTCCGCTGCTATTCTTAAATTAGCTTGTCACACTTTGCAGAGTAGCTGTTGGCAATTTTGAGTTTCCTGTCAGGGTCTATCAGAGGTTCTGTTGCTTCTCTTCACTTCTTCCTGCATATATGCATATACAAGACAGGTCTTTTAGCTGATTTGTCACCATGCACTTTTATTTGGGGGAGTCATAGTGATGTTATATTACCTAGTTTTGATGTAGTTGGTGAGTGTGAGGTTCTTTTATTAAAATTATTTTTTAAAATTCTGTCTTTTTATAAGGGGTAGGGAGTTGCAGAGATTAAAAACCATGATATCACTGTATTCTCTGAATTCCCCAAGTAAATTTTTCAGCCCCATGTCTTGTCAAATTTTCAGAATTCCAGTCAACATAAATTTCTTGTCTCAAGCAGAAAGAACTTCCTTAATCAGAGCACAAACTTGATGGATGAAACCCACATACATCTCTCTCATGTGAGCCAATTATATTAACATTTTTAAATGTCCTACCCATTTTCCTTAATGCTACATCCTTGATTAGTATGTAATCTGTTTACAATAACTCACTAGAAACATGTTTACAAATATTTGTCCATGTAATGACTCTAGTCCACCAGCTTTCCAGCCTGTAATATCTGTGTCCTTTCTGCCTGTTACCAGGTTACTGGCCTGAAGTCCCATACTGTGACTCCTCCTAGAGGCAATCCCATTCTTGGTATTAAGTCAGTTTTTGTTAAAAAGAAGTTTCAATGTTGCAGCATTAGGGAAAGTGTGTAGGAAATTTTGAGATCCATCCATATATGAGAGGAAGATCAACTATATTTGAAAACTAGTTGCAACATTAACAAGCCCTGTGATTAACAATAAAGATAATATAACAACTCATAGTTGTTATATTATACAACTATGACAAGTATATTATCTAATATGACAAGCATATTATCTAACATATATAAAGTCATTAGTATGAAGTCTTACATTATTCCATGAAACACACAATTAATACAAATGATAATAATTACTATGTGACATATGACATCTGAAGATTCAGACTGTGTTGTTAGGAGTATTTTATGAGGGCTATTCAATAGTTAATTAATTTTAAGTATGCTATCTCTGATGATCTGTTTATTCACTAACTTACAAACTTCATCCATATTTTGTAATCTCACAAAGATTACTTAAACGCTCTCATATTATTTGCTCTTCAGATTCGGGCTATGTTCTTTGCCAAAAGAACTATTGTCATATATTGACCTTTTCTGCTAACTGACATGTTTACATAGTAATATTATTAACAGGAATATCTCTGCAAACAAATGGCAATGATCTTATGTTAATGGCCAGGTGAATGCTTTCTGAATACAGAAAAATTTAGGGGTTTTCGAAGGCAAATGAAACATAAGTATTTTGGCAAAATGATATTATGTGGGGTTATGAAAAAATAAAGAAAATGATGACTGTACTTTTTCTAAAACTCATAGAGAAGCTTTTCTGTTTCTTCTTCAAACTGAAATTAAAAAATCAAGAATTAATGCTAAGTAATTAATATGTACTCAGATTTGGGCTAAAATATACATTTTCCAAACAACCAATTAAAATATTCCACAATCATTTAGTTGTTTTTGAAACATGTTGTTAGTTATTTATTGACCAGCAAGTCATATTTCTATATCATAGCTCAAAATGTAAGTTAATCAGAAGCTTTAGCAATAATTCAATGTTTTGTGTACATTTTTAACGTGAAAAATTGCTAGAACAAACAAATAATCTCTATAGTAAGCTACAAGCATAATAGATTAGATATATATACACTGAGGAGACCTGTTATGCTCTTGACAGAATTTGTGAAATGGCCAAACAGTAAAATTCTCTGGTTGTTCTCCCCATACTTTTGCTCAGGAAAAGTCAAAGAATCCATGTTTTAGGGAATTGGGAGATATAATTTCAGCTTATAACTGCTATAAGAACAGCAGTTATTCTTTCTGTCAAAAGCTGGGAAGATATAAAATCCCCTCACTGCTAATGCTCAAGACAGACTGTAGAGATGACTAACTATACTGAGAGCCAAGAGAACAGAATGAAAAAGTGTACTCAAGACAGAGTGAGCAAGGAATCAGCAGAGTCTCAAAAATAATTAAAAGAACCTCTTCCCAGAAGTAATGAAATTAGGAAGAACCAATGGTTTATAGTGTCGATTATTGGCAGACACTGCACTTGACATCCATTAATTCATTTAATTCTCACACAAGACACCTCAAAGTTGGTATTATTCTTGTCATTTGCTGACAAGAAAACTAAGAGGTCAGAATTTAGTGACTTGTTTTCTTAATTTGTTTATTTTGCTATAACAGAATACCTGTACCTGGTTTGTAATGAACAGAAATTTATTTGGCTCACGGTCTGGAGGCTGGGAAGTCTAAAATTGAGGGGTTGCATCTGGTGAGGGGTGTCTTGCTGTGTCATCCCATGGTGGAAGAGCAAAGAGAGGGTCAGAAAGCACTAAGAGATTGAATTTGCAGACCCAGGCTCTTTTAAAATTGGCATTAATCCATTCACGAAGGTAGAGCCCTCATGACCTAAACACCTTCTGTTAAGCTCCACCTCCCAACACTGATACATCGGGGATTAAGTTTCCAACACATGCTTTTTGGAGGACACATTCAAACGACAGCACTTGTAGCAGAGCTGGTATTTGAACCCAGGTCCTTCTATATTGGGTACAAATATAAAAAGTGATGTGACACTAATTCAATTACTATTGAACGTTCTTGGAAAGAAGTACATTTTGTCTGAACCATGCCAGGATGCCAAATGATCATTTTCACTTGCAAATTGAGTTTTTGTTTAATCTGGCGACCTTTTGATAAATATTATAATTTTTAATAAAACAATATTTCAACAAAGTTTCAAGACCATTAACTAGGCCACAAAAATTCATTTGCCCCAAAACACAAATTAAACAGATCGTATTCAATAATTATAGTAAAATTATTAATAAGAAATTGACAAAAGAAAAAATATATAGAAATTTAAGCGCTCCTAAATAATACTGTATCAAAGAAAAATCTAAAATAATGTTAGATTTTATAGAATATAAAGAAAATAATACCACTATCCATTAACTGTCCATTTTATTCCTTAATGCTCCTTAAACAAGTATCAGGAGAAAGACATATTAATTGAGCCAAAAATTAGGGAAGTTTAAAAAAATAGAAATTAGTAAAGATAATAGTATGAGTCAATAAATCAAAATACAGAGTAGTAGAAAAAATAATAAATTAAATTCCAGTAGCATGAAAGAACTGCAGACAGAATTCTGAAAACTATAATTCAGGAGTACTAGAACTCACCCAGATACACAAAGTAAGGAATAATAGGGTAAAATAACAAGACAAAATTTGTAAAAAAGCTTTGTCACTATTTTAAAATATCAGTGAAATGTTTATTTTCTTTATTGAAAAGTAAAAATTCTAATTAAAAAAACTTGAAAGACAATTTAAAATTTACTAAGTAAATACTCAAACACTTTAATGGATAGTTATTTCAAACTCTCAAGGAATAGTTTTCTTCCATGTATTCTGTTCTCAAGTTAATGGATGTAGAATAAGTAAATGTACACTTTAAAATTAAATAAATATTAAAAATCAATAAAGGATAATTAGCTAATTTATTTTATGTAGTAAATACAATTCTGACACGAAAGTATGATATGTCTGATCACCCCCCACCCCACAAAATTATACACCAATTCTTAATATAAATATAGAATTAATGTCAGGCACAGTGGCTCATGCCTGTAATCCCAGAGTTTTGGGAGGCCAAGGCAGGAGGATGACTTGAAGCCAGAAGTTCGAGACTAGCCTGGGCCACATAGTGGGACACCCTCACATCTCTACAAAAAACGATTTTGAAGAAAAGAACTAACCAGTCACAGCAGCATGTGCCTACAGTCTCTGCTACATTGGAGGCTGAGATAGGAGGATAACTTGAGCCCAAGTGTCCAAGGCTGCAGTGAGCTATGACTGGGCAAAGACACTCCAGCCTTGGCAACAGAATGAGACCCTGTCACAAAAATTAAAAATATATATATATATATATATATAGATGTAGGTTTTCTATTAAAAATGATTACTTCATTATATATTTATAGGTTTTCTATTCAAAAGTATTACTTCATTTTATATATAATATATAATAGAAGATATTATATAGTATATATCTAAAATATATGTAAATAAAATATATATAATGAAGTAATAGTTAATAGTTATGACTATAATATAAATAAATATAATATAAACATGTATTTATATTTATTTAATATATATTTATAGTTTATATATAGTTATGTTTAATATATCAGTATATTTATAGTTTGTATATAGTTATATTATAACTATAATATAAATATAATATAAATATAATGTAAGTTTTCTGCAGAAAACCTACAAACTAAATTCTACACAGTGTGTATACAAAAGAATTCTCCAAATAGGGAGTGGAAAGGCGCTTACCCTTATCAGATACTAGAATATTGCCATGGTTTAAATATTTGTCCCCTCTAAAATTTAATCACCAATGTGGCAGTATTGAGAGGTAGGGACTTTAAGAGGTGTTTGGCTTATGAGGGCTCTGTTCTCATAAGTGAATTAATCTATTCATAGGAGTGTAAGGATGGCTTATTTTGGAAAATCTATTATGTTACAAGGGGTGATAGGCAATGTCTTACCAGAGACAGGATAGTGGGAGCCATCAGCCCTGGCTATAATTACAAAAGGATACACTGTTGTAGAGCATTTTAAAACCACAATAAAATTAATAAAAGTCCTTCTGCTTTTTATTATAATCATGTACTTTCAATTCTATATAATGTCAGAGATAAAACACTCCTCCTAGATAAAACATGTTTGTTGCTCTAAATTCTAAACAATGGCCTGTACCCAAGCCAGACAGCTCCCACTGCCTGCCCTTGATACACCACTGCTCATGGGTAAAATTCAACCAAAGCAAACCAAAACATATGTGAATATGAATTAAAGGCCATAGGCCTTTAATAAAATTTAACATCTCTTGCTGACTGTTTTTTTGGTAAAACTAGATATGGCAAGATAACTCAATATGATAAACATTGCAATCTTAAATTTTTATTATAATTGAAAGTTTTAGAAGTATTTCATTAAAATAATTAATAAAGCAATGATCCTTATTAATAGACTTATTATTTTTACATTCTTAAAATTCTGAAAAATACAATGAAATATGAAGTAGAAATTAGTTATGTAGTGATAGGAAATAGACAAATTGTTGTTAATAGATTATATAATTATTAAACCCAGAAAAATGATGGAAAAAATCACTTAAAGTTATTAAGCATTTAATACATGCACTGAACAAGTGAAAAAAATGCTTTGTTTTCCTATGTCTTATAAATTTTGATCTATAAACTGATGAAAAAATAAAAGATCAAATCACAACAGAAATAAAATTCTTAGGCCTTTCTACAACAAAAAGTACATGATAATTACATGAAGGAAATATAATATTTTCTAGAGAATTATGATAATTTTAAAATGTAAACATGCCAGACTAGTAGATATAAAGACGGAATATCTGAAATATTTTTATTATTTTAATTTAATGCATACTTTTAAAGACAACCAAATAAAAGTTCCAGTAGAACTTCTTTAACTTGACTGAAATCTTACATTTCCTGGAGGAAGAATAAACAAATAAGTAAAATTTAAAAAATAATAATTTCATAAAGGGAGAGGAAGGGTGCTTGTCCTATCAGATATTAGAATATTGTCATGGTTTGAAAGTTTGTCCCCTCCAAAACTTAATCATGAATGTGGCAGTGTTGAGAGGTAGGGACTTTAAGAGGGGATTGGGTTATGAGGGCTTTGTTCTCATGAATGAATTAATCTATTCCTAGGTAGATTAATAAACCAGTGGGCTAACGGATTAATAAGTTATTGTGGTAAGGGGACTGGTGGCTTAATGAAAGGAAGTAAGACCTGAGCTAGCACACTCAGCCCCCTCACCATGGATAACTTCTTCTGCCTTGGGAATCTGCAGCGTCTCCCCCAGCAAGAAGGCCCTCACCAAATGCAGCCCCTCCTGCTTTACTCCTCAGCCTCTATAACTGGAAGAAAGAAACTTCTTTTCTTTATGAATTTCAAAGTTGCAGGTATTCTGTTATAAACAACAGAAAATGAACTAAGAAATGCATACTATATAACCTGAATAAATAAGAGTATGATATTAATGTTAGAATTAATTGACAATAAAAATCAATAGACACACATGACATGGACTAACACTAATACTTGAGAACTCAGAATGTGGATGAGCTTGGAGGACATTGTTAAGCAAAATAACTTAGGCACATAAAGACAAATACCATGTATTCTCATTCACATGTGGAAGCTAAAAAATGTGATCTCATACCAGTAGAGTGTAGTAGTGGTTACTAGAGGAAGGGAAGGATGTGGGAACTATGTAGTAAGAGGTTGGTTAACCAATACAAAAGTACAGCTAGACAGGAAGAATAGGTTAAGTGTTCTATCACACAATAGGCTGACTACAGTTAACAACTTATTGTATATTTTCAAATAGCTAGACGAGTGGATTATAAATGTTCCCAACACAAAGAAACGATAAATGTTTGAAATGATGGATGTGATAATCACCCTGATGTAATCATTACACCTTGTAAACAGGTACCAAAATCTCACACCTTACCCCATAAATATGTTCAATTTATGCGTAATTAAAAATAATAATAAGACCAGGCACAGTGGCCCACGCCTGTAATCCCAGTGCTTTGGGTGGCTAAGGCAGGAGGATCATGTGAGCTCAGGAGTTGGAGGCTGCGGTGAGCTATGATCTTTCCTTTTCATTGTACTCCAGCCTGGGGGACAGAGTGAGAACCTGTCTAAAAAAAAAAAAAAAAGCTAACTAAAAAGATAAGTGGGTAGGAAAGTAAATGTAATTGGATAGGCTACTGGGTGGGGAATTTAATTTCTTGCACTGGACAGTAGGTATCCACAAATACTTGTTTATTTATTCCTTGTAACCCTAACTATGTCTGAAGTATTTATTTTATGGTTATTTTTCTACTCCTGTGACAGATTATGAAATGTTTTATTTTTAAAAGGACCAATGGGTAAAGGGGGATATTTAACAAATTAGGAAAATTTGTCTTTTGGAAGAAAACACAAATTAGAGTTTTCTTTGCATAGAGATTTCTAGATATTACCAATATTTCCAATATTCCTCCTTTCTGTGGACATACTATGTTTTGCAGAGCTACATTTATCTTTCTGATCAATGGGCTCTGATAAATTAATTAGGAGCCAGTGAATGATTGTCCATGCTCTTTCCTCTGTTGCAGACACCTGTGTCTAGAAAGACGGAACACCAAGTTTTGCAGCGGGAACTCATTTGGTAAGACTGTCCCCTCTGATAATGTGCGAGGCAGAATGTGTACCCAATGAATGTGTGTCTCTAGTGTGAGAGCTCGCAAAGCAGGTATTTATCTGTGCTGGTCGCTATGGGCTGTATTTGATAAGGAATTATAAGAAAAACAGTTCTGAAAAGTATTATCTGTTTGCCAGCAAGAATGAAAGGAAATAGTTCAGATATTTGGGGTCTTGAATGAGTTAAACCAGTAATTGCTTTCAATCCTAAATGGTAAAAGAGAAAACGTTAAAAGACTTTAAAATTGAGCTGGTTCAAAAACAAACAAACAAACAACAGCAACAAAAATAAATAATAGATTTAAACTGAACTTTTACTTATAAAAAGGAATTAATGAGATAAAAATGCCTTACGGTAAAGATCAAACTAAGGGCCTGAGGCCCAGTAATCTTTTCAATTGGAAAAATAGCTCAGGTAAAAGAGCTTGAGGGTTCCATTCTCTCATCAAATCCAGATAGACTCAAGAAAACTACCAGGTCTTCAAGCAGGGAGAGGTACAGGCACAAGAGTGTAAAGAAATACGGATGAAGTAAGAAGTGTGCTAGGTAAAGAATCGTAGCTGTAATTATTGGCACATGGAATTAATTGGAATCCAATAGCTTAGAAAAACCAACAAAGTTTTAAGAGAGTTGTATTGCTTAAGAAACTGTGAGCCTGCACTAAAAGTGTTTGAGACTCTAAAACAAGGTGTCCAATCTTTTGGCTTCCCTGGGCCACACTGGAAGAAGAATTGTCTAACTAACTAACACTAGTGATAGCTGATAAGCAAAACCAAAAACCAAAAAACAAACAAAAACCAAAAAAAAAAAAAACCCTCATAATGTTTTAAGAAAGTTTACAAATTTGTGTTAGGCTGCATTCAAAGCTGCCCTGGGCGGCTTGCTAAAACACCTCTCGGGCCCTGGGTAGGAAGTAGGCTAAGAAAACTTCATATTCTCCAGGATCTATTTTATATGAGCCCAAGAAGGGAGAAAGGAAAGGACAAATATCTCCCTGAGGGTGGAGACAGAAGACACAGAGAACAAGAACCAAGTTGAATCCTCCAGGAGAGCAGAGTCCGGGCCTCGTGAAGGTAGGGGGCTCAAAAAACATCTGCCTGGAAGGAATTCAGAATTTTTCAGCAACAGGGACTCCTGTTTCCTTTTTCAATTACGAGATGTGTAAGTGCCAGATAACTTGTCATTTTAGTTGCTAGGTTTCCAAAGCCATGGGAGCTACCTATAGACTTGACATAGAGAGTACAGTATGCAGTAGGCCCTTTGTATCCAAGGATTCAACCAACTGTGGATGGAAAATATTTTTTAAAAACCCAATAAAAACAATATAACAATAAAAACTAATGTAAATAAAACAATATAGTATTAACTATTTACATAGTATTTACATTGTATTAGGTGTTGAAAGTAATATAAAGAGGATTTAAAGTATATGGAAGGATATGTATAAGTTATGTGCAAATACTGCACCATTTTATATCAGCGATTTGAGCATCTGTGGATTTGATATCTATGGGGGTCCTGGAACCAAGCCCCCATGGATACGGAAGGACAATTCTATCACTCAGAGATTCTGAATTCTGGACTTTGAGCTCAATGCCATGACTGAGGAAGACCACGGGGTTTTCTCTCTCAGAGGGGAGGTGAGTATAATTGTCATACATATCTATACCAGAGGGAGACTGCACTGAATATTTGGAGAAACAAAAGGGTAAATTGTGGCAGATACTACCAGTCCTTAGCAATATTTCCAGTTCTCCTTTTTCACTCCTCTAGTCAGTAGGCCGTAGCTAGATGACTGGTCCCGTAGCCCGGCTGTGTCTATCAGGAGGCAATGCATGATTTCCCAGCCCAAAGTACATGAGAGATGATGGACCCATTTCCCACATTCTCCTCCTCTTCCACAGTGAACCCAGAGCTTTGAGTTGAGATAGGGGTGCCATAAGATTGAAGTACTCTGAAAAACAGAGCTTAAAGGCTTTTAACAGGTAAAAGTGCGGTCCAAATTCTTAATTTGTTTTTGTTGTTGTTGTTGTTGTTGTTGTTGTGGAGGGCATCTATCCAAAAGCTTTCAGGACACACATGAACTTTACACGAGCAAGGAAAAAAATGTGTGTTCAGATACTGAGATGTTAGTGTTTTTGATAATAGAGCCTGATCTCATAGATACATTTATCTTAGACCATTCTATGCTAAATACATACATTCACACAGACAAACATATGTGCATACATATCTAATGGATTAGTTAAAAGAAAATACATTTCAACTTTTAAACCCAGAAAATGTAAGTAAATATTTAACTTATCTCAAGTGAAGACTTTACACATAATGTCGTGAAAACAACACAAGTGAAAAAGTAGATCCGACTACTTGCAAATAACACTTTTGAATATCAGAAATATCAACAACTAAATGAAAATTAATGACATGCTGGAGGAAAACATTTTTGCAATAGAGGGTTTATGTCCTAATATATAAGAGGCTCTTAAAAATGAGTATCTTAAAATATCAGCATCACACACACACACACACACACACACACACACACACAAAGACAAAGAATATAAACATAATTCTTCCAATTTATAAAAACAGAAATACAGCCAGATATCTTCCAAAGCCATCAGAATTTGAACCAGTGATGAGGAGCACATTTGCTTTCCTGCCCAATTAACAGTCATAGAACATCACCTGAACTGCCCCTGGGGTGTGGATATGCACCCTGAAAATATTTGGCATACCAGAGCATACTTGGATGTGTATATACATAATTGTGAGAAACGTGAAAATAAATTGTTTTATATTTTAATATTTTTCCTTATGTCTAACTTTCTTTAAGCACCAATAATTTTTAAAAATATAAAAATATTATAAATATTTGTGTGAGGCAAGAGGAATATTGTTGGGTCTTCTAGTTACAAACCATAGGATCTTAGAGATAACAATGAACATTCCCAAAAGCTCCCATTTAGGAAGTTTTTGGTTGATGGCATGACCCTTGAAGGGATCTGACTTCCTGAGAGAGTGACTCATAAATAATTACTCCTTTTTATGATACAAATATTTTTGAAGAACAGCTAAAGTCTTCATTAAAAAAGCATTATGCTCCTATGAGATTTCCCCATGCCTAAGATTAATATCACAGTTGAGGAGACCTGGGTATTTTTTTTTACCTTACAATTGTACATGAATAATTATTTTGTGCAGTGCCATAGGTTAAATGCATATCATGAAATTCACTTTCCTCCCGATTGCCATTTCTGTCACTTAATTCAATCAAAGTCCACAAAAATACAGTATGACTCAGAATATTGGAGCTGTGGCTAATCAAGAAAAGTTCATTCAAAATTGATTTTCTTTCAGGAATCCTTGATATTCTTCATTCCAATTGTTCACCTCTACTGTAGGGCTCAGTAAACACTTAAGGAAGTTGCCGTGCACTGCAGCCTGCCGGAGACACGAAGGAATGTACGGGAGGATAATCGCAACATCATCAACCCAATTCTCCAAGGTAGCTGGCCAATAATGCTGTTCTAATTGAATAACTTATCCACAGCTATTTCCCCTGGGAAAGCCGAAGGCTCAGCCTCGGCAAAGAGGCAGATGGTGCCGCATATACAATGAAACCTGTAATTTTCTCTTGCCATTGGACATGTTAACAGTGGGCTGTTTCTGCTTATTCCTTAGTATTTTATTTTAATAGTCCCTTCCCAAATTACAATGTACAATGAAGCAGCCAAAGACGGATTCAGTGATACATATCATATTTAATTTATCATACCTCTAGCTCACTGAACAACTCACTTGGTAGTCAGCAGCAGTATATGTCAGGGACAGGTGCAAGCTGAAAAGAAAGCAACAGAAAAGGACCCAATGAAAACCAAAAGGGGAGATGAGTCTTCAGGGTGGCATGGCATTCACTAGCAGCAAAGTGTGCAATGTCAAACACATTCTAATTCTGATTTTTTTTAACAGTAATTTGCCATGGGACAGGCACACCCCATGTGTTTGGGAAGACAATGGGAAGGTTCTGTTTTCTGCTCCAAGACTGATTCAACCAGTTGGATCTGGAAGGGGATAAAGGGCTGTGTGGCTGCTTGATTTTCATTGTCTAGTGGCAGCCAAAATTGGAAAAGAGAGAAGTGCAGACTTTAAAGACAAGCAGCGACAGCTCATCAGCAGTCTAACAACACGACAGATGACAGGCCCAGAGGCACACCCAGGGCCGCCAGCCCATCACCCTGTGCAGGATGTCAAAGAGCAGCTGCAGCAAAGGAAGAAGATCATCCAGACTTAAATGTTTGGGCCTTGCTAAGACCATAGAGTCTTTGTGCTTTGGAAACAGTCCTCCATACAAAGACCCCTTCCTAGAAAAGAGTGGAAAGAAACCAAGGTGGAATGGATACAACAGAAAGGAGACCAAGCTAATATTCTTGTGCAATGCTTCCTGGGCAGAAATTATGTCATAAAGGATGTTCCATTCTGCAAAGCTATGTCTCTCTCTGCGGTTTGCCTCAGAGGAGGGGCGTTTCATAGCTGTAGTGAGTAAGGGGGCCCTTGCTGACGTTCATCAGATATGCCAAGGCACAGGAAGAAAGCATTGAGGTCACAGGGCAGCTCAGGTCCGCCTGTGGTAATTGAAAACAGGTGACGAGATTGGGTTGATTTTATTTTGGAAAAGTAAATTAGTGCTGCACCACTCGGACATGGCTAATTCATGAAGCCTCTGGTTTGTATTAGACACCCAACATGCCTTTCAGAAAGAAATGACACAACAATTAATGTGTCAAACAATAATGTGCCACTCGGAGAAAGATAATTGTACCCATCGTCAGGTAGTTATTAGGTCGAACGAATGCTCATCCTTTCAAAGGCAACAGCGTCTATTCACTCTGGCATCCTACTGTAAGTACAGTATTGTGTTCATAATCACACAGACTGAAGCCAGGAACACTGGGTTTTATCTGATTTTTCTCCATTTGGAATTGTACTCCGATGATTCCCTAAACAGCAAACTCAGTCATGTGAAACACAAATGAGTGTGATGAAAGACAGATTGTTATACTGCAGGAGAGGCTTTCTGTGCTTTTCACATAATATAGAGCATGAGGACTGTTCCCAAGAAGGTTTAAGCATATGTAACAAAAACTACCAGACCTGAATTTGCTCATGTGTAAATGATAGTCTTTCCTTCTGGTGATTTAATGCATGAGGACATCAATCAGTCACATCATGGCCTCAGAAGTCCTTGTTCAATTTCTGATGCCATAACTTACTCGATGTGGGATTTGGACAAGTCATTTAACTTCACTGCAACTCTGTTTCCCTCATTTGAAAAATAGAAATAGAAGAGCCTGCTGTATATTTAGATCCACATCTGTTGGGAGGTCAAAGAAGAAAGAATATGAAAAGTTGTTTGTAAATATAAAGAACCATGTAAATATAAGACATTGTTTTATTAATGCTCCAGATCAATTAACGTTCAGTGAATGATAAAATGTGACATCTTTTCAACAGAGACAGTTTTACTTAAGAAAAACTAGGCAATGGCTTCTGTCCTTACAAATGAAAAACTTCATAATAAATGGGGGCTCTCAAGACCACCTGGCCAAAACTGAACTAAATACTCACGTCATTCAACCAAGAATGAGGAACTGAAATACATTATTATATATGCATATGCTTCTGTTTCATCTACTTGGGCATGCTTGTGATGAGATATGAAAAATTAGCCATCTTTAGAAGGAAAGAAATATTGTATTTGGGGGTATTTCTTCTGTACAGACAATTGGCCTGGTTATTGTCTAAAGGTATTTAAAATTAATAAAATGCAATTTTATGCTACATAAAATATTCAAAGCAACGATATTTCAAGGTATAGCTTCTATACCTTGTCCTCCCCTGAAGATGCATTCTCAACCGATATCTTGACTATATGGACAACAAATCGTAAAAGAAAAATGTATAGTGTGGTGTTTGACGTTGAGTAGCTTATGATAGACATTCATACCTGTAAAGAGATCTCGTTAGGGGAAACAAACTAATATATAACAAACAGATAATTAAAGTAAGCAGTACTGAGACAGAGAAGAGTTGGTGACTTAGCCTGTTGAAGATAGACACTTTGCTAATTAGGATTAAAAAATATACGCATATCTGCTCTAATATCGTATAAATATTGCCAAAAAACTCTTGTATTCTGTAAAAGAATACCTAAAAACAAACAGAGCTGACAGGCAAAATAAGATTGGCGGTGTGAGCCCCACTTGAAATCTTTTTATAATTCTATCTTGAAAGTATTATTCCATTATATCCATCTTTAGATAATTAATTGAAGTAAATCACTAAGTCTGGTCCACTTCAAGAAGAAAGGGATTAAGAGAGAATTTGGGGGCTATCTTTGAAGCCATCACAGGCTATCTCTTAGAGGTAAAGGAGTGTTTAAGGAAGAGAAGACAACATAAATGGAGAGGCCCAAGAGTTGGTTCTTGGGATCATTAGATAATGGCAGCCACAGAGAGAGGCAGTGGCAATAATAATGAACAATCCAGCATAAGCCCTGTCCTCTCTTCCTGGAGGACAGAGAGAGGTGTTGGCAGTGGTCTTAGGTTTTAAGTGTGAAAATAAGTAATTCAAAATCTAAGCTGTTGGAATTATAAATTATTTTGAGCCTTAAAGGAATGTGATTACAAGGCCTGAGTTACATGGCAGGCAGCTGCAACCTAAGCAACTGTAATCTGTCTTCCTCTGATTATAGATTAGCCTTCTTCCTTACCTACATTGTTTTGTAAAATGCTGTAAATGACTAAAGGGCACCAGGGAAGCCTCCTTCCCTCTTCACCCTTGATCTCCATTATAGATTAGCTTCCCTCTTACCTTTCTCACACATAGAACTCATGGCTATCACATTGTCTTAAGATGAAATGTTAAATACACTTTTACAGTGGAAAGAACATGAAAGCCAACCCTATGGAAAAGAAAACAACCTAATTAAATTGTTGTAACTCATAAACCAGCCTTGTATATAAAATGTTATAATCTTACTAAACTTCTTTGTTTTCTGCCTATATAAGCAAGAACTTAACTTTTGTCTTTGGGGCACTGACCTCATTTATCTGAAGTCTGTGTCTCCTGGATGGCAATTCCCAGGTTTTCACTCAAATAAACTTTAAAACTGGATTCTAATCCTTTTGATTATTTCAGGTTGACAGAAGCAACTTGGGAGATGGGGTGGCAGGTCAGAGTCTCTTGAATTGTTTGGTAATTCCTGGCATAATTCTAAGGTATAAGCCAGCTGCTGTTTTGTCAAGTTATTCCCTGGAAAATGATCATTGTATTAAATACATGTACCATTTTAAAATAGCAAATAATGATACGAAGGATGATTTTCTTAGGCCTGATCATCTCTTTCAGGCTTTGTGGTACTCATGCTTGCCATGAAAAACTATCCTAGAGAGTTATCCACTGTCCTGAGGTCCCTACATCATGTCTTCCTCCCAAGAATCATTCCCTATCCCCTGAGGTTTTCACATTTCCTCCTACTCCTGGGGAGATCTTTGTAATATTCTGATCTCTTATTTTACCTCCACTGATTTTTATTTCCTCCACAGTACCTTCATACATTTTCATAGGGCCATGGTCATATATATTGTACATGAGTAATTCTTGGGATAATACCAAGTCCAGGGCCCTACCCCAGAAAATTAATTCAGAATCTCTGATTATTCTAACGGGCAGCTAGAATTGAGAAACCCTAATCTCCGAAATCTCGATTTTAAGCATCCTATCCCCCAGCCATTACTTTCTACTCATTCTCATTCAAACACCCTCAGCCCCATTTCAATTATTTTGTAACCTTATAATGACCTCTAATCCATTGACACTTTGACAATTCATCTCTCTTCTCTTGTCCTCACCTTTTATGTACTACACTATAGTTCGACACTACATAGCCACTTCTATTCAGGGTTCATAATATCCTGGTCATTCTATTTATTACGCATGCCTCATAAAATTTCGACTTTGGTTAAATTAACTACCCACTTAGTTCATGTTGGCATTCAAGCAGCAGAATATTGCCAAGGAAAATCACACAAGTATGTAGAATGGTCTTATTTCAAATTATTATCAAAAGTTCATATGGACCCTTGACATTGCAAGATGTCTCTCTACACTTTCCTAGTTATATAACTTTCCTGATTCTTCTAGATGATTATGATATACCACCTCTATAGTGGGTTGAATGGTATCCTCCAAAATACGTCCAACTGCTAACTCCCAGTACCTGCGAATTTGACCTTTTGGGAAAATAGGGTCTTCTTGCAGGTATAATTAAAGATCTCAGAATGAAATGATCCTGGATTTAGGGTGTGCACTATACACAATGACAGGTGACCTTATAAGAGATAGGAAAGGAAAATTGGAAACACAGAGGCCTAGGGAAGACTGCTATGTGAAAACGAAAACAAATTAGAGTTACATTGCCACAAACCAAGGGATGCCAGGAGCTATCAAAGACTGGGACAGACAAGAGACGATTCTTCCACAGAGTCTTCAGAGGGGGGTGTGGCCATTCCAACACCTTGATTTTGGACTTCTGGATTCCAGAATTGTCACAGAATAAATTTTAGTTGCTTTTAGCCTCTCAGTTTGTGGAATTTGCTATGGTGGTAGGAAACAAATACAACCTTTCATCTCAAAACTCCAATCCCTTCCTTTTCTCTAACTCCCCACCTTTGCCCCCACTCCCTGGATGAGTTGCATTTATTAATAAAATAGATGCAATCAGATGAAAACAATCTCTTGTTCCCACCAACCCCATATACCCACCTACATTTGTAGACACCATCTGCCTTTTCTTGCTTTGGGGTTCCTCTTCTGTCAAAGGATCCCTGTCCACTAATTTTTTTTATTCAACTATTATTGGGTGCAAGGGTAATTGCAGTTTTTGCCATTGAAAGTAATGGCAAAACTACAATTACTTTGGCACCAACCTAATAATATATGCCCAGTTACCCCCTCCTCTGCCCTGTACTATCACCAGTTGTCTACTAGATCATTTCTATTGGCTTAAAAACATGCCTTGATATTGTCTGTCTTAAAAGTGTATGTGTGTGTGCGTGTTTGTATAGTACATACTTTCGACCTTGACTTCATACCCCTCTCCAAATACTGTTTATTTTCTGTGCTCCCCTGACAGTTCCACTCCTTAAAAGAACTGTTCATATTTATTATTTCTACTTTCTCACTTCCCCTTTTCTGCCCAATTTATTTTGATCAAGTTTTTCTTTCTACCACTTCACTGAAAGACCTCCTATAATGATCTCTAATGTCTCGCATTTTGCTAAACCCAATGGCTAATTCTGTTTTCATTTTACTCAAACTTGCAGCAGTTGATGTAGTTCTCCACTTGCTCCTGTCACTTCCTGCTTCAGGCATTTGTAAATCTGACCTGTTATTATTGCCATGACAAGTTGAAATAATTGGGGAATGACATTTTTTGAGGGGCTAGTAATTCTCACTTTTGTCTTTGTGCTTTTTGTTGTGTCTATTTAAAGCTTGATAGAGGGTTTGGGATTGATTGTTTTGCTTTTATTACAGTCATGTTCATGGACCAAATGTTCTAGGAACAAAAGGACATTAGACATGGCCTGGAAAGCCACAGTCTAGGACCAAAATAATTTAAGCAAAAATTGAATCTTTATTAGCAGGGGTTCACTGATGAGACATAAACATAAATTAAGATTGCTAAATACTGTAAATAAGGAAATTATCTATACTTTTCATATCTGTTATGCTTGTTTTTCTGTTTTAGTGGCAGATAAAGAATGAGAGATTCCATGCAAGTTCCCAGAGTAAGATTCTAAGTTGGGAACACATAGCTTAGTATCCAGAGTAGGGCTCACCTACGGGTGATTTTATGATGCCAGATGTGAGACCTAGAAGAGAATCTGGTTTAACATGAATGTTTCTAAGTATTGTCCTGAATATGACAACTGAAGACTGGTAGGAATCCAGATTAGTACTCAGAGGGAGCAGGAGTAGAGCTGCATGAAGGTGATTTGTGTCTTTGCTCATGAATATGGATTCTCCCCAGGGAGAATTGGAGAAGGCTAAAGCAAACAATGAAGAAAGAAAAAGAGGGGGAGAGAGGACACAACAGGCACTGGCCACCAACAGACAAATAAATTGGTGTTTAAATATCCCTGCTCCTTTTCCTCCCTGGAGGGATAATGTTCCCTGTATTTTCCCCGTGGGACTAATGGGATTCTCCATGTGACTATTGTGGAGGCAGACTTAATCATGCCCTTTTCCCCACTCCCCGCTCAAGTTCCTGTGTTTCCCAAATATCTTCATGCACGCAAAGTTTTGTTTCAGGGTCTGTTATGGAGGAGTGAATACTGAGACCCCACCTAAAGTGATGAATGTCCTGGTACCAGGAGAGGGTATATACACGCTATGGGTCAAAATTCAAATGTTAAAATTCTACCTTGCAGTATTTCAGAATGTGACCTTATTTGGAAATGGGGTTGTTTGCAGATGTAATTAGTTAAGATTAAAATGGACCAACAATTCAATAGGACTGGAGTCCTTACAAAAAGGAGGCTATTTAGACACAGAGATAGACATGCACACTGGAAGAATGCCATGTGAACGCAAAGGCAGAGATCAGAGTTGCTAGGTGTTGCATTGTATACCCCTACAATTTTTACGCTGAAGCCCTAACCTTTGAGGTGACTGTATTTGGAGATAGGTCCTACATGGAAGTAATGAAGGTTATAAGAGTTCATAAGGGTGGGGCCCTAATCCCTAACTAATTACATCTGCAAACAACCGCATTTCTAATCCCCAATTAATTACATCTGCAATTCTACCGCAAGGTAGAATTTTAACATTTGAATTTTGACCCAATTGAATTTCTCCTGGGACCCTCTCCTGGGACCAGGAGATCCTGGGACCAGGACATCTGACAGTTTAGGTGATGTCTCAGTATTCATGCCTCCTTAGTTCTTTTAAGGATCTGTGTCCTGAAAAGAAGAGACACTATAAAAAGGGCTCTCTCTCTTTCTCCCTCTCTCTCTCTCATTCCCTGCCCCACAACCATTTCACTACCATGTGAGGACACAATGAGATAGCAGCCATCTACAAACGAAGAATACAGCCCACACCAGAACTGGAATCAACCCGTACCTTGATCTTGAGACTTTTCAGTCTCCAGATCTGTGAGAAATTTATTTCTGGGGTTTAAGCCACCCAGTCTGTAGTATTTTGTTCTGGCAGCTTGAGCTGATTAATGCAAGGGTGATGAGTCTACAAGTCAAGAAATGCCAAAGATTGCCAGAAAACCACCAAAAGCTAGGAGACAGGCATAGTATAGAGGTTGCTCATGGCCCTCAGAAGGAACCAGCCTTGCTGACACCTTGATCTTGGACTTCTAGCCTCAGAAATGTGAGACAATAAGTTTCTGTTGTTTAAGCCACCAGGTTTGTGGAACTTTATAAGAGCAGCCCTACTAAATTAATATAACACATAACTGAAAGGTCATGGCGGTGGACAGACCTTAGACATTCTCTGTGGCCTTCAGCCCACCTGGGCCTGTATTTGAGTGCGTATCTACAGGAAAGCCAGAAACTGGAGTCAGATCTGAAACCTATTCCTGAGGACAGGATGTATGTCTGTTGTAGCCTAGACTTTGGCTGTGGGTTTTCTTATAACATTACCCCTGTCCCCTCTTTTCATATGTGGGGCTTGTATCTTATTCCTTATTGTTTTCCTCATTACTCCCTTAGCAATATAGTATATGGAAATAACAGGACTTAGGAATTACAGCAAATTCATTTAAGTAAATCTTTTACTTTCTTAAAAAACATAGACATACATTTGATGCTCACCTTGAGTCGGATTTCCTTGACCTTCAAGGAGAGATAATCGCAAACTGAACTTTTAAAGAAAATCCTTTACACACAAAAATGAAATAAGTAAGTTAATTAAAACTTAATGAATATAAATACATAATTTAGGTTCTGCAGCAGAAAAAAAGCCTTGGAATCGGCACCAGAATATTTGGATTCTAAGACTTACTTTGCTCTACCAGTTAAGTAAATTTCAAAAGTCAATCTCCTTTCCTAAGAGACTCATTTCTTCATCTATACGATGATGAAATAGAGCTTGGTTACCTCTAAAGCACATAGGCTTTTTACAGCTCCAGTATTCCTCTGATTTCTGTGATTCATTCTCACCTGTGCCAGGCTTTGCTCCTGGCAGGACTGGGGACCATGAAACTGATGAAGCCATGGAGTAAAACCAGGTGGGGATGGAAATCTCTGGCTCTCCTGCATAATTCACATGCCAGGCCCAACCAACATAAATCCATTTGCCAGTAATGACCTCGTGGAGAGCGTTCAAATGCTGAACATTTACACTCATAGATTTTTCTCATTATTATTTTCAGCCTCACTGCATGTTTTGTTTCAATTTGTTTTAAAAATTGTTTTGGAACACGTTCTATTACTAGAAACTTTGACAATATTGGCAATCATGGTAGCATTCTCTCCCACACTGATTTAATGTGGAGTTAACCTCTTTCCAGAGCATTTACCTAGTGCAGATGTGTGAGCTCTGTTTTTCTCTGATTCCAAAATCAGTTTTTCTCTCCTTTGATGCAATGGCCCAAAGAACTGGTTGGGATTTGAATAGTCTTTCTTCTAAGGTTCTTTGACTCTATTATCATTAAAAATAATTATGAAATAAAATTGTATGTTCATTGTATTCCATAAAAACATAGTCTTTCATCGTTAGATTTGTCAGCATTAGAATTGAGTGAAATAGATCAAACCAATGACATTTCAGAGACTTCATGAATGAGGTGGAGTTGGTTTGGGTTTTAAATGGGTTTTCTATTTAAGGACAGTAATGAAGGAAGGCATTACTGAAGAAGAACCAACGTGAGCAAAAATGAAATGAGAAAGGTATGGGCCATATTCCAAGACATATCCAGCTCTCTACTTTGGGCCACATTAAAAAGGACTTTAAAGTAACTATTTAATGGGTTTTCTTTTGGAATGATGAAAATGTTTTGGAACTAGAGTAGAGGTGCTGTTTGTATACCACTGTGAATATACTAAATGCCATTGAGTTATTCATTTTAAAATAATTACTTTTATGTTTTGTGAATCATACTTCAAAAAAAAAAAGAAAGAAAAGAAAAAAAAAGCAAGAAAGACTTCAAAGGCAAGTCCTATATGTTTTTCTGCTTAATCTGACAAGCAGTGTGGGCCCTCTGAAGTCTATGAAAACTGAGAAGTCACATGATCAAAAAAACAAAGAAAATGGTAACAGTTTAGGGGACAAATTGCATAGGGAGATATATGAGGTGGAGAGATCAGCTACATGGTTATTAAAATAGTCTACCTGGTAGCTTAAAATTCAGGGTTATCTTTTCTTTGAATATGTTTTTGTGCAAATTTCCAGACATATATGAAGTTAGAGAAAACAGTTTAATAAATTGCATGTACATACCACTCAGCTTCAAATAATTTTTAACATGTTCCTAAGCTGATTCCCTTCCACTCCTCTACCCCACCCCCAACTCACCTCCACACACATTTTGCTTCACTTTATTCCCTGGAGTACTTTAAGGCAAACTCTAGACATCCTATCATTTCATCAGAAACAAACAAACAAAACTTGAGAATACATGTTAAACTTAGAAGGACATTTTTCTTTCTCCTTCTTCTTCTTCCCATTATGATACAGTACACCTTAGAGAAATATGGGCCAATTTTAATACCATCCAATGTTTTCCTGATTGTATCAAAGATAAATCTGAACAGTCAGGTTGTTCTAGTTAGATCTAAGTGAGGACCATATATTGTATTTAGTCATTATATTTCCTAAAGTTTTTTTTTAATCCCACAAATAGCATCCTGATCTTATTTTGTGTATGCCATTGATTTGTTGGAGAAAATGTGTCATCCACCTTGCTGAATCCTCCACATTCTGAGTGTAGCTGCTTGCTGCTGGAGGATTCCATCTTGGGCCAGTGGAAACCATCTTCACATTGGATCTTGTTTCCTACTGACGTGCAAGTGGTATTGAGAGACGATCAAGGATCTGGAGTGCTCATTGTTATTGGTTTTCAATACTTCTAGGCATTTTTAAGAAAACAGAGCTAAATATACATGTGTGTACAAGAAAAAAATGAGTTTCTAGTGATATTTACAATCAAATTTAAGATAGCATTGTTTTACTTAATTTTGTTGATTGAATGTATTATCTCTTGTAATGAAAAATAGTCGTTTTTAATTTAATTAATGTACTTATTCATAAAATAGTTTTGAAATAGGTATTAATATAATATCCCTACTAACAATAAGACTACTGAAAGTAGCTTGCATTTTCATTGTCAGGAGACATCTTTGATATCCCATTTTTCAAATTACTCACATCGGTGGTATATCAATTTCTTTTGACTTTATGTGTTATCAATTCTTCTGGACCAGATTATTTCAATAGTCTCATAATCTGTCTCTCTCCATCCCAACCTCCCCTTCCAAGATATTTTCTACATTTCTGCCAGAGCTATATTTCTAAAGCACATATTGGATTAAAACAAACAAGCAAAAACAAACCAAACTTCAAAGGCATCTCATTATCTGCTCAATGAACTCCAGACTTCTTTCCCTGCAGGTTAAGGTTCTCCTCTGCAGGGTCATGTGAAATCGTCACAGACTCCAGCTTTCAGAACTCCTCTTAAGACTTCTGCCCCTGTGGATACAGAACTCAGCACTCCTGTGCATCCACCATAGAATGTCCTATATATAGGAGAGACAGTAAAAGGCACCAATGTCACAAGGCCTTGAGAAAATAACTTAAAAATATCTTGTTAGATGTAGCTGTCTTTTTTAAATCCTTAAGTCTCTTTTTGACTTTTCTTGATTTTTTTCCCGCCTTTGACCCTCTTTCCAAACACACTTAATCTCACTGACTCCTCTGAATTTTTTTCTTGAATTTTTTAAAAATGGAAATGCATTTTTACCTCCTCCCTTATACAGAATAATTATTTCTTTCTCAGTTCACACTTTGACACTTATATCTGCAAATCTATTAATACATGTAGTAAAACAATGATATTTCCCAATAATAGGACTTATTATCCTTGTACTTTAGCAGACATATTTTATGACTTAAATACATCTTTTTGCTTTTCACTCACCCTTCTATGACTTCTTTATATTTTATGTAGCTAGTTGCTCAGAAATGAAAGTTTTCTCTTTTTTTTTTTTAAACACAAGGTTTATCCCAAACTGCCTTGCCTGTGTTTTATTCTAACATTATCCCGCATTCCAGTGAGGCAAACTCATTTACTTTCTTCTTTTTACTTCTGTGATATTAAAACTTACCTAATTGGATTGCATTTTCCCATTATTTCCACCAACTGAAATCCCAATGATTCAAATTTCTGCTTACATGCCATCCTCTTCATGAATTTTTTTCCTGTTCTGATTTCAACCGAGCATTGTCCTCTGCGAATTCCAGAAGAGTTTATCTATGCCCCACTTAGGTCATTTACGTTATTGTGTCTGGAATTATATTTGTCTATATCCACAGATGTCACCATTATGAGGGTACATTTGGCCCTGGGGAAGACTTAATTTTATTCACATTAGGGTTATCTAGCAACTTAATAAATTATATGTTGAAATAAAGAATGCAACTTACTGTTACCCACATTTAGACAACCAAAATATCATCTATACTCCCATTATTTCTTTTGAAATTCAATAATGACCTATAATAAAGGATAATATAAAAGGACAGGGAACATTTCTGAGAACCCAATGCATTTTATAGATATTTTATAGATCCTCTTTCTAGAAAAACAGCATATTTCCCACATTTTACAATCAATTTCATGGTTGCACTTGTTTCTTTTTGGTGCCTTGGTGGAGCTACAGAACTACTGTTCCCCATGGTATTTCTATTTCCATGTCTGGGATGTTTAACTCGTCCCCATGTTCTGTCTATTTAATTGTTCCTCCATTTGTAATTAGTGTGACTAGTGACAGTTCCTAAAGATAATTCCATTACAAAAGGAGAGTTTATGTATTGGAAAAATGTGTTCCACCCAACAAACTACAGATATGCATTATAGAACTGAATCTTATTGAATCCTCACTGAAGTGTATGTATGTGTATGTTTGAGTAGTGCACTGCTAGGTATTGTCATTCATGTCAGGTACTGAGAGACAAATAAAAGAAAGCAGAACCAGTTGGTACCTGAGAAAGTGTGGGTTATGTGCAGATGTGCAAAAAATATCATGCATAAAATAAACTGCTAATAAATGTAATTATTCCACTGTTTCCCCTTGTATGTCTTCTCCTCAGGGAACTATGAAAAAGCCAGATGCTGATCTGGGAAATGTCCCAGAATTATTCTTTTGAAAAATATTAACACTCCATTACAAAAGGTCTTGCGGAGAATTATATTGAAACTCAGTTCCTGATGACTATAAATATTTAGAAGCAGCAACATATTGGAGCAAAACTTGCGATTTGAGGGTGAGCATTATGCAATTGATTAGGGAAAATGTGAGCTTTGAAATTGTCTTTAAGTATAATTCTACTTCCAACGGTACAGATAGGCCTTTTCCTGTGATTGGAGGTGTAAGCGCTTTCTGAAAACTCCCTCTCACTAGTTAAACGTAAGAGAGGTGCTGTTGGTATAGTTCTTGGCATGGGGTAACTGCCCAAGTCACACTGCTCCTTCTGGGACAGCTGGCACAGTTGGTAGTAAATGCCACTGTTGCTGCATACCTCAGATCCCATGTAAACTGTGGTACCATCTTCTCTATCTGCTGGGCATTACTGAATTCATAAATTTGATTTGATTCAAAGGTGTAGAAAAGAAGAGACCATTTCTCCTTTCTTGCTAAAGGTAGAATTCCCCTGTGATCATAGTGCTATGATGGTGAAGGTGGGGCAGGAGTAATGCTGAAACACACCTGTTATTTTATGGAAGTTTAGCACTCAGTGCTTTTGTGATGGCAATTATGGCATATGGTTTAGTGCCTTGACATAGTAAGAACTTACAAATGTTTTTGGGATTAGAAGATTGTTTGGAAGTTTCAATGAATATCCCCGACTTACAAAATGGAATAAAATGATAACGTCAAGCTTCAGTGCCAGGGGAGATCTTGGAGTGGAATTTTTAAAGTAATAGGACAGAAGACTTCTGGTGACAGTGGCCCTATGAACACTGGAGCCAGACCTGTGCTGTACAGCAAAGGAATTTACAGTATGGTTTAACTCCACAGTAAAGGATCAAAACATAAGGGGTAGGCACTATAATATGTCTATAAGGTGGGATGGGATGATATGTCTAACTCTGTTTTCCATTATGCAAAAGAAACATATCAACGGAAAGAACATTATGAAAGCAGTAAGACAGCTAGAATAATGTTCATGCAAAATGAACCACCTGGTTCTTATGAAGAACTACCCACCCACTAAATTACCTTGGGTTCTATGTAGTAGTGTTGGTTTGCAGAACAAACATAGTTGCTTAGATATGTTTATAAAAATGTGCCATTTGGATGAAGAAAAAAATTAAATATTCAAATGTATGAGTGATTTCAATCTGAAAAACACGAAGGCTGTTTTTGTCATGGGGTGATTTAAACTATATCTGACCCAGAGCCATTCTTAAAAGTATGTGGTGAAGGAGGCCAATCCTGATTAGTTAATTAGACAGAGGATAACAACAGAAGAAAATTGTGTACTAAAAAAAAAAATCAAGCTTAGAGGGAGAGATTTTTAACTACTGTATAACTACTCCTATTTAGCAGAAAAGAAGATTTTTAACTTCAGGAGGATATGCACTAGATGCCAGAATGAACCACGAGAAATTTCCCTGGTGAACAAACTTAGGACTGAGAGAAAAGACAAGAAAGTTATGATTCCTCTGAATTATCAGCTCAAATCTTTTTAATTTGCCCAAATTGAAAATATTTGTATACTGCTGAGATGTTGGGCTAAGATTCCCTGAGTTTGCCCTTTTTATGCTTCTAAATAATTGGTTGTTCTAGAATTTGCCATGCAGTAGTGCATTAAATTTGCTTGTATGTCTTCTTTGTTCAAGAAGCTATCATGTGGTTAAGGAAAGTGTATGTCTGGATTTCTTTGTAATCCCAACACTGAGTTCAGTGACTGATATTTACAAGCTACAAAATAGATGGCAGAGGCCCAAATCGTTATAACACTAAGATAGAAAGTCTAAGTAGGGAAAGTACCCACAAATGTTCCAGTTATGACTTATTTTGTCCTTATTGGAATAAATTACAACAGAGGATTGATTTTTGACAACTACTAAATATGTCCATTATATAATTTGCAAAATTTTCATTTGAAATCATTCATTCTGAGAAAATTCGTAGGTCTCAAATGTGGATAAATTGAAGTATCTTAACTATCTGAGGTAGGAAGGAGACTTCAGTGCTTTCTGGAGGGTCACATGGGCTGTGGAAGATCAGGATTATAGTGTCATTACGAGGGCTCTGAGCAGGAAGAGCTGCTTTGGGAGGCTGAGAGGGTGTAGAAGAACATCAACTGTTAGTTCAGCTTATGCAGATTTTGCCGAGAATTTTGTGTTACAACTTGGAAATAATAGCAGTTGGATATATGGAGTCTGATATTGGAGTAAAAGACGTATTTAGAAACATAAATGAGGAAATTTTCACATGTTTGATATTTAAAAGCATGAGAGACTAGAATTACCCAAAGAAAGAATGTAAATAACAAAGAGAAGAATACATGAGTATTTAAAAAAAAAATCTCAAATTTCTTTAGTCGCTGAGGACAGGTACTGTGAGGATTAAAGGAAAGGAGAGGAGGAGGTAGACATGATAAGGTGTAGACCATGGAGGTAGGAGGGTGGGAAGGTGTTGCCAGTGAGCAGGCAACATGAGCATGAGGATGATGACTGCAGAAGAGTTACTATTTGGTAGGAGCTGTTCTAGCATGTCACTTGTATTGAGTCATTTCATCCTCAAAGCAACTTATAAAGTAAGGACTACTATTATCTACATTTTGCAGATGAGGGAACTGCACCTTGCCCAAAGTCATTCTGCTATTAATAAATAGAAGAGAATGAAGGAGACAAATATATGCAGCCTACCTCTGTAAAGTCAAGAGAGAGAACTTGGGACAAAACTGCAGTGCAATTGGCCCTTTCCAGGAGACAGAAAGTCACTAAATACCAATGTCAGGGCAAATACATGTATCAGGGCCCGTCAGGGCATCTTCTTCAACATTCCAGCTACTATGAGAATATGGTAATGTTAATGCCATTGTATTCTAATCATTCAGATATACGCATGTTCCAGAGAAACACCAGAAAATAAAATAACAGATTTCTGAGTTAGGCCACCTGTGCTGTTTTAACCTGCAATATGGCTTTAATGGCTAATTGTTAATTTCCACTTTAATAGATCTACTTACTGAGACCTTACTTCTTACTCTTCCTTTTCCTTGATGTGCCCTCTCTTCTTTTCTTAATCCACACTGTGTGTGTGTGCTCTGTGTTTAAGAGCATTGGTCAGCCTAGTACTGTAACTACTAAGCATGTAATTATTTCCATGGATGATTCTACTGCATGAGGTGTGGTTAGATGGGACTGTAAGTTCTTACTACAACCATGTCAGACACTGGTGGACTAAGCCAAGGGGAGAAAGAAGAGCAAGGGTAGTAACTGTGTGCTTCGCCCAGCACGTGCTGAGCAGGGCATGTGTGACTCAGGGGTTAAATCTCCCACCCAGAAACTGTGAGTTGCTCTGTCCTTGCATCAGCATGTCAGCATTTTATGTATTCAGAACTTAGAAATCTCTTTTTTTGTTTGTTTTCTTTTGTTTTTGTTTTTTAACCCAGAAATATAAAGGGTACTTTTGAAACACTAATCATTCATTTTCCTCCTTATTTTAAGCAGTAAAAATACACTTAAAAACCATTTCATTAGTGAAAGGAAGTTTAGAAGAAGGAAACAGAAAGAACTAGATTCTTGTCCCCCTCACCCCTTTGGCCAGTTAGAGAACAGATTAGATACATACCAAAATTATTTTAGTATTTAGGAAAATAGCCACATTGCATCTTCTAGGTAAATGTTGAGGTGGGCTCAAAATGGAGCTGTGCACAAAAGAGTCACATGTTGGGCAGAGTGTAAGCAATGATGCCCTGGTAGTAAAGTGACGGAGGACAAAGGCTGCTCATTACTTAATCTAAAATTGAAGCTCAATGTCTTGATCATTCACTTTTTGAGGTCAGGAGCCCTCTGAATTACCTTTATATAACAGCGTCTATCAGCCTATTACAACTTTATAAAAAGGGCAGCCAGGTGCAGTGGCTTATGCCTATAATCCTGGTGCTTTGGGAGGCCAAGGCATAAGGATCACTTGAGACCAGGAGTTTGAGACCTGCCTAGGTAACCTAGTAAGACCCTGTCTCTACAAAAATTAAAAACTTTTAAAAATTAGGCTCCTGTGTGCCTGTAGTCCCAGCTACTTAGGAGGCAGGGGCGGGAGGAACAATTCTCCTTGTCAAAAATAAGCAGTCCTCTTCCCAACCACACCCTACCTTCATTTGGAGGTTTTCAAGGCCTCTAGTATTAAAAGCTATGTAATGCAGCCCTACCTGGCATTCTCTGCAGAAAATTTAAGAGAAGCAGAAAGATGCAGGCTGTGATGAATCACCTCACCCTAACTTTCAGCTCAGCGAAACCAGGTTTCTCTTGCCCCAGGCAAGGTGGTCTCCCTTCATCAGTACACTTCAGACTGAGGAACTACTGAGAATACGGGGAGGTGCATTGAATAACAGCAGGAAAATACTGAAAGCATAATTATGGAAAGGTTAAATGAACCTCCCTGTCTTTCTCTCTTTTTTTTTTCTTCCCACCCTCAATGCTATAAAAGGTTGCATTTGGACCTAAAAAGTGCTTCCACGCCTTCAAACACAGTATGCTAAAGAGGCATTTGTTTCATCCACGAAGAACCCGGGCTCCGTGGAAAGGTTGCTCCCGTGACCACTCAACCTCTATTTGAACAGAATCTTCAATGGCCAGAAACTCAGAAGTACCTAGAGTAATTGGGGCTGCAAGGAAAACGATGATGAAACAAAATGCATTCAAAGCTCTCAGCTGCCTTTCGAAGAAGATGAACGTAGTTTTAAATGGAGGCTTTCTTATTTCCTTGCTAGTGTGGGTCAGCAAGGGATTACGCCAGCAAGATCCTTAAAGTCACTGGAGGTGCTTTTGGGAAAGAAAAGACGTCTGCTCACCCCCACTCCTTAGGGGATTTAGTTTAAGCCTTAGAAGGCATTTGTTTCTCTTGCTTCAAATATCGTTGTCTTCATTTTTTAAAAATCCTTTGAAAACGATGGTCTTGATTTGGCTTGTTTGAGAATGTTCTTTTTCCATTTACTTTGCTACTTAAGAGATTGGGAGAGGCAGCTGTTCTGATGAGCATTAGAAGAAAACCTTTTCCCCAAATAGAAGAAACCAAGAAAGAAAAATAGTTAGGACTTCTTGACATTCTATGTTGTGATTGTTACATGGTGCAACTCGAAGAGGGACCTGCCCTATACATATTTGTAGCTTATTTATACCCAGAATATACCGCCGAACTGTATAAAAGAGGTAATAACATGTAGGGAATGAGGTGACCGGTAAAATTCGCTCCACTGATTGGCGTTTAGAAAGAAAGCAGGATTAAAAGCAGGAGGAGACAGACGTTCAGGCCTGAAGCAATGCATTTTTATCAGTGACGGAAATCAAATTTTACCTTTGGGCTGGGATTTGCACCTTACTAAATCCATATAAACCTTCTCTCAGAAGCCCGAACTCAGTTTGTATTTCAACTCCACAGCTGGATGGATGGCAAGGAAACAGATAATATTCTGTCTGTAAATTTACTGTTTTTCACTAGGGAGGTGGAAAAAATTTTGTTTTTTTCCAAGAGAGGGATAATAAGTCCTGGGGACCTGAAATACAGACTTTATTGCAGTCTGATAATGTTCTTCACTTTTCTGGTCTGGAACCGCAAGATCCCATTTGCCTTTTTACGTATGTTTTAAAAATCATACACTTGTCTTCAGGAGAGTTAAAAGTTATGTGTATTGGGTACGTACTGTACCACTTCACATGTTGTACACATCATACATCTCACATTGAATCTTCTCAACAATCCTGATATTTATTATATTTTATAGATTTTATAAATGAGAACATTTAGAGTCAGAGAAGTTAATTAGCTTATCTCTGCTAGAATGCAGAGGCTAGAAAGCAATCGTAAGTTGGTCTGATGGCCTGATTCACGCTCATCTTCCCAAACACAGAGTTCAAAGTCAACCATGAAGTATGATTTGAGAATCTCCAAGTTTTTCTCTTCTGGAATACCTACACTGTGCTTTCTTCTTAATAGTGTTCCCAGACAGGCCCAAGCTGCTCTGTCAAGGGACCAGAAACTTCTCTCAGCTCTATCTTTCCCTCTGCGTTTAGATGAGACCTGCTTTCTTCTCCCGCTGGTGATGATCTGGGCTTCTGTGGGTGACCAACTCCAGGGGGCTCCGCGCACACAGCCTAAGGCGGCCTTGCTGGGGACAGTAAATCCTCCTTAGGCTTTTCTTTTAAATGGTTCCAATTTGTTGTTGTGATTGTGTCTTACCGATGTCAAATTTGAAGCCACTTTGTCACATGGCCTTTTGCCTCCTCTTCAGGGTTATCGGTAATCTAATACTGTAATTCACCTCTTGGAAGGGAATGTAATGTGTAGCAGGAGCTCCTGTTATAAAAAGGAAAATTCACCAATGGGGCAATGTGGTGGAGGAAGGAGGTGGTCTTTCACAGCTGGAAGAATTTTTTGTTTTTTGTGACTCTTTTCAGTATTTTTCTGTCTCCCTAGTGACATTGGCCAAGTCACTCAAGCCCTTGCAAGCTTTTTCCCCCTATATTTGTTCTGCCTATTCCCAGGCTTGTTTTGAGAACTAAACAAAATAATAGGTACGTACAGATTCTGAAAACTAAAAGACACTCAAAAAACTCTTATATTTGGTGTTCATATTTATATTTCAGAAGCATAGCTCTGATCATATCATTTTTCCGCTTTCAGACCTTAAGGCTTCCTATTACCTGCAAAATACATGTAATGTTTGAACCTCATATCTGGTAGCCTGCTTCCTCTGGTCCCCTTATTTCCGATTGCTTCCTTTTATTCATCTGCTGTTCCACTCACTCCAAGCTATTGAGTGATCCTTCTACTTATCCTGAGTTTTCCTACCTCAGTGCCTTTGTTCATGCTGTTTTCTTCCTCAAAAGCAGCACTATTCAGTAGAACTTTCTGTAATGATAAAACTGATAGGCACTCTCCAATATAGTAGCCACTAGCCACACATGGCTATCAAGTACTTGAGTATTGGCTAGTGTGACTGAAGAGGTGAATTTTTCATTCCACTTTAACCAATTTAAATTTAAATGTCCACATGGATAGTGGCTACCATGTTGCACACCACCACAGGCCTAGAATATTGTTCTTTGCTATCATTTTATGTTCAAATAATACCCATTTATCATTATCCAGTACATAGGTCAGGTTATCCTAAAAGCCTCCATTTGTGCCCTTCCTTGGACATCTTTCTCATCATCTTCTCTTTAACTCTATCTTGGCATTGGTTTTGTAAGTTGTATTTTGGATTTGCTTATATCTCATCTTCCCTATTAGGTGATAGATTCCTTCTGGTGGAATTTGATCTAGTTTAGCATTCCTACAACGTTGACACACACAAAACATTTGGGGAGAGACAGACTATCATTGCCTGTCCCAAGTGACTGTCACTCCATCACTCATTTACTCAATCAGCCCTGCCACTTGTCTCCAATGGGTGCTGTCAGGCCCATGTGAAATCAGAGAGTTCAGACAATTAACCAAGGAGTTGCTGGGACATCGGATCTTCAGCCCACTGACACATCCTTTTGTTTTCCTAATGGTAGGTTGTTGGTACTTAAAATGAGCCTACACTCTGTGATCTCCTTGTAACAAATATTTCTGAAGGCCAGTCCCCTGTTTTCTAGGCACAGGGGATGGAGAGAAACAGAAAACCACTCGGCTTTGGAAGAGCTCCCAGCATCTCAAAGAGAGGGAGAAGAGAGGCAACTCGGAACCTCACCTGCAAAACAAGGGTGGGAGGTATAACCCGCCCTGTCCCTCTGCCTCCCCAAACAAGAAAATCTCTTCCAGTCCTTTGAGGAGAGCCACTCTCTCCAGGAGCTTCGGTCTGGAGCCACATCAACCTAGGAGGAAGGGAAGATGACAAGCCCAGCGTGTAAATGTCCTTTCTTCCTAGCAACAACATTTGAAAGCATAGACCTTAGTCAGATGGGACACATTTGGCAAATGTTCAGGCGTGCAGCATTTCAATTGATGAAATTTCTTTGTGGAACCCTGTTCCCAAGGGCAGGGAAAATTGGAGAGTGAACAATTAGATGCTGGCGCGGCCCGGAGAGGCTCGCGGATGCCTGGCCGCGCGCCTCCGCGGGACGTCAGCGCCCGCGGCACGATCTGCTGCTGTCACTATCAGTATCCGGCAGGAGCCCGCCCGCCCCGGCCCGGCCCCAGGCCGTGGAGGAGGGGGGAGGGTGCGGCGCAGGAAGCTGAAGATAAGTCTCCAAATCGGGCTAAGCTGGGAGTGGGGACAGCGAGGGGGAGGGCCGGGAAGCAATGAAGTCAGAGGCACAGCAGCGACTGCAGCTGAATCAATTTGGAGATAAAAATAGTGCCTTGCCGCCCCTGCCTCTGCAGTGATTTCATAAAGGTCTCAGCTGCGTTGGAGAGAAAGCCAGCATGTGTGTCCCTACCCCCTTTTCCAAACTGGTGAGATGAGCAAAACAGCAGCGACAAGGAGAGCCCAAATGCTCTTCTTCATCTTCTCCCTCTGTCTCTTTGTTTTCCTATCTCCCACTCTCTCTCCCAAAGACCCCAGAAGCGCCCCTTGCTTCACCTGTTCCTCTTAATGGGATAATTAAAGATTAGGACAAAGAGATGAGACCTTCACAAGCTGAAAGAGATAGAGATTCTAGACAGTCATAATGAATCCAGATGGCACTTTCCCCTGACTTTCAACCCCTGAGACGTCAACTAGATGACTGACCACTCCAAAGCCTGAAGGTTAAACACCCTGCAAGAGTGGGTCCCAATAAGTCAGACCCACCTCCTATTTCCATATGGGAACATCTCTTCCTGAACCTTAAGAGAAAACAAAACCTGGGATTGCCAATTAGTGTGACTGTCCCAGGAGACACAGATTTAGGGCTCAGTTTCTGTGACGGATGCGAGAAACCTCGAATTGGATCTGAAAAGGACATGAAGTGAATAGAGCTTTGGCACTTCACAGAGTGATTATCCCTGCAGTGCAAGGAGGTAACCTTTCTGCTGCTACATCCTGACATTTGCATGGAGGCAAATGCATCACTGGTAATTGCACCTGAGTGTCAAAGCCACTTGATGTGTGTGTTCCGACCAAGGTATGAATGAGAACTTTAGCGCTAGGGAATGGGAGGCAAAGAAAGAGTGCAGACAAATTATGGGAGAAGAGATAATGGAATTGGCCATTAAAAATTAACAGCTTGGATTGATGTTTCTTTCACACTCCTGCAAAAGGAATAGGTTCAGATTAAATAATACACTGCTTGTGAAAGTGCCTAAACTGGTGTCTCTCTCTAAAAAATGCTACTTAGTAAATACTGTCCTAGATGCTTTCAAAATGAATATGCTTATACTCGCCCAAGAGGAAACATAAAACTAGGACTATTTCATTGAAGCCAAGAAAATCAATTTTGTAGTATATAGGCAAAATGTTCAAAATAGAACCCATGCATCTTCTGACTTTAGCCATAGACCTTCAATTCAGTAGGTATTAAATACAGGACGTGGAAGCATAATAAAAACATATGACCCAAAGGTCTCTTAAACTGTGGGGCCCAAAGTGAACATCTTGTTGTTGGTTTCACATACAACTCTGAAATAATTTCGTTCTCTCAAAGGAAGAAATAGTTCCTGTCAGAGAATGAAAATAATGTTGCCAAACTCTCCAGTTTGGCAAATATAGCAAACTATTATCAGCCACATTAGGGATCTGGCTTTCTCATGGGGACCTATTGTTTACAGAAATATCTCAGCTGAGAAATAAGCAAACATTCCCCCTGAACTGCTGCGATACAATTCATATGGCCTTTCAAGGATATTTACAACCACTGAGAGGAAATCCATGGAAAATTTAGAATCACTACAAAGGTCCCTTTTGGTGCTTCTGAAAATTTTGATGCCTTTTGAATATCCTGATGACTATTTGCCCACTGATGAACAAAGACATCTGAAGCAAAGCCAGTTTATGCTGTGCTGGGTCCCTACTACAAATCAGTGAAAACAGAGCATGCTTAGGATGAACGGCATGTACTTGATAAAAATACATTACGATTTTAAATACAACTGAACTGTGTTTATTTTCTTATAAAAGCATATTTTTAAATCTGAAATACTTTTTGTAATTCAACCAAACAATCTTAATCTTGTGAGTATTTGAAACACCACTGACAATTTTACAGACCATCTTAGGAACACACTGGGATTTCCTGCTTCTGGTTGGATTAGGAGAGGGCCAAAGCTACTTGACTTGCAAAGTGCTGGTCTGTGTCTAACTATGGTAGAGAAGGCTGTGAGGTGCCAAAGGATTCAATAAGAGTAGCAAAGTTGTGTTGGTCCTTGTTAAAATTTACTCCAGTTCTAAGCTTGGGAAATAAAATGCAATTTTTTTTTAATAGTTCCTATCATTAGCCAGGACCTTCACCATACTGGCTATGTAATGATAAAAATGCCCAGTTTACCTGGCAGAGGTTAGGAATGAAAAGAGCTACAGAAAACAGTGAAGGACAGAAGTACACCAGACATCTGTTTCCAGCACTATGGCAGGAGGGGATAAAGTGGACTGCCCTACCTCCTGTAATCTCTAACATGTAGATATGTTGTATGATATTCTATCTATCTATCTATCTATCTATCTATCTATCTATCTATCTATCTATCTATGAAAGGAATAATGGGAATCTTCAGACACAAAGAGGAAACTCAAAGCTTGAGAAGTCGGCATGTGAGCCTACACTGGGGCAGCTTTGGGGTGATGTAAGTTTCAGTCACAAGCCCAATGCCGAGGCCTGAAATTTCATTGCCCATGCAGGGTCAAAGGCATGACAAGGAACCTGTGCAAGGAAAGGGGGTAGAAATGATGTTCTTGCATAAGGCCAGGACTTAGGAAGGGTTGCCTACTCCATGAAAGGAGGATTAGAGAAATCCTTCCCTCTGGACCAAGGAAGACATGTGGAGTGTGTGAGATGTTGAAACAACACTGCTCATTACAAGTGTGCAAAGCCAGCCTGTACATTACTCACAACCTATGTGGGGTGTAATATGGTTTGGCTCTGTGTCCCCATCCAAATCTCCTCTTGAATTATACTCCCATAATTTCCACATGTTGTGGGAGGGACCTGATGGGAGATAATTTGAATCACTGGGGCAGTTTTCCCCATACTGTTCTAGTGGTAGTGAATACGTCTCACGAGATCTGATGGTTTTATCAGGGGTTTTTGCTTTTTCATTTTCCTCATTTTGTCTTGCTGCCACCATGTTAAGAAGTGCCTTTTGCCTCCCACCATGATTCTGAGGCCTCCCCAGCCATGTGGAACTATAAGTACAATTAAACCTCTTTTTCTTCCCAGTCTCAGATATGTCTTTATCAGCAGCGTGCAAATGGATTAATACAAGGTGGGACTCCAGATTTGTGAAATTAACACACAGAAAAGATCTTTGGTTGATAATTCCCCTAATGGAGTATAAAAGAAAACATAAATCTGTAGGGATGCTATGGCAAATATTTTTCTGTGGGACTTTCTTGGAAAATGCAACTGTGTGAAATAAGAATAGACCATGGCATCAAGTCAGAAAACACATAAAACAAACTAAGAGTGCTAGAGAAAATAGAAAAATCTGAAAATCATGAACCTAACTATATTTTTAAAATTTTTAAGAAGAAAAAACATAGAACATGTGTAATGAACAGATCACCATGAAAAATAAATAGAATATTTTAAAGAGATTTTCTATTAATGAAAAATGATATTGAAATGACACAGCTGAATGAAAAATTTGTGAATTGGAAAACAGACCTGAACAATTAACTAGAATTTAGTACATAAAGAAATGTGACAAACGATATGTCAGAAAGCCTGCAGGATGGAATAAGAATAACCGAAAGTGGAATTCTAAAAGGAGAACAGAGAGAAAATGTGGTAAAAGAGTATGCTCAGCTCACATAATGGCAAGAAATTTCTTAGAATTAGTGAAAGATATGAATCAACATATTGATAAAGCCCTCTTAATTCTGAGAAAGATAAATTAAACCAAGTCTATATCTAGACTCAGTAAATCTTCAAATAACAAAAAGTGTTAAAAAAATCTTATAAACAACTCCCATACCCCCACCTTCCATCCAAAATTATATACTACTAAACATTTGTCAGACAATATAAGAAAAGAACATTGCAGACCAATCCCATTTATGATCATAGATAAAAAAAATTAGCACATCAAATATACTAAACCATGTTCTTAATGAGTGAAAAATAGTTTAATTTCAATATATTGATATATTCATATGAGACAATATTAACTGAGTTCATACAAACCAAAATGATAAACAAATGTAGAAAAATATGTAAAAAACTCAATCCCAATTCATGATACTAATTTTTAGCAGTCTGTTGCTACAAAAACCTTCCTTAACCTTACAAATGGTATCTGCCACTGCATTGAAAGGAACATCATATTTAATGGCGAGAGGTTAGAAGCATTCTCTAAAGTCAGGGCTAGTACAAGGATATCTGTTTTTACTCCTACTATTCAACATTTTATTAAAGGGTTCAGACAATGTAATATGCAGAAAAAGAAAGAAATTTTTTTAAAGGTAGGGGTATAAGAATTATAAAGGATGAAATAAAATTAAATTTTGTTTCAAGTGATATGATTATTTAAAAATAAAATTAATTTTAAAAAATTGGAATCAGCACTACTAGTGTTCTGAAAATTTGCAGAATTAAATCTCAAAACAGAAATTTTGATGCTTAGCATTTCTATGTAACAGCAACAACCAATTAGAGAATATAATGGTCTCATCCTCATTAGTAACAACAACATGTAAGGCAGGGGTGTCCAGTCTTTTGGCTTCCCTGGGCCACATTGGAAGAAGAAGAATTGTCTTGGGCCACACATGAAATACACTAATACTAACAATAGCTGATGAGCTAAAAAAGAAAATCACAAAAAAAGCTCATATTGTTTTAAGCTTTACAAATTTGTGTTGGGCCACATTCAAAGCCATCCTGGGCCACATGGGCCTGCAGGCCACGGGTTGGACAAGCTTGAGCTAAGGTATTTAATAATAAATCTGCTTGATCTGGGGTATTCAGGAATAAATCTTACAAAACACATCCAAAATCTCTATGGAAAAAGTTCTCAAACTTGAGAGGTAAATGAGGGGTATACGCATATACATATATACACACACATGCATGTATACATATAAATATACATATATACACACATGCATATCTGTGCACACACACTACATCCATGAATGGATGGGAAGAGTCAATATTAGGGAAGTCAGTTCCAGATTTAATCTAAGGATTTAATGTACTTCTGATAAAAAATCCAAAAAATGCTTATGTTTGAAAAATTTAGCCAGCTTATTCTAAAATTCACATGAAAAAAATAAATGGCCAAAAATAATAAACAACAACTTAAGGAAGAATAAAATGGAAGCATTCTTATTAGGAGAACCCTATACAGCTAGAATAATTCATGCTTTCTGATATTGGTCTAGTGTCAGACAAATAAAAATAGAATAAAATGTGGGGCAAAGAAACAGACTAATGCACATAAGAAACTTGTGAAATGACAAATTTGGCAATACAATTTAATGAGAAGTGTATAGGCCATTCATGGAAAGCTTTGGGGACAATTGGCTATCCATATGGAAGATAATTACATTATATCAACATACCATAAACAAAAATAAACTCCAGATGCATAAAATACATGAGGAAAAAAATTTAATGTAGAAAAAATAGGAGAGGAATTTAATGATATGGAGAATGAAATAGTTCCTAAGCAAGCTAAAATACATCAATATTGATAAATGACTTCATTTAAAATTTTGCACAACAAAAGCTTCCATAATAATTTTTTAAAAGCCACAAACTATGGAGAGATATTTTCAACATTCATCATTAATACAGTATTAGTTTTCAGGACATATACAAAATTCCTACAAATCAATTAGATCAACAATTCAATAAGATATGAATAATGAAGATGAACAGAAAATTCCCTGAGGAAGAGATCTAAGTGGCCAATGTAAATGTGAAAAATGCTATACTTCTACTAATCAGGAAATTCAAATTAAGATTATCATGATTTTTCATTTCACTCTCATCCAATTGTCAAAAATGAACAAATATGTTAATATCAAGTATTGGCAAGGATGAAACAGGAATTCTCATAAGTGGGTATGTGAATTGGAAAACCATCATATTGGTCCCAGCAGGAAACAGATGTCACACTTCAAAGAAGTAATTGAAGAGAGTTTAATGACTAGACTATTTACAAAGCTGAGAGTAAGGGATAAGAGTTGACAAGGGATATTGAAGCACCATAGGTTTAGTAATTGCAGGAAGCTGTTACTACCTTTAGACCTGAAGGATGATGACACAGACAGCTGTCCTTATTAGAAATAGCCATCCAGCTGAAACTGTGATCCTTATAGAAGACTTCCGAGACTGATAAACTACATCCCACCAGGTAGGGAACTTACTTCTCTCCAACTTCTGCCCTCTAATATCTACTCCCATTGGCGAAACCCAACAGAAACCTAAAGTGATGGGAACCAACTTCATAAAGGTTAGTCTCCGGGGTTGCAGAGCAGTGTGGAAAAGGATGGACATTGTCACAAAGGACAGATGACAAATATCCAGCACAATGACTTTGAAGAGAAATGTGGTAATACTTAATAGCCGTGAATATATGCATATCCTATAACCATTTCTAGGGTGAAATGGTTCAAACACACTCAAGAGACTTACACACAGACAAGAAAGTGTGAACATTCTTACACATTGAAACATTGTTTGTAACAGCAAAGAATTTTGCAACAACCTAAATGTCCATTAATAGAAAATTGCATACATATCATGTATCTATACCACGAACTACTGTATAGTAATAAGTATGAGTGAACTAGAGTTATATTGAAACATAGATAAATCTAAAAATAATGCTGTTACATGAATAAAGCAAGTTGTAAAAGGCTACATCCAAAATTATATGATTTAGTATATTTTTTCTAAAACAGTGCTACTTTTTCACAGAAGCATGCTTGTGTAGTAACAGAATAAACTCCCTTGTAAGAAGAAAACACATCAACTTGAGGATAGTGGTTATCTCTGAAAAGAGAATGGAAGCAGAACCACATAGAGGAATTGCCTTCATTCGCATCTATAATGTGGTAGTTTTTGCCTTTTTGTTTTAAATAAAGAGATTTGACAAACTGCTATAAACCTTCAAACATAAGTTTATGTATAGGTGGTTTTTCAGTTCTCAGGAGTGGGATTGCTGGGTCTGATGATAAGTTTCGCTTCATAAAAATAATAAAAATTTTCAAAGTGACTGCACAATTTTACATTCCCACCAGCCTTGTTACAGTTGCTCCATGTTCATGCAAACTTGGTATTGTCAGATTTTTAAAATTTAGCCATTCTATCACTAGTAGAATGGATTTTGTGATATCTCTTTGTGATTTCAATAGGTATTTGCCTAATGCCTAATGATGCTAAATATCTTTTCATTTATTGCTTATATATCTTCAGAAAAGTGTTTATTAGAATCATTTGAAAATATTTTTTCATGGGTTATCTAATTGAGTTATAAGAATTTTTTTTAGGTATAAAACAGACAAATATTTTGTAAAACTTTTCTTCCAGTTTATGACTTGCCATCTCATTTAAAGCAGATTAGTGGTTGCCAGGAGCTAGGATAAATGAGAAGGAATTGACTGCAAATGGAAAGGAGGGAATATTTGGAATGACACAAATAGTCTATATAACGATTGTGGTGGTCTTTATATGACAGTATGTATTTGTCAGAATGTACCTAAATTTATACTTAAAATTGATTAATGTAATTATATAAAAATTATACAGTAACAAGTTCACTTAAATTAAGATTTTAATTATGATAGCATGAGTTTTTTTTATCAGTAGATGCGTTAGTACTTTACTGACTTTTACATTTTTATATTTGAATTATTTTGTAATTTAAAATTATGGGGAATTTCTAGTTCTAACTTTGTAAATCTGGCTTCTTTAATGAACCACTGATTCAATGGGACAGTAATCTGGAGTATTACTAGTGAAAATGATTAAAATGAAACACAGACCCATTTCTTCTATGCCCACAAAGCTTGATTGTTCTATTCAGGTGCAGGAATCTACAAGTTTCTGTACATACATTTATCAATCAATAGCACATGAGCTAAGAGTGCAGTTGTGCTCTGTCGGGGATGGCAGATACAAAGCGTTGTGCATAAAGTACTACAGAAACCTTCACAGACATTTGCACTTAGTGAGAACATTTTGGGCTCCATAGCTGCTTTGGCTGGAAAAGTTCTTTAAACATTATTAAATTGGCCATCTGATTTGGAAAGAGAAAAGAATACCATTCCACTTGCTTTGCTGGGAATACAGAGTGAAGCGGGGAAGGGGAGCAGGGGCGCAGGGGTAGAACAGCACAAGGACCGGGACTCTTCCCTCTGTTGCAGAGTTTCCCACACCTACTTGGTAAGAGTATGAGTATAAATACCATCTCTTATGGGTGCCATAATCACCTATGAGCCTCTTACAACTACAGATGCTTGGGTGGGACCTGGTGGAATCTGAGTATCTAAATGTACAATTATAAATTTATAGTTTCTTCTTCATTTCTTTTTAACGATCTCAAGAGGTGATTATTATACACACCAAGCATCATAGTCAGTCATGCTGGCATAGCAAATACCATACACTAGTTGGTTCAACAATAGCAAGTTATTTTCTTACCATTTCTGGAGGGAGAAAAGTCTAGATTAAGGGGCCAACGGATTCAATTTCTGGTTAGGTCTCCTTTCCTATATTGCAGATGGCCTCCTTCTCACTGTGTTCTTAAAGATGCAGACAGAGCTAGGGAGCTCTCTGGTATACCTTATTGGAAAGCCACTTGTCCTATCAGGGATCCACCCTTATGATCTCATTTAACAAAAATTACTTCCTTACTCCAAATATAGTCACATTAGGGGTTAGGGTGTCAACATGAATTATGAGGGGACACAATTGAGTTCATAGCATTAAGGTTTTATAACAATTAAAAAGAACCTATTTTTAAATCTCCAACTCTCACACAGAACACTATCTATTTTGGAAGGTTTTCCCTATCAAATACTAACTAATATATTTAGAAAATGAGATAACCAGGTTAGTCACGTTGAGTTGATGTTACTTCAGTCAGCAGAGAAGTAACTTGGAGTAGCAGGTGGTCTGTATAGCTTTAGGGGAATAATTTTCTTAGTCTTCTTAAGATAGTAAAAATAGTATAGTAGAATTCACTCAGGAAACTGAGTTGTGAATTATTGCATGTATTTATATGTCCTATCCCTGGTGAGATTTTAACATATTTTAACCTTCAGAGCACTATCCAGTTCATGTGAAATACACAATAAGTTACTGGTTGATTTTATATTAGATTAAAATAAACTTTAAAAAACTATATTACTAAATATTTCAGACACATGCAAATGGAGGAAATAATGAATAATATGATCTCTCATATACTACTCATGATTTGACTTCAATAATCATCACCACACAGAATATTTCATCTATAGTTCCCCCTACTGTTTTTACCTCTATTTATTAAATTTTATTTATTTATTTTTATTTTTGGAGACAGGGTCTCACTCTGGTGCCCAGACTAAAGTGCAGTGGCACAATCATGGCTCACTGCAGCCTCAACTTCCTGGGCTCAGGTATTCCTCCCACCTCAGCCTCCTGAGTAGCTGGGACTACAGGCATGTGCTACCACACCCAGCTAATTTTTGTATTTTTTGTAGAGACGGGGTTTCACCATGTTGCCCAGGCTGGTTTTGAACTCCTGGGCTCAAATGATCTGCCTGACTTGGACTCCCAAAGTGCTGGGACTACAGGCATGAGCCACTGCAGCCCAGCAAAATTATTATTATTTTTTTTAGAGTACCAGAAAGCATATAACTTCATGCATAAATATTGCAGTATATAATTTTAAGAATTTGGACTCTTGTAAAAAACATTTCCAGTATTCCATAGTCATATCTTAAATAATTAACACAAATCCCATAATGTCATCAAATGTTCTGTCAATATTCTCATAACTTCTTTCTAAAGTTTCAACTAGTGTCTAAATAAGTAATGTCCATACATTGCAACTAGTTGATAAGTCTCTTTTAATACAAACTTTCTGGCCAGGCGCGGTGGCTCACGCCTGTAATCCCAGCACATTGGGAAGCCGAGGCGAGTGGATCACTTGAGGTCAGGAGTTTGAGACCAGCCTGGCCAACATGGTGAAACCCCATCTCTACTAAAAATACAAAAATTAGCTGGGTGTGGTGGCACACGCCTGTAGTCCCAGCTACTCATCGCTTGAACCCAGGAGGTGGAGGTTACCGTGAGCCAAGATCGTGCCACTACACTCCAGCCTGGGAGATAGAGTGAGACTCTGTCTCTTTTTCATCCCTTTTTTTTACTTCTTGTGATATATTTGTTGAAGAAACTGGGACTTTTGTTCTGTAGAGTGTCTCATATTCTGAATTTTGCTGAGTTTGTCCTTTTTATCATTTAACATGTACCTCTATCCCTTACATGTCTTAATATTGGTGGGTAGTGCTAAAGATTTGGTCAGTATCAGATTTGATTTTTGGCAAGAGTGTTTTAGAAGTTTTGTCTTTTTATTAGGAAGCAGTTAACATTTGGTTGTCTTTGTTTTTCAAAGAAGGAAACATTAATGATCAAAATATCATTAGGGCCTGATTGCAATAATTTTGAAAATCAAAGGCCTAAGGTTATCTGAGTCTGCACAATGGTTGAGAAGAATCAAGATAAGCATGGAAGTGGAGAAAGAACTGTGTTTTAAAAAGCTCTTTTGAATTTGCTGTTCTCCTGTACCCCAGACTATTCTGTCTTCTTGGCTGAAGACTGAAAATGTGGATATTAAAACGCAGTTTCTGGTAAGCAGTAGAGAGTTGAATGTCTAGGTTCACGATGCCAGTGCTTGTGATTGCTTGTCTCTCTGCTTTCAAAGATGTCATGGAAGAACAAATGCCTTCCCCCTCTCTTTGGAAAATTTATTAGGAGTTCCTTTTTCAAAACATTCTTTCCGGTTCTTCTGAGATTATATATCTCAGAGTTCCCTGACTATACTCAGAAAATACATTGGAAAGGTATCTTCTTGCCACTGACTTAAGGTCATTTAATCATTTTCCCATTCATTCAAAGGGCAAAAGAAAACTCCTCACTCTCTATACCCAAAACATGAGTGAGAGGTTGCTCAGCACAGTGGAATGTACATGAATTTTAGAATCAAACAGAATAGAGTTTAAATCCGCTCTTAGTCACTAATGAGCTGTGTTGCTTTGGGCAGGTCACTTATCTTATTATACCTTATGTATTCCAACTAAGAATACAGAATATTCTGGAGTTGGGGGAAATAGCAAATTAAAAGGTGATTAAAACACAGTTCTTTTTCCATTTCCACTACTATTCTGATTTTTCTTTTGCCTTAGTTTCCTGTCCTATGAAATGGAGATCATAACACCTGCCTCACAAGTCTCCTTAATATCTCCTTAGCATCTACTTAATATCTACTTAGCATCCTGCCTACATGAGGCATGTAAGATTGTTCTTATCACACATTAGATAATAGTAAATGGAAGTATTACCATTATTAACATACTTATTATTTATTCAGTGAATAGTAGTTTCCTACCTTTCTTCACCTCCTTAACTCCCCACATATTCTATTATTATCTATTAATATAGTAAAAATGGACTGTAGGTTATTTTTAAATGAATGTTTGGTTAAGACTATTAAGAGAGTGTTGAACATGAAAAAGACACCACAAAGTAATAGTAACTGAGAGCACTCACAATATTTCAGAGTAGAAAGAATAGATGTTTTTAAAGTCAGAGATACTGAACTATTTCTATTTTATTAATGTATTTTTAAAAGGGTAGCCTATGCTAAATGATTTATGATAGCACTTTATAGTATTTTAGTAAGTGCCCTGTAGTATATTTTGTAAATACAGTGACATTTTAGTGATAAGAGTTCTCATTACAAGTCTCTGTTATTAAATCATTCCTCCAAAGACAGATTAAACTGCCAGGTTTGGGGTAAGAATTATAGGGTTTATAGATTCATGAAGTGAAAATCAGTATGCTTGAGCTGTATAATGTACATTCACTGTGAAGGTGCGACATAGTAGAACAAGAAATGATTACAATACTAAGAATGCAAAAAACTGAACAAGAGGATTTGTGTGTGTGTGTGTTTGTGTATGCGTAAGCCCTCCTAGAGTGACTTACTGTCACTTTTGTTTAAGTGAGACAAATATGTCGTTACCAGCATTATCATTTTTATTTGACTTAATAAAAAAATTGTGTCCATCTTGGTAGTATTTTTATTAAGACTTTAACTCAGGTTGAGATTAGGATACCCTGCTGGCCTGGACGACTGAAGGCCCAGTGCTGGACTTGAGCAGGAATTCTGGCAGAAATAAAATCAATCAAGGACACATTTTGATGAAATATTACTGATTCCAACCCAGCAACGGACACATTGTCATTTATTAGAGAATTAGACCAAAGAAACCCATAGAATGACAATATGGCAATCTGGTTCAACTTGCTGCGCCTCTGTTCATTGTAAGTCAGAATCATACCCTTAAAGAGGGGTCTATTGTACTTCTCAGGAGAGTCATTGGGTTGGTTCCATTAAACAAGTACTCGTTCATGAAATAAAGTTATAAGCATGGAGATCTTTTATAACTAGATAAGTATTGATTATTGCGTTTTTTACTCAGAACTAAAGAAGTCCTCATTTCACACCATTCTCATCCTATATAACCTTGCTGCAATGAATGAAATGTTTGTGTTCCCCTCCAAATTCATATGTTGAAATCCTAACCCCTAACAGGATGGTATTAGGAAGTGGACCCTTTGGGAGATGATAAATCCCTCATTAATGGGATTAATGCTCTTATAAAAGGGATCCCAGAGAGCGCTCTTGGCCTCTTTTTTCCATGTGAGGATACCACAGGAAGTCAACACTCTGGACCTTGAAAGAGGAGCTCTCGTCAAACTCAACCATGATGGCACCCTGATTGATCTTGGACATCCAGCATCAAGAACTGTGAGAAGTAAATTTCTGTTGCTTGTAAGCCACCTAGTCTATGGTACTTTGTTAGAGCAGCCCATACTGAGACACATGCTTACAGATTTGGGGCTATCGAACACCAAAACTAGATTTAAAGCAAGGTAAAAGAACTTAGGACGGATGATCTCTTAGCAAAGACAAGTTATTATTGGAACAGAATATATCATGTAAAGCCTCAAACTTTAGCTTGCATCAGAATGATGTGGAAAGCTTGTTAAAACACCAATTCCTGGGCTTTCAACCCCAACGTTTGTGATTCCATAGGTCTGGGGTGGGTACCAAGACAGCTTTCCTAAGCAGTTCCCAGTTGATACAGCTGCTGCTGGTCTGGCCACCACTCCTGGGCTCCTCTGGTGTGTATTCTGCAGATGTCAGTAAGGTAATTTTCCATTTGCTAGAAGCAAGGAGAGTGTAAGAATCTGCTTGAAGAGTCTCAGAGAGTTGGGTTTCATTTATTCAACAAATACTGGGTGCCCATACAGTACTGCTAGGTCCTAAAATGGTAAATAAGACTCTTAGATCACCATTGCTTTCAAGGTGCCTAATAGCTAAATATGAAATTCTGATCAAGTGTGTGATGGTTGTGAGCATGCTATGAAACAAAATAGAGGGTCAAAGCCCAGATGTGTAGGGTGGTCAGGAAAATGTTCTCAGAGGACATGACATGTCCACTTAATTTCCTGACTTCCCCACGAAACAACAAACAAACCCGTAACTTTTGGGCTGGTGTCCTTTCCCTCTGAATTAGTATGAGAGCTTCCTTAGAATATTCTACCTGCTGCCTCTCTCGGCTCCTCACCAAAATCCCACAACATCATGCTATTCTCTTATAAAAATGCAAATATGATCACAGCACTCTTATGCCTAAAACATCTCTACTTTCAGCGTAAATGCCAAACTTCCCTTTCACAATCTTTTCCAGTCTGCACTTTTAACCTCTCCACGTGTACTGTCTATCTGAACACCTTATTCTCCAGTTTCGTGACACTTCTTGCTCATGTCGGAAATGACATTTTCTCTTTCATTTAGGATATTTAGGATTCATTTGCTCTTTTCTTCAGGGCATTTCTCATACTCTTTACTCTATTTGGATATTTTTGTCCTGGGATTGACTACCTCCATCTTACCTATTGCAGCTCAGTGTTTTGGTCCTCTGGGAAACCTTCCAGATCCTTTCTGGCAGATAAGCACTTTTCTCTCTTCATTACAACACTTGGTGGATATATATTTGTTAGATATAGACTACGGGGGTGGTCATAGCGGGGATGTTATCTATTACTCCATGGAATTTTGAGAGCTTTAATGATTGGAGGCATCCCAGACACAGAGAATGAAGGTTAACCATAGAATAGTGTTTCCACGTGGGGATTCTTTTCTGGCATTTTTGGAAAATTTATGTGTTTTTCTGAATTCAGAGAGAAATCAGTTGAGAAAACAGGAAAGCAAATTACAATTCCTCCGCTAGAATTAAAGCTTAATCACCATAGCAATGTTCCTAGTTTGAAAGAATAGACTGATGTCAAGTTGAAAGCAAGAGCAGGAATCACTGGTACGCAGAATGGAAGCGTATGATGGACATTTCCAGGACCAGAACAGGAGCAGGTAGATGAGCAGCAATCACCGTCTCGTCAGTGGTTGTTGCCATGTTTTAGGTGTCTGTGGCCCTGTCTGCTGCTAAGGATGAATCATTCTTGCAAATAAAATGAATATTAATACATTTATATACATAGTATACTTTATACAAATCCTTTGAATGTTGTTCTATGAAATAAGTCTGGGAGCAAAATAAGTTCTTAAGTTGACAATTTTGACACGTGATTCTGCATAGTATTGTTAACTGTGTTGGAATATCAGAATGTTATATTATTGTGATATGACCCAATAATGTCAGCTGGTGTTTTCCAGTGTTTAAAATACTTCATAGGCTACAATTGTTTGTAAATAACTTAACAGAAGAAATGCAAGGAGAAAAATATATGAAATTGTTGTGGAATATTCTGACATAGAATTAGTAACCAATGTAAAATTTGAATCAGCAAAAGCAACATAAATTCAATGGCGAAACCAAACTTAGAGAAGGCAGATGAAATACTTTCATCATTAAAAAATGAGATAAACTTTTATGAAGTAACATATACTCTGATATGCAACTTGAAGATCTTTGGACTTTATCAAGCCATCAGTGCAAAATGAAAGCAATTTTTCCAAAAAAATGGGATGTTTGTTATAAAAATCAAGACTATTAGGTAGGGCTATTAAAACTTTGTGTGCTTTAAAATTTTACATTAAGAAAAGTACTTTAAAATATTTTACATATTTTTGATATTATCTTTCAATGCTTTGAATGATTTTTATTTAGTATTTATTTTGTTTCTTTTGGTGTTTTCTATTATCAAATGATTATGTTGGATAGAGATGATTTTTATAGCTTATTAAAATAAATATCTTGTCATAATAATATTGATTCATAATAATCATAAGTCATGCATTTAATACTCTTTTTTAAATTTTGTCAAAAATTCCTGCAAGTTCAGTTTGGTCCTATCACAGAAAAGTGGTTTACTGCTTATTATTAAGGTCACTTACTATTACTTAAAAACATGCAAATAAAGCTTTATGAAAAATACAGATTAACTTATGATTTGGAAAGTGTCTAAAAATTCCTGAGAATTCTGATTCTTCAGCATCTAATCTTGAGAATTTGGAAGCACAAGAATGCAGTTGAACACAATAGAACTGGTGTAAGATCTATACAGGGCAGGCTCCTGACACATCTCACATCTCACCTGACACATCTCACACTGTCAAGACTAGCCCTCCTCTCCCTTACTCTCCAACATCCAAACTTTCACCCCAACCAGGGGATACTGAGAGTGAAGCTTTTGGAGAAATGTCTTCAAACTTAGTGAAACTGCACTGAGATCCAGGTTGAGAAAAGGGCAGAGTAAGTAAAAATCAAGATACTCTACTCTGGGAACTTCCTCACCATTCCTCCATTTAAAACCTAAAATGTTACTAGCAAAACAGAAACTATCATTATCTTGCTTGTTCTCTCCCCACCCTGTCAAATTCAAGAGCATGGAGAAATTGATTGCCACAGCTTAAGAAATCAGTACATTTCCATAACATAAACATCTGCTGGTCCTTCATTCCTCATCCTTGTCATTTCACACCAATCAGGATTTTAGTGACTCATTTTTAAGTAAGAATGAATAGCCAGGTTAAAGAATTCCCAAGAATTTAATTCTTTAAGAATTAAAGAATTCCCAAGAATTTAATTCTTTAAGAATTAAAGAATTCCCAAGAAAAAGAAATTAGAAAATCAGATATAAAACAGAATTCAGTAAAAGATTTAGCTAATGATATCAAAATCTCAGGATGAAACAAATGTTTAACAGAGAATTTGGCAAAAATATATTAAAAATTAAAGATTAATCAGGAAGGCCCACTACTTAAATAATAGGTGTTATAGCCCTAGAAATCCAGAAAAAAACAAAGAAGTACAGATATTATCTAAGAAATGGCTCATAGTTTTCAGAAATGAAGACTATATTTTCCTCATTGGAAAGATTCAATGAATGCCCTGTGTCAATAAACATATGCCTACCCTAAAGCATACATTTCAGAATACCAGGAATAAAAAGGTGATTCTAAAAGAATCAGGCAAGAATTTAATAAGTCATGTGCAAGAATTTGAATGACTGGCTTCAGACTTTTCAACAGCAACACTGAAAATTAGAAGTCGGTGGAGTATTGCCTTTAAAAGGCCTTTCTGTATGAAAATATTTTCAACCTCAAATTCTATATCCAGCAAAAATATGAATCTACTGTGAAGGTCCGAACACTGGGGAAGATCATCTGCTTTTTCTTAGAAAAGTATTGGAGAATGTTTTTCAAAATAACAAGGACCAATTCAAGAAAGAACACTGGAGATCCAAGAAACAAAAGACCATCAAACTCAGCAGAAATGTGAAGGGAAGTGCCAGGGTTAGTGATCAACAATACATATCTGAATCAGATGACAGGACATAGCTGGAAGAACGTTTCCAAAAACAGAGAAAGAGGAACTAATAGTTTATTTTATAATTTGCTCACATGGAATAATATTCACAATTGTTGGAGAGTTTTGTTGAGTATCTAGAAAAAAATAGTGAAAAGTTTATAGAAAACTAAAGAAAAAAGGGAAGAATAGAAAAATAAATTATCATAGTATATTGGTTGATTCAGCTTTAAGAAATATTTGTTGTCCTAATAGTTGATTATTTATTTAAATTTTGTGATAAAGCGATACTGGAGTGGCTCATGTGGCAAAGAAATGATGTCTCTAATCAGCAGCTAATAAAGACTGGAGACCTGCCAACAGCCACTCAAATGAGTTTAGAAGCAGATCCTTCCTCACTTCAGCCTTCAGGTGGTACAGCCCTGTCCGGTATCTTGATCGTAGCCTTATGAAACACCCTGATTGTGAGATATCTAGATAAACTCCTCCTGGATTCCTGACCCGCAGACACTGAAATAATCAGTGTTTGTTGTTTCAATCTGCTAAATTTTAGAGTAATTTGTTATGCAGTAATAGATAATCAATACAACATTTCCTTCCTAGATATGCAATCTTCAGCTATATAAACATTATTTTGCTTGATGTAGAACCATGGAGTTGGTTTTCATCTGTTATTTTTAGAATTTGTGAGAAGATGCTTTGGTTCTTTCACTTAGTGGCTCAGGAAACATAGTTGAAGAATTAGAATCAGACAGACGATGGGAGAGATGCTGCTAATGATATTTTTGTTTGTCTAAACATCTTAAGGGGAATGCTATCAAAACTGGGAGGCAGTAGTAATAACCTGCTAAAGTTATCCACCAGCCCAATGATCTCAATACGAATAGCACCCATAGCCTAGACATACAATTCTATGTATCACAGAAATGTATCTTCCAGCTCACAGAGGATTCATTGAAATGAACACCTGACTCTTGCTGAGTCAATCTGATCCTCTTCTAGAAATTTAGAACTGGCCTACATTGAAGAAGTTATTTAAAGGTAGTGATCTAAAAGAAATATTCTGTAGACTTAAGGTTTAACATGCAGCCATCATGGGACATATATATACAGACAAATAAGAAGACAGTTTACGGAATAATAAACCAGAAGCCAATACATAAAAAGAGCCACTGTCAAACAAACCCAGAGCTGCATACCCACACAGACCCAGATACATGATTCTTTTAGTTAAGTTTCTCTTAAATGGATTCTGTGAGCATTTTCTCTTAGTTTTGGTGCCCCTCCCCTCCCCCCTCCTCCCCTCTCCTCCCCTCCCCTCCCTTCCCCTCCCCTTCCCTTCTTTTTTCTTTTTCTATCACTTATAGCAGTGGTCCCCAACCATTTTGGCACCAGGGACGGGTTTTGTGGAAGACCTTTTTTTCCACGGACTGGGGGTGGGGGGTTGGTTTCAGGATGAAACTCTTCCATCTCAAATTATCAGGTATTAGTTGGATTATCATAAGGAGTGGGCACCCTAGATTCCTTCCATCTGCAGTTCACAATAGGGTTTGTGCTCCTATGAGAATCTAATGCCTCCACCGATCTGACAGGAGGCGGAGCTCAGGAGGTCATGCTCCTTGCCGCTTACCTCCTGCTGTGTGGCCGGTTCCTAACAGGCCACGGGCCAGTACCAGTCTGCGGTAGCAGGGGCCGAGGACCATTTTGTTATGGGAAAGATGGTGTGTTTCTATTCCTTGCTAATAAATCATCCCTGAATGAGATGGAAGTTAGAGAGTGCCATTCATTGGGCTTACCTGAAAGGTGATCTGGTGGAGCCAGTTTTTCATTTCTATGACAGTGGACTTTCTTCAGAAGTGTATTCCTGAGGTTCTACCCCTAGAACAGACAAGAACAGTGTATAACAAGCTCTTCATAACAGCCACCATCAATAAACAAGCAAAGGATTGTGATTTCTTTCTTTCAAAACATTTCTATATAAATTAAGCTTTCTAAGTATCTGTTGATCTTAACAGGAACCATTCAATCTTACTTAGCAGTCTGCAGCATGGGAAAATGGACATTTCTGAATTTAACAGGCTCTGCCGTTATGAAACCCACCTATAACTGCGGATTATTTATTTGTATATATCAGTCAGCATCATAAGTGCAAATCTTAGACTATCTTTTTGTTTGATTGCTGTGGAATGTTGTGGGTTATACTCTGACACTAATTTTGGATCTCTTTTAAGATTTTATTATTTCCTAGATCAATTCTTGATACCGTCTCTGTAAAACAAAAATTATAATTTTTAAGTGATAACCAAGGATAATCTCAAAGCTCACTTTAAATTCGCCATCTCTGCTCACTATCTTTATGTTGTGAAAATAACTGGTGTTTTGAAGCCAGACTGTATCAGCAAAATATCAGCAAAATTCATTTATTTAAGCAATGTTTGCTGAACCTCTCTTACTTACAAACAGTATGTGCTTTGTGAGTTTTTGTTGATGAATAAGCATGCATGATTTCTATAGCTTCTCTGAGCCCCAGTTTTATTATTTATAAGGTAGTTTTTTATTTTTACACGTTCATTGTATTAAAAATTAATTTATTATTGGGTACATAATACATACACAATGACTTATTTTCCTTGAAATTATATATACACGAACAAATTAACTTGAATTATTTGGCATCCATTTGGGCATTGGAACTCTAGGAATTCAAGCAGCAGGTGGGAAATATAAAAAACAATAGCAGAATAAGGAGTCTTCAAACTGACAATAAGTCAAATACTGAGTGTTGACTACTCATTGCAGTGCCCCATGTAGCAACACAGCTCTTTCTTAGGCTCAGTCTGAGCCAAGGCAGTGAATCTAAACTTAAGTATAGGTCCATTAGTGTCAACGAGCATTCAAAAATGCAATTAGGAAAACTCATACACGTGTCTCTGGATTGGTTTCTTGCTTGAAGCTTCCAACTCTTATTTGACACAGAATTCTATAAATTATATACTAGTTAGTGGTTTCCCAGCCCACATCAGATTAAGAAAACAAACTAAGAGTAGAGTAAAGCCTATTCAGAAAGCAAACTAAGAAAGCAAACTAAAAGTAGAGGAAAACACATGGATACACTCAAGTAGCAGCTGACAATATAACCAAGAGTCAGGGGATAGAAAAATCAATGAAAGGTACAACTACATACACAGTAGGGTAAGCTGTTGATAATACAGCAGTCTTGGTTAGAATGTAGCTCAACAATTAATGTCCAAAATAGCAGTTATAAATAATCAGAGAAAAAGCCAATAATGTTTAAAATACTTTGTTTAGTGAGGCAAAGTAGTGACTCAAAAAGATGAGAAAGCTTTGGCTAAAATAATTATAGAAAAAAAGAATGGTAAAAACTTGAACTTTTGAATATTATAATTTTTGTTATCCTTTAAAATTCAATTACATGAAATCCTAGAGTCACTGATAATGATGAATAATAGAGGCATTATTTAATATATTCTATGCAGTATTGAGCCACACTTTAATAAGACAAAATAGTTCATTTCTTTTGGCAAATATAAGAAACATCCAATATGAGGTTATAAGTGGATATATCCACAGGCACCTATTCAAATAGTCTTTCAGTTAAGTACTTCTGGCACATGAACTAGTATTAAGTAGCTATAAATTCCCTTCAACATTTATTTAAAACATCATAAAGTAAACACAGCAGGAAACTGTGTAAAGAGAATGTTCAGTTTAGCGTATTACAGCACTGAATCTTGAAAGATTGTTACATGTAACACGGCCCTGCAGTCAAGCAAAAAGCATGAGGATCCGTAAAGGTGAGAAAGTCAAACTTGTAATTAGAGAATGAGTAACAAAAGCAGACCAATTAAAGATGAATTTCTCTAGGAGCCCTAGCCATTACACGTATATTTACTAGTATTAAATGTAATTTCGTATTACAAAATCTACCAAATTCCATGCCAGGTGCTTAATTTCTTTTACATCATCTCTTTTTCCTGATTAAAAATATCTTCCTGTAAGAAGCTGAGGCTTATTCTTGCATCATTTTTTAGCTCTCATAAAAAGGGAACAATCTCATCATATTTTGTCTGTGGAATTGACTTCCTGCATGTGTGATACATGAGGTGCTTGAGACCCCATACTCAGAAGGGTCCCAGGTTTGGTTTAATGCTCTGCTGCTGCCATCTTGAACTTCTTCATAATTTTTCTTTTCTTTTCTTTTCTTTTCTTTTTTTTTTTTTTTTTGAGATAGAGTCTTGATCTGTCTGTCGCTCAGGCCGGAGTGCAGTTGCATGATCTTGGCTCCCTGCAATGTCTGCCTCCCGGATTTAAGCAATTCTCCTCCTCAGCCTCCTTAGTAGCTGAGATTACAGGCATGCACCACCACAGCCAGCTAATGTTTTGTATTTTTAGTAGAGATGGGGTTTCACCATGTTGGCCAGGTTGGTTTTGAACTCCTGACCTCAGGTGATCTGCCCGCCTCAGCCTCCCAAAGTGCTGGGATTACAGGCATGAGCCACCGTTTCCAGCCTTCATAATTTTTTAACAAGGGACCTTGAATTTTCATTTTACACTGGGCTCTCCAAATTACATATCTGGTTCTGTTTATCTGTTTATCTGGTTCTGCCCAATTGGTTTATGTACTGATGCATTTGGCGTTAAAAAATGAAGAGTCCAAATACTTATATCACAACCATAAAATTAGTTATGTTTTTTCCCCTTCTTTTCCTGTTCTACTTCTTCCTTCTCCAGTTAAATTATCATATTAGGCAAACAGATCAATGAAACTGAATTATCCCAGAAGCAAACTCATGCATATAAGTACATTTGTTGCTTGACAGATTTGCTATTGGAAATTAAGTGGGGGAGGTCCAATGGTCATTACAATAAATGATGCTAATGCACTGAACAAATGAGAAAAATTATATTTCAAACTCTTACCAAACCAAAACATTAACTTTGAGTAGTTTAAAAAACGAATTGTGAAAAACGACATGTAGAGTGATAAGTTTGTTTATATTACAAATATGATTTTTCTGCCCATCAAGACACCCTAAAGGAAGTGAAAAGTCGAGCTACAAACTCTAAGAATACAGTTATATTGCATAAAGTGTAGAAAGGACTAAAACTTGAAAGAAAATTTCAAACAGTTCAATAGAAAACTGGGCAATAGGTACTTCAAAGAAGAGGAAACTTAAATTAACAAAAAACACTGGAAAATGAACTAGATCAGTAATAATCAGGAAATGTAAATAAAAAGTAAAAGGGGTTACCATATCACACCCACCAGACAAGCAAAAATTTAAGTCTGTGTATTACTAAAAATTGGAGGCGATATGGATCAATAGAAATTTTTATATATTAGTAGATGGACCATGAATTGAAAAACATCTTTCTTTATTTACTTGACAAATAATGATTGGATATATTTATGGCATACAATCTGATATTTTGATATATGTGTACATTGTAGAAAGATTAAATCAAGCTAATTAACATTTCCATCACCTCATCTCCTTTTTTTTTGACATTCTTTTTTTTTTAAATTATACTTTAAATTCTGGGGTACATGTGCAGAACGTGCAGGTTTGTTACATAAGTATACACATGCCATGGTGGTTTGTTGCACCCATTAAGCCATCATCTACATTAGGTATTTCTCCTAATGCTATCCCTCCCCTAGCCCCTACCCCTGACAGGCCCCTGTGTGTGATCTTCCCCTCCCCGTGTCCATGTGTTCTCATTGTTCAACTCTCACTTATGAGTGAGAACACGCGGTGTTTGGTTTTTTGTTCTTGGATTATTTGCTGAGAATGATGGTTTCCAGCTTCATGCATGTCTTTGCAAAGGATGTGAACTCATCCTTTTTTATGGCTCCATAGTATTCCAAGGTGTATATGTGCCACATTTTCTTTATCCAGTCTATCACTGATGGTCACTTGGGTTGGTTCCAAGTCTTTGCTATTGTGAACAGTGCTGCAATAAACATACATGTGCATTTGTCTTTATACTAGAATGATTTATAATCCTTTGGGTATATAGCCAGTACTGGGATTGCTGGGTGAAATGGTATTTCTGGTTCTAGATCCTTGAGGAATTGCCACACTGTCTTCCACAACTAGTTTACACTCCCACCAACAGTGTAAAAGTGTTCCTATTTCTCCATATCCTCTCCAGCACCTGTTGTTTCCTGACTTTTTAATGATTGCCATACTAACTGGCATGAGATGGTATTTCATTGTGGTTTTGATTTGCATTTCTCTAATGACTAGTGATGATGAGCTTTTTTTCATGTTTGTTGGCCATATAAACATCTTCTTTTGAGAAGTGTCTGTTCATATCCTTTGCCCACTTTTTGATGGGGTTGTTTTTTTCTTGTAAATTTGTTTAAGTCCTTTATAGATTCTGGATATTAGCCCTTTGTCAGACGGGTAGATTGCAAAAGTTTTCTCCCATTCTGTAGGCTGTCTGTTCACTCTGATGATAGTTTCTTTTGCTGTGCAGAAGCTCTTTAGTTTAATTAGATTCTATTTGTCAATTTTGGCTTTTGTTGCCATTGCTTTTGGTGTTTTAGTCATGAAGTCGTTGCCCATGCCTATGTCCTGAATGGTAAGACTACAGTAACAAAAACAGCATGGTACTGGTACCAAAACAGATATATAGAGCAATGGAATAGAACAGAGGCCTCAGAAATAACGCCACACATCTACAACCATCTGATCTTTGACAAATCTGACAGAAACAAGCAATGGGGAAAGGATTCCCTATTTAATAACTGGTGTTGAGAAAACCGTCTTGCCATATGCAGAAAGCTGAAACTGGATCCCTTCCTTACACCTTATACAAAAATTAACTCAAGATAGATTCAAGACTTAAACGTAAGACCTAAAACAATAAAAACCCTAGAAGTAAACCTAGGCAATATCATCTCCTTATTTTTTTGTAGTGAGAACATTTAAAATCTTTCTTTTAGCAATTTTTAAATATACAATACATATTATTAACTGTGGTCGCCATGCTGCATGCTATGCAATAGATCTGTAACACTTACTTCTCCTATCTAACTGACTGACATCTCCTCTTTCCCCAACCCTCCCCACTAGTAGCCTTTGACTGACATCTCCCCTTTCCCCAACTCTCCCCGCTAGTAGCCTCTGGTAACCACTATTCTATTCTGTTTCTATGAGATTGGCTTTTTTAGATTCCACACAGAACTTCTTTCGAAAAAAGTTTGATTTTACCTGAATATGAAACACACATGCCCCATGACCCGTTAATTCTATCATTATGTTTAATAAATCAAATCAGATAAACTTTTATTCATGTGGACCAGAAGACATGTATAAGAAAATTCACAGCAGCATAGATCTAAATACAGTAGATCACATACACAAAGTGGGATATAATCATTCGGTGGCATAAAACAACAATAAAAATGAATGAAAGACAGCTACTAGTATCACCAGTGATTAATCTCCCAAACATAATAGTGAGTAAGCAATACGTGACTCAATTCCACTCAAGTTCAAAAGTAAGCACAACCATACAATATATTGTTGGGGGCACATACATAGATACTAAAATCATAAAAAGCTACCATTCTCACGTCAGTGAGGATGGTAGTTACTAGGGATAGAAAGGGAAGGATATTCAATGAAAGAGATCAGAAGCTTCTAACTTATTGGTAATGCTTATTTCCTAATAAGGATTTTGGCTACTTTGATGTTGTCTTTATTGTTATAAATAAAGAAAAAATATATATAGGGTTTACATACTCTGATAAGGTATGAACATATTTCATAATTTAAAAAATGCCTAGTGTTTCAAAGCATTATGTACCCAATATGTACTGTATTTAAAGGCAAGTCTTTTCAAGGTCTACATATTGTTGACAAACCTTCAGCGACAAATTAATTCCTAACTCTCATCCACAAAATCTACCAAAAGAATTATATTCATGTATGCATTAAAGATTTTTTAAAAAATATTTTATGCTGCATCCAGTGTTCGCTCTTTTTGTAATTAACATGAATAAAATACACATGAAATTGTAAGAAGCACAGGTTTTGATGGAGGGAAAAGGATGTAAATAAATTGGTAGGAGAGCTGAATTGGTTCTGCAGGCAAAACAATGATCTATGCTTGCTTTCAAATCCCTGATAATATTTAAGTAATGGCCAAAAACCCAGAAGCTTACTTCTTAAGCAGAAAAGGCATTATCGAAGTTCTTAAATATGATTACAGCTGGTTTTCTAGGAACAAAGATTTTGAAGGAGACAGTTGTCACACTGTTCTATGGTATTTGGACTCTAACTGATGGAGGACCATCAAAACATTTCAGATAGGCACTGCCAAGGTAAAGCCGCATGTCTTTTGGGGTAAAGGAAAAGAAAAGGCAAGCACGAAGCTTATCAAGAGATGGAGCACAAGAACAGAAAACGATGGGGAGCCATGAAAGCAACATTGAAAAATTAAACTATCATCAAAATTTTGACCCTTTTAAAATTGAATACATGATTTAGATATGAATACGAAGAAGATTTTCTTTCTCCTTTCTTTTTGATAGTAGGATCTTTAAAGATTGCTTTGGATAGACTAGGGTGTGATAGAAGATTTTGTTAAAGGCACCATAGTCTCACTGTGAACATAAAGCAAAGATTCTCTTGGCACAGTGTGTTTATCTTTGACTTCATAATTCCTTAAGGAACAGTTCATAATATTTACATTTAAGTACATAGCATTGAGGCCTTATGTGCTTTAGAGTATCTACTGCATAAGAACATTAATTCAAATGGGAAGCAACATTACCAGTATTAAGCTATTGAACAAGCAGTATCTAAAATCATTACTGTTATTCCAGCTGGGAGAGCCAAAGGCTGAGTTGTTTATTCTGTTGGTCTTGTTTACATTTTAAATTTGAGCCATTGAAGACTTAGTTACAGAAAACAAGAATTAGAAGCATTCAGCTAGATGCTACCATCTCAGCAAACAAAACAAAACAAAACAAACAAACAATATAAAAAAGACAAAAACAGACAGTGATTGGCCTCAAAATTGCGTCTGTCAATTTTAGTGTCTGCGCAAGGGTTTCTCCAGCTACACTGAGAAAAGGGCCTTGATTCGAGCTCTATAAATCATTCCTTGGAGAAGAGCTCTCCAGCCTCCAAACAACTGAAATCTTACCTGTACATTTCTACTTGGTTTGCAGAGGTGGAGTTATAAAATATTTTTTATTCTTGTAGAAATAACACTTTACCAGCTTAACACTAGAAGAATGATTTTGGAGTCAGATACCAACCTTATTATTAATACTGTGAAAACCAGTGTTCTATACTTAAATTTGGGGCTAGGAGAAAAAAAATTCAAAGGAGCTCCATATTTTTTGAATGATGAAATAAACATTTCTACTACTAGAGATAGTTCTTTCTTACAGTCCTGCCTTGAAGAGACTATGTTAGCAGAATTTATACTATGATGAATGTTAGCAGAATTTATACCTATGATAAATGCTGTTCTTGAAATTCCAAGGGAAGATGTCATGACTTGTTCTTTGCTAATGTGATAGATACAACCATATGGTGTTTTCTACTTTGTTTTTAATTTGCATTGTTCTCAATTTCCAAACTAGCATAATCATGAGTATCTTTGCTCTATTAACTTATTTCATGACCAACTGAAAGAAGAAACATATAAAACTTTTGTATGTTTCCAAACATCAAATACAAAATGCTATTGCAATAATTTAAATCAATTAAAATTTCTAAAGAACAACAAAACTGATCCAGCACCTCCTTGAGCCTTACAATGTCATCCGAGGATTAATGCAACACCATTATCTGGGAACCTGCTAGAAATGCAGAATTCCAGGCCCCACTCCAGATCTACTGAATCAGAGCCTGCATTTGAACAAGGTCTCCAGGTGATCAGAACGCACATCCAAGTTCACAAAGCTCCTCCATGGCTGACCTTTACAATTGTACTGTGTGTTCACATAAATTGTAACTTTACCCAGACAGAGAGTAGAATTCTAGAAATGTGAAGTATTTAAGGGAAATATGAATGTAGCTTAAAAATGCTCAAATTTGGAATCTCTTAGTAAAAATAACCTAGCTGAGTTAAACTGTACATAGGTGGAAAAGTAATTTCTATGGTAACCAAGGTTTCCTAGGTGTTTAGAATTAGGAAATTGACAGGTAATCAGTATAGTTGCTAGGGTACAATCACAATGGATGAAATCCTTTGCCAAATGGCAAATGAGTGAATGGCTACAATTTGACATCAAACTGAGATTCCTGCTGTTTTTTCAATGGTAACACAGGAAGTACTTGCTACCAATTTTGAGATTGCTGTGACGTGATGAAATATAAAAAGTAATCTCAATGTCTGAGAGAAAAATGGTGTCCAAAATGTCCATATTTATCACACAAGGGTGAGAGTCTTCTGATATACAGCTAACTTATAAAAATCGAGAACTCACAATGATGGTATACATCTCAAACATGCAGAAATAATGTTTTGAATAGAAAATATCCCTGGAAAAGATCACTCATGATCATTAAAATACCATCTTCATTTTAAAAATTCATTTAATTTTATTTACTCATTTATTTATTACTGCAAATCAGAATTTAACAATAGTAAGTTCAGATAAAAATATTTTGTTGTTGCAGTAATAACAGTTTGACTTATGGCTAAAAGTCACAGGCAAGTGTAAAAAATCTCTACTCTTAGTTCAAAATGTTTAAGCTAAGCAATTCCCCCAAGTCGCTGCTCTAGACATTAAGCTCATTAGAAAGCTAAGGGAGCAAGAAAAGAAATAATTTCTTTTCACCATATGAAGGAAAATATTGTCTAAAATATACATCTGCTCACAAAGATGCTCTGGTGCTAGTGTTTTCAGTGGTTGAAAAAACCCAACTTTTAAGCAACATTGAATTTTGAGTGCCCTCGTATGTTCTCTGATCTCTGACAAAAATTTATCTGTCAAACTTTCTTGAGTCCTATGTGTGCTGTGTTCTGAAGGGTATGCCAGTGGCTCAGGGATAGAGCACAGTCCCTTCAAAGGAAGAACCTGGCCATTTGCCTTTGCCTCCCACCATTCCCTGAATGGGTTTAAAAATTCCCACTTAAGTCAGCCATGCTGCTGATGCCTTTGACTTTGGCAATAACAGTTTTCCAAAATCTGAAGCCTGTCCTTCAAATTTTGTTTAACAGGTAAGTGATCTCCAACTACTTTTTAAAAATTCTCATTTCACCCCAAGCATGCCTATCAAAATATTACCTATTGTTCAAGGCACATTTCTTTCCTCCTCCTCCTCTTCTTCTTCTCCTCTTTCTCATCCTCCTTCTCCTTCTCCTTCTCCTCTTCCTCCTCCTTCTCCCCCTCTCCCTCGCCCCTCCTCCCATCTCAGCTGGGATTACAGGCACACACCACCATGCCTGGCTAAGTTTTGTATTTTTAGTAGGGATGGGGTTTCACCACGTTGGCCAGGCTGGTCTCGAACTCCTGACCTCAAGTGATCCACCAGCCTCAGCCTGTCAAAGTGCTGGGATTACAGGCGTGAGCCACCACACCCAGCCTTAAGGCACATTTCTTATTTCACCTCTTCCATGAAACATTTTTTATTACTAATAACTCGTTAACACATCTTCACTTATCTCCTCAATGGTATTCCATAACACCCTTTCCTTCTGTCCCTCTATTCGATTATTTCCTCCTTCAGGATGAAGTCTGTGTCTCATTCACTTTTGCATTTGCATTACAGTACCTAGTGGCTTGCACCTAATAGCTATGTGACAAATATTTACAGGATTTAATTTTATTTGATCTCCCAGTGTCCAGACCTGCATCCCAACTGCTGGGTCACTGCAATGCTTTCAGGCTTCTAGCACCTGGCTTCTGATTCTGGGCCCTTTGGCTCCTGAACTGATTACGAGAGCATCCTAATGCTGATTACCTAAAATTGATAGGAAAACAATTGCTTCTCACCTTCCTGGTGAGATGTTTTTTTAAAGCACATGCTTTTTATTAATATTTACATGCACTGGGGTTTACAAAAAAAATGTTGATTAGAATGGAAGAGATTAGACTCAGGGGCTTATTTACCTTCTTAATGAAGGAAAACACGTTTAGATTTGCTCAACAAAGTTTATGGGAGGCCATTGTTTGAAATAACCAAACCAGAATGGAGTTCCTGGAACTAGGTGTCATGTAATCGATTTTTAAAATGGGCCAGTCCTCCAAAAAGCAGAAGATTCACAGCGGCCAGTCTGAAGGGACTCCTGAGCCGCCATAAGGCAGTCTCTTCTGTGTCATCAGTATAAGGTGATTCACTTTGAAATGATTCAAGAAAAAGCCAATTATATGTTTATAACAAATTTTTTATGATTTTGATTTTTGTTTTTTATCAGGTTTCAAGTGACTAGGACGTATAAAAGTATACGGGTGAAGTAATGAAGACGGGGCTATTTTATTACAGTCTGTTTATGCATACTCATCTTGATGTTGTCTCTGTCTTCAATGAGAACAGTAGCTCTTCTCTCCCTGATTTGAGGAAGGAACCTTTCTCAAAGGCAATACATGCCTTACTTTTAGGCAGATAAAGCCTTAAAGGGTAAAAAACTTTTCTTGTCCTGTTGAGTCTCAATTGTCTTTAGCTCAGAGTAATCCTTATGCCAATGTAGCATAATTTTGGAGTGGCATATTCTGATTCCTTTCAGAGGAAGCTCAGATAGGCAATAGAAACAATAAACCTTCAACAAATAGCCAACAATTTTTTCTCATGTCACACAACTTCGACAAATATAAATATACTCTGGAAATGTACTGCCAACATCAGCATTGACTTCAAGGTTGCTTTCTCAAACAGTGACTTCGTGAGATCTTGATCTCACTTTGGCCTTCATGTAACTCATGACTTACACTCAAACCGAGTTCTGGACTTGAATCTAATGTTCCTTGGCTATGTGTTCCTAGATGTGCCCTTGTCTCTACCAATGCCCAAGACCTTCCCTTGTCCTGAGCTGACCAGCCTTCTTCCTGGTCCTTGTCATGATAACGTGCCTTGGCCCAAGCTGTACTGAAGACACCAAAATTTCTCTCTTAGCCAGGTATCAGTTGGACTCATAGGCTGACTTGACTGATTATTCTGAAGAGGTATTTGATGTAGATTATGCAGGGGGAAAAAAAGTACTACCTTATCCATGCCCATGTATGCATGGCAGGACAGCCACAATCCATTTTGCTAAATCAAGTGTATCTTTACAAAGCCCTATTCTAGCAGATGCTTTGCTAGAGGCTGTGATTGGGTACAATAGGAAGTGGGGGACATTGAAAGATAAGTAAGACACAGACCCTGCCTTCCATGGGCTCCTTAGGGTCAATCAACCATGAAGTCACAGCCTATCTCTGCCATTTACCAATGTGTGATCTTGTTCAAGCCATTTGTTCTGGTTAGTCATCAGTTTCTTCAGTTATCAAAAGGAAGATAATTATTTCTTTGTCACAGGCATGTTTTAAAGAGTCTCTAGAATAGTGCACATACATATTACATGCGTAATAAGTGGTAGAAAAAAGCTTACCAAAATCTTCTCTTCTTCAATTGGCAACTTCCATTTCAATTAGCTTAACACAGATTTTATATCTGGTGTTTGTATATTTCTCAAACCCTGGTTTTCCACCCTGATCAGACATTAGAATCACCTGGGAAGATTATCAGGTTTCCCCACCCCCAAAGATTCTCATTTAATGGTCTGGGGTGGAAATAAAGGGAAATAAATCGGTAATTTTCAAAAGCTCTTAGGTGATTCAAATGTGCAGTCAAGGTAGAGGATTACGTTGACAAGACAACTGAATTCAATTTTATTCTCATCCACTTGCCTGTACAGATTGAACTCACCTGGGTAGTCACTGACCTTTTCTCAAAACCTTTCTCTGAGTCAGGGAAATGACACAAGATGTGTCTCTCACAGCAAAGATGCCTCGGTGTACGCTAGAGAATCAGGGTAATTATCATCAGGTAAAACTGCGTGCTGCTTGCTTCCACAGAAACCTTTAAATTTGCTTCAGAAATAAGGACTAAGAGTTCCCTTGAAACTTGTAGAATGTAGGAACTTCTGATTAAATAAAGTTACCAAGGATCTAGCTTTAACTCTACGGGCCATATTATATGAGTTCCTATCCCAGATACATCATCTGACAGTATGAATACACTTACAAGGACAATGGAATAAAATATTTAAAATTAGAATTGACCCTTAACATCTGGAATATATGACCACCATACATTTAGATATTATAAGACTGCATGTTCTACAGAAGGGCCAATCTCACTTGCATTTGAGGGGCTTTGGTCTCCTGGTAAAATCATTTCTCATTTCTGAATTTTCAATACCCTAGAGATGTCGTATGTGTTTCTTTGGCATTAAGTGTCTTTCCTGAAACTATGAAGCAAAGTTCAACAATAGTTCAAGAGGATACCCTGAATCAGAGTCTCTAATTCATTTAAACTGTTAAATCCTGAAATAAAAATATGGAATCAGGGTCTCAAGACCTATAGGTCATGAACCTGCTACTAAACCACAATGCCATAATCTCCAAATCCACAGTGAAAGGAGTGATGAAGTTAGGAATAATACTAGGTCCTGTCAACCCCTGAGATTCTAGGAATTTCTCTAACTTTCAAGAAATTCTTTGGAATGTTTTTAGAAGTTTCTTTCCTTGGAAACCAAGATGCAAGAGATATCATTTGGTAGAGCTGCCACTATCCACTTGGTTCTGGGAGACCTTTAAGAAATTTAATGGAGGAAGGAAAGATGAAATAAGCAGGAGAGAAAGCAAATTTTAAAACAAAAGTCACCAAAAATATCCCTTAGCATAGTGAACATAAGCTTTCATTTAGTAAGAGTCTCTTTGGGTCAGATCCCTGTTCTCATCTTTAGTTCCTGTAGTTCAAGTGGGGCTGATCCTTCTGTATCATAATCAACTTGAACCCCAGTCTTCATGTTTCCTGCTGGTGGTGCCATTGTGTAAGTATAGCTGGTCTGTTGAATTAACTGGACTCCTTTGGATGCAAGCACAAAGTAACTCCATTTTTCTCAAGATGACTCCTTTAAATCTACTCCCCTAACTTATACCACATCCCCCACCTCTGGATCCAAACCAAATACCACCTCTGGCTCCAGGCAGAGGCTCCATGACACAAGCCAGAGTCCTCCTCAGGACTTTTTTGGGAATTATTGTGAAAATGGCACTCTCTTTTCTTAGATGGTTTCCTGCGGATGATACAAGCCTAGAGTTACTCTAAGCTTATTTTCCATTTTGTGGGAAATTATTGTCCAAGAAAAAGTCTATCTAGAAAAAAACAATTCTCAGGTAGCAAAAAAAGTAAAGCATCTTGATGTCAACCTCCTCTTTTTCTACTCTGCTTACAAAATATCCACGAGTCACCTGAAATAGCTTTGAGTTTGGATTTCTTCATTACCTGGGAGATAGATGATCTTAATAATTCCTTTCAATTGTGGAAGTCTAGGTTCTTATTGCAATGTCTGCCTCAGTATCTAGCTGATATGGTTTGGCTGTTTTCCCACCCCGAACCTAATCTTGAATTATAATCCCCACGTGTCAAAGGCAGGACCAGGTGGAAGTAACTGGATCATGGGGGCAGTTTCCCCCATGCTGTTGTCATGATAGTGAGTGAATCTCATGAGATCTCATGGTTTTATAAGTGTCTGGCATTTCCCCTGCTGGCACTCATTCTCTCTCCTGCCACCCTGTAAAGAGTTACCTTCTGCCATGATTGTAAGTTTCCTGAGGCTTCCCCAGCCATATGGAACTGTGAGTCAATTAAACTTATTTTCTTTATAAGTTACCCAGTCTTAGGTATTTCTTCATGGCAGTGTGAGAACAGACTAATACAGTAAATCTGTACCTGGAGTGTGGCACTGCTATAAAGATACCCAGAAATGTGGAAGCGACTTTGAAGGTGGGTAACAGGCAGAGGCTGGAACAGTTTGGAGGGCTCATAAAAAGACAGGAAAATGGGGGAAAGTTTGGAACTTCCTTCAGACTTGTTGAATAGCTTTGACAAAAATGCTGATAGTGATATGGACAATGAAGTCCTGGCTGAAGTGGTCTCATATGAAGATGAGAAAATTGTTGGGAACTGGAATAAAAGTCACTCTTGCTATGCTTTGGCAAAGAGACTAGAGATCCGTGGAACTCTGAACTTGAGAAAGATGATTTAGGGTATCTGGCAGAAGAAATTTCTAAGCAGCAAAGCATTTAAGAGGTGACAGGGCATAAAAGATTGAAAAATTTGCAGCCTGATGATGCAGTAGAAAAAAAAGCTCATTTTCGGGGGAGAAATTCAAGCCAATGGCAGAAATTTGCATAAGTAATGAGAAGCCAAATGTTAATGCCCAAGACAATGGAGAAAATGTCTCCAGGGCATGTCAGAGAGCTTCACAGCATCTCCTCCCATCACAGGTCCAGAGGCTTAGGAGGGAAAAAATGGTTTCCTGGGCTGGGTGTAGGGCCCTCCTGCTGGGTGCAGCCTTGGGACTTGGTGTGTCCCAGCTGCTCCAGTCATGGTTAAAAGGGGCCAAGGTACAGCTCTGGCCATTTCTTCAGAGGACGTAAGATCCCAGTATTGGCAGCTTCCACGTGGTGTTGGTCCTGTAGGTGCGCAGAAGATAAGAATTGAGGTTTAGAAACCTCCGCCTAGAATTCAGAGAATGTATGGAAATGCCTGGATGTCCAGGAAAAAGTTTGCTGCAGGGGCAGTGGCTTCATGAAGAACCTCTGCTAGAGCAGTGTGGAAAGGCAATGTGGGGTCAGAGCCCCAACACAGAGTATCCACTGGGGCACTGCCAAGCAGATCTGTGAGAAGATGGCCATCACTCTCCAGGCCCCAGAATGGTAGATCCACTAACACCTTGCATTACATGCCTGGGAAAGCCACAGTCACTCAACGCCAGCCCATGAAAACAGCCAGGAGGGGGCCTGTACCCTGCATAGCCACATAGGCAGAGCTGCCCAAGGCCTTGGGAATCCATCTCTTGCATCAGTGTGACCCAGATGTGAGACATGGGGTCAAAGGAGATCATTTGACAACCTTGAGGTTTAATGACTACCCTATTGGATTTCTGGCTTGGATGGGGCCTATAGCTCCTTTGTTTTGGCCACTTTCTACAATTTGAAATGGGTATATTTACCCAATGACTGTACCCCTATCGTGTCTAGGAAGTAACTAACTTGCTTTCGATTGTACAGGCTCCTAAGTGGAATGGACTTGCCTTATCTCAGATGAAACTTTGGACTTGGACTTTTGGGTTAATGCTTGAATGGGCTAAGACTTTGGGGGACTGTTGGAAAGGCATGATTGTGTTTTGAAATGTGAGGACATGAGATTTGGGAGGGGTTGGGGCAGAATCATATGGTTTGGCTGTGACCCCACCCAAAATCTCATCTTGAATTATAATCTCCATGTGTCAAGGGCAGGACCAGGTGGACGTAATTGGATTATGGGAGCAGTTTCCTCATGCTGTTCTCATGATAGTGAGTGAGTCTCTCGAGATCTGATGGTTTTTTAAGCATCTGGCATTTCCTCTGCTGGCACTCATTCTGTCTTCTGTCACCCTGTGAAGAGGTACCTTCCACCATGATTGTAAATTTCCTGAGGCCCCCTCAGTCATGCAGAACTATGAATCAATTGAACCTCTTTTCTTTATAAATTACCCAGTCTTAGGTATTTCTTCATAGCAGGGTGAGAATGGACTAATACACTAGCCAATTAGTGGTCATCTAAAGTAGGAATCTTATTCTACTCCAAAGAGGGTTTGAAAAAGTCTCCAAGATCAATCATGAAATGGTTTATGGTATTCTTTGTGATTTATCAATAATTGAAATCAATCTCAGTTTATCTTGCACCTACTTTCAGGTGTAGATTGATTAGTAGGTAGATAAAGAAATAGAAATCTTTCACACCTCTGGATACTGTGTCTCAAAAAGTATCTCAGTAATTTACCCAAAATAAAAGACTATATTTGCCGCAATAATTGGCAGACAGAAGTGTCAAGGGAAGGTATGTTGAATAATGAAATAACAGCCATCTGTTTAAAGAGAAATTGGCAGTCTCATCCCATAAAAGGAGAAGTTATTTTCTGTGCCAAAAATTGGTCCCAGCAATGCACAAAAGACCCAGTAGTACTGTGACTTTATTTCACATTTTAAAATGATGGACCTTTGCATTCTTAGGGGTTCTGTATACCCAGATCCTTCTGTAACACAATCAAGTTTAACTCAAGTGTTCATGTTTACTGATGGTGGTCTTACTGTACGTGTAACTGGCTTATTGAATTAACTGGGCTTCATAGGACATAAGCACAAGGTAATTCCTGTCATTCCAAAGATGACTCCTTTAAATCTATTCTCCCGGCTTATACCACATCCCCACTCCCCAATCCCTTAGATGAAATCTCAGCCATTTCTCATAGCTTTTCTGTCAGTTTCAGATAATAAACAATTTAATCCAGTCTAATAATCATATGACTCCAAACCATCTTTGTTAAATCTTCTATCCTCCCTCAGCTATATTTGGGGATATGCAGGTATGATGAAATGTCTTTATTTTCTTACCTAACTCTCTACTCTTTCTGATCACTCACTAGCCTTCATCTAGCTGCTCCAGAATTTGAGCTACTAAACAAATGTGACATAGGACATATGGCAGAATGGCTTACTCAATTGGTGTAGGCCTTAAAGCCCTCTGCGTATGGAGGATTCCAAGTGGTTGGTCTACCTCTTTGTGGTTTTATGGGTTCCTGTTGCAGACCCCTCTCCTGTAAATACCTTAATATATGTGATGTTTTCAAGTTGGACACTTATAAGTCCATCCTCAGTCTCTTATTTTCCATGGTTCATCCACTGTGGAACACTTGTTGCCTTTCCTGACATTCTTCGAGTGAAATTCCTTTCACAATGACCAATCTAATTTCCTCTAACTGGGTCTACAGTTGGTGCACGGAAAACATACTTTCATGGCTCCAGGGAAGTCTGCCATCAGAATAGCTCTTGCTTTTAGACTCTTCAGGTATAAGACAAGTATCCAGTATCATGCACTGCTGTTCAATGAATGCTAAGTACACCAAATCAAACTCCCTAAGAGATTTTCTTGACCCCACCCCCTCCAACTACCACTAGTGATTTGCCTTGAGTTGCAGGTAGAAGAAACACCACCACACACCATGAATATGAAAGAGAAACTAGATAAACATAATGCACACAGACAACATCTACTTTCTCTCTCCAGATCCTTTATCTCCACTCCTGGATTCTCCACTTTTTATCCATGGTTTAGAAGTAGGTTTGAGATAATGCTGGATGAACCAATTTGGGGCCATCCTCTTTGTTAGTCTTATCTAACAGTACAGTTTAGAGTATTTGCAAAATTGGTACTGATTTTATTCTTGAACTTTTGAACATATAAGCTTCCTTTTGTTAGTGATAATAAGATGAATATTTTTCCTGCTTGTATTGGAGCAGTTAATTATTTAACATTTAATGTAATTAACTAGTATAGTTGGGTTTAAATTTATTACCTTATTTAAAAACTGTTCTTTGGGCTACTCTGTCCATCTTGCTTGTTCTAAATCTATATATTTACTTTCTTTTCTTTCCTTCATACATCTCATCCTTTCAATGTGAAGTTTTTGTGAGGCCTAAAGAATAACATTTAATTTTCTCTGGGTACATTTGTCTCATGTAATAACTTTATTTCACCTAGCTTTCATTAGGTGTGATTGTTTTTATAGAAGTGAAATATTTGAAAATAAAAAGTGTGACAAAAATTAAATGCTCAGGATATATTAAAACAGTACATTTCATTAAATGTAATGTATATATTTTATAAAACATTAGTCGAATCTGCCATTTATAAGAAAAGAAGCCACTGTCCATCCAATTATGACAAAACACTGATTATAAGACTTTTTAAAAAGACTGATAAAATATGGTAATACTTTTTCTGGATTTATAAACTGGAAATGGTATAGTACATCAGAAAGTGTATATTAAAATTATCAAAAATTTTCAAAATTATGTTCATATTTTCTTCTCAAGAAGCTAACATGAGAAAAAATTTTGATGAGCAGAGAAATGAAAACCATTTAATGTGAAATGCTTGATAAGAGTACATATTCCTAAAATATATTATTTCTCAGTGTAATTAGGGCATCTGGGAGTCCCAAATGTAAATAAATTCACATTTATTTATATATACTTGGCCTTTGATTTCCCAATAATGGTATTATGTGTTATTTTCTTTTTTTTTTTTAATTGAGATGGAGTTTTGCTCTTGTTGCCCAGGCTGAGTGCAATGGCACAATCTCGGCTCACTGCAACCTCCGCCTCCTGGATTCAAGTGATTCTCCTGCCTCAGCCTCTCAAGTAGCTGGGATTACAGGCATGCGCCACCACGCCCGGCTAATTTTTTGTATTTTTAGTAGAGACAGGGTTTCTCCATGTTAGTCAGGCTGGTCTCGAACTCCCAACCTCAGGTGATCCACCCCCACTTGGCCTCCCAAAGTGCTAGGATTACAGGCGTGAGCCACCGCACCCAGCTTATATGTTATTTTCAGAAGCTTAAAATGCGGTTCTGCCCAGGTGCGGTGGCTCATGCCGGCTATCCCAGCACTTTGGGAGGCCCAGGCGGGCAGATCACGAGGTCAGGAGATTGAGAACATCCTGGCCAACATGGTGAAACCCCGTCTCTACTAAAAATACAAAAATTAGCAGGGTGTGGTGGTGTACACCTGTATTCCCAGCTACTCTTGGGAGGCTGAGGCAGGAGAATTGTTTGAACTTCGGAGGTGGAGGTTGCACTGAGCCGAGATTGCACCACTGCACTCCAGCCTGGCAATACAGTGAGATTCTGTCCCAAAAAAAAAAAAAAAATGTGGTTTCCCAAGTCTTGTCTGCTTGCAACAACTCAAAAGCAAGAGGTGATTCTTACCTGTTGAGAACTACCGATTACCTCCAAAATTGCTGTCAGTGCCTTCAATTTGATGAGTTGCTTGGTATTCATAAGTTACCTGCTGCTGTAGCTCTGAGGAGTGAGGCCATGTCTCGATACATCTCTTATTATTCTGATCTCTGAGACTACTAGCCTGTCATTTGTTGCCACAGTGTCTAATAGCAACTAAAGTAAAGCACTAATGAGAGGAAGCCTTTGAGATATAGAGTGTAAAGAGAGAAGAGTACTCATCCAACATAAGAATGAGAGAATGAATGAATGTGTACCAGGTGGAGGGCGGAAGTCTGATTGCTAAATAGAAATGATATAAAAAAGCACAAAATGTGGTTCTCAGATGTTTGCAGGAAGTGAAGCAAAGCAAACATAAATATGGTAAAAATAAGAAAAGAAAAGATATAGAAGTGAATAATTTATGTCCATTGAAGGTAGTGATCATATCTTGTTTGCCTTTGTAGTATCAGCAACCATCAATGTCCATGGCACAGAGTAGAAATTCAGTTCATTAATGAAGAATAAAAAAGAATAGAGTCTTAGGGATTCCAAACCAACATATAAAGAGCTTGGAAGTTGTCACTCCTGTCCTCATAACAAGAAAAATGCTGAAAAAACTGAAAATCAACAGCCCTTCTAAGATCCATCAGACAGTTCGGTACATGGAGCAAACCACTGCCACAAAACTGGAGAGACAGGCAGGTAAGAGTCACAGCTTACCTTTAGCAGAGGCCCAGGCGTGGAAGCCCACAGCTGAAGCCAGTATCAGTAGGAACACTTTAAACTCTCATTTATAAAAGGCTGGAGGCTCAGTGTGAACTAGCCTGAAAGTTAAAAACGTTCATGGGGTCCAATCTTAGGGCCCCCCACAACTTTGAGAGTTTTATCTTCCTCCAAACGCCCTACCAGGTTCTTACTGTGAAAATCTGAGAAAACTCCTCACCTGCTTCCAGCAAGAGAAGGGGAAATGTAACCATTCTGAAATATGCCCAGAGTTTCCTGTTATCCTTAACCAAGGCTGAACCTTAGGGAAAACTGCTCTATCAGCACCTAACTAACTGGGGTTTTACCCAAATCTAACCAACCTAGGGAAAGGGAAATACCAACTCAGCCTCACTAAAAAAACCGATAATGCCTCTCTGCCCTGCACACTTTACTACCACATCAATAGAGCTCCCGTATGATAACAGGGGATCATAGCTTAGAAAACCTGCAAGCCTCAGAGTCTATTTAAAAAGTATCTAGTAAAACTCAAAGACAACAGTGGAGATGAAAACAAGCACATTACAGAAAATTTCAGCCTCTGATATTGCAACTAAAGGAAACAGGAAAAACAGTCCCACTCCCAGCCAGATAAACATAAAATCTCATACAAAAGTCCTATCTACCTCAGTCCCAAGGAAGAGGGTGTTTCGTGTTCAATAGCAAATGATGAGGCATGCTAACTGGCAAAAAATACAGCCTGAAGAGACAACAAACCACATTCAGATATGGCAGAGACTTTGGGACGATCAGACCAGAAATTAAAAATAACTATGATTAATAAGCTAAGGACTCTAATGGAACAAGTGGACAACAGGTAAGAAGAGATGGGTAATGTAAGCAGAGAGATGGAAACTCTAAAAATAATTAAAGGAAATTCTAGAAATTAAAAAAAAAAACCCCTCAGAACACCTCAGAAATGGAGAACACCTCAGTGGACATGGTCATGGACATCGGACATAGCCAAGGAAAGAATCAGTGAGAAGATATGTCAATAGAAACTTTCAAACTGAAATACAAAATGGGAGAAAGAATGAAAAAGATGGAACAGAGTATCCAAGGTGGGACATTTAAAAAAGGTACAACAGGCTGGGCGCAGTGGCTCACGCCTGTAATCTCAGCACTTTGGGAGGCCAAGGCGGGTGAATCACGAGGTCAGGAGTTCGAGACCAGCCTGGCCAACATGGTGAAACCCCATCTCTACTAAAAATACAAAAAATTAGTTGGGCATGGTGGCGGATGCCTGTGATCCCAGTTACTCCGAGGCTGAGGTAGAAGAATCACTTGGACCCGGGAGGCGGAGGTTGCAGTGAGCCAAGATTATGCCACTGCACTCCAGCCTGGGTGATAGAGTGAGAATCTGTCTCAAAAAAAAAAAAAAAAGTGCAACATATGCATAATGAAAATATCAGAAGGAGAAGAAAGAAAAAAAAACAAAACAAAAATATTTAAAGTAATAACGGCTGAGAATTTTCCAAAATTAATCAGATTCAGAAAGTGCAGGGACCACCAAGCAGAATAAATACCAAAAAAGTGACACCAAGGCATATCATGAACAAACTGCAGAAAATCAAAGACAAAGAAAACCTTGAAAGGAGTCAGAGGAAAAAACATTTGCCTATAGAGGAACAGGATAGGAATTACATTGGACTTCTCAGAAACCACGCAAGGATGAAGAGAGTGGAGTGAAATATTTAAAGTTTTCAAAGAAAAAACCCACCAACCTAGAATTATGTATCCAGCAAAACTGTCCTTCAAAAGAGAAAGGGAAATAAAGACTTTCTCAGACAAACAAAAATTGAGGGAATTTGACACCAGTAGGCATGCCTGGCAAGAAATGTTCAAACAATTTTTGAGAAAGAAGAAAATTGATGTAGGTCAGATACTCAGATCTACATAAAGGAAGGAATTAGGTAAGGAATAAATGAAGGTAAAATAAAATCTTTTATTTTCTTATTGTTATTTTATTTAACTGATAACAGTTTGTTCAAAAGAATAATAGCAACAATGTATTCAGTGATTATTGCTTATATAAGTGAAATGAATGACATTAATGTTTAAGCGACAGCAGAAAGGAATTCAAAATACTCTGTTATGACTACTGGTACTACCTATGAAGTATGTCAATGTTATTTGAAAGAAGACTTGGATATAGTCATAAATATATATTGCAAACACAAGGGGTACCACTAAAGCATAAAAAAGAAGTATAATTGATATGCTAAAAGGATAAGAAGATGGAATTATATAACATGCTCAGTTGAAACCGGAGAGGGAAAGAAAGTGGGGCAGAGAGAGAGAGAGAGAGAGGTAAGGGGGAATTAATAGAAAACAGTAACAAATATTATAGATATTAATACAAATATATTCATAATCACTTTAAATATCAATGGTCTAATCCTTATACCTATTAAAGACAGAGACTGTCAGAGTAGGTAATAAAAAAAACAAGACCTAACTATATTCTTTCTATGAGAAACCCACTTTAAGTATAAAGCCACAAATAGATTAAAAATAAAGGGATGGAGAAAGATATATTATGCTAATACCCATCAAAAGAAAGCTGAAGTAACAGTATTAATTACAGACAAGGCTGACTTCAGGGCAAGGGAAATAATCAGGGATAAAGAGGGGCATTGCATAATGATAAAGGGGTCAATTCTCCAAGAAGACATGACAATCCTTAATGCATATGTACCTAAAAACAGAGTTTAAAAAAAGTGAGACAAAATCTGATAAAAGTGCAAGAAGAAATAATTGAATTAACTATAATAGTTGGTACAGTTGGAGAATTTAATACTGTCTTTAGGTAATTGACAGATCTAGCAAGCAGAAAATCATAAGGATGTAATGAACCAAACAGCACCATCTATCAGCTGGATCTAACTGACATTCAACTATAGTAGAATTCACATTTTTTTCAAGCTCACAAGAAACAGTGACCAAAACAGACCAAATACTGGGCCATAAAGTATAGCCCATTAGTATGTGTGAGATGCAGCAAAAACAGTACTTAGAGGGAAATATATAGTAATGAATATTTATGTTAGAAAAAATCTAAGATCAATAATCTAGGCTTCTACCTTAAGAAATTAGAAAAAAGATGAGTACATTAAATCCAGAGTAGGGAAAAGAAAAGAAATAAGAGATTTGGCATATATTGCATTCGTAAGAAGTACCATTACAAAGAACATTGAGGTAAAAAATTCCAAACAAAATTTTTACTGTATTTTAGAAAAAAGTTCAAATTCTGTATCTACCATTTCATATCTTGATAGCATAAAAAAATTCATCAAATCCCTCTGAGATTCAATTTTCTCATTTCATGTTTATTGCAAGAAATAAGTTTAAAAACTCATGAAAAACAGTACATTAAGCATTCTAAAATGGTAGAAGTTGATTAAGGGGTACAAAAATACAATTAGATAGAAGGAATAAGTTTTAGTATTCAATAGTACAACATGGAAATTATACTTAACAATAATTTATTGTATATTTCAAAATAGCTAGAAGAGAAGAATCGCAATGTTCCCAACACAAAAAAGATAAATATTTGAGGTGATGGATATCCCAGTTACCCTGATTTGACCTCTGCACATTGTATACAGGTATCAAAATAGCACATGTACCCCCAAAATATGTACAACTATTATACATCCATAAAAGTGGTAGGGGTTGTCTTCATCACCAATCTCATCATCATCATCACCACCACTGCCATTACCACCATCAGCACCATAATCATCATCACATCACAATAAAATGTGCGTTGATGGAAAATATTGAACATACAAAGATAAATGAAGCCTGGTTAGATAAAAAGGTTAATTGTGGAATCCACAAGAGAATCTCCCTATTTGTTGGAGAATCTGCTAAAAGACCACCTTCTTCAGGATGCTTTCTTAGGCACCTCTGTCCTGATATTGATGACTTACCTTCTCCTGGTCCCGTCTGCCTTTGTGCTGTCATGGCCCACAGTGACCCAGAGGTCAGCCACTTCATCTCTTTATGTTCTGCTACACAATTCCACTCACACACATTAGTTTATGAAAGATTTTGTAATAGAAAAAGAGGCTAATATGATATGCCTTCCAGAAAACAAAAAGAAAATTCTTATTAGACATTTCTGTTCTGTCAAGGTACTTCTTAGCAGCCCTGTCAACGACAGTTTTGCTTTTGTACCTTTTTCCCTGACAAGTTCTCATTCCCTCTCCCTCTCTCAAGTTTCCCTTTATAAACCTCAAATTACTCTCTCACTGATGGATAGAGTCATTCAGCTGTCCTTGGATGTGCCTCTCCAATCTTGTATAACAGAACGTATAACTTGCACTCAAATAGTTTTCTTTTTCAGGATAGCTAATTTCTCCCTGCTTTGCAGTCTCTTTCTTGCCTGGTCTTGGATGAAATCCTAGGCTAGTCCTAAAGCTTTTCTAGGTACCTTACATTTTATTTTATTTCTGTTAGCCCAATCTCCCAACAAAATTGTTCTCAACCAGATTAAAGCTTCCCTTTTCCCCCAAGCTAAACTTGGCTCAGAATGGGAACACTCCGGTGGGGAAAGGGTTTACACTACCCTTCTTTGTGATTTCCTCAGGCAGCTCTTCTCACTGTGCAACCTTTTGCCCCTCCTCTGTTGGAGAGGTGGAGAGGGAGGAGAGGTAAGGTTCAGAAAGCTCTTGAATTTCCAGTTGGAATCTGACACTCATGCCTTCTAGGAGTGTCAGATGCTCAATCGTTCCCTTGTCTGGCTGGGTACAGGGCAATCTGAGGGCTCTTCAGTAATCCCTAGTGGGAATCTTCCCCCGCCGCTTTATGATAGGTTGATGTCTCCTATGCTGACTGCCTACAACTCTCCATATGGTTCTGGATTCCTTCAATCCATCCCTGCGAAGTCTGCATCATTCTTTGAAGCAGTCCTCATGGTCAAAGTCCCTCTGAAATGAGCCAAGTTCCCCACCTTTCTAGTCGGTTGAGATCTGGCCCACAGGAAATATAAGCTTTCTTGCTTTGGCCACACTGTGGGAGGTGTAGGCTACTCTGAGTGCAGCACTGTCTCTAAGCTGTGGAGCCCCAGGCTCCTCCAGTTGGCTTCTTTTAGACTGGTGTCACTATCACCCAGTGTGTAGGTGAAAGAGATAATACAATGCTCTGGCAATAGTCTCTGTAAAGAAATCCTCTTGACCACCACACCTCCACCAGTTATGTCCCCATTTATATCCTGGAAGTAACAATGGTCTATGATATACCAGACTGGATTTCGTGTCACCCCTTAGCAAATTGTGCATATATGTTTATGCACCACTCTTAAAAATGTGTGAGCAGTTAACAAACACCAATTATCTTAATTTTAGGGCTTCATCTGACACAAAGGCTAGGATAGGATAACTCCAATTTGAACATCCCGTTTCATTGGCATATAAAAATCTACTAGGGGAAAAGAAAATCCACCAGGATTCTCTCAGCAAAACTTAGACAGGAGTATAGATATCAATTATATTCTTTGCATATACAGTAATTGATACAGTTTGGATGTTTGTACCCTCCAAATCTCATTTAGAGATGCAATTCCCAGTGTTGGAGGTGAGGCCTGGTGGGAGGTGTTTCGGTTATGGGGGCAGATCCCTCATGAATGGCTTGATGCCCTCCCCATAGTAATGAGTTCACCTAAGATCTGATTATTTAAAAAGGAGCCTGGCACATCTCTTTCTCTCTCTTGCTCCCTCTTTCACTATGTGAAGTGCCTGCTCCCCTTTGCCTTCTGCCGTGAGTAAAAACTTCCTGAGGCCTGGCAAAAATCAAGCAGATGCAGGCGCTATGCATCTTGATAATCCTTTGTAAAGTATCCAGCCTCATGTATTCATTTACAGCAATGCAAACAGAGTAACACAGTAATTTAATGAATTGAGTTTCTATTTTTAAAACACTGTTTTTGTATTATTTTTCATTTCTTGTACTTTCTGTTGAATTATAAGTTCTTTGTGGGCATGCTTAAGAGATATAATCAATGAAAGAGTTGGAGAAGGTAGTTTACATGGTAAGAACTTTCCCTATGGCACCTTCTCAATTCTAATGCCACACTTGCAGAGTCAGTAGGGTAAGGTCTCTTTCATGGTTTCAATTTTCCTTAGCTCTATTTTCTAATGTCTAGAAGTATAAAGAATACTTCTATGAACACGTAATATCTCTTTTAAATTGATATTCTTTAAAAGATTTATAGTAAAAATACCAGTGTAAACTAAAGACTTCACAGGCTCCTTTTAAAACCAAAACCTCAAAGTTTAATTGTTAGCTATAAAAAAATGACTTCAATCTCTTTTCATTTGCATTATAAAACTTGGACTTAATAAACCACCAGTGGTATAAATACATTAGAAGCTAGGTTGCCAATTAACATCTTTTTGGCTGTGCAGAGATAACCAAGCATAAAAAAAGTTAAACAAATTTGACTTTAATGTAATTATGTTGGAGACTAATTTAATCAGATACTTATCAGATTTCCCCATGGATCCTCTGAAGCAGCGGCATTAATATTGTTTTCCTAAATATTCAGCACAGCCAACCCTTCCATGGAAATTAGCAAAGGGGTGGGGGTGGCTCTTGCAAAGCATTTGAACTTCATTTCTCCTGCATATTCTCACCCTCTGCAAGCATTAAACCCTTTTCTGGCAATGGTGCTATTTGAATTAAGTGCACAGGCTGTTGATGCCACGTTGACCAGCTAGTGTTGAGAATACACTACAATAATTGCCTGTCTGATCATTCAGAGAATCCCCTAATGATCCTAGTGAGATTAGGAAAATGGGAATGTAATGGCAGGTGTGTCCAAGGGTGTCAAGAGAAATATGTCATCAAGTTAAGAAGAACCCTTAGCAATACAGGTGGAAAGCTTTGCTTCAATTTTTCTCCCATTTACATTGCCTTTTCAGCCCATTAGTGTGGTTCCGAATAGTTTTCCTCACTTAAAAATATGAACAAGATTGCTTAAACCATACAAATTTCTGATCACTTTGTTTCTTAGCATCTCATGTGTTAGCACTCACACAGAGAGGACAAGTTTACAATGAAAGAGAGGGAAATAGAAGAAAATCTTGACACTTTGAGTAAACAATTTATGTCATGATGCTGATTTTCACCTACTATCAAGATCATTCAAGTCTCTGAAATTTAGTGCTAAATCATCATTTGAATAATTTTAACTTCAGCTCCAACTGCTGTGGATTCTAAGTTGTATAGAATAGAGCCTTCTCTTGAGCAAGATTTTATTCACTTTTTGAAACATTTCCTAAATATATTATAGATCATCTCATCTTTTTTATTTGCATGAAGATTTCAGATAAAAACATGGCAAATGCTGCTGTTGAGTTTATTGTTACAGTTGCCAATATACTAAGTTGTTAACGGGGTATGGAGATGAATGACGTTGGCTTCTCATTCATTTGTGCTGTAATATAAAAGACAAAGCAAGAACTTGCCTTGCCTTTGCCTTTCTAAAAATCAACTGAGGGAAGAAATGTGGGGAGAAAGATGGTGACTCTGGTAATATCCAGTGGTCACATTTTACAAATTTGAATATTAGATGTTAGTCCACTTTTGCAGATTATTTCAAAACACTTGCTCATTAAAGAAAATGGCTTTTAATGTGCTTGAGCTTCTTAATACAGATCAAGGTGTGCTACTGAGTGGGAAAAACAGGATAGGAAAGTGTAAGAAACACAGATTCAGTGGCTAAAAATGGCTTCTCAGTTATCTCTCATGATATCATTGGCCATCTCCTGGCCCATAGCCATTGATTACCATTTCATATGCTGCTTGTGAATGCACAGTTATTGAGAAAATAGTGTGCTATGTGACCAATTCTTACGCTTTTAGGGGAAAAGAGAAACTGTAAATTATTACACAAAGACATAAATATTTTTGTGAGAAACAGAAATAGATGAAATAGACTTTAGTCCCATTTTTTTCTGGTTTACAAGATGCCTCAAATGTATTTTTTTCTGAATGGTGTTTTGAATATATACTTATTACATCTGTCTGTTACACAACAGTTCTCAGGAAGTTCAAGAAAATCCTAGGACACCCAAGTTAGGCAACAGTGAAAAAAAAACCAACAGCGTATTTTTCTACTTTCTCCAAGCCACCTCCTTTGGAAAAAATTTCTTTCTCACTTCCTCTGCCCCTTATTCCCACTTTCCTACGGAATAGCAGCTGTGTTTAGCTTTATGAATTTCAATAAGATAAAACAGATGTTGCTGAGACCTCTGTTAATAATAATAATAATAATGCAAGAAATAACCTACCTAGGATTTCTGTTGTCTACAATCAGTTCTAATTTTTTACCATTTATAATTCAAAGATGCCAAGTAAAAATTAAAGGTAAATTCCAAACAAGGTGGGCTGCTTATGTCCTGCCAATGGTAATAGAAACACTTTTGGTTTCATTGAGAGAAGGTGGATATGAAAGACTAATATACATATATTCTATATCTGTTCATAAAGCAAGTAATTGAGTCAGCAAGTAGGTAGGTTCATGGATGAACAGAAGACGTTTATATTTAAACCTAAGGCTCCTTGAAAGGTGAGCTAAAGATTACGTTGTTGGGGTTTAAGAAGTTGGCCTGCAAGCAATTCTCCTTCTTGTTAATGAGGTGTAAATGTGTACCTAACTAGCTAACTCCTTGTCCACTGTTTTAAAATAAAGAGCCTTTAGGACAAGCTCAACCATTTCTATTTGCAGCTGTGTTACAAAAGAAAGGAAAGAAACTCATATTTTATGAATCCTAGTATGTACCAAGCATTAAATTAACACAGTATCTATTTTATGTCACTAAATTGTTACTTAGCTCTGTGCAAGAATAAACTGATTTGGAGAGGTCTGCTATAACAAAAGAGCTATAACAAAAAGATTGAGTAATTTATAAATAATAGAAATTTATTTCTAACAGTTCTGAAGCCTAGGAAGTTCAAGATCCAGGTGTCAACCAATTCCATGTCTAGGGAAGGCTCACTTTCTGCGTCATAGATGGTACTTCTTGCCGTGTCCTCACTCACACTGCAGAAAAGGCAAATGCTGTGCTCTCACGTTGGGGGAAGGGCAAACAGCTCCCTTGTACCTCTTTTATAAGGTCACTGATCCCATTCATGCCCTCAGGACTTAATCATCTATTGAAAGGTCCCACCTCTTAATATTATCACATTGGTGATTAAGTTTCAACATGTGAATTTTGGGAAGGGACATTCAGACCATAGCAGAGGGTTTCAGAAACCTGCCCCATTAACTGGCAAAAAGCCAGGTTGACTAATTCCTAATCTTCCTCCCCACTTTATTGGAGGAGCGGTTGTACCATAATACCTTTCAAAGAATCGCCATATAGAAGATCTGCCATAGCATGTTATTTGCAAGTTATATTCAGGAATGTCTGCATTAATCCAGGCTGGCATATTTTTTATTATTTCTATGTAGATTTGAGGGGTTCAGATATTTATGGAAATACTCCAATGTTCCATGTTAGCTTTTTTTTTAAAGAAATAGTAATTATATTCACGCGTTTTGCTGTTTTACTTTACTATTCATATACTTTTCTGAAAACCTTGAAATACACAAATTCATTCAAAAAAAGTATTTTAAAGGACTTGGCATACACAGAAATTGTAAAACTTGTCCTATATGTGGTTATATTTAGGTTTGACATGATTATATTCTGAGAAATCTAAAATGAATTCAAATAATTTCCCAACCCAGCATTTTTCTGAGCTTATACATTTTCCAAATATATAAAAGATGATGCTACATATCTAGGATAACTTATAGTACCAATATACTACTATATGTTTATAGTAATGAATGCACGAGCTTACATTAAGAAAATTCTTATCTTACATACAAATCAGAAAACTAGGAGTCAGACTGATCCAACATACTCACAGCTGTAAAGTACATATGTTTTGGCTTATGAGCCTCTCATCAAACGTTTCTCAGTCCAGATGCTCAGTGACTGCAACATTCTTTTATACTCTGCATCCACTGAGGACTACTGCCCACCAGAAACAGAGACGGTCTAGGTAGGCTCAGACTCCAGGTAGACCAGGGATACTGTTAAGGTTCTTATCAGTACCAAATGTGTTACCCATTCTGTACTGTTTTTTGTTTTGTTTTGTTTTGTTTTTTTCTGAGACAGAGTCTCGCTCTGTTGCCCAGGCTGGAGTGTAGTGGTGCTATCTCAGCTCACTGCAACCTCCACTTCCAGGGTCCAAGCAATTCTCCTGCCTCAGCCTCCCGAGTAGCTGGGACTACAGGTGCACAACACCACACCCAGTTTAGTTTTGTATTTTTAGTCTAGAAGGTGTTTCGCCACATTGACCAGGCTGGTCTTGAACTACTGACCTCAAGTGATTCTCCCACCTCAGCCTCCCAAAGTGCTGGGATTACAGGCCTGGCTTGAGCCACTATGCCTGGCACCAGTCAGTACTTATTAAAAAGTTCATTTTCATTTGAAAAAAGGAAAATGTCTTCAATACCTTATAAATTGATAACTATTAATTCAGTCTAAATTTCTACATAATGCATGGGAGCATATCAACATATACTTCATATTCATATTAGAAGAATAATATCTTATATAGTTATAGGTTAACAGGTTCAATTTCTTCCAGAAAATAGATGGAAATGACCTATAGAACTCATCTGTCCTTTCTCTCTTACTTGAAGAGAGATCATGGTTTAAAATCTCTACACTCTGCTTTGATTTGTTTCTCCCACTGTGGCCCCCTTGCCTCGAAACTGCTTTTGAATTTCCACTCCCAACACCATCCTCCACTTCTTGAGGTCTTAACAATTATTTGGGGCCCAGTTTAAAGCCAACTTCTCATTAAAACCACCCCAAATCGGCCGGGCGCGGTGGCTCACGCCTGTAATCCCAACACTTTGGGAGGCCGAGGCGGGCGCATCACGAGGTCAGGAGATCGAGACCATCCTGGCTAACAGGGTGAAACCCCGTCTCTACTAAAAATACAAAAAATTAGCCGGGCGTGGTGATGGGCGCCCGTAGTCCCAGCTACTCCGGACGCTGAGGCAGGAGAATGGAGTGAACCCGGGAGGCGGAGCTTGCAGTGAGCCTAGATCGCGCCACTGCACTCCAGCCTGGGCGACAGAGCGAGACTCCGTCTCAAAAAACAAACAAACAAACAAAAAACCCAAATCTTAGCCCTGCAAAAAAACACACAAATACTGTTCTTCCTTCCCATAGCATTTTTACACTAATCTTATAGAATTTACCATTTTGCCTCATTTTATAGTCCTTTTTGTGCAAATTTATCTCCTTCACTAGAATCAAGTTTCCTGGGGATGGGATTTTGACTGGTCCATCATTCTATTCCCATATATAGTACATTTGCATGAAGAGTATGTTATACATAGCATTTAAGTTGTTTTGTTGTTTTGCTTTGTTTTAAAAAATTAAGCCCAACCAGAATATGGACAACCATGCAAGAGGTTTCCACAATAATTACCAGGAAATCAGAGCCTCTATTTCCCACTGCAGCCACAGCTTTTCCTTTTTTTTTCTAATCCTCCACCTGCACAGTGAACAGTGGTCACCACAGGTTCTCACCTCATCACAACTAACTGAATCTTTGCTGGATTTCATGGAACAAATGGTTAAGAGACTAATCCTGTGCAAAGGTGGGGAAACTAATGATTTTACTTGATATGAGGATAAGGAGAGAGGGGTCACAGCAAATTTATTAGTAGAAACAGGGTCTACTGGTACATCAGAAAGGCTTGTGTGAAGGAGGTGTCACAAAAACCCTGTAGTAATACAAGAGACTTTAACTTCTATAGTCCATCTTTGGTTTGAACAAACTCTCTAGGATTTAGTTGTAAATATCCCTTCTATTATTCTCTGACTTGATATACTTCATTCTATTGTCAATATGTGGGAAATAAAAACAATCCACTTCAGTAATATCTTCCTTAAGCAATGTATGAAAAATGCGTTAAGCATGTTAGGTGCTTGAGGCACTTATTTAAAGGTTGGTGAAGTCTGAGTAAACTGTAGTGAATGTAGAACATTCACTTAGGTTCTGGCTCGCTGGAGTTATCTCATAAATACACTGTGGATATTTAATGAATAACTGAAGTTAACCATACTTTCAAAATGAAAACATAAAAAATAATCTGTCTGTAATTTTTTTTTAGTTCTAGAAACTACGTACGTCCATTTAAACTCTTCTTCTGGAATAACTATCCAGAGTTCTAAAAGTTATATATATTCCCAACCACTTGACAAAAATAAATGTGGGGATTTCTCAACTTCTAAGTTAAAACTATTGTAAGCAAAGGATTTATTTTAAATATTTATCCACCCTATTAAAGTTTTTGCACCAAAATCAATTCAGATAAAATCATGATTTTTACCAGGTTTAATTAAAGTCATGGTCTTATATGTGATGTATGGGTCATTTCCAGTTTGCAAATTGGCTTGAGTTGTTTCTGGAATGAATATTAGGGCGAGACGGAGTCATCCTAAACATAATGGCTGTAAGTAAACTCCTTCTTTATAAGTAAATCATTAGACTAAGTTAATATCTTGTCCCTGTAAGTTCTAAATAGTATCTTTGAAAATCGGATACTATTTCCTTGGCCTCTATGTTAATGATATGTAGCTCATTTTGGCTGGTTGAGAGCTGTAGGGACCATTTGAGATATGCCTCCAAGGTAAGAATTTCAACAGTATTTGTATCTTTTTCTCTAGCCTTATGCAGTTGTGGAGGCAGAATGGAAGGGGAAGAATAGAGAGGGTGAACAGTTATATTTAACCAGAGATAGAGATTTCTACAGGTATATTTTTTTCTGAAATTCTAGTACGTTCAATTCAACTTACATATATTGAGCACCTGTTACGTGCAAGGCTCAGTCTTAAATGCCATGGGGGAAACATGGGAGTCATCATTAAAGATGGCAATAATCTAGTGATGAAGATGTACATGAATAAGTTCCCTGCCTCTGAAGTGAGATCCGTGCTCAGGAGAGATATACACAAAGTCTGGGGTGGATGAGAGGAACATCCTAGGTAATAACTTTAAGAAAGGGACACTTGTGTTTGACTTTGAAGGGTGGCAAAATTTTGACAGGCAGAACTGGGAGGAACAGGCTTCTTCACAGATGGAAAAGTGGGGGAAAATGCTTAGAAACATAACAGTACATGTTGGGTTGTATAAGGAAAGAGGTATGGTAGGCCAAAAAATTGAATTTATGGAGTTATGGAGAGGGTATAACTATAAAACAGTAGTGTTTGAATTGTGTACTGTGGGCAATGGAAGGAAAACGGGTGGGAAGGAGTAATGTTCTTTTGTTTTGATTTTCCACATAAATCTTTTATGTAATAAGATTAAGAATAAATAAAGATGTTTTAGAAGGGTTATTCTAACAACAATAAATCTTATAGTTTAGTAATAGAGACTTGGAAGTAGAGCGACCAGTTAGGATGCCATTTCAGTTTTCTAAGTGACAGCCTTAAGGTGACAGCAATGAGAATTCAAAGGAGGAAATCAATATGAAAGACACTGTGAGGACAGAATTAAGAGCACTTAGCCACAGATATGGTTTGGCTGTGTCCCCACCCAAATCCCACCTTGAATTTTAGCTCCCATAATCCCTATGTGTCGTGGGAGAGACCTGGTGGGAGGTACTTAAGTCATGGGGGCAGGTTTCCTATGCTGTTCTCATGATAGTGAATAAGTCTCATGAGATCTGATGGTTTTATAACCATCAGGTAATCTGTTACCCTGCACATGTTCTCTTGCCTGCTGCCATGTGAAGAAGGACATGTTTGCTTCTCCTTCCACCATGACTGTAAGTTTCCTGAGTCCTCCCCAATGATGTGGAACTGTGAGTCAATTAAATCTCTTTCCTTTATGAATTACCTAGTCTCGGGTACATCTTTATTAGCAACATGAGAATGGACTAATACAGCCACCAAATGAGCATGAAGACTGGGAGGGAGAGAGTAAGGAGACCCAGATGTTTCTGAGGAGGAAGTTTCTGAAGAGAATTCCAAGATGAGGACTTAAGAGAATTGCACGCATAGGGGCTATGATTGTCAGAATTTGCCACCTCTGGGCTGGCACTTGGGACTGGAGTGGGAAAGGAAGATTGACATTTGAGGCAATGACATTGTAAAAAACTAGGGGATTACGCAGAAAGTCTGGGTACAAAATTGAAGTGCAGAGTGCTAAGGTGCCAGATGAAAGTGCCAAATTCAGAGTATGAAGTCAGAAATCTAGGTCCCAGGAGAAAGAGCAAGTATGCATGAGCCAAGAACAGGAGGGCAGCGGTTCTGGGACTGTTGCCACTGACTCCCAACTGGCCAGGGTGAACATGGCCGGGCTTAAAGAACCAAAATAGGAGAATAACTTTTGCATCTTATGAGGGAGCTTGAGGTGCACATATAGACAAACTGCTTGAAACTGGATTTGGAATTCAGGGGAAAGAAGGACACTAAAAGTGGAGACAGTCTGAATTCATCTTCATAAAGGTGGAATTAATGGCATGAGAAAGATTATGTCACTGAAAGGAAAAATGTAGAAAGGGAAAATGATCTATGTTGCATATTGGTGAAATGGGTTCCAGTAAAAGTTGAGTAAAGAAAGAGTACCAGGCTGGTGGGTATACATTTTTCAGTCAAAAAACACCATTTTTGTAAAAAATAAAAACAAAAAAATTACTTTTCCATACTTAATAGATGTCTCAAACTTCCATTTTTTTCTGAAACCTTACTCTGGCTAATACATTCCAGTTTTTTTTCAGTCATTTCATGTTTAATATTCAGTTAATTCATCTTTCTCCCTGCTTATGCCAGACCCCGTGATATGGTTTGGCTGTGTCCCCACCCAAATCTTGTCTTGAATTGTAACTCCCATAATTCCCACGTGTTATGAGAGGGACCCGGTGGCGGATAATTGAATCATGGGAGCGGTTTCCCCCATACTGTTCTCATGTTAGTGAACAAGTCTCATGAGATCTGATCTGCTTTCATTTGGCTCTCATTCTGAGACATTATTCTGCTGACATATAAGATATGCATTTCACCTTCCACCATGATTGTGAGGCCTCCCCAGCCATGTGGAACTGAGTCCATTAAACCTTTTTTTCTTATAAATTGCCCAGTCTCAGGTATGTCTTTATCAGCAGCATAAAAATGGACTAATACACCCTGGGAGCCATCTTAGTCCCTGAAGGCTCACATGGTGCCATGGCATTAGTGGGGAGGGAGCTTTTAGTGCTTGGTTGTCAGAGTGGGCCGAGCTGTAACTCTTACTCCCTGATTCTTGTGCACCTCAGGTAGGGTTTACCCATCTGCCGATGTAGGATATGGTGGACTTTCATTCTTTATGGGATGTCTGAACTCCTTTTACCTGGTAGTAGTGACCAGCATATCACTACTACCTCTTCCAACCCTCTTTCAACTAACTTCTTCTGTCTTCTAGAAAGCAGATATCTCTAGTGTTGAGGGATAATCTTTGAGGTTGCCTTAGGCTCCCTCTGAGAAATAACACTCAAAACAGCCACTTATATTCTTGCCATATTTGCACAGCAAACTTATTTAGGCTACAGACATATAGGTATCAGACAAGAAGAACAGAAATCTATGCTACTCAAGAATTGTCCCATGCTTCTCTGAGGATGCCTATTTGCTTACCAATTACTGTAACAGTTGCTCATATAAACTACTAACTGGAATCGAAGATGGTGAAGAGTGTGAATAAATTTTGAAAGACTTTCACTGACCAAAACTTTTAATTGAATGCAACTTAAAATGGACATATATTTATAGAAGCTCTCATTCTGAGCATTGGATTATGATGGACTTCAAATCCTTCAATCAACTTTATGCATAAAAAGCGAATTTGTTTAGTCAGCTGATGAAAGCCGTGAGTTTCATGATGTCTTATTTTTAGACCCTGATGTGTGTGCCCGGAGCCCTCTGTGAGAATTCCTCAAATCTTACGTGGCAGCAGGAGTTTTGGGGTTGCCCAGCTGCATAGGGGTTTTAGCTGTTCCTTAGATAAACTTTCAGAAAATCATCCTGTTTTCAATCCTACCCAACAGGTGCTTCCAATTTCTGCTTGTTTCTAGGATCCTGGGATGAAAATTGGCTTTCACTGTAGGAAGTTACGCTTCAATATTGCTGCTCTGATAATAGTTGCCATTTAACTATTTGCTCTCATCTTTCAAAATGTGTTAACTCTTCTCTTCCATTTTCATCTCTTCTCCTTTTATCACTGCTCTTGTTATAAAAATTTTATATCTTTAAATCTTCTTTATTCTTTTAATTTTATAATAGTGGAATTTCAGGATGTAGCAGAGAAAAACAAATATATCTTATCTAACATATTCCACTGAATTCCTTCTATAGCATTTCTAAGTCCCTGAGAAACTATGATGCTGAGTTAAGTATGATTCAAGGTCATTAAAGCCATTTAATACTGTAGCTAATGAGCAAAATGTAAGATAGACATTGGGCTCAATAAAGGCAAACAATCATAGCTATCATTTATTGAGCCAGACTCTGTTTTAATCTCTTTATATTTTAAATAATTTAATCCTCACATCCATATAAGGTATGTTCTATTTTAAAGATGAAGAAATTGAGACAGAGAGGTTCAGTAAATTAGAGATCTCATAGCCTCTAAATGGTAGAGGTGGAATTCAACCCCAAGCTGCTGTATATCTGAAATAGAAACATACTAGTATCTTCTTTGGGGACAGGGATTTGGGGTTAGGATTTGGCCCAAGTAGAAGCCAGATTGTTATCTTTTCTTTCTCCACTTAAATTCTACCTCTATTTTTAAGCCGTTATTATGCAAGGCCACTATATAGTCCATTAAGCCTAGGCTACAAGATTGTAGAACTCCAGGAAAGACATTCAGAGTAGTCTAGGCTTATCTCTGTTAATCATGGATTAGTAGAAAGAGACCTGCCTTGGAAGCGATGATCTTGTATGGGGTAAATCACTACACCATTCAGGGAGTTGGTGTTCATATCTGTGAATTGAGGAAATTATATTAAATGATAATATTAACAGTTCAGATTTATTAAGCTCTGTTTTATGCTAAGAACTTAATACATACATATGTGTTTTTATCATTTAATTGTTTTTTAGCTTGGAGATGACAAGCTAAGTTTTTCAGCTTGGAGATGACAAGCTAAGTTGATAAGTAAACAAGTATCAACTTGTTTCATCACTCTCTTTTTTAGGACACAGATCCCAATTTCCTAAGTTCAAAGCCATCTTTATTCTTTTAAGGACCTGTACGTCTTTCATATTTGTATTCTAACAATGTTTCCAAGTTCAATTTTATCTCAATTTTATTAAGTCCTCCCTATTCTATTTATCCAGACCATACTGATAACTCTCCTTTCTTAATTAAAGCATATATACAAGATGCAATGTATCAGTGATTAAATACAGGGTTATATTCATCTTCTTTTGTATGTTTGCTTTGTTTCAACAAAGAAAGTATAGGCTTGTGGAAAATAAATACAATATGTTGGTCTTACTTTGAAAAAGTCTGTGTGATGGTTAATTGTATGTGTCAACCTGACTGGGCCAAGGGTTGCCCAGATTAAACATTTCTGGGTGTCTGTGAGAGTGTTTCTGGATGAGCTGAGTATTTGAATTAGTGGACTCAGTGAAGTAGATTGCCCTTGCCAATGTTTTGGGGTATCAATTAATCCAATGGGGACTTGAATTAAAAAGGTGAAAGAAGAAGAAATTTGACCACACCACCTCCTTTTCTTTCCCTGCTTCATTGCTTCTTGAGCTGGGACATCTCTCAAACTGAGAGATGGGACATAGCCCAGACTAGGATTTACACCTCAGATCCCCTGGCTGTCAGACCTTTAGATTCAGACTGAATGAAGCCACCAGCTTTCCTGGATTTCTGGCTGGACTGTGGGACATCTCAGCCTCCATAATCATGTGAGTCAACTCATAATAAATTTATTGGTATATATGTATGTGTGTGTGTATATCTATTGGAGTGTGTGTGTGTGTCTGTGTGCATATAGATACACACATATATCCTGTTTGCTCTGTTTCTTTGGAGAACCCTGACTAGTAAAGTCTCCTATAAAAACTCATGTAGTGCTTGGCGTAAGTTGAATGTTTGTTGAAATGTAGTGATTTACATCTTTGTTTCATTTTCTTTACTGTATTCTCTTGGAATATTTTTATATGTATTAATGCCATGGTGATACTAAAAACTCATCACATGATTTTTAAAAAATTGGCATAATGCTTGACTCATAGTTGGTGCTTAGTTATATTAGATTAGTTGAGTAATTATGAGAACAAAGAGGTTGTATGAGAAAACATCAGAAATATGTTTATTTCTCGAAAGTTTATAGAAGGTAAAAAATATCTCATTGAAGATTGTATTCCTATAATTATATCAGAAAAAATGTTGGCAAGGATTTGGAGAAATCCTGCTTGAAGAACTCTTCAATTGTACTTCTCTTGACAGCCCTCCCAACCCAGTATGAAATTATAGTACACTCCAATGGAGCACAAGGTGGTTAACACATCTTGAAAGTAAGTCCATGACAGGAAAATCAACTTTTGTTTATAGCACTTTGTAGGTAACTATCTGTTCTATTTCCCTAGATCAGGGGATGGCACACTACAAGAGGCAGGCCTAGACACTGCCTGTTTTTTAAATAAAGTTTTATTTGAACACAGCGATGCCAATTTTTATTTTTATTTACATATTGTTTATGACTACTTTTGTGCTAAAACAGAAGAGTTGAGCAGCCCACGGAGCTGAAAATATTTGTTATTTGTCTCTACAGAAAAAGCTTATAAACCCCAAATTGGAATATCTTACGTATTCCTATTCCATAGTAGTTGGTTCACAAATGCCTCCAATTAATCCACTCATGTGTCTTGTGTTGAAGTCTGTCTGATATGGACCACATAGTAGCTTCATGTGTAGGGAACATAAGATTGAATCTTGTAGCAAAGTACCCTTTTCCCTTTTTCCAAATTTTAAATGATAGCAATATGAAGTTGGTATTGTAGAAACCAAACTATAAATTTAAAAATCACAATTTCTAGGCTGTCCACAAGGACTGTGATTCTGAAGGTAAATCTTATTCCCTTTTATTAACAAAACAGCTATTCTTTGATTGACAACATCCCGCCAAGAGCTGTTGTACATATTTACCTGGAACCAATAGCTATTTCAGAAAAGAAAGAATGTTCACGTAATTGGAACTTATCAAATCCTATAGGAATTAGAAGTCCTGCAAACATATCCATCAGTTCTAATGCAGAAAACGGTGTGGGAATAGACTTTGCCGTGGGCAGTATAATTTTGAGAAAAAGCGGCTTCTCCTGATCAATCAGTCTGCTTTCTTTGTTAGTTTCCTTTTGCTTTGGAAGTGACTTTAATGATTACATAGAGTAGTTATCTTAGCCTAGATTTTCAAACATGTTTCTTCCTTCATTGCTTAACTGTTATGTTTTGATCCTTATTCTAAGGATTCTGCTTTTTTTTTTTATTGTATACTACTTCAATTTTGTTTGGGAAATTAGTTTTTGAGAAGTATAGATAAGAAACTGAAAATATATAATTGGGTTGTCACATCAAGCATATGCATGAATCTATGTCAAGGCATTTAATTCAGTTAATTTACGTGGGATCTGTTGCTAAAAGCCAGACGTAGGTGTCCCTGATTAGCTGTGACATAGGGGGAAATCATGTGGCTATTCTAGTCATGGTAGAGAAGATATTTACATTCATCCTGTAATTAGAGCTTTCAGAAGGACCATAATTATATATTACATTACATACTTCTCCAGGCCATTGCACACAAAGGGATCTTTTTGGGAATTTAGAAATAACTGTAATAACATGAATTTTAATGATTGACAGTTATAGGCTAAAATGTAATCATGAACCCAATGGCTTTTTTTGTAGGAAAAATTTTACTGACTTGCAAATATATTACTTGGACTAAACACTTCTTATATGCTAAGTGAAAATATAAACATGTCTCATAAGAAAATAAACAGAAATAAAACAAACAAAAAAACCCAAAGCTTTTCAATTGGATGAGTAGTCCTGCTGTTACTTGTCACTTAATTTTTATAGTCTTCTCTTTGAACTTTATGAATTTATGTTCATAAGCACGAATTAAAGAAATGATTATTTTCTTTTACGCTTTCTTCAGGTAGTATACAAGATATAACTTAATGATTATATTGTAATGAAAAGAAATGGAGCTGAGACACAAATATGCAACATACTGCAATCAGGTTTTGTAAATACAGGGATCAAATGCACTGCTTGGTCGGGCACAGTGGCTCACGCCTGTAATCCCAGCACTTTGGGAGGCCGAGGCAGGTGGATCACTTGAGGTCAGGAGTTTGAGACCAGCCTGGCCAACATGGTGAAACTCCGTCTCCACTAAAAATACAAAAATTAGCAGGGCATGGTGGTGCACGCCTGTAGTCCCAGCTACTCGGGAGGCTGAGGCAGGAGAATCGCTTGAACCCAGGAAGCAGAGGTTGCAGTGAGCTGAGATTGTGCCATTGCACTCCAGCCTAGGCAATAAGAGTGAAATTCTGTCTCAAAAAATAAAATAAAATAAAATAAAATAAAATAAAATAAAATAAAATATAAAATAAAATAAAATAAAATGCACTGCTTATATGCAAAGCAACAAACACTGAATACACATGATCTGTAATTCATGACCAGTTCCAGATATTTATCTAGAAGCACTAGTCTGTACTCAGATGTACAGACATCAAAAATAAGGCTATAATATCTCCTTACTATATTTAATTTAAAATTATCAATGGTGTTTATTGCAAAGGCTGCCCCACACAGATTTAATGAAAGGTCTGTTTCACCATCAGAAAGACCAACTCCTTTCATACTGTCTTAGAAGTTTGATTCCTAATTTATCATATTGTTTATTGAGTGTCTAAAGGAGGACATAAATCTCCCATCACAGGTCTCAGCTGAGACAGAATCCTCTCTGACTATTTATATTTCCCCTTCCATATTGGAGAGATGTCTTCAATTGTTTTCAGAACTTAATTTAAGAACCGAATGAAAGCATTTTTCTGATAAACATATTCTCCTTCTCACAGGCTTAAAATGCTGTGAGTAGCATTAACTTTTATCTTCATATAACACCAAAAATTGATATGATAGAAACTATGAAAAAACTAAAAAAAAATCAGTAATTGATATATTTATGGAGGAAGCAATTTTAAACTACATGAAAAAGGCTTAGACGACTCTGGCCACTACTCCAGAGCTGGTATTTATTTTATAAGCATGAAAGTCCTGATATTGAGTCACACCTACAAAAGAAAAGAAAAGCCACCTCCCAGCCTTTTTTTTTTTTTTTTTTTGAGATGGAGTCTCACATTGTCGCCCAGGCTGGATTGTCTCACATTGGTGTGATCTTGGCTGACTGCAACCTCCGCCTCCCGGGTTCAAGCGATTCTCCTGCCTCAGTCTCCCGAGTAGCTGGGACTACAGGCGCATGCCACCATACCCAGCTACTTTTTGTATTTTTAGTAGAGATGGGGTTTGGCTAGGTGTTTTGCGAAGTTGGCCAGGCTAGTGTCGAACTCCTGATCCACCCGCGTTGGCCTCCCAAAGTGCTGAAATTACAGGCGTGAGCCACTGCTCCCGGCCAAGAATGTTCTCTTCAATGAGCATCTTTCAGTTTGATTCTTTTACTCCTATGGCAGTGAACATAGATAGTGGCACTACTCTCTCTAATTTGATTATTGTTCATGGTGAGAACTGTAAACGCAGGTAGATGTAAGAATGCCTCTGTAAACCGTGTAGCCAGGCCATAATATTTCCACTTAATTGGAAGTGTCTTCATATAAATGCAGTTGCCAACTTTTGTTTTAGTCAACTTTTATAATTATTTTTGCAGTTTGAAAAATATTATCAACAAATAAAGGAGAAATCATAGTATGCAAAATATAATTTATAAATATCTGAATATATTTTAAAATGAAAATATTGTAACCTTATATAACTATGAAAAAGTCATGATTTTTAAATGAAAAAGAGTGATTCCATTAAAACACAATAATAGTAATAACAACATTTCAACATATATGTCAATTTCATATAGGGATATTTATTGGGTATAGAGAAAAGGAAGTATTAGACTGGTTTCTTGTTCTTGAAGAAACTAAAAATATGATTACTTTTTGCAATGGAACACTTAATAGAATTAAACCATGAAATATTTTCAACTTAAAGGTTTAGTAATAATTACTATACTAGCAATACAGAAAACAAGGGAAAGTTGCAGAAGAAAATTTATCTCAAAAGGATATTCTTCCCATCATTAGGCAGTGATGCTTGGACTTTTAGGGTGGCAAGGCCTATGTAATATAACTGTAAGAAATAATGTTCTTACCACTCCCCTTTATAGCTAATAATAAGAATGTAAAGCATATGTATGTATGTATACTTAAATCAATGTGGATCTTATGCAAGGTTATTGTAAGAGTTCTCCTTATTTTCAAGTCTTAAGGCACAGCTTTTTGTTATTTAAGCTCTAGTCTTCATATTTCAACAAATTATGTTGTTCGCCTCTACATGACTAAAAATAATGAGCAGCAACAGATATTGAACTTTATATAACATTTATTAATATAAACCAAGATCATGAATGAAAGCAATAACTACCGCAGTGTCACTAATGAGGGAATATTTTTAAATGTTATGGATTTAATAGCACACAGACCTTGGCTGGCACAATTTAAAATGATGAATGCAATTTAAAGACTAATATTTTACATTTATGATCAGTAAATTATCAGGAGTCGTGTCATAGAGAGTCTAGTCATTAATATAATTTTAAAAATTTGGCCCTAACACAACATGGTTAACACTTTACACCAAAAATAGTTTTTTAAATTTGATATAGTTATCCTTCATTCACAATATGTGAATGTAAGGTTATATTTCTGTTCAAAAAAGGCTTATCAGTATGAATATATTAATTTATTTCATTATAATTAATTATGCACAAATATACATGAGTATATTTTCTCTAGATTGAGGAAATAATAATAGTTATCACCTGAAAAAGTTATATGCAAACATATATTTTGAGAGAGACCACATTCACATCACTTTTATTACAGCATATTGTTATAATCTTTTTTTATTATTAGCTATGGTTGTTAATCTCTTTTTGTGCCTAATTTATAAAATAATTTTATCATGGGTATGTATAAGGAAAAAACATAATAGATATAGGGTTTGGTTATCCACTGTTTCAGGCATTCACTGGGGGTCTTGGAACATATTCCCCCACTAATACCGAGAGACTATCATGTTGAAATCAGGTTCTTTGATTGATATTAGAAATAACACAGCAAACCTCTCTCTTCACTTCTTTCATCTGCTGTGCATTGAAGGGAGCAGACCAAATAAACTCTAAGTTTCTTTCAGTTGTAGTATTCTACAATTCCAGCTAATGTGTTCCCTGCTAATCTGTGGCTATTTCCTGCCAATTCCCCTCTCATTCTGCCGCCACTCTCCATTGTAACTGTTTTCCTCTAATGATGATCAGTTTCAAAATTAACCTCATTTTTCTTCGTTTTATTTTGTAAATTGTTTCTTATAGTCAGATTTCACCATGACTGTCATTTTGCTTACGATGTTTTACATATTCACTAGTACATTGTATTTATTATATTATGGTAAACTGATTCTAGTTGAGCTGCTCGTGGGATAGAGACTTGTGCATCTAATCTAGCAAAGAGTGAGGAATTCTCAAATGAGCTCTGCACAGCATACAGATACTAATACCAAGAAATACAAACAAACAGAAAAAGACGCATTTTCCTGAATCAAATAAAGTGTCAGTGTGCAAAACAGAAAAATAGAATCGATAGAATAAGATTAAAAACAGAACCTATCAACAGAGATAATGAAGCAGAATCTGACTAAAATGCCAAATGTGAAAATGTCCTATCTTTAGAACTTTTGTCAGCTCTGCCTATTCAAAAATAAAAGCTTGGAACAATGTATGATACATGCATATATAGCATAATAGGTTAACATATAAATACACATACCTACATTATATATATATTCCATCCTGGCTATTATTACATTAATATTATTAGTTAATATTATATATTAATAAAATCGGCACTGATATTATTATATGGTATATACATATAATCTATGCTGGCTAATAAAAGTAGATACTAATTTTTACAAACATTACAAAAATTATGCAGAGAAGGACTTTGAAAGACACTTACAGAGCTATTAACAGATTTTTAAAAAACTTCTGAACAATGACTTCTTTAGAAGCAAACATAGCTACAATAAAATGGAAAGAAAAACAGGTATCTAGTATAATAGCATTTTGGCCTATAAGGCCCCAATTATATCAATAAATTCAGAAAATCAAGCCAAATAAAACTGATGTGATAGTAGAAATAGCAAATACATTTTCAGATAATAATCTTTCCATCACTGTAGAATATCAGCTGAGGTTAGTTACGCCAGTTTCTAGATTTACCAAGATCTTATATGGGGTTACCATGACTTTACCTCTTCAACATATTGCTGCTAGTTTTTAGGCCGTTGTCTTCCCTAGATATTGTTGGAGTTTGTATTAACTCTTTTAAGTTTTATCCAGCAAAATGGTGCACCTTATATTCTATTTCCATGAACTTCTAATTAATATCCAGGGAACAGTTTAGGAACTGAGAACATCTTGTTTAACCCACTCAAGTCACACTTAAGAAAACCTTGAAGATTTTCACCTTGTTTGGATGCTACATAAGAATGCAATTCAGATTCAAAAAGTGTGTTCTGAAATCTTACTTGGAACACTTTCACTTTGTAAAAAGAATCTTTCATTGTATATGAGGATAATCTATCTACCAAGTGTACTGGATGGATTCCCAATGAACTTTCCTCATGTCTGACTTGTTCCTGGGTCTTCTACCTCTTTTTTCCTAATGGTTGTTTTTCTTTTTTTTTTTTTTCTTTTCTTATTTTTTTCTCTCTTGTAAGCACATGGACATACTAATAAATATGTTTATACTAAATATTCAAGCAAACCCCTTTAAATCCTGAGTTTGTTCTGGCTACAGCTGTTTTCCCTCCGTCCATCTCTACTAATCTTTTAAAAAGATTTTCCTGTAGCCACTTTATTTGCTTTCTACTTCCCAGTGTTTCACTTTTTTTTCATGTCATGGCACACAGAGAAGATGATAAATGGCCAAGCCTATCAGCAGCTATGGGGATGGTTCCAGAGGATCCAGCTGCCCCAGGACCCTCTGGTTATTCCAGAGTGCTGAGAGAATCAATAACATGGTGTTCCTGGAATCGGCCAGGGCTTGCTGCTGAGCTCTGCTCAATTCAGCTCTTACCAACCTACATTTTGCCTGCATCACAAACTTGACTTGTTTCCGCTCAAGGTCACTTAAGACTTATTTGCTGTTAAACATAACATACCCTTTCACTGTCCTTATTTTATGTAAAATAAGCATTTTAATTTAAAGCAACATTTGTCACTGTCGGCCACTTCTTCCTGCAAAGTCTTGTGTCTCTTTCTGAGATCCCAGTTTTTACTTATTTTTCTGCCTGTGTTGAACACATTCTGTGCATTACCTTACATTGTCTTGGCTCACTTTTATCCCAGCAATTGCTGTAATAATCAGCTCTAGCCTCATGCCATGTGACTCAGAAGGTCTATGGTGCTAGAGGACTTTATAGTGAGAAAAAACATTCTGTGCGCACATTTGGTAGGCCCCAGTTGTACAGAGTTTAGTACAGATCCCTAGGTTCTGAAGCAGGGCATGCTTTCTGCTGCAGAGAACTGCTCATGTGTTGAGAAGTAGTTCTTGGCAGGCCCCTGGGATTAGTAAGACTGAGTGTCTCACCATGAGAAACTAAGTGACTGTGAGATCAGAGGCAACATCATGAGCTGGATGTTATCAGGTCCAACAACTCATAAGTTTGGCCTACTCCAGTAGCAATCAATTATACTACGGTGGAGATGATTCATTTAGAAATGAGACTGAACAGGTCTGGGGGGCATAAGTACGTTTTGCAAGCATGTGGCATGGCCCAGATTCCTATAGCAGCTCTACTCTCCTACTGATGATTCTCTCTCAACTTGCACCTGTGGCTTCTTGGTGGGAGTCCTTCTGAATATCGAATAGAGAAGGAAACCATCAGTCTGATTCACAGATGAGTTATTCCTGATATCTTGGTCCTGTTGTAACATTATAATCCAACTCAGAGGTGACCCTGAAAGATAGTAGTGAAGGGAAATTCTCCTAGTGGGCAGAGCTGCAAGCTTGTATGGAAGTAGATATGATTTGAGGTACAGATGCACAAAGTCTCCTGCACAGGAAAGAATGGCTTAGCCAGTTGATCCAGGGACAGGAGGAAGCAATATTGAAAGACTGGAAATAAGGAAGTCTTAGAAAAAAGCATGTGGGTGGACAATGAGAATGGACCCAAAGTGTGGGGATGCTTATATTTTGTGTTAAGATCTAGCAGAGACTGCTCTCCACAGAGGACCATTCACAAACCCGATAGCCAGGTAGGCTCATGCTGTGAATGTCAGCCTGCTTCTTCCTGTTGAGACTGAATGCTTCTGCAATGGGTCCATAAGCAGTGTGGGTATGTATGCTGGTTATCTAGCTATTGCTTCCCAGCTATAAATTCAACCTTTTTGCCTACTTTGTGACTATAGATATGGTTCCTTTAAATAGTTTTCCTTTACCAGGTGGCACAATGTTATAAGCTTTGTTAGTGGAGTGGGTGGGAGAGACATTGCAGGGGGAATCACTGTTCCTTCTTCGTTCCATTGTACTTGCTTGGCAGACTCCTATAGCTTGCTGGTCTCTCCAGCTCTGGTCCCAGCAGTGCAGGGCTGCCAACAGCACCCAGCAGCCAGCAGCTTCCCCCACTCTGGTGGTTTTATAGCCCAGTGCTTAGGGGGTACCTTTGTCCATGAACAACTTTCCCCAGAACCCTAGGGAACAGATTCCCAGCAAGTTTCAGGGAGCAGATTTCCAGCAAGTTCTCCTAGTACGATACCATAGTGACTTTACTGCCATCCAGTGAGACACATGCATATCCTCTCCAAGGTTTGATCTCAGCCCTGAGGTTGGGAAGCCTCTTCTTGGTTCTCTATCTCACCCCTAGGAGTAGTGTCTAGTCCTTTTGTTTGCTATTCCTGTATTCTTTAGGATTCTCTTGATTTCTTACTAGCCCATCCCTCCTTATCTAAATATCCGTGTATTATTTTTATATTAAACTTTCCCTGTTTAAACTATAGTATGATTTTTGTTCCCTGATTGGATTTAGCCTAATACACCACGGTAGCAGGGAAAGAAGACATGCATGGGCCCAACTAAATGGGCTCTTTCTTACTAATGTCCATCAGTGCTACTGGCACTGCTGAGTGGCTAACTTACAGCACCAAAAGTTAAAGCTGGGATCACATTGTGGTTCTATCCTTGAGGATTCCAGGCAGCCATTTGGTGACAAGTTGATTGCCATTAGACTCCATGAAGTACACCTATTTTCCTGCCCAATGACAACTATAAATGAGCAATTGCGGCAATCGCAATGCAACCAGAGTTAAACAGCTTTGAGCTCCATCTCCTCATGGATGAAATCAGCCCTTCTGCAAGTGAGCAAGATAAACCCACTTCAGTGCTGACCGAGGATGAGGGAAATCTAGAATGGGTGGTAGAAGAAAGATATGGTACTATTAACAAAGGCAAAAGGGTGACATTAGCTGGGAGTGTAGGTTGTTCTACTTACCCTTGTATACTGAGTATTTTTTAGCAATTGCAGACAGCTGCTAAATCAAAGTGTGTTTGACGGATGGGGCATGAGCAAGGAATAGATCATATGAAACCTTTTTGTGCCCCACCTCTTATTTTCTTGGCCCTTCTTTTTTACTCCAGCTATGACTGTGCACCTACCTGCTCATACTGCTAAACTGGAAGCATCTTCCCTCATATATATGTGTATATCTCAGGGCTTCCTTCCTACTACCACATGAACCAACTTCCCTCTTACCACCAAATCTAAAAGTGCAAGAGAGTCAACAATCAAAGGTCACATGTTAACCACTAGGAACAGAAGGCTGTGAATGGGTAAATGCCCACTCTTTCTGTCTCAAGGCATGGACAACTTTGAGGAGCATTCTGCATGGTTCCTTAGAGATCTCTAGTAGGACCGACTCCCCATTGCCCATAACACTGGTGAGCTCAACAAGACACCCTGGACTGACTTTCTCCCATTCCTTGTTCTACAGTCCCTAGTTCCCCATCCCTATTATTTGGAATCACTTAACAAAATAAACTATCTGCTCCAAGGCATTATCTCAGGCTCTGGTTAGAGGGGGGAAGCTAGGCTAAGACAGATCTCTCTTGCATTTTTATTCTGAGCTTTTTACATGCACTCCTCTTTTGTTGGCTGTCCTTTAAGGGCTGATACGTCACAGGGCTCCAGTGTTGGCCAACTTCTTCTCCAGTCACTTTCCTGTTTCATCTCACATGCTCTCCTACTTTAACCATGATCTAATCACTGAAAACTCCCAGTCTGCTCCTCCCATCCACTTCACTCTTCTGACCTGTACAACTACATCTCACACTCTAGCAGACCTTTTGCTGTAAATGTTTTCATGCAGTTTAAATGTCACATTAAAAACTGAGCTCACATTTGCTATCCCTGTCCCTCAACTGCTCTGCTTGTGTTTCCTATTTATTGAATGGCATCATCGTGCTCTGGGTCATACAAGTTATAAAGCTGTAAATGAATCTTGGTAGCTCCCTTTCTATGACCCATCAGGTGAGCAATAAGCAAGACATGCTTATTTTTACCTTTTAATGCCCTCAGTTTTCTCTCTACTTTCTACTGCAGTAGCCTCTGGTTTACTATCAGCTCTTGCCTCTCAAATTCTGTATTAATCCTTAGGAAGGGAGGTCACAAAAGTGGATAGAGTCAGTGAATGCGACAGAGGTAGCACAAGGAAACTAGTTGTCTGTTGGCTCCTTCCATGCATCAGGTAACTGTACTGAACCTAGCATGCTATCTAGCACATACTCAACACTCAATAGACATTTTTCAAGGAACTAAATACATCTTTGACTCCTGGGGCAGATGCTTAGTCCATGAGAGACTGTGATTTACATGAGTGAGAAAAAGAGGAAGAAAGGATTTTACTAAAATATTTTAGGCTAGTCTTTTATACACCTTCAAAATATTGTCCTAAAAATATAAAGAAACTTCATTTGTTAAGACTTTACCAATAACATGGTGTTTAGCATGCTTTTATTCTAAATGTTGGTTCATTGAGCCTGAAGAGCCTTTCATGCCCATAAGAATATTAGAATGCAATTGGCTAATGTTTATGATGGCATGTAATATATCTCTCATGGATACAATAGTTCTGGATGTTTCTAGGGATGGTAGGTACAAACATAATGTTTTAGCACACTTTCTTTAGCGACAACATCATAGAATACAGGGAGAATACAGAATTGGGGAAGGAGCAATGTATGACTCAATAGTTCTGAACCACAACCTGGAAATGTCTGTTGCCATCCTTCCCAACTTTTTCATCTGTTTTTAAAATCTTGTATACCTCTTTAAATGCTTTTTTGGAACAGTGTAGGAAGAGGAACACTTTTCTTCTTTATTTAAAAAATAATTACTGTGTTAGAAAACTACTTATCATGTAGGAAATAATAAGCAATTTATGGTCACAAGTCTAATGGAAAAATAATTTCTGTTAAGAAATCTTTAGTTCATATATCATTGATTAGCTTAGTAAGACAGGAATTACAGTTACCCAGATGTTGAGTTATTCTCAAGTAACCTTGGCTCTAGTTGAAATAATCTATTTTCCAAGTGTGCACATACCTATGTTTGCAGCAGTTGATTGCCTTATAAGTCAGTCTCTTTTGTTGAAGTTGTTGTTGGCATCTTTATTGACATACATAAAGACAAACTCTAAAATATTATAGGACAACCCTGACTTGGAGATTTTCTAAAGGAATGATTTGATGTCAATGTAATAATGCAGTACAATTTTTACTAAAAGTATTGATGGTATTTTTCTTTTTTACCATCATAGTTCCAAATGAAACTCCTTCCTGAAAATATTGTATTATTTCTCTAAAACTTCCTGAATCAACTGGAATATAGTTATTGGACCTAGCATATTAAACTCCTTATTTTGGTTCTGGATAGAAGCCAGACAATAATAATTGTGTCTATGAATTGCCTGGAAGCAGGTGACTCCTCCATCTGGACTATGTCCTCTACTTCGCTGAGCAGGATTCTGCTAAAATGCTGTGTTCCTGGCCCCTAGGCAAAGAATACTGGGGAGAGTGAGCAGCCTTGTAGATCCTGGTAATAACTTTCTTTTCCCTTTGGGAGTTAGAGTCCGTTTGCATTTTGTGAAGATTTTAAAGTAAAGGCCCAAGATTTGGAAATTGAAATGTGGCTGTTGTCCCAGACATTCAGGCTTTGTTTGCTGTTGAATGTTTCAGGATACTAGAGGTTGTTTCTGGTTGCAATCCATAGAAGTTTTCATAGTTATAGCTTCTTAAAAGATTGTTGGGAAGCCTGTTAAGTCTACCAGTGTGGATTGCAAATGAGCAAGCAGTGTTGTCCATCTGGGGCCCCTTTTTTGATCCAGTCTAACTCAGCAGTCCCAGCAAATAAACCGAAGTGAGAGACCTCCAAGTTGCCCTGAAACAATCTATCCATCTTTTTCTTTCCATGTTTGGCTTAATGGGCCATTTCCTAAAATCTTCTGCCCTTTCTCTTCTCCGATCAAAGAACATTACAATCTTGGTCTCATCTCTCTCTGTGGCTTATATGCTTTTTTTCCCTTTCTGTTATTTCTTAATCCAATTGGTTGAAATCACCCAAAATTCACTAGCAGGGCAGTCACTGGTTGCCTTGTAGCCATTACTTGACAAGGCTGTAATTAGTTGGTCCATTTTACACCTGCTTTCCCAGCTGGGCACTGCATTTTGCTTTACAGTGATTTGTATCAGAACTGAAAGGGCACCACTTGGAGAGTGAGCTCACAGTGCCCAGTGACAATGTAAAATTGTACAGATTCTACATTGTGGAGAACTTCCAGCAAGGAGGATTCATTCATTCATTCATTTTTTTTTTCCTGCAAGTGTATCTTTCTCCTACCATTGAACTCTTGATAGTTTTCAGTAGACAACTTTTATCAGAGAAACCAGAATTAAACCCTCCTGTGTCGAGTCTTTATTTAATATTTCATTTGGCTTTGGAGAGATGTATCAGGTAGTGCTAGTTTTCACAGTAATCATAGTCACAAGTGAAGCTTTTTAACTCATGAAAATACACCTTTCAAATAATTCAGAGAATGTGCTTGATAATGCCACTTGCATATGTTAATTCTCATGCTAAATTAAACACTTTTAAATGGAGAATGCATAGGTAGTTTCCATTCAATGCCTGATGTTTCTGTTACTGCTCACACAGTACTTGCCATAAAGGAATGCTGTGCCAATGCAGCGTGCTTCAAGTTCTTCCCTCTCTGAAATCCACTTTATTGCAAGCATTCTCTTTCTTTTTCTAATAATGTTTATTGTAGGCTGATTTACTGAGATTATTTGATGATAAATTGATAGTTGCCTGTAAATGATCCAGAAGACTCTTAGGAATAAGGGTAAGCTCCAACAAGTATTCTAGAAAGCCCATTGGTGCCGTGATTGCCATCCCAGTGGGCCATCCCTTGAGCCAGTAATGGATGAATATTTTAGATGACCATTGTGTAGCAATTAGTTTCTCCTCTTCAATTAATTCTTTTAACAAAAGCACCATTAGTGGACCTCTGCAGCGTGTTAATCCAAGAGCCTTAATGACGAACTTAATAACGTCAAAAAGCTCCTCTCAGTTTGCTTCTATTTAGAAGATAAAAACACACATTTGCCCTAGGTTGTTCTTTTAAAGAATTAAGACACAAAAATCATGACTACAATTTTTAATATTTTTCCCCTTTGGAATTCAGTCTGAAGAGAGGCCAAATTTCTGTCTTTGTCTCCTGTTCTCCTTCTCCGTCTTGCTCTATCTTTCTCTATTTCATCAGAAATGAAAAATATTTTCATCACTTTTACAATACCAGTTATTTCCTAATAAGCACCATCTTTTTTTTTCCTTTAAGAATGTCTTCCACTTCTGCATTCTCCTCTCTCCACTCACAGATGTCAGTCTCGTTTAGACCCTCAGCATATCATACTGGCTTTCTGTAAAATTCTCATCCAGCTTATCTCCCTCCATCCAGATTACCCCATGCATGTTGCCAGACTAATTTATCTTTTTCTTCTCCTGCTGAAAACATTGCAGTGGTGTTCTGTTGCCTTCTCTATTAATACTAATTCCTTATCCTGGCACTCAAAGACTTCCACAATCCATCCCCAAACTGTGTTTTCATTTTTATTTTCATTGGTTCCCTCTAAATATCTAGACTTGTGAAATATTAGCCTTATGTATTCTTAAAATGCATTTGGATCATTCTCTTTCCAACACTTGAAATACACCTTTCCTTCTCTCTGTTAAAACTGTTCAACTCTTGTCAGCCTTTCACCCACCACAAATAATATTTTGTCTATGTCAGCTCTTAGTAATCTCATGTCTTTGAATAGTAACACTTAACCTGTAAAACCGTGTGTGTGTGTGTGTTTGTGTATGCGTGTGTGTACTCATGCATTACCCAACCATATCTCTTGTATTTTTGTCTTATTTACTTTATTTTTATTATTCACCTTTTCATCCATATATAATTTCACTCCTCAATTAGATTGAATAATCTCTACAAACAGGAATCTCATCTTAAACCTTGTACCCCCACTACAGCATCTGGTAAGTAACGAGCTTGGAATAGAGGCTCAATAAATATGTATCGAACATACTGTTTTTCCTGAATTTGGGGAAGTTGATGTTTATTGCAACTCCAGATAAAGAACTTCCATTTGGCTAAACTAATCCTAAAAGAGTATTCCTTTCTGTGAAGTGCCTGGCTATATAAAAAGAGGTGAGTTCATTCATTCTAACAGGGTTTGGGAAGAAAAGTCAAACATATCCTCTTTAAAATATCTTCCACAACAATGACTAATCAAAATGAATATTCTTTTAAGACTTTTACAGAAATATGAAATTCTACATAAATTGGACTCTTCTTTGCCAGATTCAGGTTGCTGTAGTTATGCATCTTTCAATGAACCTATGATCACATCTCCTGTGGGCAGTTTTAATGCTATACCATATAGGTATAATTTGAATTTACTTTTGGAAGTCACTTGCTTTGATATATTTTTGGTTTTCAATGTTTGTCTAATTCCTTCTTTATCACACAAATGCTGAATAAGAGCCTCTGAATAGATGCCTGATTACTTATGTTATTTGTTTATAGAAAAATAGCATCAAAACAAAAACCAAAATGTTTCATCCATTTTATCTCAAACCATGTTTCCTGTGAGTCCTAGATGATGCTATGTCCTGTGATGGTTTCTGTTTTTAGATATTACTTCGGCTGGAAAGATCCACATGAGTTCAACCAAGTTTTCCACACTGCCCCCTAGATTATCCTTGATCTTATACTGGCAATTTCTGCTGGTCAAAGCTGCTGCTGTCTACGAATATTCTTTCTCGTCTTCTTAAGGCCTTTCCTAAAAATAAAGAAAAACAAAAACTTTCTCTGTTATGTTCACTAGTCATATACAACACTTTCTAATGCCTTGGATTGCTAATTTTTCTGAATTCTACTCTAAGTATCTTGGTGTGATGGTTAATATTGAGTGTCAATTTGATTGGATTGAAGGATGCAAAGCACTGTTCCTGGGTGTGTCTGTGAGGGTGTTGCCAAAGGAGATTAACATTTGAGTCAGTGGACTGGGAGAGGCAAACACACCCCTAATCTGGGTGGGCACCATCTAATCAGCTGCCAGTGTGGCTAGGATAAAAGCAGGCAGAGGAACATGGAAGGATTAGACTGGCTGAGTCTTCTGGCCTCCATCTTTTTCCTGTGCTGGATGCTTCCTGCCCTCGAACATCAGACTCCAAGTTCTTCAGCTTTTGGACTCTTGGACCTTCACCAGTGGTTTGCCAGGGGCTTTCAGGCCTTTGGCCATAGACTGAAGGCTGCAACATTGGCTTCCCTACTTTTGAGGTCTTGGGACTCGTATTGACTTCCTTGCTCCTCAGCTTGCAGACGCCCTGTTGCGGGACTTCACTGTGTGATTGTGTGAGCCAATTTGCCTAATAAACTCCCCTTCATATATTCATCTATCCAGTTAGTTCGGTCCCTTTAAAGAACCCTGAGTAATACACTTGGGAGTCAGGATTGGGTCATATTTTGTCGTGCATCCCTCTCAGGCCCTACTGCTGAGAGTAGATATTAGATGAAAATGTGATTTATTTGTTAACTGATTAGTTAAAACAGCTAACATTTATTGTGTACTTACAATCTTCAAGGCACAATTCTAACCCAATTAACCCTCAGAAAACTCTATGAGTTATGTACCTTTATTTACTCCATTTTCATGATGAGGAAACTGAGGCTTAGCGAATTTAAGAGATTTACCCAAGGTCATGGATCTAGTATTGTCTGGATACCAGGCTGCTCTGCCAGCTGCTGCAGTCTCTGTTGTGCTACAGCTGTCTTACAGCTTCTGAAATTATTCTTTCTTACACATTTTTTTTTCTGCTGCTCTGTTTATACGTGTATTTCAGTTACAGCATTCTACTATCTTCTATGTTTTGTAACTATTAATTGAGCAAAACGTCTAATCTGAGAGCAGTGTTGCATTAAGTATGACTTCCGAACTAAATTGTGGCATTTTGTTTTGGGGATGTGGCAGCACCATTTCATCTATGACTGGCAGGTGATGAGGAAAGTGGTCAGACTTCGCATATGCAATAACCTTGGATTTGTGTAATGTGTGATGTCATATTGCTTGAAATTCTAATTTTGTAGGAAGGAGTTAAAAACTGAATTCAGTGGAGGACCATGTCATGGGGACACAAAAGTTCTGTGCCACTTATATTGTGTGCCTTGATATAATGCTGAGGTTGGAATGCTAAAATTATTTTTCCCAGAGCCCCTTGCAGCTAGCATTCTTGATGTGAATTAAATTCCATCAATCAGATATATTTCTGTGAGTCTTGACTATAGAACCAGATTAGTTTGGAAAAGAGGTGGAGTCAGTAACATCGATTTTGTTTATGCAGATTATGTCAACTGTAACAACCAATTGCTCAATCTCCTTGTCAGCTTTCTGATTCTACAGCTTCCTAGTCAAGGCAAAATGTTCACGGCAGCTCAGTTTGTCAGTGTTCTTCCTGGAAGTTCAGTCTAAAACCTGTTTCTCCGGTCCTTTTAACAATCCTTTTGCTGTTTACTGCACTAGAATAAATCCTTTCTGCTTAATCTTGGTAGAGTGAATTCTGTTTTCTGCCAGTGACTCTAACTGATGCAACTGTGTCTGACTGATACACTCTCTATGTTTAAGTGTTAAGTATTAAGCCAGCTTTTATAGATGTGTGCCTTAGCACAGGGAGTAAGAAACAAATCTTTGCTTTAGAATAAAATGTTTTAGGCATTGGTTATTTATTCGTGTTGGCAATCTTTTCATTATGCTAATAAAAAACACTTTAAAACAATGTGACTACTTCAGCATTGAGGCTTATTATTCTACTCCATATGTATTTATTGAGTGCCTACGCTGTGTCAGCAACAAGTCCTGGGGAGAGAGACACTGCAAAGAGCACAACAGATGGAGTCTCTACTCACGTGTAATTCACGGTCTTCCCCATCAACTTACAGATTGAATCAACTTCTCATGCTCATTCATGGTTAGGTTGCCAAATCAGCTAAAAGTATTTCAAAAGCTTAAGAGATATTGATAATACCTCAGAACAGAGATAGCTCATTTTGGCATTTAAATTGCTAATTTCAAGGGTGGCCTGCTTACTAATCTATAAAATGGGGATTTATACTTATCTCTTATGATATAAGGATGGTAAAAAATAGCTCATCATGGAGATGATTATGAATCACTTATATGTGGATAAATCAATTTAAAAATATCTATTTGGCTGTAATGAGGGGAATTGTAGTCATTTTTAACTCTCAGTACTAGTAATAATACAGAGAACCTGAGGAGAAACAATAAAATCTTTCCTCAACAGTGTGCATTAAAATGAAGCTCAGGTTGTTATTATGCAATGTATATACCACTTAAATCATCCCAGTGCAGGAAAGCTCCATAAAAAGGGTCTATCAATTTATCTACAGAATGGCCATATGGAAAAAGAATATAAGGGAACTTTTCCATATGGTATTGAATTCATTCCAGTTTCAAGAGCAGGAATTCCAAAATGGACTATGCATACCATTTTGTGTGTTAAATTAGGAAAGAATGTGTAGATCTTTTCAGAGTATTCTCAGCCACAAAATGATTGAATTATTTATTAAACATTAAACAGTTTTATATGGGAATTGTCAAGCTTGATATTATTTATTAGGTCAGTAGGTCAGTATAGGTCGGTATATACCTATCTAACCACCAAAATTAGAATGCATATTTTGTGTTTATTTTTGTAAAGCAGAAATAGGAAAGTATAACTCTCGTTCTTTCATAGGGGATGAATGTTAAGAGGATGGAAAGGAGTTAACCTAAGAGTTAAGATCTTCATAGTAAAGCAGAAGATATTTGCGGTTGTCAGGAAAGTTGCATACGTGTGCCTATGTGCATCTACCTGTATGTATATTATTCTTAGGGTGGAGTGAAGATAGTAAGAACCTAAAGGATAGTAGAAAATTCTCAGCATGGCAGTTGGAAGGGACAATAGTGATAGTGCGAAGGAAATAGAAGATGGCAATGCAGATCAACAGAGAGAGCTCAAATGTCATAAATAGAAGCATTTTTTCCTGAGGAATCTCTATTGCAAACAAGATACAATGCAATGGCCGAGAAATTAATGATGAAGACATCACATATAGAAAATTGTTCTGAGCTTTAGACAGAATGGCACAGATCTCCCTTGGTTAGTTTATGCCTCCTCACCAGCCTCTATTTTCTCTCAAATGATGGTGAGTTTTATGAAGATTTGCACATCTCAGTGGGAATTTAATGCGATATTTAGCCTTGAGATACAACTTGTATTTGTAATGAACGCTGTATGGCTGAGAACATGTTATAACATTGAGTCTTATTTCTTTAGAAATCAAATGAATATAAAATATCAGAATATCAAGATGAGAACAAGATGTGTGTTTTTACTATTTAATAAAATTTTGTGTATTAATTTTGGAAGATGGTTGAATGGATTAAATAATCAACATTAAAAGATAAAGTACAGTATCTAAAGCTTAGCAGATATTTTATACATCTTAGTAATTGTAGCTATAATTATAAGAAGCATAGATATAACCCCCTCTTTGCTACATGGGTTAGTGTCTAAAAACTCTTGGGAAAAGCTGAGCCATCCTAAATGTAGCTTTCTGCTTGTATGCCAGAATCCATCACTGAGTTCTTACCTTATTGTATAGAGTCTGATAACAAGCAATAAAAGTTTCTTAGTAACCTAGTTTCTTCAAATTGAGATTCTATATCTATATTTCTATCCTTTTTTATTCTTTGTACAACAAAATTGGAGTTCAGCTCCAAGGTGGAGTCCTACTACAAGCTGCTAATAAATCCTTCTTGAATTCCACACCTCGTCTACTTCCAAATTCCCTTGCTCCTGCCTAAGCATCCACACATCCTAAGCCTGCTCTTGACCTCTTGGGTGACATCTTATTGTCTGAAACTGATATATCACTGTTTTCTCTCTTTCCTGAGAGAAGAGTGCAATAAATTGTCATTTTCAGTCATTTGGGAATTCTAGGTTCTTTTTAAGGACCTTCATTTGATTTGTTTCCTGGAAGCATATTTCTTGCATTCACCTCATCTGGACTGCTTTTTAATTTCCACTATGTTAAAAGGAGTGAGATAGAAGTGTTTCTCTGGTCATCTAAAGAACCTGTCCATCTCTGTGGTGACCCTAATGACCTTTATAAGACTGAAGAGTTTGCTTTAGAGCTCAATATCCAGGTGGGAATAAAAAGATGTGACATCTAAATGTAGCTTTCTTACTTACACTATCCAGACAGTGAGTTTGATTAAGTGATTTAACTTATCCAAGAGCCTATTTTCCCATTTCTATAATACATCATGTCATATTATAGCCCATTATAAAATATATACATATATAAAGTTCAAATCATTTTGATTACTTATATGCTATATTATATACATTCAATGTATTATCCTCCAAAAAAGACCCAAGGCTACCAACTGGCTAATATCCATCAAATACATCAAATTACTAGATTAGTCTTATTCTATCTTCTACTTACAGGTTTTCTAATTATTTGTAATAAATTTTTTATTATTCTGATAATAAAATTAATGTATACTCCTTGTGGGAAAAGTTCAAAGGGAATAAAGAAGAAAAATGTCCTTAAGCTTAGTACCAAGCAATAACCAATGTCAGCAAAGACTTTCACTGATTATATTTAAGCTACAAATTTCTACCTGAAGGTTGTAAATGATAGATTGTACTTTGACTTTCATTTATCCTAAGCCTTATTGACTTTTCTCTTAACCTTACCTTTGAATGTTAATTATTTTTAATGAGAATACCAAACATCAGTAAAATAAACCATTTAGCTGTAAGAGTTAATGTAGTTTCAACCTACTATCCCAATGAATAATGATGGACTTTAGCCATGACATATATTCAGCATAATAAATCTAAATACAAGCTGTGATAAAATTTCTCAAAAATCACAAAACTAAGAAATACCCTATATTCAACAATGTTTTTGTTCACTCTAACTTTATCGGCAATTCAATATATCATTTGTCTTCCTACTCCTGTCCCCTTTTTGTGTTTTTTAAACACTTATTAATTTATAGTCTTAGCCACACTCCTTCACTTTACAGGGTAAGAAATTAAGACAGTGAAGTTAAATAACATAAATAGTTAGCAGGACAATGAGAAACACCACAATTCTATTTGTTCTCCATTCATTGCATCACAGCCTTTTATCTATGATATCATGCAGAGGAAAATTAAATACATTTTAACTTATTTGAAACTGAATTTGTTTAATGCTTTTTTTTTCTCCAGCAGATTTGCAAGGGAGGTTCCTAGTTATATTTTTGTAGGCTAAAACTTGAATAAGTTTGCATTCTTAAAAAGTACACGTGAATTAGGTGGGTGGTTGTGAAGGGAGGTAAAAATAGAGGATTCTTGTCTGGAAGTCCACAGACATTTTGGGAAAAGGCCTCCCAACAAGATTAAAGATTCATCATGAGTAAGTCACAGGCAAATGTATATATAAGTACCCGAGGCTTCTGTTGAATACATCCCACCTTCACTTCTCCCCTGCCTCATACACCCTTACTTCATACACACCCACCCTTTCCCTCAGAATAGGGCTGATATTTAGCATGTATGTGTCAGGATGGCCATACAGATTGTTAATATTAATATTGGTTGATATATAGCTTCTTCCCTTATGTGTTATTTACTCTTGTACAGCCCCTCTACAATGCTGCTCTAGCATCCAGCAACTAAAGGGTTAATGATTCATGGAAGAGGAACTCCAGGACTTTGTCCCAGTGTTTCTGTTGTTTGCATTTACTCTGATTGTCTGATGCCATACCACACTGTTGTTAGATACTTAATATCAATCTGTACACACCAATATTTGTCTTCAATTATTTCCATAAGAACTTTTGGCAGAAGAGAAAAGTTGGATCAAAGGAAAAGTCAGAAAGGAAGAAAAAAGGCTGGAGAGGTGGAATGATGCTACCAAGCAGGGGAAAAGGTAGCACCAAAGCTATGGTATTCTTCTAAAGTGATGTTGTATGTTTGTGGACAGAAGAGGGCCCTTCAAGGACCTGATTATGGTGTGGCACAGAGTTGGGGATGAGGGCCTATTCCCAGGCCACACACAGAACGGCTCACCACTTGAGCCACTGGAAGATTAGAAGTTAGGGTTCAAGTGGTGAGCGGTTCTGTGTGTGGCCTGGGAATAGGCCCTCATTCCCAATTCACACACTTAAGCAATGGTAGTTGAATACTATCCTATTAACATTTTGATTTTCCCAGGAAAAGCTTATGCTTACTGGTTTTCATCTCTCTCTCTCTCTCTCTCTCTCTTTCTAATCAGTAAAAATTATTTCAGGCATAGACGGGCCTTAAATGCCACTCATTTAGTTCAAAAGTCCATCACATGGCCAAATCTCATTTCTAACATACCTAACACTTCATCAACCAGGGAAAGAGAAAGAAAAGTAATACTATCTATTGCATGCTTGCTCTGATTCTAGATACTCTGCTATTGCTATGTGCTTTGCATACATTGTTTAGTCCATCACATGAACCCTTCGAGGTAGATGTTTTTATCATCTCAGCTGAGAGACTAAGGATACTGAGTTCCAGAGAGGGTATAGATCAAGGCCATACAACTAGTAATGTGTAATGGCCAGAATCTGAGATCAAGCTTAGAATGTCCCATAGCCCATAATCTTTGCACATCACCATTTTGCTTCTGTAATGTGTGAACACCACTTTTGGAAGAAGATCCCTACCTATGAAATAGGCCAATTTTATCCTTGGTCAGTTCTAAATTTAATGAGAGACCAGGAGATCATACTCTATCACATCTATTGAGTCGGGTATCTGGTGCAGATCCACTTTCCTTAGAGACATAAGCAGCTACTTATAAACGATCTCTACTCAAGCTGCACCAAAGTTATGCTGTCGTTCTGGATTTTGAGTGACACAGCCTCAAGCTGAACTGCTGGATACTTTTTCAGGCTGACCAGCCCACCAATGAATATCCTAAATAAAGTCTGTGGTGATAACTCTCCCCCAGGGAAAGCCAATGTAGTTGAGAAGTTGCAATCATGCCTCACACCCACACTCTTGTTGCAATATACCAACCCACATTTGCCTGTTCATAGTTACACAATTGTAATAGGCCTACTTTATGTTGGAGGATTCCCACTCACTCCAGGTAAGGGGCACATTTATGTCGAATTGAAATCTCTCTTCTTCTGACTTATGCCAATTTGTCCTGTTTTTATTCCTTGGGATCTTACAGAGAAGGTGTAATTCTTCCATACAATATTCTTCAGATAATTAAAGAGTACCGTGCTGTGACCACTGAGTCCCGTCTTGTGGGTAAACTGTCATTTCTCCAAATATTTTATGCATGGCATGGTTTCCAGTGTCTTCCTCATCCTATATCTTGGTTTTGAATTTCCTTTAAATTCCTCTTAAAGTGCAGTACCCAGAATTTAGCAACATACCACTTAAAAATGGCCAGCTAAAAATAGACACCACCAGTTTATATATTCTAGGCACTGAATAAAGCCTAAAATTACATGAGTTTTATTTGTTTGGTGTTTCTGGTAACACAATACCATTTCACTATATAGTGCAAAATATCACTTGAAATCTCTGGGTTTTTCTAATGCTTTTGCTAAGTCATGTCATGTTCTCTTCTTACTTACTTCTTCTTAATTAAACTTTGAGATAATTGTGCTTTCCATGCACTTGAAAGAAATAATACAGAGAGATTGGTGGATTCATGTAAGAAAAAATAAAGTGAGACTTGTGCATTATTTACCTAGTTTCCTCCAATTGTAATAACTTATAATGTCAAAACCAGAATACTGACATTAATATAGTGAGGATATAGAACATTTCTATCACCACAAGTACCCAGCATGTTGTCCTTTTATAGCCACATCTGCTTCCCTTCTGCCCCCAACTATTCCTTAATCCTTGTCAGTCATTAAATTGTTCTCCATCTCTATAATTTTGTCATTTTTAAGAATGTTGTATGCACAGAATTACAAAGCATGTAATCTTTGGAAATTGGCTTTTTACACTTAGCATAATTCCCTGGAGATTCATCCATGTTGTTGCATAAATCAATAGATCCTTTCTTTTTATTGCTAAATAGTACTCCATGGTATGGATATACCACAGTTTATTTAACCATTCACCTATTGAGGACATCTAGATATTTTCTAGTTTGGGGCTACTATATAGAAGGCTATCAAAAAAAATAGTGCACAGGGTTTTGTGTAAAAACAAGTTTTCATTTTTCCAGGACAAGTGCCTGTTTCTAATCCTCTTTGACAAAATGTATTTTCATATATTTTACCTATTTTCTAACTGGATTGTTTCTTTTAATTGTTGAGTGTTTTCATTTGTTCTAGATATTAGTCCATTGTTACATATGCAGTTTGCAAATAAATGAATTCAGTAAAGTTTCGGGATGCAAAATCAATGTACACAAATCAGTAGCACTGCTATACACCAACAGTGACCAAGCTGATAATCAAATCAAGAACTCAATCCCCTTTACAATAGCTGCCAAAAAAAAAAAAAAAAAAACTACAAAAAATGGCAAACAAACTTAGGAATATATCTAACCAAGGAGGTGAAAGACCTCTACAAAGAAAACTACAAAACACTGCTGAAAGATTCACAGATGATACAAACAAATGGAAACACCTCCCATGCTCATGGATGGGTAGAATCAACATCGTGAATATGACCATACTGCCAAAACCAGTCTACAAATTCAATCCAATTCCCATCAAAGTACCACCATCATTCTTCACAGAAAGAGAAAAAATAATCCTAAAATTAATATGGAACAAAAAAGAGCCTACATAGCCAAAGCAAGACTAAGCAAAAGGAACAAATCTGGACAAATCACATTGCCCAACTTCAAACTATACTATAAGATCATAGTCACCAAAACAGCATGGTACTGGTATAAAAATAGGCACATAGTGATGGAGCAGGATACAGGACCCAGAAGTAAAGCCAAATACTTACAGCCAACTAATCAAGTATAGATGCCAGAGGGCTTGTCTCACTCTTCTTTCCATACCCCTAGTTTTTAGCAATTTATGTGCCTCCACTGTGGGCAGTGTCTTGCTCTCCTCTTTGTCTCTCCTACAGTGGCAGATCACTGTGGATCCCTCTACCAGAGGCACTTCTACCCTTTACTTGATAGCCTGGGGTGCAAGGAGGATTGCTGTGCCTGCCCTTATGGCATTTGCTTCCTTTGAGTGAATGATCCAGGGAAGTGGGTGAAGTTTTGTATTAGGCCCCAGCAGCAGTGGATCCCTCCTTGAATGCCTGCTCCAGTGAGAGCCACTTTCTCACTCTACTGCTTGCCTCCAATCTGTCCTGTAAGTCCTGAGTGCAGACCCACGAAAATGAGCCTAAGCATGAGTGTGCACACCCCTTCTGTCTGGGCTCCCAGATTCAGCAGTCCCCAAAGCTTTTTGGCACCAGGGACCAGTTTTGTGGAAGACAATTTTTCCATGGGCAGCAGGGTTTGGTTTCAGGATGAAACTGTTCCACCTCAGGTCATGAGGCATTGGTTAGATTCTCCTAAGGAGCACGCAACCTAGATTCCTTGCATGTGCAGCTCACACTCGCAGTAGGGCTGGGGATCCTGTGGATCATGTGAGAATCTAATGCTGCTGCTGATCTGACATGAGGTGGAGCCCAGAAGGTAATGCTCTCACTGCTCACCTCCGGCTGTGCTGCCTGCTTCCTAACAGGCCATGGGCTGTACCATGGGTATCCCTGCTCTAAAGTGATATATGAGCTCACATGCAGCCCTTAGGCATATGTGAAAATGCGAAATGATTTCTTCTTACTTGCTTCTGCCGCTTTCTCCTGTGCCTCACCAAATCTGAAACAATTTGAGTTTCCTGATTTTCCTCAAAGAGGCCTGTCACTTTGGCATTAAATTCACTAGGTTGTCATGCAATCTCAGATCTCTGATGGTTTCCAAAAAATTATGACTTTGTAAATGATTCAGCCTTTTCTTTTTGTTAGGATGGGAGCAATGCTATCTTGTGGCTTTCTAGTCCCTAAATGGAAGTAGAACCTCCCAGGAAATGTGTCACAATCAGTTCACAAATAACACTAACCAGAAAGAAGAAAAAATAATAATAAACTGGACTTTACAATTAAAAATTCTTATTTGTAGAAAGACATCACAAACAGGCCAGGCACGGTGGCTCATGCCTGTAATCCCAGCACTTTGGGAGGCTGAGGCAGGCAGATCACGAGGTCAGGAGATCGAGACCATCCTGGCTAACACGATGAAACCCCATCTCTACTAAAAAAAAAAAAAAAAAAAAAAAAAAAAACAAACAACTAGCTGGGCGTGATGGAGGGCTCCTATAGTCCCAGCTACTCAGGAGGCTGAGGGAGGAGAATGGTGTGAACCCAGGAGGCGGAGCTTGCAGTGAGCTGAGATTGAGCCCCTGTACTCCAGCCTGGGCAACAGAGGGAGACTCAAAAAAATAAAATAAAAATAAAAATAAAAGAGAGAAAGACACCACAAACAGCATGAATAAGGAAGCCAAAAAGTGGGAGATGATCTTTTGTACATCATCTATAATCAACAAAGTTCTCAAATCCAAAATATAGAAATCCCACAAATAAAAAACAAGAAGACAGAAAACCCAACAGAAACATGAGGGAGAGTGAATAAGCACTCTCCACATAAGAATATTCAAATAGGCTGGGTGCAGTGGCTCATGCCTGTAATCCCAGCACTTTGGGAGGCCGAGGCGGGCAGATCACTTGAGGTCAGGAGTTCGAGACTAGCCTGACCAACATGGAGAAACCCTGTCTCTACTAAAAATACAAAATTAGCCGGGTGTGGTGGTGCATGCCTGTAATCCCAGCTACTCAGGAGGCTGAGGCAGGAGAATCACTTGAACCCAGGAGGCAGAGGTTGCAGGGAGCCAAGACGGTGCCATTGTACTCCAGCCTGGGCAACAAGAGTGAAACTCCATCTCAGAAAAAAAAAAAAAAAAGAATATCCAAATAGCTAGTAAACATACTAAAAGTACACAACCTTATTTGTGATCAGAGAAATGCAAAAGAAAACCACAACGAAATACCACTACATACAGAAGAATTGCTAAAATTAGGAAGATGGACAATACCATATATTGGGTAGATCCATACAGTGCTTTTGAAGGTGGGGATGTATTGGTGCAGCCACTTTGGAAAAGGGTTTGATATCATCTACTAATTTTGAATGTATGAATTCACTATGATGTAGCGATTCCTCTCCTAGGCATACAACAAACAGAATTGGGTGTGAGAAGGTGCGGATTTGTGTGTGGATATTTATACTGGCACTACTCTTAGTAGCCAAACTAGAAACAACCCAAATGTACCACAGTAGAATGGATAAATACATTGTGGTGACTTCATCCAATTGAATATTATGTAGCAGTGAGAATGAGCTACATCTATACTTGACAACATAATGCTGAGCAAAAGAGCCAGGCACAAATGAATATGCAGTATATAACTATGTTTAAATAGCATAGAAAACCAGACAAAACTCATCTAGGATATTAAAAGCCAGGGAAAGAGTTATCAAGGGAGGGGATTGGGCACTGTGAATGGACAGAGGCTTGGGGAGGCTTCTGAAACACAGGTGACATTCTCTTTATTGATTTGGAACAATACGTATGTGTTCATTTTTGATAATTAACTGAGTTACATTCATGTTCACTTTGTGATAAGTAACTGAGTTACATTGTGTTCATTTTGTGATAATTGACTGAATCAGACACATTATCTTTGTACTTTACTCAATATAAATTATGCTTTATTAACAAAATTAACTTATTTATTTCCCCTGTTAATCTCCATACTCTAACCCTAACTAGGAACAAGTGGCCCTCCAGGATGGAGGATGAAAGGTGAGAGTCTCCTGGGTCTCCCCTTTGATATACATCCCTGAGATTTTATTAGTCATGTTCTGAATTCAGTTATTTTCAAGGAGCTGTTTGGTGACAGCTTTAGATAGTCATCCTCTTACGCTGTTATAAAAACCACTCAAGAGCTGCAACATTTTTACAATATCTTGAAAGTATCATCTTAAGGTTTATTTTCCTCAATTCACAGTGAGTTTCTCTATTTTGTGTTTCCAGCAACATATGTCTCCAATTTTATTTACAGTATATTTATGTCCATGACATTCCATCCTGATGAAAACACGATTTGCCACTGGGCATGTGAAACCTTCACTAAGAGCTGCATGCCATTAAGGAGTTCTGGATTTCCCTCTTATGACTGATGGGTTTGGCAGTGAAATCTATTTTGTGTCAGGGTTCCTGGTGCCCTGAAATAATCTGTAGCAAGGTTCTGTAAGGCAGATGTCAGCCAAGCCCCTCTGCTGGGTCCCCTTGGGGTTTGTGTCTTCATGATCACTTCTATTCTGTACTTGGGTAAAACTCCTGATCTCTCTTAGGTCTCAGCCCATAGAACTGTTCCCATTTCTCTGTGGTAGGCAGAATTGTTTTGTTTTCTTTTTTTAAATATACTTTGAGTTCTGGGATACATTTAGGTTTGTTACATAGGCATACACGTGTCATCGGTGATTTGCTGCACCCACCAACCTGTCATCTACATTTAGGTATTTCTCCAAATGCTATTTCTTCCCTAGCCCCCCACCTCACGACAGGCCCCAGTGTGTGATGTTCCCCTCCCTGTGTCCATGTGTTCTCATTGTTCAACTCCCACTTATGAGTTAGAACATGCAGTGTTTGGTTTTCTGTTTCTGTGTTAGTTTGCTGAGAATTTGTTTCCAGCTTCATCTATGTCCCCGCAAAGGACATGAACTCATCCTTTTTTATGGCTGCATAGTATTCCATGGTGTATACGTGCCACATTTTCTTTATCCAGTCTATCATTGTTGGGCATTTGGGTTGGTTCCAATTTTTAAATGGCACCTTAACCTTTGTCTCTGATGTTACTCCTGTGGTTCTCTTACATTACATGGTAAAAGGGATGTTGCAGATGTAATTAAGTTAGTTGACTTTGAGATAATGACAAGGGATATTACCTGGGTGGTTCTGGCCTAATTATATGAGCCCTTTAATGCAGCGTTTTATCCAAAAGATAGCAGGAAAGAGATTTAAAGCCTGAGAAGGTTTCAGTGAGCCATTGCTGGCTTTGGAGATGGAGCAGACCATGTGCAAGGACTGGAAAGTGGCCTCTTATTGCGAGAGTAACCCCTGGCTGAGAGCCCGCAAGCAGAGAAGGCCTTAGTCCTACAATTGCAAGAATCTGAATTCTGTCAGCAATCTGAAAGAGCTTGGAAGCAGATTCTTCTCCAGAGCCTTCAGATTAGAAAGCTTCCCAGCTGACAACTTGATTCTGACCTTGGGAGATCCTAAACAGAGAACTCCATCAAACTTGCCTGGACTTCTGACATACAAACTGTGAACTAATAAATGAGTGTTTATCATTCAAGTTAATCTTAACTGGAATGGTGAGCTCATAAGATGATGCTGTTTTAAGCCGCTAAATATGCCATAATTTGTTACGGGGTGACAGAAAACAAACATGCACCCCACTCCCACACCCAACCCAGGATGTGGAATTCAGTACATTTTTCCTTGATTTCCAGAATACAACAAATGAATATGCAAGGCATTTGTGCTTGTTACAGGCTTTAAATAAAGATTTTAAAAAGTAATCACTAGAGATATATTGCAGATTCTTGCAAGAGTTAACCAACATTTTAGTTAAGATTCTCTGTTCTTTCAAAGCCACTTGACCATTTCTACCAAATCTAGAATCATCCTAAATTCAGAAATTCCTTCTCTAATTATTTCCTAGGACCATATTCATTAGGCCCACATTGGTACCATTATTGAGAGCTAACTAAATAGCACTCTTCTCATTACATGCTCAGTTTTTCATGCATTCTCTGATTTAATCCTTCTGACAACCCTGGGAAGTAGTGATTATTATGCTTAGTGTAAAGAGAAACCCGAGGTCCAAGAAATTTATCAATTTTATTCGAGGTCACATAGTTTAATAAAATCCAGAAGCAGGATTAGAAGTCAGTCACTCCAGTGTTAAGCACTTTATTCTTAACTGTCATACTTTGATGACTCTCAGTTTAGCAGTGCTAATAACTACCCAGTGAGTGTCATGATATCTTTTCTCTCAACTCCTTAGAAAAAATTGCAGTTGATAGATTGATTACTCTTGAGTATTGTGGTCACCATTAGGGACAAATTGTAAACAGTGGTGTTGTAGGTATCATAGAGAGATTCTGACCCATTAAACTGCTCCCTCTTCATGGCACATAGACCATCCCTTGTCACCTCAGTGGTACAGACACCCAAAGGCATCTTCATGAGATGTGATTGACCTGAATTGGATGCCCGAGTAAAGCTTTGGATTTGGGAATGAACTATTTGGGCTCACTTGCAGGGGTGAGGGGGGTAAGGGTGACGAGTCAGAGGAAGGAAGGGTGTTTACCAAGAAAGTCACTTCAGGGAATGCATTGTCCTTCCACAACCGACCACTCATTATATTAACTTGGAAGAGGGATTATCTGAGTTTATCGTCTGAAATAAGAAACAGTCCTTAATGTGAGGTTTATAAAATACTTACATTTAGTTTTTGTAAGACAGTGTCTCACCTTGTCACCTAGGCTGAAGTGCAGTGTTGCGATCTTGGCCCACTGCAGTCTCAACCTCCCAGGCTCAAGTGACCCTCCTGCTTCAGCCTCCTGAGTAGCTGGGACTACAGGCATGCACTACCACGATTTGCTAGTTTTTACATTTTTTGTAGAGATGGGGTCTCGCTATGTCACCCAGGCTGGTTTCAAAATCCTGGGCGCAAGAGAGCTTTTTGCCTCTGCCTCCCAAAGTGCTGTGATTATAGGTGTGAGTCACCATGCCCAGCCTATAAAAGACTTTAAGGTTTGTGGAGATGAAAGGTTGTTTGTATACACATACACTTAAATATATACACATACATTAATTTTAAAACTATAATAAATTAAAGCCTTACCTTTTAAATGGGAACTATGAAATAATTAAAAGTAAATTTATTGTAAAATGAGATAATTAACAGAGCATCTCCATTTTTGGTCTATTTTGTTATTGGGGAAAAAATATTAGAAATCATTATAAAACCTGAAGTAAACTATTTCTAAATGGAAGATAGTAATTTTACCTACAAATTAACACTAATATTAACTTATTTCTCTAACACAAAATGTCAATTAGAGTTCTGATCTCGGTGGTACATTTCTAGAATACTGAAGAGAAGAATATTGTAGAATGTACTCATTTGTAGCAATTTTCTACTATTTAATACAACCTGGCAGTAAATGTTTTATTGATTTGTTCCTAATGAATACTTAAGTGCCTGTCTGAGCCAGAATTTAAATATTGTGGCTGTTGAATGGCAGAAAGCCAAAAAATCCCAAAGAGCTGTATTACAAAATTGTTAACTGGCCTTTTATTATTAGGTTTCTAATAAAAATTCAGGAAGTTTATCACCTGGATCCAAATATCAACTGTCCTCAAGTTCCACTAAATTTAGGATGAGTGAAACATAAAGTTTTGAAACATTCAACAGGACTCTTGAAAGATTTCTGTAACATTCGCTGAATGACTACCCTTATTTGTCCAAAGAACATTTAATGCTCTAGAGAGAGTATATTAATGGTACACATCCATATAAAAAATGTTCTTCATTATAAAATGAGCAGTTTCTTATAAGAAGCAGTTTGTTATTGTTTCTGCACTAGAACACATTATTTATTGACCTCCATATATTCCATAATAAAAGGAATATTTCACTTTAAAAAATACCTGAACCTGATATAAATTCTTATTTCCTCTAAATAGTAACTTAGAACAGTTTTTCCTTGCCTACACAGTGAATTTGTTTATGGAAAAGGATAGTTAAAGACTGAATTCCTTTAATGCCCAAGTATAATGAATATTTGTTTTCATGGGGAAAATGTTTTTGCATTTTGAAACCCAAAATCCATACCCATTGTTGCTAATGCAACACTAATTATCATTCAAATGAAAACAACTACTTCAGTGGTTAATATAAGTTATTATAACAAAAAAAAAATGGCAGTCTCTCTTGATCAATGAGATTTAATTAATTTAATTGAATTAATTTGACTTACTATAGCTGTTTATCTGCTCTGGTTTAGCCCTTTGGGAGCCACTGTGCGACCTATACTTAACCTAAACTTATCAATAAATTGCACATGTAATAGTCTCTACATTTATATATTAAGAGTGATAGTTCAGCATTCCCCAACTAGAACAGTAAGGACAAAAATAGATCAATAAACAATAGAAGTGGTGTCAGACCCAAAGAACAAATTGGCATCAAGGGGATCTGATACAATAATTCATTGTGACTATAAATTAGCAAAACACTAGGAAACTGAGAATTTAAAACATTTACCAACTCCAGATGTGTGAAGATGTCCAGGCTCTCGTTTTGAGCTACTCACCTCTGTGTGAGGTGAGGGAATCCTAAAGACCTCTCACCCTAATTCCCATAGCCCAAAACGTATACCATATGGCTATACTCAGCAAGGGTTCATTTAGCTTTAAAAAGTTACTTAAGATATACTGTGAGTTAATGTCACTACTTTCCAATTTAAGAAATCAGTGCATTGTTTCCCTTTCATCTTAAAATCCTCTGGAATATTTCTATGAATGATATCACTTAAATAAGCAATGTTAAGAGGACATATTATTAGCAATTTGTGTTTTCTTTTCTAAATTATAATCAGCATATGTAATCTGGGGAATGGTGGTGGGAAAATGTCAGTGTCTATTTGTATGTATAAATTTCAATTCAAAATAATAATCATATCTCCAACTCTTTTTCAGTTACTTCACTCTTTCCAAACAAACTTAAATTTTTTTTCCATTTGCTATTTTTATCTTTCTTTCCCCCATCTACTCCAATATGAATTTTGCCCCTATCACTGCATCAAAAATATTGTTAAAATGACTAGTGACATTTATATCACTCACTGCTCCCTACTTGCTTGACTTCTAGCAATTTTCCCTCCATTTGAGCCTTCCCATCTGAAATCTTCACATCCTTTCTCTTCCAGAATACTACATTCTTCTGCTTGTCCTCTTGCCGTTATCTGCTCCTTCATAGTCTCCTTAGCTGACACATCCTTCTCTATCCAAACTTTATATATGTGTGTGTGTGTGTGTGTGTATATCTATACATATAGGCTGTGTGTGTGTGTGTGTATATATATATATAGGCTGTGTGTGTATATATATAGGCTGTGTGTATATATATATACACGCACTAAATATATATATATATAACTAAATATATGTATATATACACACACCAAATATATATGTATACACACACACATACACAGACTAAATACACACACACATACACAAACACACACACACAGCCCACACTCCCCTCCTGAGGACCCAACAAGTTCGATCAAGTCCACAGGTAGATATCTTTCAAATCAATTTCTTTCCCTCCCCACCTCTATCATGTTGGTAGAAGTTAATGAATCCTCCTACCTGGGCCACCTGAGCTTTTCACAGTCCCTCCACGTCTTTTACTTCCCTCTAATATATTTTTCACAATAGTACTAGATGGAACTTTAAAATGTCAAATCTGATGATGTACCTCCCATTCTTAAACTCTTTCAGTGATGTCCCAATATCCTTAAGAATCTGAAAATCTTCAACGTGATACATCAGATATTCCATGATATGGTGGTCTCTACTTTCATTTTTGGTTTGTCTCGTGCACTTGTTTTTTAATATACATGATTAAAATAATAAAAGCAAAGTGCATATAAAAGAGTGTTTTCAGACAGAAAGACCATCATGTGTAAAATCCTTGTGGTGAGAGAATAATTACATATGAGGAACTAAAGGTTAAGTATCAGCTAGGCTTGGGGAATACTTAATATTTGAACCTAGAACATGTTAAGGCTAGTGGATTCATGAAGTTGGCAAGCCACCAAGTATTGGATTCATGGGAAATTACAAGCTAGGTGTATGCAAAATATATGCAGTGTAAGGGTTAATTTTGTCTGTCAACTTGACTTGGCTATGGGGCCGTGGGGCATCCAGCCATGGCTAAACATTGTTCTGGGTGTGTCTGTGAGGGTATTTCTGAATGAGATTAACATTCGAATTAGTATACTGAGTAAAGCAGATTGCCTTCCCTAATGTAAGTGGCCTTTATGCAATCAATTGAAGAACTAAATAGAAAAAAAAAAAAGGCTGAATAAGAGGGAACTCCTCCTGCCTGACTGTCTGAGCTGGGAAATTTTTTTTCTTCATGCCTTCAAATTTAAACTAAAACTTTGGCTCTACTTGGGTGTCAGGCTTCCAGGGTGGAACTTATACCACTGGCTTTCCTGGTTCTCTGGCCTTTATATATGGACTGGAACTATACTATTGGCTTTCCTTGGTCTACCAAATACAGATCTTTTCAGCATCTATAATCACATGAGCCAAATCCTTACACACACACATATTTTGCTCTGTTTCTTTTGAGAGCTCTTACTAAATAGATTTTGGTACTGTAAATTAGGATGCTGCTGCAATATATACCTAAACATGTGGGGGTGTCTTTGGAACTGGATAATAAGTAAAGGCTAAAGAGTTTGAGATGCATCCAAGAAATATGGATATCAAGAATGATTATGACAAGGTCTCAGATAGAAATGAGACACATGTTGAAAATTGGAGACAAGATAATCCAGTGATAAAGTAGCACATAACTTAGCCAAATGGTGTTGGAGTGTTTTGTGCAAGTGATAAAATTGGATGAAATTGATGAAATTAGTAGAGGAGATTTCTAAACAAAGTATTGAAGGAGGAACTTGGTTCCTCCTGATTACTTATAGGAAAATACAAAAGGAGAAAGATGAATTAAAGAAGGGATTATCAAAAATAATCAGAATTTGAAGGACTGAAAAATAAGAATTGGTTATAAATAATAAATCAGCCGTTACTATTTTTTTTACTGCCTTATTAGAAGCCTATCCATATTGCAAACAATGAGAAAGTTTGTTTTGAAAAGAATACTCAGGGTGTGGCTGAACAACCATTTTATAAAGAGATCCAGAGTGCTATTCATGTACTTAACTTAAGAATCCAGGGATACAGAGGGGATTATGCCAGCAAAATACTGCCAGTTTTGACTAAAGAGAACAGAGAAAGAAGGATGAATGAAGGAACACTGTCAGACTATTTGGATTCTACAGGACCAGATGATAGAGCTATACAAGAAATCGAAGACTGACCCTGAAGGCAAGTCAGAGATCATCAGAGCTACCAAGCCCACCACAGACCCAGAGGACAAAGCTATTTCCTGCTCTGTTTTAATAGGTAGAGTCATCAATCTGGTTTTAGCAGGCTAGGAAAATGCTGCTAGTGCCTCAGAGATTGGTATGCCCTCATGGAGGGCTGTGTAGGCAGGCCTTTCTTAGGGAGGAGGTGGGACCTTGCAGACAGCTGTGTGGGTGGGACCCTCATAGACAGCCAAGGGGATGCTTCTATCCTGTAGAGCAATGGGGATAAGGTTGCTACCTTAGTGTGCCTGAAGGGCAGATCACTGAACCACAGAGGATTATTTCAAAGCCTTAAGATGTAATGGAATTTACTTTGCTAGGTTTTGGACTTGCTTGGGACCCATCACCCTTCCTTCCTTCTTAATTCTCCTTTTTTGGAATGAGAATGGCTATCCTATCTATGCCTGTCACACCTGGTTACACAGGTTCACAGCCAGAGAGGAATTTTGCATCAGATGAATCAAACCTCTAGCCTCTTCCATGTCTGATTTAGAAAATATTTAGATGAGACTTTAGACTTCAGCGTTGATGATGGAATGATGGAATGAGTTAAAACTTGGGGGACTGTTGGGATGGAATTAATGTATTTTGCCATCATGAGGACATAAGTTTAGGGTAGTCAGGGATGCTCCCCTTCCCCCTACCAAATTCCTATGTTGAAGCTTTAACCTCCGACGTGACTATATCTGGAGATACAGATATAGACAAGTCTTTAGAAAATAATTAAGGTTAAATGAGATCATAAGGGGAAAGCCCTAATCAATAGAACTGTGACTTTAGAAGAAGAGAAAAAGCTCTCTCTCTCTCTCTCCGCCTCCCTCCCTCCTTCCGTCCCCTTTCCCTCTTTCTTTGCAGTAAAAGGTGGCTATTTATAAGCCAGAAAAAGAGCTTACACCAGAACCTGACTATGCTAGCACCCTGATCTCAGACTTCCAGATTCCAGAACTGTGAAATAAAAAATTTCTGTTAAGTTACCGTTTATGGTATTTTGTTTTGGCAGCCTGAGAAGACCAAGACATGAAGGAAATAGAGGATCAATAGTATGGCCATGGCACTTACATGGAAGAATCTGGAAGTTCTTGCTAGAATTGTTTTGTCCTTTATTGGTTATAAATAATAAATCAAGTTACTATTTTTTATTTCTTATAATGCGTTTTTATTTTGCAATAAATTATTTCAGCAGCAATGGGAGTGCATATTTAATGAAAAATTAAATACTGAATTTTCACCTCTCAAGACAGTTGATGATGAATGTGTAACTTGCAAACACTGTTGACATTTACTATTCACTGTGATGGATGGCACAGAAGCAACTACAGAAGGTGTGTTTATATATCAATCCATGAAACGCATCTTTTTATCTAGATCAAGTTACCTGTTATTTTAAATTAACAGTGTTTGTGTCGATTCCAAGTTTTCTTTAAGATATTTGAAACCTAAAGTGATGGTAGTTAATGTGGTGGCTTTATGAGAAAAAAAAAATCACAGACAGTTAAATGATGTGAGGATAACATTAGGGTCATTAAATACTTCACGTAGAAAATAAGTGAATTCCAATAATAGATTTTCTTTTCATACAATTCATGAAATCAAAGAGAAGCTTTAAGAAGTTCATTCTGCTGAAAGTGAAACATATTATCTCATTGTGAATGTTATTGTAAACTTGATTAAGTTAAAAATTGAGCAAAAAGTTATTTGTTTTGTGGTGATAATAGGAACAAAATACGTGTGTGGTAGAGCATAGCATGTTGATAAAGACAATATTCTGAGTAAATTAAGGAACTTATGGTGCAGAAATTTTCCTCTATCTTCTGTGGTGTACACATAAGTAATAATTACGTTCAAACAAATAGCAATATCTAGTAATCAACATAGAACCTGTAGATGTCAGATTTTACAATATCGTTATATATACACACAAACAATCTAACTGAATGATAAAATTGTGTTGATGGAGCAGATGTTGAGTTAAACAGAAAAAGCTCCACCAGAGCTGTATATACTTTCCCATGTTGCTGCTTGCCATTCTTTGGATTTTAGAAACGTTTTCACCTTTGATTAATTACTTTAAGTCAACCTGTGTCCTACAATAGTAATGAATCTTTTTGTAAATTAAATCAGCCTTCAAATTTTGGTTGCATTTGTTTAAAATCGGTTGAATATTTTTAATTGAAGTGTTTAACCAAGGATATGCCCAAAATTTCAGTTTTGAAGCTTTTAAAAATTGCAGTGATGATTACAACCAAATCTTACAACCAGAAAGATATCAATATTTATCTTCACAAAAACAAGAAAGGAATTGAACAAATTAAATAATGAGAATTCTGCTGGTATACAAGATTTAACTTTTTTTTCCAGGTATAATATACATACAGTAAAGTGTGTAAAATGACCATAAGGGTATAGTTGGATATATTTTTATTGTTTGATGATTATGTTATAGCTTGATTTTTATGTATGCATATATATACACACATTAACACCTATGTAATTATTATCTTGATCAAAATACAGAATATTATAATACCCCATAGGCTTCCCTCATACTTCTTTGCAAAATTTCATTTCAAAACTAAATATTTCACTTTTGAAATATCTCAAGGTACTTTTGATGGAGTCATTTTTAATTGTATAAATTTATATTCCATCCCAGAATACAATGTAATTGATAAGACTCATGATTTTGAGCATCTAAATTTGGATAAGCATTAAAAATTCACAAATTAACGAAACTTACTTGATGTCTTTTGCCTCATGGAAAATATTATCAAGAAAGGTACTCAAAAGGAGGCAAAAAGATGGTACCAAATTGTTGGGGCTGAAATATTTACATTATTTAATACAAAACATTACAAATAAGCCTATCCATTATTTAGCAGAATCAGCTCTGACTTTACCAGGTACCTCAGAAACAACAGAGAGAACTTCTGAATTTAAAATATCATTATGCTTTACAGAGATAGTTCAGTTGACGGTATTAATCAGCAACAAAATACAACTTTTTAAGGATTACCAGCAATTTTGTGAAAATAATTAAGAATAATAGATCATAGTAAAAATATATTCCTTAGAAAAATACTAATGTTGTGGTATTAGATACAATTATAGCTAAGAAATTGATTAAAATATACAAATATATACCAAGTATTTAATTGCTTATGTTACTTTTAATATTCATATGATTAATTTAAAGATTTCAAATTTTGCTTTAAGGTACCAAGTTATATATTTCCATTGTTTGGAAAACATTTTTAAACTTTTTATTAGGAAATAATGTCAAATATATAGAAGACTTGAAAGAATAAAAATTGCACACAGAGGCCGGGCATGGTGGCTAACACCTGTAATCCCAGCACTTTGGGAGGTCGAGGCGGGTGGATCACCTGAGGTCAGGAGTTTGAGACCAGCCTGGCCAACATAGTGAAACGCCGTCTCTACTAAAAATACAAAAATTAGCAGGGCATGGTGGTGCACCCCTGTAATCCCAGCTACTGGGGAGGCTGAGGCAGGAGAATCACTTGAACCCACGAGGTGGAGGTTGCTGTGAACCGAGACCACGCCATTGCACTCTGGCCTGGGTGACAGAGCAAGACTTTGTCTCAAAAAAAAAAAAAAATTGCACACAGAATAGCCATATACTCTTCAACCACATTCATTTATTGTTAATATATTTTCCATTTGCTTTAGTCATTTGCATACTCTCTAATCCCTTCTCTTTTTCTCTCCTTATCTCTCTCTTCTGTCTGCTTCTAAAATTTTTGAAAGTGTATGTGTCATAAATTTTGCCTTTTATTTCTAAATACTTAATCGTGTATTGCCTAAGAGTAAGAAACACCTTTTTACAAAACCATAGTACAGTTATCACTACCAGTAAATTCAATACACATATGACACCTTTTTCTTATCTAACCACTATATAATAATTTTGTCAATTGACCCAATGATATTCTTTACAGCATTTTTTTTCTTCCAGGGCAGGATTAAGGATCTAGTCTAGGATCTAGGATCACATATTGAATTATTTGTTGTAATAATTGTTAAAATCTATTACGGCATAACAGGTAACTCTAAAACTTGGTGACTTAAAACAATAAACAGGTATTGTATGTAGTTACTGTATGTTAAAAATTTGGAAGCAGTTTGTCTGAGTCTCTCTTGAGATCCCAGCCAAAGTACTGATAGAGCTGCAATCATCTGAAGGTTTGTCTGCGGCTGGAGGATCCACTTCCAAAGTGGCTCATTCACATGATTGGCAGGTTGGTGCTGGTGGCTGGCAGAAGGCCACAGTTCCTCGCCACACAGGCCTCTTCTCAGACTGATTGAGTTGGCCACTGGCTTCCTTCAGAGTGAACAATCCAAGAGAGCAATACAGAAGTGGCAATGCCTTTTATTATCTACTTGAAAATCTCACACTGCCACTTCTGCCATGTTCTGTAATCCTGACAACCAACCCTGATTCAATTTGGGGAGGGACTTCACAGAATGTGGATACCAGGAAGACTGAAGGCTAGCTCAAAGGCGGCCTACCACCCATGTTATGTCTCTTTTTGTCCATTTTAAATAAAAACTTTATTTATTTATTTATTTTATTTATTTATCTATTTATTTTGAGACAGGGTCTTGCTCTGATGCCCAGGCTGGAGTGCAGTGGCATGATCTCAGCTCACTGGAGCCTCGACCTCCTGGGCTCAGGTGATTCTCCCACCTCACCCTCCCAAGTAGCTGGGACTTCAGGTGTACATCAACACGTTCAGTTAACTGTGGTTTTTGTTTTTAAAATTTTTTTTGTAGAAATGAGGTCTCACTGTGTTGCCTAGGCTGATCTTGAACTGCTGGGCTCAAGTGATCCTCCTGCCTTGGCCTTCCAAAGTTCCAGGATTACAGGCATGAGCCACTATGCCAGACCAGATTTATTTTTTAAAACCAGTGTGTTAGAGAACTATTTTATAAATCCATCTGTATAAAAAAGTAAAATTATCAGTCATGTAAGTTAATTATGTTTAGTACCACTGTTTGCCCTCAAATGGGTCTCTATTTGGACAATAACTTGTGTGGTTACCCTAGTCTTAGCTTAAAAAGCATTTCTTTCTAGAGTTCTTTTTGAACACACTGCAGAATCAATTTCATCTTTTACACTCTTCCCTTATATTTTGAACTTTTTCTTACATGACACCTATTTAACACTCTCTTCCCATGTAAAATGCAACTTCCACAAAGGCAATAACTATGTTTAAAATAAAAAATTGGATGAAAGACTATTCTAATTACCAAGACTGTTTTAATGTTTGATCATTATATTTAGCCATAGCTATATTCCAGGGATATGTTAATTATATAACATCAAAATATTTAACCAGTTAAAATGCCAGCCAAAACCCCTTTCTGTATTCATTCATGCACTCAACACATGTTAACTGAGCACCTCTGCTGTGTGCCAGCTCTTCTAAAGGCTGGGGATTTTGTGCTTGTAGGAATATGTATAAGGTTCTTTCTCTCCCATGAAGCTTCTATTCAGAGGGAGGAAGACTAAAAAGGAGACAAATAAGCTAATACATCAAAAAATAATTCCAGATAGGGATGAGTGCTACATACAATAAAAGATCATGTGATAGATTGTTACTGAGAACAATGGAAAGGAAAGACTGCTTTAGACAAGGGATTATAGATAACTGCTCTGAGGAGGTGGCATTTGAACTGGTATTGGGACAACAAGGAGCCATCTATTCCAAGAACAGCAAGCTCTTCTTACAGGAAGGGATTTTTGCATGAATATACAATAATTCATTTGTTTCGGAAATGCCTATATACAAGAGCAAAGAGAGATTAAGTCATATTCAATGATGAGAAACATCCTTAATTTTCTTTAAAATGCATTTAATTTCTTTAAATGAAAAAGTATTTCTCCAGATTATTGCTATTACTGTATTATTAAGATATTATTACTTGCCTTTATACAGTTGCTGTTGTCTGGCAAATACAAATGTGCTGATTTATTCACTTTAAACTTTGTAAATTTAATTCATCTGTGAATGTTTAATAACATGTTAATGCATGCACCTGACTGTGTCTCAGCTCATAATAGAATATGAATCACCGCATTCTTAGTTCTGAGGAATTGCAGAAATCCTTTCCTCTTGCTTTAAGTCATTATGACGTATTCAGACTGCTCAAGCAATGAGATTCTGACATGAAAATACAGCCTTAACTCATTCAATTTAGGTCACGTCCTTAAGCTGATGCTTTTGACACAAGTATTTGTTACAGTGGTGGACACGTTTTCTTTATAAACCAACTCTGACATGGATTTTCATGTCTGAATGAGCCAAAACTCGAATTTCAGATTGCTGAGTATGCACTTCAGCTTATAAATCTTGATTACAATAATATATTTGTCCTTATTCTGCATCATAAATAATTAAAATTAAACAAATATTTGAATTAGTTGGGTTGTGCATATGATTTTGTTATTCCAGGTTATTTTTTCTTGAATCTTTTCTAAATAGTACATTCATTCAAGTTTACATGTGGCTTATAGTACTTTGTGCAGCATATATATTCCTGAGAAATCTTGTATAAATCCAACTACTGCAGATGGAATTGTTTTCTAAAAGCATAAGAAGAGCTTGGATTTAAAGGAATCCTGAAGAATCATTTTTCTTAGTAAGAATCTTTTTTATAATATGAGTTATCACTTTTTATTTCATCTATGGAAAAGTCAGATTTTCATGGATTAGATTTTCTGGGAATACATCTATGTGGGTCACGCTCCTTATTCACAGGCACTGTTGTACCTTAAAAAGCACTTCAGTACCTGCATATAATCTATCATCACGCAGCGTATTTCAGAAATTATCAAAGATGATAGCAAACAGACCCTGTGTTTAAGTTATTCACAAAACAATGTTCACAATATTTCTCTTTCTTTTGCTCTTTCTCTGGCCTTTTCTAATTGGTTTTGCATCTGGATGGTCTCAGTATTGCACGGCAAGGGAGTCTGTCATGCTATATCCTTGCTTTTTCCCAGCATTCTATAACAATTCAGACATTTCTTAATATTGGACCTCTGAGTATCCTTAGAATATTTTTCCTTTCACATTGTTTTGGTTATAGTGCTTCCATTTGACACAAAACAGGTAGTTCTACAGAACATAATAGTAAATGCAGCATGAATTTTAGATTTAAAAAGATCTATGTTTTAATAATTGCTCTGTTTCATATAAACTGTGTGGTCTTCAGCAGTTTATTTACATTCTCTAGACCCTGATCCCTCATCTGAAAGTTAGATAATGATAGCTCATAGGGATTTTGTGTTGATTAAAGGAACCATAATTGATATTAACAAGCAGTACTATAACTTAGATTTTTTAAAAATCATATGCAAATTGAAATATATTCTTTTAAATTATTATGTATTTTAAAACCCAATAGTTTGAAATTGGGTTTGATCCCTTAATTACAGTCTCATATAATAATATTCTATGTAAATGATTTTTAGTAGTAACTATCCAGTAACTTTTTTAAAAAAACAAATACCTATAGTTGCAATTATAGTTACAACTAAATCATGTTGCTGACATAACATTTTATCTTTTTATTTTTCAGGTTTATGAAAATTCACTTAGTTGCTATACAATTATTTACTCAGAACATTATTATAGCTGTGTGACAAAAAACATACAAACCAAAGTTTCAATAGGTAGAGAGGAAAGCTGTGGAATAAATAGTTGTGTGGGTTTTTTGCCCTGAAATTATTTACACTTTTGTCGAAAAACCAGTAAATATGTAAAGAAATTTGTAAGGAAATTTTGTAAAGGAATTTCAAGTAAGATACTGACATTATGATAAAATAATATTGACTCAGCAGAATGCAACAACAGCAACACAAATAATCCCCCAAATAAAATAAATATAGTTGAAAATATTTATATATTAATTTTCCTTTTGAATAGTAATATTTTTATGCTTACTTTTTATTTTACTTTCATTTTTACTATATAATTATATATCAAAGTTCAATAAAATTTTCACTGCCTTCCATCATTTCTTTCCTGGCAAGCATTAGTTCATTTGAATTCTTGATACTTAATGAAAATAATTTATAGAGGAAGGGAGAGGTGTTAAAAATTATTCAATAAAGTTGTCAAATATATTGAGTAAGAGGTTGATAGTTTTGAGTAATTAATAAAAACTGCTCTTTCTTCAAAAGATACTATTATGACAGTGAAAAAGTAAGCCATAGACTGGGAAAGGATATATACAAGTACAACTGATAGGGCAGTTATAGCAAGAATAATAGGAGACTCCTCAAAATCAGCAAGAAAAGAATAACTCCCAAGGGGAATTGGCAAAAGACTTGAACAACCAGTTAAAATGGGTATCCAAAGGGTCACTAACTATTTAAAATTAATGCAACTTACATTCCCAATGAGAATCCAACCAGAATCAATAAAATTAAAAGAACTGACAATTCTAAGAGTTGATGAAGACATAAAGCCAAAAGGAACTTCAATACAATCCTATTGGCAGGGTAAATTGCCACAGCCACCTAGGAAAAGTTCTAAAATTGAGCGTATGTATTTTCTATGGCCCAGCAGTTCCACTCATACATAAAACAACACATGTGTACCAAATGCTTATAAGAATATCATAGTAAATACAAAGTTACTCATAACAGTAAAAATTCATAATAGTCCAAAACTGGAATTAACCTACAAGCCCATCAACAGTGGATTTAATAAATTTGAATATACTGGAATACTATACAAGAATGAAAGGTAATGAACTGCAGCTACAAACAAGGAGGCATCTTGCAATCACAACAATCAGTAAAAGAAGTCAGAAATTAAACACATGCTGTCTGATTCTTTGAATAAAAGCAGATTAAACTATAGTCCTTAAGAATTCCTATTTATGAGGTATCTTCAATGAAGCAAAGCAAGGGAAGGTATACTATTAAAGGCAGGAGAGCATTTATCTTTGAAGAGAAGGACATTCGGCTGGGGAAAGAACACATGGAGAAAATGGTGTTCTAGAAGTCAATTCACTAGCCTGAGTGTTTGCTTTATAATAATCCAATGAGCTGGACATCTTTTATTTTGTGTACTTTATGTGTATTTTATTTCACAGTAAAATGTGGGGTTCTTTTCTTCAAAAGATAAAAATATTTTTGGCTTGGTATTATTCTTTGCAACACTGACTGAAAGGTGGATGTGACTCTAGCATCCAGGGCAGTGAGAGTTTTTATGTAAACAACAATTAACTCATCAGTCAACAAAAAACCAAAACCACAACATCTGTAAGACATCAATGGACAAATAAGCTCTATGGCTGTCTTTCATGTTAAATGTCTGAGAACTAGAACAGACTTAAACATTCCAGCCTTCTACAATCTAATGTCTAGGGTATTTGAAGAAAAGGTTATAAACGGTTTCATGTCAAAGCATCCTACCACCCCAACTAAACTGGTACAATGTCTTATGAGTCCCTTGGCTGGATGCACAGAGTTATACCACAGAGTTGTGTATAACTACAATGCTAAATGGTGGGATATGACACACTTTGATGCATTAAACACTGCTTCTTAGTGGATTAGAGTTTCTTTATAGGGCCTTTCAGTGAACCATGAAAAAGTTGTTGGTTCCATTCCAATTTAATTTGTGAAGCCACTTGCACCACTGATGCAAGAGAACACGTTCTAGAAAATAAATTCTGTATTATTCTGTGTCCTTTCTTATCTCCAATAGCTTATTTCTTTATTAGTAAGTAAAAGATCATTTTCAGTGATTAAAAACAGCAACCCTGGAATCCCTAAATATATTCTTGCTTTTCGTCATGAAAAAAGTTAACAGTGATAAAGACAATTCTAAAATTTGACAATAAATTATAGAGATTCATATGGGAAATTTAAAACTAAGTTTTAGTTTTAAAGCCCAAAATTATAAACTAAAAGTTTTAACACTGAGTTTAGGAACTTAGAAGGTGATTGCATTTTAAATAACACTTAATCCCTAAACAACAACAACAAAGAAAGTACAAAAATAAGGCTGCAAAATGAAAACTGAACATAAACTTTCTGCAAATATTAAAAACATAGAGAAGTGAAAAATACCCTACTTTCAGTTTTCTGTTCGCGAATAGTACATTTCAACATTTTTAGACAAGACCTTCGACCTATAACCCAAAATGGGACAACATTTCTGAAACGAGAAAATAGCTATATGAACAATAAGAAGGAAATCATTTGCTAAGTAAATGGACAAATTGACAAATAAAGGTCTTTTGGAAATAACAACAAAAGCTTAATTTTGCTTTAATGTATAAAAATTTAGTCAGTCTTAATACAAAAATATATATTGTTTTAATATTATAGACTAACAAATTCAACAGCTAAGTCAGGCCAGCTGGATTCAATGTATTCTCTATTACTTGATGAAAACGATCCAGTCCTTCCACCATCATTGCTGGGATCGACCTCATAGCAGTTGCTGGGTTCCTGCCCTCTCTCTGCTTGCCCTATGCTCCCTGTTAACACAGCTTATGCCTGTCAGAGCATTGCTGTAGTGTCCTAATCAAAAAATGTTTTACATGAAATGAGAAGATCTCATTTTAAAATATTTTTTAATGTAAAAGGAACATTCAATTTTTATATTCTTTTTATTATAAATTATCTCGATCATAAAAATCAACATGGCTATATTATTCTTTCTGCCTGTTAGCCTCTGACCAATATTTCAAGCCTGATATTTTCTCCATTTTCAGCTTTGAAAATCTATTATCACTCGGCCTAAGTGAGTTACTAACCCAGTCATCTTCTAGTCCTGCATTTAAGTGACTATTGGGACGTACTTTATGAAGTTTGAAGTGACCCTCTATTCTTTCTCATATAAAATATCTATACGATATCAGTGGCAGTCAGATACAATTCCTAGGGAAAAGCTACTGTATTTTCTCCAAGGTCATAATTGTACTAGAACATCCAAGGGCAATGTTTTCAGACTGAATTCTAGTTTTTCCCTGAGACATATAAAAGAGGATTGATAAGCCTATAATTCAGGACCCACTTACAGACTTATAGGAAAATTATATATTTATAACGTTCCTGATAAAAGAACATAGGTCAAAGGCAAAAAGGAAACAGAAAAGTACCAAGTAGAAGAAAAATCTCTAGCTGCTTCTTGACTACAGAATAAATTTCTTGGAATGCTAAAGTGCACTTGACAAGAATACTGAGGGCGTGGGCTGATAAGCTGCCACAAGATGCATCTGAGCATCACGGGAAGTCCTCTATGAGTGCTGAATGGGCTGAAGTGTTGCACTGAGAGAATGCTTCCTGGACTCAGAGAATAAAACAAATTGGTAACATGTAAAAGTTACATATTAAAGGGATCTCTTCACAATGCCCACGTTATAGGTCTGCATATAATTTTTCAGCATGGAAGTTTTCTTGAAGCTGTTGCGTTTGGACTTACAGATATTATACACAATTCTCCGTGAATATCATTTTGTCTCATGTGCCACACTCTGAATCATTTGAAGCACAAGGACTTGACTTCAGGAAAAATTTCCCCCAAAGACTTTTATCACCTTTTAAGAAAAATTTCACCCAAGATACCTTTAATATGAGGAAAACTAAGCCACCAAATGTGACCTCTATTTACCTTCTGTCTGTCTCCTTACCTTAATCCTCACCAAACCCAACTTCCTCTCTCATCCCGACCCCTTCCTCCAGACTAGGAAATGGCTAACCTTCTCCTTGCCAAAGCCAACCCCTCCATCTTTGCCCTCAATAACATCCATTCCCATCTCTTCAGGAATCTTACGCCACCAAGTATTCTCTGTTGCTCCTTTCCACTTCTATTTGTACCTTTGTTTGTCCTCATAAAGTGCTCAAGATTCTTTCATTCTAAAAAAAATCTTTTGGCTGCATATGTGTATTCTTCATCAATATACTACCATCTCCTTCATCTGTTCATCTAAATTCTCAAAAAGTTGGTGTCTCACTATTTCTTCCTTACATTTTACTTTTAAATTGGGTTTTCCAGCTTTCTGCCTTTAAAAATATAAAAATTCCTCCTAATTGCCCATTCCAGGGGAAACTTTTTATTCCTTTTTTATATTATCATATTATAATGCATTTGACTACCCTTTTAAAACATTCTACCCATTGTTTGTTTGAACCTTGTATTTTTCTGTCATATTTCACTGACAGTTTCTTTTTAGGTTTCTTAAATCCTTGCCTTAGGAAGAGAGGATTAGGTAAATTATCTTCAAAACTCAATTGAAAACTGCTAGGTTTTATATGAAAGACTGAATTTTTTTAAATGTGGAAATGTGGTCCTTTGGAGGGGGGAGTCATCAGATATAATGAGTTATTTCTGTAAAACAGTTATGCTTATGTCCCCCTGAGTAAAGCCACCTGAGAGATGTCTATTTCAAGAGGTAATAGAGCAACTGTCAGATGGATGTGGACTTTGATGCTTTGAACTACAGCATTTGTCACATTTTTAAACATCATTTATTCTCATCTCCCATTTTTCCATTGGAGTTTAAAATGAGCCCTATCTGCGAGATAAAAAAAACCAGAAGTGTATTTGAATTTTGTTCTGAATGTGAATAGAACCAGTGCCCACAATCCAAGGGCTCCATATTCCTTGGGCTCACATTGTCCCATTAGATGTGATTGCTTCTTCCCTGAGCTGTTATCTTCTGCAGGGGGTCTAGGAGAACCTGAGCATAGTTGTCCCTACTAGATCTACTCCATGGATGAAGAGTAGAAGAAAAAAAATAGCTCTTTTTTTGTACCACAAAGCCAGTCGATACTGTGGCCTGCTCTGGAAATTAGCCAATACCCATGCACAAGAACTGGCACTGGTCAGAAAGCCACAGAAGATGAGCCTTTGCTCCCCTGGCAGTTCTTGCAGTGTTGCTGGCTTCAGGGTTTGCTACTATTGTGTTTCCAGCTGGCATGACTGCAGGCGTCTTGCTTTCATGAGCTTTTACCCCATCCATACATTAAGAATGGGACACACTGTACCCCAAATCACTAACACCAGGAAAAATGCCAATTTCAACATTTAAACAGTTTCATACTTTGCAAACATTGTTGTTTGCTGATGATTCGATATTTGCAAAAACAACAACAACAACAACAACAACACCTTATGTTAATCTTAGTAGTCAAATCCAAGCCTTAGGGCTTAACTAGTGACAGATGCTCTTTCGCATGGTGGTGCCTGAGTTAAATAATTTCGCTGAATAAGTTAATAGGTAAGTGATTATACCTAAATTAAATAAAAATTGAAATTTATATTAAAATATACATAGAAATGTGTATTAAAATACATACTAAATATATGTATATTTAATGTGTATATGTATCCATATATATAGATCACACACTTTAGATAAACTGAAATGATTATTCAAAAAGCCCAGATATATGCCTCATTTTCCCTGAAGAAAGTACTTGGTTTCCAAGAAATTTATGCTTCAGCAGCTCTTGTAGCAATAAATAAAAATCTGAGGGATAGAATGTGATTCAGAGATATCCGGAGTCTACAATTTATTCCCAAACAGAAGGAGTCAATATAAATCCTGTGAATTTCATTGTCTGCTGCCAGAAAACCTATTTAATTATGAATAAGAAATGCTTAGAAATGTTCCCTCTTTAGGGAACACAGCCCTTATTTGGAACACGAGAACTTGTAAGCCCTTTAAAAATTACCCATTGTAAGTACAACACTGTCATCTTAGTTCATCATTAGGGAACTCTGCAACTGGAATAACTCCAGACCTTCTTAGTATATTAGAAAGATGGTCATGAGAACACATTGAGGTTTCATTGAATTCTCAGAGCTTTTTTTACATGACCTGTTTTTAGTTATTCTTTTTACTTAGTTGGTTTGATGTGATTTCCATATTATGAATTGGATCCAGATGTTCAAATAGTAACTTAGACACACACTTTAAAGGTGTTTTTACTGTAAAAATAATGTCCTCTAAATATATTAGCCTATTATAAGATGTCAAAGTAATTAAATTTAAAACACAATAAAACTACAGAGGTAAAATATATTTTCCCTTTATGACCCAACTCTCTAGGTGTATTCCAGAAGACCAAGAAGTTCCTCAGCTCTGCTCATGTTTGGGCCGTTAGAGTAGTGCAAAGGTGAGCCTGTTCTTACTAGACACTATTTGATAGATGGGTTAGTTGACCTCCATGACAAGAAATATTTTGCATGAGTTTAAATCAGTACTCAGTATATAACTTAATTAGGATGTGTTCAGTCTCTACAGAATGTGTTGAAACCAAAAGAACTTCTTAACTGGTATGCTACAGTGTGCCACGAGTAGGTTGCAGGTAGATGAGGTGCTAATCATAGGCACTGTAAAACTGGCCAGGAGGGGGTGCCTGAGGCCACTGAAGTCCTTGAGCAACTTGTTTCTGTCTGAGAAGATTCTGCCCTGTGTACTCCAGTGTTCCATACAAATATAACTCTATATGTAGCCATATGTGTAAAGATCGAAAAGCAGTAGCTCAATAATAGATGTTGAATTTTCACTAAAGCAAGCAAGACATCTAAGGGCAAGCTTTCCAAAATTTGTTCCATGGCTCAGTAATGTCATCAAAGACCCAATCTCATTTCATTCTTCTATTTCAGCATTCTCAGCATGTTGACATTTGTCTCCAGGCTGGTCACCTCATGGTTGAAAGATGGCTGACAAAACTCCAGGTTTCACATTTTTAAATGGGAGCAACTGAAGCAGAAGTGAGGGAGATATTGAAAGAAATCATTTCTCATGTGGCCTTCATTTCTTTAAGGGAGGAAAACCCTCGCGAAAGTGATCTCCTATACTTTTACTTACGTAGTATTGACTAGAATGGTGTTACTTTCATGTGGACATTGATGCAGGGGGATAGGATTACTATAAATAGCTTGGACATTCATGGCGTGGGCATACTGCCACCTGAATACAATAAAACAGAAGTGCAGTTAGCAAGAAATATAGGAGAATGACTGCTAGGTAAGCAACAAATAGTGTCAGCTATTGAGAGATTTATCAAAAGGAAATAATGTTGTTTATAATTTTAAGAGTCATAACCACTTGCAAGTTAAAGGTAATATATAATTTCTCAAGTCTAATTAACCTCTTCTCAAGCCTTCAACTCTATCTGCTTCAGCTTTTGTAAATAGCAAATTTAGGGTCTTCATTAATGTAGAAATACAGTTGAATGTATATCTGTAGCCACAGTTTCTTAGCCTCAGTTTCTGTAGCCACAAAGTGAGAGAAAATATTTGCCAAACAGATACCTGATAAAATACTTTGATCTAAAATATACAAAGAAGTCTTAAAACTCAACAATAAGAAAACAATAAAAAAACTCAATTAAAAAAATGGGCAAAACTTCTGAACAGGCACCTCACCAAAAAGATATGTGGATGGCAAATAAACACATGAAAAGATGCTCACCTTTTGTTATCAATGAAGTTAAAACGACAAGATATCACTACACACCTACTAGAATGATTAAAATCCAAACAACTGACCATACCAACTGCTGATGGGGATAGAGAAAAACAGGATTTTCACTACGCTGATGGGAATGAAAAATAATAGGACAACTTTGAGAGACAATTTGACAATTTCTTACAAAGCTAAGTATAATAGACTTACGTAATCCAGCAATCATCATGCTCCTAGGTATTTAACCAACAACCAATGTAAAAACTTGTGTCTGCACAAAAATCTGCATGCAAATATTGGTAGCACTTTTATTTATAATCACCAAAAATTAAAAGTGACCAAGACGTCCTTCAAAAGGTAGATACACCCTTCGAAAGGTGGAACAAAAGGTATGTTACATCCATACAATGGAATACTATTTAGCGGTAAAAATAAATGACCCATCAAGCCATGTAAAAACATGGCTTGATTTTAAATGCATATTACCAAGTAAAAGAAGTCAGTCTGAAAAAGTTATATACTTTATAGAGACAGTCAAAAGATTAGTAGTCACCAGAGGTTTGGAAAGGGGGTAGGATTAAATATAAAGAAGCACAGGGGATTTTTTAAAAGGTGAAGCTATTCTGTATGATACTATAATGGTAGAAATGACACTATGCATTCATCAAAACCTACAGATCCTTACAGTACCAAAGGTGAACCTTAATTTATGAAAATTAAAAAAAACCATTTAGGAGTCAAGGAGTCCCAGGAGAGGATGCAGACTGTGACAATATATATATCTGTGTTATGAATGTATGAAATAACTTCACTGATGGGTATTGGGTAAAAGGTGATGCTCTGAGTAACTTAGGAAACGGGTAGGAACTGTAAAACTAAAGACAAATAGAACGGTACATAAGCACTGTACTCTAGTGGATAAAGGTTATTTTTCCCATGGAAGTACAAATTGTTTATGTATATTGAAAATGAGCAATTAAGTGCATGGCAAATGGTGGGAACAAGGTGTCTCACTGTTGGACTAAGAAGTTACAGAGGCCGGGCGCGGTGGTTTGCGCCTGTAAGCCCAGCACTTTGGGAGGCCCAGGCAAGCAGATCACAAGGTCAGGAGATCGAGACCATCCTGGCTAACACGGTGAAAACCCATCTCTACGAAAAATACAAAAAATTAGCTGGGCGTGGTGGCAGACACCTTTAGTCCCAGCTACTCGGGAGGCTGAGATAGGAGAATGGTGTGAACCCAGGAGGCGGAGCTTGCAGTGAGCCATGATCGGGCCACTGCACTCCAGCCTGGGCGACAGGGTGAGACGCTGTCTCAAAAAAACAAAGAAAAGAAGTTACAGTTGTGCAAGAGGAGAACACTAGAATGATCCATGTGGTAATGCATTAGAATTGGAGGCATCAGTATGTCAGGGAAATAAAATATTTTTTCTTCCCGCTTTAGGTTCATGGCTCAATCCCTAAAAGCAAAGGACAGATGAACAAGAGAAAAGCATACAATTTATTATATACATATTATGTTATATGAGAGACTTCAGAAATGAAGACCCGAAGAAACAGTTAAATGTGTATTTTTTTTAAATAGTAGGTCTGATGAAAAAGTAGACAGTCGTGAAGAAGTATGATTGGACAGAGGAGGTATGATCTAATGGTAATAAACTGAGAGGAGCTTAGTAAGACCAGTTTGTTCAGATTCTTCTCTGTTTCCTTGTCTTCAAAGATAAAGATGCTTCTTTCCTCTGGATAAATGGAGGGCACCTCTGGAATAAGGATCTTATAACCTGCTTCATGGGAGAAGGGTGACAGGAAGGTGAGAGTGACTTTCTTGCTTCCGCTGTTTTTCTCACATGCCCAGGTATCATATTTTGGGGAAGCATGCCCTGTACCCCATTAGATATGAACTGATATTTATCTTAATACAGATACATACAAAGGTATTTAAAAGTATGCATACATACAAAGGTTAGTGTGCACATATATATTTCCTTTCTCTGCCAACGAAAAGGACCTAGAAGCAAAAGCACCCCAGTAGCAATAAACATACCTAGTGCCCAGATTTTGGTTTCTAATACCATTCTTCAGCATAAGAACCAAGGCTTCTGAGAGAAATGGATAATTCTATGGCTGGGGAAGAGCATATACTAGATGAGTCCAGGACACCTTGTAATGCTAGAAGTTAGAGAAGTGCTCAAAAACATTAATAATTACATTGATGGATGTATGTCAAAGGGATGGGAGCCAACTGAAAGAGTTTCTAATGGCTAAAGCTGGAAGTATTTGAACAATAACATTTAAAAGCAGTACTAGATTATAGTCCAAAGTATAAAATACATATGAGCCCATACTCATATACATCAATTAAATTAATGAAAAATGCAGAATTCCAGATATTTATGTAGGTACTCCTACAATTCCACAAACAAGCAAAATACACAATCAAAATCAATAGGAATGCCAATGGCTACATTCTATTATATCACACATAAATTTGGAAGTGCTTAATGGATTCCTCAATGAATAAGGTAACAGTTTTAAAATTCTTTTTAATGAAGCCATTTTTGGGGATATTTGGCTATTTAGTTATACTGAAACTTAAAGAAGGAACAATGCTGCTTCATTCTAACGAACAGTAATATCACCTTTACTTTTCTCTCAAAAGCATTGTACTTTTCTCTCAAAAGCATACAAAATAGAGGTAAATGGGAGAAGACTTTACACCTGCTATATTGTTCACATATTTTAAAATAATAGTTTCAGCTCCACAGAACTGTGTGCTCCATCGAGAAACCCTAACCAAGAAGCATGTGTGTAAGCGCTAAGCATGTCATCAGTTTTCAATTCAAATAAAAGATCCGGTGTGCCTTCTTTTGAAAAGGACCCTGATGGAATGGACTGGATGAAAATGTTTCATGACTCACCCCTCTAAAACTGGAGGCCTATGTTCTCAGGGGACTGCAAGGCCACTTATGAGACACACGTGGCCCGACGTAGAACAAGCTGTCCAGAACTGGAGCAAGGACAGCCAGGGTCTAATCCTGTCCCTTTCATTTCCTAACTCACAGTTTCACCTTGAGCAAAAATTTTTAATTTTGTTGGTTTCTCGTTGGAAAAATGAGGTGTGGAATCAGATGATATATGAAACTAATGGAACTCAGAAATGCTGTGTGTATGCTTTCTTCCTTTGAACAGCAAGAGCTAGGGTTGGGGCATTGTCCCTGCAGGTCTGGCTGCTCTGACCCTTGACCTCTGTGCAAAGCTGCAAGGCTTACAATACAGACTTGGAGAGGCCCAGCCCACCTTGAGGGAAGAGGAAATTGTCCAGGAGCAATTGTTTCCATATGCATTTCCAGAGCTGAAAACACAAGAGCGCTTTGGAGCCAGCAGGAAAGGGAAGCAATTTATCCTCTTTCACATCCTTCAGAAGCTTCCTGGGGAGTTCATGCCCTTGGTCTACCAACACCTTTCTTAGTATTGATTCTTGAAAGGAAGTCAGAAGCCACCTTGAGAGTTAAGGGCACTTAATTCTGAATTTCACTATATAAACCTTGTTTCGAGGCATAGTTTGTAAACCAATCTCTTGGTTCAGAGGTTTAACAAAATCTGTTTAAATGGAATTTGGAATACTAATTTTGCCTTTGATATTATTGGGCAATGCATATTCACATCATAGACAATGGAGAGTGTGGGGTTCTTGTGTTTCGCTTTGCCACAAGTAATATTCATCCTGGTAACAATTTTTGAGGCTTTGCCTTTTGTATTACTTAGTCCAATTGCAAATCATCAGGTAAAAAATGAGCAATGCTGTTTTTTCTTTTGCTAAAGGGTGTAAGTGTCCAACCAATGTCGTGTCTCCTATAGATGGAGGAATGTTCACTTTTTTTACCTTTCTTTATATTCTTTTCCTAGACACAACTATTTCAACCCACTCCCACAAACCACAGGTTTATATGTATACAGAAAGGGAGAAAACTGAATTCTCACAAATGACATTTTACAAAATATCTCACAATATAACCATAAATGTGCAGAAAAGAATCAGGCACCGATGGCCAGGATGCCCTTCTGCCCCCTACTATTTTTCCCCGCACCTCAATTACACTGATTTTGATTGCCATTTAGGAAATTTATTTTTAGTGGTGACTGAAATCAATAATTATGTGCTATAAATTATGTTCTTTAAATCCATAGCTCTTTTCCTTATATCTCAGGATGTCACCAAGAGTTCTGGCTGTTCCTGTCCCCAGATTGCTTTCAGGGGCCCAGCCTAGGATCAGAAGGTCAACACAACGCTTTCTCCTTTGAAGACATGCAAATATGCCACCTTGCAAAGATAACTAGGATGTCCTGCTCAATATCCCAGATACAAACAACTGATCGGTACAGAACAATAAATTACACGGTTGGAGGCAACAAAACCTGTGTGATTTTGTGTGAACATGTCTAAAATTGTGGTGCGGCTGTTTTGCAGACTAAATGTATCTCAATAGGAAACAGAAAACCAACGGCTTTTTTTCTTCAACTCAAGCTTGAGAGTAGACTACCCAGTAATAATGTCCAGTACAGGAAAGGACATTTTCATCATGTACATGTTGGAGATTTTGAGGCTACCATTTCGTTGCAGCACAAACGTCTTTAAGTAGATAAGTTACTCAACTGACATAACAATTGTTCTTTATAAATTAATTAGAAGGTACTGTGAACTTTGTATGAAACAACCAGTGTCTTATTAGGAAAAGGTTGTCACAAGAAATAAAGCACTAGAATGCTGTAAAAACTAATATATTTTTTTTTTAAAAAAAAACAGAAAACATCAGAGCTGAAATATTCTGATGTGTAGCTTACAGTATTCCAGTGTGTTATACCCACTAAACCTCTTCTTTTGAACAGGTTGCTGGAATAAATCCCCAAGGAGCAAGACATCACTGAGGAGGATAGGAAGCCAAAATGGTTTCTGCCAATATCTGGGGAATGATTCTTTGAGAAGGCTGCACATTTGCCACTGAGCTCCTCAGAACCCTTGGGATTTAGAGAGCAGATGTAACAAGGCATCGCATTCTACAACCTGTAATAAAGGAAAACCCAAGTCTTTTTAATATATTTTAAACAGGATGTTACTTTCCTAGACTGAGCATACCATTTACCTTGAGAGGTACACTGTTCCCTCCTGAAAACAGACTGACAACATAGGGCTGCTGAGAAAAGAGGAAATCTGGCTTCACAACTAGAGAATCGGATTGCCTTTAGTTATCAGATGTCTATATATATATATTTTTTGTCTTTTGGCTCTTTACATGACCAGAATCATGTCTTAGAACTGGATCATCGATATGAGAGTAGCAACAACCTGATTCTGTTGAAATGGCTCTCAGAAAGAATTGTTAGCTACCACCCTTTGGAGAGCTGAGTCTTAATGAAGGTGAAAATTAAAAACTACTGATACAAGATAACATTCGTTGAGAGATGACTTGGGTCAAATATGTTTTTATTTACTTGAGAGTTACTGTTAGCCAATTCACCAGCTCCCTCATAAATACCTGGATTCAGGGACTCAAATATTATTTCGTTAGTACTCAAATATTAACTTTCTCTCTCTTGCTCTCACTCTCTCTCTCTCTCTCACACACACACACGCATCCTACACACACGTACCATAAACACGTCACAACGTGATGCCAAGTCCAAAGGCAGTTTCTACTTCTCTAAAGAAATCCAGAAATAGAGGTGCCTATGAGTTAAGTATACTAAATGGTCATACTGTGTTATTAGCAATCCTCTACGTTACCATAAGCATTGAATTCATCATAATTATGTTTTATTTCTTGAAAAAAAAAATTCCAGTGCATTCATTAATGTGCCAGCTTACTAATATCTAAATGCAATCATTATGCAAAACTATTTCAATTATTTTAAAGGATACATTCAGCAAAAAGTGAAACTTATTTCTGGGTTCCATTTAAAATGAAATGTCATTATTTAAACATAAACAACCAGAGGCAATGTTATTGATGAATTAAACTGTATGGTATGTTTCAAAAAGTGAAAATTAACAGAAATAATTTTAAATGCGTTCTTTATATTTGTCATTTGAGATTTTCTTTTGTTGAGACAATGCTATTAATTTCTTAGTCTTTATTGTAGTTAAATTAATGACTTTATTAGGGCATTTTCAAAGGCCAATCACAAAATTAAGCAAAAATCAGATATAATTGCTCAAAAGCTCTGAGAAATCATGAAAGGCTGGATTCATGCACTCAAATGTGTTGTCATCAAGTCTTTGAAATTCTGTCTGTCTCTCTCTCTCATACACACACACAGACACACACACAAGAGATCTACCTATATTTCTATTGAAGTTATTCTCAGGAAAACTTTCCCAGGGTGGCCAGGCTAGGCTAGCAAAGTATATTCTGCAGAACAAATTCCAGATATTATTAAGAGTCAAATCAGTTTGGGACATGGTGGGTTAATCAATGTTTATTTCCTTTACTTCAGATTTCCCTGAGTCTTTAATGCAGTGATGCATTTATGAATCTCCAAGAGGGGTAGAAATCATACCATGCAGCAATTGCCAAAATTAATTGCCCACAGAATCTTTTTCTTTTTCTTTTATTGAGGCAGATCCCCTGGCAAGAATGTGATGAAAAAATAAATAAGGGAATCCATAATAAATGACCTCATCAGAGTCACTCTGGACCTCAGTTCCATCATGCCCCTATCTTCTTGGTTGCTTGGGCTTGTTAGTTGAGGATGGTCAACAGGTTTGAAATGGCCTCATCTTCTGAGTCCTGAGGCCTGCAAAGGACATTTGTCCCATCCCAACTACTCCTTCCCTCAGAAGCAGGAGTGTCACAGACCCTCCAGGGCTTCTTTCCTCTTAAGCTCTTGTTGGAGGACTGTGTGTGGGAAGGAGACGTGGTGAGAGAAGGACAAGGGTATGTGGAGAGGGCCTCTGAAGATTTGTGACTCGTCTGCTTGATCTTCCTCATGGAGAACAAGCATTTCAGCTTAACCATTTGGCCACATCTTGTTCACTAAGGCAAACTCACGTCTCATGATAAATTTTAAAATAAAGCATATTGCCATACTGACAATTACTTTATTACCAAACATAGATGCTATGACATGCGTCTCTCTTTTCTCTAAGGGAAAACTTCATCATGTATTTTGTAGGAAAAATCCCAGTATACAAGGTAAGACTACAACTTTCTTCATCACAATTCGGTAATCATAAAGAGAATATTAAGATATTTATTGTATATAAAGACTGAAACTCTTTCAAAGTGAAACAGGAGTTGAGGAGAATTGACTTATCTTTCTTCCTCATAATATCTTTCAATCTGATCAATGACATATTTCCAACAAATTTATAGAAATTCTATATTGAAGATTGTATCTATTTGCATAATTTGTTTATGTTTCTTAGTAAGCTCTAGCTATCTCAGGTTTTTACTTTTTTTCAATTTTTAGAGTAGGATTTACAGTGACTTGTAAATCCCAGCATTTTGGGAGGCCAAGGCAGGAGGATCACCTGAGCCCAGGAGTTACTGACCAGCCTAGGCAACACTGTGAGACCCTGTCTCTACAAATAATTTAAAAATTAGCCAGGCATGATGGCATGTGCCTGTGGTCCCAGCTACTCGAGAGACTAAGGAAGGAGGATTGCCTGAGACCCGGAGGTCAAGGCTGCAGTGGGCCATGACTGTACCACCACACTCCAGCTTGGGTGACAGAGTAAGACTCTGTTTAAACAAATAAATAAAATTTTAATGATGGGATCTCACTATGTTGCCCAGGCTGGAGTAAATTGGCTATTTACTGGCCTGAACATAGCACACTATAGCCTTGAACTCCTGGGCTCGAACGATCCTCCCATCTCAGCCTCCTGAGTAGATGGGACTACAGGCTCATGCTACTGTACCCAGCTCTATCTCAGTTTAATATATTTGTATGTAGCTCTGATCTCAGGGATTGCATATGCTTTGAAACAGAGGGTAAGGTACAATAAAGCAAGGTGGGACAGTTAGGTACAGAATTTATCATGAGGGTGACAACTGATTCTAGAGTACCTTTCTGATCTGTGGCTAGCAGAATTCCTTTAGTATTTAGAAGAATTCCTAGTATTCAGAACAGCCTCAAAAATATTTATTGGATTAAATTGAAATTAATGTGAAAGCAACTGAGCATATATCAATATTATAAACCTTAGGCTTTTGATTATTCAAAGCACACTTCTTCAGCTTGGGCTCAGATTCTAATCATGTGAGTTCTCTAATGCTCATTCTCTGTTTTGGATTATGGGCATTCTTTCCCTTAAACTGATGTACTGGCTGATGACTTTCTAGATTTTGTGTTTTCTCACCATCATTACAATTGTTACTATTTTCACTATTTTTCTTGTTGATTTTTAAAGTACTATGACCCCCCCAAAAATTAATTTCTCTTAAGCATTTTGTGTCATAATTTTGGGTGCTTTTTTTCTTCTAATAATAAGTTTCTATAAAAATGAAGTTTTAAATAATACATTGAATGGTCAGGACTTTTTTTTTTTTTACATTCAAAAATCTAGTGAGAGATCTTGAAACTTTGAGACTCTTTATTGCATTCAAGTAAGGTGTAGAACTTAAAAGCCACCATTGCCATTTAACACAAACTATGTGGTAAAATAATATGATGAATACATCTCTAGTAGTATTAGGATATGAAATAAGTAAACACACAAACAAAAAAACCTGGGTTTCCTAAAAAGCTAATGACAAATTCACAGAATTGAAAAGGATGTGTTCCATGTACTTGATATACTACATAATGACTGTAGTTACGTTTCTTTTATAACTACTAAGTGAGATAGTCAATGTATCCATACCAATTGACATTTCATGATATGCTTACTGGAGAAAAACTGTTCAATACATTTTTTTCTATGTACCTACTCTCCCAGTTGCTGACTAGAAAAGGTCATTTTATATGTGGTCTAAAATTATAGTCCAAGCTTACCTATCAATTCTTGTAAAATTACTTTTGTAACATATTGTCCCTAATATTTATTCTCTTTAGCACATTTATTTCAAAATCTAGTTGGTATTTTCTTTTTCTGAAATCTACGTTTATATTGTAGAGGGATTTTCCCTCCTACTGATTTTAATTCCTCTAAAACATTCCTGAATTTTAATTACTGACTTCTAGTCCTGTGTATACTATTTAGCTTTGATTTGTCACTAGAAATAGGATTATCAGAGGGCTCCTTTGTGAGTCTCGCCATTCCCATTGGAAATGCCCATTTATAGTCCCAGTTTCTTAGATTCTCACTACTCAAAGTGTGTAGGCCTGAGACCAGCAGCCTAGGCACTGCCTGAGCATTTGTTAGCAAAGCAAGTTGCCAGGCCTCTTCCCAGACTTTCTAAATCAACATCAGCATTTTAACAATATCATCATTTGATGACTGTATTTTAAAGTTTCAGAGGCACTGTCTTAGGACATTTTTAAAGGGTCATTAAAAGTCACTGAACAGTTTGCAAATCACCCAGCTTACCACCTACTACTTGGTTCTCAGAAATACTTTTCAGTGTATATTTAAATGCGCCTGCTGTTCTTCCACCCGAGTTCTTAGAAGGGCGGGAACAGATTAGACCAGACCAACAAATTTATCCCTTTCCTATTTCCCTATAGCCACATCAAGTTGAATGATACTGGGATAGCACTCCGTCTTTTGAGGCTTCCTCAAATGGCCAGTTATAATTCATTCAGGAAATAATCTCCAGGCTGTCGTTTTGTTTCTTTTTTGATTGAGTGTTACTCTGCTTTTTATGTTTAACCTGTATTCACTTCAACAACATGTTATTTATGGTTGAACTAAACTCTCATTCTTAGAACTATTTCTTCCTCACTTTCTGAAATCTGCCAGTATGCAATATGCAAATATAAATATTCAAAACAGTGAGGCATGGGGCATGCATTGCATAAAGGGATGGGTATTGGATTGGGGTTAGGGTGCACCGACTCAGAACGAATAGCCTTCTTTACTTCTTCAACTGTTAAATGGACAGCACTACATATCATTCTTATTTATTGATATACCTTCTTTTTTTACTAGCTATAACCTCTATTTAATCAAAGAATCTCATTGCATTAGCACAGTGCTTGGTACAGCAAAGACACCAAAAATAATGAGGTGAATGACATTACTCTCCTTTCATTCTAAACCATGAAGGGTTAAACTATGCTGAGTTAAGCAGAGGTAACATTTTGAAGTTTACAACGCACGCCAACCATAACAAACCCTATTGCTTTATACCAAAAGACACTTCTGAGGTAGAAAAATAAACCTGAAAATAAGGAGTGGAGAAACAGTTTTGTTAATTGCTTGTCCTTGACTTTTAAACACTGACTAACATTACAGCCAGACAGGGAGTAAATCAAGCTCGTGGAAATATCAAGTTTTTTTCTTTAAAAATATAATTCCCTCTCATTCCAAAAAAAATCACACTGGAGAAATGACACAGACTGTACTTCAAAATACAAGTGAGTCAGCAGACTTCAAATAAAAACACCCACCAGCACTGATGCAGATCTCAAAACCCCCAGCTAATAAACAAGGTTTCAAGGCTCTGATAGCCTCCAGCAGCTGCGAGAACAGAAGGGGGCCAAAGAAAAATTCCTCCCCTTCCTCATAACCCTGTTCTCCAATAGTTTCCAATCTGCCAACCCACTCAGTTAATTCACTAAAAGCCTATTTGTACGGAGGACAGGAATAAGAACTCCCCCGTGCAACACAACTCAGTGATGAAATTAGAGGAATAAGCAGACTTTCAACAAGAGGTATGTGACATTTCACACTTAGGGGAAGTCTTCGGCCAGGTAGAGGCACCATACTGCCTCTTATATTAGCCTTGATAGCGACCAGCTGGAGCTCAGTTCAATTCACACATCACAAAGTGACAGCACTGGCTTTGGGCTACCCAAGCGGAGCCTTTCACAGCTGGAAAGATTGTAAACCAAGTATCAAACGTACCTACGATTTCTAAGCAGTCCTTTGCTTTCATTCATTTTATCTCCCAAATATGCTCTGTCCCCATAACGGATTATCCTACTAGCCTGTCTAATCACCTCCAAGCATCCACACAAATCCCAAAGATGGCAGTGTGTGTTTTATTGCTCACATTTCTAGTGAAAATCCTGCCTAGGTGGCGGTATCTAAAAATACTCCAAAACTCTGTTGCTTGCTCTGAAGAGGTGTTCTGAAGAGTGATTCTATGCAGTGGAATTCCAGAAGGATTGTTTTGCCTGTTCTGTTCATTAAGGTCAATTAGCTTTATGTTCATCATCACTCACGATGCTTATTGTGCATAAGTGTGTTTGCAATTCACCCTGGAAAAGGTAGGACAAGAAAGCAGTAACTTGGGTTCACATGACATTTATTCTTCTGTATTGATATCTAAGGGATTACACAAAATGACCTAATTCCCCATTCTAATATTCTTGTGAAATTAAAGGGGAAAGGAACATTTTTCTTTCTTTTTTTTTCGACAGGATCTCACTGTTGCCCAAGCTGGAGTGCAGTGGCATGGTCACAGCTCATTGCAGCCTTGAACTCCTGGGCTCAAGCAATCCTCCCGCCTCAGCCCAAGAAGTGCTGGGAACAGGAGCTAGCTACTGTGCCCAGCCCCTGTACTCACCCCATCCCCCTTTTATAATGTAGGGCGAGTCTGAATCTGTTCCCTTTTTCAGTGTTGTCCTCAATCAGGTGAGTTGTATGCCATCTTTCCCTATATGGTTTGCCTATTTCACAGGTGTTAACCAATGAAACCATTCCAAGGGACTTGATTTCTTTAAAAAAATTTTTTGTCTTGACTCCTTGCAACTTCTTAACATAGGACATTTTGCCTTTTTTTTCTTTTCTTTTTTGATTTTTTTTGTACCTAGCCCCCTCCCCTCCTCCCATTTCTGATTCTAGATGTCAGTTTACTATGAACTTCTGACAACTTCCAGGCTGTGGCACCTTTGCCCTCTGGCTAAATGCTGCTCACCTAAGTCCATTGAGAATCAGACCTTGAAATTCAACACATGCTGTTAATGAGAAAAAGCTGTTACAGAGACAGGACTACAGCTTAAAGAAAGTTTGAAAAGGAATCATGCAGAGAGCGCTTGCTGTTGTTTGTGTAAACCACATTGCTTTAGCATACTTTTTCAAGAATTAGGACTTTTGTGAATTTAAGAAGAAAATTATTGCTGCTGCCAAAAGAAGGCATAATAGTGCTTAAGAGAGAAACTTTTCTTTTCAACTAGAGATAATATAAACTTGCATTCAGTTCATGCCACTTTATTCATTTTTAGAAAATACCATCTGCAGTGCAAACAACTTATCTCTTGTATTCTCAGTTGAGTGTATGGCCTATTAATTATGCTGGCCCTGTGTAATCATAATAATTTACATTTCAATTATATTAAGAACACTGAGTATCAACTATATACATGCTCACACAATGAAGTATCACATAATCCTGGTCTACAAGAAGCTTATAATCCAATGGGGAAGCAGAGAAGCCCACCAGGAAGGGTAATGAAAGCAGGTGGGAGTTTCGAGCTGGAGTTTTGGCTCTGTACTAATATACATGTAATTATTTTAAAATTAATATTAATTGACCAAATTTTGATTAGTTACTCACCCTTTGCCAGACACTAAGAGGATACAAGGTTAATGAAAGATAAGCTATAGTGATGATAGCGGTTGTGGTGGTTTGGAATTATAAGGGACCATTATTTTACCTATCACAAGTGGTACAGGTAAAGGGGAACCATGGAAAGTTATTAGAAAGCGTTACAGGGAGGGTCATCAGTATTTAGGCTGGGTTAGAAGAAGGAAAATTGGAGGCCCCTGGGAATCTATTCTTATGGTCCTGGGGAAGGTCATGGGAATCAATGCTCAGAAAGTAGCTATAGAAAGAGTGAAATTGATTGCATTCTTTTTTGAATTCAGATGATGTCTTGTAGTTTCTGAGAATAGAATTTCTAGCCATACACCTAATACTGATGAGAGAATAGTTGAAGAGTTTGGATTAGATATATCTGGACTTGATTTCTGGTTCTGCCACATAGGTGTATAACATTGAACAAGATCACTTACCTCTTTAAGCCTCAATTTGCTTGTCTATAAAATATAACTAATATAATAATATGCATGTTATAGGTCATTTTCAAAATTAGTAGCTCTATAAAAGGTGTAGCACAGTGCCAAACATTTAGCAAGTTCTCAGAAACAATAGATATGATCAGTATCATGCTATAGCTTTTATTCTTATGTGGTGACTTTATAGCACGCATTAAGATGAAACAATGTGATTGGGATAAATCTGTCTTTACAACTGGGTCCTGTTTATCTGTTAAGATTACTAGCCAGAGGATTTGTCTTATGGTTATTCTGAAATCAGTTATGGAGACAACAGAAATCAACAGATAAGAAAGACTGAAGATCAGAGTTGCTTACACGGAGCAAGCCCGTAAGGTGTGAGTTTCATAAACTGAACCAGATGAAACTAAGATCAGGTGGGACTTATTGCCACTGAGGAATGTGTCCCATAACTATATTTTTTATTATACATTAAGTTCTAGGGTACATGTGCACAATGTGCAGGTTTGTTACCTATGTATACATGCACTATGTTGGTGTGCTGCACCCATTAACTCGTCATTTATGTTAGGTATATCTCCTAATGCTATCCCTCCCCCCTTCCCCCACCCCACAACAGCTCCAGTGTGTGATGTTCCCCTTCCTGTGTCCAAGTGTTCTCATTGTTCAATTCCCACCTATGAGTGAGAACATGTGGTGTTTGGTTTTTTGTCCTTGCGATAGTTTGCTGAGAATGATGGTTTCCAGCTTCATTCATGTCCCTACAAAGGACATGAACTCATCCTTTTTTATGGCTGCATAGTATTCCATGTTGTATATGTTCCACATTTTCTTAATCCAGTCTATCATTGATGGACATTTGGGTTGGTTCCAAGTCTTTGCTATTGTGAATAATGCCACAATAAACATACGTGTGCATGTGTCTTTATAGCAGCATGATTTATAATCCTTTGGGTATATACCCACTAATGGGATGGCTGGGTCAAATGGTATTTCTAGTTCTAGATTCTTGAGGAATCACCACACTATCTTCCACAATGGTTGAACTAGTATACAGTCCCACCAACAGTGTAACAGTGTTCCTATTTCTCCACATCCTCTCCAGCACCTGTTGTTTCCTGACTTTTTAATGATCGCCATTCTGACTGCTGTGAGATGGTATGTCATTGTGGTTTTGATTTGCATTTGTCTGATGGCCAGTGATGATGAGCATTTCTTCATGTGTCTGTTGGCTGCATAAATGTCTTCTTTTGAGAAGTGTCTGTCCATATCTTTCACCCACTTTTTGATGGGGTTGTTTGTTTTTTTCTTGTAGATTTGTTTGAGTTCATTGTAGATTCTGGATATTAGCCCTTTGTCAGATGAGTAGATTGCAAAAATTTTCTCCCATTCTGTAGGTTGCCTGTTCACTCTGATGGTAGTTTCTTTTGCTGTGCAGAAGCTCTTTAGTTTAATTAGATCCCATTTGTCAATTTTGGCTTTTGTTGCCATTGCTTTTGGTGTTTTAGACATGAAGTCCTTGCCCATGCCTATGTCCTGAATGGTATTACCTAGGTTTTCTTCTAGAGATCTTATGGTTTTAGGTCTAATATTTAAGTCTTTAATCCATCCTAAATTAATTTTTGTATAAGGTGTAAGGAAGGGATCCAGTTTCAGCTTTTTACATATGGCTAGCCAGTTTTCCCAGCACCGTTTATTAAATAGGGAATCCTTTCCCCATTGCTTGTTTTTGTGAGGTTTGTCAAAGATCAGATGGTTGTAGATGTGTAGTATTATTTCTGAGGGCTCTGTTCTGTTCCATTGGTCTATATCTCTGTTTTGGTACCAGTACCACGCTGTTTTGGTTACTATAGCCTTGTAGTATAGTTTGAAGTCAGGTAGCGTGATGCCTCCAGCTTTGTTCTTTTGGCTTAGGATTGTCTTGGCAATGCAGGCCCTATTTTGGTTCCATATGAACTTTAAAGTAGTTTTTTCCAATTCTGTGAAGAAAGTCATTGGTAGCTTGATGAGGATGGCATTGAATCTATAAATTACCTTGGGCAGTATGGCCATTTTCATGATATTGATTGTTCCTATCCATGAGCATGGAATGTTCTTCCATTTGTTTGTGTCCTCTTTTATTTCGTTGAGCAGTGGTTTGTAGTTCTCCTTGAAGAGGTCCTTCACATCCCTTGTAAGTTGGATTCCTAGGTATTTTATTCTTTTTGAAGCAATTGTGAATGGGAGTTCACTCATGATTTGGCTGTTTGTCTGTTATTGGTGTATAAGAATGCTTGTGATTTTTGCACATTGATTTTGTATCCTGAGACTTTGCTGAAGTTGCTTATCAGCTTAAGGAGATTTGGGGCTGAGACAATGGGGTTTTCTAAATATACAATCATGTCATCTGCAAACAGGGACAATTTGACTTCCTCTTTTCCTAACTGAATACCCTTTATTTCTTTCTCCTGCCTGATTGCCTGGCCAGAACTTCCAACACTATGTTGAATAGGAATGGTGAGAGAGGGCATCCTCTGTCTTGTGCCAGTTTTCAAAGGGAATGCTTCCAGTTTTTGCCCATTCAGTATGATATTGGCTGTGGGTTTGTCATAGATAGCTCTTATTATTTTGCGGTACATCCCATCAATACCTAATTTATTGAGAGTTTTCAGCATGAAGGGCTGTTGAATTTTGTCAAAGGCCTTTTCTGCATCTATTGAGATAATCATGTGGTTTTTGTCTTTGGTTCTGTTTATATGCTGGATTACGTTTATTGATTTGCATATGTTGAACCAGCCTTGCATCCCAGGGATGAAGCCCACTTGATCATGGTGGATAAGCTTTTTGATGTGCTGCTGGATTCGGTTTGCCAGTATTTTATTGAGGATTTTTGCATCAACGTTCATCGGAGATATCAGTCTAAAATTCTCTTTGTTTGTTGTATCTCTGCCAGGCTTTGGTATCAGGATGATGCTGGCCTCATCAAATGAGTTAGGGAGGATTCCCTCTTTTTCTATTGATTGGAATAGTTTCAGAAGGAATGGTACCAGGTCCTCCTTGTACCTCTGCTAGAATTTTTTTTTTTTTTTTTTTTTTTTTTTTTGCTGGCCACACAAAATGATTGGGGTGTCTGAGCTTGCAGCTCTTTGAAATAAAGTGTAGTGATTTAGAACAACTTTTAGATTGTCATCTATGGTTAGAAGGATATTTTAATACATCACAAAAGAACATATGTGCTAAAATGTCTCAAAACATTATTTAAAACATGTATATCTTATTGATACTCTTTTATTTTGGTCCATCCTATTTCACTCTATGTCTTTATATTCCTTTCTATCCTATCATGATTTTAATTTGTTATGGTTTCTTCTTAATTTGGTCTCAAGAGTGGCCCTAAGCCCAGACAGCCATTCAGTAGGTGAGCCCTGACCAAAGGAAAGTCAGACTTGGGTGTGACTTGGGTGTGTGTTTCAGGTGAGACACAATGAATGAGGAGGTGAACATAAAATGCATGAGACAGACTAAATTTATTACTCTTAGGTCAGAGAGGTTAAGGGTGCCAACAAGAGGCAACAAGAAGTCCAGAAGGTTCAACTACCAGGTGGGGATCTAGAGAGATTGATAGAGATAGACAGAGGTGTTGGGGGAAACCTGTGGGACTATCTCTTTATTAACATCCATCGGTCTACCCCTTAGGCTTTCCTGTGGGACTTGTGGATTGGCTAAAGAAAACCCACGTGAAGGGCGACCTCATTTTCCTGACTCTGGTGTTGACCATTAGGCTTTATCCTGGTTACCAGTTGTGGAATAGGTTGCATTTTAGGTCAGCGAAATGAGGAACAAGCAGGTTATATTGCAAACAACCACAGAGGGAGAGAAAGTTTTAACATGCCAAAGGTGACTGGGTTTTAAATAACTACGTAGGCCTAAACATAGATGCCAAGGCAGCAAGTATACTTAACAAATTTATGACACCTATCCGATCCTATTCTATCCTATCCTATCCTGCCCTGCCCTGCCCCATCCTGTCCGATCCAATGATATCCTATCCTATCCGATCCGATCTTATCCTATCCTATTCTATCCTATCCTATCCTAACCGATATGATCCTATCCTATTCTATCCTATCCCAGTCAAATAGAATCTAGAGTTAAATCTTCTAATTTTATTTTTCTTGCCATCAATAGGCCACAATCCAGTTTATAACTGGTATGTAGCAATGGATTAAAAAATACTTTGGTTGTATTAGCCTTCAAGTAAAAATTTTTGAAAAATCTGACTAGGTATATGTATATTTATTTATTTATTAATTTTTATTTTTATTTATTTCTGGGGGGAGGGAGTCTTGCTCTGTAGCCCAGACTGGAGTGCAGTTGCGAGATCTCGGCTCACTGCAAGCTCCGCCTCCCGGGTTCACGCCGTTCTCCTGCCTCAGCCTGCTGAGTAGCTGGGACTACAGGCGCCCGCCACCACGCCCGGCTAATTTTTTGTATTTTTAGTAGAGATGGAGTTTCACCATGTTAGCCAGGATGGTCTTGATCTCCTGACCTCGCGATCCGCCCACCTCAGCCTCCCAAAGTGCTGGGATCACAGGCGTGAGCCACTGCACCCGGCCGGTATATGTATATTTATTTAAAGTGGCATACATCCACTGATATTAATGTGTTTATTAAATGTCAAGAAAACTTAACTTTTTAAATTTCTTAGCTAAAAATACGAATAGAATTTATAATATTTTTCTTTCAGTACAACATCCTGTACACCATTTGATTAGGTCTAAGGCAAGCTCCTTACCTGACCACTTATATGACTTTGAGTCAGTGATTTAATGTTTCAGCATAGAATTTCTCATCTGTAAATTGGAAATGATAATATATATTTTATATTTTATTGAAATAATTTGAGTAAATATTGCATTTAATGCAAACAATATAGCACTTGACCTCCCCAAAAGTAAATAAAGTTACTTTAATAATTCATATTAATTGAACAAACTTTTACTGACTACCTAGTATGTGCAAAGCACTGAGAGAATATGAAGATCGATAAAAGATTAGATATGATGATGATGATGATGAAGTAGAAGATAGACGATAAAGAAGAGAATGAAGAAGAGAAAGAGGAAAGAGATGTTATAAGCTACTAGGCCTACCAATTTATATAAATATAAAATGAGGCAGGATATATCATGTCTTAAGAAAGATATATCTGGCATTGTGCCTAACATTTAGTGTAAATAAATATTTTTGAATACATGGGAGCAATTATGGATGAATGAATGAAGGAAGGAATGTGTTGCCATCTTTGCAATTACCACATAGAAATCCTGCTTCAGTCATTGTCTTGTTACCAGCAGAAGTGACATGTTGCAGACCTCTCTTTAATACTTGACCATCTAAGATAAAAAGTAAAAGGACCATTGAGTTTTGTTTTGTTTTCTTTTTTTTAAATAAATGCATGGGGTACATGTGCAGTTTTGTTACATGGATATATTGGGTAATGGTGAGTTTTGGGCTTCCAGTGTGCCCATTACCCAAACAGTAAGCATTGTAACCAAAAGGTAATTTTTAAAGGGATTCTTATAGTAATTTTTAAAATTAAAAATGCCACATCACATGTGCATTTTTAGAAAAATGATTAAAAGAGAAAATCATAACTCTGTTTTGAAGAGATCTTTTATTTTCATCAAAATGTTATAGTGAGGAAATAACCATTATTAAACTTCTTTTCTTCTTACTCAGTAATCAGATAAAGGCATCCAGCTTCACCCACAATTTCTTCAAATACATTGAAAATGGAGTTAAATATTTTCACAGGTAAGTCACTTTATAAATCAATAGATGAGACTATTGTAACTATATTACTAGTTCTTTTGACATAAATATTAAAGGGCCATCTTTAAACATATGCTCATTTTTTATCCTGTCTTTCTCACCACTTCTTTTTTATTTCAAAGTCCATAGAAAAATCTACTTAAAACAGGTCTCATGTTATTGAGAATCTAGAATTGGATTTCAGATTTACTTTTTGATTCAGTAAATTATGTTTTATCATTCAGAGGATGCAACATATAAGGTGACACATTGTAGCCAGATAGAGAAGTAACATTTTTCAATTGCTATTGGCTGTACTTCTGTTTTTATTAACCCTCTTGCTGGTAAATCTGAATTCAAGCTCTATGGAATCAGATGGGAAATAATAACTTTCTTTAGTGCCAGACAGGCAATAGAGAATGATTTTCCATTTGTGGAAATATCATCTAGGAAATAACCTGCAATGGCAATTTGTCAAGAAAAGAAATCCATCACCAAGCTTGATAACGCTAGCGGAGAATGAAGTATGTGCGTACAGATTCACAGTTACCATTTGACCCTGGGAGTCCCCAGGATTATCAATCATCCTACATTTCTCCCACTTCTTCATTTTCCCACCCTCCTCTCACCCTTCACAAAGAGGCTAGCAGCTGTGTTTTTCCATTCAGCATGTGAGGAGCGTGCAATAGCTTTTAAAACACTTCCCCAGATATTTTCTACAGTATAATAATCCTTGAGATTGACAAGGTAGGATCATTCTCTTTCTTCTGTAAAACATGAAACTGAAACCATGATTAAGTGACTTGTCTAAGGTCACACATCCAGAAAGAGGCAAATGTGTGGATAACACTTCTTTCTGAATCATTGCACTTTGGAATACACTAATGGTCAATGAGGCATTAGACAGAAAAATGAAAGGGACCAGGAAAACCAAGAAGCCTTGAGCCCATGAATACTGAGCGTTTAACCACTTTCTTATTAGGTAAGTCATTTATTGTTTTTGAGTGATTAATTGATTTGAGAAACTATATTAGCTGTCTACTGCTACAATAATGTAAGTCTCATTGACGGAGTGGTGGCAGAGTTCCCAAGGGAGGGGCAGAAATGTGGAAGACCTCTGTAGGCCAAGGGTCAGAATTAGAACACTTTTATCACACTCTATTGGGCAAAGCAGATGAAAAGTCTATCCCAGGTTCAAAGGGTGGGAAAACAGACTCCACCTTTTAATAGGAAAGCTACAAAGTTACATAGCAAGGAGTGTGGCTATAGGGTGGCAGTCATCGAGGCCACTTATGCAATCAGAAACACTCACTCATCATCTCCTATATGCCAAAGGTCTGGGAATATAAAGAAGACTAAATTGTTCTCTCTAATAAGTAGAGTTTATAGTCTGGTAAGAGAGACAGACACATAAAGTCATTGCAACATCAAACAATACGAAGAGGGTGGGCAGGAAAATGAACACTTTGATCTACAAAACTCAAGAGTGTAAGACATCTAACGTTTAAAATGTTTCTGTAACATTTAATTTGTGTCTTGTATATCATTTTAATCCATAAGAAGACTGAATTAGTTCTAGGTAATGAATTAATTCTGAGTTCCTAAATGTCCTAAATAATTGGCATTGTAATTGGCATTTAGTCATTAAAATCAGGGTTTCTCTATCTCCTCCTTGTCAAAGTTTCAGGGTCTAGGTCATGTTTTCAATCATCAAACATTGGGATCCATAGAGATTGGTATTCCTTGTGGTCCTGACCCTAAATACATAGATCCTTCCACATTCACCAGTGAATTACTGTCTAAACCCAGTCAAATACATGTGACTATGTTACCAATGTTAGAATACAAAATCTAGTGACCTGGAGATTAAGGAAGAAATAATAAAAAAGTATAGAAGTAAACTTTATTTTGTATCAATATTTAATATTGGCTACCAAATATTCTCAAATACCTGTATAATATTAAATATTATATTTATATTAAACATATTAAACATTCTTTTTAAATATGATAAATAATATTAAACCAATATTATAAATATTAAATATTATAAATATTTGATAAAAAATATTCATGGAGATAATATGAATTGTCGTATATCATATGCATCATTTCAGAGTGAAATGATATTTATTTTTTGGAAACTTAAGTAAAAATGAGTCTGAAGACAGCACTGAAGGGAAGTTGAAAGAATGTGAATTCCAGCCCATCTTCATCCCTAGCCATGTGATTCTCACAAAGTCATTTCCCTTCTCTGGCTTGTTTCCCCATTCCTTATTGAGAGGGTCAAATTAGATAAATATTTCAGTCCTTGTCATTCAAATCTCATAGCATTTAGGAGACTGAAAAGAGCTATTAGTGGCTGTAGGGAAAGAGACAGTGAAAGAGAGAGACAGAGAGAGAGAGGAGGAGGAGGAGGGAGAAAGAATGAGAATCAAAAGAAAAGTCTATGTAAGCTTACAGAAGGTAGGATATCTGGGGATGATTTGTTTACCTAGCTGAGATGATAGTTTTGAGTGAATAATACATATTTTGATATTACATATGGATGTTTCTTTGTATGAAGGCAAAGTTTTAATAGTCAGAATACTATATACCCCATTACAGTGTGAACATACAATTGTAAAGTAACATAGCTCATTATAATGATCTTAATTAGTTATATATATATATATATATTGCTCCTCAATGTAAATGTTATTGAAAACAACTAAAATATAGAAGGAAAAGAAGTCACTTTTAGATTCTCTGATAAGAAGCATAAACGTCAACATGTACCAATTTGAAATATTATTATTAGTAATACTTCAAAACATAGTCATGCATCATTTCTAATAGATTTACAATGGATGAAATTATGGAAACTTTATTCAATACCAATAGATGGTACTTATTGACCATACATGATTGGTCAATTTTAACATTATACAGGTATTTTGAGAATATTTGGTAGCCATAATTCACAATAATTCAGATGAACTAGGCTGTGATTAATGCAGATTTAATGTAATTATAAGTAGATAAACTTTCTAGCTAAACTTGGCAAAAATGGCATTGGACAGGGATTCATAATATTATGGAAACTGATGTGAGTTCTCTGTTTATCTTAAGCAACACAATCTATAATCTCATGCTGAAAAGCATTGACCTTGGCAGTTTTCTGTAACCTTAACCTTGGAAACAGACTATTGCTCATGCTCTAGTTGTCAATTTCTAAATCACACTCCCCTGTGCCTTTGAGATTGACCACTTTTCAAACATCTCTGTTATGTTTTATTTAGTCTGATGTCAGTATCAACCAAGCCAAAAAATGAAAAAAAAAAAGGTATAAAAGCTAGTTATGAGACATAGATTATACTGGCCAATTTTGTAAAAATACTCATTGTTTTGTTGAGGATAAGGAAAGCCAAGTACATTTTACCATTTCTCGTCTCAAGAAAAGCTAATAATCTAACAAATTGATGCTGCAGATGGGAGCAGCCAGTTAACTGCCACACACAGGGCTGATTCTTCAAATATAAAAAATGTAAACATAAACTCTCCCTCCCACTCGCCACCCAAGGGTAACAATGTGACAAGGGATTATGTATTGACATGTACATAGCAGATGTTGGACAATGATTAATTAAATGTGAATAATTGGCATTGTAAATGTTACTTATCTCTCAATGAAACAAAATATAACACTTCAACCCTGACAAAAGTCATTTTGCTCTGATTTTGTGGGTTTTATTTAAATAACTGTCATTTGTTTTCTTCTTACTTTTTTCTCCTCTCCTCCCTCTTATTCCACTTGGTAATTTAGGGTACTCTGTCATGGTCTCAGGTGTTTGTGTCTGTCGGGACCCTTGGCCACTCCAAGTCTGCTGCAGAGCAAACCAAATTGTTTCTGAGTGCCACAAGGGACATGCCTCTCTTAATAAAACAGAAAGCAGCATCCTCCAAGGTTTCAGCTAAAAAGAGGCTGGGAAAGAATGGCTGGCTAACACAGCTGAATCTTTTCCCTCCAAAAATAGATGTAGTCTCATACATTTCCTGAAAAATAAAATGGACTGTATTAGTCTGTTCTTGCACTGCTGTAAAGAAATACCTGAAGTTGGTAATTCATAAAGAAAAGAGGTTTAATTGGTCCACAGTTCCACAGACTGTTTAGGAGGCATGGCTGGGGAGGCCTCAGGAAACTTTCAATCATGGTAGAAGGCGAAGGAGAAGGAGGCACATCTTATATGGCTGAAACCAGAGGAAGAGAGAGCGGAGAGGGAGGAGCTACACATGTTTAAACAACCACATCTTGTGAGAACTCACTCATTATCATGAGAACAGCAAGGGCAAAACCTGCCCAATGATCCAGTCACCTCCCACCAGGCCCCTTTTCCAACACTGAGGATTACAATTCGACATGAGATTTGGATGGGGAGACAAATTGAAACCATACCATGGATGTAAGTGAATTGGTGGCCCATCCTTCTCCGTGTATCTGTTAGTATGGAAACTGCCTATACACAAATACATTATTTCAAAAGTAATATCCTCTGAGGGGCTAGTTCAAATTCCCTGAGCTGTGAAAGTAAGCAGATTGCCTCTGCCCTGCGGATCTCACTAAAGGTCTAAAGCCATATGGATGGACAAAAGAATGCTCCTAAGCAGAGATAGGTTAAAGCATAGTAAATCCATAGAATGGATTACAATGCAGCTATAAAAATTCACGAGGTAGAAGAATATGTATTGGCATGCGAAATAGTTAAGCTGTTAAATAACAGTCAACAGGCTTGCATTTTTCTTTTCTCTCCCATGATTTTCTATTCTCCTGATGATAAAAATGAGAGAGAAGGACTTTGGGAGTGCAGCCTGGACTTCTCACTTGAAAGAACCACCAGCAGAGGTTTTGGAGAGTCTGGGTTGCTGTCCCCATAGAGCCTCTGCAGGGAATGGGAGGGGAGAATGAGAACTCAAGAGGCAAATATGAAATAAGCACAGTGGCCTCCAGCAGGCTGTTTCTTCACGAATGGAGACTGGAAGCCCGCCCTCACTGGGCCTGGGTCCACATCAGCTACCACCTATGTGGGCACCATCAGCTCATCCAGAAGTAAGTGGTTCTTGAAGACTGACCGTTCTGACTGTCGATAATGGAGGCAGCAGCTCCCTGGCTCTGACAGCTGGCCCCAAACTGATTGCAGTAGACTAAGCAGGCTTGTGAAGTATAATGAATCACAGTCTCCTTCTCTTCCCAAACACAACTTCAAAGTCCAAGTGGCAGATGCCAAGAGCAAATCTGACCATTATTGCACATCTTTTAAGGATGAGGTCCAGCCTCTCTGCAGATAGACTGTTAGAGGCCAGCTGGTCCTCTCTTGCGGACCCCTATCTTCTCCCATGTTGCACCTTCCTTACCTGACCATGGATTTAGCATGCCACTTCCAATGAATCAGGGCAACCTTTACAGAATGGAAGGGAATCAGAGTGGAATTAAAGAAAGGGGAGATATTTAGACCTAATATTGAACATATGTGTAATTTCAGAATTGGGACTGTTGAACAAAAGATTGGTTTGGTTTTCATTGCACTTTACTGAAGTCATTGTTAAAAAAATTGTGAGGAAAGTTTTTTTTAGCTAGAGTGAGACTAGGACCATAAATTTGACTACCGGTGTTAAATAGTCCAGACACAGCTGCCCAGGAAAAGCCAGCTAAGAGGCCCAGGGAAGAGGAAAGGAGTTCACACATCTGGCACAAGTGATTGAAGAAAGCAAGTGTCCCAGTCCAGAGACAGCAGCAGAAGATGACCATTGGCTGATCTCTCAGTTTGGCACCTATGCAGGGCTTGTGCCTTCATTCAGTCAAGGCCAGAGATACAGGACTGAGAAGGCTGATTCTATGTACTCAGGCAAGATTGTGGGGAGAGGAGGTGGGAACAACTGAACAACTTAGCAGGAGGAGAAGACTCAAGGTGATTGGAGGAGGCCTTGGCCATCAAAGGAAAGTCAAGACAGAGAAAGTGGCCAAGGTGGTTGTAGGAAAGGAAAGAGAAACAAAGTGGCTCTGACAGCAGGAGAGTAAAAGTGATATCAAATGGAGCCAAGAACTTGTAATTTTTTTTCTCTTCTCCATTAAAAGGGCCCGAGCTATGAGAGTAAGATTTCAACTGAAACCAGGAAGCACATAGAAATATGTCACAGATGTGAGAACTTCTCCATCTCTGGAAGGGTCTGGGAAAAGGCCCACACCTTGAGCTCCAGGGAAGTTGACCTAGGTCCCTTCACCTGTCCATGCCTCAGCCATGCAAGTAGAGTGAAGAATACGTGGAGAATAAAATCTGAGGAGCACAGGGATTTGAGCTTCCACATGAATTGCCGATGTTGCTTGCTATGTTTTCTTTCTGAAACTTAACCTTAAATTTCTGTTTAGAAACTCTGTTAAAATCACTGTTGTATATTTCAGATATTCTAGTATTTCTGAGTAGTTGGGGAAGGGTGGTTGAGGTGACACAAAAATTTCTTTAATTTATGCAACTTCTTTTCTGGTGGGAGTATTTAAACTGATGTCTCATGGACAAAGGTATTATGCAAGGATTTCCTCATAGGAATGCAAGAAAAGGAATGAGATTTCTTTAATTATGTACAAGAAGTATCAAAGGGGCATTTAAGAATCATGTAGCAATAGGATATGAACATTTGGAATAAAGGGTAAAAATAAAAAATACTCAGGCTAAGTCATTGCACACAATTATGTATTGAATACCTGCTGGATGCTAGAACTATATTGGGTGCCAGACATATAACATTGAACAAAGTGTGACCTTACACTCAAGGCCTTCAGAGTTACAGGAAAAGACAAGATTATAGAAGACAAATTTAACTACCGTACTTTATGGCAGGTTCTCTTTAAGTTAACGGTATATGGTAGTACAAAGGAAGAGGGTTCAAATCTACCTGCTTACTATGCCTTTCACAGCGATTTAAAAAAAATGAGTAAAATTTCAGTGAGAAATAACAATTGAATAGATTTGATCACATTAACTCTGAGATGCTTCTGACTTTTGACATCAGCCTAATGAATAAATTCCATTGGACATAACCTATCCAGTTGATTTATTGTTCCTGTAGCATAAAGTAAACTTAAATACTCTTTTTTTGGCTGGGCACGGTGGCTCACACCTGTAATCCCAGCACTTTGGGAGGCTGAGGTAGGCAGATCACCTGAGGCCAGGAGTTCAAGACCAGCCTGGTTAATGTGGTGAAACCCTGTTTCTACTAAAAGTACAAACAAAATGCCAGGCGTGGTGGCTCGTGCCTGTAATCCCAGCTACTTGGGAGGCTGAGGCAGGAGAACTGCTTGAACCTGGGAGGTGGAGGTTGCAGTGAGCCAAGATCACGCCATTGCACTCCAGTTGGGCAACAAGAGGGAAACTCTATTTCAAAAATAAATAAATAAATACTTTTTTTGTAGCTGCAGAAATGTATATCAGGTAAGTTTGTAAATGATACAATAGTTTTTTATAATTTAAAAGATGCCTCTGAGTATAGGCCGCAGACTATCATTTTCCCACCCACACCCTAACCTCCAGGAACCTGAAACAGATATTCCTTGAAACCATTCATTTTACATCCATTTTGAAAAAGTCTATTATTATTTACTCATGATGGCTTGCCCCTTTTGCAGCTGAGTTGCTTGAAGCAAGAGAAGAATAAATGTTCTAACCCAGGTTTCAGGTTGAGTATGAACCTCAGCTCATACTTGATTCTCTGTGTTTAACAGAACTATCTTCTTAGTATCATCACCTCTTGCCAGAGCTTTAGAAACAAATGAATGACTTGTTCTCCTATTATTAAGTCCCTTTGATTGCTTTGAATAACTCTCCAGAGCTTTCTTCTTTCTTCTGCTTCTTTCTTCACTAACATTTTAGAAGAAAATGCCATGGAAACAGGTTACTTTCATCATAGACAGTAGTTTAAAATTTAGAAAAATGGTTCTCTGTATAAAATTCACAATGATTAATACATTCTTACACTAGTTCTCTCTCTGTTAAAACAACTTACTAGTCTGAATAGGCCTTTGGTTTAAGGATTATAAGAATATCTTAAACTCCTATTATATACCTCAGGATGATAATAGAAGCCTAAGTACTATATCAACCTGCTTATTATTGTAATAAAGTAATACAAAAACTTACATCTAAAATCTAAAATATAAATCCATGTCTGTCAGCAAGTAACACCGATCATTCTGGGGTTGCAAAACGCCAAGGCAGAATGGTGGTACTCAGTCTTCCCTTATCCAGCACACAGCATCAGAGCAGGTAACATTTGGTAAAGATGGCATTCCATGACCATTGAAATGGAAATTCTCTAATGGCACCCAGAGATATTCAATCCATTAAAATATCACAACATCAAAATGGTCCAAATAATTATTAGATTTTTTTCTACAACCCACAGGTTTCTCATGGGCTGAACTCAACAGCATTTGCCCTCATAAATCAGCAAACAGTGAGAAGCAGCAATGATGAAAGAATCAACAAGAAAGAAAAAGAGTTTTTCTTTCTTCTTTTTTTTATTTTTAGACAGGGTCTTGCTCTGTCACCCAGGCTGGAGTGCAGTGGCATGATCTCAGCTCACTGTAGCCTTGATTTCCTGGGCTCAAGCATTCCTCCCACCTCAGCCTCCTGAGTAGCTAGGACCACAGGCATGTGCCACCATGCCTGGCTAATTTTTCTATTTTTAAATAGAGATGGGACTTTGCCATGTCACCCAAGCTGGTCTCAAACTCCTGGGCTCAAGTGATCCTCCTGCCTGGGCCTCCCCAAGTGCTGGGATTACAGGCATGAGCCACGGCACCACCCCCCACCCCTCCCCCAAGGGGTTTTTCAAAAGAAAGGGAGAGAATAAAAAGTTCTACTTAAACAATTTTCAAAGGCATACATCAGGCAATAATTATGACTGCTGGTATAATATGCCATTATATTGAAAAGATTAGGTATTAAATATATGCATCTCTGGTGCTATGCCAAATGCTGGGTGGTTCCTTTCTTCAAATAAAGTAATAGACAACATAAGTTTTAAGACTTGTTTAAAACATCCAGTTATTTTATTACAGCATTTCTAAAGAATACTTTTTGTGATAGCTAGCTTGCTAGATATATAGAGTATGAATCTCATTTCACAATCTCAGTTGTGCACAAAATGTGATATCATAATTTTATGATAATGATTTAATATTTACTTTGAGCTATCATTTCACTAGATGGTAGAAATTTGATGTAATTCTTAAGATTTTGCATTGTGTTGAGGCTACAGGGGGTAGAGGTACAGCCAGTGATGTGCTGGTAGACAAGCACTGGGAGGGAAAAAAGCCCCCTGATTACAGGCATACCTCAGAGATATTGCAAGTTTGGGTCCAGATTATTGGACTAAAGTAAACATCACAATGAAGTTTATCACACACATTTTTTGGCTTCCCAATGCATGTAAAACTTATATTTACACTATACTACAGTCTACTAGGTGTACAACAGCACTATGTCTAAAAAATGAATAGACCTTAATTTTAAAACACTATATTACTAAAAAAATACCAACGATCTTCTGAATCTTCAGCAAATTGTAATATTTTTGCAATGTCTTATTCTAAGAGATTTCCACAGCTACCTCAGGGTGGTAGTTCTTGAAGGTTGAGGTGGCTATGGAAATTTCTTAAAATAAGACAACAATAAAGTTAGCCATGTCAGTTGACTCTTTTTTCCAAACAAGCTTTCTCTGTAGCATGTGATGCTGCTTGATAGCATTTTACTCACAGTAGAACTTCCTTAAAACTTGGAGTTAATCCTCAAACTCTGCCATTGCTTTATCAACTAAATTCATGTGATATTCTAAATCCTTTGCTGTCATTTCAACAGTGTTCACAGCATCTTCACCAGTAGTAGATTTCATCTGAAGAAATCACTTTCTTTGCTTATACGTAAGCAGGAACTCTGTCCTTTTAAATTTCACCATGAGATTTTTTACCAGAGCAAGACTCTGTCTCAAAAAAAAAAAAAAAATTACCATGAGATGGCAGCAATTCAGTCACATCTTCAAGCTTGACTTCTAATTCTAGTTCTTTTGCTATTTCTATCACATCTGCAGTTACTTTCTCCACTGATATCCTGAACCACCACCTTCCCAAGTCACCCATGAGTTGGAATCAGCTCCTTCCATATTCCTGTTAATGTTGATGTTTTGACATCCATGAATCACAAATGTTCTTAATGGTATCTGTAATGGTGAATCCTTCCCAGAAAGTTTTCCATTTACGATCAAACAGATAAATCACTATCTATGTCACTATCTATGGCAGCCATAGTCTTAAAAAATACATTTTATATATTCTTAAATAATAAGACCTGAAAATTGAAATGACTCCTTGATCCATGGGATGCAGAATGGATGTTGCATTAGCAGGCATGAAAACAAAATTAATCTCCCTGTACATCTTCAGAGCTCTTGAGTGACTGGGCGCATTGTTAATGAGCAATAATATTTTGGAGGAAATCTTTCTTTTTTGAGTAGTAGGTCTCAATAGTGGGCTTAAAATTTTTAGTAAAACATGCTTTAAACATACATGCTATCATCCAGGCTTTATTTCTCCATTTATAGAGCACAGGCAGCATAGGTTTAGCATTTTTAAGGGCCCTGGAGTTTTCATAATGGTAAATAAGAATTGATTTTAACTTAAAGTCACCAGCTGCATCAGCCCCTAACAAGAGCATCAGCCTATCTTTTGAAGCTTTGAAGCCGGGCACTGTCTTCTCTCTAGGTATAAAATTTCTAGATGGTATCTTCTTCAAATAGAAGGCCATTTTGTCTACACTGAAAATCTGTTGTTTAGCGTAGCCACCTTCATCCATGATCTTACCTAGATCTGCTGGATAACTTGCTACAGTTTCTACATCCATGCCACATTCCTCTCAGTTATGCAAGAAACATTCTACTAGGTGTTGGGAGATTTTATGAGGGTAGCCCAGCCCTAGAGTCATGAATAACAGCATTTGCTGCTTCACCTTGCACTCTTATGTTATGAAGATGGCTTCTTTCCTTAAAACTCATGAACCAAACTCTGCTAGCTTCCAACTTTTCTTCTGCAGCATCCTCACCTCCTTCAGCCTTTAAAGAATTGAAGAGAATTAGGGCCTTGCTCTGGATTAGGCTTTGGCTTAAGGGAGTGTTGTGGCTGGTTTGATCTTCTATCCAGACCACTTGAACTTTCTCATTGTTGTTGTTTCTCCATATCAACAATAAGGCTGTTCTGCTTTCTTATCATTCATGTGTTCACTGCAGTAGCACTTTTAATTTCCTTCCAGAACTTTTCCTTTTCATTTACAACTTGGCAAAATGGTGCAGAAGGCCTTGATTTTGGCCTATCTGGATTTTCAACATGCTTTTCTCCCTAAACTTAATTATTTCTAGCTTTTGATTTAATCTGAGAGATGTGTGACTCTTTCTTTCATTAGGCTGGCACAAAAGTAATGCAAAAGTATTAGGTTGGTGCAAAATGGCAAAACCACCATTACTTTTGCACCAACCTAATACTTGAAGCTTTGAACACTTGATGGCCATTGCATGGTTATTAATTGGCCTCATTTCAATATTGTTTGTCTCAGAGACTAGGGAGGCCCCAGGAGAGGGAGAGAGACAAGGAAATGGCCATTTGATGGAGCAGTTGGAATGCCCACAACATTTGGTGGAGCAATTGGAACACCCAACACATTTATCAAAGTTCACCATCATATATGAGTGCTGCTCATGTCACTCCAAAGTAATTGCAACAGTAGCTGATCACAGATTCACAATAAGAGATATGATTTTAAAAAGTTTAAAACATGGTAAGAATTACTGAAATGTGATGCAGAGACATGAAGTAAGCATATGCTGTTGGAAAAGTGGCACCAATAGACTTGCTGGACTTAGGGTTGCTGGAAACCTTCAATGTGTATTTTAAAAATGCAATATCTGTGAAGCTCAACAAATCAGTGTGCAATAAAATGAGGTATTCCTATAGCAGTATTTGCCAATTTTCCTAGTGTAAATGCTGCTGTGAAGGCCAATTTAAAGGTGCAGACTTGGAAGAGATGCACACAATCGGCTTCTGCAGGTCAATGTGAACCAGCTTCCACATGCCACTGGCATGTATCTGGTCCTAAGAGTCATCAATCATCCTATTTCCAGCATGGGGTTTGTCAATAGGTCACTCCCACTTGCGACCTCTTCTGGTCTTCCACCTCTCTGTTAGTGCCACATTGTTCTCAGTTATGCAAGAAACATTCTACTAAGCATTGGGAGATTTTATGAGGCTGACTCAACCCTAAGATCACGAAACAGACATTTTCTCTTGTCTAGCACTAGGATGGGAACTGAGGAGCTGATGGTTCTATGACTGTCCCTCTGTGCTTTCAGATCCTCAAACCCATTTGGGAGTTCCATTGTCTTCCCCATGGGTCTTGGCTGAAGGCAGTGGGACATAGAGGATGCCTGCCAATGTCTCAGCTCTCTTTGATTCCTTGATGGCTCCCTCTACCTCTCCTCTTGTCCTAAACATCTTTTACCTAGTTTGAGCAAAGGTTAGATACTGCCTTATCATATATTCTTCCACATGTTTTCTTTTTGCCTGAAACCCTAGGTTTTTGATATTCTAAAGCCAGGAATTTTATTCCCTTTATCAATTGCATTTTTTCGTGACGTTGTGTGTTTTAGATGCCTGACCTGGGAAAGGGTCATGGAATATAGGGATCTATAGAAATACAGGGGCAATTTATCTGTTAATATCTTAAAATATTTCTGTCACCTATTTCCTCTTCTATTAAGCTTTGTTCTGGGTACCCTAAATAAATGAATATAATACACACATATACATACACACACACATACAGAAAGAGAAAGAGAGAGAGAAAATGTTTATATATATATATATATATATATAAAACTTGGTATATATATATATATATATATATAAAACTTGGTATATATATATATACCAAGTTAATATGATCATTTATCCTTGGAGGTAATGCATTAAATTCCTTCCTAATACAAGAATCTCTCTTTTCATTCACCTTGTAAGAGTGTTACTCTTCTTGTATTTAAATAAAAAATGTTAGAAGATTTAGTTAGGAAACAATATAAATTATTACTGGAGAAGTGGTTTGAATTGAATGCTGAGTCTAAATAATCATTTAAAAAAGATCTTCAACATCACTAGTCATTAGAAAATGCAAATGAAACCCACAGGGAGATACTACTATATATCTCTAAGAATGACAAGAAAGAAAACACACAAAAAACAGAGTATCAATTGCTGGTATAAATGCAGTGTACCTAAAACTCTTACACAGTACTGGTAGTAATGGAAATGATACAGCCACTGTGAAAAACCAGTCTGATAGTTTCCTATAAAGTTAAATGTTCACTTACTATATATGACTCACAAATCCCATGTCTAGGTATTTACCACAGGAAATGAAAACTTACTTTCACATGAAAATTTATACGTGAACTTCTGGTGCCTTTACTTATAATTACCAAAAATTGGAAATGACACAAAAGTCTGTCAACTGGCAAAAGGATAAGTAAAAAATGTTATGGTCTTACAAAGGAATACTATTCAGCAATAAAAAAGCAATAAACTACTGCTAAATGCAACTATGTAGATGAATCTCAAATGCATTATGCTAATTTAGAGAGGTCAGGCTCAAAAAAACTACATACTATATGGCTTTATTTCTATGATATTCCCAAAGCGACAAAACTTTGCTCTATAGAGAATAGAGTAGTGGCCAGGTGTGGTGGCTCACGTCTGTAATCCCAGCACTTTGGGAGGCTGAGGCAGGTGGATTGCCTGGGCTCAGGGGTTCATGACCAGTCTGGGCAACACAGTGAAACCCCGTCTCTACTAAAATACAAAAAATTAGCTGGGCATGGTGGTGTGCGCCTGTAGTCCTAGCTACTTGGGAGGCTGAGGCAGGAGAATTGCTTCAACCTGGGAAGCAGAGGTTGCAGTGAGCCGAGATCGTGCCACTGCATTCCAGCCTGGGTGACAGAGCAAGACTCCATCTCAAAACAACAACAACAACAAAAATAGAGTAGTGGTCGCTAGAGGCTGAGGATGGTGGTAGGGTGGGGGGTTGTTGATGTAAAGAATATGTTGGGGTCATGAAAAAATAATATGTGCCAATGGGGTTATTAAAATCTTTAATTTTGGTGGTTGTTATATGATTTCATATATTTATCCAAACTCAAATAATTGTATACTAATATAGGAGAATTTTACTGTATGTAAATCATACCTCAATACTTAGGCAAAAGGGACTCCAAAGTGCATGGAGATTTAAATGCAGGAAGCTTCTACCTCACTATGGGCTGAAAAACAAAGGGAAAGTTAGAATTATTAAAATTTAGAAGATAGAAGAGAGCTCCAGAAAGCTAGAACTCAAATCTTTGCTGTAGAGAAGAGCTAGCTGGTGCTCTGAAATCATGTGATGATATTTTCTCTAAGACTATAGGAAAAACCACACACTGGAATCAACTGTTACTCTTGAATGAAGTGCTGCTGCCTAGGTGAAGAAGCACTGCTGGGATGATAGAGGTGACATCGTGCTGGCAGTGGTGACAGCGTGCTGGCAGTCCTCACAGCCCTCGCTCGCTCTCGGTGCCTCCTCTGCCTGGGCTCCCACTTTGGCGGCACTTGAGGAGCCCTTCAGCCCACTGCTGCACTGTGGGAGCCCCTTTCTGGGCTGGCCAAGACCAGAGCCGGCTCCCTCAGCTTGCAGGGAGGTGTGGAGAGAGAGGGGTGAGTAGAACTGGGGCTGCGCGGGGCACTTGCAGGCCAGCTGGAGTTCTGGGTGGGCGTGGGCTTGGCAGGCCCTGCACTCGGAGCAGCCGGCCGGCCCTGCCGGCCCCGGGCAGGGCAATGAGGGACTTAGCAACCGGGCCGGCAGCTGCGGAGGGTATACTGGGTCCCCCAGCAGTGCCAGCCCACCGGGGCTGCGCTTTTCTCACCGGGCCTTAGCTGCCTTCCCACGGGGCAGGGCTCGGGACCTGCAGCCCGCCATGCCTGAGCCTCCCACCCCCTCCATGGGCTCCTGTGCGGCCCGAGCCTCCCCGACCAGTGCCACCCCCTGCCCCACCGCGCCCAGTCCCATCGACCACCCAAGGGCTGAGGAGTGCGGGTGCTCGGCACGGGACTGGCAGGCAGCTCCACCTGCAGCCCCGGTGCGGGATCCACTGGGTGAAGCCAGCTGGGCTCCTGAGTCTGGTGGGGACGTGGAGAACCTTTATGTCTAGCTCAGGGATTGTAAATACACCAATCAGCACCCTGTGTCTAGCTCAGGGTTTGTGAATACACCAGTGGACACTCTGTATCTAGCTACTCTGGTGGGGCCTTGGAGAACCTTTATGTCTAGCTCAGGGATTGTAAATGCACCAATCGACACCTGTATCTAGCTAATCTGGTAGTGCCTTGGAGTACCTTTGTGTCAACACTCTGTATCTAGCTAATCTGGTGGGGACATGGAGAACCTTTGTGTCTAGCTCAGGGATTGTAAACGCACCAATCAGCGCCCTGTCAAAACAGACCACTCTGCTCTACCAATCAGCAGGATGTGGGTGGGGCCAGATAAGAGAATAAAAGCAGGCTGCCCGAGCCAGCAGTGGCAACCCACTCCGGTCCCCTTCCGCACTGTGGAAGCTTTGTTCTTTCGTTCTTTGCAATAAATCTTGCTACGGCTCACTCTTTGGGTCCACACTGCTTTTATGAGCTGTAACACTCACTGTGAAGGTTTGCAGCTTCACTCCTGAAGCCAGCAAAACCACGAGCCCACTGGGAGGAACGAACAACTCCAGAGGCTCTGCTTTAAGATTCGTAACACTCACTGCGAAGGTCTGTAGCTTCACTCCTGAGCCAGGGAGACCACAAACCCACCAGAAGGAAGAAACTCCGAACACATCTGAACATCAGAAGGAACAAACTCCGGACACGCTGCCTTTAAGAACCGTAACACTCACCGCGAGGGTCCGCGGCTTCATTCTTGAAGTCAGTGAGACCAAGAACCCACCAATTCCGGACACAATAGCATCAGGATCAAAAGGTACGCAGGTAGGAGCCCTCCTCCAGCGATCCAGTTTTCCTCTAGCATTCCTAAAGGTATGTTTTAGGAGCCTAACAGGGAGCCACCTGGCTATAGAAAAATGTGGTTTTCACAGTGCCAGCATCAGCCTCAGAAAATAGAGTATAAATGGGTAGGTTTGAAGCTGAGGGCCACATTTCCCATGGTCAATGGTGTCTATAAAATTTTCAAAACAAAAACACTTGGGGGACCTACATGGAGCTGCATCAAACTGGATAAGCTTTATGTCCTACGAAACCTGGATCTACCCTGGATGGTAGTTCCTGAGGTCTCCAGGAAAGAGGATGTACTAGTGTGAGAAGGAGGCCAGGGCCAAATCTTAGAAGAAGAATTAGTAGGGAAAAATGAGATAGACAGAAAAGGATTATTTAGGACATTGGGAAATAAACCATAATTGTAATGCACTGTGGAATCAACTGGAGACAGAGGACAGGATGGTGGGCAAGGGTAGGCCTTTGGAATGGGAAAATGAGTACCAATGCTCCTTCCCTTCAATGTGTCCACACCAACTGTTCTCTTTTTCTGCTGGGCTCCATAGCCAGGCTTATGCACAGCCCTATATCCGATGAAGCCCTTCTGTGTTTGCTGAGATTCCTGATCCTCCATCACAGAATAGAAAATGAGCATTTGGGAAATAAAGAAAAATTAATAACCTCTAAAATTCTTCCCAGGAAAAACCACCACCTCGAAAACATTTTCCCAGGAAAGATATTTCCATACTCAACCAGAGCTAGATCCTTGTTCACTAAGCAGCTGGACACTTTAAGCACTTGGAAAAGCCTCTTCACTCTAAAACAAATAATTTTTTTATTATTCAGAGAAGCCAAATGGACTGTACCAGATAAAACCCATCACACAAACTCCCTGTCTGATAAATTGTTTCCCAACAACAGCATCCACTGGCCTCTACTTGGGTGTCAATGTTAAACGTTAAGAAGTTTGTTTCTTTTATGATTTTACTATTAGGGACCTTGAAGTGTTTGTGACCTTCCTGACCTCTCTTTTCCATGGACAGCCCCTAGGACACTATAGACACAAGGAATAATAGAAAAATAGGAAATACCGTGCTGTTTTAGTAGCAACTAAGCCAGCACCTGATGCCCCAACATAGGGCCTCTTTGACAAGGTATTTGGAGCATATAATTTTGACTTGAGATGAAAGGGAGGCCCCCTGTTTCCCCTTTTAATATAAATCTTAGATCCAGCAAGCTCAGGTGTGACTGCAGGCTCAGAAGGAAAAATGACATCTTTGAAGGTTGAAGATTGAAGGTGAAGGTTGGGGAAGAAAAAGAGAAGAAACAAAATACCAGCTGGAGTTTTCTTGAAGCAAGACCTGACTAGATCTGTTCCCACATGAACCAGAGAGCACCAGCGGGGAGGGGGAGAAGGAGGTCTGAGTGCCTTGCTAATATTAAGATGGAGTTGATTTTAAAATGGAGTCACCCTGGCTCTTCTAGGCTCCCATTTACCTAACACTTCTAGCAAAACCTAGCCCGGTGAATATCATGATCTCGAGATAGGAGCCATGATAAGATGAGCAGCTCACCATCCCTTAGGGAGAAGCCTAAAGGGGAAATGGTGAAGCCGACCTGCCACCTCATGAAGTTCAGTGACAATCCCCTCCTCTAACAAAGCTAAAGTCTTTTCTCAGTTAGGAAAAATTGCTGTTGGGCAGCCTGGAGAGATTTACGGGAAATCAGAGATTCAACCTATCTTCATAACAGCAAAGATTTTAATTTAGTTTCACAGGGCATGGGTATCTATGTCAAAATACAGACAACACCCATCATTCATTGGATATACAACCAGTTGTAAGATCCTATCATATAAAATGTCTATGAGTAATTTAATGTCAATTTGGAGGGGCATCAAGAAAATACTATTACACAGTGCTCATTTCTGTGCTCTGTCTCTTCCAAGTCTTAATAAGGGAGTGGCCTGGACTTTTCAAAGAATGCTTCCTTTAATAAGCATGCTCAGCATCTCAGGAGACAAATGTAGAACTAAAGTGATCTTGTAAACTAAAGAATTAATAGAGAGGTTTCCACAGGATAATTGCTGCGTAACACCCAAGAAAAGAGCTTTTGCACAAGTTCAAATAGGCAAAGGTTTGACCAAACATAGGTTGGATAGGAAAGTAGGACATGGTGGGTGATGAGCTTGCTCCAAGTCTGCAATGAAGACCTGTCAGCAGTGTACAGCACAAGCATAACATTGAATGTATCCAAAACAAAACAAAACAAAACAAAAAACACAGAAGAGAATATGAGCCATTCTCTTGGGGGAAAAATCAAAATATTATTGGCATACACTTACCAAATGAATGAGGGTTATAGAGAATACAGAGAGGATTCAAAGAAGAGCTGCAAACATGGTTTAATTGGATATCACACTTGAAAGAAATATTGAAAAAACAAGGCTTTTTTTTTTCTGCTGGCAAAACATAAAACTTAGGAAATATTTTATAGTCATTCGATAGAAAAAGGGCTGTCAGAGACTGTCAATAAGCAGTTCTCTTGCCCTACAGTTGACATAATCAAAGAAAATTGGCTTAAACTATAACAGTCTGAGAGAGATTTATAATTTCCTACCTACTCAGTCAAACTGGAAAAATTCACTCTCTATTTATGAAGTGCAATTATGCCTTGTATGTGCTGAAGGCATGCCCTGGTCATATTATTCAAGTTCTTTTTTTAAAGTCCAAGTCCTGTCATATTAGTATTTCATATAACACTACTCGTAATTAAGCGCTTAATATAGTATTTGGATGTTGTAATAAACAACAAAGATTTTCCTGTCTTGTAGCCAGTGAACATTGGTCAGGTGTGGAATCTCATTCCCTGAAGTAATTCATTCTGGTTTTAGCTTAAGAAACTTTAGGCTTCTTTGGATATTGATTTACAGAAAGAAGCCAAATAGAAAATTAATTCCCATGTGAATGTGTCTGCTTTTATGATAAAGTACTTTGGGCTAGGCATAATTGTTGTTTTTTTTTTTTAATGTGGTCATAGTCTATTATGCAAATTAATCTTTCAGGATCTAAGTTATACCAAGTATAATATCCTCGTGTGCTATAGACATTAATTGTTACTTACAACGTGTCTATTATAAGTCTAACGTTGCTAAGTTACAAAGTTATATATTTTGCCAATTTAAATGCCTTTTAAATATATGCTTGTGTGAGGATTCTTACGCTATACATGAGCTGAACCGGGATGGTCTTCCTGGCAATCTTGAAGAAGGGAATAAATTCCTATGGTCTGCAATAGAGCTTAAGAAATTGCAGCATGTTGGTGGGGAGATGGAATATGGAATGTTCTTTTTAGTTCTGTGTTTGGCCTGTTAACACTAAAAATGATGGATGTGACTGATAATACAATGTAAGCAATAGATCATAGGTAGAAAGATTTTAGATATATTCCTATTGAAACTCCATTTTTCACTGACAATTAAGAGAGGTCCAGGGAAGTGCCAAATTGCTGGTTCGGCTTGGGTTTGATTTTATAATTTCGTATTCATTTTTGTAACACATGGTGTTTTCTGTCCTGATTTACTATTTTGTATGGGTAGACATTATCTTTTAATAATGCTAGGAAATACAGATGCATTAACTTTCTTGTAACTTTGCATCTTTTAACCAGGGTAAAATAATTTCTTTTAATTAGTAAGACAGTTCAAGTCTTCGGATTTGCTACTAAATTTCAATCAGAGAACAAGATGCTTTGAAAATTTATAATGGAGATTCTAACAGAATTTTAACTTCTTCACCACTGAGTCTCTGCTATAAAACCATCCATGCAAAGAACATGGTTAATTTATCTACAACGTTATCAACATTGGCCTTAAATTAGATCTTCATACAATTTAACAAGATGCAACAATACAATGGCTATGATTTATTTGTGATATATATGACATAATCATAAAAACATCAGGTCACCAGAGCTAGCATTTTGCATCCTTATAATTCTTTAAATGATTTTTCATTTGTCTTTTGTAAAAGGAAGTCAAAATAATTTCACATGACATCAATATGCATGGAATACAGTGTATCTAACAGTTACAGTCTTCTAAAATATTTCTTGTAACTAACAGTAATTTATTAAGTAATAAACCAGGAAGCTCATTAATGCAAAGCCATTAATTTTCTTCTTCTAATATTGTTGTGAGAGAGATTCCATTTTAATTTCAACTGTGAGTGGTTGATATAAGAGTGCAATTTTTACACCAGTAGTTAAAGAATGATTATATTTTGTTTCTGTCAAATAATTCTCAAGGTTTAATCATTTTTGGAATGTTACTCAGCATTCTATTCATAATAATAATGCTCCAACAAATTACTGATTCTCATAGTGCATCTGATGTTTGCCAGGTAAGGTGTGAGATTTTGGCAAAGAGCAAAGCACGGACTTCACCCTCAAGGTGCTGGTGTTTTAAGCAGAGACAAGCATAGACACAAGTAGGCACCGTGAAGTTTTATAACTACAATGATTGAAGTAGGACATTTATTATTTTGGCTCATATAAAGGTGTCATTCCATGTGGCCTCTTGACATGCTGGCCAGCTGGTCTTCATATTTTGATACCCAGCCTCCTCTCAGAAATATTTCTTGACCCTCTGCCCAACTTCAGCACTCCTACCATGATCACCCATGTATTATTATCTAGCCAGTGCCATATATATATAAATATTTGGAGTACTCAATGGATGTTGGTCTAATGAATTATCTTAATTAACTTACTTTGGCTCAGAGGCAGGGCTTCAAACATTTATGTTGTAAATTTGGTTGAACCCCAGTTGAGAAGTGTGTTTCCTGCAAATTTATGCTCACCAGAAAACGAAGTAGGTAACAAAATAATATGAAGTATCAATGAATAATGCCCCTTCTTGAGTCTTCAGACTACCTGCTGGCCCCTTCCACTCATAGGTAAAGAGAAAGTATAGAGGAGAACAAATATTTTTATATTATTTCACTTCTTAAATTCAATGAGCATCTTTTCCTGGAAACCAGACACCCTACCCAAAGCCCCAAGGCACAGTGAACAAGTAAAATAAATGACTAATTCTCCCAACCCAATGCCTCCCTCCCACAATTCCCCCACCCCACTCCATGGCTATATACATTTGTCTGAGAAGTTGGAGGAATGAGAGTTGGAAACATAAGGAAAGGAAGAATCAAGTGCACGGCCTCCTGGGTAATCTCGATAATGGAGACAGTGGGTGGATTTTCTCCCAGGCTTAGGGGTAATTTTAAATACACGATTTGCTTCTCTCCTGGCATTTGCTGTTTAGCAGAACCCCAGATCCAGGTAGAACAGGAGGGCAACAGGGAAGGGCAACAGAAAGTGGGCAGTAACAGATTGAGGTGGAAGAAAGTAAAGACTGCCTCATGTGTGCAAGGTAGGAATTCCCAAGATTCCTATGGCCACAAACAGTGTAGGGGCAGGTGTTAGCTTCTCCTAGGGAGCACGACTTTGTTTGTTGTCAAACAAAAACCTGCCCAAGAAGGGAGATCTGATTAATGGAGCTATGATGGGTAGAAAGCTCATGGTTGGCAGGAGGGGAGAGTTGGGGAGGTGAAAAAACCCCAATCATGTCTTATCAGGATTACCAAGTAGTTACTGAGGAGAACCCAAATGATGGTCCTAAGAGTATCCAACATGCCTCATGACAGAGTGAGCAATTAGTTCCATCTACAGTAATAGGGGCAACCATCAAGTCTTCGCAGTTGGGCATCACCAGAGCCCTAGGACAGTGCTGGGCTTTGACTTTGCCTCTTTTCTGAAAGCTCCTTCTCATAGCTGTGAGCAGGCATGCAAGGACACCACGTACCCTGGAGAAAGAAGCTTTGCACTGAATGGCGCCTACAATCTTAATGCTTAGTCTCAGCTGGAATATTTTTGGATTACACTGAGTCGACTGAAATGGGAGAGCATGGCTAGCTTGCTCCGAGCAGATGGATGGCTCAGACGATGGGATCAAAAGTCAAGAGAAGTATATCAGGTGCAAAATAAAGCAAAATCCTTGTTTGCAAACATCTGATTCATTAAAGTAAAATTTATACTTGTTACATGTTGGAGGAGTATTCGTTGCTTCTTTTGGAGCATGTGAGAATTAACTATTTAGAAGATACAGATTTAGACAGAGTTCCAGTTCCTCAATTCTAGGGGAGGAAAACCCAAGATAAAAATTAACATTAAATAGGGAAGGATGTGCAGCAGTAGAAAAATGAAAAAAAAATATTGTTTTCTGTTTTAGACTTTTGCATTAAATCTTCTCTTCAGTTCACTGAACTCTGTCAAATGAATCCCAAAGATGGATTCACCCGCCCTTCCAGATACCCCCTCCTCTGCCACCCATTCACATCAAGAATTGTGAATAATTACTGTGAGAAGAAAAACAGAAATGAGCAAATATCACTCAGGATTTGAAAGATATTTGCAGGGCCAATGCTTCTGCCAGGAGAGATGTGAAGAAATGGCCAAGGCTTGGGGAGAAAAAGAGGAAAGTCCATAGAGTATGGTGGAGAGATAAATTTATGGTCCAGGAAATGGGAAAATTTGCTTGGGAGTTCCAGAGAGCTGACTCTGGAAGCTGCCTCAGTGTCAAGCTGTCTTCATGCTGCCCTAAGAGCTAGCAGATGGAGAAACATTTTCATTTTAAATCATTCTCTAGGACACTGGTTCTGCAAATATAATGCTTGGACAAGTGACATCAGCATCATCTGGACTCCTGTTAGAAACACACATTGTTGGGCCCAACACCAGATCTTTACTGAAACAGAAACTCTGGATTGGAGTCCAGCAATCTGTGTTTAACAAACTCTGCAGGTGATTCTGACACATGCTTGAGTTTGAGCCCCTGCTTTATTACATGAAGGGTATTGATGATGAAGCATGTCTTAAATGTTAATACATTACTTTTATCTTCAGCATTTTCTTCTAAACTGCTGGCACACTTTCTGCATATTTTGATATTGGTGCTTTCATAAGCTCATTGGAAGGTGCCAGCTGAAGGTGGTATTCAGCAAGACCTTGAACTCTTACTTCATTTTCAAGTGAACAACAACAAAACAAAATAGTTTGTTGACTGAAACACAAGTGGTGGCAGTTGTCTACTCATGACACCAGGTATAACAACCAAGTATGATTAATGCCAGCCATGTCACAAATGCCACCTGCCTAAAGATGCCATTGATATAAGGCACATGTTAAAATATTTTAAAGGATAAAATTTTAAAAAGTGAAACAACATGTATTAGAAATGATGAAATATGGCCAGGCATGGTGGCACACATCTGTACTTCCAGCTACTCAGAAGGCTGAGACAGGAGGATTACTTGAGTCCAGGAGTCTGAGGCTGCAGTGAGCTATGATCGTGCCCCTGCACTCCAGTCAAGGCAACAGGGTGAGACCCAAAGAAAGAAAGAAAGAGAGAAAGAGTGAAGGAAAGAAGGAAGGAAGAGAAAAGAAAAGAAAGAAGGAAAGAGAGAAAGATAGAGAAAGAAAGAGAGAAAGAAAGAAAAGAGAGAGAATGCACTCAAGCCAAGGCAACAAAGTGAGACCCTGTGAAAAAGAAAGAGAGAAAGAGAGAAGGAAGGAAGGAAGGAGAAAGAGAAAGAAAGAGAAAGAAAGAAAAAGAAAAGGAAGAAAAAGAAAAGAAAGAAAGAGAAAGAAAAAGAAAAGAGGGAGGAGAGAAGAGGGAAAGGCAGAGCAGGGCAGAGGAAGGGAAGGGAAGGGCAGAACAGAGCAGGGGAGGGGAAGGGAGGAGAGGAGAGGGGAGGGGAAAGGAGGGAGGGAGGAAGAAAGGAAGGAAGGAAGGATATGATAAATATGACAATCCGGAAAACCAATGCATGAATTTACAATGATAATTAACATAGTCAAGTTACCATGGGTGAGAAAGCAAGACAGACACTCAGTGTATTATTATAGAAACAAGAGGACATAAGTTCATTCTACCTCCAAAATGATTGGAGGTTGAGTCCCACAACTATGGATCCTGAGGCCTGGGATAAGCAAGGCTATGGGTGGGATGTTTCTGATCTGGTCAGGGGAATTAAAAGGATCTATTTAAGCCAATGTACAATCAGGGAAGGGACAAACTCTCCAGACACTGGAATCCTGGAAATAGGATGTCACTAAGGAAGAAATGGATGAAGATCATACAGGCTCATTATAGTGTGATATTACTTCCTTCTCAATCCTGCCTTCAGATTGCTCCATCTGTCCCATCTGGGCCCAGATAAATGTGAACTCTGTGGGTAACATGTTTTTATCTTGCCTGTGCAAAGACTTACACACCTCTACTGGGATTATAAGCACAGTTGTATATATTGGGAGTAAGGGCAGCTATGCTTGGAAATATAGGTCTTTTAAAAGTGGAAATGGGGTCAAAAAATGTCAACTAAAAACAAGTTTGAGTCTCTGACCTAAGAACTAAGGCTATCTTTCCTAAGTACATGACTTCAGCTTAGGCGATCAGTATCTGTCCCTTCATCCTCTCATGGGTCACATCACGCAGGGCATGCAGAAGCTAATTTTCTACTTGGTCACATGTAAGAGGTTTTTGAGACAGGTTTATCACAATTTCATATCCCCTTCTCATTGTTAGCTTCTGAGGAAGCCTACAATCTTTGAACTTAAAGGTTCATACTCAGCTTCATGATAAACTCAGTTTTTTCTATTCCAGCTCACTCTGCATATTGGAATAATTACAATCATTCTCATAATTTTTAGGAGAACATGAGAAAACATGCTGAAAATGTGTTAAGTAATTTTTTAGTTTTAATTAAAATATAACATATAATTTTAATTGAAGAAATAAACAGAAACCTATGATTAACTTAAATTGGAAAAATATTTGACTTGCTTCATGTTTCCTTAAGAATTAATCCCATGCTAATACTAGGGTGAATTACCTACAACTGCATGGACAAGACAAAACTGGGCCCATAGGAAACACAGGAAAAGAGTAAGCATATTACTCTAAATGAAAGCCCTCAGTGTCTAGCTATGTTTGGCAGCAACGTTTTTCTGTAGAATAAATAGCTGTGATTCTCAATTGGTTGGTCATGATTAACCAACTCATCTTTCAGGCCAGTTTGTCCCTTCCAGCCCAGTGTCTGGTGACATGCTCTGTGAATTTTAGCTAGAGGGCATTCTGAAGGGGACTCGGTTGGTAGATGCCAGATAATCCCTCTTTGCCCTCAGGAGTGACTTGTGGCCTTGGGGAGAGGTCTCCCAAGTCTGCCTATAACCCACTCTCAGCTCTCTCACTCTCTTGTCCAAGTTTTAGCTTGTATGTATATCCTCAGGTGAATTTTTCATTTCAACTGTTTTCAGTAAAAGCCCTTCTTTTCTTGAAAGAAGTGATGCAGATATAAAAATTTGCGGATTTAAAAGTAGTTTATCCCCAGTAGGAAGCCAACTCCAGAGCAACTGCTCACACTAATTCTGACACCCCTTGTAGGGAGGTGGAGTGGCAGAGGGGAAAGAGCATGAGTTCTGGAGTGAGAGTGACCAGGTATGAAGCTTGATTCTGCCACCCATGACCTAAGCACGTGACTTCATCTAAGTTTGTCTTTATTCATCTGTATAGTGGAGATTTTTTTTTATAAGTTGCCAAACTAAATGAAGCCACATACACTCTTGATGGAATATTGAGGATATTATTCAGAAATCCTGGACTTTGAGCTAGGATTGAACTAGAGTTTGATGAACTCTGGTTTGTCCTCTTGAGGCGGTGAGTGTGTTTTGTATGAAAGGTGTTTGTGGATATTTGAGAGCTGGACTCTGGAAGAGTTGATACATGGCCTGCTAAGGATTTGTGCCACCCTTCCCTACTGTAGATATGTAACTGGGAGATGTCTTCCCAGCTCCTATTATATCCAGGTGGGCTACTTGAATAGTTATTATCAGTGACATGAAAGTAATTGCACTGTTACAAAAATGCTCCTTGCAAGAGCAAATCAGGAGAGCAGGATCCAAAGTGGAAACCTAGGTGTGGTGACTGTGATGCACAAGGCTGACTCAAGCTCCAATTTGCAAGAAAATGACCTGCTAGGTCACAGATATTGTAAATAACAGAAAGTAAATAAGACTCAGTGAGCAACATGGGAATGGTAGTCCATGCTGGGTGTGGAGTCTGGATGGCCAGCTAATGTTGAATACCATCTCCTGGGGCCTGGAAGAGGAAGGAATTGAGACAGAACCCTCCCTGTACTGTGAAGACCTTTTGAGGGTGGAGGGAAGTGGAGGCACAGGGAATGAGCGACACCAGTCTCTACACCGATACACAGGGCAGAGGCAGGGCTTACCGCCTCTAATTTATGGCCTAAGGAAAATAGGTACTTCTCTATGGGACTGTGTAATCCTATTCGATTACATATTAGTCCATTTTCAGGCTGCTGATAAAGACATACCCGAGACTTGGTAATTTATAAAGAAAAAGAGGTTTAATGGATTCACAGTTCCACGTGGCTGGGGAGGCCTCACAATCATGGCAGAAGGCGAAAGGCATGGTCTTACATGTTGGCAGACAAGAGAGAATGAGAGCCAGGCAAAAGGAGAAACCCCTTATAAAACCATCTGATCTTATGAAACTTATTCACTACTATGAGAACAGTATGGTGGAAACTGCCCCCATGATTCAATTATCTCCCACCATGTTCCCCCCCAACATATGGGAATTATGAGAGCTACAATTCAAGATGAGATTTGGGTGGGGACACAGCAAATTATATCAGACTATGGAAAGCAAGGATGACTTATTCAACTTTGCATCCTTAACAACTAGCATTGTCCTGGATGCAGAGAAAATAATTAATAATATTTGTAGAATAAATGAACGTAAAATTAGCAATGCGAGTAATCGGTAATACACTTTAGTTCTGGGATTTTTAATTGTGGTCCCTGGACCAGTGGCATCACCATCTAATTTGTTAGAAATACAAATTCCAGGCCCTGCTTCAGACCTACAGAATCTGGAATACAACCCAGGGAATCCCGTGCTCTACCCAGCCTTGCAGATGATCCTGGTGCATGTGAAAGTTCAAGAATCGCTACATTAGTTCATTAAAAATAATTTTCCTCTGAATATCTAAACTGTAAATCTTTAATGCCTAGAGGCCAAAACTGCTTTTTTCTTTTAAAGTAAACGCCGATTGAATTTGATAAGTAAGGAATTTCCTTAGATATTTTAAAAATACTGTTATTTGGTGGGTGTTATGTAAAGATTCCATGAGTTCATGAACAATGCGTTTTGAATAGTTCTCTCCAGAGCCCTGACTTTTTATAACTTTTCCAGAAATATCCTGTCATTGTTTCACGTACAGGATTTCCATTGGTGTTAGGTGAAGTTGAGAGAGTAGGTCAATAGCAGGATGCAGTCTCAGATTACAGAAACAGAGGTCACACTCCCCTGTCACCACTGTATTCTTCCATGCATTATGCTTCATTGTGTGTGCATTGGTGCCTCCAATCTCATGTTGTCCGCTTATCACAAAGTTGAAGCGTGAATCACTTTTCACCATTGTTTGAAGAGACTGTAGCAATCAAGGAATAATACTGTATCTTTGTACATTTTAGCTAGTAGACAAAATTCATTAATTTTATCTACTAGACTAAATTATCACATAGTCTAATAGACAAAATTTGAGATTAGCTAATACAATCTTATTTGAGACATAAGGCTTCAATTTAATTGGCACCGAATATCATTCTGAGCTGACTTTATGACAGCTAATCAATACCTTTAATGAGATGCTCTGTGATGTCATCATTTCCTTGAAATAATTGTCCTAGAGTAATAGAGCAGGGTCTAATGTGATTAAAGCAAACAGATTTAAACTTCAGCAATTCAAAATGTGTGACTACATATGGCTTTGCTTTTATTATTCCTATAAATTGAATTCTTCTAGTATTGTCAGTTTCAGCCAAAACACTGAGAAAGGTTTTTAACTTTTATTTCAGAATCCCCATGTAGGTTGAGATAGTGACTGATGGTTTCATTACCCAGCAACCATGGATAAATATTACAATCAGCATTGCCTGGAATAAATAATAGGTGTAACTAACTATAGAAATTAAGTTTTCCGAATGGAACCAGGACAGTTTCTCAAATTTTAATGTGCATGCAAATCACCTGAGGATCTCATTAAAATGTGGATTCTGATTCAGTAGGTCTGGGGTGGAGCTAGATATTCTGCATTTCTAGCAAGCTCCAAAGAAATGCTGCTAATGGAAATTTACAATTTACAATTAACAAGGAGACACTGCTAATACACAAACAGCACTTCAGGAAGCAAATCACCAGAAGGCATTGTGCTGGGAATGAAAGAAAACCAAATGCAAAATAATTTATAGGTAGCTATTTGGTCCTGTTCATCTTCTTTATTTCAAAATAGTTTGTGTGTTTTTTTGTTTTTGTTTTTGTTTTTTTAAATATCATGCTCAGGCAGAGCACTGCCACTGATTTTACTCTTACAAGTTGTTGCAATTTCTATATTTGTGGCATGTTTCAATTCAAATTTATTAATTGTCACCTTTTAAGAATTTTTGTAGTAGTATCTTTTGATGGTAACATACTCCCATATTTCTAGCAAATATAGAATAAAGGGATTCATATGTTTCACTTCCCTGTAAATACAGACATAAAGGTGAGTATAGGATGAGTAGAGATGGCAGGTTCGTTTTCAAGCTTGTAGGACCAAATAGCACACAGCTTTTTGCTCTCAATTATTTAATGTCCCTGTCATAAGTGTTAGACCAGTTGCTTGTTCTGAAGGGCAAGCTTTTTCCTTTCCTAAACATTGTTCACTTCCTCCCTAGCAACTCATAAACTTTGATGATGATCATGAAGTTACACTTCTACAGAAAATCATTTCTCACACACCTCTTGGCCAGATATCGGGGCTTCCAGGTGTTTTCCCATTTCCCCGCAGTTACAGTAGAAGGCTCTCTATTTTCTCACCTCTACAGACTTCCGTCACTTCGCCCTGGCTCACTCCTTTGGGTTCCTGTGGGTGATCCTGATTGAACAAGGAACAGTCAACTTTGAGTGGTGCTCTTCTTTCTTCAGAATGACTGTTATTTTTAACTTAAGAAATCCACCTGGTCGAACTACTGCCTGTCTGCCAGGCAGACACAGCTGCTCTCAGGGTCTGCCAGAGCCATGTTACAGCCTGCTGGGAAATATGCCGATGAGCGGGAGTTTGGCGTGGGGTCAGTTTGGACCTCAGGCCTCACTGTGGGCTCATCCTCGCTGTGGTTTTCTGGCATAATGAGTAGATGCTCCACCAACCCAAAGAGAATGCTGTGGTTCTCTTGCTCTGTTTCTTCAACACACGTGCACACACAGACATGAACCTAAACACATGCACATACACACTTACATTCACTTGCCACATATTCTCCTTGGAATACAAAGGAAAGTCTTGTAAGGAAATTGGCCGTGTGCCACATTGCCATAGGCTATACTGTAGGTGCTTTGGATAAAGCTTGTGAAGGAACATATGGGCCTCATGAAAGAAACACCTGCTTGTTCAAACTGAAAAATAAAAAATAAAAGTTGCCCCACTGCTAATTTGGAACCCCCTAGAAGGAAAGCTGACTGTGATTAAATGAAAGAGGCCACTGGAAGCTTTTTCTGCCCATACCCTCCCAGCTGGGGCATCTCCATTCCCTTGATTTTTAAACGGATATCATTAAAGGCATACTCCGTATTTAGATTCTGAAAGTAGATTTAAGAAGTCCTTATACGAGGCAAGTTCTAAAATTGAATTTTCACCACCCCCCGACAAAAATTTTAAAAAATGTTTTTCAAGCCAAGATTTAGATTTGCACCAAACAGCCAAGATGGTCAAGATTTTCAATAGGATCCTTGCATCTGCTCCCAAATTTTGGGATATTTTGAAAGGGAATTAACAACTGAAGTTAGGTCATTGCTTTCCAAAGTAAAACTCTAACACCCAGAAATGATTTGGTAGAAGGGAAACTGTATCAATACAGTTTAAAAATACATATACTTGTGCACTTGAAAATGACCTAAAAATAAAACATAGCATGAAAACTAAGTTGCTTTCCATTACAATTAGAATCTAGGATCACAAGGGGGTATATTAATTTATTTTTATTTCTCTATCTCTCTATTCCACTGTACCAACTAAAGGCTAGTTTTTTTGTTTTGTTTTGTTTTGTTTTGTTTTACTTATACTTGACAATAGTAGAACACCTAGGAAAATCCACTGCTACATGATTGATTTAGTAAGAGCTCTTAGTGGCTAATCAAACTCATTATAAGTCCACCAAATGGTCTGTGTGTGTGTATGTGTATATACACATATATGTATATTATGTGTATATACACATATATGTATATTATGTGTATATACACATATATGTATATTATGTGTATATACACATATATGTATATTATGTGTATATATAAATACATATAAATAAAATAATGTATTTATAAATACATATCAGTCCTTCACATAGTAAAATACGTAAAATGATATAAAACAAAATAATTTTTCTAAGGAGTGAGATTCTGATGTGTTATTTTCTTTTTGTTCAACTGTACTTTCTGATTTTTTCTGGACTTTTATTACTTAGATAATAAAAACAACAATAAAGAGTGAAAGAAGATAACAGGGCACAACACATATTCCAGGCTACCTTAAACCAGTTTTCAGGGCACCCTGAGATGTCCTGGAGCTCAGGCACAAAGGGGAGCTGGCACATGTTCAGAATCTGCCCTACCAGAGGATACTTCCAGTTCTTGTTAGGGGTTCTCTTCATCTGGAGCAAGTGTCCTCAGACTACTGTATCTGGCCTGTACCAGATAACAGTAGTTTTGTAAAAGAAGTTTTACTGGAACACAGCTACAATCATTTATGTATTGTCTATAACTTTTTTTGTGCCAAAACAGTAGAGGTAAGTAGTTGCCACAGAGACTATGTGGCCCAAAAAGTGTAAAACATGTACTGTCTGGTCCTTTACAGAAGTTTGCTGACCACTGACCCAGGGTACATTTTAGGGCAAGGACTTCTGTTAATAGAATGTCCTTGTATTCAAGACAGAGCTCACCTACTCCAATATTTAAAAGTTTGGGTTTGTCATGTTGTCAAAATCTGAAATACATCATTAAGCCCTTTAGCCTCTTAATGTTCAATACCATGATTTCAAGTAAATTCAATTCATATGTGTCTGATTCAATCCAGTGTAATTCAACAAAGTGTGCTGATATGGTTTGGCTCTGGGTCCCCACTCAAATCTCACGGAGGAGGGGACTGGTGGGAGGTAATTGGATCATGGGGGCAGACTTCCCCCTTGCTGTTCTCAATATAGTGAATGAGTTATCACAAGATCTGGTTGTTTGAAAGTGTGTAGCACTTCCCCCTTTGCTCTCTCTCTCTCCTGCTGTGCCATGTGAAGACATGCCTGCTTCCCCTTTGCCTTCCGCCATGATTGTAAGTTTCCTGAAGCCTCCCAAACCATTCTTTCTGTACAGCCTGCAGAACTGTAGGTCAATTAAGCCTCTTTTCCTTATAAATTACCCAGGATCAGGGAGTTCCTTAGAGCAATACGAGAACAGACTAATACATGTACTTTTGGAAAATGTGTTTCATGCAAAACACACACACACACACACACACACACACACACACACATACATATTATTCCCGGATTGTGGAAGTTGTGCTTCTGCTGGAGAGAGTGAATTTCAGACCCTAAAATAATGAGTTGTAACTAAACTCAGGATAGACATGGTCAAATATTTATGGGCACTTTTGTTCTCTGTAAATTAAGCTGATTGTTTGAGTAAAGACTGGCCCTCATAAAGTTAGCTCAACATCCTATTTTAAAATTTGAGTGTCACATGTTTTGTTCTCAACACCTCAATCAAACTCCTTCCTCATGTTTTATTTAACTTGGGCGTGGATATTAATAAAATACTGTATGTCAAATTATTCACTTAAAATAATCCTACTCTTCATCAGCCCTTCAAATTCAGGGTACACAACCAGAGGGAAGCTAGCACAAATTTACTAACTGCAAACCCAGGCTCTGATCATCTCAGCCAAATTTGACAAACATCCATTGTTTACCTACCTATGGTGAGCCTCTTAGATACTCAATTGAGAGACTAACTCAGCATCCAAGAAACTTCCAATCAGATTCATTTTGGGGCCTGTAGCTCACATTCCTTTATGGTATCTATGAGACCAACTTGAAAAACCAGGGTCTCTCACTCTCGTATTCATGGCTTCCCTTGTGTCATAGGCATGTTCTAATCAAATCGGAGAGGTTACTTCCCTAAGCCTCCTCAGAGGAAGGTTTAGCATCTGTGCTTAGTCTTTGATCCTCTGTATTTATCTAACTGTTAGCCGTTGTATAACCTTAAATGTTAGCCTCCAGCTAATCTATCTTAAAAATAAGAAGACTGTGACAGAAATTATAGGAAGATGTCTATAAACATATTAAGAGAGCAGAGAGCATCATGATGGAAGTCTTCATAATATAGATTATTAGAAGTTAACATGCAATCACTATTAATAACAATATGTTAGCACTGAGCTAGGCAGTTGACATAAATTATCTCATGTATTCTTCCAAAATTTGTATGAGGAAATGTCTATTATTATTTGTATTTTACTTAAGACTCAGGAAGATTAATGACTTTCTGAAGATCATGGTGTTAGTAAAAGGTAGAGCAAGGACTCAAAGGCAGATCTGATTGCATTGCTTATGTTTTATTATCTCCCAACTTTCTTTTGTGTATATCTTTTATGCTTGACTACACATTTTCTTTTTGTTACCTAAGAAGGGCCTGTTAGTTTTACAAAAATCTTAAAATAAAATCACCTGAGAATAGATAACTGAATAGATCTGAGATTAATTAACAGAATTTATATAACATTTTGCATTTGCAGGATATTGGAACAGAATATTACGGGGTAGACAGAGAAGATTCTTTAGGAGGACTTGACCTTAACAGTTTTACAATTTAAAAATATTATTTCCAAAGTAATAAGCATTGTTTTCTTCTAGGGTGGAGACTAGAGGTTATTGTTCTTTTAGAAAAATTGCTTGAATGGACATTTAGTTGAGCATGTCAAAGGGCAAATTCTCTGCATTCCTGGGAATGCCATGAATTCTGTGAATTCACCCCAAGCAGAGACTTTAGGCTGAGATAGTAGGCATTCTACTCAGTAAAGTAAATGTGTGCCCCTAAAACTCAGAAGAGTTTGTCCATTCTTAATCTGTATGTGCATCATTTATGCCTAAATGCTGTGTTCCATTCTTGGTTGCCAGGTATATGTGCATGAAGTTTTCGATGACAAGAGCTTGGGAGAAATAATTTGACTCACACCTTAATTTCTCTTCATGTTACGTACAGAAAAGATAGTGACAAGAATTACATTTCGTGCTGCTCAACTTGAGTGGAATAGATAGAATAAACCAGATTAGAGGGTAATGTATCCAACTACTATTGAAGCTGTTTTGTCAAAGTCATGGGGCCAGATCAAGCCTATGGATATAGGAGGTGAGATTTTTCCTGTGTGGATTTCTGCATTATAAACTGTCCTGGGAAAGACTTAATGATGAAGTGGGTCTTGCTTTGGGAAAGCCTTCTTTATATTTTCACTTGGCCTGAGTGTTGCCTGGCCTTTGCAGTGGATGTAGTGTTAAGTGTGCGTTACCCCCTGCTGCATGGAAACACTCCACGAGTTGGTCAAGAAGCTGGCTGAGTGGGGAATGACAATGTCAGATTTAGACTCAAAGAGTAGCCACATCAAGTGGTGGTCATAGTGACTGCCTACAATGTTTTCCTCATATTTAATCCTTCAGTAAAGCTAGTGTCCTATGAGGAAGTGCAGAGGGACTGCCTGACAATGTGATGTAGTGTCCCCTATCACATTATTGTGCATTGAGAAGGGAAGGGAGCAGGTGGTGGGCTAAAGCGGAGTGGGAAGCATCAGACTGTGGCTGGTCTCAGCAAAGAAACAAAATCACCAGTCATGGCCAGGTATGGTGGCACGTACTTGTGATACCAGTTACTCAGGAGGCTGAGGTGGGAGGATCCCTCAAATTCAGGAGTTCAAGTCCAGCCTGGGCAACATAGCAAGACCCGGTCTCGACAAATAAATAAATAAATAATCACAAGAGTCAACCAAGTCTGAGGTGGCAGGGTAGATGGAGGAGGAAGAGCCAGGGAGACCGGATACCAAACATGTATTCAAGATGGCACCATGAGGATTCTAGAAACAGCTGGGGGACACTTCTGGGGGGCAGATTTCCAACAATGAGGCCATTGGGACTGGATTTTTTAAAAAGAGAGATTTTTTAAAAAGAAAGAAAAACATATTTGTTAATTATAGATTGTTAAGACCTAGAATTTGGCTGGGCACCATAGCTCACACCTGTAACCCCAATACTTTGAGAAGTCAGAAGTGGGTAGATTGCTTGAAACCAGGAATTCAAAACCAACCTGGTCAATATAGCAAGACCTCATCTTCACAATAAAAATTTAAAAATTAGCTGGGCATGGTGGCATGTGCCTGTAGTCCCAGCTACTTGGGAGGCTGAGGTGAGAGGATTGCTTGAACTCGGGAGGTCAAGGCTGCAGTGAGCTATGATTGCATCACTACACTCCAGCCTATGCAACACAGCAAGACCCTGTCAAAAAAAAAAAAGCCTAGAATTTATGTGTTACACAAGGATGGTAAAACAGATTCAGAAATAGCTGACAAAGACTTCGGCTGCTGCAGTGGCAAGTGCCAAACAGCCTGTCCCTGACTTCACTCAGGCCCCATACCTGACCTATTCACACAGGGCCATGTGTGCAATGTTCTATACAAATTACTTACTAGGATAAAAGGCAAATATACTTCCAAATAAAGCCTTACTCCACCTCCCCACATTCACGTAGTCCACTGTCCACTGCTACCCTCTAACAGATTAAAAGAAAAAGATATATATGTAGTAGGGGCTTCTTCAAAGCAACCAGTGTTTAAAATGCATGCCCTTCCCCAGGACACCTTCTGCATAGAGAATTATATAAAACATTCACTACACTCAACAAATTGGAATCGAAGAAAATTTTATCACAGTGTGAGATACCTGGCTACTGATTCCATGTGATAGATGGCTGTACGTTGATATATTTTTTTATTAACTTATTCAGTAAATACTTATATAGTCCCTCTTTGTACTAGGCACTATATTAGGGGATTAGATCACAGTTTTTGCCTTTATGTTGCTTACAGGCTATTTCTGAAAGGATATAAGAAGATATATACGTGGGACTCTAACGCAAAATGTGGCAATTTGGAATCACAATAGAGACCACACAAAGATTGAAGGAAAATTGATGTAACTGATTTCCTGAGAAAAACTGCTTTCTACCCAGACATTTATTTCTAAAGGTTATGATCATATATACAAAAGGGGTTGGGGAGGGCAAATGTATGGCATATGCTCTGTGGATTTTATTTTTAACATAGGGTAAACTCAAGTGGAAATGTTTGTTGTAGGTCTTTGTGTAAGAAAACCTGAGAATCAAAGTGGATGTTATTTTCAAATATGGTTTTGTAAAATACAGAAAATTGTCAAAGTGAATAGTTCTTCTATTGCCCCCTTTTTTTTTTCCTGTTATGACCTCATAAAAGAATACAGAGCTGTGAATTAAGGGCCTCAGAATAAATTCCTCAGAGCAATTATGACCTCAGAGTATTTAAATAGCCTATTAGATCAGCTTTTTCAAATATGAGCTACTTTAAATATACTTTAGTAGGTGGTCAATCAGTCAATCAATCATCTTTCTATATGCCTGATGTACCTGGAATAAGAAAGGTAAAGCTATCCTCAACTGTAAAGATTGGAGAATGAATTTATTTGCTCAAAGTTTCCTACCGTATAACATGGGCCTTTACTACTAATATAACATGTATATAGAACCCATATTTATCTCAGACAAAAAAAGATCTTTGGGTTTTTCATAGCAATTGTATAACTGTTATTTGAACCTTAAATTCTATTATGAATGCAACTGAAAAAAATATGCTGGGTGCCATGATAATAGTTGATTGTTTTGGTGACTAAAAGTAACAGATACATATACAAACCCAGAATGCAAAACTAAAATCTTCAGTTTGACCCTGTGGGACATTTAATTCCATAGGAAGATGGGGCTATCTTCTCTCTGAGTCTGTCAATATGAATAAATTTCAAAATTCTCTGACCTGCCCATCCAAGTAGCTGCAAACGACTGACTCACTGATGAGATCTTATAATTTCATGAAAGCATACAAAATAAAACAATGTTTTGTGGCAGCTGGTTCAGAGAAGTGGCCTCAGAAAAGAAGTAGCTCTATGGTTCTACGTCCTTATTACCACTGTTCTTCTAGGAAGGACAGAACAAGAGTATTTTTGGAATTTTTCTATACTGTAGGAACTGTGCTAGGTACTGAGCATGCAATGGCAGAAAACTCACACCCTGCTCTTAAGGAACTTAAAATCAGCCTGAGCACCTTCCAGCTTTCTCTAGTAATAGGAAGTGCCACTTGAATTTTCTCTAAGATTGAAAAGAAAGTGAGCCAGAAAATAGCCAAACTGCCAACCCCTAATGTTTATAAGTGGATCTTTCCTGGGATGCAGCAACAAAATAAAGCTACTAGCACAATCATGGAGTCCATCAAATTCCAGTTTATTAGCTATGTCTAGGTCCTTTTCCTGCTTGTACCCAAAGAAGACATTTCTCTCCCTCTCTCATCCTTGGTCTTTATAGCGAGGCGGGCATGTCTGATTGCTCTAGAGTTTATCTCCCTTCTTGAAAACAACTACTCTTCTGGGCAGTTCTTTGGGCCATTGCTCTGTCCTTTTTGGATCAAGACCCTCAAACTCTTCATACTTCACTAGCCTGGTTCAATTTTTCAGTCTGATGCCCTCCAGCTCCTGACTTTCTTAACTCAATCTCTCAATCTGTTATATATTACTTAAGGTCTTGTAAAAACCCTCCTCAGCCTTCCTCATATATATACATATGAAAAACATACATATGGTTGATATAGACATGATATAGATTATAAAGATATCATATATATTTTGTGTGTGTGTGTTTCTGCATATATATGGAATCTCTTCTACTGCTCTGGCTAACCTTCCCACTTTACAATAAACTAAATTAGGATATATAAGTATATGTATTTTCATGGCATATGAGGGGTAAATAATGATGTGCACAGCCTATATAAATACTCCTACCTAGCATTGTACATTCATTTTGTTTCATCTGGGAAGAATTTTTAAGCATGGTTATAGAGATGAAGGAAAGACTAGAAGGGGAAATAGTTTCTGGTACAAAAGACAAGAATAGGAAACTGGAATGTAAGGGATTTAAAACACATGATTTCATTTTACATGAGCTTTAGAGATAGTAAAAACTATTCTAACTATTTTAGAGTCAAAAATGACACATTTCACCATAAAAAAGAGGCAAAAGGAAAACATTTTTGAAAATATAAAGATTACAGAAGACACTGACTAAATAACATTGTATGTGTGTGTGTGTGTGTGTGTGTGTGTGTGTGTGTTTAGAAAGAAATAAGGCAGAAAGATAACTGCAGGTTATGACAGAATCAGCTGACAAAATATGCCTTGGAAGAGAAATCTGTGAATTATAAAGAAGCTTGTATTATAGTAATTTCTTTTTATAATCTGACCTGCCTACCCTCTCAGAGCACATTCTATCTCTTTTGCAATCAGCAGTGGTTCCATCAAAGTTTGCCTTGTATAAATATTAACTCATCTTCAAAGAAGCATGCAAGTCTTAAATTCAAATCTATTTTGCTTTTCTAGGCAGGTAATAGACTCTTCTAACTACCTGCTTGGTTCCCCATTCCTGCCTTGATGTAACCTTCAGAGTGAGGTCACTAAAACCCGAGAGACTCAGCCTTGATCAGTTTCTTAGTCTAGGCTGGCCTCCTGGGACTTATAAGGAGGCAAAACCAACAGCATTCTGTCTCTGCTTTTGTACAGAACTGCTGAACAAAAATGTCTGGCTCTGACCATAAAGCCTACTAAAGAATTTAGGCTCACAATTTATTTTTCTCTCTGCCCCATTTCACTAAATTTTCCCCAACTTTTCCATTTCCCCATGTCATCTCATTGCTGTCATTCTGCCCGTGAACTCCATCTTTTTATGTGTAGGTACCTGCTACCTGCTGTCCCAACTTCCTAAAGGCATGAGATACCCTCCTGCCAGATCCACACTTTTTGCCACCTGTTGAATCCCTTCCCTTCCCCGATGCCAACTTCTATGCCTGCTCTGCAAGTTTCTCCCTATCATTTGTTCTACTTCCACAGTTCAGCCTAATCTCTAGTTTTTTACCTTTTCCTCACAGGCCTTCCATGTCACTGACTGGGCAACATAACCACTCCCAGCATCGTCTAATCATCTAGGCTGAGCTTTGCATTGTCTTCAAAGGGTTGATGAACAGACTCTCTTATGATGAGACATACCTCCAGATATAAAAGAACTCTTACAGATCATGTATTCCAAATCTCATAGCAATGAGGATAAATAGTCTAATATTATATACCTTGTTTCATACTTTTTGTTCAAAGAAATGCTCAAGGAATACATATGTTAATAAGATTTCTGATCCTACATATATCTTCCAAGGCTTGGGGGAAAAAAGCTGTTAAGCACTTGAGGAAAATATGTGCTAAGTGCTAGGAATCTCACCATCAGAACTAGAAGAGTCATCCTACAGGTGTAGGATGGTTTTGTAAAATACAGAAATGCAGGAGTAGGATGACTCTTCTAGTTCTGATGGTGTGATTCCTAGCATTTCTTACAGTAGTTAAGTTGGGCTTTGAAAGATACAAAAAAAAAATTCAGTAGAAGAAGACAGAGAAGAAAACCAGGAGTAGAAATTCTTAGAGTGAAATCATTTAGGATGAGCCTAGAGTAGCATGAGGCCAGGCTGATTAGAGTGGGGCTTTGTTCTGGAGCAAGAGAAGATGCTGGTGATACTTGTTCTAATCTATGTCTCAAAGTTTCCGCTGCCACAGAGAATTCAGGGGTAAGAATTCTGGGTTAGAAAGCAGAAGAACTCATGAAAGTAAGGTTTTTTGAGCGCCATCTCAACTGTGATATTGAATTAGCAGTTCAACCCTATTGACCTTATTTTTTTTTTCCAGTAGAAATAAATACACAAGACAAATAGCACTGCCTACACCTTGTGCCTACACTGAGAATGGTGTGCAAAATGTACAAAGAGAACTTCATTTAAAGGACTGTAACAAAACATTTTAATTTGTATTGAACAGTGTCTGTATTTCATCAATTTCATAATATACAACTCTATTGTAGGATTTCCAAACACCAGGTTCCATTTTGCTTAGGGAAGTAATTATTGAGTGCCCACTATGTGCCATCCTGTTAGGGGAAGTGACATATGAATCCAGTCAGATCCATCAAGGTGTTGAGTTAATTCTACTGCCATGAACTTGGTCTCCAACAAGATTGGGATAGTTTATAAGCCCCAGACTGCTCAAGGTGCCACAGAAAATGTCAGGCCCACTGTTGTCTTTTTAGTTCTTAGGGATGAATCTGTGCCTTGGATTTAAGCTGAACTGAATTGTCCCACAGAAAACTTCAGCCCATTATTGAATCCTGGGCTTCGTGCATCAGATCATGACTCCCACTTCTCCATTGCCAACTCTTTTGTCCCCGGCAACAAGGCAGTCTTCTGTGACTAAGACTCAAACTAAGATCCTGAAAGCGATCGCCTGAAGACTAATGGGCCCTTTTCTCCTCACCATAGATTTAGATTACTAATTAACTCATCTGCTACAAGTTCTCTAAGGGGTTATTTCTGCCAAACCAAGAAAAGCCACTTAGGCCCCGACTTCCCCCTGGTCCCCAGGGAAGGCTCTAAATGCTTTGCAGCCCTGCACACTTATGGGAAAGATGTACCCATCTTATATACACAGGTTATGATCCCAAACCAGACTCCAGCCTGTTGAAAATTTAAGGGCCTAGTCTTACCTTGAATTCTTTTCCTAGTGTAAAGTTTGTAACAAAGCCCTATGTCTGTGACCCCTTTAGCTTGCAATGACTACTCGCTTCTACACAATTCTCTCAATTCTGTTGAGAATGATCCTGTTTTCCATGCAGTACTGTATCTCACTGAAATTAAACAATTAAATCTGAATCCTTAGGGCTTGCACAAAGAAACTTTCAAATAATCTCAGATGCTTACAGCCCAGCAGGACAGTTACAACTCTGTAATGTATCCAGACATCATGTCAGATACACATTAAACATTCTAGCATCTCTATATCAGTGACAGATTTCACACACAAAGCCAAAAGATTCAAATCAGATCCTAGCATTCAAGCTTTTCAGTGAACAGCGCCTGAAATTAAATTACTTTGACCTGAAGCCCAGGCTGATGCTTAGCATTTCCTTTCTGGAGCCATAGTTCACCTTTAGAGATGTTCTAATTTCCCCTTTAGAGATGTTGTTGGCAATTCCAGTTCCTGAAGAGGAGATTTGTTGCATTGCCAGACAGGGTCAAGCTTCCCCAGAGCAGGTGGTAAAGTATGTGTTGATTGTGGGAAAGCAGCACCAGGCGGATTTTCAAAGCCTGATCTTGTGATCTCATCAGATCATTGTGAGAAGTTTTAATCATTAATGAGCAAAATTCTCTGGAAGAATTCTGATTATTGTCATCTTTCCCTTTCTCTGGGAATAGCATCTTTATAGCCTCATATTAAATATAGCTTCAAAGAGAAGCATTGGGAATATGTTTTTTGAAAACCTCATATATCAGTTGGTACAGTTTTATGTGCTTAAACTTTTGCAAGTGTGAATTTCTGCTTTAGTTGATTTTTCAATCTGCTTTATTTGATTTGGATGGTAGAGAAAAGATAACCATTTACTTTACAAAAAGAACAAATATTAACAGCTGCCTTGCTGGACTTTTTTGCATAAGTATAGTTTTTTTAGAGGGAAAATTTCAAATTTGACAAAATTATTAAATTGATATGATATATTTTCATTATACTAAATTAAATTTCACTGTCACATAGCTAAAATTTTTACTAAAGATGCTGCTCTTTGGATTTGAATAAACCATTCATCTTAAACACAACACTAACACTACCTTGTAAGCTCCGTATATTATGTTAGCCTTGGGGCATTAACCTGAGAAAGGGAATTAGTTTGATTTAAAGGGCTTAAGCCAAATCCAATTTTTAGATTTCTCTGTAAACACAGAATCACCATTGTTTTTTGAAGACTTGCTGTGTTTCTACAGCTATGATTATACCACAATAAAATGACATAAGATAACAAGACAGGGAAAAAATAAATCTCACATATGAAACTGATTTTGGTATTTATTATAGGGTTGTAACTGCACAATCCTCTTGTCAGTTTCAAATCCTATTTCCAATTTGATTTGACTTTGATACTGTATACCTAAAAGTGGGGCATGACATTGTAGAAAGACTGTAGAGCTAGAGGCTCTGTTTTTGCACTCTTACTCACTAGAATAGATGCTTAATCTCTTTGAATCACAGGACTGTCCCTTGGAGAATGGACATAATGATTTCTGAGGATATGTTAGTGTGATATTCTATTCCCAGAAAGTTATTACACTAGTTATAATAATACCGCCTGGAGCCCTCACTATTAATATTCAACTGTAAAACAGATGTATTATAATAGTAAAGGTATAAGTAACACAGACCATAGTAGTGTAGCAAAGTGGGTGGAACTTCTCAGTATCTTTGTCCTAGATACTTTGTTTTGAGTTGATCATGGAGGCTCTGGGTATTTTGTAGAAAACATGGTTTACCAAGAATCCAAATAATAAAATCCCTGCACGAGAGTAATATGAATTATATGTAATTTATATTACTAAATTATTACTGTATTACAAATAAAGCACTATTTTAAACCTGAGTATAGCGGTATTAGAGTTCTGTTTTTCTTGAAACTTTCTATAAGAAAACCCCAAGACATTTTCATGATTCTGTTCACCAATTTGAACTTTTTTTTAACAACCCCAGGCATCAGATCCCAAAAGCAAAGGAAAATTCAAAATTCACGCAATTCTGTGGTATAAAAATTAGACCTCGACAAGGGGTAGATTCAGATACCACTGCCATTGTTCCTCCTGGCATCTATTTGCCAGTGTAAAACATCCCAAGGGGATCTAGGTGGACAGACTTTCTAAAATTAATGACAAGTTACCAATGTGACTGTTCTCTTAAAGAGAGTTACATGGAATAGGAAGTTTCAGCTATGTAGAAAATGAAAGCAGTAAAGAAAGAGAAAAAGAGGAAATCCCACTAGAAGATTAGCCAAGAATTGTTCTAGTAGGCAGGAATGTCTTTGGGAAATTCAGGATTCTACAGCTGAAGTCAAAGTATTCTGATTACGAGATAAAATGGAGAAAGATGATTCCTTACTTTTGCCCTTTCACTGACAGTATTATTCAGATAAGCCAAAGTTGAATCTTCAAGAGGGTCTACCATTTTGATTTCGTACAAGGCTTTCTTGACTAATACAAAGAGCGCTACCCATGCATGGAAATAAAGAAATGGAGCTCACATTTGTTAAATGGTTTTTGTCTGTCATCCTTAGACATTGTATATAGGTAATCTCATTTATTCCCCACACTGAACTTGTAAAGCAAGTAATATTTAATGCATTTAATAATGGTTGAAAAACCAAGATTTAGAAAAATATATAACCATTAAGTAGCAGAATCAAAATTGTTCAGGCATAAAATTCCCATTTTTTTCCTGCTTGCCTTGCCACTTCCTGAAGCAGTTAGATTAAACTAAATCTAGGGTTTGGTGGGGCAGTGCAATTAAGAATCAAGGGATCCAGGAAACGTAGCAAGTCTAGAGAATGTGTGTCCAAGGGCAGTCAGCTAGACAAAAGACACCTTACTTCAGCAACACACATTTTATTTTTTTTTGTAAAATTGTATAATCCTTTTTCTGTTGGAAAAAATATAAGATTTCTTCCTTTTCTGAGACCAAAGGTGAGCTATCTACAGGAAAGACAAGAGAAATAAGCCATTGTCTATACCCAGGACTCAATGCACCATCCACCTTAAGCTAAGAGAGATCTTTACGTTCTCTTGCAGTAGGACTTAGGGCCTCAGCAGGTGCAGAGAAGTTCCTCCTCCACTCCTATTCAGAGTATAAGAGATGAAGAAGAGCTCCTTATCATCCAAGGACAAGGATGTCTTCATAACATCTCCATCTTTAGTTGTACCCAGGGTCACCATGTTGGATGACTTCAGGTGAACCACTGACATTGTGGTCTCTGTGAATGGTGGCCTTGGAGCTGGGCAGTATGCAGCCTGCATTGCCAAAATTGGTGACCTGGAAGGACTCAAGGGCTAAGACTTATACCTGTATTTGAGGACTAAGCCATTTGACTTTCTGACAGAGAACACCCTCACATATTCAATGTACCAGGGCACAAATGAAAAATGTTATGTAGATAGGCAAATAGAAACTACCACAAAGATACAGCTTCCAGTCACTGTTGGTAGGTTTTCTTGTCCTTTGTCTTGTATCACTCCAATCCTTCTGTAGTGTGATGGGTCCCCCACCAGGTTACTTAAGGGTGCATGTCCACTCCTTGAACTCTGAAGGCCTGGGCAGTGGGCCAAGGATATGGGGCTCAGTCAAACAACAGGTGTCCCTGAGAACCCAAACATCCTGGGGTATAACTGGAAACACACCAAGGAAAACAGTCTCATCGCACATACACAGTCATCAAAGAGTCAGAAAATTAAAACAGTTTAGAGATGGGAGGCGGGGCAGATCTCCAAAGCCATCCTGCTGCCACCCAAGAATGTCCTGTATGTAAGTCCTGATAGACTCATTTACTCTCCAAGCTGGACTTGTATGAGTTGTCCTTTTGTCTCTCCAGACCCCTTCCCAGTTTGGAGCGGGTATTAAAGTCCCAGGATTTTCTTATAATAATTGGCATCGTGAACAGGACCCCAGAGATCAAACGATGAGTCAGGGAGGAGTATCTGCAGAGGGAACCCTGAGGTGATTGGCATCAACCATGTTGGGTGAAATTGCCTGGCTGCTTGACCTTTGTGGGCTGCCATGTGAGTGTGGGAATGCTCTGAAAGCACAGGCAGGGCCTGAACATGTACTACAGGATGCTAAGGTGTTAAAATACAATAAGGATGGCAAACACAGCGTTGTTGCGGCAGGCTGGCCATTGCTTTGGGTGAGGCTGGCTACTGAGAAATCATTAGAGCAGGAGAAGGAGATAGAAAATTTAAAGGAGGAGCTGCACTTAGAAAGGGACAGCTAGGAGCGGTGGCTCACGCCTGTAATCCCAGCGCTTTGGGAGGCTGACGCAGGTGGATCACTTGAGGTCAGGAGTTCAAGACCAGCCTGGCCAACATGGTGAAACCCTGTCACTACTAAAAATACAAAACAATTAGCTGGGCGTGGTGGTCGGCGCCTTTAATCCCAGCTACTTGGGAGGCTGAGGCAGGAGAATCACTTGAACCTGGGAGAAAGAGGTTGCAATGAGTGGATATTGTGCCACTGCACTCCAGCCTAGGCAACAGAGTGAGACTCTGTCTCAAAAAAAAAAAAGAAAAAAGAAAGGGACATGGGACATTCAAGTGTTTATGTCAGTCCTGGCTGGGGATTTGGCAAAGAAGCTAGATAAAAGGGTAAGAACTTCGGTGGCTTACATGTTTAAAAACGTGGAAAAGTTCAAAGGCATGCCAGGCTTTCTAGGACTCCCACTGGTTACATGTTATGGCCCATTCTTGTGCACATTTTAAAACTGACGGGCAAATTACAGCAAGAAAAGTTCAGAGCTCAAATGGTTAAACTGCAACTACAGAGTTAAATAGAGTCTTCTGAAGCTCTCTGTCTCTCTTTTCTTCCTGCTTTTTATCTGCTGTTATTAACCTACCAGTGTTGAGATGAAACTCACTGTTTATGGTACTGCTAATTCAAAATCACTTGGAGATTTTATTTTTCTTATACAGTTCAGCCAGTTCTAAATAAAATGTAAACATTGGAAACTAACTTGAAACTAAATTTTAAAATAATAATAATAAGAGGTTTTTAAAATCAGACTGCCAAAGAAACTGCTTTGCCCAAAATTTTGATCCACAGCTTTGCTTGGATTACCTATCAGGCAAATAAAGTTTAGCCATGTTAACAGGTCCCACTTTTTTCAGAAATATAATTTGGATCCATCTCTCTTTATAAGCTGGTAAGTTTATGATGCTGTCTCATGGCTAGAGTTCCAAGGTAAAAGCTATTGGATCTTTGTCTGTGTGTATACATGTTTAGATATATTTATGTATGTTACATATGTGTGTTATATCTAATATGCAAACCAAATTGGCTTATAAGTAAATGAGTACTCATAAATTAAGTCCAAATGCTTTTCAGATTCATGTGAATTTAGTAATCTTTAATAAATAAGCTGGCTTTAAAATTATTAGTAAAATAATAATGGAAATGTCTTTGAAATTGTCAGTATACGATTTTGTCTGGGTTTGCTGATTACATAAGTTTTATATTTGCCACTACTAGATGTTTTAAGATGGCAGGATTTGGCCGGGCGCAGTGGCTGACGCCTGTAATCCCAGCACTCTGGGAGGCCGAGGCAGGTGGATCACGAGATCACGAGATCAAGACCATCCTGGCTAACATGGAGAAAACCATCTCTACTAAAAATACAAAAAATTAGCTGGGTGTGGTGGCATGCACCTGTAGTCCCAGCTACTTGGGAGGCTGAGGCAGGAGAATTGCTTGAATCCCAGAGGTGGAGGGTGCAGTGAGTCGAAATCAGACCACTGCACTCCAGCCTGGGTGACAGAGCAAGACTCCGTCTCAAAAAAAAAAAAAAAAAAAAGGCAGGGTTTGATATAAAGATTATGAGACTATGAGACTATACGCCCAGCCAAAAACAGGATCTTTTGTAATTTTTTAACAAGCAAGACCAGTTGAATACTGTTGGTTCAATAAAAACAGCTACATTTACTTACTTATGTGAACACCTGATATTCACAGGCTATGCAAATGGCTAACAGGGAAATAACTTGGAACAATGATTAGCTTTGTCTAATGTCTTTGTTCTCATGAGTAATGTAGGGAAACTGCTAAAACTAAATAAATGTAAATGAGATGAATGCTTGTAGGTAAACTTTTTGTAAAGTATAAATTTTTAAAATTATTTTAGACACTTATTGGATGGCTGGGTCATTTCCAATTAAAAAAGGGTTATAATATGGAGCAATGGTTACACTTCTGAGACTGTTAATGGAAAATAAACATAATAAAATCTATAATGTGGGGAAAACATTGGTGGACCTCAGTGAGCTGGCAGAAATCTTCCACCCATTACACACCCTAATAAGGAAAGGTGAAAAATGGGACCAGACACAAATAGAGCAATAGCTATTGGCTGTATATAGGGCATTACAACAAACGGAGGACATCACGTGTCTCACTGCTCTCAGCATCATGTATGGCATGCCAAGATGAATAGACAGTGATCAGGGATCCCGTTTCACAGGCTATGGTACTCAACCTGGGCATCAGGAAAAACCATAGACTGGAGGTTCCAGTTACCATATAACCCAACAGGGGCAGGCCTCATTTAAAAAAAAAAAATGGCCTGTTAAAAACCCAATTATGTGCACTGTCCCAGGATGGCTCTTTAAGATATTGGACTAAGAATCTCCCTGAAGCCATACAAACTTTAAATAAGCCCCCTGTACCACACATGACATCACTTCCTGTAAATGATTGGCAAGGCCTATAAAACAGGCCCTACAAACTCTCAGGGTTACATCTGAGACACTGAGCCATGCTCCTGAAGCAGATGGCCAGACCTTGCTCCTGAGAGCACCAGTGGGTCTGCCAAGCAACAATGGCTATGTGGACCTGAAGTTGAGCTTGAAAATACCTCCACGTTGGATTGGTTTTATGGCACTGGAGTGTACCATGAAGACTGCTGGAGGGGATATGGTCCCAGCTGTGCTCCTTGATGGAAATCCAAAAGCCTTATTATATCAACCTGTGGCAGCACCAATACCTGCTGGAGCCATCACAGTGTGGGTACATAGACAGGGCCAGAAAATTACCAATTGGCTACTATGCCCCCTTCCAGGGAGGAAAGCCATGTGTGGTACTGTAAGTGAGACCTGAAGCCCATAGCAGCCTCCCTAATAGGACCAACGGGAGAAAACACAGGGGTAATAGTGTTACGAAAAATGGATACACCCACAAGGGTCCCTGCTATATACCTGTGTTTATGCCCATAGGCTGTTATTCCTGCTATCCATGGCAGCTGGTAATATCTTCCTAGATTGGGCTGTGACTATAGCTGCAGTTAGCAACCCGTATGACTGCTGGGTATATGAATACCTACCCCTGTCAAATGGTAATAATATGCTTTGGAATATTCTGCTTTTCTCTCGACAACACAGAGTGACTTGTTTAACAGTACCAATACGGCAACCCAGGCTCACTGGGGGTGGCCTCCACCCAGAGGCCCGATCGCCAATACTACGGAGACGCAACAACATGTGCCCTTATAGCCACTACCTGTTGTGTCTATTGGAGGATTTCTTGAGCACAGGAGTTCAAGACCAGCCTGGATAACATAATGAGATCCCATCTCTACAAAAATAAAATAAAATAAAAATTAGCTGGGTGATGTGCACCTTTAGTCCCAGCTGCTCAGGAGGCTGAGTTGGGAAGATCATTTCAGCCCAGGAGTTCGAGGCTACAGAGAGCTATGCTCATGCCACTGTATTTCAGCCTGGGTACGGAGTGAGAGGCACTGTCTCTAAAAAGTAAAAGGAGAAGAAACGAAAAAGAGCAAAAAAGAAAGTAATGTCACAGATGCTTTAAATCATTTGTCAATTCAGATCCATAATACAACCTAATTAGGTTTCGATTCATTCTCAAATTGGTTATATACCTTATCTACTCATTGGAGTTATGTTTTGCTAATAGGCATCATAATTTCGGCTTGCTTCTGCTTTTTATTCTACTGTGTATACAGTAGATGTGGTCTAATGCACAAGCCATGGCTATGCATTATAGGCCCATATAGTTCTTAACCTCGTATTCCTCTAGGAGACTCATACACAAGATTGGTAGAAAGAACGTAAGAGCTGGGAGATAGGATAGATTGATGGATTGTAGTATGACGGGTTCCCCACCAGGATACTTAAGTGTGTATGTCCGCTGTTTGAACCCTGAAGGCTTGGCATTGGGCCAAGGCCATGGTGCCCAGCTGAGGAGCAGGTGTCCCTGAGAACCCAAACATCCTGAGGCATAGCTGGGAACATATTAAGGAAAACAGTCTCACTGCTCTCATACACAGTAGGCAAAGAGCCAGAAAATTAACTTTAAAGCAGCTTAGAGATGGGAGACAGGGCAGATCTCTGGAGTTGTCCTGCTGCCACCCTGCCTATAAGTCCTAATAAACTCATCTAATTACCAAGTTGGACTTGTCCAAGTCATTCTTTCGTCTCTTGGCTTCTTCCCAGTTTGGACGGGGTGGGCGACATTACAGTCCCAGGATTTTCTCATAATACCTTCAAAAGGAGCTACTCAATCTTCATCACTCTCCTAAGAATCCACATGTTGCCACAAGGTTGACTTTGTCTTCTCAACAGAGAAAAAATAAGTGAGCAAGTATGAGCTCTTACAGCTTCCGAGTATCCCATTTTTTGGTCACCTAAAAGGTCTTCAATGCTGGGGAGGTCTTATCATTTCCAAAGCTAAATCTTGCACCTGGCTCTTAACCCAATTTTTCACTTCTCCCACTATCAGAACTCATTTATTAATATGCCATTTCTCCCCTCATTTAGGCCCTGATCAATTTCCATATAAATATGCCATGGCCTACAACATAAACTCTCAACTGCCAGATTTTCTCTTTTCCTGTTTACATTCCTGCCCTGCATTATAATTATCTTTCTAAAATAATTGTTTAAATTTTCGTATCAACTCTTCAAAGCCTAGTGTTTGATTCAAGACCCTTTACAAATTCTTAACATCATTTTAGCCTTTCCTCCCATCATGTTTTATTATTATCTTGACACTATGGCCATACCTTTGCACAGAGGCATGAAACAGCAGAACATCAGCAGAAAGTGGCATAGTTTGTCTTGAGGGTAGGTACTGTGTTTTTTTCAAATTTTTCTTTCAAATTTCTAGTGCTATCACATCCTTGAGTAGATTATAGACAATCAAGAAATATTAATTAAATTAGTTTCACACCGTTCTCCAAACATAGCTCCCTACTTCCAGTTTTCTTTCTCTCTCTGCCATCAGGACCTATTTCTAAGACTATTCCTGTCAATCCCTATTTATAAACCTTCAATGGGGCTTCATCAAATATGTAATAACCAGAAACCTTTCCATCCTGGTATCCGAGGTAGCCATGATTTTTCCTTTCTCTGTGTATCCAGTCCTTTACTCGTATTTAATCAGCCCTGTCCCTCCTGATAGCACACATTATGAATTATACTCTAGTGGCTTCCTGAGCACTTTAAACTTTTCATTTCTGCCTTTATATAAACTATGATCCCATCTCAGATTGCCATTTTCATCCATCTCCACCTGTTGTAGTCCTAATCCTCCTGAAAGACCCAGTTCAAATCCCACTTCATCTAACAAGCTGACCCAGATTTCCCTATGCAGAACTAAACTCCCTCAATCCACGCTGGCTGTCACAGCCTTTTATCTGTAACATTTTTACTGCAATGAGCAATTTGTATTTTGACTTAGAATTAATTTATGCCTGTCTCTCACACTAAAATGTAAATTACTTGTTTGCATAAACCATATCTTATTTATATATACCTCAAAGCACCAAATACAACACTATGAGCATAACAGTTTCTCAACGAGTATTTGTTGGTTTGAATCAAAGAGAAATATTAAACTTATTATCAAAGCAGCATTGTTGGTGAGAAGAAAATCATGTATGTGTTTTATTGCCTTAATAAATTTGTGGGATTCTCCAAAGCATGAGGTTAATGATACAGCACCAAAATAAAAACAGGTAACCTTAATTTTATGATAGTTTATAAAAATCAAGTCACAAAAATTTGAATTTGAGGCCAGGTATGGTGGCTCATGCCTGTAATCCCAGTGCTTTGGGAGGCCAAGGCAGGAGGATCACTTGAGTGCAGGAGTCCAAGAGCAGCCTGGACAACAGAGTTAGATCCCATGTCTAAAAAATTTTTTAAATTATCCGGGCATGGAGCCAAATGCCTGCAGTCTCAGCTGCTTGGGAGGCTGAATTGGAAGGATCACTTCAGCCCAGGAGTTTGAGGCTGCAGTGAGCCACCATCGTGCTGTGCCACTGTACTCCATCCTGGGTGACAGAACGAGACCCTGTCTCTTAAAAATAACAACAACTTGAATCTGCTTGAATTTGAATGACTCAAAGGGCAATTTATTTCATTAGTATGAATAAAAGCATCAGAGATTCATTATCTATTTGCAATATGATTCTTACCACTTTCATTGCTTAGTGATCACAACCCAGTATATTCTGTTACCCACATTAGAAAATGGGTTGACATGACTTCTTCAAACACAAATTTTACACAATACAAAGGAAAAAACAGTGTTTAACAGGCATGCATGTCCATTTTTAGAACTTACTCTTTCTTTCACTCATCTAGTTGTTCATTCACAAGTAATACTATTAAGGATAAATGAAAATATTCTTGCACCATTCTGTCCATTTTCATGTCCTCAGCTACAAATCATTCTTTTGACTTTACTGAAGTATATATGACTCTGTCAGCTGGCCATGGTGGCTCATGCCTGTAATCCCAGCACTTTTGGAGGCCGAGGTGGGCAGATCGCGAGGTCAGGAGTTCGAGACCAGCCTGACCAACATAGTGAAACCCAGTCACTACTAAAAATACAAAAATTAGTTGTGCATGGTGGCACGCACTTGTAATCCCAGCTACTCAGGATGCTGAGGCAAGAGATGAACTCAGGAGGCGGAGGTTGCAGTGAGCCAAGATCGCACCACTGCACTCCAGCCTGGGAGACAGAGCAAGACACCGTCTCAAAAACACAAAACAAAACAAAAACCTCTGCCTTATCAGATAGGAGAGGGATTCTCCTGTTCTTTGAAGAATTTATCTGCCATGTTGTGAGTGAACCATGTGGCTAAGACCTGAGTGTGGCCTCCAGGAGCTGAGGGTGTTCCTCTGCTAGCAACCAGTAAGAAAGCAGGGAACTCAGACCTATCACCATAAGGAGGTAACTTCTGCCAACAACACCAACAACACGTATGTGCGTAGAAGAGGACCCTGAGCCCCAAAGGAGAACATGGTCTGGCTGGCAACTTCATTTCAGCCTGAGGAGACCCTGAGTGAGAACCAACTATACTGTGCCCGTTTGACTTACAGAAACAATGCAGTAACAAATGTGTGCTGTTTCCAGCTGCCAGTTTATGATGATCAGTTACACAGCATAGAAAACTAACACGGGGGCCAGGAAACCAATACTTACAGTTTAGTCAGGCAACTGTGATGAGTTAGGTACTGTGTTAGACACTGAACACTTAGTATCTTATTTAATCATCACAACAGCTCTCTGAAGTAGATTGGAGTGTCCCCAATATGTGGAGTATGTAAATAGGTATTTCTCATTTTATAAATGAGAAAACTGAGATGAGAAAGGCCAAGTGATGCAAAAGTGACACATAGGAAGCAATTGGGCTGAGTAAAATATATTTTCTCTATGTCAAATCTAATGTTATTTCTGATGTACTACAGTCACATGAAAATGCAACAAGTCAGCAATGTAAAGTAGCACCAGATGAATCAACCAATTAGCGTTAGAGGAAGTAGTGGGAAGAGAAGTGAGGTACGACATCAGGCTGGGATGTCTGGGAAATCTGATGGAAGAAGCGAGGTTTCAAATGAGCCTTAAAGCTGGATATAATTTTCCAAAGGGAAAGAGAGGATGAATACAGTAGTTCAGTCAGGGGAAATGGCAGGTGTCGAGCGCTAGTTTACAATGTAAACGTGTTTAGAGAATAGCATTAGCAATTGCAATGGCAAGCACTGGGACATGGGCAAGAAAAGTTAGATTTAGCGAAGTACATGGCATTGTCATGAAAGTATTTTGGCCCTTGAAATACTTCGAGGGGGGTATAGGGTGAAAATAATCTTTTCATACACTGTATATTAATATAATAAGGTCAGAGAAATGGTATTATCTTAGTAGCTAATATCTTACATTTACTTGTTAGAAATGAATAAAATATATGTTTTGGGGAAAATATTCAGGTAAACAGTTGGTGAAATGTATGGGTCCTAAGTGGCTGCTATCAGCTGATACCAAGTATTAAGAAAAGAGGGAGAAAATATTTTGCATGAGGCAAGTGGGGAATTTTTTGCTTGGCTCAATGAAGAAAGAGGAGCAAAGAAAAACATGAAAAAGCATGAAGGAGAAGCATGGGCTATGGCTTGAATGTTTGTCTTCTCCAAAAGTCATGTAGAAATTTGGTTGCTGTGTAACATTGTTAAGAGGTGAGATCAGCTGGGCACCGTGGCTCACGCCTATAATCCCAGAACTTTGGGAGGCCAAGGCGGGTAGATCACGTGAGGTCAGGAGTTCGAGACCAGCCTGGCCAACATGGCAAAACCCCGTCTCTACTAAAAATACAAAAACTAATTAGCTGGGTGTGGTGGCAGTTGCCTGTAATCCCAGCTACTTGGGAGGCTGAGGCAGGAGAATCACTTGAACCTGGGAGACAGAGGTTGCAGTGAGCCAAGATTGGGCCATTGCACTCCAGCCTGGGTGACAGAGCAAAACTCCATCTCCAAAAAAAAAAAAAAAAAAAAAAAAAAAAGAGAGATCTTTAGGAGATGATAGGGCCATGAGGACTCCACCTTCATGGGTGGTTTAATGTCATTATAAAAGCACAAATTTGGCCCCCTTTTGCTCATTTTGCCCTTCTACATGGCAGAAGGCAGAAGGATCCAGTATTCCTCCCTTCTGAAGAATGTAGCAAGAAGTTTCTCACCAGAAGTTGGCACCTTGGTCTTGGACTTTCCAGCCTCCAGAACTGTGAGAAAATTAATTTCTGTTTTTTGTAAATTATCCAAGTTCAGGTATTCCATTATAGCAGCACAAATGTACTAAGACAACAGGGACCAGCAGGATGAATGAAGGAAATAACAGTTCAAGTGATTGAAATGAATCCCTATATTTAATGCCTCATCATACCCAAAGCCCACTGAGATGACAAGAATGCAAAAAGGACCGAGATGTTAGCATATTTTTCAATTACAGAAAGTGGATTGGTTGTGGAATGTACAGATTAACAATGGAGAGCACATAACCCTCAGTCTGGCACACCAGTGGAGGCTAAAGAAACTGAAAGGTGTTCTGCCCAGGGTGCAGGGGCTCCATGTCAAGAGTTGGCAGGTATGGAAAGCAAGAGGGTTGGGACAGAAACCAGGGTAATTAATTAAGTGACTATTTTTAGGACTAACTTCAAGGGTTACATGAGCTCCCTCCCCTCCAAAAACAAATCATTAGGAAAATCTCAAGACAATTAAGAACTTTCTGAAGTATGGGTAGAATTAGGGCTCAGCCATCAACCTAAAGTGAAGGCTATAGTTGCCCTGTCCTATCCACTCATCCTTTTCATTCAGAAATGTGGCATATGAGGGCAGGGAACTCATATGAGCTACATAATTAATCAATGGAGTCTTTTATTTTATTTTATTTTATTTTTATTTATTTATTTATTTTTGAGACGGAGTCTGGCTCTGTCGCCCAGGCTGGAGTGCAGTGTCGCGATCTCAGCTCACCACAAGCTCTGCCTCCCAGGTTCACGCCATTCTGCTGCCTCAGCCTCCCAAGTAGCTGGGACTACTGGCTCCCGCCACCAAGCCCGGCTAATTTTTTGTATTTTTAGTAGAGACGGGGTTTCACCGCGTTAGCCAGGATGGTCTCGCTCTCCTGACCTCGTGATCCGCCTGCGTCGGTCTCCCACAGTGCTGGGATTACAGGCGTGAGCCACTGCGCCCGGACTATTCATTTTTACATATAGAAAACCAACAATCACCAGACATTAGAGAAAAATTAATAGCCTCAAAACGAACAAAGGACTCAAAGAACAATTAACTCTACAAATAACTAAAAGATAAGAGATTTTAATAAACGCTTGTAATAAATTTAGTGAGATCCAAGAGTATATTAGATCTCTAAAATAAAAGAGGTTGCTGCAGAAAAAGCTTTCAGGAAAATAATAGTGTTTTTAGAAATTAAGAAAGAAACACTGGACCTCTGTTCCTGCTTAGGATATTGAAAGCTACTGGAAAGTAGCGGTCTCACCCTAACGACAAGAACAAAATCTTTTCTTTTCCTGGTCTATCAGAGAGCTGAGATCACAAGGCAATTTGTGAACTGAAATCCCAACAGTGTCAAGCCTTTCCAAGGAGAGATGGACACACAAACTCTTTCCTTTTGCCCAGAACAGAGACACAAAGAGTTGACCACCATAGAAGCAGGTGAGAAAAAAACAATCACAATGTTAGCAAGTGCTTTGAGGCAGAAGCCCTCTGACCCTGGGGAGGATCAGGAAACCCACCCCTGCTGACTATGCTCTGTTGTAAGAGGGGAGGTTGTAGCTACTAGGGAGGGGCAGGAATGCTAAAGGAACACAGCCCTGAGGATCAGCTCGGCTCCTAGAACCTGCCTAAGGCAAAGGCAGGAGCAGGAAATTGAGAATGCCTCCTACCAAGCCCTAGCAGCCTGGAGGAAGCAGCAATGCAGAGAGAGAACCTCTCTGTAGTGCAGGTTGATAAACCTGCAGAAAGCTGCCACTGGAGTGGGAACACTAAGAGAAACCTCTGGCAATTAAGGCCTGATGCTAAGCATAAGGTAGCAACAGAAGGAATTTGAAATCTGTGTTATCCCGTAGGTTTCTTCAAAATGTAGAGCAAAAATACAAAAGAGAACATACGAAAAAAAAGTTAAGAGACGTGGAGAATCAGTTCACAAGTTTCAATCTCTATCAAATAAGAATTCTTGAAAAAAAGAGAATGGAGGCGTAATTAAAGAAATAATAGAAGATGATTTCCCAGAGCAGAAGACAGTCACAGAACTTTATAGACAGGGCCCTTTCAATGCCCAGAAAGGAAAGTGAACCAAGAGCCCAACCTACACAGAACTTTGTAAAATATTAGAATACTAAGGACAAAGGAAAGACCCTGAAAATTTCCGGAGAGAAAATGAGGCCACCCACAAGGGAGCAAGAATCAAATGGGCTTTAGAATTTAATCAGCAATATTGAATGTCAGACAACAGTGAAGCAAGATGTTAGCATGTTGAAAATTAGTCTGAACTACTAATTCTTGTCAATCAAACCAATCAAGTGTGACTTGAAAGAAAACCAACAAGACAGTCTCAAATATGGCCGACCTGAGTTTATGGCCTGCCAGGTTTTCACTATAAATGAGTGCCGTATACATTAGCAGGGTGCTGCCAAATCAAGAATCACATAGTTCTAGTTCTGCCCACTAGAAGGTGTTGCTCTGTCAATTGTCCTCTATGGCCCCCTCTGCAGTGGGTATGGGTTCTGTGCCCTTCATAGGACCCTCAGCTTTGAAAATTCACTTCCTCCTCATGAAAGTTTAGGGACCTTGGTGTTGTTTTAGATGAGGGTTTCTCAACCTGGGCTGCATATTTTTGGACTGCATAATTCTTTGTTATGTGGGGCTGTCCTATACATTGTAGGGTATTTAGCAGCTTCCCTGACCTCTGCTCCCCAAAAGCTAGTAGCATTCCCCCAGTTGTAACTTTCAAATGTCTCGTGGAAGGCAAAATCATCTCTGGTTTAGAACCACTGTTTTAGGGGATTAATAGCCTTTACCATAAGGTTAGTGGTTTCTTTGGCAATACAATTTCTTGCAAAAATATGTAAACTATCGATCTATTTGTTATCAATCATGTTTGGACACCAGTAACTACATCCAAAGATTATTCCTAGACCTAATATTCAAGCTTGATTTCTTGGCTACTTTGAGGCCATCAAGCTTGAATGGGAGGGTAACACCTGCCTCCTTACAAGCTACAGTGGATTAAACACTCTTTAACTTTTATTTCCTAGAGTTTGTATTCTAGAAAATAATTGGCTTTTCCATTTCTACGTGACATCCAATTCTGGATTATATTTCATTTCATTTCTGCTTGCAAACCAGCCAATTCTTACCTAAACTCATCTCATTCTTATAATATCTTAGCCAATAATAGACAACACATATTTACTCTGACTACTCCCAGCCACTTCCTGGGAAGTTCAGGCTCAGCTAGCATATGGTCTCCTTGAAGTGGTCATAACTAACAGTTTACCATAGGAGCTACCACTGCATAGCAGGTCTTCATAGGGTTCTAGCCTTTGATATGATTTCTTTCAGTCTTCTACCCAACAGCTATGCCATGTTTTAGATTTTGCATTTCTGCAACAGCCCACTTCAAGATATCAATTTCTACATTAGTCAGGATAGGCTAAAGGCTCTAACAAACAGTCTGCAAATCCCAGTGGCCCAGCACAATATACGTTTATTTCTTGCTCCCATCATATGCCTATGCGGGTTGGTATATATGGGATGTATGTTCCACTCTGTCATTCAGGCACCAGGATTCTTCCATCCTGTGGCTTTTCTGTCTCCTGGGGACATTCTTCAGTTGGTGGACAGAGAAAGAGAAAGATGATTACACATAGGAGAGGCCTATACACCCAGCATAGAGGCTTGCATATTACTTTCATCAGTTGTATTAGCACGAGATGTCCGTCTAACTGCATGGAGCCTGGAGACATCTTTCTTATGTGCTGAAGAAGATGAGAAAATGAATATTGGCAAGAACTAGAAGTTTCTGACACTAAGTCCAAGTAAGATAGAAATTCAGAAGGCTCCACGAGGAATACATTTTAAGAGAGTTAAGTGGATTTCAACTCAACAAATTGATGGGAATCTGAAAATTTTACTAATATAGTTCTAAAAGTATACATACATTTTTTTCTCAGCGAGAAAAAATAATGTAACAATGACACATAAATAAAATGACCAAGGGAAAAAGAGTATAATAATAACACTAGGAACTCAAGAAGGAGAAAAAACTGTACAAATTGGTTGTTTCCAAGAATAAAACAAATTATAATCTGCATGATTTTGAGGAGTTGACGGGGCAAACAAAAAAGAAAAAGTTCAACTTGACACATGAAACATGGCCTTCATGTAGACCAAGTTGCAAAATTGGACCAAGTTACATTCTCCTCTTCATAAGTCCTAAATCTCACCAGTCAGTGAATAATACATAATAATCTTATGACAAACAAAAATCATCATGTTTTAAAATATTTAGACCTGATCTTAGAAAAATACAGAAAATTCCATTGTAGTTATAGAATAGAATCTAAAGATTTTTATATTTTGACAATGTAAAATGATATTCTATATCTGAATATGGAAAACCTCACGAACACAGGTCCAGAAGTATTCAAAAATAATGAATATCCTAGTATTTGGACACAGGAGAAACTACTACAGTTCGGACTAGAAGAGAGAAACAGAGCCACTGGTACCTGCTCTAAACGATGTCACTCTCATTTGCTGTTACACTGCTATGAATATTATTATGTCTAGAAAAGTTCCCCAAATACATTTTCCTTCAAATCCATTTTTCTTGTTTATCAATAATTATCTGCTTTTACTTGAATTTAGCAAATCCCTGACTATCGTGAAAAGTATGCAATTTTTCCTACCAATTACAGCTTTGTGTGAAAATGGAGCTAGTGACTGGGAGATAGTAATAGCATTGGATTAGAACTGCCTTTTTGAAAGCTTCACTCTGTAGGGCTCCTTCTGTAGTTCAGATAATGTATCCTAGTTATTTGGGGTCTGAGGCTTATCAAAAGAGACAGAATTAATCATGCTGGGTTGTGCGATATGTTTTGGAGAATGGACGTGACTCCTCTAAAAAATGAAAAAGGCAAAATAATTTTCTATGAGCTTTTGAATCCTAAGGTTACCCTTCTGTTCCCCCTATCGTCCATCTCCAGATTAAAGCTTGGAACAATCACTAGATTTTAAAGTGAGGGGGGAAGAGGGGGAGACTGTCTGCACCTGGAAACCATTTTCTTGATTTGTGCTGGCTGGAGTCCTGGAGATATAACAGCAAGAATGCCTCTCTGGGATTTCTTTGAAATCTGGGCAGGATGATTTGTCTGAAGGGAGGAATTGGGGGATGAAGGGTGGGGAAAAATTCATTCCTTGTTGCCACATTGTTGTTCTGCAGTGAAGGAGCTTGGCCTGACTTGGGTTGGAGTTGAAAGAAAATCAACAAGGCAGCCTCAAGTATGCAGGAATGTGCTGCCCTGAACTTGCCAATTTTTTAAACATAACTGAGTATTGTCTCCACTGTAGGGGGCTGCCGACATCAAGCTCATATGGTTCCATGCTGAAGATCTTTCCAATAGCTGTGCAAATTACAATGTATTTTTATCTGCTTTAGTACATTCAAAGGATGACAAATAATTATCTCTGCTTACATTACCTGGAAATGCACAGTAATAAATTTGCTTTGGAAGCTCCCTCTGTTGTGTCATCAAGCATTCACATACTTGGAAGATGCTTTTGTTCCTCCTATTTGTACAAACAGTAAGCTCCAAAATGTAAAATATACTTTGTCCAAAAAGAAGGGCAAAAAAAGATGCAACAGGATGAAACCAGTATTCTTAATTTACATGATTGTTTCTCATACACTTTTACGCAATGTTGAGCATTAATGAACTTCTACCTCTATGTTGCTATCCTCATGCAGTACAAAGCTATGCAGCTGACTTTTGAAGGCACTGACTACAGTAAGAGTAACAACAGCTTACGAGTGTCTACTATGTGCCAAGAACTTTATACAAATTATTTCTAATCTTCATAACACTGCTTGCTCAGGACAGTGACTACTGTCTGTAATTTAATGATGAGAAAAGTGATGCCAGGACAAGCTAAAGGACTTCCTTCCCCAAGGCTATGAAGGTAGTAAATGTTTGCTCCTAGATTTGTCCTGTGGGCATTGAGACATCAGAGTTCATGCTCTTCAGAGCACGCCTGTTTATTACGCATGATTTTTACAAACCTATCTTTTTTGTTTCTCTGGGCAATATTTGTTCTTAAATATTATTGCTACTATTCTCATACAAAACAGGAAATAGAGCCCGATGTTTGAATCCAGAAGACCTGGGTTTGAATTTTGTTTTTCCTGTGTTTTTTTTTTTTGAGACAGGTTCTCATTATTTTGCCCAAGCTGGAGTGCAATGGCATGATCACAGCTCATTGCAGCCTTGACCTCTGGGCTCAGGTGATCCTCCCACATCAGCCTCCTGAGTCGCTGGGACTGCAGGCATTCATCACCACACCCAGCTAAATTTTTGTATTTTTTATAGAGATGGGATTTTGCCATGTTGCCCAGGCTGCTCTGGAACTCCTGGGCTCAAGGAATCTGCCTACCTCAGCCTCCCAAACTGCTGGATTACAGGCATGAGCCACTGTGCCTGGCCAAGTTTGAAGTTTGACCACTTATGAATTTGTAACCTTGGACAAGACTCTTAATTTACAGGATATCAAATTTCTCCATTTGAAAAAATGGGTATAATAAACATGCCTATGCTCTAGGGCCATTGTTTGAATTACAATACGTAAAAAATTTCAATTACTCTACTCATGTTAATTAGTACTTCTATAAACTTAGAAAGGAAAATTATACCCAAAGAAGTGTAACAAAGTAAATATAAGTCAGGTCTTTTTTGGATTATCTCTTCCTTATGTGTATACATATCTGTTCCCTATACATATGCCAATATGTATGAGTCTCTACATAATTTTATTCTATTTTCTCTCAAATATGATTCAGTATTTGCTAATCAGCAAAACTCAACTTTTATCACCCGAGAGACTTTTTTTTTAATAGAAAAGACTTTTGTAGAGATGAGGGTCTCACTCTCCTATGCCCAGGCTGGTCTTGAACTGCTGGACTCAAGAGATCCTCCCATCATGGCCTCCAAAAATGCTGGAATTACAACCAGTCACCTTGTTATGGAGAGACTTTTATCTCCATAACAAGGCAACCTTTGCTCACTGTACATTTTCTCACCCAAACCTCCCATAATTTGCCTCCACTCCCCTAGAAGCCCAAAACCTCTGTTCCTTTCAGTAGCTTGGGATGATGTATAAGCCTCTGTCTTCTGTCTGTTTCTTTGGGTCTCATATTTCTGTGGAACCCTCATGTATAGACACCTAATTAAAATTTTTTTCTTCCTGTCAGTATGTCTTATGTCAATTTAATCTGTAGACTAGCCAAAGAACCTAGAAGGGTGAAAGGAAGCTAATTTTCCTCCCTTACACATTTATTCATTCAAATATTTATTGAGCAGCCACTATGTACTAAACGTAATGCTAGCCACACAGAAGACGGAGCTTTTGTCCTCAAGAAGAACATCTTCTGGTAGGAAAAAAAAAAAAAGGAAACCAGCTGTTTCTATCACAGGGTCACATATACTGTGATGGGGTCTGAACAATGTACTGCCTTAGTGCTAAACAGACTGGCTGACTCTGAAAAGCTGATACTCAAAATGAGATTTTATGGATGAGTGGAAGTAAATCAGGCGGAAGAAGGTGAAGGAGAGGCAGAGGGCATCACGAAAAGAGACAGTAGTGTGTGCAAAGGCGCGTACCATTAAAATGCAGTACACTCTCCATAAACTGCAAGTTGTTCAGGCTGGCATGAGTGCAGGGAGCACTGGCAAGTGACGGGAAGTCCAAAGAGGTAAGCCCAAGAGCCAAGGGACCCAAATTGTCACACGTGAATTCAGATGTTGGTAAAAGCCCACAGATGATACTATTATTTTCAAGAGAGTATAGGAGAGAAAGGATACATTTGGAGATTACTGAGTATTCTAATTAAGGAGTCACTGTAATTTGGAGAGCATCAGATGGAGAATAGCTAAATGTCAGAAACCTTACATAATAAGGCCTGCAGGGCTTAGTAAAATGGAAATAAATAAACAGTAGAAAATATTGGACATAGTGGGTTACATACATGTTGATTTAAAGTGTAAGAGCAAATTTTTCTTACTGAATGGACAATATTGTAGATTAGGCTAGCTAGCAGGAAGGAGTTTTGCTAAAAGCTTATGCAATTTTTATGAGATAAGCTCTTCTAAGTTGACTGATGTTGCCTTGGCTTGCCTAAATTATGAAATAAATACTGCAGAAGATGAGCAAAGGAGAAGAGTGACAAGAAATTGCCTTTTTCAAGATATTTATACTCTGTTGCACCGATCTAGTTGAAACATGTGATTCCTCAAAGCTTGAGTATATAGAACACCTTCCTAAAAGTATGGGAAGACTTGCTTTACCCAGAATAAATGTTCATTGTAAAAAACCTGTCCTATAGGAGTATTGTAATTAAAAGAAATCATTCTTCTGAAACCTTTTAGAATTCAGATGTGTCTTTAAGTCTGTTGGGCTTCTGCCCACTAGGAGACATTAGTGTGGGGAATGGGTAACATTTTGGAAAGAATGAATCTGAAGGAGACACTCTAGCCCTGTTCAATATTAACATTACAGTCTAAAAGCAAAGTAGAGGGATAGGTCTCATTTAGATGGTCTTTCAATCCAGACCCTATGGACTTCTGATGAAATCTGAAATTACAGTGAGGATGCCATTACTAAAAGTAAAAATGAGAAGAACTGTTTCCATAAACATCATCTTAAGGCTTTGGGAACACAAGTGGCACTGATTTGGCACTTAAAAGCCAAGTAAGCTGACATTTAGAATGCCCACCATATGCCATGCACTGTTCCAAGCATATTTTAAATTATTAAAGTCTATGAGATGTGTTTTTATTCATATTTTAAGTAAATTGCAATATAGAGAGGTTAAGAAACTTGTCCAAGGTCAGATGGCAAGTTAGTAGGAAAACTGAGATTTGAACTTAGTTACTCTGCCTCCAAAGTTCATGCTGTTAAACCATAATGCAACTTGAAAGTGATGGGGAGAGGGGCTTTTCTTGGATGCGACAACCTTCCAGGGTCCCAGGGCATTGTCATAATTAACAGCATTTGCAGTTTTGTACCACATGCAGGCTTTGGCCCAAGGAAAGGCTTGGTACTGAAGGGCCTGAGAGCACATGACCTGACAGCCGTCGACCTGGGCAAGGAACAGCGACACTGGAGTGGGAGGTTGGGGGAAACTGGGGGAGTCAGAGGAGTTGTCACAGACAAAAACAATGGGAGCTGGAAAAGGAGGGAAGGAAAATCAGACATATCATGTAGTAGTTGAGAATAGCATTCATGAGCCCATGTGAGGCTTCTTCCTTCACCCCAAGACAGTCTCTGAGATATGGGGGAGATTGAACGGGAGGGGGCAGTCTCCCAATGGAGGAGAGACAAAAGCCAGAAGAGCGCTGTTCATGAAAGTGATGTGACCGGTTTTTTTTTTCTGGTGTGACCTGAGAAACATCGGATGCCTTTGTAATTATTAACGGCAACTTTTAATAGTATCCGGAAAGTCCCAAATGCTTTCATGTAGCTAATTTCAATTGTAAAACAATGGTAAGCAATGGAGTGAAGCTGTGAGACAATTCAACATAGCCTTGCCAGTAGAACCAGCAAAGGATTTGGTTTTAAAAGACTGTAACTTGGCTGGGTGCGGTGGCTCATGCCTGTAATCCCAGCACTTTGGGAGGCCGAGGTGGGTGGATCATGAGGTCAGGAGTTCAAGATCAGCCTGACCAACATGGGGAAGCTCCATCTCTACTAAAAATACAAAAATTAGCCAGGCGTGGTGGCATACGCCTGTAATCCCAGCTACTCAGGAGGCTGAGGCAGGAGAATCACTTGAATCTGGGAGGCAGAGGTTGCAGTGAGCCGAGATTGTGCCACTCCAGCCTGGGCAACAGAGCAAGACTGCATCTCAAAAAAAAAAAAAAAAAAAAGACTCCAGTTTACTCAGCAGCTCTCACAAGTCCCAAACTTCTTTATATCTCCATTTCTTTATTGATAAATGAGAAGGCAGCAGATATTCTCTAAATTGTAGGGATTAATGTTAAGACAAGAGCCACAAGAAGAGCAGAACAATAACATCCCTGATAGCTTAGCCCTATATATGAACATTTATTTTTAACCATGGATGTTGCATATCTTCCTTTAACGTTATTTGGCAGGCCAGGTGCAATGGCTCATGCCTGTAATTCCAACACTTTGGGAGGCTGAGGTGACAGGATTGCTTCAGGCCAGAAGTTTGAGACCAGCCTGGGCACCACAGTGAGACCTCATCTCTACAAATAATAAAAATAGTTAGCCAGGCCTGGTGGTGCACGCCTGTGGTCCCAGCTGCTCAGGAGGCTGAGGTGGGAGGATCACTTTAGCTCAGGAGCTCAGGAAGTTGAGGCTGCAGCAAGCCATGATTGCATCACTGCACTCCAGCCTGGATGACAGAGTGAGATACTGTCTCAAAAAAAAAAAAAAAAAAAGGCATTATTTTGCAATTCTAGTGTGACTAAGAAGGCCATATGCCAAACTAACATTTCCGTCATAACTGGCAATTTAAATGTTGTATATAAATGAGGTGGATGATCCCATTTCAACTAAATGGGATGTATTGGTGCATGATGCTATAGAACTAGCCTAATAAAGCAAACCAAGCCTGGCGAATAGTCCCAGAAATAATAGAATTTTAAAACAAAAACCTAATTTTTAAAAATGAAAATAATTTGAAACTCATCCTAAGTGATATTTTTCATGAAACACTAAATATTATAGAAAATGCAAAGATGACATATCGTATCTGTGAAATCATAAATTTACAAAGCCATTTTCCTAAGAGAAAACAAATCAATAACTGGAAAAAGCTTTAAGAATTCTCTTCATTCAGGCTTCTAAGTCAGTTATTCTATAAAGTCCTACTTAACCATGTTTCTGGTGTCAGAGACTTTATGTCTTGTACCAGTCAGGTTGAGGAAACATTCTAAAACCATACTCTTAGTTGCATTTTTCTCCAGTTTCAGGGACTTTCTAGCTTGGTTATCACTGACTTCCTTAATGCAATGATAATACTGTTGCAATTGTAACCAAACCTCTCTTTTAAAATAATAATTATCATTTTTATCATGAAGCTTTCATCTATTTTGCATTCTAACTTGCAATGCAGAGATGTAAAATACATCTCTATGAGTCAATGGTAGCATCACAAATCCTCTAGTATGGGATATTAATGAAAGGGACTGCCAATGTACCCATTGCACTAGCTTAGCAAAGGGTATATAAAATAGTAATAAATCAGTGGATCTTAACAGCTGATTTGCAGTACTTAAAGCATAAAATGTGGTATGTATCAGATATAGAGTTACAGATTCTACTAATTCACCAGTAATCTGATACGCAACAATAAATAATCAGTATATTGACATAAGACTGTTCCCACTCACCTTTATCTATCCCTGGCCCCTCTATGTGCAGAGACAGTCACTGAAACCATAAAGCCACATCTGTTGGCTGAGTGATGTCCCTCACCATATGGGTGTTGGAAAGTATACTGTAAGTGAACTTAACAGGTTCCTGGTAGAGGCGGCTGCAAAGTATTCAAAATAATAGTTGCTCTGGCCATTTCCCCAAAACACTCACTTGTCATTCTAAGAACAGATGCTCCACTCAGGTAACCAGTTCAATGATCAGTTAGACAATCACGAGTCCGGTGGATCAATAGATACATGTTTAGAGCTATGTTGATTCCCTCTGGACCCCTTATTGAATATTTATTTCATATTCAGCCCTCATCTCGTGCAAATCACAGCCAAACAGTCTTTCATGGTCTGGCATTTCACAGGAAAGAGAGTATCTTTGGAAACCTAAAGAATAAGACTCAGTGGGGAATTTTAGCCCCTGGCTGGTTTATAAAATAAACACTTCAACAAAACTATTTGCATAATAAAACTATCATCCGTAAGAGATTTAGGAAATTGTATCAAATGAAGCTAAACTACAGTTTAAGAATGTATTTTACGGGGTAGATAAGGGAATCTTCTTAATCCACAGAGTTTAATGTTTCATTTTATTTTTCAGGGTGGGATCCCTTCACTCAATTCTAGAATGGAGACAACAGCTGTTTGCTCTTGTCTTGTGTGCCGAGTCTTCATGAGTTGTCTGAGGCAGCTTTAAACATTCCGGGTGCTTATTTATTTTTTAGCCTTGTAGTTCACATATTTGGTTAATAAGTTGGTAGCCGATTGGAGTCTCGGGCATACCCATTAGTACAAAGCAAAGGAAGCATCCAGGAATCACTCTGAACTTCCTCTGTTAAAACAGAGCTGTTCAGGCTGGGCACAGTGGCTCACGCCTGTAATCACAGCACTTTGGGAGGTGGGCGGATCACCTGAGGTCAGGAGTTCGAGACCAGCTTGGCCAACGTGGTGAAACCCCGTCTCTACTAAAAATACAAAAAACATTAGCCAGGTGTGGTGGCGCACACCTGTAATCCCAGCTACATAGGAGGCGGAGGCAGGAGAATCACTTGAACCTGAGAGGTGGAGGTTGCAGTGAGCTGAGATTGTGCCATTGCACTCCAGCCTGGGCAACAGAGGGAGACTCCATCTTTGAAAAAAACAAAAAACAAACAAACAAAAAACACAGAGCTATTCTCATTGACTTGAAAATTCATGATTTCACATACTCAACTATGCCCTGACAGGAAAAGGCAGCTTTGCACTCATAAACTCTATTATGCATTTGCTTGCACTTTTGCTAGACTCCAGAACTTTCGCGATATTATTCAGTTTGGTCTTTATTGGAAGCTGCCAAATAAAATGTGTGTGTAGGGAGGGGCTGGAATTAAAGAAAGACAGTCAGAAATTTGCATTCTGAGTTTTCTGAAAATCATAATGTAACATCCTCTGTGCTCCCTGGGTTCTATTCTGTTTGTTAACTTGGTCCCTTGATAAACAGGAAATTTCTTGTCATGCTGGAAAACCTAGATTAAAATCAAAGAATAATAGAGAGCTTTAAATCTTAATAAATGACACAATGAATGCTCTAATGTTCAATAAACATTTTCATTAATTGCTTCTATTCCTATTTTCTAAGCAACTCTGCTATTTCCAGATTCCTGAGTGGTTTTGGATCATGTTCCTCCAACGTCTGAGCTGTCACCATCAAACATTTATTGAGTACTATTGTGTACAAGGCACCAAATTATTTGAGTTCTGAAACCAATCAAGGACTATTTTATAAAAGTGAATAACCATGCCTAATTTGTACATAGATCTCCTCTCCTTTCTCCCAACCTAAGTCACTTACTTTTGGCTGCTGAAATATCTTAGGGAGTCTTTAATCCTTGCTTTCTGGGCAAGGGAATGATTAGGAAAATTGGCTCTTAAAAAATTCACTGATGCCACATTACTAACTGCATTTGATACCACAGCCAGCAATTTCCAGTGGGACACTAGTGGGAGAAATTTTGGGCCAGTGTCAAATATGAAGAACTGAGGATGGAAATGTAACTTTTACTGATCTTGTCAATAGCCTCAAGACCGTAATGCATTCAAAGATAATCCTCTCATTACTCTGAGCTCTCAATACACATACAGTAGGCGGGCTTTAGGTCTGGAACTATTATCAGGATTGTACAGTTAGGACAGGCTTTGTTATGCTGTCATAAAAAAGTAAGCCAAAAATCTCAGTTGACTTTGCACAATAAAAGTTTATTTCTTGCCCAGGGGATTTCTAATGCAAGTCAGATAACATTCCAAGAGAGTTATCCTCCATGCAGTGACTCAGTAATCCAGATTGTTTTGATCTATGAAACTGCCATATCAACATGTAAGTTCCAGATCACCACAATAAGGGAAGAAAAGTGGAAAATCACTTACCAGGTCTTAAATGCTTTGGCCCAGAAGTGACAATGGTCTTACAGCTCATTGGCCAGAACTAGTAACATGGCCCAACTGCAAAGGCTCTGTGAAATGTACAATAATGCTAACAGGTAGGCATTAATCTCACTTTAGATATGATGAAAATTGAAGTATAGAAAGATAAGTAACTTTTCCAAAGTCACAAAGAGGTTGGCTCAGGGGTTAACCCCAGGTAACATGGCTCTACAATACACACTCCTAACCATGACAGTGGGCCATTTGGGTAGTGTTAGTATTAATCCTTTGTGGCACTTTAATTATTGAATTTTTCTTAGTTTTTCCATTTGTAAATTATAAATAAGAATATCAATCCAGTGTAACTTATTGATTACAAATAAAGATACATATTGTGCAGATAGAACTGTTACCACTTTTGAAGCACCACTAGATGCCAAGGATATTATATTTTTTATCTATGATTATCCTCATAACACCCCAATGATGATGAGGATGATGATGAAGAGGAAGAAGATGATGATATGGCAATGAGGATGATGAGAATGACATTTGATGGTTATTGAAGACTTAATAGCATGCTCTGAAATAAGCACTTAACATTAATTATCCCATTTAATCCTCATTACAGTTCTGTGCTCGAGGTTATATTCCACATTTACAGAGGAAGAAAATGATGTTCAGAAGGCTTTAAGTTATTTTCCCAAGGTCCATAGAGCTGGGGCTCAAAACCTGAATTCATTTTATTACACTGCTTTGTCCCTCATCAAATGAGTTATTAAATGTAGAAGTATTAAAAAATAAAGCACTATGACAAATCAGATTATTATTACTTACTAAACTATTAAAAAATCTATGATAGCATTCCTGTTTTCTCTTTATGTCTCTAACATTTTTCTCTCTTATTGCAAAGTGCTTTGCCTTAACCTCTAGTCTACATGATAAATAAATGACAGTAGAAGTTTCTCGAAGATCATGACTGGATTTTGGCTTAGTCTATAGTTCCCACAGCATGCGACAGTCAGAATTAAATTTCAGTTCTGAATAGAAATAGAAAGTTTTGGTAACAGTATCATGCCATTATATGCAGTTCCAGGCGTAAGGCTTTGTTTCTCTCTAGTGCTAGTCTGTTTTCAAGACAGGATGGTTGTTTTTCTCATCCTTGGGCAAACAACATCATTCCATAAAATATCTAATTAGTATGAATATCTTTAGTACTGCTTCCTGGGAAGTCTGGTATTTTACAAAGCCACGTATTGCTTCCTGTTAAATATATGCTCTTCATATTCTTAAAGAATATTTTTTCTATTGTCATTTTCTGTTTGCCTGTATCTAGAAAAATATTAGTATTTATTAGTAGATGATGATCTTGCCTGCCACTAGCTATAACTGGTTTTCCAGTTCAGATTACCAGAGGATGGCAGAGTAACAAAATATATTACAAGGACCATGTTGTGGTCAATGATGATGTCTGCAAAGAATGACTTTCATTTTATTTGAAATAGTCTATGGTCTAGATAAATTTCTTTACTGTGAATCATCTGACTTTAACTTCTGAGATGAAATTGTTCTTATTAAAACAAATTTCACAACCTAGGACTCATTCGATTCTTCAAGGTCAGGGACGACTGTGTCTCATCCTTGTGCCAGTCTCTGCCCTATCATAGCAGCTCAGGAGCCTGAAAAATGCCTGATAAATATTTGCTGAGTCCTCCAAGTTCTTAGAGGAAACACATTCTAAGCAGTTCAATACACTAATGGCAACATTCCTCTATCTCCAAGATAACCTGCTCTTTAGGGTTCTCTCACTTCCGTTTTTCCTACCACTATCATGCCAGGCCCGAAGGACCCACCCTCATCTAAGTGTGAACTCAAACATTGTAACCATTTGGTTCAACTTTCTTTAATTTTACAGTTTTTGCTATGAGTCGTTTTCCCTCTGCTCCTGGATCTATGCAAGAAACAATCCTTCCCTTTCCTCCAACTGTTAGGAATCATGTTTTTGCTTCCTCCTCTGCAGAGTGAGTAACTCCTCTGCTTTGTTCTTCCCCTTCCTCCAGTGTCAGGTTTGCCTTTTCTTTGGGAATACAAAATATTGCTTTGCAAACATGTATCTGAATCTCCCACATTAAATTTAGGCAAGTGTCTTCTTCAAGTCTTTGTTTCTGCTTTATCATGAAAATTATAAACTGTGCAGAAAACAAGACTTCTGTAGAAAAAGTTCAAAGGAAGTTACAAGAGAATGAGGAAAGGAAGATATGAAAAATATTATTCTTGAAAATTGAAGGTTCTGAAATGACCATAACTCCATACAATTAAAAATTAAGAGGTTGGGCGCAGTGGCTCATGACTGTAACCCCAACACGTTGGGAGGTTGAGGCAGGAGGATTGCTTGAGCCCAGGAGTTCAAGCCTAGCCTGGGTGACATAGCAAGACCCCATCTCCACACACAAAAAATAACAATAATTAGCCATTGTGGTGGCCTGCATTGTGATCCCAGCTACTGAGGAGGCTGAGGTGGGAAGATTGCTTGAGCCAGGAGGTAGAGGCTGCGGTGAGTCGTGTTCGCACAACTGCACTGCACTCCAATCTGGAAAACAGAGCAAGACACTGCCTCAACAAAATAAAATTAAAAAGAGGAGTGTGCTTTTATTCAAACATTTCTCTAATTTTATTCTAGCTATAAACCAGTCAAGGTTAATCAGTTGCCTTGTTTTAATTTTATCTTTCCTCAGTGTCTGCCAGGAGAGATTTTGCATCCTTTGGGATCCTCTATCATGTGCCTCATATTTTTGGCATTTATTTAAGGAAATGCAAAATGCTATTGCATCACAGTGTGACAAAAATAGAGTTGCATCTTCACTGTCTTCTATAAATTCAGCTAAACATTATGAGAGAATATTTTTCCTTATGCTTATTGCAGGTCGAACTTTACTTGGCAACACACAAAATTAGAGAATTCATGAATCCAAGGATGTATTTTATTTCTGGAATAAAAATAATTCAACATTTTTATCCTTCTCTTTTTAATCAAATTACAATTTGTCTAAGTTTATTTTTCTCCCTTCTTCACACCTTTTCTTACATTCCATGCCTGGGGTTGTACTTGTGGGCAAGGAATGGCTCTTCTTTACAATTCCTTCTGAAATTCTTCTTAGAGATGCTGAGCACACATCCACTTTAATCATTCATTGAAACATTCACTTAAAAAATATATGTTGACCACCTACCACTTGCTGGGCTCTGCCATAGGCACTGTGAACAAAACAGTGCTTGCCTTCTTGAAACTTAGTTAAGGGAGACGGACAATAAACACAAAGGCAAATGTATAGTATGAAGAATATGAAGGGCACCATGGAGGGAAGTAATGTGGGGAAAGTGGATCAGGAATGCCAGGATGAAAATATATCTCTCTACACATCAGCAAGGGCCAGTTGGACCAATAAAGAGCTATTACAATGATCCTCCCCAACTATCTCTAATTCATATCGAAATTAAATCACCCAAAGATAAAGGGGGTAAAAACCACTTTATTTTATTTTGTGTGTATATGTAAGCTATCATAATAAATTTCTAGTTTTCCCTGGAAACTTACATCTTACAGACATTTTAAAAACACCTTTCTATCTATGAAAGCACCATCTTTGTGAATATATTTAAGAAATTGAGGGAACAGTAGATTAAGCTAAAAAAAAAAAAAAAAAAGGCCCATACTGCATGTCTTTGTCTATTGCAAAAGGAAAATAAAATCTCAGAACCCAAACTCACTATGACAAAGGGAAGGTTCAGCTTGAGCACTGAGTCACACAAAAGCTACATTTCTTCCCAAACAGCTGTAATTTCACATGCTTACTTTGTCTTATGTAAAATGTAGATCTACCAAGAGTGAGATGAATGCATAATCACTTCCCCTCCACTCCTCTTTTCATATGTAAAATATGGATTTGGTGAGTACTAATCAAAGTAACCACTTGTCATACTGCCTACCTTCCTCCTTTTCTTTTTCTTCTCTTCCTTTCCTTCCTGTCTGCTCCTTTCTCTTTAAATATTGGTCCTCAAACTTCTTTGGAAAAAGCACAGGCCACAGATCGTATTTGTAACTTGTGGCTTTTTTTGTTTGTTTTTTGTTTTTTCGAGGCGCATTCTCAATCTTGGCCAAATAAACCTCTAAATCAATTAAGATCGATCTCAGACACTTTTTGATTTACACCGTCTGTCAATCCATCCATAGATCCCTCTACCCATCTATTGTAGCTAGTCATTGACAACATGGCCCAGGAGAGTCATGGCCAGAACTGAGCTCAGAGGCTAATAGACCTAGGAGAAACATTGTCTCGGCATTATTAGAAGGTCATTCATTAATTAATTCAAATATTTTTGTAGACTTAACATGTGCCAGGCACTATTCTAGGATCTGGAGATGGATAGGCTACTGGGCTCCACAGAGTTTACATTCTAAGCTTTCAAATTAGGCAACGTATCTTCCCACAGTGAGATCTCCTTGTTGGCCCAGGCAGTGCTCTAAGCTGGTGGGTGCTTGGAATTCCAATCTGTGTGATTGATTTTTGAAAATTTAATAATATACTTTATTTAACTTCATATATCCAAAATGTTATTTCAACTTAATATATCCAAAGTGTTATTTCTCACTCTGTCACCCATGCTGTAGTACAGTGGCAGGGTCTCAGCTCACTGCAACCACCACCTACTGGGCTCAAGGGATCCTCCCACTTTAGCCTCCTGAGTCACTGGGACTCCAGGCAGGCACCACCACCCCTGGCTAATATTTTTCACATTTATTTGTAGAGATGGGGTCTTCCTGTGTTGCCCAGGCTGGTCTCAAACGCCTGAGCTCAAGTGATCCTCCTGCCTTGGCCTCCCAAAGTGCTGGGATTATGGGCATGAGCCACTGCACCTGGCCACATAATAATATTTATCAACCTGTCAACAACAGTTTGGGAAGATGAAGGTAAAGATGAAGCACTGATTACAGTGTAATTAATATTCAATGTGTAGTTCATATAAAATAAGAATTATTAATGAGATATTTTACACTTTTTTTCAGACTAAATCTTCAAAATCTAGTGTGTATATTATGCATACAATACATCTTAACTTGGATTTAGCCCAATTCAAGGGCTTAATAGCCACCTGTAGCTGTTGGCTGCCATATTAGAAGCACAGCTACAGAGAATATCATGTGACTGATTTTTAAGGGGCTGCTCTCACTCTCATACATGTACTGGATAGGATATGCTCAGTCCCTTCATCTAGCCTAACTCATTTGTCTCAGCCCTTACTCATAAATTGTTTAGGGATAATATTATCCCACTTAGTGGCCAGTCTCCCAAATCATCCCACCTATTTCATATGACAACTCATCTTAAGATAAAGAGGAATGCCTTCCCTATTATAGCCTTGGCACTTTAAAAACAAGATCCCTACCTCGGTTTACTCCAGCTACCTTATGTGTTGGCCATCACTGGCCTGCTCTGGACACTAGAACTTTGCTATCCTAGTTGCCTTATCAACTAGAAATTCCTAAACTCACACATGAGAAACTGTAATGGGGACTAGGTAATAAAGAGGGTAGTACGTGTGAGAAAGTTATGTTATCTGAATGGTTCTGTGTTTTCTATCCTATGTTCTTTTACTGATACCCTGAAGGCTAGTTTTCTTCCCCCTAGCCTACAACTAAGGAGAAACAAGGACTCAAAGACACTTGCCTACATTTAGTTCAGATACATGTTTGTAAAGTATATTTTCCTCAAAGACAAGGCAAATTTGGGACTAAAGAGCTAAGATAGAGTGAGGAGTTATTCACTCTGGAGAGGAGAGAGCAGATACAATGCAATTTCTGAAAAACAATGCAATTTCTAAAAGTGGGAGAGGCTGGGCATGGTTGCTCATGCCTGTAATCCTAGTACTTTGAGAGGCCAAGGTGAGAGGATTGCTCGACCTCAGGAGTTCAAGACCAGCCTGACAACACAGTGAGACATCATAAATAAAAATGGAGAAAGATTATCTCCTTTTTTCTTTCTTTTTTTCTTGCATAGATAAAGGAGAAAAGTGGAAAGGACTTAGAACCCAACTGTTTACACATGTAGAGCCAGACTTCACTATGTCACTTCCTATGATCCACCATGGCCCAACAATTGTCGACATTTGGAAGCTCCTGGGGGTGAGGAACTTGGACAACTCAGGTGAAGAGGGAACTCCACTCCCTGAGCAAGGCAGAACTGAGCAGAGCCATCTGGGAATATTCCTGAGAGCCAGAGCACAGGTGGACTCTGTATCACTGATATACAACCAGTAGATAGAAACCTGAGCAAGTAAACTTGAGGTGAGCATAGGAGAGGTCCATCAGCAAATTTTAGGGATGTGGAGATACATGGATAAACTCTAGTGTTGAAAAAATATTGGTATCTAGCAAAGAACCAAAACAGAAATGGAGATATGGGGCTGGTGAATGGATCAGAAACTTAATGTATTAGTTAACATGGTTTGGATACAGTAGTTCCCTAATTAACATTTTCCCTTTAAACATTCTGGCATTTATCGTTAACTTGGCAAGAAGTCTGGAGTTAAGCATTCCCAAAGACGGCTTGGAGATCAAGACCCAAGAATTTCCCCACACCATCCTCTCCCTCCCCTGCTGCCTTCCTCATATTGGCTTTGGGACCCTGGTTTATTGCTTTTGGGTCGCAAATTGGTTGTGAAAGCTGCAAAAGTCACACCAGCTCACACGTGGTCTGAAAGTGAAAGAATGGAGAACAGGCATTGGTCTGTTTCTATGATCCTCTGCCTTTTAATCATGGGGAAAATATTTCTGAGAAGCTCACAGGAGATGTGCCTTACATCTTATTGCCCAAAATTAAGTCACATACCACCTCCAGCTGGAAGGAAAATTATAGATGTTTATGTTCCCAGGGACAGGGATATTGGAATTGTTTTGGGGCAACACTAAGCCACTGGAAGTGAGGCACAAGGTCAGGGCAAGGATCTAGCATGAGCTTGACTTCATCCCAAAGCAGTGAAATTGACTGTGGACTCTTTTTTTTTTTTTTTTTTTTAATCTAGAGACAGATTCTAGGCTAAAATCAAACACAGAGAAGACGCTAGATTTCTTTGAGTGAGGAGTAAAGATGACAGGGCCCATTTTGAGAACCTTTGAATGCTAGATAGAGAATGTTTTTCCTTTGTCTATAAATAATGAAGATCTACTGCAAGTGTTTGAACAAAGGAGTAACAATAAGAAATTTTAAACTAGTAGCAATGGGCAGCCTGGGTGTGAGCAGAGGTTAATCAGTGCCTTCTCCACTAGGGACTTTTTGCCTATGTGTGTACTTTCCTGCACACCCAAAATAAGACAGAAAAATCCACATGATATTCACCCTACAGTCGACAGAATAACCCTCAGGAAAGTTCACAGTGCCTGGGAAGAACACAAGGAGCAGGAGTACCTGAAGCTTTCAGATGGAGAGTGTCTGGTTCACTAAGTATAAAGGTTGACCAGTTATGAAGAAACACTTCACATGTAAAGATGGGCTAGGTAAAAGAGATTATAAGTGATTATTCTTCAAATTTAAAAATGATTATGTCACCAAAAAGCACAAATGGATTAATGGAAAAGTTGAAGCTCTGTAATGTGGGAAACATAAAACGTCTTAAATAGTAAAATAAAGACAAAAACAGTAGAAAAATTAAGGTATCATCCCTGAAATTCATATGTCATTTTTAAGCTGAGTGCCTCTTACTTCTCAAGAATAACCACAAGAGAAAAGTTATAAGGACATAGCCAATGAAGAGTTTTATGGTTTTGCCCTCTCTGTCTTCAAGTAGAAAAAAACTAAGCTTAATTATTCTATAATCATTAGAATTTTCTCAGTCCTATTGCTCTTTGACCTTATACCAGTTTCTCCCTGGATAACTTAATATTCTCTACCATTTGAAAATCGAATTTCCCATATTGCTTTTATTTAAGAAGGTCACATAGCCATAGATATAATCACCTGATTAAAAAACCTTCAGCTTCAATGTTAAATGTATACTGCTTTTATCTTCTAATGGGATGAGTTTAGATGATCCCAAGCAATATTTTTAAACTGTCACTTAATCTTTTATAGCTAATAAGCTGTTCTACAAGATCATACTGATTATCCACAAGGTTGTGTAACTTATCTCAGAAAATATTTTTTTTCTGCAGTGTAACCGATGTCACCAAAATACGAAAGTCTTTAATATTAGGATAAATTGATATTAATCTTTAAAATAGCGATTTATAATAGGATGCAAACCAAAGTTTAAAAGATGCAATCCAGTTTACACTTAAGTAATCAAACAAATATTTCTGAAGCATCATTGCCCATTTCTTCTATTTGTTTTAACTGGTCAGATTTTTTTTGCTTTTGATCAAAGGCCATCATATGGTGTTTGACATAAGGAACTGAGTGTGATGAGAAATGTAGAAAAAATTGGCACAACAGTGATTCTTCTAAGCAGGAAACTATGTAACATATCAGAGATGGTAACCTAATAAGAATTTTCATCACTGTGTTGTACCGGACCCATTTAATAACTTAAACAAATGTAGCTCTGATTTTTAAATAGCAAATAAAAAATGATAGATGCTAAATATTGCATACATGTCAGTACTAAGAAGTAAGCAACATCTTTTCCAGGATATTGTTTAAATTTACTTTTACCCCAACTGCTTTTGGATGTGGAAATCATGAGATAAAATTGTTATGAAAGAAATATGGCTCAGATATTTGTTAAATGCTTATTCGCTAGGCTAGAAGAGTCTTTCTTGAATCATGGCTAAAAAGATGGTCTAACAAAGCTCCACAGAGGAGTTTGAGCTTGAGACAGTATGATTTCCAAGACTATTGACTTCTTCATTTCAAAAACTTTCCAATATGCTAAGAAAAATAAGTTTCTTTTTAAAAAAAATCCAACTTCTTGTGTAGAAAATTTTGATTGACTTTTTACTTGTGAACATTAATATCTATGCATCATAACAAACAAAGAAAAACTTGTTTGGCTTCAGAAGTCAAAGACTTGTTTTCATCCTGGCTTCAGATACACAAAGTAACTGGGATGTTTGGTAGAGCCAAGGCAGTTTCTTAATCTCTGTCCCAGTACTGAGACTGAGTTATTTAGCCTTAGGTTCACTTTGTATAAACTCATGCCAGAGAAGATCATACACAGCAGGACATTTGCCCCTGGCCTTCTTATCGCTGCAGACACAGGAGTATGATTCTAAACCTTGGGTACCCTTTGCCTCAACTTCCTTTATTTTTCCAAGTCTTCAAGGCAAGGAATTTAGTCCAGCTCCATCATTCCACTTTTTCTCCCCAAACTATAATTACTAACAGTAATAATACACTCAGACTTAATAGTTTTGTGTTGAGCTAGGCAAAGTTTTGATGCATAGCTTTCAGGAAAAATCCCAATTTTTGCCTACACCTCATGAAATGAAGGACTCAACTAAAGAGAACTTTACCTTTCCTCAATTCATAATAGCAACACCAGAAACCTGTTTTGAAATTATTTTGTAAGATTTCCTATTCCACAGAGTATTTATGTCATCCCAATTCTACTCATTTTATGCAGAATGACATTTTTGGAGTTCCAAATTCTGACAGTATGTGCTACAATTCAGCAATGTACAATTATTGAGTGTGAGGCCTCCCAAAAGCAGCTTGATTGAGGGCACAAACTAGTAATAAACAGGGTGGATCTAAATTGTTTTTCTAATCCCCAGTACAATACATTTTTCACAATTGTTTCCAGTGTCTTTTACTATACCACCATCAATATGGATTCACGCCTAATGATGACATTTACGTTTTTATTTGGCTTGTTATAAAAAACACAATTTTGACCCTATTCTTATGCAACTTAGTAGTCAATTCTCTCAGCTGCAATTAATCATGATCTGAGTAGACACTGCTGTTTTGACAATGCTGGCAGGAAATGTCACACAGTCGGTAGCCAAGAGGGCCACATTACAAAAGACAACAAGACAGAAGGCACAATAGCTTAACATTTCAATTTGCCTTTTCTTCCCATCATTCTCACCTCCCGGGGAAGGGAAAGAGAATATTAGAATACTAACAGTATCTTCCATAACTTGATACCCTATATACTGTCATATACAGGTTTCCAATAACTTTAAGATCAATGGACTAAATAAAAATTTTCCAAAACTCTAATAAACGACAGATGGATTTAGGAAGCTGCTGATCAAAATCAAGGAGAACAAAAATCAATTACATGCGATTAAGTACATTGAAGAAGGTATTATTTTTATGACTTTTATTTGAAACATTGTTGGATCATTACTTAAATATTTTGTTTTCCAGATTTAAGGAAATGTTCTCTCTTTAGCTATCTATAGCTTACAGCAATTTGGTAAAGTATACTTTTTGAACAAAGATGGAAACATTTGCCTTTTCTCCCTAGTTGATCCCTCTGACATTCAGGAACTATCTATGAGTACTGTTATGGCAATATGGATATTTGCACAAGTTCAATAAAAATCTGCTCTCTTTACAACAGAGCACAATTAGAAATATTGGTTATATTACGAAGGCTTTGACTGGAATATAATATTTGAGAATGTGCATAGAAAAAACCTGGCTTCAAAGGTTCCTAGTTTTACAGTGAGTGAATGAAAGTTGTCACTGCCTAGCAGGTCCAGTAATCTTAAAACAGTAGTTAAAATAGAAAATCTGCCCTGGTTTGGCTTTCTAGCTTCAAAAGGTTTTTGAATCTGAGATTCCTATGTAATCATGTAAAGAAAAAAGGTTATGTTTCTAAAAGTAACACTATTGTACACCAGTATTAGATTATAGGCCTGTGCATTAGTTTCAAGTTCTTGTTATCTACCTATTGACTAGACTAAATCCTAAATTCTTCTAGCTTCCTCCTATCCAACTTTCTTCCATGGAATTATCAAAAATAGGAACTGCTCTGTTTCTAAAGCCCTATCAGCTTAAGTTAGTTTTAAAGAACAAGTCTTATGCATGATGTACAAGCCACACAGAAAGTTCATCAGGCTGTTTGGTTCCATAACCAGAGACATTCAGACTGCAAACCAGGACAAGAAGTTGATGACTTCATGATGCAGGCAGCTTTTCTCAAGACGTAGAGTAAGACTCCATACCAAAATAAGACTCTTACCCCTTGTAATGTTACCTTTTCAATGACAGAATAATGGTATTATTAAAATTTTATAATCTGTAGCTTCTGCTGGTAACTCGACAGAATCTGACCTAAGAGATCCGCTACTTCACGTGTCACGTGAAGGATATCTTGGCAAAGGATATCAGAATCTGACTTAAGAGATCCTCTACTACAATTTGGAGTAACTCCCTCAATATGCACATAATTTACTATGATGTGCATATTCCCATTGCAATGTCCCATTCCTGAACAAACATCACTTTCTTTTAGAGAACCTCTCTCTTTTTGTTATGTAGGTTGACTATATATTCTTACTTTAGGTTATATGGGCTCCAGGTTTATTTTTAAGTCTACTGGATAAAGACTATATAATCTCCCTTAGAAACCTAGAGTGGAAACATTTTAAGGAAAGCAAATGTAAGAAAAATTAGCTGCCACTCCAGGAGGAATTCTCTGGGTTAAATCTAACTGGTGCTACAGCAAATGAATTTCCAGCTACTTGCTCCACTGTATCTTCCTGGTGAAAACACGTCCCTTCCTGGTTTGCCCAAAAGCCTTCATTCATGCATCAACTTTGTCCATGAACCTTTGATTCCTCTTGTTATCTAGACCCTCCTTTTACTGTCTGCTTGTTCTTCCAAAATCAACTTTAATACCCTCAAACTATTTTGAATATAGTTAATCACTTTTGGACTCTGTTTTGAGGGGTTGTATTCTGTATTTCTTTTCACCTAATCTCTACAATATTCCTCCCTATAGCTGACACATGATTAGCTTCCAGACACAAATGGGGACTTTACTTTTTTTTTTTTTTTTTTGAGACAGAGTCTTGTTCTATCACCAGGCTGGAGTGCAGTGGCACGATCTCGGCTCACTGCAACCTCCTCTTCCCGGGTTCAACCGATTCTCCTGCCTCAGCCTCCCAAGTAGCTGGGACTACAGGCACATGGCACCATGCCCAGAGATATTTTTTGTAGTGTTTTAGTAGAGACGGAGTTTAGTAGAGACGGAGTCTTGATCTCTTGACCTCGAGATCCACCCTCCTCGCCCTCCCAAACTGCTGAGATTACAGGCGTGAGCCACCGCGCCCGGCTGGGAATTTACATTTTGATTTGTGCAGACACAAGGAAAACAGAGCCAAATGTTCCTTGCCTTAGTTTAGTAATCCTTTTATAGTTACCTATATGCATCACGACAATTTCTAAAATAAGCTAATGTTAACTTTGTTATCATAAAACCAATGCCCTATAAAGTGAAGCATAATTAGTGCTTCATCTGTATGAGATAAATATTATATATTGAAATATTGAACAAATTTGCTCTAGCTTTACAATGTAAATGATAAGCTATTCTTTGCCTTTTAATTGTGCCACAGGTATGGAACAAAGAAACAGACGTAGAAACACAGAATCAATCTTAACTCTACAAAAAAGGATAGTCCACTGGGATTTCTACCAAGGAGAACCATCCCATGCAATTTCCTTGTACAATGACCCATTCATTGCTTTGTATGAAAACACTGTCCAGAGGAAAACTTGTCATTTTCCAACTTGGGTCCAGTGTTTGGAAGCTTGCAAATTAACTGACAATAGATTAAAAGAAGATATGCCGAGCGTGGCGGCTCATACCTGTAATCCCAGCACTTTGAAAGGCCAAGGTGGAAGGATTGCATGAGCCCAGGAGTTTGAGACCAGCCTGGGAAACACAGTAATACCCTGTCTCTACAAAAAAAAAATTTTTTTAATATTAGCTGGGCATAGTGGTGTGTGCCTGTAGTTCCAGATACTCAGGGACTGAGGTGGGAGGATCACTTCAGCCTGAGAGTTTGATAGATCAAGGCTGCAATAAGCTGTGTTTGTGTCACTGCACTCCAGCCTGGGCCATAGAGTGGGACACTATCTCCAAAAAGAAAAAGAAAGATAAATAAAAGAAAGGAGAATAGACAAGGTTTATTTATACAGACTCAGGGATGAGTAACTCACTGAATAGCCAGAGATAAAGGATTTATATTCCACATTTGACAAAATGTGGAGGCAGGGAAGGGAGGGAGGGCTTCCATGAAGACATGGAGGGTTCTATTGGGCTTTTGATGCTAAGGAAAATGGGAAGTCTGTCTCCACAGCAGCTGAATTCTCAGAAAACTCCCTTGGAGGGGAGTACAGAGCAGCAACATTTTCTGAAAGTGCTGCATTGGCCCAATAAAAGAAGTTCAGTTATGATTTCTTTCTGTATCTTACTTAGCTCAAATATTTTCACTTGAAAATTATTTTTATACTGACTCTGGAGGTCCAAGTGGGTCCCGCAAAACTATTACTGTTTTCAAATGCACATAACCGAAAGAGCAGGGCACAATGGGTAATGAACATTCATTGACCTTCATGAGTTTCTACATTATAAACACAGATTTATCCTCATGATTTGACTGATGACCCTGTTTAAACCACATTGTGAGATGGGAGTGGGGGTAGAGGAATCTCACAGCACTAGCAAGTATGGAAAAGGAATATAACTTCACCAACAATACTACAAAAACTCACAATGGATGAGGGTGGAGTCACATTTCATATTTATCTCTCCATAAATTTGATTGACATACTCATGCTACACCACCTATCCAGTCTGAATTCTGCCACTCTTTGGCTTTTCTCGTTCAAGGACATTTTAACTGGATATAAACTATTTGGAAGTTGGAGAAGCACGCAATTGTTCTACATATCTCCCTGTAGAAGGGAAATATGATTTAATGTTTTTCAAAGGAATGAATTACTAAATTCTTCTCATAAACTTTTAGATGGGATTCTCAGGGAAACAAAATGACTTTCCTGAGTAAATGTTTTTTAAATTCCTTGTTGAAAAAAATTTTCGTAAATAAATTATATCTTTCAATATTTATTTTTAAGTAAAAGCAAATGATTACTAGTTTCTGGATTTTTAAAGTAGGCACAATTTGAATCTACAGTGCGTGTAAGCATGAGCCTAAACACATAGTCTCCAGCATTTTTGTGCAGCCACTTTTATCATGTGTGAAAAAACACTTTGCCTGGATCAAAAATCATAGCTCATTTATTAAAAATCTCCATTGAAACCACACCCATAAAAAGTATTAATAGATATCCCTTGGCTCTTGAGCATGCCTCCAAGACAATTTTAATGATTTATAATGCCCTGAGAGACTGAGGTCTATATATGAAATCTTAATTCCTGCTCTGAGCCTTACAGATTTTATCCAAGAACTAATAGTGTTAGTATAAACATACCCTAAAGGGTCAGACTTGCTAATGCACATTTAATTCTTTCCATGGAAGACCATCTCCCTTGAGAAAACTGTCTAATCATAAAAGTAACAGAGATTTGCAGCAAGAGCCTGACACTGAATATAGAATAAGTAAAGAAGGAGATAGCTGGGTTTGATCACAGCCCTTAACAAAATCCCTTTACCGCTGGGATTTTTGGTTAACTAAAGCTCATTGCTTCTAATCGGGAGAAATGCACAAGGCCCTGAGGCCCAAATAGGAGAAAGTTATGTGACCAACATGGTAAATACATTTCTAAAAGGAGAAATGTCATTACTTAGGGAAAGAACTAGTAAGATGTTACTGCTCACCAAAATTCCAATGTCTTAGAAAGAAACCGTCATTATTGTTTATATTCTCTGAGGGCACCCTCTCTTCTAGGCTTCATGTAAAAGGAAATATAAACTACTTTAGCAGCATAATTCAATCGTTCTACATTGTACCCTTTTTATTGCAGGGAAACAGCATTCCTCAGGAGCTTTGTAACATGGTCTCTAACCATATTTGCTGATTTATTAGGAGAGTAACAAATAGTTATTCTGAATAAAAATCTCACTAGAGTATCAAAGCTTGTTGGAAATTATGATGAGTGAGAAATGCAAATGTTTTTGTCATTTATTTGGTGTTTTTTTTTTTTTTGAGACAGAGTCTCTTTCTATTGCCTAGTCTGGAGTGCAGTGGCACGATCTCGGCTCACTGCAACCTCCACCTCCCAGGTTCAAGAGATTCTCGTGCTTCAGCCTACTGACTAGCTGGGATTACAGTCATGTGCTACCATGCCCGGCTAATGTTTTTGTATTTTTAGTAGAGATGGGGTTTCAACCATGTTGGTCAGGTTGGTCTCAAACTCCTGGCCTCAAGTGATCCTCTCACCTTGGCCTCCCAAAGTGCTGGCATTACAGGCTTGAGCCACTGCACCCGGCCAATGCTAATTTGTTGTTGGCAAGCGACACTTTTTAGAAGTTTTGTCTTAACAGTGGGTGCTAAATTAGCCTCAGCATTAGCAATTTTTGATTTTCAGTGTATTTTTTTCCTATCTGCAGATACTGATGAAGGATAAAAATTGTTGCACATAGTGATGCTTATTCATTTCAGAGAGATAGCATTGCCATAATCACAAGCTTGGATTTACACTAATGAAGGGACTCTCTGTCCAAGCTTGTGTAAGTGAAATTACCTGGGTGTGTCTTTTATTCCTCCTCCTTTTCCTAAAATGGCTGCAACGCTCTTTCCTGGGTACTTTGGTTCACATTTGAAAGGAGACTCCATGGAAAATGTGTTAGTTATCCCAACTTTTACTCCTACTGAGCTTTGAATCACTTAACGCACAATTCAGGTAATCAATGTATTCATGACCACCAATATGATAGCTGGTTGTATAATAGAAAACTTTCAAAATGATTATATAGAGCAAAACATAAACTGTTCCATCTGAAAATAAACTTTAGCTGGTCATGGTATTTCATGTCTGTAGTCCCAGCATTTTGGGGGCCATGGCAGGAGGATTGCTTGAGTCCAGGAGTTCAAGACCAGCCTGGGAAATACAAAAAGTTTTAAAATTAGCTAGGTGTGGTGGTGCACTCCCAGCTATTCGGGAGGCTGAGGTGGGAGGATTGCTTGAGCCCAGGAAGTCAAGCTGCAATGAATACTGATTGCACCACTGCACTCTAGCTTGGGCAAGAGAGTATGACCCTGTCTCAGAAAGGGAAGGAAGGAAAGAAGGAAGGAGGGAAGGAAGGAGGGAAGGAAGGGAGGGAGGGAGGGAGGGAGGGAACATTTTATCAAAGTGTACTGCTGGCATGTGAGGAGCTTGTTCTTGTTGAGCTTAGCAAGTTCAATAAATAGTTCTGTTCTTTAGCACACTCTAATTACTCATTTCTTTCACATTTACCTCTCCAAAGTAGTTAATTACTTATCAAGTAATTAATTTATTTAGTAAATTAAACAATTACAATTACAACAATTGCTTAACACTAACTAAAAATTTATATGGATGGATAGCTTCAGAATCCTGTCTTACTAGAAACAAAATTAGCCTGTTTTTTGGAAACCTGTCTCCCTGCTATAGCTGTAGAGGTTATCACTGGCCCCAATGAAGTTATGTACCACTGAAACACGGCACATCCACATCCCAGCTACAGTCACCTCATCCTGCCAAGTGCATCGCAAACCAAAGGACAAACTCATGGCCATCTATATCTAAGACATTGTATTCTTCTGCCCACTACTTATTAGGTCTGTGGTATCTCAGACCTAGCAGGGGAGCTTGCCTAAGTGCATGGCTTTAGGGATTTTATACCATTGATTCATTTAGTCATAGTTTGCAGTCGGTAGATATTCTTTTAACTGTTTTAAATTAGGATATGCTAGTGTCTTCTGCATCATATCAGCTGATTACTTTTGCACAGGAAAAGATTCACCTTGGGTCCCAATAAACTAGCCAATAACCCAACAATCAGGTAATCCCCGGTTCTCTGAGGTGCAACACAAATTTTAATTCACAAATTCTATTTGGTTTAGGAGAACTGAAACAGACTGGTGTGTTTATTCCCCAGTGTTCACTTTGTTTCTGTCAAAGGTAATGCATTTTTAATATACTATTAAATGTTATAATAAAAAATACATAGGCATCTAATTCTGAACTTTCCTACTGCTGAGTGAATTCTAAGTTTATTTTAATAGCTATTATACTGAGTGTAGTTATAATACTAAAGAATTATCCTATTGAAGATTACCAAATAATCTGTTCTCTTTGATAGAGGAGTTACCCCAAAGTAGACATTTACATTTTAATTATTTCTGTACCTAACATTAAAAACTGTACCACTTGAAAAGAATAAGCTAAATTTTAGCTTTATCTGATGCAAAAAAATGAGAAAATTGAGACTTTGATACATAATTGCACATATTTATGGAATATATGTGATATGTTGATACATGCATACAATGTATAATAAAAAATCCAGTGTTGTGAGAAAAACTTGGGACTATAATGTCTTCCTCAAACTGGGAGGGAAACAAGAGAACAAAGAATGACTAAAGCAAGTCCAGTTTGACAAATAGATGAGTTTATTAGTGCTTACATACAGGGAACTCCTGGACAGCCACAGGAGAGCACTGGATATCTGTCCTACCTCCTGTCTCTAAACTGCTTTTAAGGTAATTTTTTGGCTCTTTTGCTACTGTGTTTGAGCAATAAGACTTTTTTTCTTGGTAGGTTCTCAGATACTCTCTGGGATGTTTGGGTTCTCAGAGACACTGGCTCCTTGGCTGGGAACCATAGCCTTGGCTTATTGCCTAGCTGCCAAGGGTTCAAGCAGCAGACATAACCCACTTAAGTAACCTGGTGGGGTATCTGTCACGATAAATCTGGGAAATTTAAGACATCCATCACCTCAAACGTTATTTTTTCTAGATTTTATATTTGTTCACGGTCTGATGGGCGGCACTGACATGGATACATGTGAGTATACAGTAAGTGCTCACTGAATTTCTCTTGAGTGATAAGCTAGGATACAAGGTATCAGAAAAGAAGGAGTAAGGATGGGCATTGGATATAGATGTCAGGGAAGTCTGAATGTCTTTTGCTGGTTAAAAGAACAGGATATTTTTCATTTTCATTCTAAATCATGCCTGATCCTTGCCCCCTATATCAATGTATCACTTCCTTGATGGCCCCTCAAACATGACTTCTTTGAAGTTGAGGGTCATTGACAAAGGCTCCTTGGAAGTGCACCGTGGCTACTAAAATTTCTGTCTGTGCTTTGTGCCTGGGTATCAGTACACGTGCCAACTGAGGTTTTCTTATTATTTAAATTTCTTCCTTTATCTGATTAATAAAACAATGCATACATGTACTTCATGCATATATAACATACCTTTTTACATTTCTCTTTACTTTTCAAACATTTTTTTTTATTTCAGTAGGTTTTTGGGGAACAGGTGGTGTTTAGTTACATAAATAAGTTCTTCAGTGGTGATTTCTGAGATTTTGGGGCACCCATCACCCGAGCAGTATACACTGTACCTAATGTGTAGTCTTTTATTCCTTGCCAACCCCCATTCCTTCCCCCGAGTCCCCCAAGTCCAATGTTTCATTCTTATGCCTTTGTGTCCTCATAGCCTGGCTCCCACTTATGAGTGAGAACACATGTTTGGTTTTTCATTCCTGAGTTACTTCATTTACAATAATAGTGTCCAAATCCATTCAAGTTGCTGCATATATATATATATATATATATATATATATATATATATTTATATATATATATATATATATTCTTTGTCCACTCATTGATTGCTGAGCACTTGGGCTGGTTCCATATTTTTGCAATTGCAAATTAAGCTGCTATAAACATGCATGTGAAGTATCTTTTTTGTATAATGACTTCTTTTCCTCTGGGTAGATACCTAGTAGTGGGATTGCTGGATCAAACAGCAGATCTACTTTTAGTTCTTTAAGGAATCCCCAGTGTTTTCCGCAGTGATTGTACTAGTTCACATTCTCACCAACAGTGTAAAAGTATTTCCTTTTCACTACATCCCCTCAAATATCAGTTATGTTTTGATTTTTTTATTATGGCCATTCTTGCAAGAGTGAGGTGGTATCACATTGTGGTTTTGATTTGCATTTCCCTGATAATTACTGATGTTGAGCATTTTTCCATTTGCTTATTGGCCATTTGTATATCTTCTTTTGATAACTGTCTATTCATGTCTTTAGCCCACTTTTTGATGGGGTTATTTATTTCTTGCTGATTTGAGTTATTTGTAGATTCTGGATATTAGTCCCTTGTCAGATGTATACATTGCGAAGATTTTCTCACATTCTGTGGCTTGTCTGTTAACTCTGCTGATTATTTCTTTTGCTGTGCAGAAACTTTCTAGTTTAATTAAGTCCCATCTATTTATCTTTGATTTGTTGTATTTGCTTTTGGGTTCTTGGTCATGAAGTCTTTGCCTAAGCCAATATCTGGAAGGATTTTTCTGATGTTATCTTCTAGAATAGTTATGGTTCCAGGTCTTAGATTTAAGCCGTTGATTCATCTTGAGTTGATTTTTGTGTAAAGTGAAAGATGAGGATCCAGTTTCATTCTTCTGCGTGTGCCTTGCCAATTATCCCCCAACCATTTGTTGAATAGGGTGTCCTTTCCCCACTTTATGTTTTTGTTTGCTTTGTTGAAGATCATTTGGCTGTAAGTATTTGGCTTTATTTCTGAGTTCTCTATGGTGTTCCATTGGTCTATGTGCCTGTTTTTATACCAGTACCTGCCATTTTAGTGACTATGGCCTTATAGTATAGTTTAAAGTCGGGTAATGTGATGTCTCCAGATTTGTTCACTTTGCTTAGTCTTATTGTGGATATATAAGCTGTTTTTTGGTGCCATATGAATTTTAGGATTGTTTTTTCAAGTTCTGTGAAGAATGATGGTGGTATTTGGATGGGAATTGCATTGAATTTATAGATTGCTTTTGGTGGTATGGTCATTTTCACGATATTGATTCTACCCATCCATGGGCATGCATGGGATGTGTTTCCATTTGTTTGTGTTGTCTATGATTTCCTTCAGCAGTGTTTTGTAGTTTTCCTTGTAGAGGTCTTTCACCTCCTTGGTTAGGTATATTCCTAAGTATTTAAATTTTTTGCAGCTATTGTGAAAGGGGTTGAGTTCTTGATTTGATTCTCAGCTTGGTCACTGTTGGTATATAGCAAAGCTACTAATTTGTGTACATTAATTTTGTATCCTGAGAGTTTACTGAATGCATTTACCAGTTCTAGGGGCTTTTTGGCTGAGGTTTTAGGGTTTACTAGGTGTATGATCGTATCATCAGCAAACAGTGACTTTTGACTTCCTCTTTACCGATTTAGATGCCCTTTATTTCTTTCTCTTGTCTGATTGCTCTGGCTAGGACTTCCAGTACTATGTTAAATAGAAATGCTGAAAGTGGACATCTTTGTCTTGTTCCAGTTCTCAGGAGGAATGCTTTTGACTTTTCACCTCTCAGTTCAATGTTGGCTGTGGGTTTGTCATAGATGGCTTTTATTACCTTAAGGTATGTCCCTTGTAGGCCGATTTTGCTGAGGGTTTTAATCATAAAGGATGCTGGATTTTGTCAAATGCTTTTTCTGAGTCTATTGAGATGGTCATGGGATTTTTGTTTTTAATTCTGTTTATGTGGTGTATCACATTCATTGACTTACATATGTTAAACCATTCCTGTATAACTGGTATGAAACCCACTGGATCATGGTGGATTATCTTTTTGATATGCTGTTGGATTTTGTTCACTAGTATTTTGTTGAGGATTTTGGCATCCATGTTCATCAGGGATATTGGTCTGTAGTTTGTTTTGCTGTTGTTGTTATTGTTCCGTCTTTCCCTGGTTTTGGTATTAGGGTGATACTGGCTTCATAGAATGATTTAGGGAGGATTTCCTCTTTCTGTATTTTTTGGAATAGTGTCAATAGGATTGATACCCATTCTTTTTTGAACATCTGATTAGAATTCAGGTGTAAATCTGTCTGGTCCCGGACATTTTTGGTTGCCAATTTTTTTTATTACCATTTCAATCTCACTGCTTGTTATTAGTCTGTTCAGAGATTGTATATCTTCCTGGTTTAATCTAGGAGGGTTGTATATTTCCTGGAATTTATCCATCTCCTCTAGGTTTTCTAGTTTATGTGCATAAAGGTGTTCATAGTAGACTTGAATAATCTTTTGTTTTTTTATCAGTTGTAATATCTCCCATTTAGTTACTAATTGAGCTTATTTGGATCTGCTCTCTTCTTGGTTAATCTTGCTAATGGTCTATTTAATTATCTTTTCAAAGAAACAGCTTTTTGTTTCATTTATCTTTTGTATTGTTTCCTTTTTGTTTGTTTGTTTCATTTAGTTCTGCTCCGATCTTCGTTATTTCTTTTCTTCTGCTGGGATTGGGTTTTGATTGTTCTTGTTTCTCCAGTTCCATGAGGTGTGACCTTAGATTATCTATTTGTACCCTTTCAGACATTTTGATGTAGGCATTTAATGCTATGAACTTTCCTCTTGGCATTGCTTTTGCTTTATCCCAGTGGTTTTGATAGGTTGTGTCACTATTATCATTGAGTTCAAAGAATTTTAAATTTCCATCTTGATTTCATTGCTGACCCAACAATCATTCAGGAGTAGGGTTATTTAATTTTCATGTATTTTCATGGTTTTAGGGGTTCCTTTTGGAGTTGATTTCCAATTTTATTTCACTGTGATCTGAGAGAGTACTTAACATAATCTCTATTTTCTTAAATTTACTGAGACTTGTTTTGTGGCCTATCATATGGTCTATCTTGGAGAATGTTCCATGTGCTGATGAATAGAATTAATATTCTGCAGTTGGTGGGTAGAATGTTCTGTAAATATCTTGTTGAGTCCATTTGTTGTAGGGTATAGTTTAAGTCCATTGTTTCTTTGTTGACGTTCTGTCTTGATGACCTGTCTAGTGCTGTCAGTGGAGGACTAAACTTTCCTACTGTTATTTCGTTGCCATCTATCTCATTTTTTAGGTCTAGTACTAATTGTTTTATAAATTTGGGAGCTCCAGTGTTAGACGCTTATGTATTTAGGATTGTGATATTTTCCTGTTGGACTAGTCCTTTTATCATCATATAAAGTCCCTCTTTGTCTTTTTTAACTGCTGTTGCTTTAAAGTTTGTTTTGTCTGATATGAGAATAGCTACCCCAGTCCCTTCTAGCTTGTAGGGTTTCTAATGAGATATCTGCTGTTACTCTGATAGGTTTTCTTTTATAGGTTACCTGATGCTTTTGACTCACAACTCTTAAGATTCTTTCCTTTGTCTTGACTTTAGATAACCTGATGACTGTGTGCCTGGGCAATGATCTTTTTGAGATGAATTTCCCATGGTGTTCATTTGCATGAAATATCTTTTTCCACCCCTTTACCTTAAGTTTATGTGAGTCCTTATGTGTTAGGTGAGTCTCCTGAAGACAGCAGAAACTTGGTTGGTGAATTCTTATCCATTCTGCCATTTTGTATCTTTTAATTGGAGCATTTAGGCCATTTACATTCCATGTTAGTATTGAGATGTGAGGTACTGTTCTATTTATCATGCCATTTGTTGCCTAAATACCCTTTTTTTAATTGTGTTATTGTTATATAGGTCCTGTGAGATTTATGCTTTAAGGAGGATTTATTTTGGTGTATTTCCAGAATTTGTTTCAACATCTAGAGCTCCTTTTAACCATTCTTGTAGTGCTAGCTTGGTAGTGGCGAATTCTCTCAGCATTCGTTTGTCTGAAAGAGACTGTATCTTTCCTTCATTTATGAAGCTTAATTTTGCTGGATACAAAATTCCTGGCTGATAATTATTTTGTTTAAGGAGGCTAAAGATAGAACCCCAGTCTCTTCTAGCTTGTAGGGTTTCTAATGAGAAATCTGCTGTTACTCTGATAAGTTTTCCTTTATAGGTTACCTGACGCTTTTGACTCACAGCTCTTAAGATTCTTTCCTTCGTCTTGACTTTAGATAACCTGATGACTGTGTGCCTGGGCAATGATCTTTTTGAGATGAATTTCCCAGGCATTCTCTGAGCTTCTTGTATTTGGATGTTTAGATCTGTAGCAAGGCCAGGGAAGTTTTCCTCCATTATTCCCTCAAACATGTTTTCCAGACTTTTAGATTTCCCTTCTCCCTCAGGAACACCAATTATTCTTAGGTTTGGAATGTTTAACACAGTCCCAAGCTTCTTGGAGGCTTTATTCTTTTTTTCATTATTTTTTCTTCATCTTTAATGGATTGGGTTAATTGAAAAGCCTTCTCTTCAAGCTCTGAAGTTTTTCCTTCTGCTTGTTTGATTCTATTGCTGAGACTTTCCAGTGCATTTTGCATTTCTCTAAGTGTGTCCTTGATTTCCAGAAATTGTGATTGTTTTTTATTTATGGTATCTATTTCACTGAAAAATTTTCCTTTCATATCCCATATCAGGTTTTATATTTCTTTAAGTTGAACTTCAACTTTCTCTGGTGCCTCCTTGATTAGCTTAATAGTCAACCTTCTGAATTTTTTTTTTTCTGGCAATTCAGAGATTTCATCTTGGTTTAGATCCATTGCTGGTAAGCTGATATGATCTTCTAGTGGTGTTAAAGAACCTTGTTTTGTTATATTACCAGAATTGTTTTTCTGGTTCCTTCTCATTTTGGTAGACTAAGTCAGAGGGAAGATCTGGGATTCAAGGGCTGCTGTTCAGATTCTTTTGTTCCATGAGATGCTCCCTTGATGTGGTGTTCTCACCCATACCCTAGGAATGGTGCTTCCTAAGAGCCGAACTGTAGTGATTGTTTCTGCTCTTCTGGGTCTAGCCACCCAGTGGAGCTACCCTGCTCTAGGCTGGTACTGGGGAGTGTCTACAAAGAGTCCTGTGGTGTGATCCGTCTTCAGGTCTTGCAGCCATGGATACCAGCACCTGCTCCAGTGGAGGTAGCAGGGGAGTGAAGTGAAGTGACTCTGTGTGGGTCCTTGGTTGTGTTTTTGTTTAGTGCACTACTTTTGTGTTGGTTTGGCCTCCAGCCAGGAGGTGGCACTTTCAAGAACGCGTCAGCTGCAGTCCTACAGGGAGGATGCAAACTTGCTCTAGGGACACCTGGTTAAGTATTCAGGTTTCTCAGGTGGTAGGCAGGGCTGTAGAGATCCCATGAGATTGCGACCTTTGTCTTTGGCTACCAGGGTGGGTAGAGAAAGACCACCAGATGGAGGCAGGGATACGTGTGTCTGAGCTCAGCTTGTCCTTGGGTGGGGCTTGCTGCAGCTGCTGTGGGGAATAGGGATGTGGTTCCCAGTCTGATGGGGTTATGTTCCCAGGGGGATTATGGCTGCCTCTGCTGAGTCATACAGGTTGCCAGGGAAGTGGGGGAAAGCCAGCAGTCACAGACCTCACCCCGATCCCATGTAGCCCGCAGTCCTAAAGGCCACTGTCACTCCCACCGTGCCTCTCCAATGGCATGGAGTCTATTTCCAGGCAGCTGGTGACCAGGGCTGAGAACTTTCCCCAGACCATGAGCCTCCCCATTGAGAAAGCAAGCAGACTGACAGTTTTTCAGCATCTCAGGGAGCCTGCAGCAGTGATCCATTTCCTTCAAAAGATCTGTGTATTCTCTCATCTTTCCTGATATGTTCCCGCAGTAGTTCTTCGAGCAAAAGTTCACCATGTGAGTCTCTATACACTCCTGCCTGTCTGAGCAGAAGCTGCAAGCTAGTCCTGCCTCCTATCGGCCATTTTAATCCCTTAAACATTTATCATTTCTTTGTGTTAGGGACATTCTAAATCTTCTCATCTAGTGACTTTTTGACTGGCATATTGATTTAGGCAATTCCGCATTTAACTTAGTTTTATCCTGGAGAGAGCAGAGTTGATTCATAGGAATCAGCTGTTAAATACTTCCTAAGAATTTACCCAGTAACTTGGGAGGTAGATGGGCCTCATCCCTAATCAAATCACTGTTCTTCAGGGATCTATACTCTATTTTCAGGCAAAGCATCCCTATGTGGGTCACTGATTGGTCTTTGGTCTCTTATGCTGCAACTCTCAACCCCTGTAGAAGAATGCCACACAGTCATTGGCTATGAATTCAAAGTGAGGAAAGCAAGGTCCCTCTTTCAACAGGGAGGGAATTTCAGAAACTTTTTTTTTTAATCTCTAATCCCCAGTCTTCTTAGTTTATGTTTCCAAAGATGGAGAAGATATTGAGTGAAGGAAAAAAGTACTTATTGTAAAATAATAATCTGGGGCTTAAATGAGAAAAAATATGCTTGTGTTAATTTTGTTGTCATTGTTGCTAAAAAACACCCCATTTGTCCAAAGCAAACTTCTAGGAGCACAGCTAAGTATCACAGCATAAAATAAAAATCAAGATAAAGTTAGGCTAGAAAGAAATGCTGATAGATATTCATGTAAAACAAGAGAGTTTTCATTTTAGAGATGAACAGATAAGACTGTAAAATAAGTAATTGTGGGTCTATTATTTAAGTTTGAAATCCAACTGCCAGGGGCTATCATTAATTCTTGTTCCAAGCAAACATATCTTTTTCTTCTTTTCAAAAGACTCTTTGTTTAATATCTCTGGAACTTTTGTTTCATTTTTTAAAGTCTTCTACCTCAGTTGCTAATGGACAAGGTTTCCCTTTGTCTTTGGCTAGATATTTCTTTCTTAGAGACAAAGAGAAACAATGGTGCTTTTATCTATTTCTACTGGGGATGAATAGGGCCTGGTTATCTGAAATCCATGCCTATGACCAAGCAGCGAGAGGCAATGTGATTATAGCAAAGAGATGAACAAAAACACAGCAAGAATAATGCAGAATTAAAAATATTTTAAGTTATTAGCAACTTTCATAAAAATAGGTGAAACTGACTTTGCCAAGTTATGACAGTAAAAGAAATATGATGTAGTTTACTCTGTTTTGCTTCTGACAAGTAAGCTGTCCTTGGTCATACCTAGGAATAGGTCAATCTAACTTTGGGAAGAATTTAGTTTATAGTTTAACTTGAAAGCAAGGATGATAATAGTTTCCCCCTAAAATGAATCCCCTCCTTGCTCAGGGACTGAAAACATCTTTGTAAGACTAATGAAAGGCCACAAGAATAAATTATGAGAGGGGTTGAACTCTGCTAAAATGTAGGTTTAGTTTCTATAATCCCTTACTGCTCAGGACACATGAGCCAAGAGGCCGGAGGTCACAAGATGGGTGTCGTTTCTATAACTCTATACTGCTAAGGAATCATGTGGCCAGCAGTCACAAGATTTGTGACTTTTCCAATTGCTTCTATAGATAATGTCACTATTGTAGAATTTAAGATTGGTTTTTGACATGTTTCTGAGATCTATCCCACCCGGGCATGTGACTCATGGTTCAGCTGGTCCTGTGGCCCCACCCAGAGGCAGACTCAGTGCATGAGGACCATTTTCTACAACCCTATGATGTAATTCCCCAACCAAGCAGCAGCACCCATTCCCCAGCCCACTGCCCACCAAAAATTGTCCATAAAAACCCTAACCTCCACACCTTCAGGGAGACTAATTCAAGTGATAACTCTAGTTCTCCTGCATGTCCCAGCCTTGTGACAATAAAACTTTTTCTACTGCAATATTGTGATCTCAGTGAACTGGTTTGGTCTGTGCAGTGGGCAGAAAGAACATGTTGGGTGATTGATTACACAGATATTAAGGAGAGAGAACAACTGGGCTGAAATTGCTTAGTAATCATCCATTCAGTCCTTCATTATTTATTTTCAAGAATGCATGGCATGTAAATATATAAAATTCTGTTAAGAATTTAATGAAAAAAGTCACCAAATATGATTTTCTCTCTCTCTATCTCTCTCTCTCTCTCTCTGTGTGTGTGTGTGTGTGTGGTGTGTGTGTGTGTCTGTGTGTGAGTACACAAATATGCATATGTAGTAGATAGGGGACAGGGAGAAAGGCAGATTCTAGAGATTCTAGGCAGGAAAGGAAGGAGGTTGCAAGCAAACTTGAAAGTTATATTTTAATATCTCCAGAAATTAGGGCAATAAAGCTGAGTGCGGTGGCTCATGCCTATAATCCCAGCACTTTGGGAGGCTGAGGTGCAAGGATCTCTTGATCCAGGAGTTTGAGATCAACCTGATCAACATAGCAAGACCTCATTTCTATAAAAGAAGCATATATATTAGCTGGGGATGATAGTGCACACCTGTGATCCCAGTTACTTAGGAGTTTGAAGTGGGAGAACCGCTTGAGCCCAGTTAGTCAGGGCTGCAGTGAGTTGTCATCATGCCACTGCACTCCAGCCTGGGCAACAGCATGAGACCCTGTCTCAAATAATAATAATAATAATAATAATAACAACAATTATATTGGATCCTCATATATTTTTATTTAACTAAAGTATTTACAGGCTTTAGGAATAAAAATTATAGCGATTTCCTCAGAGATCAAATTTATAGAAATGATATTTGACAGATTTGATAATATAAATAGGATTGAATAGTTTAGCAAATAAAAATATAGGACACCAGTTAAGTTTGAATTTCAGAAAAACTTCAAATAATTTTTGTATAAGTATATTTCAAATATTGCATGGGACATACTGAAAAGACTGAAAGGCAGTTGTGTTTGCTTAAAACAAAAACTAAGGTTGACTCTTGGCAGCTGAAATTTGTATTTCTACAGTAGACACACAATTACTTATCCTGTCTGCTCGTTTTTTTTAAACAAAAACTCCTCTATTTTATACAAATATTTTTAGCATGGAACATACTTATATTTTAAAATTATTTGTTATTTATCTAAAATTCAAATTTAACTGGGCATCCTGTATTTTGTCTTGGCAACATTAGAAAATGCTACAATTACTTTAAATATCAGGAACGTTTAACATTTTAAAAAACAACCAATCCAAATTTTGTATAATTTAAAGTATTTAACACTCAAAAGAGGGAGTGTTATCCTAGGAGCTTGATAGAAGCCGTTTTCATTATATCTGAATTTTAATCCTGTTCCAACCCAAAGGACCTAATCTCAATTTTGTAAATGTATCTTTTAACCTTGAAATTTGCAGATCTAGGACAGTAAAAAAGTTCTTAATATCCTTGGAATATCTGTGTTTCTCTCTCGACATTGTTTCGCATCATCCTAACATGTCGTTACCTAAGACAATCACCCCAGTCTATCTTCTGTCGCTTTCTCTCTGCCTAGTTGTGCATGGTTCTCTGGGCTGTTTCAGGGTGGCTCCAGGGTTTGCAGACCAACCCTGAAGTCTGTTAGTTGCACTCTATGAATTTTTCAGATCAACGGTGACAAGAAATATTTATAAAAGTGGCTGAAATACTTATACAAGGGTTTAAATTTCCCTGATTCTCGGTAATATGACTATAAATTTCTTTGTATTTTAGGCACACAATTATACAGCCCACTACACTTTTCTAATGGCTTTTTTTTAAAAAAGGTAGTTTTAGTTTCATAGCAAAGGTGAGAGGAAGGTGTAGGGATATCTCCAATGTATACTCTTTTATTGGTTGTCATCTCATGAATCCACATATTTAGCCGCTTTCCATAACTTTATCACACACCATAGATGTTACCTTAGTCCTTTCCAGGGCAGCCTTATGTATAGATTGGTAAAATTCCTCTTCCTTTTTCTGGATGTACTATATTCCTGATTCATTACCATTAAAGTCATGGCCAAAGCACTATTTCAGTGTAGGTATATAGTCACCTAATAATAATGTATGTTTATGACTGATAGCTATTGTACTCAGCGTACTATGTGCCAAACATTTCAAGTATTTTAAATGTTTTAAGTCACTCCTACATAAAGTATGTATTATCATCTTACCTTTGCAGAAGAGGAAACTAAGAAAAAAAGTTATACAGCTAGTTACTGTGGATTTGTCAATTTCTCTTTTTATGTTAGTCAAGGTTTGTTTTGTATATTTTCCAGCTAGATTTAAGGAGCATACATGTTTAGAATTATTATGGTCATTTAGTACATATATAGAAATATTTAATATTATATTCACCCCCTTTATCTCTAATGATTTTTCTTTGCCTGAAAACTTACTTGAATTTATAAGAGTTATTTATATATTCTGGAGACAAGTCCTTTGTCAGGTATGTGTATTATAAATATTCCTTACCACTTACGTGACTTATCTTCTCATTTTCTTAAAGGTGTCTTGGTGAGCAGAAATTTTAAATTTTGATAAAGTTCAGTTTATAATGTTTCTTTCTTCTTAGAGTCAGTGCTTTCCAAGTCCTGTCTAAGAAACTTTCCTCCACCTCAAGATCAAGAATATCTTCTGTGTTTTTTTCTACAATTTTCATTGTTTTAGCTTTTTATTTAGGTTTATTATCCATCCTGGAATAATTTTGTGTATCATATGAGTTGCTTTTCCTCAAAAGTCATATCGTTTGCTTTATTTTGTTTGCTCTTCAGTGGCCTTCAAGTAGCTGTTTTGTTGGTTTATTTGCTCTTTCATATTGTCTGGTCTATAATTATTATCCCTGGTAGGGTTAATCCAATTCAATCTACTTTGCCATTACTGAAGCTATTCCAAACACAACCAACCTCTTCATGTCCTGGAAGCATGGTGATAATGCCTAAATAGTTAACTCCTTCTTCTAGTATCCTGCCAGATGAATTTGTATCAGCAGTTGTGTCATGTTCTGAGAGTTGCACTAAACCACCAATCATTCAGTTGGTGAGGTCTTTGAGAAAAATGATAAATTTTGGGTTAGGTTATGAGAAAAGTGTGTGTTTTACATAGAGATTAAGGAACCCTACCCTAGAGTGTATAAAGATTAGCCTATTGCTGTCATCAAGGTCATTTATCATTTATTACATATCTTTTATTGCTTGGTAATAATCTTTTAGTTTGCAGTAAATCCTTTCAATAGCAATTAGATTTAAAAGTACATGTTTAAGCATTAGACCTAAAACCATAAAAACCCTAGAAGAAAACCTAGGCATTACCATTCAGGACATAGGCATGGGCAAGGACTTCATGGCTAAAACACCAAAAGCAATGGGAACAAAAGACAAAATTGACAAATGGTATCTAATTAAACTAAAGAGCTTCTGCACAGCAAAAGAAACTACCATCAGAGTGAACAGGCAACCTATAGAATGGGAGAAAATTTTTGCAACCTACTCATCTGACAAAGGGCTAATATCCAGAAACTACAATGAACTCAAACAAATTTACAAGAAAAAAACAAACAACCCCATCAAAAAGTGGGCAAAGGACATGAACAGATACTTCTCAAAAGAAGACATTTATGCAGCCAAAACACACATGAAAAAATGCTCACCACCACTGGCCATCAGAAAAATGCAAATCAAAACCACAATGAGATACCATCTCACACCAGTTAGAATGGCAATCATTCAAAAGTCAGGAAATAACAGGTGCTGGAGAGGATGTGGAGAAACAGGAACACTTTTACACTATTGGTGGGACTGTAAACTAGTTCAACCATTGTGGAAATCAGTGTGGCGATTTCTCAGGGATCTAGAACTAGAAATACCATTTGACCCAGCAATCCCATTACTGGGTATATACCCAAAGGACTATAAATCATGCTGCTATAAAGACACGTGCACAGGTACGTTTATTGCGGCACTATTCACAATAGCAAAGACTTGGAACCAACCCAAATGTCCAACAATGATAGACTGAATTAAGAAAATGTGGCATATATACACCATGGAATACTATGCAGCCATAAAAAAGGATGAGTTCACATCCTTTGTAGGGACATGGATGAAACCGGAAATCATCATTCTCAGTAAACTATTGCAAGGACAAAAAACCAAACACCACATGTTCTCAGTCATAGGTGGGAATTGAATAATGAGAACACATGGACACAGGAAGGGGAACATCACACTCTGGGGACTGTTGTGGGGTCGGGGGAGGGGGGAGGGATAGCATTAGGAGATACACCTAATGCTAAATGATGAGTTAATGGGTGCAGCACACCAGCATGGCACATGTATACATATATAACTAACCTGCACATTGTGCACATGTACCCTAAAACTTAAAGTATAATAATAATAAAATAAAATAAAAAGTACATGTTTAATGAAAAATTAAGTAGTGAATTTACATTTCTCTGGACAGTTGATGATAAATAAGTAATTTGTTTGTCTGTTTACCATCCAATAGGGGGGCAATTCTAATAGCAGAAATTGGAAAAATCAGAACACACAAATCTGCTAAAGAACTACCAGTACCTACTTCAAGATTTAGTAGTTTTATCAACAATTTAACATATCTATCTGAAGACAATCACTTCACAAACCCTGTAAGGGTTACTTGCATATCACCAATTAGATCAAACCATTTTTCTTCTAAATCAATTTATTTTTAGTTCCCAGATTGGTTATGCATATAAATAAAGCAATAGCTGTTAAAACATTGGCTTCATTAACTGAAATAAAATTTAGAAAATAATTTAAATGAAGCCATTTTTATATCAGTATCATAAGAGGACTCAAACAGAAAAGCAGTTAATTTTTCTTCATCCAAACTATAAACTCAAGACTCTTTATAAGTTTATTCTTTTAATTAAATATCCAACATGATCTGGAAACTGTTATAAACTCAGTTATAAATTTCAATATAGAAAATAATATTGAAGGAGGGGAGGAGCTAGATGGCTAAATAGAGGGCTCCACCAATCATCCCTCCTGCAAGGGCACAAATTTAACAAATATCGATATAAAAAAAAGTACTTCAAAAAGAACCGAAAATCAGTTGAGTACTCAAAGTACCTGGTTTTAACTCCATATCACTGAAAGGGGCATGGAAAAGGTAGAAAAAATAGTCTTGAATAGCCAATGGCAACCTGTCCACTTCCTCAGAAGTAGCTGTGTGGCATAGAGAAAAAAATGTGTGCTCTGGGAGAGGGAAGGTGCAGCAATTGTGAGATATGGTACTGAACCCTGTGTTGCCCTGTTATAGCAGAAAGCAAAGCCAGACTGAACTGAGTTGACACCTGCCCATGGAGGGAGTATTTAAACCAGCCATAGCCAGAGGAGTATGGCCCATCCCAAAAACTGGAACTTGAGTTCCAGTAAGCCTCACTATCTCGGGCTGGAGTGTTCTGGGGCCCTAAATAAACTTGAAAGGCAGCCTAGGCAACAAGGGCTGCAACTCCTAGGTGAGTCCTAGGGCTGAGCTGGGCTCAGAAGCCAGTAGACTAGGGAAACACAGGACATACTGAGACATCGACCAGAACAACTGGGGAAGTGCTGACACCACCTCTCCTCTAAGCCCAGACTGCACATCTCATGTCTCTAAGAGAGTCCCCTTCCTTCCACTTGAGGAGAGGAGAGGGAAGAATGGGAAGGACTTTGTCTTGCATCTTGGATGTCAGCTCAGCCACAGCAGGATAGGGCACTGGTCAGAGCTGCGAGACCCCCTTTCCAGGTCCTAGCTCCTAGACAACATTTCTAGACGCATCCTGGGTCAGAAGGGAACCCATTTCCTTGAAGGGAAGGACCCAGTCCTGGGAGGATTCATCATCTGCTAACTGAAGTGTTGGCCCTGAATAAACAGCAGCAATACCCAGGTAGTACATTGTGGCCCTTGAGGAAAGCAGAGGGAAAAGTAAAGGAGACTTGTCTTACACCATAGATAGCAGCTCTGCCACAGTAGGGTAGAGTACAACACAGGTTCTTGGGGTCCAGGATTCCAGGCCTTGGCTCTTGGATGGCATTTCTAGACCTGCCCTGGGTCAGAGGGCTGCCCACTGCCATTAAAGGTGAGTCCCAAGCTAAGCAGCATTCACCAAAAGCTGACTGAAGAGCCCTTGGGCTTTAAGTAAACATTGGTGGTGGCTTGGCAGAATCCCCCCATGGGCCAGTGGTGGCAGCAGGCACAGAGCGAGGCTCTCTGCTTATGGCCAGGGGAAGGAAGAACAAGAAAGACTTTATATTGTGGTTCCAGTGCCAGCTTAGCCTCAGTAGAATAAAACATTAGGCAAATTTCTGAGGTTATTTTTGGCTCCAAACTCTGGCTCCCAGACAGCATCTTTAGACCTGCTCAGGGCCTAGGGAAACTCACCAACCTAAAGGAAAGGACACAGATTTGGCTGTCTTCACCAGCTACTGATCATAGAGCCCTAGGGCCTTGTGTGAACATAGGTGGTAGTGAGGTAGTGATTACAGTGGGCTTTTAGGCAAGACCTAATGTTATGCTGGCTCCGGGTCTGACACAGCACAGTCCCAGTTGTGGTAGCCACAGGGGTGCTCACATCACCACACACCCAGTTACAGGCAGGTCAGCACAGAGAGAGACTCCATTTGTTTGGGAGAAAGTAAGGGAAAAGAACAAGAGTATCCACATAGTAATCCAGAGAATTCTTCTGGATCTTATCTAAGACCACCAAGGCAGTACCTCTACGAGTCTCAAAAAAACCAGTTATATTGGGTTTGGGGCCTAGGTCCCCTTGAATACCTGGGAAGCCTTCTCAAGAAAGACAGGCACAAACAATTCCAGATTGTGAAGACTACAATGAATACCTACTTCTTCAATGTGCAGACACCAAAGAACATCTACAAGCATCAAGATCATGCAGGAAAACATGACCAAACCAAATTAACTAAATAAGTCACCAGAGACCAATTCTGTAGAAACAGAGAATTGGATCTTTTATACAAAGAATTCAAATAGCTTACTTGAAGAAACTTAAAGAAATTCAACATAACACAGAGAAGGAATGCAGAATTCTATCAAATAAATTTAACAAAGATATTGAAATAATTCAAAACAATCATGCAGAAATTCTAGAGCTAAAAAATGCAATTGACACACTAAAGAATGCATCAGAGTCACATAATAGCAAAATGTATTAAGTGGAAGAAATAACTAGTGATCTTGAAGACAGGCCACTTAAAAATATATACTCAGAAGAGACAAAAGAAAAAAGAATAAAAAACACTGAAGCACACCTATGAGATCTAGAAATAGTCTCAAAATGGTAAATCTAAGAGTTATTGTCCTTAAAGAGGAAGTAGAGAAAAAGATGGGGTATAAAGTTTATTCAAAGAGATTAACAGAGAACTTCCCAAACCTAGAAAAAGATACCAATATTTAAGTACATGAAGGTTATAGAACACCAAGAAGATTTAACCAAAAGACTGCCTCTTTGGTGGAAGGAACATAGAGTTGGATCAGGCTGAATTTATTGATTTGTGCCCACTAAGTAGGGACTCTGCATATAACGTTGCAGCTCAGGGAGTTACAAAAAGTTCTATTAGTTTATTTGCTTGGTTAGCTGAAATACAGATTAAAAGATGGCCCACTGTGAGTGAGCTGTAAATGTCTGATCTCTCTTTATTTAGTGTAGAGGAAGAGATCCAAAGGCTTAGGAAGGTTGGGATGGTGGAGTGGATTAGTCACTTTAGACCTACTGATTCCAGTTCGGAGGGTCCAGAAGGTATGCCCTTGACCAATGCCTTGCAAAATAGATTTGTGAGGGCAGCACCTGCATCTTTGAAGAGTCCTGTAATTGCTTTTCTCTGTATGTCAGATGTAACAGTGGGAACCACAGTCGCTCAACTACAACATTTAAATACAATGGGAATAATTGGATCCTGAGATGACAGGGGCCAAGTGGGGGCACTGAATCACCAAAGGCAAGGTGGGCATAGCTACTGTAATAAACAGCAAAGACAAAGTGGCAATCAGAATAGTCTGACTTTTGTAGCCCTCTGGTATTGGCTAGTTACTCATGGTGTTCCTAGAAGTGAAATTGATAGGAAGCCTATTGCATTCCTACTTAATTTATACAAGCATAAAACTTCTAGGTTGAATGGACATAAGACTAATTTGAATTATAGAAACAGAGAATCATGGCCCCTCAATCAACTTCCAGACTTGAGCCAGTTTACAGACCCAGATAATGAAGGGGAGGCTGGGTGTCCTTGATCAAGGACCTAACTACATTACTCACAGTTTATGCAGTGAATCTTTCTCCCATCCTTACCCAAGGAAACCTCCAGCTTTTTACCAGAGTAACTGTGCACTGGGGAAAGGGAAAGGATCAGACATTTCAGAGACTACTGGACACTGGCTCTGAGCTGATGTTGATTCCAGGGGACCCAAAACGTCATTGTGGTCCTCCAGTTAAAGTAGGGGCTTAGGGAGGTCAGGTAATTAATGGAGTTTTAGCTCAGGTCCAACTTACAGTGGGTCCCCGGACTCATCCTATGGTCATTTCCCCAGTGCCAGAATGCATAATTGGCATAGACATACTTAGCAGCTGGCAGAACCCCCACATTGGCTCTGACTGGTAGGGGTGAGGGCTATTGTGGTGGGAAATGCCAAATGGAAGCCAATAGAGCTGTCTCTACCTAGAAAAATAGTAATTCAAAAATAATATTGCATCCCCGGAGGGACTGCAGAGATTACTGCCACCAAAAAGGACTTGAAAGATGCAGAGGTGGTGATTCCCACTACATCCCCATTCAACTTTCCCTTTTGGCCTGTGCAGAAAACAGATGGATCTTGGAGAATGACAGTGAATTATCATAAGCTTAACCAAATGGTGACGCCAATTGCAGCTGCTGTACTGGATGTGATTTCATTTCTTGAGCAAATTAACATATCTCCTGGTATCTGATATGCAGCCATTGACTTGGCAAATGCCTTTTTCTTTATTTTGTCCATAATGTGCATCAGAAGCAATTTGCCTTCAGTTGTTAAGGCCAGAAATATACCTTTACTGTCCTATCTCAGGGGTATATCAACTCTCTGGCTTTGTGTTATAATCTTATTTGGAGAGAACTTGATGACTTTTTGCTTCCACAAGATATCACACCAGTCCATTACATTGATGACATTATGCTGATTGGATCCCGTGAACAAGAAGTAGCAAACACACTGGACTTATAGGTGAGACATGTGTGTGCCAGAGGATGGGAAATAGACTAAAATTAAGGGACCTTGTACCTCAGTAAAATTTCCAGGGGTCCAGTGGTGTGGGCCTGTTGTGATATTCCTTCTAAGGTGAAGGATAAGTTGCTTCATTTGGCCCCTCCTACAACCAAGAAAGAGGAACAATGCCTAGTGGACCTATTTGGATTTTGAAGGCAACACATTTCTCATTTGGGTGTGTTACTCTGGCTCATTTATTAAGTGACCCAAAAGACTGCCAGTTTTGAGTGGGGTCCAGAACAGAAGATGGCTCTGTAACAGGTCCAGGCTACCGTGCAAGCTGCTCTGCCAATTGGCATATGACCCAGCAGATCCAATGGTGCTTGAGGTGTCAGTGACAGATAGGGATGCTGTTTGAAGCCTTTGGCAGGCCCCCATAGGTGAATCAAAGTGGAGGCCTCAAAGATTTTGGAGCAAGGCCCTGCCATCTTCTGCTACTCTTTTTTTTGAGAGACAGCTCTTGGCCTGTTACTGGGCTTTGGTAGAAACTGAACGCTTGACTATGGGTCATCAAGTCACCATGCAACCTGCCTATCATGAACTGGGTGCTTTCTGATCCATCTAGCCATAAAATGAGTCATGAACAGCAGCATTCTATCATCAAATGGAAGTGGTATATATGTGATTGGTCTTGAGCAGGTCCTGAAGGCACAAGTAAGTTACATGAGGAAGTGGCTCAAATGCCCACGGTCTCTACTGCTGCCACCCTGCCTTCTCTCCCCCAGCCTGCACTGAAGGCCTCATAGGGAGTTCCCTATGATCAGTTGACAGAGGAAGAGAGGACTAGGGCCTGGTTCACAGGTGATTCTGCATGATATGCAGGTACCACCCGAAAGTGGACAGCTGCAGCACTGCAGCCCCTTTCTAGGAGAACCCTGAAGGACAGTGGTGAAGGGAAATCTTCCCAGTGGGCAGAACTTAGAGCAGTGTACCTGGTTGTGTGCTTTTCATGGAAGAAGAAATGGCTAGATGTGCAATTATATACTGATTCATGGGCTGTAGCCAATGGTTTGGCTGGATGGTCAGGGACTTGGAAGAAGCATGCTTGGAAAATCAGTAACAAAGAAATTTGGGGAAGAGGTATGTGGATGGACCTCTCTGAGTGGTCAAAAGCTGTGAAGATATTTGTATTTCATGTGAGTGCTCACCAATAGGTGACCTCAGTAGAGGAGGAATTTAATAATCAAGTTGATATGATGACCCATTCTGTGGATACCACTCAGCCTCTTTCCCAGCCACCCTGTCATTGCCCAATGGGCCCATGAACAAAGTGGCCATGGTGGCAGGGATGGAGATTATGCATGGGCTCAGCAACATAGACTTCCACTCACCAAGGCTGACCTGGCTATGGCCACTGCTGAGTGCCCAATTTGCCAGCAGGAGAGACCAACACTGAGCCCTTGATATAGCACCATTCCTCAGTGTGATTAGCCAGCTACCTGGTGGCAGGTTGATTATATTGGACCTTTTCCATCATGGAAAGGGCAGAGGTTTGTCCTCACTGGAACAGACACTTACTCCAGATATGGGTTTGCCTATCCTTCATGCAATGCTTCTGCCAAGACTACCATCCATGGACTCACGGAATGCCTTATCCACCATCATGGTATTCCACATAGCATTGCCTCTGATCAAGGCACTCACTTCACTGCTAAAGAAGTGTGGCAGTGGGCTCATTCTCCTGGAATCCACTGATCTCATCATGCTCCCCATCACCCTGAAGCAGCTGAATTGATAGAATGGTGGAATAGCCTTTTGAAGTCAAAATTACAATGCCAACTAGGTGACAATACTTTGCAGGGCTGGGGCAAAGTTCTCCTGAAGGCTGTGTATGCTCTGAATCAGTGTCCAATATATGGTGCTGTTTGTCTCATAGCCTTGATTCATGGGTCTAGGAATGAAGTGGTGGAAATGACACTACTCACTATCACCCCTAGTGAGCCACTAGCAAAATTTTTGCTTCTTGTTCCCAAGACAGTATGTTCTGCTGGCCTAGAGGTCTTAGTTCCAGAGGGAGAAACAATGCCACCAGGAGACACAACAATCATTCCATTAAATTGGAAGTTAAGATTGCCACCTGGACATTCTGGACTCTTCCTACCTTTAAGTCAACAGGCTAAGAAGGGAGTTACAGTGTTGGCTAGAGTGATTGACCCAGACTATCAAGAAGAAATCAGTCTAAGGTAACTTTAATTTCACAACAAAGGTAAGGAAGAGTATGTACAGAATACAGGAGATCCATTAGGGCATCTCTTAGTATTACCATGCCCTGTGATTAAGGTCAATGGGAAACTATGACAGCCCAAACCAGGCAGGACTACAAATGACCCAGACCCTTCAGGAATAAAGGTTTGGGTTATGCCACCAGGGAAAACAAACAAGCAAAAAAACACTACCTGCTGGGTTGCTTGCTGCTGGCAAAGGGAATACAGAATGAACAACAGAGGAATGTAGTCATCAATACCAGCTATGACCACGTGACCAGCTGCAGAAATGAGAACTGTAATTGTCATGAGTATTTCCTCCTTTTGCTATTAAAAACACGTTTGTGCATGTATACACTTATACTAAGAAAATATCTTCATTTTATTTCCTTTCTCCTTTATCATGTGACATAAGATTTATTGAATTCACATCAGAATTTAAGTATTGTTAACTTTATGTAATAGTATTTGGGTTGTGGTGTGGATTGGTGCATTTCAAGTTGTATGAAGGATAGTTGTATTGTGTTAGGCAAAATTATGACCTTATTATTGTCTTTATTTGAAGATTATGTATGATCTCAGGAGATGTGTATGGGTTCAAGTTGACAACGGTTGGACTTGTGATGGTTAATACTGAATGTAGACTTGATTGGACTGAAGGATACAAAGTATTGATCCTGGGTGTGTCTGTGAGGGTGTTGCCAAAGGAGAGTCAGTGGGCTAGGAAAGGCAGAGCCATACTTAATCTGGGTGGGCACAATCTAATCAGCTGCCAGTGCAGCTAGAATATAAGCAGACAGAAAAATCTGAAAAGAGAGACTGGCCTAGCCCCCTGGTCTACATCTTTCTCTCATGCTGGATGCTTCCTGCCCTCGAAAATTGGACTCCAATTTCTTCAGTTTGGGAAATCAGACTGGCTCTCCTTGATTCTCAGCCTGCAGATGGCCTACTCTGGGACCTTGTGATCATGTGAGTTAATACTTAATAAACTCCCATATATATATATATGGGCAGCTGGTCATGGGGTCATAGCTGGTATTGATGACTACATTCTTCTATTGCCCATTCTGTATTCCCTTTGCCGTCAGCAAGCACCCCAGCAGTGTTTTGTTTTTTTTTTTTCCCTGGTGGTATAACCCAAACCTTTATTCCTGAAGGGTCTGGGCCATTTGTAGTCCTACCTGGATTGGGCTGCTGTAGTTTCCCATTGACCTTAATCACAGGGCATGGTAATACTAAGAGATGCCCTAATGGATCTCCTGTATTCTGTACATACTCTTCCTTACCTTTGCTGTGAAATTAAAGTTACCTTAGACTGATTTCATCTTGATAGTCTGGGTCAATCACCCCAACCAACATTGTAACTCCCTTCTTAGCCTGTTGACTTAAAGGTAGGAGGAGTCCAAAATGTCCAGGTGGCAATCTTAACTTCCAATTTAATGGAATAATTGTTGTGTCTCCTGGTGGCATTGTTTCTCCCTCTGGAACTAAGACCTCTAAGCCAGCAGAACACAATGTCTTGGGAACAGGAAGCAAAATTTTTATATATATATATTTTATATATATAATATATATAATATACTTATATATATTATATATAATATATAATATACTTATATATTATATATAATATATATAATATACTTATATATTATATATTATATATAATATACTTATATATTATATATAATATATATAATATACTTATATATTATATATAATATATATAATATACTTTATACAATATATATAATATACTTTATACTATATATAATATACTTTATACAATATATATAATATACTTTATACATTATATATAATATACTTTATATATTATATATAACATATATAATATACTTTATATATTTATATAATATATAAATATATATAATTATAATATATACAATTATATAATTGTATTATATAATTGTATAATATATACTATATATAATTATAAAAAATTATATTTATATATAATTGTATATATTTTATAAAAATTATATTTATATATAATTGTATATATTTTATATAAATTATATATATATATATTCCATTGGTTCTGTCCCTCTAGAGAACACTGACTAATACGCTTATCAATAATAACATTGAATGTAAATAAACTAAACTCTCCAATCAAAGGACACAGACTGGCTGAATGGATTAAAAAACAAAACCCAAAGATCTGTTGCCTACAAGAAACACATTTCACCTATAAAGACACTTATAGCCTGAAAATAAAGGAATAGAAAAAGATATTACTGCAAATGAAAACCAAAAGACAAAGAAGGTCACTGTATAATGAAAAAGGGGTAAATTCAACAAGAGGATTTAACACTTGTAAATATATATGTATCCAATACTGGAGGACTCAGATTTATAAAGCAAATATTATTAGAGCTAAAGAGAGAGATGGCCCCAATATAATAATAACTAGAGGCTACAACACCCCACTTTCAGCATTGGACAGATATTCGAGCCAGAAAGTCAACAAAAAAAATTGGACTTAATCTGCACTATAGACCAAATGGACCTACTAGATATTTACAGAATATTTCATCCAATGACTGCAGAATTAAATTCTTTCCCTCAACACATGGATCATTCTCAAGGATAGACCATATTATAGGTCACAAAACAAGTCTTAAAAGATTCAAAAACCTAAAATAATATCAAGTATATTAGCTGACCACAATGGAAGAAAACTATAAATCAATAAAAAGAAGAATTTTAGAACATTTATAAATACATGAAAATTAAATGATATGCTTCTGAATGACCAGTAGGTCAATTAAGAAATTAAGAAGAAAATCAAAAATTTTCTCAAAACAAGTGACAATGGAAACACAACATACCAAAATCTGTGGGATACAGCAAGAGCAGTACTAAGAAGAAAATTTATACCTGTAAGTGCCTACATCAAAAAAGAAGAAAATCTTCAACTAAATAACCTAACGATTAATCTTAAAGACCTGGGAAACCAAGAACAAACCAAATTCAAAATTAGAAGAAAAGAAATAATTAAAATCAGAGTAGAAATAAATGAATTTGAAATGAAAAAAATACAAAAAGATAATAAAACAAAAAGTTTTTTTTAAGTTAAGCAAAATTGACAAACTTTTAGCCAGACTAAGAAAAAAAGAGAAAAGTTCAAAATAAATAAAATTAGAGATGAAACAGGAGGAATTACAAATCATAATGCAGAAATTAAAAGGATGATTAGTGGCTATTATGAGCAACTATGTGCCAATAGATGGGAAAATCTAGAAAAACATGACAAATTACTAGACCCATACAGCTACCAACATTAAACTGGGAAGAAATTCAAAACCCGAACAGACTAATAGCATATAACAAGATCAACATCATAATAAAAAGCTTCCAGCAAAAAAAAAAGTCCAGAACCCAGTGGCTTCACTGCTGAATTCTAGCAAACATTTAAAGAAGAACTAACCCCAATCCTACTAAAACCTTCCAAAAAATAGAGAAGGAAGGAACACTTCCAAACTCATTCTATGAGGCTAGTATTACTACGATACCAATATGAAACAAAGACACACCAAAAAAGAAACTACAGGCCAATATCCCTGATGAATATTGATGCAAAAATCCTAAACAAAATACTAGCAAATCAAATTCAACAACAAAAACATTAAAAATATCACTCTTCATAACCAAGCGGGATTTATCCTAGGGATGCAAGGATGGTTCAACATATGCAAATCAATCAATGTGCCACATTGTATGAACAGAATGGATAAAAACTATATTATCATTTCATTTGATGCTGAAAAAGCATTTGATAAGCATCTCTTCATAATAAAAACTCTCAAAAAACTGTTATAGCAGGAACATAACTCAACATAATAAAAGCCATATGTGAGAGACCCACAGCTAGTATCATACTGAATGGGGAAAAACTGAAAGCTTTTCCCCTAAGATCTGGAAAATACCAATGATGCCCACTTTCACGACCATCATTCAACATAGTACTGGAAGTCCTAGCTAAAGCAATCAGATAAGAGAAAGAAATAAACGGCATCCAAATTAGAAAGGAAGAAGTCAAATTATCCTTGTTTGCAGATGATATCATCTTATTATTTAGGAAAACCTAAAGACTCCATCAAAAGCTATTAGAACTGATAAATTCAGTATAGTTTCAGGGTACAAAATTAACATAAAAATATCAGTAGCATTTCTGTATGCCAACAGCAAACAATCTGAAAAAGAAATCAAGAAAGTAATCCCATTTACAATAGCTACAAACAAAACTAAATACCTAGTGATATGGTTTGGCTCTGTGTTCCCACCCAAATCACATCCTGTAGCTCCCATAATTCTCACATGTTATGGGAGGGACCCAGTGGGAGATGACTGAATCATGGGGCAGGTCTTTCTGGTACTGTTCTCATGATAGTGAATGGGTCTCATGAGATCTGATGGTTTTAATAACAGGAGTTTCCCTGCACAAGTTCTCTCTTTGCCTGCTGCCATCCATGTAAGATGTGACTTACTCCTCCTTGCCTTCTGCCATGATTGTGAGGCCTCCCCAGCCATGTGGAACTGTGAGTCCAATTAAGCCTCTTTTTTGCAAATTGCCCAGTCTCAGGTATGTCTTCATCAGGAGTATGAAAATGGACTAATGCCATAAATTGGTACTGGTAGAGTGGGGTGCTGCAAGAAGATACCCAAAAATGTGGAAGCAACGTTGAAACTGGGTTACAGGCAGTGGCTGGAATAGTTTAGAGGGCTCAGAAGAAGACAGGAAAATGTGGGAAAGTTTGGAACTTCCTAGAGACTTGTTGAATGGCTTTGCCCAAAATGCTGATAGCAATATGGATAATAAAGTCCAGGCTGAGGTGATCTCAGATGGAAATGAGGAACGTGTTGGGAACTGGAGCAAAGGTGACTCTTGTTGTGTTTTAGCAAAGAGACTGGCAGCATTTCGCCCCTGCTGTAGAAATTTGTGAAACTTTGAACTTGAGAGAGATGATTTAGGGTGTCTAGCAGGAGGAGAAATTTCTAAGTAGCAAAGCATTCAAGAGCGGACTTGGGTGCTGTGCTGTTAAATTGATTCAGTCATATAAGGGACGCAGAGCATAAAAGCTCAGAAAATTTGCAACCTGACAATGTGATAGAAAAGAAAAATCCATTTTTCTGAGGAGAAATTCAAGCCAGCTGCAGAAATTTGCATAAGTAATGAGGAGCTGAAAGTTAATCCCCAAGAAAATGGGGAAAATGTCTCCAGGGCATGTCAGGGGTCTTCATTGCATCACTCCCATCACAGGAGGGAGGCCTAGAAGAAAATGGTTTTGTGGTCTGGGCGCAGGGTCCCCATGCTGTTTTCAGCCTAGGGACTTGGTGCCCTGCATCCCAGCCACTCCAGCCATGGCTGAAAGAGGCCAACCTAGAGATTGGGCTGTAGCTTCAGAGGGTGGAAGCCCCAAGCCTTGGCAGTTTCCATGTGGTGTTGAACCTGTGAGTGCATAGAAGTCAAGAATTGGGGTTTGGGAACCTCCACCTAGATTTAAGAAGATGTGTGGAAATGCCTGGATGTCCAGACAGAAGTTTGCTGCAGGGGCAGGGTGCTCATGGAGAACCTCTGCCAGGGCAGTGCAGAAAGCAATTGTGGGGTCAGAGACCCCACACAGAGTCCCTGCTGGGGAACCCCTAGTGGAGCCGTGAGAAGAGGCCCACTGTCTTCCAGACCCTAGAGTGGTAGATCCACCAACAGCTTGCACTGTGCCCCTGGAAAAGCTGCAGACACTCAATGCCAGCCCGTGAAAGCAGCCAGGAGGGACGCTATACCCTGCAAAGCCACAAGGGCAGAGCCGCCCAAGACCATAGGAACCCATCTTTTGCGTCAACCGATTTCTCCCATTTGGAATAGCTGTATTTACCTAATGCCTGTACCCTTATTGTATCTAGGAAGTAAGTAATTTGCTTTTGATTTTACAGGCTCATAGGCAGAAGGGACTTGCCTTTTCTCAAATGAGACTTTGGACTGTGGACTTTTGAGTTAATGCGAAATGAGTTGACATTTTGGGGGACTATTGGGAAGACATGCTTGATTTTTAAATGTGGAGAAATGAGATTTAGGAGAGGCCAAGGGCAGAATGGTATGGTTTGGTTCTGTGCCCCTACCCACATCTCATCTCATAGCTCCCATAATTCCCACATGTTGCTGGAGAGACCTGGAGGGAGATGATTGAGTCATGGGGCAGGTCTTTCTGGTGCTGTTCTCATGATAGTGAATGGGTCTCATGAGATCTGATGGTTTTAAAAACAGGATTTTCTCTGCACAAGCTCTCTCTTTGTCTGCTGCCATCCACATAAGATGTGACTTGCTCCTCCTTGCTGTCCACCATAATTGTGAGGCCTCCCCAGCCACGTGGAATTGTGAGTCCAATTAAACCTCTTTCTTTGTAAATTGCCCAGTCTTGGGTATGCCTTTATCAGTAGTGTGAAAATGGACTAATACACCTAGGAAATAACCAAAGAAGTGGAAGATCTCTACAATCAAACTATAAAACATTGATGCAAGAAATTGAAGTGAACACACAAAAAATGGAAAACTAGTCCATGTTAATGGATTGGAGGAATCAATATTGCGAAAATGTCCATACTTTCCAACATAGCCTACAGATTTAATGCAATTCCTATCAAAATACCAAGGACATTCTTTACAGAAATGGAAAGAAAAATCCCAGAATTTATATGGAACCAAAATGTCCCAGAATAGTCAAAGCTATCCAAAGTATGAAGAACACAACAGGAGGAATCACACTATCTGCTGTCAAATCAAACCACAGAGAAATAGTAACCAAAATGGCATGGTACTGGCATAAAAACAGACACAAGGACAAGTGGAATAAAATAGAGAACCCGGAAATAAATGCATACATCTACAGTAAACTCATTTTCAACAAAGATTTCAAAAACATACTTTGGAGAAAGGGCAGGCTCTTCAATAAATGGTCCTGGGAAATCTGGATACCCATGTGCAAAAGAATGAAACTTGACCACTATCTCTCATTTTATACAAAAATCAAATAAAAATGTATTAAAGACTGAAATTTAAGACCTCAAACTAGAAATCATTAAAAGAAAACACTGGGGAAACTCCAGGACATTGGATTGGATAAAGACTTCTTGAGCACTATACCCCACAGGCACAGGTAACCAAAGAAAACATGGACAAATAGGATCACATCAAGTTTAAAACGTTCTGCACAATAACAGAAACAATCAAGAAAGTGAAGAGAACCCACAGAATGGGCAAAAATATTTTCAAATTACTCATTGTTGCAGGATTAATAACCAGAATATATAAGGAGCTCAAACAACTCTATAGGAAAAATCTAACCAATTAAAAATGGGCAAAAGGTCTGAATAGACATTTCTCAAAAGAAGACATACAAACAGCAAACAGGTATATGAAAAGATGTTCAACATCATTGATCATCAGAGAAATGCAAATCAAAGCTACAATGAGTATCATCTCACCCCAGTTAAAATGGCTTTTATGCAAAAGTCAAGCAATAACAAATGCTGATGAGGATGTCAAGTAAATGGGACACTCATACACTGTTGGTGGGAATATAAATTAGTACAACCATTATGGAGAACAGTTTGGAAGTTCCACAAAAAATAAAACAATAGAGCTACCAAACAATCTAGAAATTCCACTCCTAGGTATATACCTATAAGAAAATATCAGTATATCTACACTCCCATGTTTATTGCAGCATTATTCACAATAGCCAAGATCTGGAAGCAACCTAAGTATCCATCAACAGATGAATAAAGAAAATGTGGTACATATACACAATGGAGTAATGTTCAGTCATAAAAAGAATGAAATCCTGTCACTTGCAACAACATGAATGGAACTGAAAGTCATTATGTTAAGTGAAATAAGCCAGGCACAAAAAGAGAAACATCACATGTTCTTAATTATCTACGGGAACTAAAAATTAAAACAACTGAACTCATGGACACAGAGAGTAGAAGGATGGTTACCAGAGGCTGAGAAGGGTAGTGGGGTGGTGGGGATTGTGGAGGAAAGAGAAATGGTTAATGGGTACAAAAAAATAGAATATATAAGACCTAGAATTTGCTAGCACAACAGGGTGAATATAGTAAAAAATAATTTGTCTATTTTAAAATAACTTTAAGGAGAGTAACTGGATTGTTTAAAACACAAAAGAAAAAGGCTTGAGTTGATGGGTACCCTATTTACACCATGATGTGATGATTACATATTTCATGCCTGTATCAAAATATCTCATGTAAGCCATAAACATATACACCCACTATGCACCCACAAAATTAAAAATTAAAAATACAGATAAAATTTTGCATTTAGGTGATATTTTAAATACTGCATAAATTTTGATGGAGGAAAGCATTATAATAAAACATAATAAGAAAAGTTCTATGGCAAAAATATATTTGGAATTGTTCGTGGTACACACAGAATTCAAAATTGCATCCAATATGTTTTAGTATTCTGCCAATTAAAAGAGAAGTTGTAGTTACTCAAATTTACAAGTATTTTTACATATACATAGAATTATTGAGCAACACAATTTTTGTTACTAGACTTGACTATAAAATAAATATTTCATTATGGCATTATGCACTTTATTTTCTGCCAATGTCAATTAAACTTTAGTGTATTTGAAAATCTAGAGAATTACTTTTTAAATTGTCTTAAAATGGTATTGAACATTTTGCAAATAAGCCCTCTAAATTTCAGCAGCATTTTGTTCAAAATCATTTGAAATTTTCAATCAAAATATTCCATGAATGAAGTGCCAAAATACTTCAGCTTTTAAAGCTTTCATTGGATTGCTATTATTGAAAACAAATCTTGGGAATAGGAAGACAGTAAAATGTTTTGCTTAATAACAAGGGAGCAATTGCACAAATTGAATAATAGCTCAAATGGTATACAATATTAAATTTTGAAAGTCTGTAATTTTGCTTCAGAATGATGCTTTCCAAACTATCTGTAATAAAGAACCAGTTTTGTTTGTTTAAATTTCAATCCTCCACAAAATGATACTTTTGGAAAGTACAATAAAAGTAAGAGAAATTAAGTAGACAAAAATAACATACAAACTTCAAGCCTACTTTTTAAATCATTAGTTTCAGTGCATATAAAAGTGACTTTGATTATATATAATTAGAATGACCATATAGAAAAATAAAAGAATTACAAAACTTCTACAAGTTGTTCACTGAGGTACGCATACACGCAAGTAATACATGGGAATACTGTAAGACTCATGAAGTTTTGTCATTCTGCAATCATAACTAAAGAAAAAAATCGTGATTGAAATATGGTTCCCCATATGAAACATATGAAACACCTTACGGACACTTTTAAAGAACAGCATATTTATCAATATTTATGTTTAAGGTAACAACTGAGCTTGGTTCTTACTAATTTATCTAATCTAAATTAGATTGACAGTAATGCTTCTTGCAAGAGATTATATAGATCTAAACTGTTTATTTTTTTAATAAGCATAAAACCACAGGAAAAAAAACACAGTGTAACAAATATGTTGAAGGGAATGGAAGAAGATATTTTCTTTTCTTTTTTTTTTTTTTTCAGGACAGAGTCTTGTTCTCGTGAAGTGGCACAATCTTGGCTCACTGCACCAGGCTTAGGCGATTCTCTTGCCTCAGCCTTCCAAGTAGCTGGGATTACAGTCATGCACCACCATACCCAGCTAATTTTTGTATTTTTAGTAGAGACGGGGTTTTGCCATGTTGGCCAAGCTGGTCTCAATCTCCTGACCTCAAGTGATCTGCCCACCCCAGACTCCCAAAATGCTGGGACTACAGGAATGAATCCTGCACTTGGCTAGATTTTTTAAAAAATTTTTTAAATGAGCTCGAATTATTAATTTTTTATTTTTATCTAAAATCAAACAAGTGATAACTGCAGTTTCAAAATTTATACTTAGTCTTTCATAGGTAACCAGTTCTGATAATTTATCCCATAAGCTGATAGTCAAATTTGTTATTTAACTTTACAAAAGGAACGAATTGCCTGTGTTAGATCTTTTTGTGATGGAAAATAAAATTAAAAGTATTTTATCATATTCATGAGAGATTTGGTGGTACAATTTTGTGGACATTCAGTATCTAGATCATCACCTACTTTATTGATCTGTTATCTAATGATGAGATATGCTGTATTAATCTAAAGAAGCTTTTTCTTTCAAGCTCTAACTTTAATTTTTGCTCTTCAGTCTTATCTGCTGCTGAAAAACCTGTTACATTCCTTCATTGTATGCATGTGTGATGGTCAATATTGAGTGTCAACTTGATTGGATTGAAGGATGCAAAGTATTGTTCCTGGGTGTGTCTGTGAGGGTTTTACCAAAGGAGATTAACATTTGAGTCAGTGGACTGGGAAAGGCAGACCCACCCTTAAACTGGGTGGGCACAATCTAATCAGCTGCCAGGGTGGCCAGAATAAAAGCAGGCAGAAGAACGTGGAAAGACTAGACTGGTTTAATTGTCTGGCCTCTATCTTTCTCCTGTGCTGGATGCTTCCTGCCCTCGAACATTGGACTCCAAGTTTTTCAGCTTTGGGACAGAGTTGGACTGGCTTCATTGCTCCTTTCTCCTCAGCTTGCAGACAGCCTATTGTAGAACCTCACCTTGTGATCCTGTGAGTCAACACTCCTTAACAAACTCCCCTTTATATATATGTCTATCTTACTAGTTCTGTCCCTCTAGAGAACCCTGACTAATACACCATGCAGTAAGATCATTAATAATTCTCAAAATATCAGTCAAACAAGCAAGTCTAGTCTACAATTCATATGTTTAAAAACCCAGAACCACATTATTTTCTTATCTTAGAGAAATACATTCTTGACAGAATTTTAACCCTTGATAACAATCACATCTGAGCCTATAATAACAATTGTACATGACCAGTCTTCATAGGATCACATAATAGAGAATATTTTTGAATTTAACATCGGAGTAAAACTAGTATTGGTCTTCTTTTCTCTGAAATCATGTCCAACACTACCATCACCATTTGGTCTACTACTTCTGCCATATTCAAAGAAGGCAGGTCTTTTCACTGGTAAGAGCAAAGCTTATTATACCATCAGTAATTAGGGTCAAAATAAGTAATACATGCTAGTAACCAAAAGCAATTCAGATGAACTATATAAGTGTAGTTTCTCTTGAAATCCATTAGACAGCTGAGGACTGAAAGAAACTTAAATGAAACAAACTCCAGAAAGTGACAAGCCCTCAAAAGAGAAGAAAAAACTGAGCATGGTGGCTCATGCCTGTAATCTTAGCACTTTGGGAGGCCAAGTCAGGTGGATCACCTGAGGTCAGGAGTCCAAGACCAGCCTTGCCAACATGGCAAAACCCTGTCTCTACTAAAAATTCAAAAATTAGACGGGCATGGTGGTGTGCACCTGTAATCCCATCTACCTAGGAGGCTGAGGCAAGAGAATTGCTTGAACCCGAGGGCAGAGGCTGCAGTGAGCTGAGATTGCACCACTGCACTCCAGCCTGGGCAACAGAGCAAGACTGCATCTCAAAAACAATAAAAAATAAAAAAAGAGGAGAGATCCAGAGCTCCTGTGCCTGACTGAAATAGAGAGTGAGGGGAACAATGGGCCACTGAAAAAGGTAATGAGTACCCAGTCTAACTTTCAGCAAGCCTTCTAGGGCTGTGTGTGAATGATGATGGGAGGCCCAAGACAGAAAGGAAGACTACACCACCCTCTAGTTCTTTCCCTCACATCTTAGGGAGACCTCAAATTGTGGCAGGGAGAAATTACACCCCTAGGCTTAACTCCAGGCATTCACCTCACTAAAACTGAGAGAGGAGCAGAAGAGTGGAGAGAGCCCTCTCAGGTAATTCTTTCTTCACAGAGCATCTACAGGCTGCATCCCCTCTCCAGAGGCCAAGAGTGGTACGGCAGGAATGAAAAGGATCACCCAAGGCACAGAAAGCAGAGGGCAAAACTGGAAAGCAAAGAGAACTCCCTCACCACACAAAACTCTGGCAACCAGAATATAAAGCGGGAAGAGCTTGCTCAGAGGTCAGAAGGCAAGTGGCTCACCTGTGAAATGCAACAGACATCCTGAGATTCACCAGTGCCGGGACCCAGGCCTTGCTGATGGGAAAGGCTCAATGTATTTTAGATCCCGCAGTGCATTACTATCATAGTTTTATTGACTCAACAACCATTTAGATTGACCCACATGTTTACTCTTTCTGTTGCCTTTCATTTCTCTTTAAATCTTTGAGTTTCCTTTTGGAATCATTTTCCTTTACTTGAAAAACACTCTTTAGTACTTCCCTTAGAATAGGTCAGCTATTAGCAATGTGTCTTCACTGTGTCTCCATTTTTAGAGAATATTTTTGCTGGGTAAAGAGATTTATTATGTAAATGAAACTAAGAGTTTAAATGCTCTTTAAAAGGCTTATTGCTTGACATTCCAGCGAATTTCCCTTTTCATAATTAGGTCATAGCTAGTTTGGACACTGTCTTACAGAGAAGCATATAGCAGACATAACTTGAAGATCTTTGCAGGATACCAGGCTTCACGTGGTCCAAAAATTTTACTAATATTGGTAGGATTTGGGGGTACTGAGCCCATCAACATTCAGACTATATTAATCAACCCTTTACCCAAACTAGTAAAATACCCTTTCTAACCACAACCAAAGGAGGGACTGAGGCCCATAATATAATCACCAATAGAAATAGGATTTATTATGTCTTGCACTATCCCATGCGATACTCTTAACCTCCCTTGAATGAGAGTTCAAAATTGTAGGGTCATGACTAGAATGATTATACCTTGCTCACTTTCCAGGATTGCCTGATCCTCTGGATACAATTCTATCTACTAGTCATGACCCTAAACTAGTCAGAGAGTCAACTTCTTCACAGTGGCCCCTTCTGGTACCTAAAATATCCCCACATTGTTAACCCTAACTTCTAATCATAAAAAAAAATAGACTCTGACTGGAAGAACAAAGTGCTTCTGTAAAAATCATTATGGTGCTGTCCATAGAGGCCAGGCATGTAATAGGGTAAGGAATAAATATTGGAGCTATTTTTTTCTGTACAGTTCACTTTTACTCCTCAGAGACTCTTCAACTGCTTTATAGGAGTTGTTCAACTCCAGAGAATCTGCCCTTCCCAAAACAGATAACTGGCACACCTGCCATGTTAAATGATTCCTACACTACTACATAGTCTGTGCCCTCTTAAGCACCATTTTATTTATGGAACCCATCCTTTGCTTGTTTCTCACAAATAAACCAGTTGCATCTATCAGGTAATTATTACTGGCTTTTCTTTACATCCCATGGGAAACAGGTCTCCTTACAGCATGTGCCCGGGAACTTACAAAATGAAGCCACACAGGCTACTCTGAAGAATCACTAATTTACTTTTGTATATGCATTATTCATGTAATAATTCCTATAATGAGGTTTATACAATTGGAAAAGGTAGTGAGAAATTTATACAATTGGAAAGGTAGTAGGAAATTAAATCTTACCTGATGTTATAAATGATATTTTCATAGCTCTGAAAGCTCATCGGACCAATCTAAAGTCTTCAGTTCAAGAAGTAATTATCAAAGTCATAGTTTTAGATTTTCTCTCAGTTTATCAATGTGGTATCTGTGTCATTGCTAACACTTCAGGTGCACTTGGAGAAACACCACTGGCCAAATAGAACAATTCACCTGCAAGATGTTCACCTTGCTCTTCCAGGTAGACCCCAATAGACCCTGCAATGTGTTTCCTTGGTCTGGATTCTAATCATTCTGGCTTTCAGTTTTTGTGAATGTTGCAGTTGCCAAGTGTGGACTCTCTGGAGTTAGAAATGTTTCTGCATAGTCACTATCTTATCACATAATCCAACTCATTTGATGAAAGGAGAAAAAAAAGAGACCCTAGTCTGACTCTATAAACTGTTGTTTGTTGTTTCTGAGACAACGTATTATCTAGAGATTCTAACAGTAGTGTAGATCTGGAATGAGAGTCTTCTCTGCCTGCCCTTCTGGTCTGGCCAGAGCTTGGCCATGAAAAGAGGTTCAGGAGGATGAATAGGAACAATCACCCACACCAGGTACGTAAGAATGAGAACAACTGCTTTATAATTATAACTGCAGAATGCCATATGGCTTGCATAATACTTCTTAGCTCATAATATCATCCAGTTTGCATTGACCCTTGCCTTAAGAGAAAAATCAGTTCATCCAAATGTTCATTCTGCTTCTGATATCATATCCTAACAACTTCTTAGGGCAATCCATAAACAATAAAAACTCATTCTTTCTTGGTTAATTAATTCACAAATAATTTTTCAGAACTTCTTTGTAATTGTTCTTCCTTGCTGTAGTATTCCAGTAAAATTCTGGTTATATCATAGCAGGTTTCTTTATTTAAGAGGCTTTCCACATATAGACTAGAATACAGACATATAAAAACATCACATAAATACAATAATTTACCTAATTAGGTTATAGTTAACACAAATATGAATGGCTTAAGAACAAAACAAATACTCAAGCAGATCCTGAGAAGATAGAGCAGCAAATGGATCTTCTCATCCTGAAGTATCAAAATGCTGTATTACTTGTTAGTTCTATAGCACTCTTCCTCCAGGGAACTCAAGAAGTTTGGACATACCTTGAAAAAGGCTTTTAAAGACATTCTAATACTTATTAGTAGTACTGAGTCACTGTCAGTATAAAAATTTAAAAGAACATCCCAGGACAAAATAATGATCCTTGCTATAGACTGACATTGGAGGAACAAACTTGGATTGAGGACAGCTCTGGTCATCTGTAAAGATGCCACACAAGGCAAATTGCTTAAACGTTCAGACCTCAATTTTCTCCTATATAAAATGGAATCATAATATCTGCCATACTTCACTGAAAACGTTACTGAAAGAGTAAAGTTAAATAATGAATATAAAAATAATTGTAAGGCTGAAAAATATGACACAAAGTCAAGCAATTGTGTCTGTGTATATATGTTTTAGGTTTTATATAGCTTTTTATTCATGGACTTATATTCTTCCCACATCTACCCACTCTGCTATCCCCATGCCCACCATCCCAATTTTTCATACCTCAAAATCAAACTATTGTATCTTCCAGGAAGTTGAATCTATACATTGTGAATTGAAAATCTCATTCAATGTATTTACTTGAATTTGAACCAATGATAGGAAGTAGGGTGGAGGAATTGGGGTGCAGCTTAGCAAATCAACTTCAATAAATGTCAACACAGAGGAATCAACTTCTTCAAATGCTTTGGGTAGCTGTATGAATCCACAACAATTCATTTAGAATGTAATTTTGCATGTGATTAATCTATCCTCTGGTCTGATTGCCTCTGGTACATTTTTATAATATAAATTGAATGGAGAATAAAGATAATTCAAATAATCTTATTGGCTAAAGCACAGGGCATTAATTCAGTTTATAATAGCAATAATGACCTCAGCCCAGGACATTTCCAGGCAATTAATGACTGGCTAGAGTTAATGGCCCAAGTTTCAGCCAAGGACCATCCACTCCTCCTAGCTGGTCATCAATCCTCAGAAAATGCCCAATGTTCAGATCCATTCAGAGTTTGACTCCATCCCAACTTTATATTTTCAAATAAGTTTGTGCTTTACTCTTTTTCCTCAAATTCTATGTCACTTGTAAACTGGGTAAAAATAATTGACAATGTTTTTGAATAATAAATTAATTCATGGAACATAAGAACAACTAAATGACACATGGACATTATACATTAAATTGTATTGTAATATTGAAAACAGTACAGACCCAAAACACAGGGCATAGATTTTTCTAACTCCAACTTTCTCAAAATCAGTCCTGCTAAGGAAAACCTGGGTTGTGAGCCCCAATTTTCATGTTCTTAGTTTATTTCTCCCAGAGAAAAAAGTCAGATTTAACCTGTAATGTACACATTTCTGCTTTCTACCTATCAAGCTATCCTGTTTGATTTTAAATTCTTTTCCAGAAGTGGGAGACAGAGCAGAGAGAAGCATGACTTAATATGCCAGCCCAAGTGATACCACATGACAATGTCATCAGTCATTTCAAGCTTCTCTAGAGTATTTTACCTATTTTTTATTCCCCTATCTCACAGGAGGCAGATGAAACAGATGAGCTGGATTACCAGCATGGCGCACACAAGCTCTTTGTGAGCTGTTCAAGCAGAGAGAGGGATTCGGCCAACCAGCCCCCATCTCTACAGGAGGCCACCAGGATGCTGCTCTCACCTCTCACCAGGAACCAGAGACTACAGAAAAAGCAATGCAATGTCTCATTGAGTTTGCCTCCCATCAGCTCCCCCTCCCTTTTTTTTCTTTCTGATTCCTTTGTTGTTTTAATCCATCATGAGAAAGCCAGAAGTCATGAAATGACAGTATGTAAAGTGACCTTTACAATCAGGGTCACTGGCCTGGAAGACATGGACTCAGAACACCTGTGGCTGTTAATAAACAAGAAGATGCCTTCATTCAGAGATCACATTTGTCCAAAGCCTATTCTATTCATTATCTATTTTTAAAAGGCAACCCTTTTAGACATATGTATACAACATTCAAGTAGGCAATTCATTATCATTATTACTTACATTAACAACTAATGTCCAAAACAGGCCTCTTGCAGGCTGTGCAGTCATTGCCTGTAAAAGGAAACAGAATGTCCCTCAGTAGCTGAATTAATGTCTCCCAGAGGGGATTTCTCAACAGGAAATGGGAGATGTGTTGCCAAAGAATAAAGTCTGGTCATGAAAAATGATTCATGATGAGAATAGTCAAAACAATGTTAATAAATGACAAATAACAATACACTCATAAAGTAAAGAGAAACATTGCATTTCCATCTTTTCTTACTTACTGGGAAGATGAGTGTCTGTCATTAAAACCATTATTCCTGCTGTCAAAATGCAGACATGGAATAATTCAAAAACTGTCACAAAGAACTTTACATATTGATGGTTTGATGTATGATGGAGTCAGAAATAAAGAAATGAAAGTCCAGAAAATAGGATTCTCCCTATGCCTTAATCTACCTTCACCCAGAGGCCACATGCAGGTATGAGACAATAGAGATACTGAGGATTGTTAAGCAGGAGTAGCAAAACATTAAAAGATGATCTGTCAAATTTTGCTAAGGTAGATTTGATATGCTGGAATAGCATATTAATTTGCTCAATATCATACAAATCAATACTAAATTTGGAGGAAAATTAGTAAGATCTATATAATACAAATAATGTCTGAATTTAAGAAAAAAGTAATAATTTTGTTTTACTGATTTACAGAAAGCAGCTGATGATCAGTGTCAATTGTCTCAATTTAATTTCTTGAAGCAGACAAGTTGATATATATTCTATTGATAAAGATATAACTAGATAATTGGTTTAGGATCAGATTTTCTCTGCTGGAATTCAGAAGGTTCAGGAATCTTCAGCCCTGTTTTGCAGAGCTAGGAAATGAATTCATGTCTGTCTTAACACAAATCCTATGTGCTTTCTGTCTCACTGTGGCTCACATGCTAAAATCTCCTCCTATGATTCCATACAATATGCTATTTCACCTAGAGGGATTTTACAAACCATTTAAATGCAAACAGGGAGAATTCACCATTACTCCGCTATCATGGATTGTGTGTTTACGTACCCCACTGCCAAATTCATATGTTGAAACCCTCACCCCCAACAGAATGGTATTAGGAGGTGAGCCCTTTGGGAGGTAACTAGGTCATGAGGGTGGAACCCCTATGATGGAATTAGTGTTCTTATAAAAAGGCAAATAGAGTTAGCTCAATCAATTTCTACTATGTGAAACTACAATGAAAAACTGGCAGTCTACATCCTGGAAGAGGGCCCTCACCAGAACTCAGCATGCTGGCACCCTGATCTTGGACTTCCAGCCACCAGGCCTGTGAGAAATACATTTCTGCTGTTTATAAGTGACCCAGTTTATCGTACTTTGTTACAGCGTCTCAAACTAAGACACTAATTATTTAACTTGTTTAACTATAAAACAAGACGTGGTACATGCCCCCAAAAACCTCTGATTTGCATCTAACTGGAGGTTAGAATTTGGAAAATCTTATTATCTAAGGAAGGCTGCAGCTTCAATCAGAGGATGAAAAAGAGGTGACATCAATATCCATAATGTAAAGCATGTCTTAAAACAGCCCCCAAAGAACACTTAAATGTTGATAATGAAGATCAAGAGCTGCAAGTAGCATACAGTTGTATAACTGTTATTCAAACTAGGCATGTAAGAAAAAACATGTGGTTAAACATTATTCCCAGTTGAGTCTAGGGGAAAAAGAACACACTAAAGGTATATATATACCTTTCTGGTTACCAAGTGGATGGTCTCTCTCCTCTTACCTCCTTGGATTAAAGGGTCTCTAAGATGTATTTAGCTTGTGAACCCCTATATTTAATTTCCATTTAGATTACACAGTGAACATTAATTACAGGTATACCTCCATTGTTTTCTACTTCACTTTATTGTGCTTCACAGACACGGTGGCAAACCTGAACTGAGCAAGTCTATCAGCCCCATGTTTCCAATGTCATGTACACACTTGTGTCAAATTTTGGTAATTCTTGCAATATTTTAAACTTTTTAAATTAATATTATATCTATTATGGTGACCTGTGGTAAGTGATCTTTGATGTTACTATTACAATTATTTTTGGGTATCAGGAACCCCACCCATATAAGATGGCAAAAACAGTAGGTAAATGTTGTGTGTGTTTTGACAGCTCTGCTAACTGGCTGTTACCACCTCTCTTCTTCTTGCACCTTCCTATTCCCTGAGACACAATATTGAAATGAGACAAATTAAAAACTCTACAATGGTGTATAAGTACTCAAGTAAAAGGAAGAGTGACTCATCTCTCACTTTAAATCAAAAGTTAGAAATAATTAAGCTTAATGAGGAAGGCATATTGAAAGCCAAGATAGGCCAAAAGCTAGATTTTTTTTCACCAAACGGTTTGCCAAGTTGTGAATAGAAAAGAAAAGTTCTTGAAGGGAATTAAATGTGCTACTCCAGTGAACATACAAATGTTAAGAAAGCAAGACAGCTTTATTGCTGATATGAGAAAGTTTAGTTGTCTGGATAGAAGATCAAACTAGCACCAACATCCCCTTAAGCCAAAGCCTAATCCAGAGCAAGGCCCTAACTCTCTTCTATTCTGTAAAGGCTGAGAGAGGTGAGGAAGATGCAAAGGAGAAAACTTGAAGCTGGCAGCGGTTCATTCATGAAGCTTAGGGATAGAAACTATCTTTATTACATAAAAATGTGAGATGGATCTGTCACTTCAGTTCTGGTTACCTTGGCTCCACCTATCTCCTTGGTAGAGCCTGCTTCCTGTCCTACCACCTCTGTGCTCTGTTCTTGTTACTGAACTCCTTCCCCTCCAAAATCTGGCGGAAGTGACATTGCCTAAGCCCAAGCCAGCAGTGGTCTGGGGACCCAGGAATTGTCCATGGGCTACCCTTCAAATGACAATATCTTGTTCTTTGGCTGATATAATGAGTGAACAGTTGGTCAAAGAACTGCAGTTAGGGGAAGAAACTGTCACTTTTCCTCAAGTAGCTGTTGCTAAAAGACCATTTATTACTGAAGAAAACATTGACACTTCCAGTGACCTAATGTTGGCTCAGATATTATAGATGGAATTTGGCAAAGAATATGATGCACAATTAGACATAAAGAAAAGAAAATTCAGTGGAGATAGAAAAGTTTCCATGTCCTTTGAAAATTATTGAAAAGTGCATCCTGATGAAGACAGTGATAGCCTGATACTCATGATGATCTCTACTGACTAGCAAAACCAGTTCCCACTCCCAAAAAGGGTTTTATTGGAAAAGGAAAAGGCATTGCCACCAAACATCATGAAGTAGTATGTGGGAGAAAGAATCCAGCAAGAATGGAAAATTTTGCACCTGCATTTCAGGTAGAAGACAATGGATTTAAAACTACCAAAGTTTTTGATGCTTCAAAACACCATGCCTACTCAGAAGAACAGCAAAGTGCCTGCCTCCACAAGAAAAAGGAGCATTCTACGGAAGAAAATGCAGTTGATCCTGAGGCATGTTTTCTTATGTAAAAATGGTCAACTCTGGAATGTTTGAGACAATCATTGACTATTAGTACAGGAGAGAAATCTATTGTCTTTCACGTATACAGAAAGAGCACGGAGGATGAAAAGAAATATAGTAAAGTTATACCTACAGAATGTGCCATCATGGTATTTACAACAACCCTTAATGAGTGGAAGATTCATGACAAATAAGTTAAAGATGATCTTAGGTTTCAAGATCACCTCAGTAAACTAAGTCCACATAAGATTATTCACATGTGGGCAGAAAGTGAAATCCACAATCTCTCAAGAATGCAGAGAACTAGAATTCCTCATCCAACAGTTATACAACTTGAGTGCAAGAAATACATTTTAGTTATGTCTTTTATTGGCCATGATTATGTTCCAGCCCCTAAATTAAAAGAAGTAAAGCTCAGTAGTGAAGGAATGGAAGAAACCTACTAACAAACTCTTCATTTGATGCAGCGGTTATGTAATGAATGTACACTTTTTTATACCAACCTCAGCAAGTATAACATACTTTGGCATGCTGCAAAGGTCTGGTTGTTTGACATCAGTCAGTCAGAAGAACCAACTTGTCTTAATGGACTGGAATCATTGTTCCATGACTATAAAATGTCTCACACTTTTTCCAGAAAGGAGTAGTAAGGAAAGCCATTAATGAATGAGACCTCTTCAATGCTGTTTTAAACATCTCAGCAGATAATGAAGGGGATTTTTTTAGCTAAGATAGAAGCTTTGGAGAAAATGAATGAAGATCACATTCAGAAGAATGGAAAGAAAGCTGCTTCATGCCCACCAGTGTTGTATGGTGAATATCACCAATGCCCACCACTTTCAATGTAAACACAGAGGTGATTGCCAGTTGCCAATAGCAAACAAAGTTATGGTTGTACTCGCAGTACCAAAATATGAGAGGTATACAGTGGTGTTTCTCTGCTTTTCCCCCTCCTTGTAACACATGTGCCAAATGTGTGGAATTTTTAGCTCAGCATTGAGGAAATAAAATCTCACCACCTCTAAAAAAAAGTGCAAGGTGAAGCAGCAAATGCTGATGTAGAAGCTATAGCAAATTATCCGGAAGATCTAAGATAATTGATGAATGTAGCTACACTAAAAAACAGATCCTCCATGTAGATGAAATAGCTATCTATTGGGGAAAAAATGCCATCTGGGACTTTCATAGCTAGAGAAGTCAATGCCTGTCTTCAAAGCTTTAAAGGACAGACTGACTTTTTTATTAAAAGCTAATGCAGCTAGTGACTTAAAGCCAATGCTCATTTACCATTTCTGAAGTACCAGGGCCTTTAAAAATTATACTAAATCTACTCTGCCTGTGCTCTAGAAATGGAAAAACAAAGCCTAGATGACAGCACATCCTTTTACAGCAAGTTTAAATGAATATTCTAAGCCCATTGTTGAGAACCGCTACTCAGAAAAAGACTTCTAGCCACCTAAGAGCTCTGTTGGAGATGCACAAGGAGATTAAGGTTGTTTTCATGTCTGCTAACAGAACATCCACTCTGCTTCCCGTGGATCAAGGAGTCATTTCAACTTTCAAATATATTATTTAAGAGATACATTTTGTAAGGCGATAGCTGCCATGGAAAATTATTCCTTTGACAGATCTGGGCAAAATAAATTGAAAAACCTCTGGAAAGGATTCACCATTCTAGCTGCCATTAAGAACATTCATGGTTCATCAGAGGAGGTCAAAATATCAACTTTAATAGGAGTTTGGAAGAAATTAATTCCAATTCTCATGGATGAGTCCAAGGGGCTCAAGACTTCAGTGGAGGAAGTAACTGCAGATGTTGTTGAAATAGCAAGAGAACTAGAATTAGAAGTAGAGCCTGAAGATGTGACTGAATTGTTAACAATACCATGATAAAACTTGAAGGGATAAGGAGTTTCTCCTAATGAATAAGCAAAAATAGTGGTTTCTTGAGATGGAATCTACTCCTGGTGAAGATGCTGTGAATATTGTTGAAATGAGAACTGATCTAAAATATTCCATAAACCTAGATGAAAAATCAGTGTCAGGATTTGACAGGATTGACTCCAATTTTGAAAGAAGTTCTACTGTGGGTAAAATGCTATCAAACAGCATCACGTTACCAAGAAATTTTTCATAAAATGAAGATCAATCGATGTGGCAAACTTCATTGTCTTATTCTGAGAAATTGCCACAGCCATCCCAACCTCAGCAACCGCCACCCTGATCAGTCAGCATCCATCAGCATAGAGATAAGACCTTCCACTAGCAAACAAGTTAGGACTCACTGAAGGCTCAGATGATCATTAGCATTTTAAAGTATTTTGTGACTCAAGTAGGTACATTCTTTTTATGGACATAATGCTATTGCATACTTAAGACTACAGTATAAACATAAGTTTTATATGCACTAGGAAACCAAAAATTTATATGACTTATTTTATTATGGTGATCAGAAATGGAATCCACAGTATCTCCAAGGTATGCTTATAACTATCTTCCCTCAGTTTACTGGAAATATGCTGTAGTATTTATATTTATAGATGCTTATAAGCATGTACAATGAGGTTGTTTTAGATTTAGAGAACAGTATCAGGAAATCTGTGAATTGCAAAGTCACCTGTCAAAAAGATTTCTTCTTAAGAGTTTATGATGTAATTGCCTCAGTCTGTCCCCAGTTTATTGAAGTGATGGACACAAGATGCTCTTTCTAAAGCGAGTCCATTTTTAAGATGTGGTCCACTCTCTTTAGAGACATAGCAGCAAGAAAGCAACCCTGAAACATAGGTAGGTAATTCTGAGTTTAAAAATTGACTTTATTCCAAAAATCTAAAAAGCAGTTGTTTCAACTGACCACTTTAAAAAAATACAACTGTGTACGTAGCAATCATGTTGCTAAGATATCACACAAAATATACACAACTATGAATATAGTTGAAATGTGGCTGAAGACCTATGTCCTGAGAGCAGACCCAGTCATTCAGAGAGGACAGGAGAAGGATGACAAAACAGAGCTTTTCTTACTCATCGCTAATGGCAGGGATTATTTAAAAGAGTTGTGAAATTGTTTTCTCACTTCACTTTTTATACTGTTCTCTTGGTGAATGGCACCCCTCTCCACTGACAACCACAAGCCCAGGGCCTTGTTGTTCTTCATTTCCCCTTCTGTATTCCCTATCCTCTTCTCCAGGCTCACTCCCAGAAACCATTTACTTCATTTTCCTAAAACCACATTTCAGAATCTATTTGTGGGATGGCTCTTGGGTTGAAGTTAGAAAAAAGACAATTAAACCCTGTGTCTGATATTGCTCTGGTAAGAAATTGTAATAGTCCTTTGCCTAAATCACATGATGATAATGAGGAATAAAATTTAAAATATAAACCATAGGAATGCATGGTGTCAACTAAGTTGCAAGCCAAATTCTAAGTATTATTTTGTTGTGCCAATTTACAAATGTGTGAAGAACTCATAGCCCATTAACACTTTGATAATTCTATACATTTTAGCAAGCAGATAATAACCTTAACGAATCTCTAATTGGTAAAATTTTAGGTAGTGTTATGAGCACGGGTGAAAAAGAGTCAGGAATTTGGAAGAAATCTACTTTGTGCAAGGGATGAATCACCCAAACAGTAAGCTCCTCAGAGTCTGCCAGTGTCAGGGTTTCAGAAGCTCATCCTAACTTCTCAGTTTTATTTCTATATTTCTTTTTTCCAAAATTACTTCTTATTTGCAATATGTATATTATATACATGTATACATATTTCTTTTACACACATACCTTTTATAAATTAGAAGTAACTGAAATACATATAATCTAGTAAAAAAGTAATTTTGAAGGAGTACATATACATATGTAATACATATATATAGTTTGATGGCAAGAACAAAGGAAACTTCAGGTGTTTCTAGGGGAGTTTCTGTCAGTGGTTTCTGAGGAGTAAATGACAAGGGATAGCTGTTCATTAGTAAATGTCATCTGTCAATGGTAAGGAATGAATGGTCTTACCCAAGTGTTCACTCCGATTATAGTCTCTAGTATAGCCATACAAAAACATTAGTTCTGAAAAATAATTCAAGTCATTCTAGAAAATGATTCAGTCATTGAATCAAGTCAATTATTCAAGTCCATAGTTTCTCCTATTTGAGAAAAGGCCAGACATTTTCTTCCTTAAATAAGAGGCACATAATCTAACTCTGCATCTTAAGAAGCATGGGTGATGTTCAGCTACAAAACTTACTTTAGAACACAGACACAGTTTAGACTGATAAAATAGGAAAGGCTACAAAAAATGACATATAAGGGTGCCCTCTCCAGAAGGCCAAAGAGCCAACGACTCAACTGGAGTGAGAATGAACTGGATAACTTCATGCTCATGCTATGTCTTTGTAGCTCCTAAAAGTAAGATGATGGTAAGGATAATTTGATACTGTGCTTTAGATTGAGAATATTTCTCCTTACCACATTTCCACCAAAAATGTCTTGTAACCTCAGTAGGGCATTTAGGTCAAAGACATAAGTTCTAATATTACAGGTCTTTACCCCACAGTCCCCTTTGTTCCCATCCCAGCCACTTACTATAATATCTGAAATTTCCTCAAGGTACATGAGTCTTGATGGAAAGTCCGAGAACACTTGGACACAAGGCATTAGGAACACTAAATGCTACTTGATCAGGGAAACTTATGTTGGGCTAAGAGTAGATATCCTGGGCAAATGGAGGGCAGTGTGTTGTCTTTGTCAGATACCTATCACTGTATAACAAACTATCCAAATTTAGTGCCTTGAAACAAAAATCATGAATTTGCACATGGTTCTGCAACTTAGACAGGCTGGGTAGGAATGGATTGTTCCCATGTGGCATCAGCTGGGGCACTCAAGAGGTTACATTTTCCTGGTAGAGTGGAAGCAGAAAAAAAGAAGAGGCTATACTCAGTGGAAGCTCAGCTGAGACTGCAAGGACAGTCTGATGCCTCAGCTGGGATGGCTGGAATATGTAGGGACCTGTTGGACATCTCTCTTCCTGTTTCTATGTAGTCTTTCCTGAAGGGTAGCTGGATCTCTTTATAAGAGCTCCAAGACAGTGAATGCAGAAGTTCCAGGTCTCTTAAGGCTTAGGCCTGGTACTGGTATGACTTTACTTCTGTGGCATTCCCAGTGGTCAAAACAAATCACAAGGCCATCCCCAATTTAAGAGGAAGTAAATAGATTCCACCTGTTGGATGGGAAGAGCAGCCAAAAAAATAAAATAAAGTAACCATCTTTAACCCAAAATAATGTGCCTGCATACAAAGTTTGGCAGTCACTACAAACCAGATAGAAAGTTATTCCCAAGGAGGACTGAGAATAATCTGAAGATAATTGTTGCCATTGTTGTTTTCAGTTTTGCAGATTTCCAGCCAACTTCATTCATTACCATGTGCCTCTGGGCCTACACTTGGCCATTCATAACCTTCTAAGCACCCATTTTCAGAGCAACAAAGTGTAGAATAGCAGTGACAAACTGCAGCCTACAGTGGTTGTTTTTGTAAATAAAGTTTTATTGGAACATATCTCTACCCTGTCATTTGCATATTGTTTATGGCCGCTTTTGTGCTGTAACAGCAAAGTTGAGTAATTGTGACAAAGACATTATGGTCCACAAAGTCAAAGATGTTTACTTTATGGCCTTATTTGTTTGCTAGGTCTACTGCAACAAGGCACCACAGACTGGGTGGCTTAAACAACAGAAATTTATTGTCTCACAGTTCTGGAGCCTAGAAGTCTGAGATCAAGGTGTTGCCAGGGTTGATTCCTTCCGAGGGCTGGAAGAGAAGGATGTGTTCCAGGCCTCTCTCCTTGGCTTGCAGATGGCCACCTTCTCCCTGTATCTTCACATTGTCTTCCCTCTCTGCCTGAGTCCACATTTTCCTCTTCTTAGAAGGACACCAGTCATATCAAATGAGGACCCATCCTAATGACCTCATTTTTAACTTACTTCTGTAAAGACTCTATCTCTAAATAAGGTCACATCCTGAAGTAGTAGGGGTTAGGAATTCAACATATGAATTAGCAGGGGTTGAGGCATAATTCATCCCATACAATGGCCCTTTACAGATACAGTGTGCTAAGGCCTGCAATAGAGGGGAAAAGGCTCAGCCAGCTGTTACAAGCCTTAAATTCTAGTTCAATTCTGCCCCTTCCTACTTGGGGCACTATGAACAAGTCACCAATACTCTGATTCTCTTTCTATATCAGTAAATTGGGTTCAACTGGACTGCACATGATGCAGAGTGAGTGTAAGACCAAGTTGCGATGCTGTGCAAGAGAGTAGCATGAAGAATAAAAGGTATTGCCTATGAGTTATATTTATATTATATATTCTTGGAATAATTTACTGCCATTCAACCCTGGGGCTTTGTATATTTGAACTTGAGCTTGGCTCACTAATATATTTAGTGGGAAATATATTAGCAGCTTCCTCCTGGTTGAAGAAGGAAGTGGCTGCTGTGGTCCAACTTGTTAAATGTTTCTGAATCACTCTGCTCAGTATATAATGACCTATAGTTTTCTCGATATCTGAAGGCTTCCTTCAGGAGCTTCTGACACAATTTCTTCTCGTGTGTCCCACCTGCCTACCTGGTGTACTCATTGGCTTGCATCACTCTTTGGTAACTGTAGTTTGGGAGCCTGAGACTTCTGGTCTGGCTGAAGTCCAGGATCTTATTTTAGTTTCCTCTGTTCTGCCACTGGATAGCACAGTTAGTCTCAGATGCCCATCTCTACCTAAAAGTTTTTAGAACCAAACTCCTTCCAATGCCTGACCCATCCTGGACCTTTACCTCCATCCTTGTGTTCTACCTCCCACACCTCAAATAAGAAGCTAGGAAACTCATTCTTTTCCCTCCTGCACTAAATTGTGTAAGTCAGATCATTTCCACTCAAGGCAGAGCTTCCTATGTCTCCTATTTGTACTAGACCTTATAAGACATGTTGTTAAGTAAGGAAGGTGTCTTAGTTGGCTGGGATTCTTATAACAAACTACCTTAATCTGGGTATCTTATAAACAATAGGAATTAATTTCTCACAGTTCCAGAGGCTGCGAAGTTCAAGATCAAGCTACCAGTGGATTAGGTGTCTGGCAAGGGCTCACTTTCTCATAGATATTACCTTTTTATTGTGTTGTTCTCTTCGTTAATGGGCTTCCTTGTGTCTGTCTTAGAAGGGCACTAACCCAGGCATGAGGAATCACTTCCCAGAGGTCCCACCTCCTAACCATCACCTTGGGGGTTAGCATTTTAGCATATTATTTTGGAGGGACACAATATCCAGACCATGGCAGGAGGAAAGATGATTCCATTGATTTCATAAGATGACATCATTGTCAGTTTGTCAGTTTTGTTTGGTAGGTGACTTTCTATTAGTTTGTGCTTTTCAACTTAAAAATTATTTTAAAAGAGCTCAGGAAAAATGGCACTAAGTTGTCCATCTAAAGTGGTAAATGCAACTAAACAAAAAAAAACTCCCAAAAAGAACAATGAAATCATCTGACCTTAGCAAAGCTATTGGTTTTTGCTGAGTATGTGTTTAGGTAGATAATTCTATCCAGCTGTGCCAAGATGGTACTCATACTGAATTTTTTTTTTTTTTTTTTTTTTTTGACACAGGGTCTCACTCTGTCACTCAGCCTGGAGTGCAGTGATGGGATCACAAATCACTGTAGCCTCTACCTCCCAAGCTCAAGCAATTCTCCCATCTCAGCCTCCCAGGTAGCTGGAGCTACAGGCATGTGCCATCATGCCTAGCTGATTTTTTAAACTTTTTCTAGAGACAGGGTCTCACTGTGTTGCCCAGGATGGATTTGAACCTGTGGGCTCAAGTCATCCTCCCACCTCAGCCTCCCAAAGTGCTGGCATTACAGGCTTTACCACCACGCCCACCTGGAATTTGTTTCTAATGGAGAAAAATACAGTGCTGTTAATCTTATTTGACACATTATGAAATGCCATGCAAATCTCTCCCACGTCAATATGCTACCTTGTCCTTTTTTTTCTATTTGCTGGGCTTGAACTTTTCCAATGAATGTATCACTTGGCAAAGTCAATTTACTGAAATGAGTACGTATCACTGTCATTCTGGAAAAAGAGATGACAGTGCTATATGTCATAACCAAAAGCCACTCCTGTGTGGCATTTTACAACTCTGCCAGGTATCTGCTGGAGACTGCATGCCAAGGGATCTTGAAACTCTCAGCAGATGTGATTATAACTTTGCCCACTACTCATAAGCTATTTCTATTTGCTCTGACATCTTAGCAGCAAACCCATACATACTCAATGTTAGCAGTGACATGAGTGACTCAGGCATGGCTCTCTTCAACTAAACTTCAAATCAATTAAGAAGAAATATTTAAACAACAACAACTAAACCAGTTTCTTTGACTTCTGAGCTAATTCTAACCAATTCATTAAGCTTTAACTTGGTGCTACATTTTTGTTTTGTTGAATTGAAATTTATGAAAAAGATTTAGCCAAAGACAAGCATGAAATTAAAAAGTGTAAAATGAGCTGAGGTCTCTAGTCTGTCATTTTAAAAAACAGGGGAGGTCTCCAATTATCCAATAGAATAGAATTAATAAAACTGATGTGTGTCATAATAGATTTTACTCCAATAGAACAACATTATTACATCTGATCGTAAATCACATGAATACTTTCTGGCAACCAAAAGGAAAAAATCCACACTGTTGATAATTGCATAGCTTCTCACATACCAAAATGTATGAGAGGTATATGCTACTTGTATCATTAAAGTCTTATTATATTATAATGTGGTAATCTAATTTCTCTAAGTGCCTCATTATTTTTCATTTCAACTGCCATATGTACATATATTTTATGTTGTTAGTGAATTAAATGGAGACACGCTAAGCAGATTGATATTCTGGATTCGCTCTGTGATTTAAACATACTAATTACAGTGTAAAATAAGAAAAAAATGTGCTATTTCCTGTAGATCACACCCTGTGGTTTATAATAGAGGCAATCTGTATTGTGCCTAGAAACATATTGTATACAAAAAACTGCTGTGATAAATAGTATGATTTCAAATGAGTATAGTTGCATATTTAAATCAGAATATTTGAGATGTCAGCAAAATTTGAGTTCTTAAACGTGTCTGTGGGTAAATTGTGTTGTAATGTGCATAGCTCAGCCTCGTGAGAGTATAGTCACTTAATAACTACTCATTGTCCCCAGCAATAACATCTCTTGGGTGATGATAGACATGATTAACATACAGAAATAAAACAGAATGGTATATCGGCGAGCTATGACTGGCTAACAAATCATACCAATACGTAGTCCCCCCCCCCAAAAAAAAAAGATTCAGCTCCTAAGTGTTGGCAATTTTGGCTGTGCTCGGTTGAGTTGTTCATCTGGTCATGGCAGAGCACCTTTACATGTTGTCGTCAGCTGTAAGTTAGGCTGATAGCTTTGCTGATTGTATTACTCCATTTTTGCATTGTATAAAGAACTACCTGACACTGGGTAATTTATAAAGAAAAGAGATTTAATTGGCTCATGGTTTTGCAGACTCTAGAGGAAGCATGGTTGGAGAGGCCTCAGGAAACTTACAATCATGGTGGAAGGCAAAGGGGAAACAGGGACATCCTACATGGCTGGAGCAGGAGGAAGAGAGAGAGGAGGGGAAGGTGGCCACAGACTTTTAAACAACCAGGTCTCATGATAACTCACTCCCTGTCATGAGAAGAGCAAGGGGGAAATCTGCCCCCATGATCCACTCACCTCCCACCAGGCCCCTCCTCCAACACAGGGGACCACAGTTCTAGATGAGATATGGGCAGGGACACAAATGCAAACCATATCGGTAATCTTGGCTGGGGTCTCTCCATGTCTGGGACCTCAGCTGGGGCAACTAAGCTTATTTGGCTCTGGTGACTGGCCTCTCATCCTCCAGCAGACTAGCCTGGGCATAAGAAATCAAGCAAAAGCACTTAAGGCCTCATGAGGCCTGGACCTGAAACTGCCACACCATCACTGGCACTGAATTCTATTAGGTAAGCCTGATTTAAGGGTGAAAAAATAGACTCCACCTCATGATTGGGGGAGCTGTAAGATCACATGGCAAAAGGACATAGATATAGATAAGGGTAGGAAATTGCAGCCATGTTTGGAAGCAATCTCCAATTGATGGTGACCTATTAAAGGTGACATTTTGGATAAATATATTAAAAGAGTTCATCATGTCTATCAGTAGAATCAGTTGAGGGACCCCAAACATTACTGCCAGAGACTGGAGAAAGTTCAAATTCTTCCCTCTACATCATCTATGCCTATTTTCATTCCCGTCCATGGGATCTTATCGAATGATTACACAAAGAGCCAGTGGCCAAATGGAATTCATTTATTCTTTTATTGATAACTGCTGACAGGCCCTGACCATCCATGACCAGGCAGGTAGAGGACATTGATAAGAGCTGCTTAATAAAGTCCTCTGACAAATCAGTAAGTCCTTTTGGAGAAAAGGTTGTAGAGAAGAGACTGGTAATATGTCTAACACAGGAACCTTTACTCATGGAGAAAATGTGATTCAGAGAATATTCTGGACCTCTGCCCATCAAGATGAGCAATTGTCCCTCTTTAGAATATCAGTAGCTAGAAAAGAGGTGATTAGAAATAGGCCTAGCTTGCCTCTGGTATTTCAAATCCTAAAACCCTACATAAAAAGTTGATGACAACATCAAAAATAACAATAACAACAAACATAGTTTGAAGTTATATCTTCTGCCAAAATCTCCATCAGACTAATGCAGGTGGCTCCATGCATGTCACCAGCTTTGTTCTTCTCTCCTCCCAGAGCACTAACCCAATATGCTTGTGGTTTCACCCTTTAAAAGAAACTGACAAACAAAAATACCCATGTAACTTCATAATAACTTTACCACCTGCAATATTGACCTGGCTGCTATGATAGTAGTATCGCCCTCTTCCATAATATGTATAAAAAGAGTATCAGATGCTATAGATTGATATTTTTCCTCTGTTTAACCCAAGTTCATAATTTAATCCTAGGAGAGTAAGGTAAAATAACCAGAATCCCTGTATTAGAACTGCTAATCCCAGCTTTATCAGTAAATGGCTGTGTGATCTTGAAGACTCAGAGAACCATATTTTCCTCTCTTCTTCTTTCTCCTTATCAGAACTTACATATGTTTCAACCTCTTGCAATTTATAAAAAATAAAACATAATTTAAAGCCCCCACTAATCCCCCCTTTCTATCTAGTGATTACTGTCCCCACCTCTTCTTCTTAGTCAAATTTCTACTTTAATTCCCTTCATTTCCTCAGGTTCAACTCAAGTGTGAGCCCACTGTCGTCTGGCATTAGCCACCCCCAATTCCCCAATTCTACTAAATTTCTGCTAAAACCATGAGTGACTTAATGTTATTAAATCCAGTAGAAACTTTTAAATTATCTTCTTTTTTGACTGCTTAGAAATATTGATACTACTAACCATATTGTTTCTTCTTAGAATACTCTCCATTTTTAATGTCCTTTCTCTTCCCTGGTACATCTTCCTCTACCTAATCAGAGTTCTAACCCTACTTTCTTCTCTCTTCTCAATTCATACTCTCTCCAGTTTATCCCCATGCCTTCAATTATATCTATATGGTGCTAAATCCCAAATTGAGCTCCACACTCATATTTCCATATTCTCAGCTGTCCATGTTACCTATCTATTTAAATATTTTAGAGGCAGTTTAAGTCAACATATTCAAAACTGATCTCATCATGTTTTCCCCTTAAACTTACCCCTTTTCCAGCATTCTTAAACTAGAACTTCAAGATCATCTCTGACTCCTCCTTCTCCTGGTTTACAAGATCCCAACAATCATCTGTATCTCCTGAGTGTCTCCTGCAGCCATCCATTTATGTCCATCTCCCCTTCCTCATGCTAATTCAAGTTAATCTTTTGCCTAGTGTATGGCAAGTGTTCTAGTTGACTTCCCCCTCCATTCTGATTCCTCTGTGATCCACTCTCCATTTTCTAGTCCAAGAAAAATAAATCTGATTACATCATTCCCCAACTTCAACTCTTCAATGCTTTCCCATTTCCCTTGCTCCAGCATTACTTCTTGACACTCGCCCCCCAGATTTTTACATTTGACCTTCTTTGAGCTTCTGGATAATTTCATTTTTTTTACAATTGCATATGGTTTTATTTTTTACCTGGAATGTTCTTCTACCCCATCTTCATAGTAATTTTTTTTTGACCCTCCTGGCATGTGTGTACTTCCATATCACACTCAATTGCTTGTTCAGTAGCTGTGTTTCCTAGAGATTGTGTGCTTCCCGGAGCAGGGGCTCTGCCAAAAGCTTTCTACCTAGTAACATGCCTGGAACATACATAGTAGTTGTTTATTAATAAATGTTTCTTGAATAAATAAAGAATCCCTAGACCTCTGGGTTCCCCATTGCCCCCCCGCCCCCGCCACCAACCCTCAATTGAGAGAGGAAATGTGAATTTCTATGCCAACTCCTTGTACTAGCAACTTCTTAAGGTTGACTAGATGACCCAACAGGTAATTTTTTTTTTAATGGTGACAGTTTTTTGAAACACAATGCCTTTGAAAATGAAAAAGATATTGCAAAATCTCTGTGTACTACTTAAATAAATGACTTGAGAAGGTTTGGAGAAGGACCAAGGAACCAAATTATCATGAAGGAAAAAACAGCCTCAAATTTAAATGACATAGTTAGCAACCTTAGGCATTTCAGTTAGAAGCTGATTGTTACCAATCTTACTACCCTCTGATTTTCCAAATTACTAATCTTCATGCTCTCTCAAGATCCCTGGTAACTTGCCACCTAACACTATCTCAGAGTTTAATCACCTGCATTCCTCTTTTTTACCTTCTGTTTTTTTTTGTTTTGTTTTTGTTTTTGTTTTTTTTACAAATATGTATTATGAGACATACACTGTACCAGGCAGTAGGGGTAGAAACATAATTATCACATAGTTCTAGCCATTTCCATTTGCTATGAAAACTATGGAAATCATCTGATATAATGTCATGCTAAAGAGGAAAGAATCTGTGGCCAGAAAGGTGTGGCTTTGGATCTAACATCTAGTGCTTACTAAATCTGTGTGTTTCAGCACAGTTCCTGCAACTTTGAGCTTCAGTTTTCTTATATTTAGAATAAGTAAGCATAGCTATGCAGGACAGTGCTTCAGGTGGTCTTGGAGCAACTTGTTCTCACTTCTTCTTGCTTGTAGTTCTCAAAAATAACTATAAAATATGCAGGGAATGCTACATACTGATATAAGGAGGAACTGGCCAGGACATCCTGGACTCTGGTACAGTCACTTTTAGAAACATGATGCCCTTCAATGCTTTAAGTCCAGCAAGCCATGGTGCCTTTTAGGTATAAAACCCAGAGTGGGCTGCTTTACTGGGTTCCTCATCTGCCGTGCAAGTAGGACTCACACAAATGAAATTCCATTTAATCCTGGGCAGCTCTTTTGAGGCCTGGGGAGCCCACTTGCCCTGACTCATAGGTTTCTACTGTCCCTTTCTGCCTGTCTCTAAGTAATTAACCAGCTTCATGTAATTTGTTGTGTGGGCCAGTGTTCTGTCTCACTCGTTTCAGGTAAGTAGTAGAAACTGCAGTCCAAGATGCAGTGGGCTGAAGTAGTAATCAGTGCATGGTAAACTTGCTTTACACCCTTCCCCAAACAACTATCAAAACTACCAATAGAATTAAATGACATAGCAATTGAAGCATCTAGTATGTGCTTTGAATAGAAGTGCTCAGTAGAGTTATCTATAATAACCTTTTAACAACCTGAAAGGACAACTTGCCAACATATCAAGGATTGCAGTAACAGTGATAATGAAAGCACAAGGAAACACCAAGAAAATGGAAAAACTGACACTTCTTTTATTACAAATACTTGTTCTTTATCAGTCACATTATGAAGAAATAAACAATAGTGATAATCACAACATATCCAATAAACCACTCTCCCATAAAACTTAATATTCTGTCATTAAGAACAATGATTTGTACATAACAAATAAGATATAATTAACCAATGACTGAATGCATCTTTTTTTGTAATATCTTAGTGTATGTTCTCAAATAATGACAATATTTGGTGAACTTGTACATGTGCTAGTTCTTGTTCTAAGTACTTTACATATGTTAACTCATTTAATCCTCCTGATAACCTGTAAAGTGGATCCTATTTTCTTTATTGCATCAATATGTAAGCCAAGGCACTAAATGATTATGAAATTTACCAAGGTCACATACTGGGTAGGTGGAGAAATTTGGGCAATCTGAGCCAAAAATTCATGCTCTTTAACTAATGTGTACACATGTAAACATACATATATTATGTTGCTTTTTTTTAGACTAACAGCAGTATCTTTTCCGAAAAACTAAGATTCCCATCTTAGAATGAAGTAACAATATGCTACCCCAAAATGTGCCACTTTGGCATAAGGATTCCTTTGAGCTGGAGACAATTGAAAAGAAGCAGATACAAGAACACCTCTCTCTCCTCTCCCTATTTGCCTAAAAACAGGGTATAAATTTATGAGTATATTTCTCCTCCCATCTCTGAAAGGAAGGACAAATATAATCATCAGACTTTAGACCTTTACCAGCCTAGAGACAGCACTGGAAAAATCTACACAACAAACTTTACTAACTAGCCTTTATCCACCATTATTTTCCCACATATATTTGCCTTCCCACAATTTGCTGCCCCTGGAGCCTCAAGGTTCTTTTCCTTTGTCTTGTCACACCTCTAAACTTTATTGTTCTCTGATGAAGATGCTATATAAGCTGTAAGCCATCTCTTGGAGAGTTACTCTTTCCCTGAGTAGCTGGTGAGTGTCTCACCAGACTGATTTCAGAGTGTCAGCCAAGGATATAAGCTCATTTGAAGTTCAGGGCCCTCTACCTAGCTTGTTCAGGTGGTTGTCAGAATTTAGTTCCTTGAAGTTGTTTCACTTATTTTCTTGTTGGTTGTTGGCTGGGAGTCACTCTCAGCTCCTATATAATAATCTCAAATCCTAGCCACATAGCCCTCTCATAACCTGGCCATTTACTTCTGTAAGGCCAGCAGAAGAATAATGTAACATAATCTTGGAAGTCACTTTCTCATCACAGTTCTCATAGACCATAATCTGATCAAGGGTGTAACTATGCCACTATATTCACAGGCACACACCCACAAAGGTAAGGGGATTGTCCTGGGTATACATACCAAGGGCTGTTTTAGAGACTGTTTTAGTCAGGATTCTCCAGAGAGACAGAACCAATGGGAGATTTTATATATATATATATATACACACACATACATACATACACATACACATATATCTCTTTCTCTCTCTCTCTGTCTCTGTGTGAGTTTCAGCACAGTTCCTACATCTTTGAGCTTCAGTTTTCTTATACTTAGAATGGGTAAGCATTCTAAAGAGAGAGAGAGAGAGAGAGAAATGAGGAGGGGAATTGGCTCACATGACTATAGAGGCTGAGAAGTCCCACCATAGGTCCTCTGCAAGCTGGAGAACCAGGGAATCTGGTAGTGTGGCTCAGTTCAAGGCCAAAGGCCTTAAAACCAGGGAAATTGATGGTGTGACCCTCGGTCTGAGGTCAAAGTTCCAACAGCCTGGGAGGCCACTGGTGGGAGTCCTGGAATACAATGGCCAGAGAACCTGGAGCTTTGACATCTAAGGGCAAGAGAAGAAGGGTGTCCTGCCTCAAGAAAAGAGAACCCCAATTCACTCTCACTCTCCTTGTTTGTTCCTTCTGGGCCCCCAGTTGACTGGATGGTGCTCATTCACATTGAGGGAGAATCTTCCCCACTCAGGCTGCCAACTCAAATGCCAGTTTTTTCATAAATACCCTCACAGACACACCGAGTGCAGCTCAATTTTTCTAACCAAATGCCAAACCAACTGGGTTTCTTTCTTACCAGAAGAGGAATCAACTCCATGTCTAAGAAAACATTGACAATCAGTTATCTGGGTATCACTTAATCCAGTCAAGTTGACATCCAAAATCAACTGTCACAGGGACCATCTTAGAATTCTACTACTACAAGGAGAAAGACAGCAAGATGAGCAAATTATAATACTAAGGGGTTTCCGTTGCATAAAAAAGAAACATGACTTCTCCACTACACAATTTAGTAAATTAAATATGTCCACCATTGAACCACGTATAGAGCCAAAAGGAAAAAAATGAAAGAAATATCTAAAAATGTAAAATGATGGACTCATCTTAGAAAATTAAAAAGACCTGAAGGATAAGTCCAAGAATCCTGAAATGTGGCTATTACAGTGTTAGAAAAAAATAAAGTAATGGCAAACAGGCAGTAAATAAACAAAAGAAGGATACAATCACTACATTGAAAACAGACTGAGTTTATAGGTTTCTCAGTCCTGATTGATGATAAAAGAAACATAATCAACGTAGTATGGTAAAATCTGTGAAGTTAAAGAGTCAAGAGAAAAACTTACAAGTATTTAGAGAGAAGTTAACTTCAAATAAATAAATTTCATATTGACACTGTATCACTTGTTACACTAAAATCTAGAAATATTGGAATCACTGCTAAGAAAACAGAATTTAATTCAGCAGTCCTGTAGACAGCCAAGATGCCATTCATCTGTCAGGGTATAAGTAGGTATTTGAGAATGTAGAAGTCTGAGAGGGTGTGACCCACATAAAAGATCTTAAGGAAATACTTGCATAAGTTCTTAACCTAACATAAATTAAGCAAAACCAAGACTTCACAATAGAGGAAAATAAAGAAGACCTAAAACAGTGTTTAGCAATGAACTTTACAATTAATATACATACTTGGAATAGATGATAATGGACCATCCAGAAATATGTGATGCAAGAGCTTAAAACAAAATAAGATATTCAGGCCAGGCACAGTGGTTCATGCCTGTAATCCTCAACATTTTGGGAGGCCAAGGCAGGAGGATCACTTGAGTCCAGGAGTTTGAGACCATCCTGAGCAACATTGTGAGACTTTGTCTCTACAAAAAATAAACAAAATTAGCTGGCCATGGCGGTATGCCCCTATAGTCCCAGCTACTAGGGAGGCTGAGGTGGAAGGATTTCTTGAGGCTGGGAGGTTGACGCTGCAGTGAGCTGAGATTATGCCACTGCACTCTAGTCTGGGTGACAGACCAAGACCCTGTCTCAAAAATAAAAATAAAAAATAAAGTACTCAGAAAAATACTTGTAATAAAAAAGGCAACATTTTGAAGACAACATAATAGCAATAAACCTGTATGGCACATACTAATAGAAGCTAACTAGAAAATGCAAATATTCAAGATATTCCAGGAGAACTGGATAAAAGTATAGTTGGAGTCTTCAATATGCTTTATTCAGAATTAAACAATTTTAGTAAGCTAAAAAAAGAGCATGGAGGAGTTTAAAATACAAAACTAGTACAATTAAGAAAAAAATTTAATAAACATACATATTCACATCTCTGGAACAAATAATAAATAAGTTTTGTATACATATGGAATACTTATTAAAATCAATATGAATTTATTCACAAAGAAAAGTTTAACAAATTTAAAATGCAGAGGTCATGTTTTCTAATCATAATTCAACAAATATAGAAATAAATAGTAAAAATATGGAAAGGAAATTATTTGGAAACCAAGATATATTCCTAGCTAACACTTAAAAAAAAAAAGAGACCAGGTTCAGAAGCTCACATCTGTAATCCCAGTACTTTGGGAGGCCAAGGTAGGAGGATTGCTTGAGCCTGGAAATTCAAGAGCATCCTGGGCAAAATAGTTAGACCCTATCTCTACAAAAAAAAAAGATTTTAAAAATAGTTGGGCATGGAGCACACACCTGTAGTCCTAGCTAGTCTGGAGGGTGAGGCAGGAGGATCACTTGAGCCTGGAAAGTTGAGGCTGCAGTGAGCCATAATCATGCCACTGCACTCCAGCCTGGATGACAGAGCAAGACAATGTCTTAAAAAAAAAAGAGAGAGAGAGAGAGAGACAAAGAGAGAGAGAACCACCTAGAAATAAACCCACACATGGTCAGTTAATTTTCGACAAAGGTGCCAAGAACACACAATGAGGAAAAATAGTCTTCAATAAATGATGCTGGGAAAACTGTATATGGACAAGCAGAATGAAATTAAACTTTTGTCTCATACCACATACAAAAATCAACTGAAAATGGATTAAAGACTTAAACATAAAACTTGAAACTGTAAAACTACTAGAATAAAACATAGGAGGAAATCTCCATGACAGTATTATAAGCAATGATTTTTTTTATTATGACCCCAAAAGGACAGGCAACAAAAGCAAAAATAGACAAATGAGATTTAATCAACTTTAAAAGCTTCTGCATAGCAAATGAAACAACCAATAGATTGAAGAGACAACCTATGGAATGGGAGAATATATATGCTTGCAAACCATATATCAGATGAGGGGATAATATGCAAAATACATAAAAACTTTTTTCACCATATGAAATAAGAAAGAAAGAAGTTCTTACAATTACTCCCTTTGGGTATTTTTGCATAAAGTTATTCATAGCATGTATAATGGATAGAACCTTGGTCGTATACCTGAAACCACCTTTGCAAAAATTATGACAGTGAGAGAAGTCTGGCATGGCTTACTCTATCTTGCTTCTAGCCTCACAGCCTGACTGTGCTCACTCATTCCTGGGCATAGGCCAAGCTAACCATGAGAGGAACTTAGTTTATAGTTTAACTTTGAAGCAAGGATGATAATAGTCCTTCCTTAAAACTAACCCCCTGCTTGCTCAGGGACTGCAACCCCTTTGTGAAACTAACGAAAGGCCATGAGATTAGGATTATGGGAGGGGCCTGAATTCTGCTAAAATGTCAGAGTAAACAATAACCAGACATTGTTCCCTAGCTTGCTTTTCTATAATTCCTTGCTGCTTGGGAGTCATGTGGCCAGAGGTCACAAGATTTGTGACTTCTCCAATTGCTTCCATAGATAACATCGCTATTGTAGAGGCTTAAAATTGTTCTTTTGAGATACTATTCAGACTTTTGCATTCTGGTGACCAACTGACTCTACCCAGCCCCTTGATTTGTGGCTCAAATGGTCCTGTGGCCCCAACCCAGAGGCTGGCTCAGCACACAAGGACTGTTTTCCACAACCCTATGGTTTCATCCCCAATCAATAAGCATTACCCATTCCCTAAGACCTCTGCCCACGAAATTATCCATAAAAACCCTTGCCTCCGAGTTCCTGAGAAGGTTGATTTGAGGAATAAACTCCCATCTCTTGCTGCGCTAGCCCTGTAGTAATTAAACTATTTCTCTACTGCAGTACCACTGTTTCAGAGAATTGGTTTTCTCTGTGTAGCAAACCAGAAACAATCAGGTAATTACATACTCAACAAAACTTACTTTGTTAAAAGAAAAAAAAATCCCAGTGTCTATCAAATCTAATCCAAAAATATTCAGTTCTTTGAAGCAGCTGGTTAACTCAAACACATTAAGAAGATTAAGAAGATCTTTTTATCAAATCAGAGTGTGAATTTGAAAAATTACTGAGCACTGATAAAAATAAAACAAGAATAACAAAAAACATTCAAAGAACTATCTAACTATCCAGTATGTAATGATGTCTATAAGAATGTTTTTATTTTTTATTTTTAGAGACAGGGTCTCACTCTGTCACCCAGGCTAGAGTGCAGTAGTGAGATCATGGCTCACTACAGCCTTGACTTCCTGGGCTCAAGTGATCCTCTTGCCTCAGCCTCCCAAGTACCTGGTAATACAGGGCATGCAACCATGTCCAGCTAATTTAAAAAAAAATTTGTACTCCTGAGCTCAAGCAATCCTCCTGCCTTGGCCCCCCAAAATGCTGGATTATAAGCATGGGCTACCATTCCTGGCCTGTAAGAATCGTTTGTTTAAAGTTTTTCCTGCTAAATGTAGGAGCTTTGTTTTCAGGGTTCACAAATGTGACATGAGAGGTTTGAGAGAAGTGCTTTAGGGTGCCAAGTAGAGCTTACAGATATCCCCAAAGATCAGATCCAGATGAGACTCCTCTATTGTTTGGATGCAAAATTTCTCTAATGAAGAAAATGCAATCTTTGGAGGCCCACATAGAAAACTCAACAATATATCAAGAACCCACTGTTGGATGAGGCAACTGTGTGTATGCAAATATATAGCTTTCATGCCTTCCCCTAAAATTGTCATACGATGGCCAACATAATAGTTAAAAATTAGGAAATATACAACAGCTCAACACCAGAGTTAGGTGCTACTCCCTTATCAATATCCTAGAGGTTCCAAAGGACACTATGAACTAAACTGGGTAACAAACCATAGACTGAGACTTAGCTACACGATGAGTACATATAAGTAGAGAAGAGGTAAAAAAACAAGTCTTTGATGGTTAAATAGGTACAAGAAATAATTTTATACACATATACATGAATGTAGATAAATAAAATAGTTAATAAACATAAATATTTCAACCACAACACTAATGAAAAGGTACACATTGAAACTATAGTCACATACCATTTTGCCTCTTAAAACTGGTAAAATAATAATTATTACTAATATTATAAGATTTAGTACACAAGGAAGTACACTGAGATGAACACAAACTGCTGGTAAGACTGTCAATTGGAACATTTCTGAAAAATGATGTCCAAATTGTTTCTAGAAACTAAAAAAGTGTTTCTAACATTTGACCCCGTAATTACTTTTCCAGAATTCTGTCTTAATGAAGCCCCTTCACCACAGCTGTATAGTAGGAAAAAAATTCAAAAGAACATAAATGCACAACAACGTGATTAAATGCATTTATGGGTTATCCAATATCATTTGTCAAAAATTCTAATAATACAAAAACTCTTGTTATGTAATATTAATGAAACATGCAGTGTAAAACTCTTATCTACCATTAAATCACAATGTAAAGTGTGTAAGAAACATTCTGGAAAAAGATACACCAATATCTTTTTTTTTTTTTCTTTGAGACAGAGTCTCACTCTGTCACCAGGCTAGAGCGCAGTGGCGCAACCTCAGCTCACTGAAACCTCTGCCTCTCGGATTCAAGCGATTCTCCTACCTCAGCCTCCCGAGTAACTGGGACTACAGGCGTGCACTAGCATGCCCAGCTAATTTTTGTATTTTTGGTAGAGACAGGGTTTCACCATGTTGGCTAGGATGGTCTCAGTCTCCTGATCTCGTGATCTTCCCGCCTTGGCCTCCCAAAGTGCTGGGATTACAGGCATGAGCCACCGCGCCCAGCCCCAATATCTTAACAGTAAATGTATCAGTCAAAAATTAAAATTTTCTTTACTTTGAAGGAAGAATGTTAACAAGATTCATTATATTTTCTGAATTCCCTATTTATAGCTGAGCTGCATAGCAGTTTTGTGATCTGTATCCGGAGTCATGTATTCATATCTTACAAAACTATTTCCTCTTCGTTTTGATTGGACTTGAGATCTTTGATCAAATTGTTCCTTTTAATGCCATATTATATTTGTTGAGTCTCAAATGAAGTCTTGGCTATGCCTATCATAACAGTTTGCATTCATGTATAAAAAGTTCCATTTACTTTGGTAATCACTTATAGTGGGTGCCTTTAATACACAGGTATCTGAAACCAGAAATATTATCTCCCTATTACTCCCATCTAAAATTATGAAAAATTTTTCCTGCCATGTTTCTTCTTGACCTGACTCTTCTTTCTTTCTTCTTTACTTTCATTCTTTCTTACTTTCTCTCTCTTTCTTTCTTTCAAGAGACAGGATCTTACTCTGTCTTGCAGGCTGGAATGCAGTAGTGCAAACATAGCTCATCGCAGCCTGGACCCCCTGGGTTCAAGCTATCTTCCTGCCACAGCCTCCTGAGTTGCTAGGATTACAGGCATACACCACAGCACCCAACTCCTGATTCTCATTTTTGTCCTCTATTTGCAATCTTGTATGGCTGTTTTATCCAGAATTTTACTTCTATCCCTCGAATTCAGATTAAAAGCAAGAGATAGGGTCTTTTAAAGTTCTTCCAAACATACTTTTCATTGTTTTTACCAAGTATATGCTGAACCCATACCAGGAACTCATTTTATTTCATTCAGTACCATCCACATTCCCTACTGTTTACTTTTCACAGTTTTATTCTTCACAAATATTGTAATCACCAACCAGAAGAACTGAAATTGTCACTGGTACCTCCTTTCTCCCCATACCCAGACAATCCTAGAATTTTTCTTTCAGAATATTCAATGTCTAGAGTTCTATCAGAGATTTTATCTCAATGTAAGAGGCATTCCCAGTTGTTTCAGCAGAAATGAGTAGTACTCAGAAATGTAAGAGATTTACCAAAATTTCATTCACATTAAAAAAATACAAGTTGAGGAATGCAGTCACTGAAGTATTGCTATGCATAGCTGTCACGTTATATCTTTGCAACCTCTTGGTGTGAAGTCATCACCAACCTCTATGCCTTCTAGTGTTGCCAGGACCCCTCCCACCTGTAGTTCCAGGCCTTCTTGCCTGTAACCTCCTATGGTTAGGTAGCAATGAATCTTTTTCAAGATGCTGTAAGTTACTATTAATGGAAAAAAATCTCCTATCTATTTCAGAGGTCCAAGGATAGAGTTTCCTATCCTCTCTTCTCTGAATATTCCATTCCTCTCTTGCAACAGATTTACTATCACACTCAGAATTCTATTTTGTAAGATTCCTTCTATCTAATCATTCCTTAATAAGATGATTGTTACTTAATGGGCATAACAATCACTTAGAAAGATTTTTTTTTTTAAATGAATGTAGGCTCCGAGGAATTCTGTTTCAGTATGTCTAGTTTGAGAACAGAGAATCAACATTTGTTACAAACACTGCAGTTGATCCTGGTACACACAATGAAAAAGACTGCTTTTACATTTTAAGACACTAGAACCCAGAACATTCATCAGGCACCTTCACCTTCTCCTGTAAAAGTTTCTACATCTGCAAACAGTCCACTTACAAGCCTGCTTCCCAAGGATCCTGGTGATTGCCTTGTTAAACTGATTTAGTTCTTGTTGCCTCTTTCCATTTAATGGCTGCTGAGTATTAACAAAAAGATTCAAATAATCTTTCATAGGGGACTTACGCTCACTACTTAACAAAATACTTCCCACTATCCATGGGTTCTCCTGCCTTGTAGCATCGGGCAGCACCATAAGTAGTATTATCTCACTTTTCCTATTTGTTTCTGGGCTCCTCACTCCCATGCCACCTGGGTTGCAGATATCATTTATTGCATTCTTAATGGATAAGCAGCTTTCAATAGCTACATTTTTATGGTCAATTATGTAATATAACTAGCAGTTATTTCTGTTTTCCTTAATAAATTTAAATCAGGGCACCTCCACTTTATTTAATTTTAATGTCTGCTCATGTAATGCATCATACTCAACTTCTCTTTCTCCTGCTCCTTTTTTGCCTTTTCTGTAGTTTTTCCTATTTGCTTCTTTAGTTATCAAACCTGCATAAACTTCTGGTGCATTTCCAAACCCATTTCAAGTCAGTCCTTCAGCTATTCGAAGCTTATAACAGTATTCACTGTTAATACCTAAAGAATAAGATGATGTCCCTTAACATTTAAAACCTTTTCAATCATGACTTGAGCTTCCATTATGCAATCAAGGCAGAGTAGTACAACAAAATGTAATTTTTTTTTCTCTCTTTTCAGTCAAATATCTCACTTACAACATAAGGTCTGCACCTAATAAAGGTACATTCTCTTTCATTTATGGGACAGTGTTTACATATTAGAAATGTTTAATTATAAAATAGTCTTTTTTCCCCTTTCTTCTGTTAGGTGACTGATGATTTGCAAAGAAGGAACAGTTCACTATTGGGAAGCAAGTGATAAGCAAGCTTAGCTCTTCATAAACTCCATGAATACACAGCTATTTCTCACAAATACACATTAAATACAGTTGAACATTCTATTTAAAATATGCATGCTATCAGCTTGCCAATATCATCTTTTAAGCTAAGGTACTCAGACATTTCTTGGGAGAAAAATGACTTCTGTGATGAATTTTAACCAAGTAACAAAAATATATTGCACTTTCAAAGTGTATGACATTGCATTTAAATGTATCCCCACTTACAAATATAAATACTGACTGACTGTAAATATGATGCATATAAAACAAGTGGGAAGGGTTTTCCCTTGCAATACAACTTAAAGATTATCTCAGTATTTTTCAACCAATTCTTAATACATGGGAACTATTTCTGAAACTGCCTGAGAGCATGAGCAAACCATTGTCCTATGTGGCAGAGGCTAACCAAGACATACCTGCAATTCAATGGTCTGGATTCAAATCCCCCTCTACCTCTCAGACATGAAGTCCTTGCCCATGCATATGTCCTCAATGGTATTGCCTAGGTTTTCTTCTAGGGTTTTTATGGTTTTAGGTCTAATATTTAAGTCTTTAATCCATCTCGAATTAATTTTTGTATAAGGTGTAAGGAAGGGATCCAGTTTCAGCTTTCTACATATGGCTAGCCAGTTTTCCCAGCACCATTGATTAAATAGGGAATCCTTTCCCCATTTCTTGTTTTTGTCACGTTTGTCAAAGGTCAGATGGTTGTAGATGTGTGGTCTTATTTCTGAGGGCTCTGTTCTGTTCCATTGGTCTATATCTCTGTGTTGGTACCAGTACCATGCTGTTTTGGTTACTGTAGCCTTGTAGTATAGTTTGAAGTCAGGTAGCGTGATGCCTCCAGCTTTGTTCTTTTGTCTTAGGATTGTCTTGGCAATGTGGGCTCTTCTTTGCTTCCATATGAACTTTAAAGTAGTTTTTTCCAATTCTGTGAAGACTTCATGTCGAAAACACCAAAAGCAATGGCAACAAAAGCCAAAAATGACAAATGGGAGCTAATTAAACTAAAGAGCTTCTGCACAGCAAAAGAAACTACCATCAAGTGAACACGCAGCCTATAGAATGGGAGAAAATTTTTGCAATCTACTCATCTGACAAAGGGCTAATATCTAGAATCTACAAAGAACTCAAACAAACTTACAAGAAAAAAACAAACAACCCCATCACAAAGTGGGTGAAGGATATGAACAGACACTTCTCAAAAGAAGACATTTATGCAGCCAACAGACACATGAAAAAATGCTCATCATCACTGCCATCGGAGAAATGCAAATCAAAACCACAATGAGATACCATCTCACACCAGTTCGAATGGCGATCATTGAAAAGTCAGGAAACAACAGGTGCTAGAGAGGATGTGTAGAAATAGGAACACTTTTACACTGTTGGTGGGACTGTAAAGTAGTTCAACCATTATGGAAGACAGTGTGGCAATTCCTCAAGGATCTAGAACTAGAAATACCATTTGACCCAGCCATCCCATTACTGGGTATATACCCAAAGGATTATAAATCATGCTGCTATAAAGACACATGCACACGTATGTTTATTGTGGCACTATTCACAATAGTAATAAACATACTTGGAACCAACCCAAATGTCCATCAGTGATAGACTGGATTAAGAAAATGTGGCACATATACATCATGGAATACTATGCAGCCACTAAAAAGGATGAGTTCATGTCCTTTGTAGGGACACGGATAAAGCTAGAAACCATCATTCTCAGCAAACTATCACAAGGACAAAAAGCCAAACACCGCATGTTCTCACTCACAGGTGGGAATTGAACAATGAGAACACTTGGACACAGGAAGGGGAACATCACACACTGGGGCCTGTCGTGGGGTCGGGGGAGGGGGGAAGGATATCATTAGGAGATATTCCTAATGTAAATGACGAATTAATGGGTGCAGCACACCAACATGGCACATGTATACATATGTAACTAACCTGCATGCTGTGCACATGTACCCTAGAACTTAAAGTATAATAAAAAGAAAACAAACAAATCCCCCTCTACCTCTTAAAGTAAGTTATTTCATCTATTTATGTCTCTGTTTCCGTATCTATTCAATGAAAGTAATTACAGTTTCTATCTTATAGGGTCGTTGGGAGGATTAGATGGGAAAATAAATGTATTTTGTATTTGTGTATTTTTGTATGTATATTTGTGTATTGCATGTATATATATATCTGTGTATTTTATATGTATGTATGTATACATGAGCAAATAAATAAAAAGATAAATATTTAAAAAAGTTCTTTCCCATAGTATAGACTCACAAACTATACACTATTATTATATATGTTTTTTGGCTTCTGAAATTTCCCAGTGTCTTAAGTTGGGGTGTCTTATTTTATGGTTAGACAGATTTCTTATGAAACAGAGTTTTCCCAGCTATATCTACAGTAAAAGTTTTAACTAAAAAGCAAATTAGATGATTCTAGGGCAAAGTACTTTCAAAAATACACTACGCTCCACAAATTTCAGGCAACATTGTCATTGGTGATGATGGTGATAATGATAATGGTCAAGCATTCTTCAAATCTGAATGTCATCCAATTGCTTCCCATTTTCTCCAGCCTTAGGAAGTCATTCTTCCTTTTTACATAAATAGCAGTAGTTTAAGTGCCCACCCTTTGTTCCACAGTTTTCCCCACCACCGCAGACTCACTGAGAAAAGCACACATGTGATAACATTACTTTCTCTGGGTTGTTTCTTCTCAAGGATGTAGGTAACCTTCCCTTAGACTCCCAAAGACTACCAAGAAGAAGCCATAGGCAAATGGAAGGTCATTATAATGCAGGAAAGAAAAACATAACTTTCCATTAGTTCCTTCACAGGGGCTCACCCGTTTTCCTTAGCCGCTCAACTAGTGTTCCTTAGTCTTTTACCTGCCATCATATTATAGATACCAACCTACCACTTCCCAACTGAAGTTCATCTAGACCACAGAGATTGCTCTCCACAATCTAACACCTCCATGCAAGGTGGGCCTGCCTCCTGCCTGCCCAAATGATAGTCAAGGTGGGGGAGGTGCATCCAGAAAAAAGCTATCATAATAGGGAAGGGCATGTTTCCCAAGGTTGGAAACCATCACATGAAAGTCACAACCAGTTCCTCTTCACACTCTTTTCTGTATTTTAAGATTATGTTTACATGTTTTTTGCAATCTTCTGATCACCAGTGAACAAACATATGGAGTAAAGAAGGAAAAAGAGTGAGAGGGACTAGACTATCTATCAGTGACAGATATTAATTTTCAAAGGGAGTCTAGCCAAAAGCCATATTTAGGGGAAAATATATTGGATTCTTCAAGGGCATGCCCTTAATAAGTGTACACTCAATTTAACATTTTGTTCCGGGGCATCTGTATTTGAATTACTTCTCTGGTTCTGGGTTTCCCAAGTACCGTGACTTAGATATCTGCTTTATATCTGGCTGGTTAAAACTGCTCACAAAAAACCTGGTCCCTCCCATAAGAAAAGAGGTTTCATCCCCAGACTACATTCCCTCTTTAGCTTTGAAATTTAGAAACCATTTAGCACTTCCCAAATGGCTTTTTCCAGATTCAATTATTTTAAGATCTAAGCTTCAACTTCGTAAATATAAATATAGGTTCGTATTTAAGTAAATATGGAGTACAAAAAGAAATTCTAAAAACTGTTACTTGGTAAAGGATACAGGAAGCATATACATCTAATTCATGAGAGGCTTTTCTAAAACGCTTGTGAATTTGAATAAGTATCACATTATTGATCTGAGATTTGTAAGAGAAATTCTAAAGAGCTCTCTCTCGCGCGCGCCAAAATATAACTGAGTAAAACAATAAATTAGAAGTTGAATTCAAGATAGCTTTTTTAAAGAAAAGTATATTTGTTCTTCTCATTCTTGGTGAAAAAAATGTCATTGTCTATTATTAGACAGCTCAGCTTACTTCTTAATTAAATATAAAGGTTTAGATTTGCATTTCTCTAGTGATCAGTGATGTTGAGCATTTTTTCATGTTTGTTGGCTACATAAATGCCTTTTTTTGAAAAGTGTCTGTTTATGTCTCTTGCCCACTTTTTGATGGGGTTGTTTTTTTTTCTTGTAAATTTGTTTAAGTTCCTTGTAGATTCTACATATCAGACCTTCATCAGATGGGTAGATTGCAAAAACGTTCTCCCACTCTGTAGGCTGCCTGTTCACTCTGATGATAGTTTCTTTTGCTGTGCAGAAGCTCTTTAGTTTAATTAGATCCCATTTGTCAATTTTGGCTTTGGTTGTGATTGCTTTTGGCATTTTCATCATGAAATCTTTGCCCATGCCTATGTCCTGAATGGTATTGCCTAGGTTCTCTTCTAGAGTGTTTATGGTTTGAAGTTTTAAAGTCTTTAATCCATCTTGAGTTAATTTTTGTATAAGGTGTAAAGAAGGGGTCCAGTTTCAGTTTTCTGCATGTGGCTAGTCAGTTTTCCCAGCAATATTTATTAAATAGGGAATCCTTTCCCCATTGCTTGTTTTTGTCAGGTTTGTCAAAGATCAGATAGTTGTAGATGTGTGGTATTATTTCTGAGGTCTCTGCTCTGTTCCATTGGTCTATATGTCTGTTTTGGTACCAGTACCATGCTGTTTTAATTACTGTAGCCTTGTAGTATAGTTTGAAGTCAGGTAGTCTGATGCCTCCAGCTTTGTTCTTTTTGCTTAGTATTGTCTTGGCTATATGGGCTCTTTTTGGGTTCCATATGAAATTTAAATTAGTTTTCTCTAGATCTGTGAAGAATGTCAGTGGTAGTTTGATGGAAATAGCATTGAATCTATAAATTACTATGGGCAGTATGGCCATTTTCACAATATTGATTCTTCCTATCCATGAGGATGGAATGTTTTTCCATTGGTTTGTGTCCTCTCTTATTTCCTTGAACAGTGGTTTGTAGTTCTCCTTGAAGAGGTCCTTCAGGTTCCTCATTAGCTGTATTCGTAGGTATTTTGTTCTCTTTGTAACAATTGTAAATGGGAGTTCATTAATGATTTGGCTCTCTGCTTGTCTATCGTTGGTGTATAAGAATGCTTGTCATTTTTGCATATTGATTTTGTATCCTGCAACATTGCCAAAGCAGCTTATCAGCCTAAGGAGTTTTTGGGCTGAGATGATAGGGTTTTCTAAATATAGAATCATGTCATGTGCAAACAGAGGCAATTTGACTTCCTCACTTCCTATTTGAATACCCTTGATTTCTTTCTCTGGCCTGATTGCCCTGGACAGAATTTCCAATACTATGTTGGTTTTCAAAAGGAATGTTTTCAGCTTTTGCCCAGTCAGTATGATATTGGCTGTGGGTTTGTCATAAATAGCTCTTATTTTGAGATATGTTCCATCAATACCTAGATTATTGAGAATTTTTAACATGAAGGGATGTCAAATTTTATCAAAGGCCTTTTCTGCATCTATTGACATAATCATGTGGTTTTTGTCATTGGTTCTGTTTATGTGATGTATTATGTTTATCTATTTGTGTATGTTGAACCAGCCTTGCATCCCAGGGATGAAGCCAACTTGATCGTGGTGGATAAGCTTTTTGATGTGCTGCTGTATTTGGTTTGCCAGTATTTTATTGAGGATTTTTGCATCGATGTTCATCGGGGATATTGGCCTGAAGTTTTCTTTTTCTGTTGTGTCTCTGCCAGGTTTTGGTATCAGGATGATACAAACCACAATGAGGTATCATCTCACACCAGTCATAATGGCAATTATTAAAAAATAAAGAAACAATAGATGCTGGTGAGGCTGCAGAGAAATAGGAATGCTTTTACATTGTTGGTGGGAATGTAAATTAGTTCAACCATTGTGGAAGACAGTGTGGTGATTCCTCAAGGATTTAGAACCAGAAATATTATTTGACCCAGCAATCTTATTACTGGGTATATACCCAAAGGAATATAAATTATTCTACTATATAAAGACACATGTGCAAGTATATTTATTGCAGCACTATTTACAATAGCAAAGACATGGAACCAACCCAAATGCCCATCAATGATAGACTGGATAAAGAAAATGTGGTAAATATACATGACGGAATCCTATGCAGCCATAAAAAGGAATGAGATCATGTCCTTTGCAGGGACATGGATGAAGCTGGAAGCTATCATCCTCACAAACTAATACAGTAACAGAAAACCAAACACTGCATGTTCTCACTCATAGTGGGAGTTGAACAATGAGAACACATGGACAAAGGGTGGGAAACAACATACACTGGGGACTGTCAGGGGATGGGCAGTGAGGGGAGGGAGAGCATTAGGACAAATCACTAATGCACGTGGGGCTTAAAACCTAGATGACAGGTTGATAGGTGCCACAAACCACCATAGCACACATATACCTATGTAGCAAACCTGCATGTTCTGCACATATATTCTGGAACTTAAAGTAAAATAAATAAATAAATATAAAGAAGACATATTTACAATTAACTATATAGTAATTTTGAAATGTAAAATATCAAGACTATGAGAAAAAAGAAACAATAATTCTGAGAACAAGTAGCGATATCCAGATATGATCACATTACAGATAATATTACAAGACACAAAAAGTAGAATGCAAAACATATCCAGCCTTAATTTACCATCTGCAGCAAGTGTCCTATGGCTCTATGAGAGTCTTACCTCCATCAATAAGCTTATTATGTATAGGGCTATTTTTAGATGTGGCTTGGAGAATGTTGGAGTCCCATGTAAAGCATAAGCTAATCAGGGAAGATTGTGAAGGCACAGAATGACCCTCCTGGGAGCAGCAGAGAGTCAAAGAGAAGTATCAGTTTAACAACTCTGAATGAACACTGGAAATTCATTTTTCCCTGACCAATTATTGATCATTAAAAAGTTTACATAAGGTGATGAATCTTCCACAAACTTACTCTCCTTGTTACATAATCCAAAGGAATTGCTGTAGTTCAAAGGGGTTAATTACATATGATCCTATAATTCAAACACTACCAGAAGTGTCTGAACTTCTAGAACCTTAAATTGATTGCAATTGTCTAATCAAATGTTTTCTAGAATTATAGCTTCTTTAAAATGAAGTATGATTTACCTTCCTTCTTGTACTGTGAAGTAGCTGAAATCAATTTATCATCTTTTTTTCTCTCTAGAGCATTTTCTTTTCTTTGAAGGCATATTTACCACTTATACATCATCAGATTTATAAGAATGAAGAAACAGATGATATAAAGTCACAGTATATTAAATAATTATTCAGTTTAATAAACTGATATGATTATTTTAATATTTTTCAATAAACTGTCAAACTGTAAATACAAAATGTATCTTTATGATTTTGCTATTAAACTATGCATTATTTACACTAAAATGATTTTTTATGCCTTTCTGAAAATTCTGATACCTTGGAGAATCATTTACTTCATGAAAAGTTTTTATCTTAAGTTACATTAGGATATGAACATTACATTGCTATTGCATAAAAAATTTAAAAAATTTTCTCTGATTATGAATATAATTCTTATTTTAATGCTTTTTTAAAGGTTTGACTTATGTGTCTATTCATACAGGGGTAACCCAGGATTTTTCTTTAATTCTCAAGCTTTTGTTGTAAGACTGAAGAGACTGCACTAAAATGCTTTGCAAATTTTACAAAGATGTACTATAATGGTCACCTATGAATGTGGCCTTCAGGGAATGCAAATTTCACCACCAATGGTGGTATAAAAAGCTTCCATGAATTGTGTTTCAAAGCTCAAAATATGGTTCACTTTTCTCTAGGTCAGTTAGCACATTGCTCACAATAGTTTCCCCATCTCTCCCAGGAGAATGTCCTAGCTTGTGTTGATTGATTGCATTTTTAACTATATTAGAAGTAATGCTTTCTTATGGATGACAAGCAACAAATCTCTTCAATTATTTTTTTATTAATGTCATTCTTTCCTTGTGTAGCTGTCATTACCAATCCTCTCACCAATGTTCCCTATTATAATTCCAAGAGTTAGGCTTCTGTCATCTGATGAAATATATGTTAGTTTCAATACACTGAGTTCTTTTTTTCCAACTATGAAATAGTCGATGTTAATTTTTTTGAAGTTGCTTGTATGGTATTTTTAAAATATGTTCATGTTTCCAGTCTTGAGTGGCCCCTCACTAGTAAGAATGTATATGGCATTAACATAGTACCTCTGTGCATACATGTAATTAATAATGTTTTTGAAGCTCTTTCGCCTTCAAATAGCACCAGAGTGATCAATCTGACATGTAGAAAATACTCAGGCAAGTATTAATAGCAAAAATGAAAGAAATTAGAAAAAATATTTGGTATCTATGCATCTCCACATTCATTATCTTGCCTAATCTTCATATAACCATACAAAATATACAAAGTAAGTATTATCTGCTATTATAAATAAGGAAAAAGGATGCTTAGTAAATTTTCATAAGTCTTATCTTCACTTCGAAAACTATACTCTTCTCACTCTAGGACATCCTAATTGTAAACACTGTCTCCCGAAATAAAAATCATATGTGAGGTCTGTCTCTTTTTTGAAGTATTATAATAGCATTTAATTAGATACTCCATTAAAGGGGAGGATGGTTTTAAGGCTGCTAATAGTTTAGCAATAGTGTAGAAAAGTAAAGGTCAGAGTCATCTGCTTTAACTTTTTTTTAAATTAAAATTTGCCATGGGCTAAATGTTTATGTTGCTCCCCCCGCAACTTCATATGTTGAAATCCTAGTCCTCAAGGTGATGGTATTAGGAGGTGGGCCTTTGGGAGGTGCTTAAGTCCTGGGTGCAGAACCCTCATGAATGGGATTAGTGTCTTTATAAAAGAGGTCCGAGAGACCCTTCATCCTTTCTACCATGTGAGAACACAGTGAGAAGGTACTATCTTTGGATGAGAAAATGAGCCGTCATCAAGCACCATATCTATAGGCACCTTGATTTTGCACAGCCCAGCCTCCAGAGCTGTGAGAAATAAATTTTTGTTGTTTATAAGTGACCTAGTTTATGGTATTTTGTTATGGTGGCCCAAATGGACTAAGACAAAAAAAAAAACTATATATTTAAGGTATCCAGCATCATGGTTTTGCTTTATTTTTTGGAATCTTGGCTTTTATGAGGACCTATTTATCTGCAAATGCTTCTGAAAACTAAGAATGATGCCTTCAACCATTATTATTTAACAATACTGTAATTGACTAGTATCAGCAGAAATGCATGTGACAAAGGTAAAAGAATATGTATTAGCAGAACCTAGAGAAAGTGTGAATACAGAGATTAAGAAGTAGTAGTCAAGGATGACTCCTATGTTTCTGGCTTCCATGAATGAGAAAATTTTTATGCCATTCACTTAGAAAGAGAATACAGTTGAGAATCAATTTTGTGTGAAAATCACTAGCACATTTTTAGAACATGTAGAGCTCAAAATTCTTCTAAGACATGTGAGATTTCCAGAAACCAGTTGGAGTTAAGAGTTGAGATCAGGGAAGAATTTAGGGCTAAATATATAAGTGGTAATTGAAACCATAAATGTGATTGAAATAACTTCATGAGTGTAAATAGTAAAAAGAAGAGAGAGCTGATGGAGCAGATTTGGAGAAAGTGAATATTTAAGGAATGGGCAGAAAAACATGAGCCCACAAAGGAAACTGAGGAGGAAAGTATAGAGAGACAGGATGGAAGTTTCCAAAGATGGCAATTTCCAAAGATGATAGACTTGGAGAGTATGAATATTTAAGGAATGGGCAGAAAAATATGAGCCCACAGAGGAAACTAAGGGGGAAAGTATAGAGAGATAGGATGGAATCTAGGAGAAAGTAAAGTCATAGAAGTCATGCAGGTATTTCTTCCTTAAGGAAAGAATGGCCAACAATGACAAGTTAAATAAGGGTCTATTTTATAGGGCATTGTTAACTTAGAGAGAAAACAAGAAATGTATTTATAGTAAAGTGGTAAGTAAATATTTATTTTTCTTTAAAGAATCTTGATTTTTCTCAAGAAGTCCAGAATTTGGATATAACTAAAAGGGGATGTGATATGATGTCAAGAGGATATTTTGAAGATGGCAGTGACATTGCATTGCAGAATTTTTTTCTGTAGTTCTTATTTTTGAAAGAGTAAAGAAGCATAACCATTTAATCAATCCAAAGTTATGATTTTACAGGGGGTTTTTACAGAAGAGCAAGGGGCAAAAGAGGCAGAGTAATAATAATTTAGAGTAATCAAAATGACAAACCTCAGAATATAGGTCAGGAAGAAAGTGAATCCAGAAAGAAATAGGTAGATTAAAAGGAAATGAAGTAGCTCAGGGCCTGAAATTTTCCTAAGGTCAAAGAGTAGGTCTATGAGTGTTACAGGGTTGGAACGATAGGTTGTTGCAGTTAAAGATAGCATAATAAATTAGAATTTAATATTTTTCTATGTAGTGTAGTATTAGGTTTTACTATATTTCAAGATGTGGCTTTATGTGTCAGATATGTGAATTAATGTAGAGGTAAAGATCATCAGAATTAAAGTCAAAGAATTGTCTTGGACTGAACCATCCACAAAGACTTTGAAAATTATTAAGATTAAAGTAGAAAGGAATACTTTCACCCAAACATGAAAGTAAATGTGGAGCATGACCAGGAGGTAAGTAGATGGCAGCCACAAGAAGGGGTATACAGTAATTGCACAAGCTTTTAAAGTTCTCAGGATTTATAAAGGCAAGTGGTAGTTTCCAAAGATAGTTTCCCAAAGAACCACACCCCAATATAAATATATCCTTCTATAGTTCTCTCCTTTTGAATCTGACAAAGATGAGGTAAAGCTAACACTGCCTAACTTCATGACTTCTTATGAATATAGGTCAGAAGAACCCTTGTCACTTAAAATGCTTGCTCTGGAGGAAGCCAGACACCATCTAAGAAGACCAACTGCTTAGTAACCATAGGCTGTGAGGAAGCTGGCCAGAGAAGAGGAATGGAGGGAGGCATGGAGAAAGAAAAATTCCCAAATGAGCCATCTCAGGTGAGGCATCAGACACATGTATGAGGAAGAAGCCATTTTTGACAACCAGCCCAGTCAAACCTTCAAATGACTTCCGCATTGACCACTCTCCAACTATAACTACATGAGATATTATTTCAAAACCTTACGAATTAATAATCTTTTTTTTGAAGTCATTTATTTTCAAGGTGACTTGTTACATGACAATATGTAATAATGGAAATAGCAGAGAATTAAGGAAGCACATGGACAGAAACGTGACACCTCTTCCTACATATACAAAAGTAAAGAGCAAGGTAAAGCTGGAAATTGATGGCTTTTTAAATTTAAAATGAAATGAATTGATGAGAGTAAGTGGAATGCAGATGAAATGAAGGATTTCAGAAGAGTGATGTCAGTTTGGAATTGGTAGTATGGAGAATGGGAAGAAGAATTGAAAACAGAAATGGAGGAGAAAGATTTCTGGATTATGCAGGTTGATTTAAGCTGAAATCTCAGTTTGCACTGGTACCATTTACCCAGTTAAGTCAGTTGCTTTAAATGCTTGGTGTTAAGCTCATTCGTGAGAAGGACATCAAGGATCTATGAATATGAAACATTAAATGTATAAATTACGTGGACAATGAAATGTCCAAAAATGAAGGCAGGAGGGGTGGAGAGGAAGACTGGAAGTCAGGAGACGAACTCTGCAATAAAAGAAAAGGTCAATTCATGACAAAATTGGGAAGGAACAGGGTGGTACAGTCACATGGTTTGAGATTCAAAAGTTTTGCCTAGCAATGAAAGCATATCTTACTCTTCACATCTATTTTTGGAGAAAAAAGTCCCAGGAATAAGTTTATTCTGTTCAAGGGAAATATTTTTTAATGCTCTTGATATATAATATCAAATTAATTCCCTGATAGTTTTGTCAGTTGTTTCTTTCTGTTTAATGGCAAGCATGTGATTTGCCATGTTATCAGAAAAACAGCCATAGTACAAAAAAATCATATATCTATCATTGGAATTATGCAAGATAGATCTGTATGACTTTCCAAATATTTTCCCCATAAACTTCCCATAGTCTATGTTTCCACATTTATTTTTAATTACTTTACCTCTAGCATTCTATAGTATTTGAGCTCTACTAACCCAAGCAATCCCACATGATATCTATCTGTCCATCCATCCATCCATCCATCCATCCATCCATCCATCCATCTCTCTTTTGTAGAGTGAATTTGTTAGGAAAAAGTACTTACAACTACAAATTCAAAATAAACCAACATTTCAATGCTATAGAGGTCTATGATTAAGAGAAGTGACCTATTTGCACATCATGAGACACATTTGACCTTGGAAGGGTACTCGCCATAATTTGCAGGCAGGCTTCACTAAAAAATAAAGATAAATTTTAGGACATAACTGATCAAGAAAATACTAACAATTATTATTATAGTTATATTGCTTATAAGTTAATTTCATGCCAATCCAGCATCATTTTCCTTTTCTTTGCTTTAATCACTTATGCAGTATTCCTCTTCTGTTCTCTCTTTAGAAAATTAAGATATGGTCTGAATATGCTTATATCCCTTAATCTGAGTATATAGAATCATAAATTACAGAGCTGGAATGAAGTTAAGAGGGTTGAATTAAACTACTTGATATATAGAGGATGAATTTTGGACCCATAGAAGTTACATGACTTGGCTTCTGGCCCAGAGATGGTGTAATTTTTTTCCCCATATAACAGAAGAATAAGTTATCCTTCCCCTTATATAGTACTTTTTCCAACATTTTAGGCAGTTTATAATATGAAAAAAATGGTTTTATCACCCTCAGTTATAAATGATTATAATTGGCAACTCAATTTTCTCAAAGTAAATTTCAAGGGAACATTGAGTGTATTTCAAGTTTGACCAAATGCTGGTTTTGTTTTTGAAATGGTCATTTCCAAAATTCAACTATTTTAACAAATATTCAGACAATGTTACTCTTAGAAAACAATTAAAGACACAATTTCACTTCTTAATTATTTCTTTGGACTTTTAAAGTAGACATTTCTAATTGAAAAACCTTAAAAGCACAAGCTACAAGTTAGATTAATTTCCTTTCTCATCACAAATGCCATAATCCTTCAGTCATTTATAACTTTTTCCTGGCACAGCTGCCCTAAAGCATTTATATGATCTTTTCCCAACTCCTGGCCAAGTTTCTGTGGAGTTGCTTTCCAGGAATTGCTGGAATTAAAACCGTATTTTTTTTTTTTTTTTTTTTTTTTTTGCTGGTTTCTTTTCTTTTTTTTCTTCAGTAAATTCTTTTTTTTCTCTCACACTCTATTGGATGTGCTGGCTAAAATCTCAGTGATATTTTTAAAAGAAAAAACCTTTTATATCCCATGTTTTGGGCAATCATAAAGCTTCAAGAATAAAAGCTATATGAAAGTAATATATTTCAAAACTTTTTATAAGGATTTTTAACTCTCTGTCTATATTTTAATAGTTTTTTTGAGATATAATTGGCATGCAATTAATGGTGTTTAAAGTATACAATTTGATAAACTTGGGTATACTGGTATACCCATAAAAACCATCACCACAATCAAAGCAATGAACATATTGATGACTCCCCAACTCATGGATGTTTGCAATCCTTCTCTCCCTCCTGTCTCCATATGCCTTGATCACCTGTAGACAGCCAATGGTCTGCTTTCTGTCATAAAAGATTAGTTTGCATTTTCTAAAATTTGATATAAATTATACAGTATTTACCCTAGTTTCGTTCACACAACATAATTACTCTGAGATTCATCCACAATGTAGCATGCTTCAGTAGTTTGTTGGCTGCATTGATGAGTAGTATTCAATTGAAAGGATATGCCAGACTTTTTTTTTTTTTTTTTTTTTCTGAGACGGAGTCTCGCTCTGTCACCCAGGCTGGAGTGCAGTGGCACGATCTTGGCTCACTGCAAGCTCCACCTCCCTGATTCACGCCATTCTCCGGCCTCAGCCTCCCAAATAGCTGGGACTACAGGCGCCCGCCACCGCGCCTGGCTAATTTTTTGCATTTTTAGTGGAGACAGGGTTTCACCATGTTAGCCAGGATGGTCTCGATCTCCTGACCTCGTGATCCGCCCACCTCGGCCTCCCAAAGTATTGGGATTACAGGCATGAGCCACCATGCCTGGCCTCGGATATGCCGGACTTTGTTTATCCATTCTTGTTGGTGGACATTTGGGTGGTTCCAGTTTTTGGCTACTAACAAACAAAGCTACTATGAACATTGATACACAAATCTTTTAGTGGATATATCCTATTTTTCATGGGTAAATAAGAATAAAACAGCTGGATCATATGGTAAACACAAGTTGAGCTTTTGAAGAAACCTCTAAACTGGTTTACCAAGTGATTGTAACATTCCACATTCCCACCGGCAGTGTATAAGAGTTCTACTTCATCTACATCCCCAGCAACACTTGGCAGGAATGGTTTTTGTTTTTGTTTTCATCTTAGTCATTCTTATAGATATGTAGAGTTATCACATTACAGCTTTAAGTTGCATTTCTCTAATGACTAATGATATTGAGCACCTTTCACTACTCTGCTTGGGGTAATAATGGAAACAGTGGCTTTGATTTCTATGCAAATATCTTGGGGTTTCAAGGTCTATGATCTCTACACACAAATGGCTCAACTAAGTAAAAGTCATAGAACTCATCTAATGGGAAATATCAGAAGTGCCCAGGTCTCCCTTTAACCAAAATCATAAAAGTGAAGGAAAACAACACGATATTATAGATGAAAAAAAATGATGCCTTAAAAGGTCAAAGTGAAAGTATTCTTAAGAAATTACAGGTGTACCTTGGATATTTGCAGGTTTGGTTCCAGATCAGCACAATAAAACAAATATCACAATAAAACAAATCATGTAATGTTTTTGGTTTCCCAGTGCATATCAAAAAGTTACATTTATAATATACTGTAGTCCCTTAAGTGTGCAAATGCCTTATGTCTACAAAAACAATGTACATACCTTAATTTAAAAATGCTTCATTGCTAAAAAATGCTAATGATCATCTGAGCTTTCAGTGAGTCATAATTTACTTGCTGTAGAGGGTGAGTCTTGCTTCAGTGTTGATGGTTGCTGATTGAATAGGGTGATAGTTGCAGAAGATTGGGGTGGCTGTGGCAATTTCTTAAAATAAGGCAGCAATGGAGTTTACCACATTGATTGACTCCTGCTTTCATAAAAAAACTATCTGTATTTCTCAACCTATGAAGCACAACAACAAAAAAATTCTCTGTAGCATCTGTTGCTGGTTGATTGTATTTTACCAACAGAAAAACTTCTTTCAAAATTGAAGTCAATCCTCTCAAACCCTGCCACTGTTTGTTCAATTAAATTTATGTAATATTCTAAATCTGTTGCTGTCATTTCAGTAATATTCACAGCATCTCCACCAGGATTAGATTCTATCACCAGAATCTACTTTCTTTCCTCATCCATAAGAAGCCTTATCCCTTTAAGTTTTATCATGAGATTTCAGCAATTCAGTCACGTCTTTCAGACTCTACTTCTGATTCTAGTTTTCTTGTTATTTCTACAACATCTGCAGTTACTTCCTCCACTGAAGTCTTAAAACCCTCAATCACTCATGCCAGTTGGAATCAACTACTTCCAAACTCTTGTTAATATTATGTCAACATTCTCCCATGATTTATGAACATTCTTAATGACAGCTAGAATGGTGAATCCTTTCCAGAAAGCTTTCAATTTACTTTTACTAAATCCATCAGAGAAATCACTATCAAAACCAGCTATTGCCTTATAAAATGTACTTCTTAAATAATAAGACTTGAAAGTTGAAATGACTCCTTGATCCATGGGCTGCAGACTGGATGTTGTGTTACCAGGCATGAAAATAACATTAATCTCCTTGTAGATCTCCATCAGAGATCTTGAGTAACTAAGAATCTTTTTTTTCCCCCAAGCAGTAGGTCTCAACTGTGGGCTTAAAATATTCAGTAAACCATGCTGCAAACAAATGTGCTGTCATTCAGGTTTTTTTTTTTATTTATAGAGCACAGGCAGAATAGATTTAGCATAATTCTTAAGGTCCCAAGGATTTTCAGAATGATCAATAAGCACTGGCTTCAACTTAAAGTCACCAGCTACATTAGTGCCTAACAAGAGAGTCACCTTATTCTTTGAAATTTTGAAGTCAGGCATTGACTTTTCTCTAGCTACGAAAGTCCTAGATGGCATCTTTTTCCAATATAAAGTTGTTTGATCTATGATGAAAATCTGTTGTTTAGTGTAGCTACCTCCATCGATTATTTTAGCTAGATCTTCTGGATAACTTGTTGCAGCTTCTACTTCAGTGCTTGCTGCTTCACCTTGCACTTTTTTGTTATGCAGATGGCTTCTTTCCTTAAACCTCATGAACCAACCTCTGTTAGCTTCCAACTTTTCTTCTGTAGCTTCCTCACCTCTCTAAACTTTCATAGATTTGAGGAGAGTTGAGGCCTTTCTCTGGATTAGGCTTTGGCTTAAGGAAATATAACTGGTTTGACTTTCTATCCAGACAACTGAAACTTCTTCACCATATCAGCAATAAGGCTGTTTTGCTTTCTTATCACTTGTGTGTTTACTGCAGTAGCACTTTTAGTTTTCTTCAAGAACTCTTTCTTCACATTCACATAGGTGTTTGGTACAAGAGGCCTAAATTTCAGCCTACCTTGGCTTTTAATATGCCTTCCTCACTAAGCTTAATCATTTCTAGCTTTTCATTTAAAGTGAGAGACTTGTGACTGTCCCTTTTACTTGAAAACTTAGAGGTCATTGTGGGGTTATTAACTGGCCTAAATTCAATATTGTTGTGTCTCAGAGAAACAGGAAGCCTGGAGAAGAAGAGAGATAGGGGAATGACTCATTCATGGAGCAGTAAGAACACAATATTTATGAATTAAGTTTGGCGTTACATGGGTGTGGTTTATGGTGCCCCAAAACACAATAGCAACAAAGAACACAGATCACAGGTCACCATAAAAGATACAATAATAATGAAAAAGCCTGAAATATTGTGAGGATTACCAAAATGTGACACGAGACACAAAAGGAGCACATGCTATTGGAAAAAATGGCGCCAACAGACTTGCTCAATACTGTGTTGCCACAAAACTTCAATTTGTAAAAAACATAATAAAGTTAAGTACAATAAATCAAGGTAAGCCTGTATTTAAGAACCAGAAGAACTGTTTTCAGAAAGCTGTTTGATCCTTGATAATACATAGAGTAAAATGATCAGGTAGAACAGGAGCAGAAAACCACGAAAAGACACTGGATGGAGATCAAACAGCTACTGTGTAAAATGACAAGGGAAGAGGTATCTTTCAATGTTTGAAGGGAATGTTCATGATGCCAGAGTTTTATGCCAGCTAAATTGGCTTTTACTCATGAAAGCAACAAAAAGATATTCACAGATATGTGAGAGCTACAAAAGTTGGTAAAACACATATTCTCTTTGAAAAACATAGACATACCTCACTAAACTGAACATAAATTTACTTTTTGTCTGCTTATTTATTTAACGAGTATTTATTGACTAGTTGTTGTCTATCAGGTAATGTGTTCAGGATCCTGAGAAACTATGAAAAAGATATCACTTCCTTTTATTGATACAAAATAACAAAACAATTCATATAAAGTGAAAAAAAATGAATGTTGGCCCTTAAAATGCATCATTAATCATGAATTCTTGAAATATTAAATAATGCTTCTCATTTAAAGGATGGAATTTACTTACTGGTAATACGTTTTATGGTAACTTTTATTTGGCAAGGTCACTGCCAGCCCTGACTAATCCAGAACTATGATTCATAGAAACTTTGTGGAATTTACTACTTATATTAAATGGGAGTAACCAATTACTAAATAAATAAGTAAATACATAAAATCATTTGATTATAAAGTCATCTGTCATCTACATTTTATGATTCATAGAAGACCAAGATTTTAGACAGCCTCAGGGTTCTTGCTATAAGCATGTGCTTTCATTGTACAATAGATGTCAAGATGCCTGTTTCCATAATTCCAAATAATGGATAATTTACATAGATGTTTAACTTCAAGTGACAATTCACTTGTCACAATCTGTTCTGCTAATGATAAGACAAGGAGTATAAGGAGGGGATATTTGATCTTCCTGGTCCTCTGCCCCACTGTCCCTAGGTTAGACATGTTCTTGATAAAGCATTGAAGGCCTTTATATCTCTTGTAAGAATATTAATAGCCTGGGAAATGTTAGAACTCTAATGCTTGCTGGACAGTCACAATTGAAAAGGGTCTCTGGCAGTCAGCTAGTGAGTTAATTGGCTCCAGAACAAGTGGAAAGAATGCAAGGAGCCCCTATTGGAAACCCCTCTGGAAACAGTGTGTGTAGTGTCCCCTCTTTACAGACAAAAACTATCCCATGTTATTTTGAGCATTTACTTTGCATAATGGAAGGTTTTTATTAGAAGCACAAAAGGGGTGAGGGGTGGAAACAAGACTCTTCAGAAAAACAACATAAATTTCTCCACTATTATTTCCATCTTCCTTGTTGACTTACATACCTCTCCTGCAATAAATAATTTACTGTAATAAAAAATTTACTACACTAAAACTATCATTAAGGTCACTGAAAGAATAAATCATCATGTTTTACAGAGTATGCCTAGCTAACCAACTTTACTGCTTGGATTTTTATTTGCTTGGTGATGGGATGTGCAAGGCAGTTAGAGGAAGTGGGGATTACTGAATAAAAATTAAAACATTCCTACAGCAAGCCATCAGGATTGAACTTGACCTTTGGGAAACAAATCAAAGAGTCTCATAAAAGTTGTGCTTCAAGCCACATCAGAGTTATTTTTATGGGCAAAATCTGCAGTCAGATCTCTGATAATGTGTGTACTCACAACTCTCAAAGGGAAGACCAGGACATAATACCAGCTTGTTAGCATCCTTCAAAAACAAGATGGACAGTCTCAGTCATTTTGCATTCTCAAATATGCAGAAACACTACGATAACTCGCTTTAGCCCTGTGCCTTTTAGATATATATCATATTACATATATGATGTATCATGTTATTGAAATAACTTTGGAGAATACTAGATTTCAGCTACCAATGTAAATACCATTACCTTAATCAATTATTTGTTAAAATAGAATTTTAGATATGATCTGAATTGCTTTGTGAAACTTATCTTTTTGAGGGATGAGGTACAAGTTATTGCTGGATCATTAAGCGATACTGTATAGTTTTAAAATACATTAAATAATATTAATGCAAACCGATATACTCTGCAATTACATGCAAAATTATAATTCTTAAACTTTATTAATGCTATTCATATTTAGAATACATAAAAAGGGAGAATAGTATTTGAACTGGAATGATAATTTGAGAAAATGTTTTCCTGATCATAACTTTCCATTATTATTCCCAGGACACTACCTCACTTCAGCTTCATTCATCATTCTTGATTTTATAGCTACACTTTCCAAAAATTTATTGATTCATTTTATCAGCAAACATTTATTGTGCTCCTAATATGTATTTAAAGCACCATGCTAGTCATGATTGGAAGTATATGATGACTACAGCATCTTTTATTCCTGCTTCAAGGATCAAGATGATAATAGTACCTGTACATGGGACTGTAAAGCAAAGTAGAAAGTAAATATCACTGAAGTTGATGTTATAAACTAAGGAAGCCAGAGTATTGGCAGAAACACCCATGATTATACTGAAGTCACTGGGAATGTTGCTAGAAATTAGATGAAAAGAATATAGAGTCGATGCTAACATCTTAGAAAAGAGCAGAAATTGACAATGGCCTCACGTTCACTTGATCTCACCATTTCCCCTTTTTCTATTGCACTAGAGCCATTTCTATTGAAATTATGTCTTCATTCTCAACATGGAGGAACGTACGTATCTCACATATATGTCATTTCTTTGGTATAAGGCTTTTGAGACTCTTTACAGTGACCCAGGTGAGTGGGAAAAATGGGCCAGACCTTATTCAAATGCCCACTAGGGCTAACCTCATTGGAGAAAACAACTTAGACCATATGACATGATGCTGAAACATAGCAGAAGAGTCAGGCACAGGGCTCGAGAAAGGTAATGAGCAAAGTTACTCTTCTGGGCATCAAAGAACAGTGAGAAAGCATTCTAGACTGAGGACTAGTAGACAGGCATTATTCATCCCAAACATCCAAGCCTCAGATGGCAATGACCAGGAGAACAACTCCCTGGACAAGAAGACTGGCAAAAATAAGAGAGGAGAGACACATCCTGAGTCATTGAAAGGAAGCAGGGAAATGCTGTGCTGGGTTAAGGGCTGGGTTGGAACTTAGGATCAAGGACCACAGCAGAATCCCACAACCCAAAATTAAGCCAACACAGGGATAAATGAAAAAGCTGCCAGGTGTGCAAAAGAAATTTTGGAAAGAGGATAGGCAGGGTAGAACCAGGTGTTGTGGGATCAATGGTTCATATAACTTTGAGGCCCTATTTAAGCAAAAGAATATAAGTTATTAATACAAAGGTAATCCGCCTCTCAGAACCTTAGAAGGGTTCATGTAAGTGGGGTTCTGTAGCTCACACTCTGTTAGCTATACAGCAAATTCACCTCGGAAGGTGAGTGAGGGGAAGGGGAAAGGGGCTTTAAGGAGACAATGTGAAAACTCTGCTGTTGCCCTGGAAACACCTACCAGGTCCTAAACTAAAGTATTGATGCTAAAATATTTGCATATTTTCTGTCCCGTCCGAATAGCCTAGTAATCAAAACGGGCCTTACCTCCGATCTGTGATCATAAAGGCCAACTGTGGGAATGTGGAAAAGATGCAACTGGGGAAAATGAAGCAATAAATTCATATAAGAAATTATTTTATTTACAAAAGTGAGATGAAAATAATTGTTTCCCTTGACAAATTTCAAAAGATGACTTTGGATAACAGAAGACATAGTAATGTAAATATGTATGTGTATTTGAGCATTATTTTTATGTAAGTAAAATTCAAGTATATAGAAATGTGGGAGATAAATGGGATCTAATTAAACTAAACAGCTTCTGCACAGCAAAAGAAACCACCATCAGAGTGAACAGGCAACCTACACAATGGGAGAAAATTTTTGCAATCTACTCATCTGACAAAGGGCTAATATCCAGAAACTACAATGAAGTCAAACAAATTTACAAGAAAAAAACAAACAACCCCATCAAAAAGTGGGTGAAGGATATGAACAGACACTTCTCAAAAGAAGACATTTAGGCAGCCAACAGACACATGAAAAAATGCTCATCATCACTGGCCATCAGAGAAATGCAAATCAAAACCACAATGAGATACTATCTCACACCACTCAGAATGGCGATCATTGAAAAGTCAGGAAACAACAGGTGCTGGAGAGGATGTGGAGAAATAGGAACACTTTTACACTGTTGGTGGGACTGTAAACTAGTTCAACCATTGTGGAAGTCAGTGTGGCGATTCCTCAGGGATCTAGAACTAGAAATACCATTTGACCCAGCAATCCCATTACTGGGTGTATACCCAAAGGATTATAAAACATGCTGCTATAAAGACACATGCACACGTATATTTATTGCGGCACTATTCACAACAGCAAAGACTTGGAACCAACCCAAATGTCCATCAATGATAGACTGGATTAAGAAAATGTGGCATATATACACCATAGAATATTACGCAGCCATACAAAATGATGAGTTCATGTCCTTTGTACAGACATGGATGAAGCTGGAAACCATCATTCTCAGCAAACTATCACAAGGACAAAAAACCAAACACCACATGTTCTCACTCATAGGTGGGAATTGAACAATGAGAACACATGGACACAGGAAGGGGAACATCACACTCTGGGGCCTGTTGTGGGGTGGAGGAAGGGGGGAAGGATAGCATTTGGAGATATACCTAATATTAAATGACGAATTAATAGGTGCAGCACACCAACATGGCACATGTATACATATGTGACTAACCTGCACGTTGTACACATGTACCCTAAAACTTAAAGTATAAAAAAAAGTGGGAGATAAAATATATACTGGAATAGAGTGATGATATGCATATATTGACAATATATTTTAAAGTTTTTAAAATTATAAAACATATGTGATAACCACATTATAGGAAGAAGAAAAAAAAGAAAAAGCAATCATTTTCAACCCAGATACTTCCATTATTGCTTTTGTTCATCTCAGATTTTAAAAAACATATACCTTTGCTTATATAATTCCCTGTGTCCTTTGAAATAGAGGAGAATCTTCTTCAATGTTAATATGCACCTTCATTACTTTCTTTGAACTCAGCCAAGCTGCATTTCATGCTTTAACCATCATTTTCATCACTGTTACTAACTGCTTAAAAACAGCTAATGCAACCCTCAATTTCATTAATGGACGTGTAATGCCCAGAACATGGGTGTTAATAGCCCCTCTCTACCCCGGGCTGGGCAGACCACGTGTAGATCATTGTGTTCCCTCTCAGAAACACATTTTATAAGGGTCATTGACAAATAGTATTACATTTGTTTGAAGGACGATTATCAAGATGGTGAATGCCAAATGAGGGACATTAAAGAAATTGACGGTGTTTAACCTTGAGAAGAAAAGCCCTAGAATGAAATGGGGAGGCAATAGGTCCTATCAATTATCTGAAGTTTTGTTGTGTGGAAGAGGTGTCAAGTTTGTTCCCTGTGGCTCAACTATTAGGTGGAAGTTACTGGGAATCAAGTTGCGGCTCAGTCTCAGCAAACTTTCTAACAAGGAAGGCTGCCTGAAATTTTTATAAGCTCTCTGTTCCCCTTGCCTGAGAGTGTTCAAACAGAGACCAGAGCACCACCTGGCAGATGTGCTTAATTGGAAGGTAAGAGGAACTAGCTGGAGGAACAAACTTAGATGTCTTCAACGGCCTAGGCAGGCAGGTGAGGTGAAGCTGATGAGAAATGTACTAATAAGAGGATAGGGTATGAGGCACACTGGAGAGAGATGCTTCCCCAAACTCCACCCAGCTGATGGCATTTAGGATGCATACACCCTCCCCCCACCCACCACCCACACACACAATATTAACAAGACATGTTTGGCCTATATGGCACCAGTTCATGACTATTAAGCTATATATAACTTCGCAGGTCTCTTCCAAGGTTAGAATTCCTGCACTCTAAGATTGCTTTCTGTACTGTGCCCTAAGGACTATGTAATATTTTATGTTAATGATCATGAACAACTTTCCATTTATTTTAAAAAATGGAACGTAGGATTCCATTGATAATTTAAATATTTAAAGGAAAAGATGGACTTTTGTAAATTGGAATATATTTCCATGTTTTTCCTCATTACGACCCCAAAACCCAAGATGAATCAAGAATAGAGGTAGTCTTCATTAAGGGCACCATCTATCATTATAAATGCACATAAACAGAAACCTTAAAAACTGAGGGTTTTAATCAGATTCTCCCACTGATCCATATATTTGCATTCTTTTTCCCCAGTATTTTACAATAAATGCCAGATCTATAAATATGGAGAAAACAGATCAAAACCAATACTTAGTATTTGAATAACTGCCCCTTTTTCTAGATAAAGGAATAAAATCCTTAGTTTTGTTTCAAATAACTAAATATAAAGTATATTTGACATAAATTTTATTAAATTTAAATGATAAGTTTGATGTATGTAAGTAGTCAAATCATTGACATTAAACTGTATATTTTAGAGTCACAAAATCATTTTCTTGTGGAAATACAACCTTAAATATACAATAAATTATACCTTGTTTAAAACGCCATTATTTTGTGTCTTTGATACTTGAGGTGCCCAACTGATGCACTTTGTTGTGGGATTTGGTGAAAGTGGTGTTTTTAATTGACAACTTTTAACTGATTAATACCAATAATTGATAAAGAGGACAGAAAATATCTGGGAACAGGAATGAGGCTGATGAGTTTGTTTTTGTACCTGTTGAGTTTGATGCTCCTGTGGGGTTTCCATGAATCTAGTCAACAGATAGAGACATATGATCCTAGAGCTCAGGAGAGACATTTTCACTAGAGTTGTACATCCTTGGCAGCTAGGTGCCACTTAAAGCCAAGGGAGCAGATAGGACCACGCAGGATGAGCAGGCTGAATGCAAGGAGGGTGAAGACAAAGCCTAGAGATCTGCAATATTTATCACATGGGGGAACAAAGGGGGCCTGAAAAGCAACAGGAGAGTAGGGAAGTGAGAAGCCTAAGAGCTGCTCTAGGGAAAATGTTGCATGGAATCCAAGTTAGCCCAAGTTTCAAGAAAAAGAAGGTGGCCAACAAACCAAATGTTATGGAGGAAAATGTCCAGTGGAATGCAGCGTCCTTGGTGAACATGGGCAGAGCAGTTTTCAGAGAAGGAAAATGCCTGAATCCTAACCATAGTGGGATGAAGAGTACAGGGGATTGTGGCTGTTCATTGTGAGTTCTTCAGTACTTTTGGTATCATGTGTATATGTCACTGATATGGCTTGGCTGTGTCCCCACCCAAATCTCATCTTGAATTCCCATGTGTTGTGAGAGGGACTGGGTGGGAAGTAACTGAATCATGGGGGCAAGTCTTTCCTGTGCTGTTCTCATGATAGTGAATAAATCTCATGAGATCTGATGGCTTTATAAGTGGGAGTTTCCCTGAGTGAGGTCTCTTCTCTTGTGTGCCACCATGTGAGATGTGCCTTTTATCTTCCACCATGATTGTGAGACCTCCCCAGCCTAGGGAACTGTAAGTCAATTAAACCTCTCTCTTTTGTAAATTGCCCAGTCTTGGGTATGCCTTTATCAGCGGCATGAAAGTGGACTAATAAAATCATTTTTTATTTCAAAATATATATAACACCTCTTTCAACACTATTTTTAAATTTTTTATTGTTTTTTAAGACAGGGTCTCACTCTGTTGCCCAGGCTGGAGCACAATGGCATGATCACAACTCACTCCAGCCTTGACCTCCCTGGACTCAAGTGATCCTTCCACCTGAGACTCCTGAGCAGCTGGGACTACAGGCATCTGCCATCAGCCCCAGCTAATTTTTGTATTTTTTTGTAGAGACAGGATTTTGCCATGTTGCCCAGACTTCTTTCAGCAGCTTTAAATAATGCTTTATTTGTCTCTCCTTCTCTGCTCAACCAGGCTCCCCAAAATTTAAATTAGTTCATCTCTGCTTCCTCAGCTCCTTTTAACCTTTCTACCTGTTTTTTTGTTTGTTTGTTTGTCTCCGCTAGAAAGATTGGATCACTTTTATAACCTGTGTGGAAGGAAGGAAACAATAGAATAGGATAAGTGATGATTTCCAGTTCTCTGCCAATAATCCCCATTTTCGGAACCAACTAGAAACCAGAGGTCACAGGTGAGCTTGGCTGATGCCATCTGGGAAAGTCAGTCTGCCAGAACTCAGAGAAGAGTGGAAAAGAGCCCTGAAGAGTGGATCCTTTCCATAACTGAATTCAGTTATTCCATTCTCTTTCCATTAGTTCCTATCCTTCCTGCTGCCCCTTTAATACTCCAGCTCCACAAATGCTCTGATATGACTGGATCTTCAGTCCATTTACCCCACTACATTTACTCTATCTCTTACCCTTCCCCAACCACAACTGACTCTTATTAAGAAGCTTAGAGTTACAGCTCATACTTTTAGTTACTTCCTTGAATATACCTTCAAGTTGCTTTGTCCCTGTATTAGTTTCCTAGGCCTGCCATAACAAAGTATCACAAACTGGGTGACTTAAAAGCAACAGAAATTTATTCTCTCAAATTTCCTGAGTCCAGAAGTCTGAAATCATGGTGTTGGCAGAACCATGGTCTCTTTGGACACTCTGGGGAAAAATCATTTCTTGCCTCTTCCTACCCTACAGTGGCTGCTGATGATCTTTTTAATTTCTTGTCTGGTGGATGCCTCATTCTAATCTCTTCTTCTGTCTTCACATGGCATACTTCCTGTGTGTCTGTGTCCAAAGTTCCTCTTCTTATGAGTCATCAGATTGGTGCCCATCCTAATCCATCATGACTTTATCTTAACTTGATTACATCTGCAAAGACCCTATTTCCAAATTTTCGTGTTCACAGATACCAGGGCTTAGGTTTTGAACACATCTTTTGGGACACACAATTCAACCCACAGTAGTCCCTTTACCCTGCATTTTTCCCACCAGGCAAAATGTGAAACTAGGGGGAAATCCTATGTTTTGCCTATTTCATGACTGCCCTTGAAAAGCTGTAAGAGGCAGGAAAGAATCAAAACAAAGTCAACAGTCTCCTTTTAAAGGCATGACCTCTACCTCCAAGTGAATGCTAGTACTATCTGATAATCCTACTGCATTTTCCTAGTGGGTTTACTTTCACACTATCCTAAATGACCATTTCATACCATCAACCCTCTCCACAAAACTTCAAGACCACTTTCTCTTTGCTAATCTCAGCTGATAGGATTGTTTCTCGTTATAATGAGAAAAGAGATGCAATCAGGAAAGAACTTGTAAGTCTTCCAGTGCCAATCTAAAAACCAACCTGCATCTTGATCCATATTCTGACTGTCTCTCAGGTACCATGGATAAAGTGCCTGTGCTTTTACATTAAAGCCACTCCTCCACTTATGCACTTGGTTCCAACATTCCCCACCTGCCCATTCACTTGAAGATATCACTCCTTTTCATTTTCCATTCTCTCTTTTTCATAATCAGTTTTTTCCTCTTGATTGGAATATTCCTATTCCCATTAACATACACACGTAATACTTTCCTTCTAAGAAACAAAACAAAAAACCTTCCTTTGATACACCTTCATTCCCCTTGCAATTTCACCACTTCTAATTCTCATAAAACTTCTAACAATTTTACCTAAACCTTTTGTCCTCATTTCCTCCCCTCCCATTTTCTTTAACCTATTCTAATAAAGTTTTATAAAGTTTAAGGGTACAGACTCCAGAGCTAAAATCCTTGGGCTCACTGCTTACTAGTCTGTGGCCATGGGAAAGTCCCTTAACGTTGTTGTGCCATAATTTCCTCACCTATAAAATGAAGATAATAAAACCTATCTCAAAGGATTGTTATGTAGTCAATCTAATATTTATAAACTACTTAAGGAACTGCTGGACTAGTGTAAAGTGGTATATACTTTCTTATCAAACTAACTTCGAATGATAAATAAAGTGCATCCCTGTCTCATCTCATATACAAAATAAACAGATTTAAGAACTAGGCCAGGCACAGTAGCTCACACCTGTAATCCCAGCACTTTGGGAGGTTGAAGTGGGTGGATAACTTGAGGTCAGGAGTTCCAGACCAGCCTGGACAATATGGTGAAACCCCATCTCTATTAAAAATACAACAATTAGCCAGTCATGGTGGTGTGTGCCTATAATCCCAGCTACTTGGGAGACTGAGGCAGGAGAATCGCTGGAACCTGGGAAGTGGAGGTTAAATACTAGAAGAAAATATGAAAGTTTATTTTCGTACTCTGAAGGTAATAAGTAGTTCTTAAGCAAGTTGTAAACTTAGGTCACATGTAGAATATAATAATGAATTTCACTGTAAAGCAAGTTAAAAATCCCATAATAACTGGGAGAAAACAATAGACAGAAAACAAAGAATGTTTTTGCCCACTAATTAAGAGTTCTAAAAACATCAAGAAAATATAGCCACCAAAGAAATGATAGCCTGTGAATATGAACAATTCATAGAAGACTTACTAGTTTCTATTGTTGCATAACAAATTACATCAAACAATGACTTAAAGCATCGTACCTTTATTATGTCACTGTTTTTATAGGTCAGGGGTCAGAGCAGAGCACAGTTTAGCTGGAGCCTCTGCTCGGCACCTCACAAGGCTGCAAGTAAAGCATCAGCTAGATGTGTTCTCATCAGGAGGCTTGACTGGCGAAGAACCCACTTTCAAGCTTATCTGGGTTGTTGGCAAAATTTATTCCTTATGGTTGTCGGACTGATGGTCCCTGCTTCTGCTGTCTAGGCAGCTTGAGTCAAAGAGGCTGCCTGCAGTTCAAAGGGGGCTGTCTGCAATTCCTTCCTCATGGGCTTCTCCATCATGGCCACTTACTTCACTGAGCCCAAAAGGAGAATCTCACACCTGTGGGAAAGCCTAGTCCATCTTGTAAGGGCTTTTCTTGAGTCAGGCCCACCCAGGATGACTTCCCATTTGATTAACTCAAAATCAACTGATTTGAGACTATAAATAGATCTTCAGTGTTACTTCATCTTTGCAATATTTACTGACTACAAGCAAGTCACAGGTCCTCCCCACATGTGAGTAAAGGAGATTACACATGAGTGAACACCAGGGCTGGGAACCATGGGGATTAGCCTAGAGTTCATCCTTCACAGAAAAGGACATACAAATGCCTCTCAACCTGAAGCCATGTTCCCCTTTCAGATTATCATAAAGTAAAAAGTGCTGACAATGACTTGAGGCAGCAAGTACTCTTATAAACTATCAGTGTAGTATACATGGACACTTTCATTATGAAAGGGGATTGACAGCATCTACTAAAATTCAATATGCACATCCTGTTTAGGCTACAAATTCCATTTCTTGATTTCAATCCTGAAAATATATGAACAATTAGGATAGATGTGCAGAAGTGTTCAAAGCAACATTATCATAAAAATAAAATTTGGAGAAAACCAAAAACATCCAAAGTAGAAAGAGAATTAAATAACTTGTAGTGCATTTGCACTTTGAAGTATGCAACTGTTAAAAATGAATGAGAAAGAACTGTATGTACTCATATAGAAGGAGCTTAATATGTTATTGATAAAAAATTTAAAAGTTGTAGAACAATAGCATAATACTATTTTTTAAATTGTGCATATATATCTGCCTATGCATTTATCCATCTACACACTCATGTTTTAATACAGTCCAGCCTGCTAAAAATTTTTTATTAGTAGAATATTTACAACACACCGTGCTATTTGCATATGTTATATAATTTTTAGTTTTTAAAAGTTTTTTTGCATAATTTATATAACTTTAAGTATGTTTGTTTATTCATTAATATATTCCATCAAATTAAGACATTTTTCTTTCTTTTCTAGATTACTTTTTTATCACATAGATATTATATTGTAATTCAGATATCCTTGTGGCCACCAATTCCACTTCCTAACATAACTCCTATAGAAAGATGTGCACTAGGATATATGTACAACAATGTTTAATATTACATTATCATATTCAACAAAATTAAGAGAATCCCCAAATAGTCACCAATAGAGAGGATTAAATAAATTGTGGTACATGGATACTATGAAATGTGCAGTCATTAAAAAGGAGGAATCTTTCTGTATTTATGATTATGATGTTGTTCTTTCAATAAACCGCTACCTACATTTGCTAATAGTTTTTTTTGCATCTTTGAATCTTATACACACATTTGCATCTTATACATACTTTTTTTGCATCTTTGCGTCTTATACATAAGTGAAATTATATATGTTTTTTCACTGCTGTTATTAGATATTAGTACTAGGGTTAATCTAAACTAATTGAAAGAGTATACCTTTTCATCATTTTCCCACAGTTTTGTGTTTCAATACACTATATGAGAATTACCTTTTCCTTTAAAAGTATGAAATAAATGGCTTAAAATCCTTATGGGTCTGAGTGGTTTTGATCCCTTTTAATTGCCTTTTCAACTTCTTCTGAAGTAGTGGGGAATAAAGAGAGCACACTGGAAAAGGTAAATGAAAAGTTTTGATTTTGGATGATGCCTCATTCTGTAAAAGCCTCAAGGTGAAAGGAACAGTCTAAGATCAAACTAAGATTGCAGACAATTTTCATGCAGAGAGCACATTGGAATCAATGAATAGAGGAACACTGGAAGGTGGAACCTCAGGGAAGGTGAAGAAGTGTCCTGCAATTTGGACAATGCTCAGGGACCCTGGATAAATGAAGTCATGGATGGAGTTAGCTAATCTCAGTACTCTTAAACTTAACTTGAAATTACTTTGCTTTGGTATTAAAATTACTTGAGCCAGTGTTTATGAGAATTCTGCCTTATTCAATAGATTAGAAGAAAAATATCTGGGACAAAACCTCATGGTTTCAAAGAAGCAGTGACTGTGCCTCAAATTCTACCCATCCTTTGGGGACTGTCCTATAGTTAATTTCCCCCAAAAGCCATCTCACCTACTTTACTTTCCCTTAAGATTAATAGCTCTTGGCTGGGCATGGTGGCTCACGCCTGTAATCCCAGCACTTTGGGAGGCCATGGCAGGCAAATCACCTGAGGTCAGGAGTTCGAGACCAGCCTGACCAATATGATGAAAATCCGTCTCTACTAAAAATAATAATAATAATAATAATAATAATAATAACACAAAAAGTATCCAGGCATGGTGGCATGCACCTGTAATCCCAGCTACTCAGGAGGCTGAGACAGGAGAAACACTTGAACTCAGGAGGCGGAGATTACAGTGAGCCGAGATTGCGCCATTGCACTCCAGCCTGGGCACCAAGAGGGAAACTCCATCTCAAAAAATATATATTAGTAGCTCTTAGTAACACACAGTTGAACAATAATAACATGCATTAAAAAATGTTTTATTATTCGGGAGAAAGTTGCAAAGATAGTTCAGAAAGTACATATATACTTTCTCCCACTCCCCCACAATGTTAATTAGGGGTATGTTTGTCACAACTAAAAATTTAACACTAGTATAGTACCATTAATTAGACTACAGACTAGATTCTGATTTCAGTAGTTTTTCCATTAATATTTTCTCTGTTTTAAGATCCACCTCAGGTTACCAAGTTGCAATGAGTTGTCATGTCTCTTTAGCTCCCTCTAGTCTGTAACAGTTTCTCCATCCCTCTTGATTTTTATGATCTTGAGAGTCTTAAAGAGTATTGACCAGTAGAAGTGTAATAGGCAAAGAGTTAAAACAGAATTTTTTTTCTTAAAAAAAGAGTATTGCCCAGGTATTTTGTAGAATATTCTTCAATTTGTGTTTCTCTGGTGTTTTCTCACATTACAGGAGAATTATACAAAGAATAATTTTCATACCTTTTACCCAGAGGTAAGGTGTTCTCTCATAAGATAGATACCAGGGGGCACATGATATCAACATGACTTATGACTAGTAATATAAACATTGGTCACTTGGTTAAGATGGTATCTTCCAGGAATCTTCATTATAAGATTTATATTTTATCAATTCTATCCTCTATTCTTCAGAATCCAATCACTAAGTTCAGCCTACACTCAAAGGGAGAGAAATTAAGATCTACCTCCTGGAAATGGAAGTAGTTTTTCTATACAGGAGACTTTTTTCTTTCTTCCCATTGAGTTATTTATTCAATCACTTATTTATATAAGTATGGTCTCATGGATACTTTATTCTTTAGATTATAATCAAATTCTGTTGTTTTGTTGCTCAAAGTTAACATTCTTGTTTTGTTTTGTAAACAGAGTCTCACTCCATTGTTCAGGCTAGAGCACAGTGGCACGATCATGGCTCACAGCAGGGTCTGCATCCCGGGTTCAGGTGATCCCTCCACTTTAGCCACCCTAGGCTAATTTTTTTTTTTTTGTATTTTTTTGTAGAGATGGGGTTTTGCCGCATTGCTCAGAGTCGTCTTGAATTCTTGGGCTCAAGCAATCTGTCTGCCTTGGCCTCCTAAAGTCCTGGCATTATAGGCGTGAGCCACTATGCCTGGCCAAAGTTAACATTCCTGTAACCTCCATCCTAAGAAAGTTTCTACCCTCCCTCTATCAAATTGTAAACCCATGAATCTAGGCACATGCTATGTAGAATTTCTTTGTTTTCCTCAATAGTATCCAGCAAAGATCATTGAATATAATAAATGTTTGTTAAATACCTGTTGGTAGATGATAAGTAGAGAGATCATATATAGACAGATGTGTCTTTCTACCACAGGTTAATCTATATAAAAACCATTTCAGCCAGGTAATTTCCTGTTCCAGTTTTCCAGGTCTCAAGGCAAAAGAAAAAAAAAAGATGTTTGAGAAATGGAGGGGAATATGAGCACACTTAAGGAAAAAGATAGTCTTAAGACAATTCTCAGAGGTAAAGAGTTGTTTATACCAACTTTTCTCATTCTTCAATATCATATCTGTGACTCTCTGGCCTTTCCCATAAAACTGCTTATTTACAAAAAGTCACATATTTTAGAAAATCAAAACCCTAAAGATTAATTTGTATACTATCTTAAAATTTTAAAAAATAACATTTACGCAACATAAAAAGGAAATACTACAAATTTTAATTACCCTAATTTTTAAAAATTATTATTGCAATAATCAATTTCAAAGCTGCATATACTAATGAGATAAACACACTATTCTGCTACTGGAGATTCTTGACCCTAATGTACTAAAGATGTGAGATTGTCTAATTGGAATTCACCCCATCATGTACTATTACATTTATTACCCAAGGGATGTGTTTGTAGATTCCTTTCTGTGAGCAAAATGCCAAGTGCTCAAAGGCCAAGTGTAAACAGTCAAAATGAAGCACAATATCAAGTAATTACATAACAAATTCAGACAGTGTATATAATAATTACTGAGACCAAAACATTAATCCTTAGCTCTTGGACATTTGAGCTATCTATTTAAGTACTGGGCCAGCTCCATACAGAAATAATGTTAAGTTAAAAGTATTTGTTAAGACAACTTTTAACAGGATTGATTGCTATTTATTCCAATTAAGAAAACAAAAGCTAAGGTTGTAGAAGTAACCATTATATTATGATTAGAAATAGAAAATAACTATAAGAGGGACAATTCCAGAACCTTAAACTAGGCGGGCAACAGAGTTGGAAGAATGTGGTGGTGGGTGGGTGGGGAGCTCATCAGTAAAGAAAGTCTGCTTTTCTTTTTATTTCACATGTGAAATCATCAGATTTGACAAGCTACTAGTCAAAGAAGGGCTTAATTTTCTAATACATCTTGAAATAGGATCTCTACTATTTTTTGCACAGGGCCAAAGCTGAAGTATACATGTTGTACATTGACAGCTTCCATAAATACTATTTTCTCTTTGCTTACTTCAGGAAACATACCACCTGATTCCTAATTAACACAATGATGTACATCAAATGAAAGCCCTTGCTTTTTTGTTTCACTGTCATCCATCCATACTGTTCCCAGGCAGGGAAACATTTAAAGCAGCATCAGACAAGTATGAGTATTGGAAAGGAAAACTACACATACACACACACCCCACACACCCCACATGAGAGAGAGAGAGAAATATATATATAGAGAGAACGAACCACTATTGTTCTCTCTTTTGCAAGTGTGTAGGTATTCTACATGGAGCAGGGAAAAAGTACTACAACTTCTTACATTTCTAGCACTCACACTTCTGACTCCTCTGTTTGCAGTAATTTCAAAACAGTTTCATTCAGCAACTGAGTAACATCAGAGGAGAAATTTCAGTCCTGGCAGGAAGCACTCGCTCTTTGCCTCAGAAAGCCTCTGGGATGAAAGAGGTCCTGTATGCTGGTGTTTGAAATTCTAGTTCATTCCGGTGAGCAGTAGAAATAAAATTATTTGTTTAGGAAAGCAGAGTAGGGGCAGCAAAGTCAGATACCAGGAGTGCCTGGCTCCTTACCAATTACCCAGCTCCCCTGCACTCTTGTAACAGTGATCCAGGAGGGTGCCATCTCTTTTGAGACCATGCTTCTCTGTCTCATTTCCATTGCTTCTGAAGCCCTCTATTTAAAAGTGTTCTTTAGAAATGCAAAGAGAAAATCTGATTATTGTTGTTTACAAATACTAATGTGGCACATCTTCTTCTGAAAATGACTTGATCAAAACTGATTTAGGTTAGAGTTATTTCATGATCAATTAATGAAGGTTAATTAAGAAAGGTAAGGCTGGTTAGAATGTGTTTTGTCCATATTTATCCAGTGCTTAAATTGAACAGGAGCCATTGGAAGTACAAATGTTATATTCCTTTTCATATTTCCAATTACTACCTAGCAATGACCAAACTTTTCTCTACCCTGGTATTCCACTGCTATTACTACTACACATTTATAATAGGTAAACACTTTATCTTGCAATATTTGAGGTTTTATTTAAATGGAAATCAATTTTTCTTTTGGCATAAAGGCACATAATATGGGTTAAAGTTATAATTATTAACCTTGAAATATATAGTGCCCTATAGTTCAGAATCTGAAATTCTGAAGGTATTGGAAGGATTGTTTGGAAACAGACTTTAGATTTTTAGACTTGCATAAGAAAAGGTAGAAGAAATTTAATATTTATATTTCACTAAAAGATTTAGAGCTTTTTTTTCAAAGTTTAAGATATTGTCAATAATATTACACTGGAAATTGTGCAAATATGAAAGCATATTAAAAGATCTAATGATAGGAGATCAGAGAAAGACTTAAAATCTATTTGATATTTAGATGATTTAACTAAAGGGAACAAAAATATATATATAAATATGCTGAATGTCTTCGGACATGGAAAAGTACAATTACAACTAATGACAGGGGGCATATTTCACCAAAAGTGGCTAGATATTCCCTCTGTTGGGGAATATCATGCTACATTGACAGCAGCCAAGAAATAAGCAAAAATGAGTAAGTGGACCCATGACAAGCCACGGACAGCAAGTCCTTAAAGACCTCAGCCTCTGCTCAGCTCCAGCCAATTAAGCATAATGGGATAGCAGCGCAGTGTTGCTATTGCTATTAGTTTCTGAAGAGAAGTATAAAATTTAGATTTTTATACACTCATTTGTTTTTTTAAACACTGAAAATTCTCTTTTTTTCCCAAAAATTTGCCAGCCAAAAGAAACAAGATTGGATTAGGCCCCCAGGAAGCCAGCTTACCCCTCACATTTAAAAGGATCCTAGAGGATAATGCTGGGTAGACAATCAAATGTCACTCATTGAGTACAATGGTACAGTCAGTTCATGGAGGGTACAAATGCAACCTTCAAGGATGCTCCAGTTAAAATTACTGATCAGCTCTTCATGCACTATATATAAATCTTTATAGCAATAATGAATTTACAGTTTCACATTAATATATATGATGATGATGAAGTCTGTTTTTATGAGCCATTTTTCTTCCTATGGAGAAATGGAAAAGTAATTTACTGTGTTTGGCCAGGACTGCCCAAACTTAGTACCAGGCAACACCTGATAGAAACTTGGATCACAAGGGGCACACAAATGTCATAGGCTCTAGGGCTGAACCAAACAAGGTTCTTTCTTGTTCTATGATTCCAAAAGATTCTCTGTCTGAGAGAAAAGGGCAAGATTAGGCTTCAGAGAAAAGAGCCCGTGGTTCCAGAGTAAGGAATCAAGCAGTTTATCAGTCTTTCAAGCAAGAGAAAAGTATACCTCACAGATATAGAATGGTCAACCAATAGAAAAACTAAGATGGAACAAGGTATAGCATTAAAGAGGAAATCTCTGAAGGTCTCAATACCACTTATACACTACAGTATCCTTTTTACAGATAACGCATATCAATCCCATAGAGGAGAAAGGGAAGTATTAAAGGAATACAAAGGGACCAGACAAGGTTAGATCTGGGAAAGTCCTGGAACTCCATGGAAGTATAATTATGCACCAGCAGATGATTAAATACAAGTATGAAACGTGCAGGAATTTGGATGCTGCTCTATGTTTGATATAATATAAAATATTTGTATTTATATTTCAAAAATACTTGAACTCACTTGCAGGTAGATATAAGTTATAGCTCTATGTTGCTCCAAGGTGGTGTTTATGCCTATCATTTTAAGGCTTTACAATTGAATAACACTTTAAAGATATAAAGAAAAACTTTTTTGGCAAAAAGGTAAGGGTAAAACTAGGAGTAGAAAATTCATTCTTGAATGACAATTAGGTGAGCCAATAGGAAAACCTCCCCCAAAAAGGACGAGATGAAGACTCCCCCAAGTCCCATAACATTCAGTATATTTTCTTGAAAAGGCCATTAACACAGGTCTAAATCAAAGTGAGTGGCATGTATGATATTCCCCCAGTGTCATCATAATCTTAGCACAGTCTTATAAATCAATGAAGCAACACACTCATATAAACAGTGTAAAACCACAGCATAAAACTGTGTACTGCATGTGATAAGGCCACTACCTCTTTAGAATCTAAGTTGATTTTTTAAGGGATCTCTACAGGGTCATGAAATCCATTTTTTGCCTCATGTAAGCACTGATTAGTCTTCCAATCTCCATCCTGCCCTCATTTTTGTTCTTTGCTTCACATTAAGCAGTTACACCCTGTCTGGGCAGGATGTTCTTTGGCTTAATTCCAAACCCATTTCACAATATGAGACTCCAGGCAACCTTTAGTATCAGTGACTTCTACTCAGGTATAAAAGCTCTTTAAAGTCTACCAAAAATCATAGAATTCATGCCCATATGAAATGATTTATAGATGATCATTTCATTTCAAAATGGCAGAGTGAATTAGAAATAGAACTGTGGTTATACCTCTTAGCCCTACTTAAAATAACGGCATATCTATAATCTTCTTTAAAGGTAACTGTAGCTTTTTCTAATCTAAAACTTTAAGCATAATTATCCTTCATGCTTATAAAATTCACTGCCATCAGATACACTTGCTTTATATTAGTTATATTAACTTTAAGGTTTTTTCACTTTTTTTACATTTTAAGGAATTGTTTGCTTTGTACATTTATTCAAATGAGTTCTTAGGGGTCAAGTATAATGCCAATTTATTCTAGCCACATAATATCACTTTGAAAGTGGATAGGAGAAAACCTGTGAGTAAATAACTATTTTTTAATACAGAAACTCTTTTTTTCTTTTTTTTTTGAGACAGAGTCTCGCTCTGTCGCCCAGGCTGTAGTACAGTGGCGCAATCTCGGCTCACTGCAAGTTCCACCTTCCGGGTTCACGCCACTCTCCTTAATACAAAAACTTTTTTACAGAAAAAACAGAACTGTCATGTATTGAATCACATCCATTCAAAATTCAAATATTGAAATGCTAAACCCCAGTGCCCCAAAATGTGACCTTATTTGGAGATAGGATCTTTACAGAAGTAATCGAATTTAAGTGAGGCCATTAGGGTGGGCTTGATGTAACGTGACTGGTGTCTTCATAATCATAAAAAGGGGAAACTTAGACACAGATACATATAGAAGGAGGAAGATGTGAAGAGGCACAAAAAGCATATTAATATCTATAAGCTAAATAGAAAGGCCCACAGCAGATCCTTCTCACAGCCTCAAAAGGAACCAACCCTACTGACATCTTGATTTTGGACTTCTAGACTTCAGAACTGTGGATCTGAGTAAGGAAGATTACCCTCTGTAATGTGAGGGGCTTTCACCCAATCAACTGAAGATCTTAATAGAACAAAGAGTGATCTCCCCTAAAGAACAAGGGATTTTGACAGCAGACTGTCTTTGGACTTGAAGTGCATCTCTTCCCTGAGTTTCCAGCCTGCTGTCCTACCCCATCAGATTTTGGACTCACCAAGCTTCTACAATTCCATGTACCAATTATTTAAAATCAATATTTCTCCCTCCCTCTCTCAACACACATATCCTATTGATTCTGTTTCTCTAGAGACCCTAATACATTAAGCACCTACTATAAATGATAATATATTTAACATTTGTGATGCTAACAATAAGCCAAGAAATTCATTGGGCACTTAACATAGGTTATTTCAGTAGAGACTAATACAATCTTGATGTCGACACTGTTATTTTCCAAAATTTACATGAGGAAACTGAGGCACAGAAAGGTCAAGTAACTTGCCCAAGTTACTGAGCTAGAGATTCTGCCATGCTGAAATAGAACACAGGCCCTTAGCTACTGTGCTATATTAGCGAACACCAGGCACTGCACTGTGTCTAGGGGAAAAAATAGTGCAGTAGACATGGTGCCTGGCTTCAGTAGGTATTAGATGTATACAGAATAAATCTAGCATTATGGTGAGTGCCCCAGAAATGTTTGTTCAGTTGCAGTACGTAAGCATAAAATACTAGGCCATCAAGTTAAACAGGTACCAAATTTTGATGAAGTAAATGCCATGAACTACCATATCAGATACAATTCATGTGTCAGGAAAAGGCAGAGCTCTAATGACCACAGAAGGCAACAGTGGCCATATTACCACAGTACATACATAAGTTGTATGGACCTGGTGTAAAAATTTAAAGGGGCAATACATTGTACATAAAAGTGGCTCTACCTTGCACCTGGAAATTATTGAACTTGAGGAAAGAATGATGCTCCGACAGAATAATGTTTGTCTCTAGGGAGAAAAATGAGCTAGATAGGCTTTAATATTTTTCCTCCTGTATATTTCAAGGTTTATAACTCCCAGAGAGGTGTGTGTGCATCTCTGTCTGAATGCAGGCTCATTATGTTCAGAACCAAAACTGGAGCAATGTGTCCTGCAGGTGCGATGTTTTTTGTTTTTTGTTTTTTTTCCAGCAAAACCATCAGTCCACCAGGAATTGCCCATTAAACGTGTGTCTTTTTACAACCAGCTGGATCACTTCCTATTACTCATAACAGGGTTATTTACAAATGAGACGCTGAAAGGGTAACGTTGTCTGCCTCAGCCAAGGTACCTTCTGTTCTATTAAGAATATATAAAAGTAAATAACAGAAAGGAAATACATCCTGCCAGTTAACAAGATGCAGGTTAAGGGCCAGAGGCAAAACCCAGGGCCCTTAAACTAGCCAATCATTAACTGCTAGAAAATGCCTACAGAGGGGTCACCTCTGGTGATATAGGAGAGAGAAGAGGAACCTAGGAAAATATCTGTCTTTGCATGAGTGGGAAAGCTGAAGGACTCAATAAGACAAACAGAACCATCCAAGCAACGCTTTCCCTCAGTTTTCAGCTGAAATCAGTTCCACAGTACTACATGTTTTTCATGGAAAGAAAATCATAGCACTCCCCTTTTCCTTCCTTGATTTTTCGTTTCTAAAACCATTTACTTTCTCTTCCTCAATGTAATGGCATACTGCACATGTAGGATCTGATTACAGATCTGGACTAAACCTTAGGAATTTTAATAAAAGAACTTGTGATGAATGTCTACACTGCATTATGCTTCATTTTGGTTTATAAATTGCATACAGTGCTGTTTTGTTTTGACCAGGGACTAAAATGAAACCAAATCTCTACAAAATACCTAGGTTGGGCCAATCTTACAGCACTAGTAAATTTACTCCCTAGAAACATTCACAACATGCCGTTCCTACTTGATTAAAGATTAAAACATCAATTTTGGTTTGAAACAGCCTTCTGCCTGGAGCTGCTGATTTGATGTATTGCTTTTGGCTTTGGTTTCCAAAATGTCAGCAGTTGGAGACACTGAAAAAAAGTAGAAGGATCTGCAAGGGCTCCGGAAAAAGAAATCAGAAGTTTCCTTTTACGGCTGTGTCCCAAGTTCCTTCCTCCCAACTCCTAACTTGGTAGTCTGATTTCTATGATACTTCTTGCATGATCTTTCTCCACATGTTGTTTCTGCTTTGTCTTTGCCCACCAACACACAGGGCTCCAGCGTTCTTCGAAAACCACCAGAAATAATCAACCAACACCAAACACAGTAGAAAGGAATGGAGATACTTCCCTATGATCAAATCAAGAATAATAAGGAGGATTTTACATCATTTAACCAATTTCTTAATTTTAATACGTCTCTCCGCTCAGATATCCCTGCTTTTGCTATCAAGAAGGGGTATATTTGCATAATATTTCCTGATTCAGTGCTCAATCTTTCTCAGATTGTTACAAGCCATTAGCCATTGCCCTAAACTTGCACGAAAACCTAGTATTAGCAGTGACTACCCCTTAGAAAACAGATTAGTTTCTGTCTGTTATTAATCATCCATTTGGCTTGAGCTGCTCATTAAAACACCCCTTCCAGGCACATACACACTTTCAATGCAAAAAATCTGGAAATTTTCTCCATCTTTGCCACATCTGTACTTCAAGCATGTGGACCCTCCAACATGGGCAATGTTTTAACTTACTCTTGCAAGGTAATTGCTTATGTAAAATATTTAAATAAGGGACAGGGAATCAGTGCTGACAGAGGCCTAGGAAAGAGAGAGGGAAAAGGCAGTGACTTGGTGTGAATATCCCTTCTTAATTCAATATCGAATACATTTTATTGTTATGAAAAGTTCACTGTTATTATACAGAGAAATTCAGCAGAAATACATTAGAGATGTCACTCTCAGTGAACGCCCTTCTAGTTTGGTAAATTTCATTATGGACCCTCACTCTGGTCCGGAATTTTTGGTAGTATGGCAAGTGGGAATGTCCGTCCTTACTTCAAGTTTTAAAAACGGATTAAAGGAAGAAGAGAGAGCTACGTTTTACATAGAATTCCCTTTTCAGGAGAAGTTAACAGTATTTCTTTCCTCCATAATCTTAATAAATTTCACTTCCTTATCAAATTTAGACATCTTCATATTTCAAGTTTTTATTAACAATCATTTTCTGGCAATGTTAATAAGGCAAAGATAGTTATTACTATAAGTGGTCATTGAATATGTTTTTTATACATGTATCATGTTATTCTTTTAAAATATATAACATGTGTAATTTTATTTCCAACTTTTAAGTTCTGGGGTACATGTGCAGAATGTGCCGGTTTGTTCCATAGGTAAACGTGTGCCACGTTGGCTTGCTGCACAGATCATCCCATTGCCCAGGTATTAAGCCCGGCATCCACTAGCTATTCTTCCTGATCCTCTCCGTCCTCCCATCCCTCCACCCTGACAGGCCCCAGTGTGTGTTGTTCCAACTGCCATGTGTCCATGTGTTCTCATCATTTAGCTCCCACTTGTAAGTGAGAACATGCAGTATTTGGTTTTCTTTTCCTGCGTTAGTTTGCTAAGGATAATGGCCTCCAGCTCCATCCATGTCCCTGCAAAAGACATGATCTCATTCTTTTTATGGCTTCATAGTATTCCATGGTGTATATTTACCTCATTTTCTTTATCCAGTCTATCAACGGTGGGCATTTAGGTTGATTCCATGTCTTTGCTATTGTGAATAGTGCTGCAATAAACCCCCACCAACAATGTAAAAGTGTTCCTTTTCCTCTACAAACTTGCTGGCATCTGTTATTTTTTGACTTTTTACTAATAGCCATTCTGACTGGTGTGAGAAGGTATATATTTATATTAACATATTATATATTACAAAATATTGTATATGTATATTTTATTAGAGTAAGTCAACCCTGGATACAGATGCTTAAAGTAAGTTTTATGACACTTTAGCATCAGCTGTCAATGTCAAACACCTAAGCTTTCTAGGGTAGACCATTTTAAGTGACCAGTGTATGAGAACAGGACAGGTCAACCAGAATTGAGAAAAATTTGGTTTTTGTAAATTGTTTTCGGTTCTTTGGCATACTAAGTATAAGGTATATATAAACCTAATGTAGGTAATATAAACCTAATGTAGCTCAAATTCTCCAATAAGTTAAATGAGGCATGTTATTCTTCTTTATTTCTGCCCTCAAATTACCATTCTGGAGGAGACTACAGTTGTTTCATGCCATGCCATCAAAAATTACATATTCAAAACATAAGGCATATCATTAGCAATTAAATGACACTCTGTGTTTACCTGAAATTTTAATGTCAGTAATTTTTTTAGCTCCTGTGTATGTTTCTAATTGGAAAAAATATTAGGATTTCTATTTTGCTGGTAGAAAAATGTAGTTTTATATAGTGACTGATCATTAAAAAAAAAAAGTAAAGTTAGTCATAGAGAGAGGATTCCCCTTTAACTGCTGTTTCCTCATTCTACCCTCATTTAACTCAATTCCCATAGTAAGACCGTTCCTTATCACACCAGATGTCTCTAGTCCTTTTATAAACGAGTTGGGTTTGGGAATAGAGATATGTTTTGCATGCATAATGAAGGTAAATTTTCCAATCTAAAACTCAGATCTTTGGGACAGCCTGACATCAATTTATCAATCACTGTAACTGCTCCAGCACTATGACAATTAGTTCATTTCTTGTCATTACACATGTCAGTAAATACTTTTCCTTCAGATCAGTACTTGTTCTTGTCATTTACTAAGGCATGTAGAGCTTTGTATAATGTCATGCCAAGACTTTTTTTGTGAAATGACTACAAAAAATAACTCCAAAACTTTGTTGAGGAAGCTGAGGAGGAATCACACAGCCTGCTTGCCCCAAAATATCAACCCCATTTCACCCAAGTTATCCAAATTAAAAATATTTTTCTGAGTTTCAAGACCTTTCATAATCATCATAAGTGGGTAGCCCCATATTGTAAGAATGTCCAAAGATCATCATAATGTTTCCTGTCTCATGTTTAATAAAAAAGAAACCATAGTTAATTTGTCATGACATATCCTCTGCATGACTTTCTGTAAATTATAGTCTAGCCACAAAATTAAGCCAGACTCTTGTGGGCAAGATTGCAGTCACTTAAAAACTATGTAAGTGGGGACAGACTCCTGGAGAGAATAACCCACAGAAATTATTAGATGTATACAATATTTTAAGGAGAGGGAAACAGTTACAAAAGAGTACATACACATGATTCTCATTTAAATATATTATACACATATTACAGTATATAGTGACAAATATGTATTTGTTGTGTGCATTGACAAAAAGTCAGTTTCTCTCTGTGTGGTTAGATAATGGGCCTTTTAAATTTCCTTCTTTATACTTTACTTTAGTCTTCCAATTTTTCTATAATAGACAGGCATTAACTGATATATAATCAGGTAAGTGTCCTAAAAATAGAGAAATAGATGTATAAGCAACCATAAAAATTCTAAGATTACAAAGCCTATGTCTTTAAATTCCCTGAAAAGAAAGGCTACGTTTTTAAAAACACACTAGGAGAGTGGTACTGTATCTTCAGGATTCTGAAAATAATGTAAAGACCTGGTAAATGAGTGGCTGAAAGTGAAATATGAACTAGAGATACATAGTTGTTAAGGCAAAACAGAAAAAGTAGAGATTTTTTTAAAACACAGAGTTAACAGTGGTATCTTCATCATATCTCCTCTTTGAGTAATTACAAGTGATTGCAGCTTGCTGGGCCCAGTTAAATCAATTCATAATTATATCACTTAATTTTAATGAAACTAAAGGAAACCGACTCGCATAAAATAGGTGTCTTTAAAATATTCTATTAAAGGAACTACCAATAGCAACTAAACCTAATCACTCATGGTCAAGTAAATAATAAAATCACAGAGCTGACATCTACCACTCCTTATCTGAGATCTCCACTGGACTACATTGCCATCTTAGAAGGAATGACCATCAGATAAGTCAAAATAATCAAGAAGACTATTTGGAATATGTGTGTGTATACTTACACTTGATAAGTTAATCTCATTCAATGTGTATTCTTGGCTTTAAAATAGTAATGATAGTATAAAGCCATCATATTAATAAAAATATTAAGAAATGAACAGCCAGGACATAAAAACAGACCATGACAATTTTAAGGGAAAAATTCATAGTTATCGTCACTGCAGTATTTTATCAAATTTCTCTATTAAATCTATGGCAACTGTTTGAAGTCTCTTTTAAGGTTCTTTCACTTCACTGTGAAAACCAAATTCCACATACCAGTGAAGAAAGTCTCTTTCCTGCAATAGATAGTAGAGTGGACTGCAATAATGGGCTAAAAATAATAGAGAGATGATCTAAAACCATTTCTTTTTCAACATACACTGCTGGAAGACAGAAAATATTGTTGGAAATGGAAAGAAACAAGCCACAAATCACACATTGTGGGAGATTTGTTTTTTTTGGATGAAGCTATGGATTATGCTATGTTTCAGTCTATGCTATTTGCTATATGCTGTTTCAATAACGAAATATACAAAGAACTACTTTTTTGTGAGCCACTGAGGATGGTTGTTTGGTCTGAATGTAACCATTCATAGAACATATATGCCTATGACTGGAATGGAGATGGGAATCTGCTTTCAGAGCTCAGAGATACTCCAGCTTGTGAAATGCATCAGCTGCCTCATTCGGAGGCATGCTACTGCAGCAAATAATTGAAACCAGAAGCAAAGTGCCCAAAATGCTACAAGATGCCAATTAGATCACCTGCTGCACAACTCTGATCACCTGTAATACAATACAAATGAGGAACCTTCAAGCTGGGCAAGAGAGGGACCCTATCTTTAGGGGGTTCCCCAGGTTTATACCACCAAAGGGGATTTATTGTTAATCATGGAGAAATACTTAAAATATTTAATTGCATGGGGAATGAACATATACATCTTTTAAAGCACACAGAATCACTGGGTATTTCATTGCAAAATATTTAAAAGAGGTATCGAAGAATAATTTGTGTATTTTTATTTTACAAAAGGCAAAAGTGTCAGTTTTGCCAACCTTTAATTTGATGAAAAGTAGTAATCAGCAATATATTACCCAGAATTATTTCCTGAGACAGGATCTTACTGTCACCCGGCCTGGAGTGCAGCGGTGCGATCATGGCTCACTGTAGACTCAACCTCCTGGCTCAAGCAATCCTCCTGCCTCAGCGTCCCAAGAAGCTGAGGCTACAGGCACATGTCACCATATCTGGCTAATTTTTTAAATTTTTTGTAGAGAGAGAGTCCTACTATGTTGGCCAGGTTGGTTTGGAGCTCCTGGGCTCAAGCAATCCTCTTGCCTTGGCATTCCAAAGTGCTGAGACGACAGGTGTAAACCACCGCACCCAGCCCGGAAAAAGTTTTTGGGAAGGAAAAAAAAAAAGTTAATCTACGGCCGGGCGCGGTGGCTCACGCCTGTAATCCCAGCACTTTGGGAGGCCGAGGCGGGCGGATCACGAGGTCAGGAGATCGAGACCATCCTGGCTAACACGGTGAAACCCCGCCTCTACTAAAAATACAAAAAATTAGCCGGGCGTGGTAGCGGGCGCCTGTAGTCCCAGCTACTCGGGAGGCTGAGGCAGGAGAATGGCGTGAACCCGGGAGGCGGAGCTTGCAGTGAGCCGAGATCGCGCCACTGCACTCCAGCCTGGGCGACAGAGCGAGACTCCGTCTCAAAAAAAAAAAAAAAAAAAAAAAAAAAGTCAATCTACTTAATCTGTACTTTCAAGGTAAAAATGATATTTAAACAATAAGTCACAAAGTCCTTTTATTTAAAGGAGACTCATGCTATATTTCAAAATTTGATGTTTAAAAATATTTCCCTATTTATGAGATTTTGCTGTTGAAGATGATACTAAAAGGTCTCTCAGAGAATCTTATTTAAACACTTGAAAAACTCAGAAATAGGCCTCTCTAACCTGTTTTCACAGATTCCAAATAGAATCTCAATAGAGAATGAATATCAGTTTAAATTATTAAAATATAGCACATACTGGGTTTAACATTAGAATAAATGGACACTTGTCACCCTATTTTTAACAAATGCTTTGCAAAAATGAGGGTAAGAGGTAAAAATATGTTTTATTATTTGGTAGACAAAACTATTTAGATCTATGTATATTTGTAAAACATACTTTTTGTTCTTAAACTCTATTATCAAAATAAGTAGCCTCAGAACCAGACCTTAAGTTACTATATCATGAAGTGTTCAACGGAGCTTTTTTTTTGTTTGGGAAAAAAAATGTCAAACTATATTACTCTAGTTTTAACACATTTTTATGAATACTAAAGCATCTTGTAGTAATAAAAAACTAAAATTTAAAAACTAATGTTTTTCAGCTTTTTTCTGTTTTAAAATTTCTATTTCACGTACATTTTATGCTATTTAATTATATTAGTTCAATAGGATATATAAGTAAATTATGTATTTATATACATATGCATATGTACATATGTGTGTATATATGTATTTACTTGAGGGTTTGTTATAAAAATCTAACTGATAAAATATGTGTTTTTAAAAAAATATAGTCCACTGATCTAGAGGATAGATGTGTGTCAAACAAGTTTTTAAAACTTTGAATGCATCAAGGGAACATTTCAAGGAAAGTTGTATTTCATATTATAAAGACATCTAAATCAATGTATTTGTTATGTGGATTACATCATAAGGAGATATTTTCCAAAGCAAAATATTGTTTCTCCTAATTGTGTTGTGCCTGTCTGAAACAAATTGTTTTTGCCGCTGTAAAGGTTCCCGGATCCTCACTGCAGCTCATAGTCCAGCCAGAGCATTGGAAAGCAGTGCACATTTCAGAAATAGATAATTTTCCAAAATGAGACAGTGCTCTCCAGAGAGAACAAGACCTTTATTTTCTCAAGCCTTGAGGTAGTTCATGCTACTGTTTAAATACCAACACTCTATAAAAATCACAGCCATTTATCTTACTATTCAAGAATTCTCCACAGTTGCCACATAGCAGTTTTATTACAGAAAAGAAAGGGAGGAGTAAATTTCTTACTATCCCCAAATCAGATAACGGAATTCACATCCTTTTCCTTGTCCTAGTTATTTCTCTGGGACTGCCTGGTAAAAATTCTGTACTTCACGTGTGTATTATATCAGGGACACAAAGTGATCAGTTAACTTGGGGTGGGAGCAAAGAGCCATAAATTTATTTTAACCATCAATAAGCTCAATTGTATCATTTTCAAAGGATTAAAAACTCATTCTATGTATATATTTAAATAACAATGTTTATTCTCTCTGTAAGGATAAGTTTTTAAAAAATAAATTAAGGAAACATCTTTTCTGTTAGTAAACATGCACTCATTGTAAAATAAAAAGTAGATATAGAAGAGTAAAGGAATAAAATAATGTGAAACAATGTGACTTCTCATATATTATGGAAGGAAGTTTAAGTAGACAGCCATTTGGGAAAACAGTTAGGCATTTTCTAGTAAACTAAAAAACACACAATCCCTGTGACCCAACAATTCTACTTCAAGGTATATACCCTAGGGAAACTTGCACACAGAACACGAGTAGACATGTACAAAAACCTTTTTAGCAGCATCATTCACAATAGCTCCAATGTGGCAACAAACCAAATGTCCATTGAAGGAACTGTTGAATGCTTACAAATGGAATCCTGTAAAGCATTGAAAACAATTGAAGGACAGCTATGTAATACATGAATACTGTACAGCAATGAAAACAAATGAAGCACACCTATATGGAATGCTGTACAACCATGGAAATAAATGAACTACAACTACATGCTACAGAAAATGTTGTACAGAAATGGAAATAAATGAAAGCTACATGCTACATGGAATACCATACAACATGAAAAAATAAATTCCAGCCAAATCCTGTATTTATATGAAATACTGTATTTGTTCACATGGCTCAATCTTTCAAGCATAATGTTGAGAAAACAATGCAAGCCACAGAAAACAAAATTCTGATTTATGAAGTTACAACAAAAAGCAAGGCTAATATATGGGTATTAAAGCTATAAAGTAAGGGAATGGTTATCTTAAGTCAGGATAATGGCTATTCGTAGATAGAATGAAGAGAAATGTAAGGACACAAGGATAGTTTTTAAGCTTAAAATCTTAGCTATCTATAGAGTTATACGCAAAAAAAAGTCTTGAGTTGGCGGTCACAGCTGGTACAGTAGCTCCATGATGTCATCAAGGACCAGGCTCTTTGTTTTTTCTGCTCCATCTTCCTCTGTTCTTGGCTTTTGTCTTCATAGTAGCAAGATGGCTGCTATTTCATGCATCGTGTCCACCATCCAGGTACAAAATGATAAAAACACAGCAGTTGAGTTTGTTTCAAGGATGCCTGGCAGTGCAGCAGCCATTTTACTACCATGTCGAAAAAGTCACATGCTGAAGACAATGGAGGAGGAAGAAACAATCAGAAGAGATATTTGCATCATCATCCTTTTGGAGGGGGTGTTTGAAAAGTGGTATGAAAGGTGACCTTTACAGGGAAAAAAAAAGGCATCGTATTTTTTATGAGAATGCCAGAACAAAAAATATATGGAAATGATTATTTGGCTTTCAGGAAATTAGGACCAGTAATTATTTTGTAGATGACACAAATCGGGCTAAGAAATCTTTATAGACGTAAGATGTCTATAGAGGGGAAAATGTATCTAGTATGTTGACAAATGCTAAATCCTGAAACAATGCTAATAAAAATACTAGATAATATAAGGATATATGAATTAGAGTTATAAGCAGACAGAGAGTGTCCACTTTGATATCCATTTCAATATTTCATCTCATAATAAATGGTTTAGTAGTATGACATGCTTTAAAACACATGCACCCATTCTTTCTGCTCTTTCATTTCCGGCTTTCTTTCTTATGTAGCAGGTATATCCACACCTTCTTGCAATCACTGAGAGGGCTGCAAGCAGTTGAAAAGATAAGTGAAGTCAGAGGGTGTTTGGTGCTCTCTCTTTCCTATTTTTATTTTTATTTTTTGAGATGGTGTCTCACTTTGTTGCCCAGGCTGGAGTGCAATGGTGCAGTCTCACCTGGCTAATTTTTATATTTTTAGTAAAGAAGAGGTTTTACCATGTTGGCCAGGCTGGTTTCCAACTCCTGACCTCAGTTGATTTGCCTGCCTTGGCCTCCCAAAGTGCTGGGACTACAGGCCTGAGCCACCGCACCAAGCTGATCTTACTTTTTTAAAAAAATAAGGATTCTTATGCATTCCAGTTCTACAATTAGATTTGGAGCAAATCAGAGAAACTCAGCTTGGGTAGAGAAAATTGACAAAGAAGAAATCTGGAAACTCATGGTCCCTGGCCATAACATCATCTGAATCAAATCTTCGTTACCAGGAATCTAGTTCCTATAACATGATTTATATCCTATGACTTCAGATATTTCATCTTCATAATGCTCTTCTAGACTTCTCCTGAACCTTACTTTAGAAAACAGTGATCTTTAGGTACACTAAAGTTCCTTCTTTGAAGGAGCAAGTGTCTTAATTCTCATACTTTTTGTATCTTCTCTCTTAGGATGCAAAGTACTTATATTGGAAATATATAAGATCCTTTAAATATCTGCAGTGAATATTTCCGAATGATCTGCATTCTTCAATTCCTGAAGGTTTAAAGGCATTATGATATGATAAGGCAAACAAGAGCTGTAGATAGAGAGCTACTTTTAAGTTCTAATGCTGTTATCAATTACATAACTTTCTGGAGATTCTTAATCCTCATCTGCTAAGTCTGAACAATAAAACCCATTTCATGGGGGTGATTATGAGGATTACATGGAAAAAAAAAACGTTTCATGCTTCTCAAAATTCCTTAGGTATTTTGCCTTCAGCCAAGGAAAATCATGGTGCAGCCTCCTGGAACATAAATTCTATTCTAAGATTGAAAAGTGACGGAAGTTAAAGTAATTTGACTCATAAATAATGTAAAACATTGATTAGCTATTAAAACAAGCACATATCATAAAGTTCAAAATTTGCATGAATATCTAAGCTAAAGCAAAAATCTTCAATGAAAGTTGACTTGTTCAGCGAGTTGTCACAGATTTTGTGCTGCTCTTGCATTAGGAATAATTTGGTGAAAAATTTTAGAAGCTACGTACATATGACCCCATCTAGGAAACATTCCTTTTCAGTGAATATTTCTGATTAACTTGGTGTTGCCCATCATATCAACTGTGATGCATCCACAGGGCTGAGGAATAAATATAATGTACCAGAGAACAAAGCATAACACATATGTGACAGAATCAATAATCCCTTGAACCTACTAGAGTAGGAAAAAAAGGTCATTTTGGGGGGGATTAAGAACTTTTGAGAGAGTTGATAGCCTGAGGCAAAGCCAAGGGCTATTTGTGCCATGCAGTCATTAGCTTTCTGAAATAGCTACCCGTGACCTCTTTACCGAAGTAATGTGCACGCATGTTGGTAATAGCAGAGAGGCAGACAGCTTGCTAATATACTCTTAACTGGCCAGCGTGGTGCTTAAGGCAAAGGAGAAATGTATATCTTTCTCTTTTCATCACCTTCACAGATACAGCAAATAATCCTAGAGTTGTCTTGCAGTTTTGGAAGCAGCTGTAGAAATCACAGTGCTTTCAAACTGAGGATTGAAATCCACTAGAAGGTAACGAAAACACTTCACTGGGTCAATTCATTTTTTTAAATTAAATAAAATAAAGTATGTCAATAAAATATAATAGAATGTCAAGGAAAATACCAGAAAGTTTTGTATTTTGTAAAACTAAGTACCGTTTTTTTGTTATTTTTTGTTTCAGTTATCTGAACCTTTTGTTTCCATCATCTGTGAACTGGTTCCAAATATGTATGTAGCAGATTGGTCCCCATGTAAAATGATTTTTTTTTATTGTGGGTTGCAGTCAAAAAATCTTAAAAGCCCCTGATAGGAAGTACCCTTTGATTTTACAGATAATAAAACTTTAGTCCAAAGAGTTTACAAGCTTTGCATAAGCATATCATGAATTTTTGTTAATATTAGGCCTCAAAGTAGCAATCAGGTTTCCTGGTTCACTCCAAATTTTTCTTTTCTGCCGAATTTCTCTGCATTGCCAAGTGATCAGAACCTTGAGAATATATAAATTTTTAAGAAATATCAGCCATGCACAGTGGCTGATATCACACCTATAATCCTTGCACTTTGGAAGTCTGAGGCTGGAGGATTGCTTGAGCCCAGGAGTTTGAGACCAGCTTGGGCAACACAGTGAGATCCCACCTCCACAAAAATTTAAAAATTAGCCAGGCATGGTGGCATGTGGCTGTAGTCTCAGCTACTTGGGAGGCTGACGTAAGAGGATCACTTGAGCCCAGGAGTTCCAGTCTCCAGTGAGCCACTGCACTCCAGCCTGGCTGACAGAGAGATCCTGTCTCAAAAAAGGAGAAATAGCAATATTTAAATAAACACTAAAAAATTTTGTGTCAAAGTACTTACATTTGTAAAATATGAGAGAATGTGTTGATGCCTAAAGTCTTTGTCCCTTTCCCTAAAAAATTCTAGTAGGCAGCTTCTGAAATGGCCTTCAATAATCCCCACATCCTCGTATTCAGGCCCTTGTGTAATCCCCTGCCCTTGAAGATGGACTGGACCAAGTAATTCAACTTACTGTTGAATAGAATAGGATAACGTTGATGAGATGTTATCATTCTTCTGAGTTTAGATTAGATTACAAAAGGATTGTATCTTCCTTCTTGCCTGGTCTTTCTCTTACTCACTCTGAAGCAGCTATCATCTTCTGAACTGCCCTCTAGAGAGGGCCACATGACAAGAAACTGAGGGAACCTCTAGCAACAACCAATGAGAAACTGAGGCCCTCAGTCCAACCACTGTGAGAAACTGAAATCCGCAACAACCACGTAAGTGAGCGGGACAGCATCCTGCCTCAGTGAGGCCTAAGTACAGACTGAAGCCCTGACCCACACCTAGAGTCGTGCTGAGAGAGACCCTCAGCTAGAGTTGTGCATGAGTTCTTTACCCACAGACACTGTAGATAACAAGTGTTTGTAGTTTTAAGCCAGTAAGTTTGGCAGTATCTTGTCATGCAGCAATAAATAATTAATATACCAATTATTTCCTATTGACATATGAAATATACTAGGAAAAGACTGTGATGATTCCACCCATGAATAAAGGGCATGGTTAAAGTAGGTTTTCATACAAATAACCTCATGTAGCTGGCAACGTAAGTGGAGAAAAGTGAGACTAAGGTGTAGGAGACTGAAATGTGAATATAGGGTTAAAAATTAATAAATTACAAAAAGCAATAAGATGTGGTTTGGCTGTGTCCCCACCTAAATCTCATCTTGAAATGTAATCTGAATTGTAATCTCCATGTGTCGAGGCACGGACCTGATGGGAGGTGACTGGGTCATGGGGGGTGGTTTCTCCATGCTATTCTCATGATAGTGAGTTCTCACAAGATCTGGTCGTTTGATAAGCATCTGGCACTTCCCCCTTCTCACTCGCTTGCCTGCCACCCTGTAAGATTTGCCTTGCTTCCCCTTCACCTTCTGCTAAGATTGTAAGTTTCCTGAGGCCTCCTCAGCCATGTGGAACTGTGAGTCAATTAAACCTCTTTTCTTTATAAATTACCCAGTCTTGGGCAATTCTTTATGGCAGTGTGAAAATGGACTAATATACAATGTCTATAATTTATTTTTAAATAACAAATGTTGACAAAGATACAGAGAAATTGAAAAACTTCATACATTACTAGTGGAAATGTAAAATGGTGCAATACTTGTGGAAAAGAGTTTGGGAGGTTCCTCAAAAAGTTAAATATAGAATTTTCATTTGATTCCAGCAGTTCCACTTCTAGGTGTATACCCACGAGAAGCAAAAACATGAATGTTCATATCAGCGTTACTCATAATAAAGAGTAGAAACAATCCAAGTGTCCAACAACAGATGAACGGATAAACAAAATGTGGCATATCCATACAACAGAATATTATTCGGCCAAATAAAGGAATGAAGGATTGATACATGCTATAATATGGATGAACCTTGAAAACACTATGCTAAGTAAAATAAGCCAAAACAAAAAGATTATATATATATATATATATATATATATATATATATATATATATGATTCAATGTACATAAAATATCCAAAACAGGCAAATTCACACAGACAGAAAGTAGATTACTGGCTGCCAGAGCTGGAGGGAAGGAGGAATGTGGCATGACTGCTTAACAGGTATAAGAGCTTCTTTTTGGAGTGATAAAAATATTCTGGAATCCCTGGCAATGGTTAAACAACACTATGAATATACTAAAACCCATTGAATTGTATACTTTAACATGATTAAAATTGTGAATTTAATCTTGAAGGAATTTTATCTCAATTTTTTAAAAAGGCAGTTCAGATGGAATGACATAAGGGATAACAGAATGAAACAAAACTGAAGAAAAAGCTATTATTTGTTACTCTCCTCCTAAGAGCTGCTGCCCCCCACCCCTTGGCTTGGTGCAGTCACAAATCTAATAAAGTCCAACAGTGCCACACAAGCTGATTGTGTGGGGATTAACCCATCTGATGCATCACACTACTGCAAAACAGCCCAATTGTAACTGCTTCTAAGCAGCAATATATCCTCATTAAAGAGCAAAACCACTTCTTCCCTAAATCATCTGAAGATTTTCTGTTTCAATGTTAGGGTATATTAAAGCCAAAGATTTTTCTTTTAATTTCTTTCCATGTAAAACTTTACAGGGGTCAAACATTTTACTATTTTTGGATAATTCCCTAATGGGATTTTGTACATAACCTACTAGATAGAAATTTTTAAGTGCTTGAAGAAAAACTAAAAGCCTGCCATTAGGTCACAAAAGTAGAAAAGAACATTCCTTTGAATGAAATCATTTAATCAGGAACCTCAAAAGAAGAAAATCTGACATGTAAAGAATGGCTCATTTTGGTATTTTTTAGGAAGGAGTTCTCTGAAGCTAAGAAGGGATTTATTAGGTTTTCACACATCTAATATTTCAATATATAGATTACAAACTTTTCCATCTCTGGTTCTGGACTCCTTCTCTCAGACTTCATATCTAAACTATCTCTGAATCTGAGGCTGGTTTTGTTGCCTTTAAAATGTGTGAGTTCCCTTATCCCCCTTGCAGGATGTGTGGCAGGGGTGTGGCTTGCTCCTTCAGTCGGCCCCCCTGCTCAAACTCCTAGGGGGAGCATGCAGATGGGCAGGTGCAGAGGCCTTGGGGAGCACCTTTGGGCTCTGGTCCCATGGCAGCATCTAGAGTAGGTGTCTGTGACTCCTGAAGCCTAAGTGGTCTTGCATTACAGTGTGTTCTTTCAGCTTTTCCATCTGCAGATGGCTTGTGTTCATAGCTCAATAGACCCTCTGCCTTATAGCAAGGGCAGAGGGCCAGTGTGACAGTTTTCTGTATCCTGAGCTATTGCCCAGTATACCAGAAAAATCAGATAACATGCGGGCTCAAAGGATGAGTGCAAGGTTTTATTGAGTGGTAGAGGTGGCTCTCAGCAAGTCGGATGGATGTGGAGCTGGAAGCGGGGGATGGCGTGGGAAGGTGATCTTCCTATGGAGTCGGGGTGCCCAGTGGCCAGACTCTTTTCGGACCACCCCCAGCCAAATTCTTCTCAGCATCCAGACGTCCCTCCTCTTCTTTCTCTGCCACCTCATTCTGCCGTCGCTGGTCTGCCAGTGTCTGCTGGTGTCTGTCCATGTGGTCCTCTGTTCCTCTCAATGTTCAGTCACTTGTGTCTGTCCCTGCTAAGGTCTTAGGTTTATATGCGCACAGGATGGGGGGCATGGTGGGCCAGAGTGGTCTTGGAAAAGGCAACATTTGGGCACGAAAACAGGACTGCTTATTCTCACTTAGGTTCATGGGCACAGGTCCGAGGGTGGAGCCCTTGCCAGGGACCCTGCCCTTCTCTACCCAGCACTTCCCTGCCCTCCTCCCATACCATCATAATCATAATGGCAAGTTTTCTTTAGTCCAATTTTTCTATCAAAGCCTTCACCTAGATTTTTTTGAATAGTTCCTAATTGGATCCCTACCTCAAGTCTATCTGCCAGGATCAGCCTGCTCAAATCCTTACTCTGAAATCAAGTGGTTTTTCTAAAATGTAAATATAATAGGTCATTTCAGATATTCTCATTTACTATAGGAAGTTATCTCTTGCTGGGCCATTAAAACAATTTAGTGGCTCTCAAATATGACTTTTTGTTCAATGAAATCTAGAAAAGACTAGAAAATTAGAAAAGGAAAGGAAAGGAAAACAAGAGAAAAAATGAAAGGCAAGACTTAATGAGAAAGTCTTGTGTCAGGAAACGTATTTTAATTACGGTTAAACGATTGTTTAATTGCAGTTTGTTTAGAATTTCTTACCATCAGTCAGAGTCAGGAAAGCTTGAAAGCTACTACTGGACAAGGTTAAAACCAAATTTTAGCCTGATTTATAACACCCACTTCAACTGGCTTTTTCCTGCCTTTCCAGTCATCAGCCTTTTCTTTCGCTCGCTCAACCATGCTTTTTGATCCCAATGCCTTTGATATTCAAAGACAGTCTTCTCCTATATTGTTTGGCACATATATCTGCTTATCCTTCAGGAGGTAGTTCAGATGTTTTCTCTATAGAGAGCTGCCCAACTTCCAGGCAGGATGCAACACTTCCTGTTCCAAGCTGCCATCAACGTTACAAGATCCGTCATCACATTGTCATCATTTTCTGATAAGCTTGCATTTCTAAGCCTTCTAAAAGTCAGAATTCTGAAAAAGGACTTATCTAATTTGTAATGTGTTTGATAAATTAATATAAAATAGGAATTGATAGAGGTTAAATGTCTTCATATATTTATATACCATTATACTGCCTCTTGATTAAATTATTCCATCAGAGCCTTTTCTACTTATGCCATAAGAATTAGCAATTGCTTGTGAGCATTATTATTCATCACTAATTACATAGATTGACACTGCTTCTCATCCTGTGGCTTATGTCCTAGTCTAGCATTACTGGAGTAAATATCAAGCAGTAGTTCTGCAGCCAAGAGCTCACATTCAAAGCCCAACTCCACAACTTTCTAGCTGTGACTTCAGGCAAATTACACAGCAGCTTTTTGCCTCAGGTGCCTCATCTGATAAGAATAGTAAGGTTTAAATTATTTAATACCTATAAAGAACATAGAACAGTCCCAGCATACAGTAAATGGCCAATAAATATTAGCTATAGTTATTACCCGAGTAACAGGCAGAAAATCAATGCTAATAAGTTAGAGCTTTGCCCTAATGACTGTCGATGTTTTTAAAAAACACAATTTAATTTATCTGAGCACCCCATTTGTTCTCTCTGTCGTCAGCTCCTTAATATGTCTAACACACATTCCCACCAGTAGTCACAGGGCTTCTTGTACTATTTCAAATTCACCTACTCTGGAATTAACAACCTACTTCTTTGACTTGCCACCCATGATGTATATGATAGAGTCTCAATTTTAAGTCAAATCAGGTCAAATATACTCTCAAATATTGAGGAGGAAAAGATTGAGCTATTTCCTTGATAGAAGGATGAGGTAATAAATAGACTCAGTTTTTTTGTTGTTTTTGTTGGTTTATTTGGTGAAGACTGCATCCCTTATGTTTGAGAACTGGTAAGTATGCAGATTGCTAGACAGTCATAAAATAGATTTATTAATTTGCAGGCATTAATCACGTTTTATTCTTTAACCTGGCAAATGGCTTATACAAGTGCCACTTTGAGTTCATTTTACTGTGCCCTTTTGACTTCTGAATGCTGTATTTCAATAAAAGTTTGTTTAAAAAAACTATTTATCCTAGGGATTAATGCACTATTAATGTTTGTCCTATATCTGTAAAAGTTGTTCTGTCTGTTGCCATAGTATATTCAGTGAGAGGGAGCTTATCTCAATTTTCTCCCCAAGAATACTTTCCCTTGATAAGCCAACCACAATACTCTCCACTCAATTTCCCAAACTAGAAACCAAATTAAAAATTGATTCCCTATTTCCTTTATCATAAATATCCAATCAGTTATTAAGTCTAGTTAACTCTATTTCTAAATATCTCTCAGTGCCACTAAAATGCCTTTTTATTCCCAACATCCATGCTCTAACCCTGGCTCTCAGCATTTTTTTTATTTGGATTATTATACATGCCTGTGGACTTAAATTTCAGGCTTGTGGTGGTCTCCAACCCATCCTCCATAAAGCTGCCAGAGGGTCCTTCTTAAGAATCACACCTAATCACAAAGTTCATATACTTAGTTTTTCCATTACCTACAGAACCAAGTATACACTCCTTAGAAGGATATGTTCAGTTCTTCCAAGATGATTCTATTCTACCTTCCCAAGGTCATTTCCACCCACTCATTATCCACCCTAGGTTCTGTTACATGTACATTTCTACCCATTTCCCAAAACTTCAATGTACGTTCACATCTTTGTTCATTCTGTTTCTCCACTTAGCATAATCCTGCTCATCCTTCAAGGTTCAGTTCAACTATTTCCTCTGAGGCTTTCTCTTACCTGCCCTGCATTTCCCAAGAGCATAATTAACCTTATATATATCCTCACTACCCTAAGGTTCCCTTTATACTTTTAGTATAGCATTACCATACAATGTTGTAGTTAGTTGTTTACATATTCATTTATGCAAAAAAGGTTTTGTGCATCAGTTATGTGCCAGGTTCTCTGCTAATTCCTTCAAATTTAATCATAAGCAAGATAGGTGCAGAGTTTGTCCTATTTTACCTTCTAGACTAAGCTGCTTATGGTTGGTTAAAGAATATGTCTTGTTTATCTTTGTATCCTCAGGTTAGATTAGAGCCTAGCATCTAATTAGTATAATTTCAATCAAATGTATGCTCTCTCAGCAATAGAGACTCGTACCATCAGTATCTAGAATGGACTCTGGCACATAGTAGTTTCTGAATAATGCAAACATTAATAAGTGTTTGTTTAACAATTCAACCAATTAAATAAATTTTATTTTCCATCTCAGTGTCAGTACCATATCCATATCCTGGATTATTTTCTAAATAATATCAAACAATGCTTTGCTAAATGAACTCATTTTCAATAGTTCTCTGCTATTGAATTGTATCAGTGTCGAAATTAAAATAAAGACCGGAAATATTTCTAATTGGCACGCATCTTCCAGAATTAAAATTCCATTGCAGAGTTACTTAAGTTTAGGATAGCAAGTAGGCCTGCTGACCAAATTTTTCAATGGGAGCCCCTGCTTCTTCCTTCCCATAAGCATTACTGATGTCCTGTGTCTAGTGACTCAGACTGCCTGGTTTTCAAAACAATCCATATTAAATGAAGCAGTCTATCAGCAACCTCTCCTGGCGACCCGTGGCCTACTATGACTTGGGTGAAATATGGTTTCTTGTTTGAACACTGGGTCATTGTTTCTACTTTCCCAGGCTATCCTACTACCTTGCTAATTCAGTTATCAATTATGACTGAAGCCTTGATTTGAAACATTGGCCATCAGGCTTAAAACAAATTCCTGTCTTAGAAACAGAATTTTGCAGCTTAAGGACTCAACTCTGTAGCTGAATCCATTTATCTCAGTAGCCTATTCTGCTTGGTCCTAATTTCCGTCCGATTTCTATCAGTTTATATTTCTACAATTTGATGATTGTTTTATTAAAATAAGGCAATTAATACAGATTAGCCTAGTATGACTTAACTACTGCCACTACCACATATTTTCTTCCAAATAAATGTGATATTGTTGAAAAATTAAATGCCCATGTGCTTTATGGGATATGTCTCAGGCCACAGAGTGAGTGAGTGTTAATTGCTCCAAAACAATTATTAGTGATTCCATTTCCACTGTTGGCAAGCTTGTGTGTGATGCATCCCTAGCCAATGAGGCAAAGGGTCAATCTATTGGAGGGCTTCAAGGAAAATGTACCTTCAAGGGCAAGAAACAGGGACCTGTACCTCTCTAATTTCGGAAGTTGTAGATGATATAATGCTTGAAGCTGCAGTAGTCATCTTGCCAGCATGAACAACACCCAAGAGAATTTCTGAGACACTGAGCTGGAGCTGAAACAAACCTGTAACCCCTTCAGCGTGCCTCATTGCTTAAGTCCATCTTAGTTGGTTATTGTGTATTCACAGCCCAAAACATCCTAACCCATGAATTCCAGCTCCAATACAAGCCTGAGAGTAAACTAGATTGGATCCAAGTTTCCTTCAAAAGTTGCAAACACACATAGGGCAAATATGTTAACTTTTAAAGTAGAAGAAGAATGTGTGTTTATGGGGAGCTCAGAGAGGTGTATGAACAAATAGGAATGTGCAAGCTACCATGAGGACTTCTGCTCTGGACAAGCTGGTATAGACCTATTTCGCCCTGTCTCCCCAACTCAGCACAACAATAAACCCTAGAAATAATGCACAAGGCGATCAAAGAAAATGTCTAAAAGATGGTAAAAAGACACACTAATTTGGGACTCCAAGACTGGAAGAACAACTCAGCAGCCAGGCATATTATTTCCCCTCTCCTAACAGAAGGCGGCCAACCAGACTCGGCATTTCCAATCCTCGACATAGAGACAGGAGGCAGCCCAGATAGGCCCATTCTTCTCCTCGACTCCTCAGGAGCCCCAGGGAAAACACCAGGCAAACCCAAGCCACTCATAACAAATTTCCATCAGAAACCCTTCTAACAATTAGCAGCCAGGCAACAACTTAGATGAATCTCCAGTGAAATGCAATGAGTGGACAGAAAAAAAAAAAAAAAAGCCAAACCCCCAGAAGTCGCATACGACATGATTCCATTCCATTTATAACATTTTTGAAACAAAAGAATTTTAGAAATGGTCAAACAGATTGTGGTTGCAAGGACTTGGGGGAAGGAACATAGAGGGAGGTAGGAGAAGGTATATAAAGAGATCCTTGCAGTAATGCAACTGTTCAACATTTTGATGATGGATACATGTACCTGCACATGTGATAAAGTTGTGTAGAACTATACACCACCCCCCAATACATGCACACACAAATGAGTACAAGCTAAACTGAAATAATCTGAATAAGATTCATGGATTGGATCAAGTCCAATATCCTAGTTGTGATGCTGTTCTATAGTTTTGTAAAATGTCACCACTGGGGAGAACCAGATAAAGGATACAGGAGGTCTCTCTGTATTTATTATTTGTACAACTTCATGTAAATCTACAATCATCTTAATAAAAGTTTCATTTTAAAAAAAAACACAAAGAAGGATCTGCAGCCCTGTTTTTCAGTCTATTACTCTTACTTTAGGAATCTCTGGGATGACTGGACTCATTTTAGAAATACCCAAGAAATACAGGAGTTCTCTAGGTTAACCTCGATATACCTGTCAACCCATCTCTTCCCAGAAATGTCTAAAAAGGTCCAGGTAACTCTGAAGAATCTGTTTTGTCAAACTTTTTTCCCCTTTGGCCCATGTGTATTTGGTCTTCTGCTTTCAGGACAGTTCTTGAGGGTGGCAAGGCTATATTTGACTGTGTACCATTTTCTACCATATCCTAAGTATTTCAGTAAACATAATTAACTTGTTGGGGGAAAAAAGCTGGAGGGATAAAGAGATAATGAAAGAAGTTTACAGTGAACATTACAGCTGTGAATAAAACTGTGAAGTGTTGTGCTAATTAGGTGAAAGAGTTGCCAAGAAGTCCTGACAAAGATGATACCATGTATCCTGAGCCAGCCATATGCAGCTTTTTCAATGTCAACTAATGTAAACCATGCATCATCTTTCATTTGCAGGCATATAAGTCACACCCCATGTAAATCAACATCAATATTGTAAATGATCAGGGCATGATGAGTTGCAGAGTCAGACATAGGTATCTTACTTTTCTAAACAACTTTCATTTGGAAACTCCTTTCTATTTTTGCATGCTTTCCTTCTGCCTCGCCAACTGGAACTGAATCGGGTGGAACATACCCTGAAGGGCTCAGTGAGAGCTACTTCTAGTATGAATTCATTTCTCCCTCATTCCCAGAAGATTTCAGGGGGCGATAACCTTCCCACTTCAAGAGAGGAATTAAACAAATAAGATTTGGTTCTTCCCAAAGTTCATATATTGAATTGCAGATGAAGAAAGCTATTGCAGGCTCTGACATGCCAGATCAGTGACAATAACTTTCTACATAATAGTTTTCTTTAGGCAAAATTATAGAGTCAGGTCTAATTTGTAATTCTTTAGGTAACGCATTTGATTTTGCTTTTCGCTTATTATTTGACCCACTTATTTTCCTAAAGAATCTGTAGGCTTATGCAAGTCAAAGTGAAATATAAATAAGTAAGGCAACTACCTGGATAAACCTAGAACAATAAACTTTCATCACTATTGTCTATATAATCAGCTTAATATTTTACTTTGTTATCACACAGTGCATGGGACCGATGATGTTTAAAAATATGGAGTCACATTGCAAACAATCATTGTGTTCTGGCCTGCAGTGTGAACTACAGTCTGGTGTTTTTGACTGGCAGGAAAATACAAAAGAAGCTACCATTTAATTCTGCTTAAGGTTATAATTCAATAAGTCACAACACCTCCTGAGGCCACTAAACCAAAGTCTTGGTGGTTATTCAATTTATGACTTTTTGTCAATCTTTCTCTCAATTTATTTCTAAACCACTATTGACATAAGATCTAAAAATTGGATTAAAAAAACCCAAAGGCCATGCGGATACTTGTTTTAAGGCTGTCAGTGAAAGCCACTTTTATGAATATACTATACCCATGGCAGAAATTTATTTAGAAAGGTTAATAAGGGGCCAGGTGCAGTGGCTCACACCTGTAATCCCAGCACTTTGGGAGGCCCATGTGGGTGGATCACCTGAAGTCAGAAGTTCAAGACCAGCCTGGCCAACATGGTGAAACCCCATCTCTATTAAAAATACAAAAATTAGCCTGGCATGGTGGCAGGTGCCTGTAATCCCAGGTACTTGGGAGGCTAAGGCAGGAGAATAGCTTGATCCCAGGAGGTAGAGGTTGCAGTGAGCCAAGGTCGTGCCATTGCACTCCAGCCTGGGCAACAGAGTAAGTCTGTCTCTAAAAAAAGAAGGGTTAATAAGGAACCAAAAGGCATCCAAAAATAATGTAATCTATTTATGAATTCAGCTAAAAGATCCATAAAACTAAAGTATTCTACCTAGTAATTTTCTGTCATTGTATTGTTTATTATAAGTTTCTGGTTCACTAGTACTGTAATGTGCCACAATTACTTAAGCTATATCTTTAATTAAGCATTAATAAAATATGAGTTGGATAATTATTCTAGCAATTTTATTATATAATTAGTGAATAAGTTAACATAAAATTGCATTATGAGATTTCATATAAAATTTAGTATGCACATATGAGTAGCTTAATTTAATGACAAATCATCCTCAAAAAAACAAAAATAAGAGGGACTTTTCTGAGTCAGTGTTCCCTTATTTCTAGAAATGATTCTCAAGAAGAAAAACTTCAAATAATCAATTTTGAAACGTTAGAAGTGAAAGTAACTGTGTACATCTGTGCTTTTTGTTTTCACACTGTACCAGGGGCTCTGCTTCCCAAACTCCTCTACTAGAAGAACTGACACACGTAGGTTACAGTACACCTTTGTTATAGAGATGGGGTCACATTCAAAGCCAAGGAGCATTTAAGCTCTCTGACCAGTCATCCCACCTTTCAGAAGTAAGGCTGGCTCCCCAGCTTTCAATTAGTACTGGTCTCTCTCTCCTACTTACTTCAGCTACTATATAGTAGAAAACATTAATTCTTTAATAATGTGATAAAATAAAATATTCATGAAGACTTTTGCTGAAGGAATTTAAATCAGTGTTAGAATATTCCTTTGAAAAGCAATGACCACAACATAACAAAATGAGTAAGAGGAAAAAGAGGAAAAAATAAAGTTAAATATAATATGGACAAGCATAGAGTAAACTGGTGACATAGAAGTAGAAGAAATCCCTGGTTACTTGTTGATTAAAGATACTATCATAAATTGGATTCATGTTTGGTTCTACCTCTGGAATATCAAATTTTGGCATATTCACATATCTATTTATTTTGCAGTATAAAAACAAAGTTTTAATTAATTTAGCATTTTAATTATTTCTGTAAGTCTCTCATTATTTTCCTTGAGGCAATTTTATGGCCATTGTTATATTTAATTTTTCCAAGTAAGATTTATATAATTTTCTCATGTTTGGTGTTTTGTTTTGTTTTGAAACGGAGTCTCTGTCGCCCAGGCGGTGTACAGTGGCACGAGCTACTGCAACCTCTGCTTCCCGGGTTCAAGCTATTCTCCTGCCTCAGCCTCTGAGTAGCTGGGATTACAGGCATGCGCCACCAAACCCGGCTAATTTTTGTATTTTTAGTAGAGACAGGGTTTCACCATGTTGGCCAGGCTGGTCTTGAACTTCTGATCTCAGGTGATCCGCCCACCTCGGCCTCCCAAAGTGCTGGGATTACAGGTATGAGACATCATGCCCAGCCTCTCATGTTTGTTTTTCTAATCTTGAGGTTATTTTTAGCTGAGATCTCATTTAACTTATAAATAAAATTGAGAATTGCCTTTTTTATAACTTATATACTATTCAATCTTCTCTAAGAATAAGGTATATTTTTCAATTATTTAATAAATGAATGGATAGCTAAGGTTCTTTATTTAAACTTACGTATTTCTCGTTCAACTTATTCTTTGGTGTTTTGTTGCAATTTTGTGTACATATGTTTCTGTGTGGATGTGTGGGTGTGTTTGTAACTAGCACTATTATTTTCTTGTTTCTAATAGATTTTCAGTTGATGCTCTTCAATTATTGAAACACATTACTTACATAGGATGCTTTTAACTTTACTTTCTAACATGTTTACTTATTTTTCTCTTGTTCAGTTGTATCAGTTCACAATTCCAGAGAGAAAAAGTTATAGAAGTGATGAAAGCATACTTTACTTGGCATTAGGATATCCCCTAAGTGTTTGCCATTAAGCATAATGGCTTCTGTTTGATCTACATGCACGCGTGCACACACACGTGGATATACGTGTTTATATGTTATATATTTAAGATATTTATACATATATGTTATAAATAACTATCACTAAATCTATCACACACACATACCAGGAAGGGATATAAAAATATTCACACAAGTTTTAGGCAATAGAAGTTGTTCTATCAAATGCTTTTTGGAGACACTAGTGAAGTGATATGATTTTTATCTTATTAATATGGTGAATTGTATTAGCATACCTTCTAATAGTAAAGCATTACTGTATTCCTGAGATAAACCCCATTATTGGTGCTGCTTTATTCTTTTAATCCCATACTTAAGCACATTCTGTAGTTTTAAAGGTTTTGTAATAGTGGTGGCACCTACACTTGCTGCTGTAACCAAAATGTTTATGCATATGTGTGTGAGTGAAAGTGTGTGTTATTTTCAGGTTTAGATTTCAAAGTGATACTGGTCCTATTAAAATATGAAAAAATGAAGATTTTTCTTTCTTCTGCATGTCATTAAAAAGATAGACAAAAAGCAAACCCTGAAGGTTTAAAAATACTTACATGTGAAATCATTAGAGGCCTGATTTTAATCAATTTCCTCTATGATTATCCATCTATTTGGATTTTTCCTCCCTTTCTGCCCTCATTTAGATAAAATATATTTTCAGATAATTCTCTGATCTGTAGATTCTTTCAAATGTGTTTGTATGCAGTTTTGCAAAGTATACTTTTCCGACTCTTAAGTTTCTTTTACATCTCTAGCTATTTCCTGGTATTCCATTTTAACATTCACTCACATTTTTCCTTGATTAGGCCACTTAGTGATGTATATACTTTATCGTATACAGGTATGTTTGTTTTCAAAGAACCAGCTGTTAGACTGGAAAACAAAAGGTAGGCCCCCCCGCCGCCAAAAAAAAAAAAACCCACCAGAAAAATAAGTGGATAGAAACTAGGACCAGATTTCTCTGAATCAAAAAATAAAAACTCTTAAATGAGCTGCCTCTCTAGAACCACAAATATAATAATAGCAAGTATTTATAAGGTGCTTTCTATGTATAAGGCACTATTTTAAGTGCTTTAAATAAGTTAACTCATTGGTCCTCACGACACCTCTATCAAATAGAACGATTACTATCCCCATTCCGAGATAAAGAACTAAGGCACTGAAAAATTACCAGTTCACAGAGCTGGTAAAAGGCAGTAGTTCAAAGTGGGGACATAAAAGCCCAAGGAAGCTGTGACAGAAGGAAATACAACAGCTTGTAGAGAGAAAAATAAAACCTTCACAGTTATGATCACAGAAAAATTGGGACGTTGATAACAGACCAAGAAGGAAAATAGACACTGTGAAAACATAGTGAAAATCATAAAGTACAGGGGAAAAAAGAGCAAGTACAACAAAGAAATATAGTTAAAAATTAATGTAGAAAAAAATAGCGGACATAAAAAGCATATAAGGACATCTAAATATGCATAATGAGTATCCCAAAGAGAAGAATTGAAATGGTAGATCATAAAAATATTTACAGATATAACTCAAGAAACCTTGCCAGAAAAAAAAAGCTTGAATCTATAGACATGAAAGGACATATTTTCACAGGGGCATTAACACAAAAGGCTGTACACCAAGAGATACCCTACCTAGTAAAGCTATTGGAATGAGAAGAAAGTAGCCATTCAGACAAAAAGATCAAGCTACCTTTTTAAGAGAAAGTTAAAAAGCAAGCAGGCCAATCTCAGATTTCACAGCAACATTCAATGCCAGAAAACAGTGGAAAAGTACTTGAGTTTTCAACGAAAAACAAGACCCCAAAATATTTTAACTTCCTATCATTTGAGAATAAATGTAGTTGAAAATAGAGTTTCCAGGAGCTCTTCTTGACAAAAACTAATAAATAAAAATTTTACTTAAGAAGGAGAAACCTATTGGAAAAGAACTAGCTATAGGTGTTGATTTTTTTAAGCATCAGACTAAGATTAAAATAAGTGTCAGGGTTGTGGTCATAGGACAGGTTGTAAATGTAATAAACCCAGTAAAAGTTGGAAAAAGAAGGATAGGAAGTGGGAGTTCATAATGTATGCAGACTTCATCTTTTATAACCAAGTTGTAATATATATCATTGAGTTTATAAACCAAATAGTGAAGGCAGAAATATACTTAAAGGTATAAATGATAAAGAAATGTAATCAACAAAAATCAAGTGGTTGGGAGTGGTGAGGAAGAAGGGACAATCAATATCACAATTTTTTTATTTCAAAAACAAAGTCATTCAATAACTTCTAAAGAAATGGCTAATTAAATATATCAATCACATAAACTTTAATTTCATATCCTTGTAAAACCTCTGTGCAGGGCATTTAGGTAATAGTTACCAAAACTAAAACCAGGACACTATAGGATTTACTCCACAGATATACCTATATGTGTTAGGAAAATATTCATGGGGATATGTATTATAGTGTTGCTAGCAATGAAAATATCTGAAATTATCTAAATGCCCATCTATATAAGATTCATTAAATAATCATATTTTGGCCCCTTAGATGATGGAATGCTCTATGGTTGTTAAAAAAACAAGAGTCAACTCTGAAACAATCTCCAAGATGTATAAGTGAAAAACCTAAGTATAGAACAGTGTGTATAGTATGCTGTCATGTGAAAAAATATTTTTAAGAAGTAAAACACTTATGTGTATGCTTTCATTGGCACATAACTCTGAAAGAATATATACATAAAAATAACTAGCAATTTAGTTGACTCCATGGAAGGAAATGGAATGGAGAGACACAGATGGGAACAGGGCTATATTTTACTTTTTGAATTTTGTACCAAATAGATATATATATTAACTATTCAAAAATAAGAGCTTTATTTTATAGCTAAATTGCTAAAGAAATGGACACATTTTTAAAAAGGAATGGGAGATGGGAAAGCAGACAGAATTTAGTATATAGTAGTATACTATATATATATATATATTTTTTTTTTTTTTTTTTGAGAAAAGTGGCTCTAGAGAGCTATAAGGAATTGGGAGATTTCCAAAATCAGAAGTGGTATAAGGAAAGGATTTAGTTCTGGGTCTTTTGGGTTTTTTTTCATATTTTCTGAATGACAGAGATATGAGCATTCTAAAGGACTACCGGAGTCAAGGTAGGGTGCTGGAGAGAAGAGTGAGAAAACAAATGTGCTCCTGAAATGTGACTGTGCCAGGCGGAAACTGCATTCAGCTGCTTGCAGCAAAGACGTGAAACAACAGGGCGTAAACAAGGGGCAAGCTTATTTTTTACTCATTACAATGATGGGCAGTCCAGGTGGCTCCACATTGTCATCAACACTCCAGGCGCCTCTTTTATCTTTGTCATACCACTCTTAACATATTCTCAAAGTCATACAGGATTACAGAACTGTCACTGAGGGATCACAATGAATGGAGAAAAGAGAAATATTGCTGTGTAGCTGGGTAAGTGTTTTCCTAAAACCCTCACCAAGTGACTCTCTGACACATCTCACAACCTACCTCCTCCCATCTGCAATGAGGACTGAGAAATGTAAATTGGCAGTTGGGCATATTGATACCCCACAGAGCAGGGGCTTTTTCCAGGGTAAAAGACCACCCTCCTCTACTACAACTTCAGGGATTGGAACACACCCAAATCTACTTTTAAAATACTTGTATGAAAGACACAGTTACCAGGATGAAATCCTTTTTGTCAGACCTGGACAAAGCAGAGCTATGAAAGCCCAAAGGAAAGGAGGCTCATGCTTACATGTCTGAGATAAGAACTGTGTCCAAGGACTTCCTAAAAACTCATGTCCATCACACATCTCCTCCTTTGATAAGGTTTATCACTACACATGCTTCAGGACTGCAGTTATTCAGATAAGATGTTCTCGGAAGAACACTTGCCCAGGAATAATGACATCTCCACCAGTGAACTGACAATTCTGGCTTTGAACTTCTAGAGCCAGTGAACTCTGTTTCTAAGCAGCTTATGCAAATTTCTTTTTGCAAATAAAAGCTTTCCTTTAGCCTTCCCCTCACGGAATGCCTTGCCATTTCATGCGGTCTGGATTATAATCCTTATTTATATTCCTGAGTAAACAAAACATATTTACAGATAATTTTCTCGTGTGTGTGTGTGTGTGTGTGTGTGTGTGTGTGTGTGTGTGTGTGTGTTTTCAGGTTGACATGGGCCTGTCCAGTTTGCCATAGGAATCTGAAGTTCTCACCTTTGGAGTTTCTACTAGGGGTTAAAGCCTTGGTCTAGGAGACTATAAGTAAAATGAATGACAGTGACACTTCTATAATCCTGTGTGACTTTGAGAATATGTTAAGAGTGGTATAACAGAAAGACAAAAGAGGCCTGGCGAGTTGATGACAATGTGCAGCTATCTGGACTGACCATCTCCAAGTTGTTGTTGAAGAGAGTTCACGTTTATATAAATACTACCTATCTACAAATTCCATCAAGCCTAAGAAGACGTGAATTGTGGTTTCCTGCAAGTAGAACTAGGCTGGGGTGCAGTAGCCCCAGCTGTGAGTTACTTCTGGGCTGTGATTACTTCTGTGAACTCTGACTTTGGGCATGCTACTCCCATTTTCTGGGCCTTACCTCCCTTTTCTCTCAAATGCAGCACTTTGTCTAAATTAACACTAAGTATCCTTGTGTCTCTAAAGTCTCATGTAAACACTTTATTGGACTAGCTAATCTCCTCTTGGAATCAAAGGAAATAGGTAATTCAGTGGATGCCACAGGAAATAGAAGCCTCAAAGATTGGGAGGATGAGATGGGTGCCCATTCACAGGGACTTCCCAGGGGGTAGTAGGCATAGAAAGAAGCACCAAGATGAAGGCTTGGTCAATCTGAAAGTAGCCTGGGCCCCATGGAGCTCAGTGATTACAGAAAACCTAGAGTAGCACTCAGTGTGATGTGAAGTACAACAGAAAAATAAACACAGGAGCCAACCATCGACTAATAAAGAGCTAGATTAGAAATGACATGGTAATTCACATATACACACCATCCCATATACATATATATGTGCCACATATGTCAGATAACAGTACTAGAATGATATACTGTATATGTTTGTCAAATAGCCACTAAGTGTTTGCTGAAAAATAAAACACATTTAGGTGTTAATTGGCTCCATACGAACACCATTGCACTCTCTAAGATTTTGCTTTGGTTCTAGCAGAGCTGAATTTATGAGGCATCCAGGTATTTAAATGAAATCATGGTTCTAATTGATTGAATGCATAAAAGCAAAATGAGGCTACATAAATACCCCTAAAGTATAATGACTTGTGAAATAACATAAAATAGGGAAGACTCCACATCATACATTCACAAGCTATGAAGCACACTAAGAGAAAAGTGAACCTCTACAAAACCCCTCCCCACCAAGTACAGGAACAATCTGGCTTGATGCTTCCATTGTTATTCAAAACTGGTTATCAGGAACAGTCCAACCTCCAAATGGAGGCCACAGCAAGCACGAGCTATAAAAGGCATTCGCATGTCACTAACAGAATATGAACAAGTTTAGCACATCAATTTTTCCACACTTGAAGTTTTCAGATGCAACTCTAAGGTGATTATCAGGGGATTTTTCAGGATAATAACTTTCCCTCTAAGTCTCTTTATCCAGGCATAATATACAAATGTGCGATATATCTTTTCTATAAGTAAACTGTTCCCTTGTTTCATAGTTACTCAGCAACAAATGATACATACATTATCTTTCTGGAGAAAAAAAATCAGGACTTATTTATTGCCAGGTAAACTGTTAGAAAACAGGCATTTTTAATTGATTATTCTGACAGTAAAATGAGAAAACACTTTTTCATCATATTTCTTTTTTTTTTTTACAAACTCCTTTTATCACTGTTTAGAATTCTAGCTATATTATGAAAAAGCTGCATTCAATTTTGGTACTTTGTCATCTTGACTCAAGAAAAAAAAATATCTGCCTGGGAAAAGCTGTTTAGTCAAAAGGAAATTTGTGGTATCTGAGAAAAAAAGTAAAAAAGAAATACATATAAATATTTAAGAACCCATACATGAAAACATACATAAATATGTATATAAATACATATAAATATAGATTGTAGTAATGCGACTGATAGAGACAGGAGACAGACAAATTCCTAGGAAGACAGGGATGGGTTTCCAGTGAAACTGGACCTTCAAGCCAAGGAGAGTTTAAAGCCTGAAAACCTAGCTACCAGTTCTAGATAGAATCCACGGACAAGAATGAGAACTTCCATTCTTGTCTTACCCACTCTCTTGATTGGTTAAAAGGCATCATTCAGAAGAACCAAACAAATGGTGACTTTTCCAAGCTTACCTATAAACCAATCAGCACGCACTCCCCCATTCTAAGCCCACTAAAAACCCCAAACTCAGCCTCACACAGAGCTCGCCACTCTGGGGTCCGCACTTGCTGTCAAGAGCTTTTCTTTTACTCAATAAATTATACTCTGCCTTATCCCCTCTCTAGTGTCTGCATACCTTATTCTTCTTGGTTGTGAGACAAGAACCCAGAACTCAAACTGTGGGAGTGAAATAGCTGTAACACTCCAGCTCACTGAGCTGCAGGTGGCAGGAGTAAAAGAGCTGTAACACTCCTTCCCACCGAACTACAGGAGTAAAAAGGCCGCAACACTACCATTAGGAGACACTAGTTCTGACAGTGTTTTCAAACTTAATACAAAATCTCTAGAATAAGATGGAAGACTGTGCCAAATTATATGTGTCAAATTTTTTTAGTTTCATTTGCAATTGGCTTCTGAGAACTTTTTGTATGCCAGGGGCTGAGTTTGAAACTGGCACAGAAAGATTATTTCTTCCTTCAAGGACATGCTAATCTAAAAGTAAAGAGAGGTGTATAAATAAAATAAATGTTTTATGGACTGAGAATTGCAAAAAAAAGAGTCTATATATTTGCAAAAGAGTAAATGATTCCTTCTGATTCCTAGATTGTGAAGTAAGTGATACCAGAGTATTATTTTGAGAGGATAGGATGTAGTTCATAGGAGAAAGGAGAAAGAAAGAGGAGATAATTCCAGGGACAGTGGGCACAGAATATACAACAGCATGAAGATATGACAGATTATGAAGCTATCAAGGAACTACAAATAATTAATTATTGCCAGAAGGTAAAATGTTGGCAGTAGGTAGTGATGGGAGATCATGGCTGAAGAATGACATATAGAACAAATTAAGACAAACCTTAAATACCATAGTTAGGAATTTGGAGTTTTTGAGAGGAAGGTAAAGGTTTGAAGAGTTTTAAAAAGAAAAACAGTAAGATCAAGTTTCATACTGAGAAGTAGTAAAATAATTGCAACCAAATGAAGGCCTGATTGAAGTCAAGAAAGCTAGTGAGGAGTCACGTTATAACTACTGGACTAGTATACCCAAAGTTTCTCTAATCCTACCCATGTGTTAATTTCATCTTTATAACTCAGTTTCATTGTTCAAGATACAAAAATGACAAACTATAAAAGAATATACAGAAGTTTTATAGATGCTCTTATTCAGAAGCCACCCAGGCCTTCAGGCAACCAATATGATTACCTTTTGTCTGTTCTTCCAGAGATATTTGTGCCCATTCAAACACATATACTCCTGCACTCCATTTTTTATACAAATAGTCGCATATTCAACATACTGTTCTGCACTTTGTTTTCATCATTTTATAGCTTGAAGATATTTCTATATTAATGAAACACAAGCATCCTCAATCTTTTTAAACTGCTGCATATATTTTCCAGTGCATATATGTACCACGATTTATTTAACTGGTCTTTTATTCAAGGGTATTGAGATTGTTTCAGTGCTACAATAAATATCCTTTCATATATTTTATTTTACACCTGGACAATTATATCTTTAGAATTCTGTTTCCATCATCTATTTCTGTATAACAAACTACCCCAAAACTTAGTACTAATTTTAAACTAACAATCATGGCAGTATCTCATAATTTGGCTCATATCTCATAATGGCTGCCTGGCCCACCATGGCTCAATCACACAGCTAGCACCCTCACAGGTAAAGTAGGAAGACTATACTCAACAGAAACACGTACCCAGAGATATCTCACCCGGCCTCTCCAGCATGGTCATCTCAGGGTTCTTGAACTTCTTACATGGAGTCTCAGAGCTTCTAAAAAGGAATTAACTCACCTCAGCTCTGGTTTAGACAAACAGGACCTTACAGTCTAGATAGTGTCATCTGTATCACGTACAAATACAGACAATACTCTTCAGTGAAGATACCTGAGTATGGCTCTTCTCAACCTGAAGATTTGTGAACTAAAAACAAAAGCAAACCAAAAACTCTACTTCCCCTCCATAATAACTAATACACAATGGAATAACAGACTAAATGATTGCAATGGACTCTCCCATTTAAAAATGGGGGGAAAAGAAAAGCACATTTGGCAGTGTCTTGATTAGGGGCCAGTCCTACCTTGGAAATATTAAATCGTTCTCTCTGGCTCTTTCGTTCACCTCCCGGGTTCTTGGAACTCACTTCTTGTTTATTTTTTATTTTCCATAACAAGAAAAACATTTTGGCTGTTGTGTAACATTATCAGCTTTCTTTCTACTCGCAGAGAATTGAGGGCTTATGGGTTGGTTTTTGTTTTGTTTTTCTTTTTAAAATGTCTATTCCTTTTATTTCAAGTTCACAGTACTAATGCAATTCTCATATAAACTTTGTGGGATCCCTGTGAATCTTAGTAAGTTTCACTATACTAAATAAAAGCCATACCACAAATCTCTCAACACAGGCTCTCTTGGATTTGGGATAGGGTCAAAATGGCTGTAGGAAAATATCTTAAAATTTTCTGGAAGGCTTTTTGTCTAACTGAGAATTTCTATGAGACATGCCTTTAAGTCTTTCTGAAACCTTCATAAAGGGTCTTATAGGCATACTTTTGAGGTGGTCTTTGTCTTATAGTCATTTTTAACTTGAAAGCCTTTTGGAGAAGGTGTGAATGAGAAGCAGTGTTCAAATAGCAAGACATGGCTACCTTCTATTACTTTATATAAACAGAAAAGAGAAAAGGGTGACATTATAGAATATAATGTAAAAAGATTATAAGAGAATAAGATAATTATATGCCAACAAATTAGATATCCTAGATATAATAGACAAATTTCAAGAAAGAGACAAATTATTGAAACAGACTCATGAAGAAACCGAAAAACCTACATAGACCTAGAACAAGTAAAGAGATTGAATTAGTAATTTTAAAACTTTTAACACAAAAGCTCAGGTCCCCATGGCTTCATCAGTAAATTTTACCATACATTTAAAGAAGAATTACTACCAATACATTAAAAACACTTCCAAAATATGGAAGAGAATGGAAACCTTTCTAATTCGTTTTATGAGGCCAGATATCAAAACCAAAGACATCACACACACACATACACAAAAAAAAACCAAAGCTACATACCAATATCCCTAATGAGTACAGAGGCAAAAATCTGCCCCAAAATTACTAGCAAACCAAACTAGTAGCATGTACAATGGATTATTCACCATGATTAAATGAGATTTATCCAAGGAATGCTAGATTGATTTAGCATACAAAAGAAAAAGAAGAAGAATAAATGTAGTATACCATATTGATAGAATGAAGGAGGAAAAAAACTGCATTAGTATCTCAATAGGCACAGAAAAACATTTGACAAAATCTAACACCATTTAAAGATAAAAAAGACCCAAACTGGTAATAGAAGGGAAATTTATCGACCTAATTAAGGTAATCTAAAAGAAAAAACAGACAATAAACTACAGCTATTATCATACTTAAAGATAAAGCTTCCCCTTTAAAATGAGGAACAAGACAAGTTTCCACTCTAATTATTTCCATTCAACATGGTACTGGAGGTTCTAGTCAGCGCGAAATCAGGCCAGAAGTATTTCTAAAAGGCAGGATGCTGGGGAGGAGGGGTAGGGCAGAGAAAAGCATCCAGATTGGAAAGAAAATAAACTATATTTATTTTCATTTGATATACTCTTATAGATAATCTCAAAGAATCTGCAAAACATTAATAGTATACCAGAGCTAATAAGAATGTTCAGTAAGGTTGCGGGATATAAAAATCAGTGTATATCTGTATATTAGCAATGAATAATCTAAAAATAACATTAAGATGACAAGTCCAATTATAATAGCATCAGAAACAATAAAGTACATAAGAATTTAATGAAAGACATAAGACATACATACTGAAAACTACAAAATATTGTTGAAAAAAATTAAGACCAAAATAAATGAAAACTGTGCTCATGGATTGGAAGGTTAATATTTTAAAGATGGCAATATTTCCCAAATTGATCTACAGATTTCATAATATCCCTATCAAAATGTTATCTGCCTTTTTACAAAGATGGACTGATTCTGAAATTGCAAGAGAACCAGAATAGTCAAAACAATCTTGAAAAAGGAGAATAAAATTAAAGGACTCACACTGCCTGATTTTATAGCCTATTACAAAGCTACAGTAATGAAGACAGTGTGAGACTTGCATAAGAATAGACTTATCTATCAAGGGAACAGAATTAAGAATCCAGAAGTAAACCTATCCATCTATGCTCAATTCATTTTTGACAAGCATGCTAAGGCCTTTTGTATTAGTTTCCTGTTGCTGCTGTAACAAATTACCGTAAATGGGGTAACTTAACAAAAATTTATTCTCTCAGTTCTGGAGGTCAAATGTCTGAAATCAAGGTGTTGGCAAGATCAAGATCCTCTCTAGAGGATCTGAGCAAGAATTTGTTCTTTGACTCTTACAGTTTCTAGTGGTTACTGCCTTTCTTGATTTGCAGCCCAATCCATCCAATCTCTACCTCTATCTTCACATCACACCTTCTCCTCTATGTGCTTGTGACTTTGCTTCTGTCACTTCTAAAGATAATTGTCATTGAATATAGGACCCATGAGGGTAATTTAGGATAATCCCATCTCAAAAACCCTAATTTAATTGCATATGCAAAGATCCAAATTAGGTATTTAAGTTTCCAAATACAGCATTTGGATTTCAAATAAAGTATTATTCACAAATTCTGGGGATTAGGATATGAACACATCTTTTTTTGGCAGGGGGGGGGGTTACTATTTGACCCACTACACTATGCAATAAAGAAATGAATGGTCTTTTGTTGTTGTTAGCTAAGATTTATTTATTTTTAACTTGTATTTTAGGTTCAAGGGTACATGTACAAGTTTGTTATATAGGCAACTGCATGTTCACAGGGGTTTGGTGTATGGAGTATTTCATTAACCAGGTAATAAGCATAGTACCCAATAGATATGTCATCTGATCCTCTCTCTCCTCCCACCTTCCACCCTCAAGTAGGCCTTGGTGTCTGTAGTTCCTCTCTTTCTGAACATGTGTTCTCATTATAAGTGAGAACATGCAGTATTTGGTTTTCTGTTCCTGTTTAATAGGTTAGTGCAAAAGTAATTGCGGTTTTTGCCATTTACTTCTTTATGGCAAAAACCACAATTACTTTGCAACAACCTAATAGTTTGCTTAAGATAATAGTCTTCAGCTCCATCCATGTTACTGCAAAGGACATGATTTCATTGCTTTTTATGGCTGCATAGTATTCCATTGTGTATGTGTACCACATTTTCTTTATCCACTTTATCACTGATGGGCATTTACATTGATTCCATGTCTTTGCTATTGTAAATAGTGCTGCAATAAACATACATATGCATATGTCTTTATAGTAGAGTGATTTATATTCTTTTTTTTTTTTTTTTTTTTTTGAGACAGAGTCTTGCTCTGTCGCCCAAGCTGGAGTGCAGTGGCACGATCTCAGCTTACTGCAAGCTTCGCCTCCTGAGTTCACGCCATTCTCCTGCCTCAGCCTCCCGAGTAGCTGGGACTACAGGCGCCCGCCACCACGCCCGGCTAATTTTTTGTATTTTTAGTAGAGACGGGGTTTCACCATTTTAGCCAGGATGGTCTCGATCTCCTGACCTCGTGAATCCTCCCGCCTCGGCCTCCCAAAGTGCTAGGATTACAGGCGTGAGCCACCGTGCCCGGTGTGATTTATATTCTTTTAGGTATATACCCGACAATGGGATCGCTGGGTTGAATAGTCATTCTGTTTCAAGTTATTTGAGGAATCACCACACTACTTTCCACAATGGCTGAGCTAATTCACAGCCCCATCAACAGTGTATAAGTGTTCCCTTTTCTCCACAGTCTTGCCAGCATGTTGTTTATTGCCTTTCTAACAGCCAATGAATGGTCTTTTCAACAAATGGATACACACTTGCTGTGACAACTGGATACACACAGGCAAATTAATGAATTTGGACCCCTATCTTACCTAAAGATTCAAAGACAGATTTAAGAGCTAGAACTATAAATGTCATAAAAGATATAGGCATAAATTTTTTGACATTGAATTAAGCAATGATTTCCTAGAAGTAATATCAAAAACATGAAACAACCAAAGAAAAAATAGGTAACTTACACTTCTTCAAAGCTTAAAGTTTGTATATGCCAAAAGCTACTGTAAAGAAAGTATTTTTAAAAAGAGCCCACAATATAAGAGAAAATATTTGCAAATTATGTATCTGATAAGAAACTTGCGTTCACCAGATATAATGAGCACTTATAATCCAGCATTACAAAGATAAATAACCCAATTTTAAAATGGGCAAAAGATTTGAATAGATATTTCTCTAAGATACATGAACAGCCAGTAAGCACATGAACAGATGTTCAACATTAGAAAAGTACAAATCAAAGCCACGATAAGACACCACTTCACATTTTCTAAATTGGCAATATTTTTGAATAGAAAACAAGTGTTGGCAAGGATATTGAGAAATTGGAACTTTCATACATTTCTGGTGGGATAGAAAATTGTGTAGTCACCTTGTAAAATGGCTTGCCAGTTTCTCAAAAAGTTAAATATAGAGTTACTATATGACCCAGAAATTCTACTCTTAGGAACACCCAAGAAAATTAAAGCCATATGTTTAAACAAAAACTTGAACATGAATGTTTGTAAAAACATTACTCATAATAGGCAAAAAGTAGAAAAACTCAAATGTCCATCAACTGATAAATGAACAAATATGGTGTATCCATATAATGGAATATTATTCAACTGTAAGAAGAAATTAAGTACTGATTCATAAAACAATACAGAAACAAAATGGAATGTTTGAATAGGAAAATACATAGAAACAAAAAGTAGTCGCCACGAGCTGGGAAAAGGAGGAAATTTGGAGTGACTGCAAAGAGTATGGGTTTCTTTTTGTGGTGATGAAAATATTCTAAAATTATATAGTCATGATGGTCGCACAACCTTTAGAATTTTCTAAAAACCAATTAATGTGTTCTTTAAACAGGTGAATTTTATAGTATGTGAATTATATTTCAAAAATAATTAAAATATTTTTAAATGACCTACAGCTACCTATAACATAATGCTTATAAAAGTAATTTGAGTTATAAAAAATTAAGTCATAGAAGGCTGAAAATGTTTCCTTTTTTGTAAAAATTAAACAGAAAATCTAAAAGCCAAATAAATACAAATAAAATTCAGCAATCTATTTACTCATGGGGGTAGCATAAAGGTATATGCAAAGCTAATGGTAATGTTTTTATTGTTAAATATGGTGGATGCGTGCATGTTAATTTTATAAGAATGCTTCTTACCAAACATACATGCTCTTATATGCATGTATATGCTTCAAATATTATATAATAAGAACATTTAAGTGATTTGCTTTTCAATTTTATGTGGCTGGGGAAGTAATAGTGCCCCTAATTAACACAGTGGGCTTAAAAGCAGATGACATGTCATGTTATGATATGGGTCAGCCTTTCTTTAGTCAATCTGCCCCACCATTCTTCCTCTAATGATTACTCCTCCTGAGTCACTCATCTGTTGTTGATCAGCCAACTGAATCAGGAGTTGGGCTTTTTATAGATCTGGAGCATCAAAGTGAGTCATCTACTCACTGCTGGCACAGTTCATTTCCAAATCATCTTCCACCTCCTCAGCTAAAATTAATCTGCCTATTATTTTATCTAAGCCAACGTCATTATTCTGCTATAGTTAAAATTTAAATCATAGTATCCTGTGATTAATTCAACTTAAATATTGATATCCTGCGATTCCCAATTTGTTGAACAGAAGCATTTCCGCACTTTATGAGAAAGTGATTTACCGGACTAGAACAACAATACTGTTCATCTTTAATAGTCAAACTGAACTTTCTTTTTAGAAAGTAAGCCCATGACAGTCATCTTGAAAGACACGTTTGCTTTTAATTCTAGAAACTTCCCTTTATGTCTTTATTATAAGGGTAATGCTACACTAATAGAAGAGGCTGTAGTAACCCTTCTATGTTTGTAAGGAGAGCTAAGGAAGGTTAAAGAAAGGAGGTGAGAAGTGAAAGTTCTGATTTCCAGCCATAGACTCAGAAGGGTAGAATTATACAGAAATATATATATACAAACACACACACACACACACACACACACACACACACAGAGAGAGAGAGAGAGAGAAATGAGACGTTGGCTGTGTGAGATTGCAGACCTTCTAATAAAGGAATCACTAAACTGGCACAAATTACCAAAAATAAAATTATTTAATAATGTCTCTGGAAATTGAGCTAAGAACAGGCAATAAATTGAGAAGCATTGATTAAAAAAAAAAAAAAACTTCAGAATTTCAGTAAGAACAGTGGTAGTCTGTGGCACTTGAGCCAGAAACTGCTGTCATCACCACTCCCAACTTTTACTCAGTGTTGCAGGTTTATTTTAGGCAGGCAAGGTCAAGAAGAGGGTGGCATTTTTCACCCTACTCCCTCCATTACCTCTCAGCTGTAGGGCAATGGTTTCACTCTGGGAGGGGCAGATAAGGCTCCCTTATAACCTCCTTCAAGATCTATGTTCCATATGATCTACTCCAGAAGGGTTCAGCTAAGAGAGCTCTCTGCCCAGCTCTCACTCATAGGGTGAAGGCTTTTTCCTGGTCAGGCACTGCAAGCCATGAACTGTAGGCCAAAGAGACTTAAGGCTTCTATTGACATGCTTATAGGGTAGAAGTTCCATACTCTTCCAAAGCAAAATAGGGACTACCATACTGCCTAGCTCCAACTTAGGGTAAAGGAGTCAGTCTGGGAGAAGCAGACTATATCCCATCCCATCCATGCACTTAGCTCCAGCACAATGAGCAGAGCTTCTGCTCTGGGGAAAGCCAGACTTGAGGACTGCCAGCTCCACAGCACTGCATGAGGGAGCCGACTTAATTGGAAACAGAGTATAGGAACTCCTGTCTGGAGGCAACCTTCCTTAAAAAAATAAATAAAATAAAAAACAAAAAATAAATAAAATGAGGTCATAGTGGTAAACAATTTAAACAATTAGGGAAGCAATTGGATACTGATAGCAGCAAACAAAACAACAGAACTGCCAGAATTTTAACAAGAACATGAGGAAAAAAGACAGCCTCAAGAGATCCTAATAAGATCATACCCATCCCTAGTGGTTTGGAAGGCTGTGTACACACACACTGAAGCAATTGGAGAACTGTTAATCCCTGGCTAACAGCAGTGTAGGTTTGAAATCTTCCTGAAATGGATAGAAGTCATACTGGTTCAGAAGGCTTAAACACAATCCCTAACCCATCACTCACTGGTTGAAGACTAACTTATACTGACCTAGGAGCAACTTCTAGAATTCTAAGCTTAAAAATTTTTTAAAGAACAACAACAAAAAGTCCTGAGTACTGACATCGGAGGTTGTATACTTTGCAGGGAATAGACTTTATAGAATTAGTGAGAACAATCCACTAAACAAACAAAACTAACCAACAATAACAAGCTCCAGGGTGAAAGTCAGAAATGACTGCACTACATTATATAAAATATCCAATTTTTAGGAAGAAATTTTGAAACATGCAAAGAAAAAGGAAAGTGTGATCCATATTGAAGAAAAGATAATCAGGCAATAGATAATACTTTTGAAAGATCCTGTATGTTAGACATTTTAGACAAATATTTAAAGAAGTTACTATATGTGCAAAGAACTAGAGAAACCATGTGTAAAATAAAGAAAAATATAATTTAAATACAGAATATTAATATGCATTTAGAAATTATTTAAAAATTGAAATTTTTGCAGTTGAAATCTGTAACTGAAATGAAAAATTCACTGAAATGAAAAAAGAAAAACTCCACAGTAGTTTTGACCTAGAAGAAACAAATCAGAGAACCTCAATAAAAATCAATAGATATTTAATGTGAAGAATGTAAGTTTTAAAAGAATAAAATAAATGCATACAGCCTCAGAGAACTGAGAGCAGCAGCATCTGTATAACTGGGAGTAACAGAAGAAGGCAATGCGGCAGAAAAAAACAGTCAAGGAAATAATGCCTGGAACTCTCCAAATATCTACAGACAAGCAAATGCTGAGGGTACAAAGAAGCACATAAGCTCAAAATAAAAGGTATGGAGGAAGATCTACCAAGCAAATGGAAAGCAAAAAAAAGCAGGGGTTGCAATCTTAGTCTCTGATAAAACAGACTTTAAACCAACAAAGATCAAAAGAGACAAAGAAGGCCATTACATAATGGTAAAGGGATCAATGCAACAAGAAGAGCTAAACTATCCTAAATATATATGCACCCAATACAGGAGCACCCACATTCATAAAGCAAGTCCTTAGAGACCTACAAAGAGACTTAGACTCCCACACAATAATAATGGGAGACTTTAACACCCCCCTGTCAACATTAGATCAATGAGACAGAAGGTTAACAAGGATATCCACGACTTAAACTCAGCTCTGGACCAAGCAAACCTAATAGATATCTACGGAACTCTACATCCCAAATCAACAGAATGTAAATTCTTCTCAGCACCACATTGCACTTATTCTAAAATTAACCGTATAATCAGTAGTAAAATACTCCTCAGCAAATGTAAAAGAAGAGAAATCACAACAAACTCTCTCTCAGACCACAGTGCAATCAAATTAGGACTCAGGATTAATAAACTCACTCAAAACCACACAACTACATGGAAACTGAACAACCTGCAGCTGAATGACTACTGGGTAAATAACGAAATGAAGGCAGAAATAAAGATGTTCTTTGAAACCAATGAGAACAAAGACACAACGTACCAGAATCTCTGGGACACATTTAAAGCAGTGTGTAGGAGGAAATTTGTAGCACTAAATGTCCACAAGAGAAAGCAGGAAAGATCTGAAATCGACACCCTAACATCACAATTAAAAGAACTAGAGAGGCAAGAGCAAACAAATTCAACAGCTAGCAGAAGGCAAGAAATAACTAAGATCAGAGCAGAACTGAAGGAGGTAGAGACACAAAAAACCCTTCAAAAAAAAATCAATGAATCCAGGAGCTGGTTTTTTTAAAAGATCAACAAAACTGATAGACTGCCAGCAAGACTAATAGAGAAAAAAAGAGAGAAGAATCAAATAGATGCAATAAAAAATGATAAAGGGGATATCACCACCAATTCCACAGAAATACAAACTACCATCAGAAAATACTATAAACACCTCTACACAAATAAACTAGAAAATCTAGAAGAAATGGATAAATTCCTGGACACATACACTGGCCCAGGACTAAACCAGGAAGAAGTTAAATCTCTGAATAGACCAATAACAGGTTCTGAAATTGAGGCAATAATTAATAGCCTGTCAACCAGGAACAGACGCATTCACAGCCAAATTCTACCAGAGGTACAAAGAGGAGCTGGTTCCATTCCTTCTGAAACTATTCCAAAAAATAGAAAAAGAAGGAATCCTCCCAAACTCATTTTATGAAGCCAGCATCATCTTTATACCAAAGCCTGGTACAGACACAACACAAAAAGAGAATTTTAGGACAATATCCCTGATGAGCATCAATGCGAAAATCATCAATAAAATACTGGCAAACCGAATCCAGCAGCACATCAAAAAGCTTATCCACCATGATCAAGTCGGCTTCATCCGTGGGGTGCAAGGCTGATTCAACATATGCAAATCAATAAATGTAATCCACCAAATAAACAGAACCAATGCAAAAACCACATGATTGTCTCAATAGATGCAGAAAGACCTACGATAAAATTCAACAGCCTTTCATGCTAAATAAAATCTCAAAATGTATCTCAAAATAGTAAGAGCTATTTATGACAAACCCACAGCCAATATCATACTGAATGGGCAAAAACAGGAAGGGTTCCCTTTGAAAACTAGCACAAGACAAGGATGCCCTTTCTCACCACTCCTATTCAACATAGTGTTGGAAGTTCTGGCTAGGGCAATCAGGCAAGAGAAATAAATAAAGCGTACTCAATTAGGAAAAGAGGAAGTCAAATTGTCTGTTTGCAGATGACATGATTGTGTATTTAGAAAACCCCATCGTCTCAGCCCAAAAACTCCTTAAGCTGATAAGCAACTTTGGCAAAGTCTCAGGATACAAAATCAATGTGCAAAAATCACAAGCATTCCTATACACCAATAACAGACAGAGAGCCAAATCATGAGTGAACTCTCATTCACAATTACTGCAAAGAGAATAAAATACCTAGGAGTACAACTTAAAGGGATGTGAAGGACCTCTTTAAGGAGAACTATTAACCACTGCTCAACGAAATAGAAGAGGACACAAACAAATGGAAGAACGTTCCATGTTCATGGATAGAAAGAATCAATATTGTGACAATGGCCATACTGCCCAATGTAATTTATAGATTCAGTGTTATCCCCAGCAAGCTACCACTGGCTTTCTTCACAGAATTGGAAAAAACTACTTTAAAGTTCATATGGAACCAAAAAAAGAGCCCATGTAGCCAAGACAATATTAAGCAAAAAGAACAAAGCTGGAGGCATCACGCTACCTGCCTTCAAACTACACTACAAGGCTGCAGTAACTAAAACAGCATGATATTGGTACCAAAACAGATATATAGACCAATAGAGCAGAACAGAGGCCTCAGAAATATCACCACACATCTACAACCATCTAATCTTTGACAAACCTCACAAAAACAAGCAATGGAGAAAGGAGTCCCTATTTAACAAAGGGTGCTGGGAAAACTGGCTAGTCATATGTTGAAAGCTGAACCTGGGTCCCTTCCTTATGCCATATACAAAAATTAACTCAAGATGGATTAAAGACTTACATGTAAGACCTAACACCATAAAAACCCTAGAAGAAAACCTAGGCAATACCATTCAGGACATAGGCATGGGCAAAGACTTCATGACTAAAACACCAAAAGCAATGGCAACAGAAGCCAAAATTGGTAATAGGATCCTATTTGTAATAGGAACTAATTAAACTAAAGAGCTTCTCCACAGCACTAAAGAGCTTCTCCACAGCAAAAGAAACTATCATCAGAGTGAACAGGCAACCTACAGAATGGGAAAAAATTTTTGCAATCTACCCATTTGACAAAGGGCTAATATCCAGAATCTACAAAGAACTTAAACAAATTTACAAGAAAAAAACAAACAACCCCATCAAGAAGTGGGCAAAGGATATGAACAGACAGTTCTCAAAAGAAGATATTTATGCAGCCAACAAACATATGAAAAAATGCTCATCATCACTGGTCATCAGAGAAATGCAAATCAAAACCACAATGAGATACCATTTAGAATGGCAGTTAGAATGGCAAACATTAAAAAGTCAGGAAACAACAGATGCCGGAGAGGATGTGGAGAAATAGGAATGCTTTTACACTGTTGGTTGTAGTGTAATTACTTCAACCATTGTGGAAGACAGTGTGGCGATTCCTAAAGGATTTAGAACTACAAATAACATTTGACCCAGTGATCCCATTACTGGGTATATACCCAAAGGATTATAAATCATGCTACTGTAAAGACACACACATAATGTATGTTTATTGTGGCGCTGTTCACAATAGCAAAGACTTGGAACCAACCCAAATGTCCATCAATGATAGACTGGATTAAGAAAATGTGACACATATATACCATGGAATACTATGTAGCCATAAAAAAGGATGAGTTCATGTCCTTTGCAGGGACATGGATAAAGCTGGAAACCACCATTCTAAGCAAACTACAACAAGGACAGAGAACTAAACACTGCATGTTCTCACTTATAGGTGGGAGTTGAACAATGAGAACACAAGGACACAGGAATATCACACACTGGGGCCTGTCAGGGGTGGGGAGCTGGGGGAGGGAGAGTATTAGGAGAAATACCCAATATAGATGATAGGTCGATGGGTGCAACAAACCAACATGGCACATGTATACCTATGTAACAAACCTGCACATTGTACATATGTACCCTAGAACTTAATGTATATATACATATATACACACACACACACTTTATATATATATATATACACACATACATATATACACACACACACACACACACACACACACACATACGGTTGGTTATATAAAGTGTATCTATATATAGCTGAGTGCGGTGGCGCATGCCTGTAATCGCAGCACTTTGGGAGGCCGAGGCGGGCGGATCACGAGGTCAGGAGATCGAGACCATCCTTGCTGACATGGTGAAAGCCCGTCTCTACTAAAAATACAAAAAATTTAGCCAGGCAAGGTGGCAGGCACCTGTAGTCCCAGCTACTCAGGAGGCTGAGGCAGGAGAATGGCGTGAACTCAGGAGGCGAAGCTTGCAGTGAGCCGAGATCGTGCCACTGCACTCCAGCTTGGGCGACAGAGCAAGACTCTGTCTCAAAGAAAGAAAGAAAGAAAGAAACATTGTCAGCCAAAACTTAAATATTAGAATCAACCTAAAAGTGTAGATGAATAGTTAAATAAATTATTCATGAAATAAAAAAAAGATGCTAACATTTGAAACTGATCTAAGAAGCTTTTCCTATAGAAAAATAAAATAAAATAAACATGTAAAGTCAAAAAAGAAAATATATTAGGCCATAAAATAAGGCTCAACAATTTATTTACTTATTTATATTTAATTGTATTTTATTGTAAGTTCTGGGATACATGTGCAGAATGTGCAGGTTTGTTACATAGGTAGACCTGTGCCATGGTGGTTTGCTGCACCTATCAACCCATCACCTAAGTATTAAGCCCCACATGCATTAGCTATTTATCCTGATATTCTCCCTCCCTGCACCCCACCTACAGGCCCCTGTGTGTGTTGTTCCCCTCTCTGTGTCCATGTGTTCTCATTGTTCATTTCCCACTTATGAGTGAAAACATGCGGTGTTTGGTTTTCTGTTCCTGTGTTAGTTTGCTGAGGATGATGTCTTCCAGCTTCATCCAGCTCCCTGCAAAGGACTTGATCTCATTCCTTTTTATGGCTGCACAGTATTCCATGATTATATGTACATTTTTCCTTATCCAGTCAATAGTTGATGGGCATTTGGGTTGATTCCATGTCTTTGCTATTGTGAATAGTACTGTAATAAACATACATATGCATGTATCTTTATAGTAGAATGATTTATATTCCTTCAGGTATATACCTAGTAATGGGATTGCTGGGTCAAATGGTATTTGTGGTTCTACATCCTTGAGGAATTGCCACAAGTCATGCCGAATGGTTGAACTAATTTACATTCCTACCAACAGTGTAAAAGTGTTCCTATTTCTCTACAGCCTCGCCAGCATCTATTGTTTCTTGACTTTTTTTTTTTTCTGTTATTATTATTTTTTTTTATTATACTTTAAGTTTTAGGGTACATGTGCACATTGTGCAGGTTAGTTACATATGTATACATGTGCCATGCTGGTGCGCTGCACCCACTAACTCATCATCTAGCATTAGGTATATCTCCCAATGCTATCCCTCCCCCCCTCCCCCCTCCCCACCACAGTCCCCAGAGTGTGATATTCCCCTTCCTGTGTCCATGTGATCTCATTGTTCAATTCCCACCTATGAGTGAGAATATGCGGTGTTTGGTTTTTTGTTCTTGCGATAGTTTACTGAGAATGATGGTTTCCAATTTCATCCATGTCCCTACAAAGGACATGAACTCATCATTTTTTATGGCTGCATAGTATTCCATGGTGTATATGTGCCACATTTTCTTAATCCAGTCTATCATGTTTGGACATTTGGGTTGGTTCCAAGTCTTTGCTATTGTGAATAATGCCGCAATAAACATACGTGTGCCTGTGTCTTTATAGCAGCATGATTTATAGTCATTTGGGTATATACCCAGTAATGGGATGGCTGGGTCAAATGGTATTTCTAGTTCTAGATCCCTGAGGAATCGCCACACTGACTTCCACAATGGTTGAACTAGTTTACAGTCCCACCAACAGTGTAAAAGTGTTCCTATTTCTCCACATCCTCTCCAGCACCTGTTGTTTCCTGACTTTTGAATGATTGCCATTCTAACTGGTGTGAGATGATATCTCATAGTGGTTTTGATTTGCATTTCTCTGATGGCCAGTGATGATGAGCATTTTTTCATGTGTTTTTTGGCTTCATAAATGTCTTCTTTTGAGAAGTGCCTGTTCATGTCCTTCGCCCACTTTTTGATGGGGTTGTTTGTTTTTTTCTTGTAAATTTGTTTGAGTTCACTGTAGATTCTGGATATTAGCCCTTTGTCAGATGAGTAGGTTGCGAAAATTTTCTCCCATGTTGTAGGTTGCCTATTCACTCTGATGGTAGTTTCTTTTGCTGTGCAGAAGCTCTTTAGTTTAATTAGATCCCATTTGTCAATTTTGTCTTTTGTTGCCATTGCTTTTGGTGTTTTGGACATGAAGTCCTTGCCCACGCCTATGTCCTGAATGGTAATGCCTAGGTTTTCTTCTAGGGTTTTTATGGTTTTAGGTCTAACGTTTAAATCTTTAATCCATCTTGAATTGATTTTTGTATAAGGTGTAAGGAAGGGATCCAGTTTCAGCTTTCTACATATGGCTAGCCAGTTTTCCCAGCACCATTTATTAAATAGGGAATCCTTTCCCCATTGCTTGTTTTTCTCAGGTTTGTCAAAGATCAGATAGTTGTAGGTAAGCGGCATTATTTCTGAGGGCTCTGTTCTGTTCCATTGATCTATATTTCTGTTTTGGTACCAGTACCATGCTGTTTTGGTTACTGTAGCCTTGTAGTATAGTTTGAAGTCAGGTAGTGTGATGCCTCCAGCTTTGTTCTTTTGGCTTAGGATTGACTTGGCGATGCGGGCTCTCTTTTGGTTCCATATGAACTTTGAAGTAGTTTTTTCCAATTCTGTGAAGAAAGTCATTGGTAGCTTGATGGGGATGGCACTGAATATGTAAATTACCTTGGGCAGTATGGCCATTTTCACGATATTGATTCTTCCTACCCATGAGCAAGGAATGTTCTTCCATTTGTTTGTATCCTCTTTTATTTCCTTGAGCAGTGGTTTGTAGTTCTCCTTGAAGAGGTGCTTCACATCCCTTGTAAGTTGGATTCCTAGGTATTTTATTCTCTTTGAAGCAATTGTGAATGGGAGTTCACTCATGATTTGGCTCTCTGTTTGTCTGTTGGTGTATAAGAATGCTTGTGATTTTTGTACATTGATTTTGTATCCTGAGACTTTGCTGAAGTTGCTTATCAGCTTAAGGAGATTTTGGGCTGAGACAATGGGGTTTTCTAGATAAACAATCATGTCGTCTGCAAACAGGGACAATTTGACTTCCTCTTTTCCTAATTGAATACCCTTTATTTCCTTCTCCTGCCTGATTGCCCTGGCCAGAACTTCCAACACTATGTTGAATAGGAGCGGTGAGAGAGGGCATCCCTGTCTTGTGCCAGTTTTCAAAGGGAATGCTTCCAGTTTTTGCCCATTCAGTATGATATTGGCTGTGGGTTTGTCATAGATAGCTCTTATTATTTTGAAATATGTCCCATCAATACCTAATTTATTGAGAGTTTTTAGCATGAAGGGTTGTTGAATTTTGTCAAAGGCTTTTTCTGCATCTATTGAGATAATCATGTGGTTTTTGTCTTTGGCTCTGTTTATATGCTGGATTACATTTATTGATTTGCGTATGTTGAACCAGCCTTGCATCCCAGGGATGAAGCCCACTTGATCATGGTGGATAAGCTTTTTGATGTGCTGCTGGATTCGGTTTGCCAGTATTTTATTGAGGATTTTTGCATCAATGTTCATCAAGGATATTGGTCTAAAATTCTCTTTTTTGGTTGTGTCTCTGCCAGGCTTTGGTATCAGAATTTCATATCCAGCCAAACTAAGCTTCATAAGTGAAGGAGAAATAAAATACTTTACAGACAAGCAAATGCTGACCGATTTTGTCACCACCAGGCCTGCCCTAAAAGAGCTCCTGAAGGAAGCGCTAAATATGGAAAGGAACAACCGGTACCAGCCGCTGCAAAATCATGCCAAAATGTAAACACCATCAAGACTAGGAAGAAACTGCATCAACTAACGAGCAAAATCACCAGCTAACATCATAATGACAGAATCAAATTCACACATAATAATATTAACTTTAAATGTAAACGGACTAAATTCTCCAATTAAAAGACACAGACTGGCAAGTTGGATAAAGAGTCAAGACCCATCAGTGTGCTGTATTCAGGAAACCCATCTCACGTGCAGAGACACACATAGGCTCAAAATAAAAGGATGGAGGAAGATCTACCAAGCAAATGGAAAACAAAAAAAGGCAGGGGTTGCAATCCTAGTCTCTGATAAAACAGACTTTAAACCAACAAAGATCAAAAGAGACAAAGAAGGCCATTACATAATGGTAAAGGGATCAATTCAACAAGAGGAGCTAACTATCCTAAATATTTATGCACCCAATACAGGAGCACCCAGATTCATAAAGCAAGTCCTGAGTGACCTACGAAGAGACTTAGACTCCCACACATTAATAATGGGAGACTTTAACACCCCACTGTCAACATTAGACAGATCAACGAGACAGAAAGTCAACAAGGATACCCAGGAATTGAACTCAGCTCTGCACCAAGCGGACCTAATAGACATCTACAGAACTCTCCACCCCAAATCAACAGAATATACATTTTTTTCAGCACCACACCACACCTATTCCAAAATTGACCACATAGTTGGAAGCAAAGCTCTCCTCAGCAAATGTGAAAGAACAGAAATTATAACAAACTATCTCTCAGACCACAGTGCAATCAAACTAGAACTCAGGATTGAGAATCTCACTCAAAGCCGCTCAACTACATGGAAACTGAACAACCTGCTCCTGAATGACTGCTGGGTACATAACGAAATGAAGGCAGAAATAAAGATGTTCTTTGAAACCAACGAGAACAAAGACACAACATACCAGAATCTCTGGGACGCATTCAAAGCAGTGTGCAGAGGGAAATTTATAGCACTAAATGCCCACAAGAGAAAGCAGGAAAGATCCAAAATTGACACCCTAACATCACAATTAAAAGAACTAGAAAAGCAAGAGCAAACACATTCAAAAGCTAGCAGAAGGCAAGAAATAACTAAAATCAGAGCAGAACTGAAGGAAATAGAGACACAAAAAACCCTTCAAAAAATTAATGAATCCAGGAGCTGGTTTTTTGAAAGGATCAACAAAATTGATAGACCGCTAGCAAGACTAATAAAGAAAAAAAGAGAGAAGAATCAAATAGACGCAATAAAAAATGATAAAGGGGATATCACCACCAATCCCACAGAAATACAAACTACCATCAGAGAATACTACAAACACCTCTACGCAAATAAACTAGAAAATCTAGAAGAAATGGATACATTCCTCGACACATACACTCTCCCAAGACTAAACCAGGAAGAAGTTGAATCTCTGAATAGACCAATAACAGGAGCTGAAATTGTGGCAATAATCAATAGTTTACCAACCAAAAAGAGTCCAGGACCAGATGGATTCACAGCCGAATTCTACCAGAGGTACAAGGAGGAACTGGTACCATTCCTTCTGAAACTATTCCAATCAGTAGAAAAAGAGGGAATCCTCCCTAACTCATTTTATGAGGCCAGCATCATTCTTGACTTTTTAATAGCCACCATTCTGACTGGTGTGAGATGGTATCTCACTGTGGTTTTGATTTGAATTTCTCTAATGATCAATGATGTTGATCTTTTTTTCATATGTTTGTTGGTTGCATAAATGTCTTCTTTTAAGAAATGTCTGTTCATGTCCTTTGTCTACTTTTTGATGTTTTTTTTTTCTTTCTTGTAAATTTGTTTAACTTCCTTGTAAATTCTGGATATTAGATCTTTGTCAGATGGGTAGATTGCAAAAATTTTCTCCCATTCTGTAGGTTGCCTGTTCACTCTGATGATAGTTTCTTCTGCTGTGCAGAAGCTCTTTAATTAGATCCTCTCACAGTGTACATTAGAATGGCTATAATCAAAATGACAGATAAAAACATCTCTTGGTAAGAACGTAGAAAATTGGAACTCTCATACATTGCTTGTGAAGGTATAAAATGGTACAAGCTTTTTGAAAAACTGTTCAACAGTTATTATAAAGTTAAATACACACTTAACGTATACCTCAAAAATTCTACTTCTGTGTATTTACTCAAGATCAATGAATACATATTTTCATACCAAGATGTGAACATGGCCAGCATGGTGGCTCACACCTGTAATCCCAACACTTTGGGAGGCCAAGGCAGGTGCATTGCTTGAGCTCAGGAGTTTGAGACCAGCCTGAGCAACATAATGAAACTGCGTCTCTACCAAAAATACGAAAAATTAGCAGGGCATGGTGGCACACACCTGTGGTCCAAGCTACTCAGGAGGCTGAAACGGGAGGATCACTTGATCCTGGGAGGCAGAGGTTACAGTGAACTGAGATCATGCCACTGCACTGTAGCCTGGGTGACAGAGTGAGACCTGGTCTCAAATTAAAAAAAAAAAAAAAGATGTGAACATCAATTAGTGTTCATAGAAGTTTTATTCATAATAGCCAAAATCTGGAAACAACCCAATGTTCATTAGCTGATGAATGGGTAAACAAAATGTGTTACAGCTATACAAGAGTACCACTCAGCAATAATGAGCTGATAATATACACAACCAGATATATAAATGTCCTTATTTTTGGATTCCATTTGTTTGTAATTCTAAAAAGGCAAAATGAATCTGTAGCAACAGAAAGCTGATCTGACTAGGACTGGTAGTGTTAGAAGGGCTTAATCAAAAGGAGCAAAAGAGAAGTTTTAGACTACAGAAAATGCTTTATATCTTGATTCTCGGGTAGTTATATTGTCCTGGCAAGATCTGGAATTTTTACTGATAACAATTTAAACAGTAAAGTTGCTGGTAGTCTATAATTTTAAATAATAAGGTTTCTCGGTAAATGGCCAAAGTAAGAGATTGTTAGGACACCTTACAGTGGTAGTGTGTTCTTAGGAGACATTGAATCAGTAGTTGTAAAAGTTTTCTCAAAGTAAGCAACAGGACTTGAGGATTTTACAGAAAAGCCCCAGCCAGACTCAAAAAAAAGTATGCTGACTGATGTGTCCCCATGTACAACTCTTCCAGAAAGATGAAAAGAGAGAATCCCCCTATTCATTGCACAAAACTGCTATAACCTTAATACCATTGCCACTTGGAAATGTCCCTTGTTTCTTATGAATTAAAAAAAAAAAAACATAGAAGGCATAGGTTTATATCTATCCAGGGTGGGGCGCCCCTCAGCATTGGTTATCACTATTTTACTAACAGAAACGGAGGCATAGAGAAGTAATTTTTTGTAGGTTACATAGCTAACAGTCACAAAGTTAGGATATGAAGCCAAGCATTCTAGTTCTAGAAATTTATGTTCACATTCATTGTTGAACACTCAACATCTAGCAAGGTTCCTGTTTGGCATAAAGTTGATTCTCAGTAAGTGATGGGTTAAATTGCTGATATGACATTCATATTTGGGTCAGTCAGTCTACCTTAATCATCAGTAGTGAGATATCTTGAATATACAGATCTATAAAAATTTTAAAAGGCTCTCTTGTTTTCTTAGTATTATATACTAAATTTATATTACATATAAAATTATTGACTTTGTACATTTATATTCTAAAAGATTGTCTCTTTTGTTAATGAAATTAAAATTTGTTATTATATAGTAATGAAAATACTTTAGAAATATAACAATGAGGCTGGACATGGTGGCTCATGCCTGTAATTCCAGCACTTGGAAGGCCGAGGTTGGGGGATCATTTGAGGTCAGGAGTTCACGACCAGCCTGGCCAACATGGTGAAACCCCGTCTCTACTAAAAATACAAAAATTAGACAGGCATGGTGGCACGCATCTGTAATCCCAGTTACTCAGGAGGTGAGGCATGAGTTCACGCTTGAACCCAGGAAGTAGAGGTTGCAGTGAGCCAAGACTGCGCCACTGCACTGCACCCTGGGCAACAGAGTGAGACCCTGTCTCAAAAAAAAAAAAAAGAAAGAAAGAAAGAAAGAAAGAAAAGAAAAGAAATATAACAATTTATTAATGTATTTATCATTCCTTTTCAATGTAAAAGCATTCACAATATTTGTTTTCCCTGTGTCATATGTACTGAGAAAAAATTCTGAAAAGAATTTGAAATATTTTGATTTTGTCAAGATTATCTTTAAGCCAAATGTAGTTGCTGAGAATTGCCAAAAAGCACTATAAATACAGCCTTAAAACCTATTTTTAAAATGATGTTGATTACCTACTGACCAAATAATCCTTCAAATTAAATGTTTTCCTCATTCAAAGAAGAGTAGTGTTGGCTACCCTTAATACTATTTTGAGTTCTCTTTTAAGCTACTAATTCCAAGAACACTAGAGAACCTCTAATTCTCTTCTTCTTTGCTTGCGCCTCCAGAAACATATTGAGACTACCTAGAGTTGAAACCATTAGGACAGGTCTTCACTATAGATACAACCATAGTGACCAAACCTGGCATTTCACCCCCATCTACAGAGTAACCCTAGGGTCAAGATCTTGAACCACTTTTACAGTGCTAGCATTGTGCATTTCTGGAATTTCATAGTTCCATAACGTCTTACTCACATTTCCCGCTTTAGGGCAGCTAGTCTTAAAGGGATGAGATGGGCAAAAGACACAGATATTTACCCTATTAGAGAGGAAATAAAAAGCTAAGAAATACCAAAAGCATTTCAATTTTACTAGTAATCAAATTGAAAGAATGAGATACCATTTTGTGAATAATTTGCAAAGATTTTAAATAATAACAATGTTTGTAAGGAGGTAGAATGTGGAGTTAGAATGGAGGATCTGGGACCTCATTGCCTTTGTTTGAATTCTGGACACAACATCTATCAGCTATTACTTAAAATCTTTAAGTCTTTAAATCTTGTACCTTGGTTTACTCATCTTTCAAATGGTGCTATTAATAGTGTGTAGCTCCTAAGTTTGTTGTGAAGATTGAACAAATCAGCATTTTTAAGCACATTTATAACATTAAATGACATATTAAGAGCTCAATAAATGTTAGCTATTGGTATAAGTAGAGATTCCTGTAAGTTGGCACTTGCTTTCTAAAAGGCAATTTGCTCCACATCTATCAAGAATATAAGAAGTGTTTAAATTTTTTTTATCTAGTAATTCCTCTTCTAGGGAAGCTAACTAAATAACTAATTCAAAGATTTATGTACAATGATGTTTATGAAAACAAGAGTTTTGATAAATTGGAAACAACTTGAATCTCTAACATTTGGAAACAAATTATTAAAATTAGTCATTAATAAACATGTTATTTTAAATGCAACAGTTAAAATAATGAGGATAGAATGTCTACTACTGGCTAAGATAAAATAATGAGGTAGTTTACCATTATACTTTAAATAGCTAGAAAACTAAATATACGAAAAAATATTTTTCAGATATTGGATAATGGGCAGATCGGAATTGTGATTGCTGAGAAGATGGAAATAAATTGGGTGAACCCTACAGTTGCTCCAGTTTGCTGCCTATGAGCAAGTTCCAGACCACAGTACACTGAAGAGGAGTGTAAAACAACCTAATAGTTTTGCTGAATTAAAGAGAAAGAATGTTAGTGTTTCTAGATGGCAAGATGGCTAAGATGTGTGGTCCTGAGTACCAGAAAACAGCAGCTACACATACAAAGCCCTTAAGATCTGCAGCAGGATCTAGTAAAGTCTTTGGCTTAAGATTGATCTGTCCATGTGTAAGAGAATGCTTCCTAAGCCCAGAGAAATAACCACTGGAAAGGAACAGGCATCACAATTTCTGAAGCTCATACAGGACTGAACAATTTTTGGCCCTTCATAAGCCAGAATGGAAAGCTATCAAAATGGGGGCTTTGGGTAGAGTCATCAAAATATATTGCCTTAGTGGAGAGAATAAATTATTACTAGATTGAAGACATCATTGTACATTTCTTAACAAAGCTTAAAGGCTTCAAAAGGATTTAACTAAATCCAAGCAACTGAACTGCAAACCATAACAAAAATCCAACAATGTATAAAGTAACGTAACAAACTTGAACATAATGTAAGAGTCTGGTATCAAAAATTATTAGGCATTCAAAAAAAAGCAGGAAAGGCTGGGCACAGTGGCTCATGCCTGAAATCCCAGCACTTTCGGAGGCCGAGGTAGGTGGATCACTTAAGGTCAAGAGTTCAAGACCAGTCTGGCCAATATGGCAAAACCCCATCTCTACTAAAAATATAAAATTTAGCTAAGTGTGGTGGCACATGCTTGTAATCCCAGCTACTTGGGAGGCTGAGGCAGGAGAATCATTTGAACTCCAGCCTGGGCGACAGAGGGAGATTCTGTATCAAAAAAAAAAAAAAGAAAGAAAGAAAGAAAAAAGAAAAGAAAAGAAAAAGCAGGAAAATAAGATCTATGATTAGGATAAATATCAATTAATAGAAACAGATAAATGAAAAACATTAGTGGGTAATGAAATTAAAACAGCTATTATAAATATGCTTCATATGTTTAAGAATATAGAGTAAAACCATGAGCATAGGACAAATGTAAAGTGTAAAAAAGGCTTAAATCTAACTTCTAGTGATGAGAAATGCAATATGTGAAATGAAAAGAAAATACACAGGATAGGATTAGCAGTAGATTAGACAATGTAGAAGAGATGATCAGTGACTTGATGATATGGTAATGAAAACTATACAAAATAAAACACCAAGACAAATAAAAGAAAATGAACAGAGATGTAGTGAGCTTGTAGGGCAACATCAAGTGTCTACAAGCTACTCAGGAGGCTGAGGCAGGAGAATCGCTTGAACCCAGGAGGTGGAGGTTGCAGTGAGCAGAGATTGCGCCACTGCACTCCAGCCTGGTGACAGAGCAAGACTTCATCTAACAAAAAAACAGAAAAAAAACAAAAACAAAACAAAACAAAACAAAATAAAACTGGATTCCCAGAAAAGAAAATTTAAAAGTTTGGGGAGCAGATGTCAGCAAAAGTATTTGAAGAAATAATGGCAAAAAAATTCAAAATTTGGATTAAAAAAACATAAATACACAAAGGTAAGACTATCAATGAATATCAAGCAGAAGATTTCTAAATAAAATCATACAAACACACATCATAATCAAATTGCTGGAAAAAAAATCAGTGATAACAAGAATCTTAAAAGAATCCAGAAAGGAACAAAGATAAAACATCAGACTATGTATCAGAAATTACACAAACAAGAAAAGAGTAGAGAGATATACTTAAAGTACATTGAGAAATAGAGAAAAGATCAGTGTTGGTGAGGATGTAGAGATATTAGAACACTTGAACACTGTTGGGAAGAATGCCAACAGTATAGCCACTATACAAAACAGTATAGAGGTATCTCTAGAGATTGAAATAATTGAGAAGCACCAAACAGGAATTCTGGAGCTGAAAAATTCAATTGACAAACTGAAGAAAGAATCAGTCTCTCAAGAGCAGAGTTGATCAAGCAGAAGAATTAGTGAGCTTGAAGACAGAGTACTTGAAAATGCATAGTCAGAGTAGTTGAAAAAATAAAAAATAATGAATCATGCCTATAAGACTTAGAAAATAGCTTCAAAAGGGCAAATCTAAGTTATTGGCTTTAATGAGGAGGTAGAGAGGGAGAGATCAGGGTAGAAACTTTACTTAAAAAGATAAGAGAGCTTTCCAAACCTAGGGAAAGATATCAATATTCAAGTACAAGAAAGTTATAGAACACCAAGAAGATTTAACACAAAGAAGACTACCTCAAGGCATTTAATAATTAAACTCCCAAAGGTCAGAGATAAAGAAAGAATCCTAAAAGCAACAAGATAAAAGAAGCAAATAATATATAATGGAACACCAGTAAGTCTGACAGAAGACTTTTCAGTGGAAAACTTATAGGCCAGGAGAGAATGGCATGACATACTTAAAGTCCTGAAGGAAAAAGCCTTTTACCCTAGAATAGTATATCCAGTGAAAATTTCCTTCGAACATGAAGGGGAAATGAAGACTTTCACAGACAAACAAAAGCTGAGGAATTCTGTCAACACCAGACCTATCCTATAAGAAATGCTAAGCAGGGTTCTTCAGTCTGAAAGAAAGGACATGAATAAGCAATAAGAAATCATTTGATAGGGCCCAGTGCAGTGGCTAACGCCTGTAATCCTAGCACTTTGGGAGGCCAAGGTGGGTGGGTCACAAGGTCAGGAGATCGAGACCATCCCAGACAACATGATGAAACCCCGTTTCTACTAAAAATACAAAAATTAGCTGGGCATGGTGGTGGGCACCTGTAATCCCAGCTACTCGGGAGGGTGAGGCAGGAGAATCACTTGAACCTGGTAAACAGAGGTTGCAGCAAGCCGAAATTGCACCACTGCACTCCAGCCTGGCAACAGAGTGAGACTTTCTCTCCCCCCGCCAAAAAAAAAAAAAATCATTTGATGATATAAAACTCAGTGGTAACAGTAAGTACAAAAATAGATAATATAATACTGTAATTATGGTGTGTATACCACTCGTATCTTGAGTAGCAAGACTAAAAGATTAACCTAAAAAATGGGGGAATGAAGTTAAACTGTAGAGGTTTTGTTGGTTCTCTTTGCCTGTTTTTGTAATCAGAGTAGAGTTGTCATTAGTTTAAGATAATGAGTTGTACGATGTTATTTTCAAATTTCATGGTAATCTCAAAAAAAGCCTACAACAAATACACAAAAATATAAAGAAAGAAATTATAACATACCACAGAAAATCACTTTCACAAAGAAGAAAGGAAGGAAGAAAGGAAGAAAGGAAGAAAGGGAGGGCAACAGAGGCAGGGAGGGGAGGGCAATGGAGGCAGGGAGGGGAGGGAAATGGAGGCAGGGAGGGGAGGGCAACGGAGGCAGGGAGGGGAGGGCAATGGAGGCAGGGAGGGGAGGGCAATGGAGGCAGGGAGGGGAGGGCAACGGAGGCAGAGAGGGGAGGGCAACGGAGGGAGGGAGGGGAGGGCAACGGAGGCAGGGAGGGAGGGAAGACCAAAAAACAACCAGAAAACAAATGAGAATATAGAAGAAATAAGTCTTTATTTATCAATAACATTAAATGTAAATGGACTAAATTTTTCAATCTAAAGGCATAGAGTGGCTGAATGGATTAAGAAAACATGACCCAGTAACCTGTTGCCTACAGGAAATACTCTTCACCTATGAAGATACACACAGACTGAAAATTAAGAAATGGAAAAAGATATTACATGGAAATGAAACCCAAGAAACAGCAAGAGTAGCCATACTTATCAGATAAAATAGGTTCTAGTACAAAAACTATAAAAAGAGACAAAGAAATTGTTATATAATGAAAAAGGGATCAATTTAGCAAGAGGATATAGCAATTATAAATATATATGCACCCAACACTAGAGCACCCAGATATATAAAGCTAATATTATTAGAACTACAGAGAGAGATAGACTCCAATATAATAGTTGGTGATTTTAACAACCCACTTTCGACATTGAACAAATTATCCAGACAGAAGTATTAACATGGAAACATCTGACCTAATCTACACTACAGACGAAATAGACCTAATAGATATTTACAGAACATTTCATCAAATGGTTGCAGAAAACACATTGTTCTCAGCACATGGGTCATTCTAAGAATAGACCAGATGTTAGGTTATAAAATATGACTTTAAAAAATCAAGAGATTTTTAGCCATATCAAGTATATGGCTGGCCACAATAGAAAAAAACTAAAAATTAATAAAAAGAAGAACTTTGGAAACTATAAAGACACATAGAAATTAAACAATATGATCCTGAATGACCAGTGGGTCAATGATGAAATTTAAAAAGAAATTTAAAAATTCCTTGAAACAAATAAAAATGGAAACACAACATACCAAAGCCTAAGGGATACAGAAAAAACAGTGTTAAGTGGAAAGTTTGTAGCAACAGGTACCTACGTGTACATGAAACATAGAAAATTTTCAAATAAACCACCTAACAATGCATCTTTAAGAACTAGGAAAGCAAGAGAAACAAACCCAAAATTAGTACAAGAAAAGAAATAAAGATCAGAGCAGAAAGAAATGAAATTGAAATGAAAAAACATACAAAAGAACAAAATGTAAAGCTTTTTTTTAAAAAAAAAAAGATAAACAAAAGTGACAATTCTTTATCCAGACTAAGAAAAAATGAAAGAATCCCATAATAAAATCAGATTACAAGAGACATTACAATTGATGCTGCAGGAATTCAAAGGGACATTAGAGACAAATACAAGCAACTATATGCCAATAAATTGGAAAGTTTACAAGAAATTTATAAATTCCTAGATACCTACAACCTACCAAAATTGAACCATGAAGAAGTCCAAAACGTGAATAGCCCAGTAACAAGATCAAATCTGCAATAAAAAGTCTTCTACTAAAGTCAGTGACCCAATGGCTTCACTACTAAACTCTACTAAACATTTAAAGAAGAATTAATACCAGTCCTATTCAAACTATTCCCAAACATAGAGGAAGGAATACTTCCAAACTCATTCTACAAACCCGGTTTTACCCTGATACCAATATAAGACAAAGACATGTCAAAAAAAAATAAAACTACAGGCCAATATCCTTGATATACATTGATGCAAAAACCCTCAACAAAATACTAGCAAACCATATTTAACAATATGTTAAAAAGATCATTTATCACGACAAGTGGGATTTATGCCTGGATACAAGAATGGTTCAACATATGCAAAATCAATGTGATAGATCATATCAACAAAATGAAAGATAAAATCCATATTATCATTTCATTTGACACTGAAAAAGCGTTTGATAAAATTCAACATTCTTTCATCAAGAAGAACCCTCAAAAACCGAAATAGAATGAACACACCTAAACACAATAAAGTCCATATATGATAGACCCATGGCTAGTATACTAAATGGGGAAAGCTGAAAGCCTTTCTTCTAGCATCTGGAACAGACAAAAATGCCCATTTTGATCACAGTTATAAAACATAGTATTGGAAATCTAAGCTAGAGAAATCAGACAAGAGAAAGAAATAAAAGGCATCCAAATTGGAAAGGAAGAAGTTAAATTATCATTGTTTGCACGTTATAGAATCTTGTATTTGGAAAAAACTAAAGATTCCTCCAAAAAATTTTTAGAATATTTTCAAAAATTCAGTAAAGTTAAAGGATAAAAAATTAACATACAAAAATTAGTAGCATTTTTATATGCCAACAGTGAACAGTGTGAAAAAGAAATCAACAAAGTAATCTTACAGTAGCTACAAATAAAATAAAATACCTAGGAATAAACTTAACCAAAGAACTGAAAATCTCTACAATGAAAACTAAAACATTGATGCAAGAAATTGAAGAGAACACAAAAAATTGAAAGATATTCCATGTCCTTGGATGGAAGAATCAATATTGTAAACATGTTCATACCACCCAAAGCAATTTACAGATTCAATGCAATTCCTTTCAAAATCCCAGTGATATTCTTCACAGAAATAGAAAAGGCAATACTAAAATTTATATGGAACCACAAAAGACCAAGAATATCCAAAGCCATCCTGAGAAAAGAGAACAAAACTGGAGGAATCATAATACCTTCAAATTATACTACAGAGCTGTAGTAACCAAAAAAGCATGGTATTGGCATTAAAACAGACACATAGACCAATGGAACAGAATAGAGAATCCAGAAATAAATCTGTAGATCTACAGTGAACTCATTTTCGACAAAGGTGCCAGAACATACATTGAGGAAAGGACAGTCTCTTCAACAAAGGGTGCTCTCAAAACTAGATATCCATATACAGAAGAAAGAAACTAGATCCCTGTCTCTCATCACATACAAAAATCAAATTAAAATGGATTAGAGACTTAAATCGAATACCTCAAATTATAAAACTACTAAAGAACAACATTGTGGAAATTCTCCAGGACATTGGTCTGGGTAAAGATTTTTTAATACTACCCTAAAAGCACAGGTAGCCAAAGCAAAAAGGACAAATGGAATCACATCAAGTTAAAAAGCTTCTGAACAGCAAAGAAAAAAAAAAAGTGAAGAGACAATCCATAGAACAGGAAAAAATATTTGCAAACTATCCATCTGACAAAGGACTAATAACCAGAATATATAAAAAGAGTTTAAATAACTCTATAGGAAAAACCTAATAACTTGACTTTTAAAATGGGCAAAACATCTGAATAGACATTTTTTTTCTAAAGACAAACAAGCATATGAGAAGATACTCAACATCATTGACCAGAGAAATGCCAATCAAAACTACAATGAGCTATCATCTTACCCCAGTTAAAACAGATTTTATTCAAAGACTGGCAATAACAAGTGCTGGTGAGGGATGTGGAGAAAAGGGAATTTTGATACACTGTTCATGGGAATGCAAATTATTATAGCCACTATGGAAAACACCATAGAAGTTCCTCAAAAAAATTGAGAATAGAACTACCATATGATTCAGGAATCCCAGGGCTGGGTGTATACCCAAAAGAAAGGAAATCTGTACATGGAAGAGATATCTGCACTTCCATGTTTATTGCAGCACTATTCATAATAGCCAAGATTTGAAAACAACTTAGTGTCCATCAGTAGATGAATGGATAAAGAAAGTGTGGTATATATACACAATGGAGTACCATTCAGCCATAAAAAAAGAATGAGATCCTGTCATTTGCAACAACATGGTTGGAACTGGAAGCCATTACTTTGAGTGAAATAAGCCAATCACAGAAAGACAAACTGTACATGTTCTCACTCAATGGTGGAAGCTAAACATTCAAACAATTGTACTCATGGAGATAAAGAGTAGAATGATGGTTACCAGGGGTTTGGAAGGGTAGTGAAGAAAGGTTAACATGTATAAAAATATATTTAGATATAATGAATAAGATCTAGTATTTGATAGCACAACAGGGTGACTGCAGCCAGAAGTAGTTTGCTGTACATTTTAGAATAACCGAGAAAGTACAATTGGAATGTTTGTAACACAAAGAAATTATGAACACTTGAGGTGACAGATATCCCATTTACCCTGATGTGATTAGTACATATTGTATGCCTGTATCAAAATATCTCATGTAGCCCATAAATATTTACATCTACCATGTACCCATAAAAATTAAAAATTTTCTTAAAGAGACAAGTGTGATATCAACCACATGTCATGTCTCTGTGTTGTTTGAATACTGATTTGAACAGGTTTATCATAAGAAAGATTAAGACAATCAGTCATAGGAATGCTGATGGAATATTTTAATGAAGAATTATTTTTAATTCTTTTCTGTGTGAGAATATGGTGGTGTGTTTATGTTTAAGAAAATAAATAGTCCCTATGCTTTAGAGATACTTGTGTATGTATTTAGCAGAGAATATGTGTATTTTGGGATGTGGGGTGTAGACTGAGTGGGAATATCAATGAAACAAGATTGACCATGAGTTGGCAATTGTTGAAGGTGGGTGATGGATATGAGGACATTCATTATAGTATTCTTTAATCTATGCTTGAAATTTTCATAACAAAAACTTTAAACATATTAAAATAGTTGAATTTATAAAATCAAAGAGTGAAATGAGATAATGGAACTTAATATTTAATGGGCATAAAATTTCAGTCAAGCAAGATTAAAAAGTTCTAGAGATCTGCTGTATAATATTGACTATAATCAATAATATTGATTATAAGTGTATTTATTATACACTTAGACATCTATTAAGAGGGTAGATCTCATGTTAACTGTTCTCACCACAATAAAATTTCATGTGTTTGTGTGTGTGTATATGTATATATGTGTGTATATATATATGTGTGTATATATATGTATATAAAATACTGTACCTAGAAAAATATGTTTTAAAATTGAAGGCAAAATGAATACTTTTAAAGACAAACAAAAGAAAATAAAATTTATGGCAAAGAGCCCTACACTACATAAAATATTTAAGGAAGATTTTTTCCCCACCAAAGAGAATGTGATAGCAGGTGAAAAGTTGTGTCAGCATGAAGAAGTGAACAGTGCCAGAAATGGCATCAATGTGGGTAAATATTTAAAAAGAAAACATTTACTTTATTTTATATTCTCTTTAAAGGATAATTGACATGTCACAAATGTGTACAATATGCCACATATCACAAGCCCACAGTTAATATCATACTCAATGACAAAAACTTACAAGCTTTTTCTCCAAGGTAAGGAACATGACAGGGATACTCATTCACCACTTCTAGGAAGTCCTAGCCAGAGCAATTTGGCAAGAAATAAAAGGCATCCAAATTGGAAAGGAAAAAGTAAAATTGTTTGCAGATTACATGAAAAAAATATATATATATCTGTAGAAACTCTACCAGAAAATTTTTACAATAACAAATTCTAGAAAATTTCAGCATACAAAATCAACATAAAAAATCAATAGTGTTTCTATACATTAACAACTAATTATCCAAAAAATAAATTAAAATAATCGCATCTACAACAGCATCAAAAACAATAAAATTCTTAGGAATAAACCTACCCAAGGAGGTGAAAGATCTATGTAATGAAAACCATAAAATGTTAATGAAAGAAATTGAATGGGACACAAGTAAATGGAAAGATATCACATGTTCATGGGTCAGAAGAATCATTGTCAATCTCACCATAACATGCAAGGCAACCAATAACTTCAATGCAATCTCTATAAAATTCCAATGGCAATTTTACAGAAATAGAAAAACCAATTCTAAAATTTCTGTAGAACCAGCAAAGGCCACAAATATCTAAAGCAATCTTGAGCAAGGAGACCATAACTGGAGGCATCCCACTTTCTGATTTCAATTTATATTAAAAAGCTATAGTAATCAGTATAATATAAAGCTATCGAATGGTACTGGCATAAAAATAGATGCATAGATTAATGGAGCAGAATAGTAAACACAGAAATAAACCCATGCAAATATGAAAAACTAATCTCTAATCACAGCACAAAGAATGCACAGTAAGGAAAAGATAATCTCTTCAACAGATGGTATTAAGAAAACTGAATGTCCAGAAAAAAAGAAGTAAATTGATTTTTATCTTACACCATTTCCCCCATATCAACTGAAAATGTGTTAAAAACTTAAACTTAAGACTCAAAACTGTAAAACTACTAGAAGAAAACAGAGAGCAAACTCTATGCCATTGGTCTTGGCAAAAAAAACTTTTGATATGACAAAAGCACAAGCAACCAAAGCAAGAACTAAACAGGTGGTACTACAGCAAACTAAAAGTTTCTGCACAGTAAAGGGAACAATCCACAAAATGGAAAGGTACCATACAGATTTGGAGAAAAAAAAATCTATAAACTATATCTGATAAAAGGTTAATATTAAAAATATGTAAGGAACTCATACAACTCAATAGTCTTAAAAATCGGATTAAAAATGAGCAAAGGACCTGAACAGATATTTTTTCTAAGGAATACTCGCAAATTAAAGATAGAATTACCATATCATCCAGCAAGCCCACTTCTGGGTATATATATTACATTATTCACATTGAATATATACAATTTTCATTTCTCAATTATACCTCAATAGAGCTGAAAAAGATAATTGGCAGTTTAAAGCAAGACTAATTATAGTATAGTACAGGACTTATAGCATATGTAGAAGCAAAATGTGGCAACAATAGGATAAAGGATTTCAGGTGGGAAATTGAAGTATATTGTTGTAAGCTACTTAAACATGATGTGATTTGCCATTACTTAAAGGAGATTGTGATAAAATAAAAACATATGTCATAGACCTTGGAAGAGTTTCTTAATGTGTGATTTAAGATCAAAAGCCAATAGTATAGATAAATTAGAATCAAAAAATACTCAATTTATTCAAAATGCGAAACAAAAACGGACTAAAGAGCAATAGAATAGAAATGAATTGGAAAAATGGTAGATTTCAAGCCAACCATGTTGATAATTACATTAAATGTAAATGATATAGTCTCTTCAATTGTCACTGGATAAAAGATGACACAATTATATGCTGTCTTTGAGAGATCATCTTAAACATAAGGATATGGATTGAAATTAAAAGAACGTACAAAAGCCTTATCATACAAACAGCTATTTTTAAAAAGTCACAGTGGCTGTATTAATCCAGACAAAATAGACAGAATAGATTATCATACAAACAGTAATTTTTAAAAAGTCATAGTGGCTATATTAATCCAGACAAAATAGATTACAGCACGAAGAATGTTTCCAGTGACTAATGGGATAAAGATGACTTAATTATCTTAAATGTGCTCGTACATAACAAGACAGTTACAAAATACGTAATACAAAAAAAGATAAAAAGGAAAGGAGAAAGAAACAAGTCTAACATTATAGTTGGAGATTAACATTTGTCTCTCATTAATTGATAGAAAAGGCAGGCAGAAAATCAGTAGAGTTGTAGACAACATAAATAGCACAATCAAACAAATTATTGTAATAGACATTTAAAAGAACACTCAACCCTAAAACAGCAAAATAAACATTATTTTCAAGTACACATAAAACATTCACCAATATAGACAATATTGTGGGTCTTGAACTATTTTTTACCAATTTTGAGAGAACTGAATTCATTAAAAGAAAATGTCATTTGACCAGAATATTAAAGTAGAAAGCAACAGAATATAGAAAACCTGCAAAGATTTAGAAATTAAATCATATTATTCTAAAAAATATATGGAGTGAAGAAAAAATAAAAATGGAAAATATTTTAACTGAATGATAATAAAAGCACAACATATCAAATTTGTGATAGGTAGTGATAGGAGGGAAATCCACAGCATTAAATGCTTATGTAGAAAGAAGAAAAGTTTCAAATCAGTAATCTAAGATCCAACTATGAGAAACTAAAGAGCAGCAAATTAAACCCAGAATAAGACTGAGGGAACAAATACAAATAAAAGATATCAGTGAACAACAACAACAACAACAACAACAACAAAAAACAGGAAAACAGTTGAGAAAAACCAATATAAATAAAAGCTGGTTCCAGAAGGTTAATAAAATTGATCTAGTCACACCGATAAGGAAAAATATCAGAATGAACGAGGGGACACTGCTCCTGATACTACAGATAAAAAGAGACTATTTTGAAGAATTTCATGACAATAAATTTAACATTATAAACAGAATGGACAAATTCATTAAAAAGTACAAACACCAAAGCTCACTAAAAAGAAATAGTTAATCTGAATAGTTTCATATTATTTTTAAAGATTAAATTAGTAATTTATAACTTTCCCACAAAGGAAACATCAGGTCCAGATGAGATCACTGCTAAATTCTTCCAAACATTTTTGAAAGAAAGGAGATCAATTCTGAAGAGTTGTCCAGAAAATAAAAGATGAGGGAGCACTTCTTAACTCATTATTTCAGACCAGCATCTCCCTGGTACCAAACCAGACAAAGACGTGAGAAAATTAGACTAGTATTACTAAAGAACTACGTATAAAACGTCCCTATGAAAATATAAACTATTTTTAAAGGTTTGCGTATCATAACAAGTGGGAAACCAAGATTGGTTTAATATTTGAAACTCCAATGTTATTAACCATATTAAGAAACTGAAAAAGAAAAGCTGAATGATCATATCAATATATCCAGAAATAGCATATGATAAAATTCAATACTCATTCATGACAAACTTTTAGCCTCCTAGGAATAGAACTTTTCTACTTTGATAAAGGGCAACAACATAAACCTATAGCTAATAGCATACTCAATAGTGTAAGAATTGTTCCTTCCAAAATCAGCACAAAGTGAGGATTTCTAAATACATCGCCTCTATGCAAAAGTGTGTTGAAACTCCTGGCAATGATAATAAGCCAAGAAAAAATAAAATAAACAGTAGAAAGGAAGAAGTTAAACTGGCTTTAATCAATAAGATATAGTTTTCACATAGAAATTACTAAAGTATCTACAAAAAAAGCATTAGTTCCAATCACTGAATTTATCAAGTTTGCAAGATGCAAATTTAATAAATAAATCAGTTGTATTTACACCTATTAGCAAAATAATGGGACTTAAAATTTTTAAACATAACTTAGATTATCAGAACTATATAATATTTAAGGTTAAAGATAACAAAATATGTGAAAAACAATTACACAGAATATTGTAAACTATTCCTGAGTGAAATTAGAGAAGGCCTAAAAATGCAAGGATATACCACGGTGAATTCCATGGTATTCCACGGTATATTCTATTTCATGATGAATTGGAAGGCTCTATAGGGGAGGCAAAATTTTACGTCCTCCCTTTTAGGACTTCTCAGATGGGCCTGAGGATTAAATTGACATAAGACAGATCAACAGGAGAAAATTATACAAATCTGTTTAATACAAGTTTTACATGGCATGGGAGCCCTCATAAAGAAATGAAGACTCAAAGACACAGTTAGACATGAACACTTACATACTGAGTTAGAGTAGTAAATTATGAAAATGTGACAAGGCAAAGGGGTTTGGGCTAAGGTAGTTAACTGTGTAGAGAAGGGGCTAGGAAGATAAAGATTAGTCTAACAATGTTTGTTTGTACAAATTTTCCTCATCCTTAATTTCCTGTCCTTGATGATGAAAATGATGCTTTCCTCCTGATATAGGGAGGAAATCTTTTACATAGGAATTCCACCTCCTGCTTTCAAGACACACAAAAAAGGTATGAGTGATCTTCTTCCCCCTGCTGTTTTTCTTTAACTAGATTGTCTTTAACTAGAAATAGTCAACTTGCCAAAGAAGCATATTTTAACCCCTTCAGCTCTATAGCGTTAAGATGTCAATTTTCCCCAAATTGATATAGATTCAACAAAATGCCACTGAAAATCCCAGAAAGATTTTGTAAATAAATTGTTACGCTGATTCTAAAACTTACGTGAAATTGTAAGAACCCAGAATAGGCAAAACAACTTTTAAGGAGAAGAAAAATGTTGGAAGGACCCACATTATGAGTTCAAGAATGACCACAAAGCTATAGAAATCAAGACAATGTTGTATTGAGACTCACACATGTTGTCAATTGATTTTCAACAAAGGTCACGAAACAAATCAGTGGAAAAAGGATAGTGTTTTCAATAGATGATGCTAGAATATCTATATGTAAGAAGAGAAAACCCAGGCCAGGTGCAGTGGCTCACACCTGTAATCCCAGCATTTTGGGAGGCCGAGGTGGGTGGATCACCTGAGGTCAGGAGTTCAAGAACAGCCTGACCAACATGGAGAAACCCCATCTCTACTAAAAGTACAAAATTAGCCAGGCATGGTGGCACATGCCTATGATCCCAGCTACTCGGGAGGCTGAGGCAGGAGAATTGCTTGAACCTGGGAGGTGGAGGTTGTGGTAAGGTGATATCATGCCATTGCACTCTAGCCTGGGCAACAAGAGTGAAACTCCATCTCAAAAGAAAAAAAAAAAAAAAGAGAGAGAGTGCCCATACTTAACTCATACTATAATGAAAAATTATTCTTAGTCCTAAATGTATGAACTAAATATATAAAACTTCCAGAAGAAAACAGAAAAAAAAATTGTATCCTAATATAAGGAAAGATTTCTTAGACAGGACACAAGAAGAACCATTTAAGATAAATTAAATATCAAAATTGAAAACTTTTGCTCTTCAAAAGGTACAATTATGGAAATGAACAGTCAAACCACAGACTTGGAAAAAACACACTACATTTAAGGAAACAAGTCCTTTATTATATATTGCATATGTATATTTTATATATAAAATAAAGAACTTGTATCCTGAACATGTGAAGAATTTTTATAATTCGTAAAAGTCTAACAAACAACAAAAAATTTGAATAGACACTTTCTTAAATAATGTATATTAATGAAATGTAAACACAGTGTTATGGGCTAAATTGTGTCCCCTCACCACCACCACCCCCAACCACCCCCAAGTTTATATGTTGAAGTTTTTTGGTTTGGTGTTTTCTGTTTTTTTTTTTTGAGATGGAGTCTCACTCTGTCGCCCAGGCTGGAGTGCAGTGGTGCAATCTCAGCTCACTGCAACCTCCACCTCCCAGGTTCAAGCAATTCTTTTGCCTCAGCCTCCTGAGTAGCTGGGATTACAGGCGTGTGCCACCACACCTGGCTAATTTTTTGTATTTTTAGTAGAGATGGGGTTTCTCCACGTTGGCTTGGCTGGTCTTGAACTCCTGACCTCGTGATCCGCCCACCTCGGCCTCTCAAAGTGCTGAGATTACAGGCATGAGCCACCATGCCTGGCCTATATGTTGAAGTTTTAACCCACCCTATACCTCAGAATGTGACTGTATTTGGAGATAGGGTCTTTCTTTATAGAAATAATTAAGTTAAAATGAGGTTATTCGGGTGGACCATTTAATCCACTGTGACATTATAATGTCTTTGTAAGAAGAACAGATTAGGACACAGCTGCACACAGAGAGAATACCATGTGAAGATACAGAGAAAGATTAGCTATCTGCAAGCCAAAGAGAGAAACCTTGGGGTGGGAGAGGGAGAAACAAGGGAAAAAAAAAAGTCTAAAATTATAGTACAGTCTTGGCTTCTATGTCTTCTTGGTATCTTCATTCTATCTTTGCTGTCTGTTCTTTACATCTCAAGATCAATCTCTTAAGAGCAGGAATTAGAGAAGCCCAGCTAATTATCATTTGTTGTGATTCTAAAATTACATCCTAAAATTTATTGACACTTGTCTTTGAGAAGTGGAAACTAATTCAACTTCCCTTGAATGTGGGCTGTAATTAGTAACTTGCTTCTAACAAATAAAATATGGCAGATGTGATGATCTGTGCTTCTAAGACTGAGTCTTACAAGGCATCACAGCTTTCTCCTTGTTACCTTGCTCTTGGATCATCTGCCTAAAGAGAAATCCGTCATCGTGTCATGATAATACTCAAGCAGCCCTATGGAAAGGTCCATATGGAAGGGAACTAAGCTTCCTTCCAGTAGCCAGTGAGGAACAGTTTTCCTGTCATTGGCCATGTGAGTGAACCATGATGATATAATGCCCAGTTCCAGTTAAGCCTCAAATGACTTAAGCAGCTCCAGCTAACATCTTGACTGCAGCCCCAAGCCAGTTAAGCTGCCCCTGAATTCTCAAACCCCCAAAAGTATATGCTAATAAATATGTATTTTTTTTAGATGGTAAATGTTGGGGTAATTTGTTACGTAGAAATACTGCCCCCATTGCAGGGGAGTTGTATCCTAAGCTTCCTCAGAAATTGACTATCTTATGGAACCCAGGCATACAAAACTACCCGAGTGTTCTCTGGGTTTGGAAATTTACTTCAGCGTGGAATTATAGAAAGGAGGAATTTCTTTATTGGCCTATGTGGTAAGAAAAAAAAAATCTCAATAAAAGAAGGCATGACCTCTTCGGCTAATAGTCAACCTACTACTAGTATAAACAATCTGAAATAATTATTTTCCACACAAATAGGACTTCAAATGTAGATAAATTCCTTTAATAAGGAGTTTCACAGAAGCCTAAAGTTACTGAGAGTTGGTTTCAAAGATATGTTTCTTTGGATTTCTAGACTTGTCACTGTTCACAGTATAAACCTAAGTTACTTAGCTTTTTTGAGTCTTATATATAGTAATTATTCATCAGGTTTTGGTCAAAGAAACTTTTGAGAATCTAGAATCTTTCTCCTAATACAGAATGCCACAGTAGGTTTAAAAACTACCTTTTTTTTTTTTTGGAGGAAATTATTTCCTACCTGGAAATTATGCACGGTTAAACTTGAGTAATTCTAGTAGTTAGGGTCCAAGCAACTTATTGCTTTCTGGCATTTTATAATCTTAGGATGTTTAACTATATGGTTTACTATAAACTTACTACTACTGAATATATTAACTACTGCTTTATGAATGATTTCTGTTTCAGTTGTTATTTTTCTGTTTCTGAGGAAGCTGAAAATCCAGACTAATACAGGCATAGAGTTGTGCGTACCTAGAGCAGCTGACTTATACAACCTGCCACAACCCACCTATTTATTTGATGTAATTTATTGATTACTGGTGTTAAATAATATTAATTCATAACTTCACCTAGGGAGGTTATATTTAAAGGAAACCCTCAAGATTAGTTCACTGCCTGGTTTCTGTACATTCAGCTTTTTGTTTAATGAACCTCTTTTTATTGGAATATCAGAAAAGTAACTCAGGATGAACGGGCACATTGATCACAGATCGGTAGCATCATATTCACAAATAGCCCTGTTTTGTCATTTATAGAGTAACATATAGGGATCAGAGGAGCACACAGACAACCTCTGATTTTATTGTGTTAAATGGGTTGCTTTGTCCTTTTCAACACTTCTAGCTAAGTGTAACTACTAATAGCCACAAAGACACTTTCTGTAGGTTAGCCTCTTTACAGATAAAAGATTGTTCAGAATAGAGGGCATATGAAATCAGTCTGTTAGATACTTAAGTTGGATTAATACCTCTTCTATGAAGAATGTAAAAGAAGGTACTAAAACATTGCATTTGAAGATGGCTGAACAGGAAGAGCTCTGGTGGGCAGCTCACAGTGAGACTGATGCAGAAGGCAGGTGATTTCTGCATTTCCAACTGAGGTACCCAGCTTATCTCACTGGGACTGGTTAGACAGTGGGTGCAGCCCATGGAGGGCAAGCCAAAGCAGGGTGGGGCATCAGGAAGTACAAGGGGTCAGGGAACTCCCTCCCCTAGCTAAGAAAAGCCCTGAGGGACTGTGCCCTGAGGGATAGAGCTATCTAGCCCAGATACTATGCATTTCCCATTGTCTTTGCAACCCACAGATCAGGAGATTCCCTTGGGTGCCTATGCAACCAGGGCCCTGGGTTTCAAGCACAAAGCTGGGTGGCCATTTTGGGCAGACACTGAGCTAGCTGCAGGAGTTTTTTGTTTTTTTGTTTTTGTTTTTGTTTTTCTTACTCCAGTGGAGCCTGGAACACCAGCAAGACAGAACCATTCATTCTCCTGGAAAGGGGGCTGAAGCCAGGGAGCTGAGTGGTCTAGCTCAGTGGATCCCACCACAATGGAGCCCAGCAAGCTAAGATCCACTGGCTTGAAATTCTCACTGCCAGGGCAGCAGTCTGAAGTTGACCTAGGATGCTTGAGCTTGGTGGGGGAAAGGGTGTCCACCATTACTGAGGCTTGAGTAGGCAATTTTCCCCTTACAGTGTAAACAAAGTCACCCAGAAGTTTGGACTAGGCAGAGCCCACTGCAGCTTGGCAAAGCCACTGTAGCCAGACTGCCTCTCTAGATTCCTTCTCTCTGGGCAGGGTATCTCTGCAAGAAAGGCAGCAGCCCCAGTCAGGGGCTTATAGATAAAACTCCCATCTCTCTGGGACAGAGCACCTGGGGGAAGGCGTGGCTACAGGTGCAGCTTCAACAGACTTAACATTCCTGCCTGCCAGCTCCGAAGAGAGCAGTGGATCTCCCAGCACAGCGCTTGAGCTCTGCTAAGGGACAGACTGCCTCCTCAAGTGGGTCCCTGACCCCCGTGCTTCCTGATAGGAAGACACCTCCCAGAAGGGGCTGACAGATACCTCATACAGGAGAGCTCCAGCTGGCATCTGGCAGGTTCCCCTCTGGGGCCAAGCTTCCAGAGGAAGCAGAGGCAGAAATCTTTGCTTTTCTGCAGCCTCCACTGGTGATACCCAGGCAAACAGGCTCTGGAGTGGACCTCCAGTCAACTCCAGTAGACCTGCAGAAGAGGGGTCCAACTGTTAAAAGGAAAACTAACACAGAGAAAGCAATAGCATCAACATCAACAACAACAACAAAAAATGACCACTCAAAAACCCTATCTGAAGGTCACCAACATCAAAGGCCAAAGGTAGACAAATCCACGAAGATGAGAAAAAACCAGTGCAAAAAGGTTGAAAAAATTCCAAAAACCAGGATGCCTCTTCTTTCCCAAAGGATCACAACACCTCGCCAGCAATGGAACAAAACTGGACAGAGAATGAATTTGATAAATTGACAGAAGTAGGCTTCAGAAGGTGGGTAATAACAAACTCCTCTGAGCTAAAGGAGCATGTTCTAACCCAAAGCATGAAAGCTAAGAACCTTGATATAAGGTTACAGGAACTGCTAATTAGAATAACCAGTTTAGAGAGGAACATAAATGACCTAATGGAGCTGAAAAACACAGCACAAGAACTTCGTGAAGCATACACAAGTATCAATAGCCAAATCGATCAAGCGGAAGAAAGGATGTCAGAGATTGAACATCAAATTAATGAAATAAAATGTGAAGACAAGTTAGAGAAAAAAGACTGAAAAGGAATGAACAAAGCCTCCAAGAAATATGGGAATATGTGAAGAGACCAAGCCTACATTTGATTGGTGTACCTGAAAGTGATGGGGAGAATGGAACCAAGTTGGAAAACACTCTTCAGGATATTATCCAGGAGAACTTCCCCAACCTAGAAAGACAGCCCAACATTCAAATTCAGGAAATACAGAGAACACCACAAAGATATTCCTTGAGAAGAGCAACCCCAAGACATATAATTGTCAGATTCACCAATGTTGAAATGAAGGAAAAAATGTTAAGGGCAGCCAGAGAGAAAGGTCGGGTTTCCCACAAAGGGAAGCCCATCAGACTAACAGCAGATCTCTCTGCAGAAACCCTACAAGCCAGAAGAGAGTGGTGGCCCAACATTCAACATTCTTAAATTCTTTTCTTTAACCCAGAATTTCATATCCAGCCAAACTAAGCTTCATAAGTGAAGGATAAATAAAATCCTTTACACACAGGCAAATGCTAAGGGATTTTGTCACCACCAGGCCTGCCTTACAAGAGCTCCTGAAGGAAGCACTAAATATGGAAAGGAAAAACCAGTACCAGGCACTGCAAAAACATACCAAAATGTAAAGACCATCAACACTATGAAGAAACAGCATCAACTAATAGGCAAAACAACCAGCTAGCATCATAATGACAGGATCAAATACACACAAAACAATATTAACCTTAAATGTAAACTGGCTAAATGCCCTAATTAAAAGACACAGACTGGTAAATTGGATAAACAGTCAAAACCCATTGGTATGCCGTATTCAGGAGACCCATCTCACAATCAAAGACACACATAGGCTCAAGATAAAGGTATGGAGGAAGATTTTTTTTTTTTGCTTTTCATTTGCTTATATATATATAAAAAGCAGGGGTTGCAATCCTAGTCTCTGATAAAACAGACTTTAAACCCAACAAAAATCAAAAAAGACATAGGGATCAATGCAACAAGAAGAAGTAACTATCCTAAATGTGTATGCACCCAATAAAGAAGCACCCAGATTCATAAAGCAAGTTCTTAGAGACCTACAAAGAGACTTAGAGTCCCAAACAATAATAGTGGGAGACTTTAACACCCCCCTGTCTGTATTAGACAGATCAACGGGACAAAAAATTAACAAGGATATTCAGGACTTGAACTCAGCTCTAGACCAAGCAAGCCTAATAGACATCTACAGAACTCTCCACTCCAAATCAACAGAATATACATTCTTCTCAGCACCACGTTGCACCTATTCTAAAATTCACCATGTAATTGGAAGTAAAACACTCCTCAGTCCTCAGCAAATGCAAAAGAATGGAAATCATAGAAGTCTCTCAGACCACATTGCAATCAAATGGATTAAGAAACTCACTGAAAACCACGCAACTACATGGAACTTGAACAACCTACTCCTGAATGACTACTGGGTAAATAAAGAAATTAAGGCAGAAATAAATTCTTTGGAACCAATGAGAACAAAGACACAATGTACTGGAATATCTGGCACACATTTAAAGCAGTGTGTAGAGGGAAATTTATAGCACTAAATGCCCACAGGAGAAGGTGGGAAAGATTTAAAATTGACAGCCTAACATCACAATTAAAAGAACTGAAGAAGCAACAGCAAACAAATTCAAAAGGTAGCAGAAGACAAGAAATAACTAAGATCAGAGCAAAACTGAAGGAGACAGACATGAAAAACCCTTTAAAAAAAAAATCAATGAATCCAGGAGCTGGTTTTTTTTTGAAAAGATTAACAAAATAGATAGACTTCTAACTAGACTAACAAAGAAGAAAAGAGAAGAATCAATTAGACACACCAAAAAAATGATAAAGGGGATATAACCACTGATGCCACAGAAATACAAACTACCATCAGAGAATACTATAAACACCTCTACACAAATAAACTAGAAAATCTAGAAGAAATGGATAAATTCCTGGACACATACACCCTCCCAAGACTAAACCAGGAAGAAGGTGAATCCCTAAATAGAACAATAACAAGTTCTGAAATTGAGGCAGTAATTAATAGCCAACCAACCAAAAAAAGCCCAGGACCAGATGGATTCACAGCCAAATTCTACTAGAGGTGCAAAGAGGAGCTGTTACCATTCCTTCTAAAACTATCCCAAGCAATAGAAGTAGAAGGACTCCTCCCTAACTCTTTTTATGAAGCCAGCATCATCCTGATACCAAAACCTGGCAGAGACACAACAAAAAAAGAGAAAATTTCAGGCCAGTATTCCTGATGAACATCGATGTGAAAATCCTCAATAAAATACTGGCCAACCGAACCCAGTGGCACATTAAAAAGCTTATCCACCACGATTAAGTCGGCTTCATCCCTGGGATGCAAGGCTGGTTCAACATTTTCAAATAGATAAACGTAATACTTCACATAAACAGAACCAATGACAAAAACCACATGATTATCTCAATAGATGCACAAAAGGCTTTCAATAAAATTCAACACCCCTTCATGCTAAAAACTCTCAATAAACTAGGTATTCATGGAACATACCTCAAAATAATAAGAGCTATTTATGACAAACCCACAGCCAATATCATACTGAATTGGCAAAAGATGGAAGCATTCCCTTTAAAAACTGGCAGAAGATAAGAATGCCCTCTCTCACCACTCCTATTCAACATAGTATTGGAAGTTCTGGCCAGGGCAATTAGGCAAGAGAAATAAATAAAGGATATTCAAATAGGAAGAGAGGAAGTCAAATTACCTCTGTTTGCAGATGACATGATTGTGTATTTAGAAAACCCCGTCGTCTCAGCCCAAAAACTCCTTAAGTTGATAAGCAACTTCAGCAAAGTCTCAGGATACAAAATCAATGTCCAAAAATCACAAACATTCCAATACACCAACAATAGACAAAGAGAGCCAAATCATGAGTAAACTCCCATTTACAATTGCTACAAAGAGAATAACATACCTAGGAATACAACTTACAAGGGATGTGAAGGACCTCTTCAAGGAGGATTATGAATCACTGCTCAAGGAAATAAGAGAAGACACAAACAAATGGAAAAACATTCAATGCTCATGGTTAGGAAGAATTAATATCGTGAAAATAGCCATACTGCCCAAAGTAATTTATGGATTCAATGCTATTCCCATTAAGCTACCATTGACTCTCTTGGCAGAATTAGAAAAAAACTACTTTAAATTTCATATGGAATCAAAAAAGAGCCTATATAGCCAAGACAATACTAAGCAGAAAGAACAAAGCTGGAGGCATCCTGATGCTACCTGACTTCAAACTATATTGCAAGGCAACAGTAACCAAAGCAGCATGATACTGGTACCAAAACATATACAGACCAATGGAACAGAACAGAGGCCTCATAAATAACACCACACATCTACATCTACCATCTGATCTTTGACAAACCTGACAAAAACAAGCAATGGGGAAAGGATTCCCTATTTAATAAATGGTGTTGGGAAAACTGGCTAGCCATATGCAGAAAACTGAAACTGGATCCTTTCCTTACACCTTATACAAAAATTAACTCAAGATGGATTAAAGATTTAAACGTAAGACCTAAAACCATAAAAACCTTAGAAGAAAACCTAGGCAATACCATTCAGGACATAGGCATGGGCAAAGACTTCATGACTAAAACACCAAAAGCAATGGCAACAAAAGCCAAAATTGACAAATGGGATCTAATTAAACTAAAGAGCTTCTGCACAGCAAAAGAAACTATCATCAGAGTGAACAGGTAACCTACAGAACGGAAGAAAATTTTTGCAATCTATTCATCTGACAAAGGGCTAATGTACAGAATCTACAAGGAACTGAAACAAATTTACAAGAAAAAAAAAGCAGCCCCATCAAAAAGTGGGTGAAGGATATGAACAGACACTTCTCAAAAGAAGACATTTGTGTGGCCAAGAAACATGAAAAAAAGCTCATCATCACTGGTCATAAGAGAAATGCAAATCAAAACCACATTGAGATACCTTCTCATGCCAGTAAGAATGGCGATCAATAAAAAGTAAGGAAACAACAGATGTTGGAGAGGATCTGGAGAAATAGGAACACTTTTACACTGTTGATGGGAGTGTAAATTAGTTCAACCATTGTGAAGACAGTGTGGTGATTCCTCAAGGATCTAGAACCAGAAATAGCATTTGATCCAGCAATCCCATTACCAGGTATATACCCAAAGGATTATAAATCATTCTACTATAAAGACACATGCACACATGTTTATTGCAGCACTATTCACAATAGCAAAGACTTGGAACCAACCCAAATTCCCATCAATGATAGACTGCATAAAGAAAATGTGGCACATACACACCATGGGATACTATGCAGCGGTAAAAAAGGATGAGTTCACATCCTTTGCAGGAACACAGATGAAACCAAAAACCATCATTCTCAGCAAACTAACACAGGAACAGAAAACCAAACACCGCATGTTCCCACTCATAAGTGGGAGTTGAGCAATGAGAACAGATGGACACAGGGAGGGGAACACCACACACTGGGGCCTGTTAGGGGGTGGAAGACTGGGGGAGGGATAGCATTAGGAGAAATACCTAATGTAGATGACAGGTTGAGTGGTGCAGCAAACCACCATGGCACATGTATACCTATGTAACAAACCTGCGTGTTCTGCACATGTATCCCAGAACTTAAGTATAATAAAAAATAAAAATAATAAAAATAAAACATTGCATTTGATTACTATTGGAACAACATGGCCGCAGGAATCAGGTCAGTGGGCTCACTCCTCCATATGGACCTGTGATAGTATATTCCTAAAAATCCATAACTTGCTTTAAAAGAAAGCAAAAACAATGCTTCCCTATTTACTACATATTTCTCCCAGCTTAGGAGATGGATTTCCAGTGGAGCTATTCTGATTTGAGCTCTTCTCACCGATTGGCTGCCACTGTGGATTTCATAAAAATCTCACCTTTCAAATATGCACTAAGGAGAATGGTGTGATATTAAATAGCAACCAACTGCAATAAGCAGAGCAAAATGAAACCTTTTATAAGATTCTTATTTTCTAAAGACATATAATTTCCAAGTTTCAGTTCCAAAAATACAGCCTTATTTCTTTAGCATTAGAACACAAAACCAAAAGAAAACAGCTGTTACACAACAATTGGTAGAGGATACTTAGGTAAGGAGCATAAGATAACTGAATGCCACCTCCAACTCCCTCCAACCACAATTCCATCCATGTTCTCCTCTTATGGTGAAAAAAAAAGAAAAAGAAAACAGATGAGTCTACTACCATAATTCAAGTTAAAGAATGACAGCCTAAGATAATTAAAAGGACTCTTTAGCAATTTATGATAATGTACAATCACATTCTTTTCTCCTAAAAGACTTTTGCATTATTGTATTTATTTCTTATTAAGATGAAATTTCACTCGCCTTGCAACAGATGTGAAATTATCCTTATTAGATACTTTGACATTGGTATTTTAACACTGTGATTAAACCAGATGGAAGACAACTTTTTTTTTTTTTAAAGGATCGGGGAGGGAAGAGGAAAGAAAACACAGCCAGGTACTTTCAGATCCTAGTTGCCATAACAACTCGAGTCAGCTTCCATCATTAAATTATTTTTTGATCATGCTTATGGATTTTTTGTATAAAAAAGAGATTCATTAATTTCATGTACTTATGTTCTATTGAAAAAATTCTTCTCGAGAACAGCTCATAGTCTATTTTATTAAACAGAAGCAGAAAAGTACTGTAAACTCCCCCTCAAAACTATAAAACACAAGGGCTCCCCAAAGAAAGCTTAGAAGCATTATATAGCACCATCACAGCCTTCTAATGATATTTTTAAAGGGTATTTTGTTTCCATGAAAATTAAATACTTCTGGTAATTTTACAATATGAGAATTATCTGTATTTTTTCTCTGTTTCAATAGGCCAATTCAAAAATTGTTTATGATAACACCACCAAAACATATTGCAGTAAATTGTTTTCCTTCTCTTTTGTCTATTGTTTAATCTCTGGGTCTGAACACATCTGGAAAACAGTGAAGTCAGTGGGAAGTGTGAGAAGCTGGTATCCAAGCAAGTTGCTTCCTAGCAACAGCAGCCAGGAAAAACAGATTCATTTGTCAAGTGGCCCCAATGCAGGAAGTCAGGAGGCCCTGGGGAATGATAATGGCATATTCAAAGTGCAAAATATGTTAACATTTACCTTCCCAAATTGGAATATTTGATGTCCTCTATAAACAAGGTGTCCACACTTGAAAAGGAGCCCAAAGAGCAACAATGGCCCAGTATAGAGGACTGCTTCTCACACTTCTGGGATACAGCACTGATTTGTATGAGTGTACGTGTGTGTGCACCCAATTCATCACAAATTGTTACTTTGTAAAACACACTAATTCAGAAAAATGAAATAAAGAAGACATACAAAATACAAACCCAAACTTTAAGTATTACAGTCAGCTAAAATAAAATCCTCTGATTCATGGCTTAAGTGATTCTAAACACTTACCCTCAATTTCTGTCCACACCTTCCTCACAAGCCAGAAACAGTGGACCGACTGCTCCGGAGAGAAGACCTCCACACTTGAAGTAGCTCTGGTTTTGAATGGAGCATCTCAAACTTATGAGAATCACCTGGTGAGCCTGTTAAACACAAATCCCTGAGCCGCACCCTCAGAAAGTCTGATTGAATCAACCTGGAGTAGGGATAGAGAATTCGCTTTTCTGACAAGCTCACAGGTGTTACCAATGTAGAAGCGGCAGCACTATAGAAGGCTTGATGTACTATACGGTACCATTGCCTAATGCTCTCAGTGTGGACATCCTGTTACACTAAACCATAAAAATCCTGAGAGCTGGGCAGGGATACAATTTTGCCCAGAAAGAAAGGCAGGAAGCTAAGACTTCAATTCCTCCAGTGGTTCTTCATCATTATTAATGCAAAAGGTAAATGTCATAGCTCACATCACAAAGTTTTTCAAGATCTGCCTCATTCCCCCATTGTTGCCAGTTTTTTTCTATTCTGCACACTTTCCCAATATGGAATTTATACTTCTGATACAAGGAATGACAGGTAGATAGAATCCTGAAAGCACCAGTGTTCTCATTGTTCCCATGCTTTCCTGCTTTCATTCCCTCTGCCTAGAAAGGCTTCTGCTCCCCTCAGCCCAGTTCCCTTTCCTTCTTCTTATTCATTCCACAAATATTTTTGAGCTACCAAAGTAATTTTTTAGAATTTTTATATGGGGTTTAAATGGGATAATGCATTTAAAGGGCTTAGAATGGAATACAGCACATGGTAAGCACTTGATGATGATGGTGGTGATGATGACAATGATTGTGCTGACAAGGACACTGAGGTTATATGATGATTAGAGGACCTATTGTAACTACTGACTTTTTTTTTTTTTACTTTAAGTTCTGGGCGACATGTGCAGAACGTGCAGGTTTGTTACATAGGTATACATGTGCCATAGTAGTTTGCTGCACCCATCAACCTGTCATCTAGGTTTTAAGCCCTGCATGCATTAGGTATTTCTTCTAATGCTTTCCCTCCCCTTGCCCCCCACCCCCCCGACAGGCCCCGGTGTGTGATGTTCCCCTCCCTGTGTCCATGTGTTCTCATTGTTCAACTCCCACCTATGAGTGAGAACATGCGGTGTTTGGTGTTCTGTTCCTGTGTTAGTTTGCTAAGAATGATGGCTTTTAAGTCACCTCAATTCAACTATGAAACTTCACTGTAGGAACTGTGTTTTTTACAGCAATATTTCATTTCCTAATGAGGTTTCTAGGATATAGTCTGCTAAGACATTGGTAGGAACCAGAAGGGTCATAACATACAACTTTATCTAACCCTATTCTTTTTCCACTATGCCATATTGTATCTTTTTTTAAATGTCCGTTTCCAGCCTCCCTATTGCAGAGTTAAGAAACACAAAGAAAGACTCTCTTTCTGTCATTTTAAATAACCCTTGGTCAAAGCAAAGCAATTATTTGTTAATTTACCTGTTGGATTATTTCAGACCTTGTAGAAGTGGCTAACATTTTTTGAGTTGTGTAAATGGAAAATGGCAGTGGCAGTGTGGAGATGTGTTACTGAGATCTCCCCTCAAGAAAGAACTTGCCTTCAGCTGCAAGAAGTACAGATTCAGGATCTGTCTCAGCTTTCAAATCAAGGCTATGGTCTTCTCAAGCAGCCCCCAGTCAATGATGAAGAATGGCAGGGTAGTAGGGTTTGACTATTTGTGCCTAGTTAGGATTCCGTTAATGGGGAGTCTTTACTATAGAGCTTCCATTGACATGTCTGAAATGTTTTCTGATCTGCATCTTGTTATGAGGCTCTTCCTCCCGCCTTGCCTTGCACAGTTGTTACTCCATGTGTGCCTCTCAATTCATCTCTGTGTCTCTTTCCTAGAGGACTCAAATAACACAGGAACATAAAAAAGCAAAATGATGCTTTTAGCTTTCTTGATGGGAAATGAAGAATTGAGTCAAACTAGGGTTTAGGTAAAACAAAGCAAAGAAAAAAAAATGGAAAAAGATAGAAGCAAGACCTGCAAAGCACTTACCCCATTTATCTGAGATTAGACACAAAGAGGAATAATTTTGTCTCCCACCTGCTGAGACACTCCATTCTTTACCTCTCAATGTGTTGTTGTCACTACTGCCATTTGAACTTCTTTGTTTCTATCACCATTTTTCTCTATTGTGTATGTTCCAGATGCTTTCAGACTTCAGGGCTAATATTCACAAGTCACTTTTCATCTTGTTTGTATTCAGAGAGTCATCATAGCTTCTGTGTGTGACTGAAGGCAATTTGAGGTGCCTTCTCAACTAGTTAACAGCTAAGAACAGGAAGATAGAGCCAAATTTTCTTTTTTACATAGAAAAAAGGCATAGCTATGACAACATAGAAAAAGGTAAATTTATTCAAACACCTAATGATAAACTGTGAAGGAGGTTTATACTAAGTCAGGGGTTCTTAGTCTCTTTGGAGTCTGAAATACCTTTGAATATGATATGAAAGCTATGAACTCAGTCCCTAGATAAAAGAGGAATTTGAATGAGGACCTTAAGGTATTTTGTCCTACTATCCTCCTTTCATTATAATCAATGTTTTCCTATTAATAATGAATGCATACTAGGATCATATTTTATGATATTAATGAATGTTTTCATTCACAGTAGTTAGTTTTATTTATTGCACTTTCATAAATAAAATGACTTGGCAATTCTGCCTCAGGGAGGGGAAGCTTTGGCAAAATAAATTAATAAATACACTATTAAATAAAATTTTATTTGGCATTTGGTTTATCAAAACCGATTCATTGACATAAATAATACATTTGGAAGAATACCTGCCTATTCAAATTTTTTCATCTTACAGCAGATAAAAATTCCTAGTGCACAGATGGGGAAATGAGAGTGTGTTTTGCTAATAGTGATACTTCTCCTTCAAAAATAATAACAGAAAGGTAATTTGTGCACTTGAATACAAGGTATAGAAATAAACAGAAAATTGAGTTAAATGTCAGAGATTCAGGGGCACTGAAATCTCTGCAGATAATGAGAATGTGATTCTATTTTGAGAAGACGTGATTCCTAATGTATGAGTTAGCTTTTGCCATGTAACAAGCTCCCCTTCCTCTTGCAATTGAGTAGTTTAAAATAATTACCATTTACATAGTTCATGATTCTGTGGGTTAGAAATATAGACTGGGTTCTTTAGGTCTCAGCTCACCTCTCCTATGCATCTTCACTCAGCAGGAGCAGGGAAAGCAAGGGTAAGAGGTTTTGCTGATACCTCCTTCTCATACATGAGAACTTGGCTAGGAAAGCAGGGTTGATGCAGTCCTGGAGCACATAGTCTGTCATTTTCCAGCAAGCTAGCACTGATGTGCTCAGAGGTGAACAGAATGGGACAGGAGGGGTCCCAAGAGAGATAACAAAAAGTGTGGTATGCAAAGTGTCTTTGAAACTAGTATTGAAATGAAAACCTATTATTTCCACTGTGTCTGTTGGCCAAAACAAGTCACAAAGCCAGTCCGGATTCAAGGGGATGGCAGGGTCTCTACCTTTTGATGAGAGAGCCTGCAAAGTCACATTATTAAGGTTATGGCCAGAGAACAGTAAAGGACTGTGACCATTTTTGCAATCTACATATTTAATAAAATATTTGAACTAAAATAACCTTAATATCTCTGAATAAAATCTCAACACCATCAACCTTCATTTTACAGTGTTTCAATATCACCATATTCACCCTTAAACAGATAAATAGAAAAAGTTGCCTTTGGAGCCCAGTGAACACTATAGTTCTTGGAAGAAGTAACTACCTAACTATGGCATCAAGTGCCCTATTAAAGACTTGTGTCCTTTGAGGTTGACTGTCAACTGACAGTTTATCTAATAGTTCCTTAAGTGCTGGCTGCAATGCCTTCCCTCCCTGATATCTACAAGGCACCTTCTATCAAAATGAAAATTCTATCCCTTCTCTGGCATTTACGGGACTTTGGTTTCATACTCTTTGGCATGAATCATATCTGCATTCATAGACTCATGGACTCATGGTTTACTGTGATCCACTACAATAGCAGATGGGCCTCTCCATGCACAAGTGCAAAGATTAGTGCAGCAATGTTAATATTTTTAGGGATTCACAGGTACCTTTGAGAAGACAGAAACTATGAACCCTTGAAAAATATACACCACACATTGATGCAAAATTTTGTACATAATTTCAGGATGTCCATAGACCTCCTAATGCTCCTCCTTGGAGTATCTAAGAGTCTATGAACCCCATTTGGAGGATCCTGCTCTCAATTATGGAAATAAATGCTCTTACATTACGGCATTAAGCTACTTCAATCAGAGGTAGCAAGAGAGCATAAAAGAGCAGCCAAAGGTATTTTGAAGGCATAGTCACCAAGTTCTGACTTCCCAAACAATTAATGTTCAGGCATTATTTATTCTGAGACAGACAAGTCTCCAGCCTCTCTTCCCAAATGTGAAAGAACAGAAACAAACTCCTAAGCATGAATCTCACAATCAGTTACAGAATCGCCATCTGTGGTTGTGACAGCAGAAACGTCCCTTAGGCCACCCCCCTCTCTCAATTGAGAAGGTAGAACTTGATGCTCTTCGAGTAAATAAGACACTGCTTCTATTACATTGATACATTTCAGAATAAATAAATGATATCATAGATTTGCTTCAAAATAATCCAGGGTGGGAGGAGTATATGAATAAAACAAAATTGGTCACACGCATGTAATTACTGAAGCTGAGTGATGAGAGAATAAATTCTCTCTACTTTGTTACATATTTGAATTTTCTGTAATGGAAAAATAAAGAGAGAAAGGGACTTAAATGTTTATTTCAAAAGAAGTCAGGCCAGGTAAAACAGAGGAGCAGAAATGTATAACCTTCTTACCAACCATTCTAGAATGAAGGGGGTTTCTAAGTCCTTCTTTGCTCTTTTCTACATGACCACAATATCTCTTTGGTCCTCTTATTTCATTTTAAAAGTACCTTTGGCCTGGCTTTTTACTCGTTCAAGGAGGTTATGAAAAATGATTTAAGAACAGTAAGACAAATGTTGACTCTTGGTTAACATAGGATATGTCACCATCAGTCACTTGGGCTCCTCCACTCTCTGCTTTAGGGCTTCTTGACCAATCAGATGGGACTCCTAAGACACGTTGCTAGGAAGCAACTCGTTCTTTGATATCAACTTCTCACACTGCCTGCTGTCCTCCCTGTTTTCTAGACTAACTCAACCTGAGCAATAAAGAGCACAGATGCCAGCTGATGAACAGTGGCCAGAACGTCACAAACTTAGAGCCTCAATTTTTTTAACTTCCAAATGAAGGAAAGTCCAAACTGATCTGCTCAACAGGATTATTTCAAACTACAAATTAAACAGTTAAATGTGGCAGTGACTATGGCAGCTGTTTGTAAATTCTAAAGGGATTTGTTTCAGACTGTGTTGATGGAGTTGCTCCAGGGGTCTCTGAGAGCATAGTGCTCCCTCTGGCCCACCCCAGCCTCCTCCAGAGGAGCTCTGTTTCAATCTTTTCTTGTATATGGGGCTCTGTGGAGAATTTCAATTGAAAAATTGTTCTGATGCTAACAAAGGTAAGGTTAAAAGTTGGGAGCTGCTTCCAGCTAAATAGTAGTTATGAGAAAAAAATCCCTGAAATCACGAATCTTGTCAATGGAAAAATACAATTTGATTTGACATATAGGTTCTATCTATTTGCTATTTTATAGGTACATACATGCATATATTTAACAAAAAAAAGTCTTTTAGGAATGCATCTATTAAAGAAAGCAGGGTAGGTTACAGTGTCTCAGAAGAGGGGATGCATGCAATGGAAGCAGCAGCATTCTGGAACCAGAATAAGAATCAGATAACCTGGGTTTGAATCCTGACACCACCTTTTAGTACTGGTATGATTTTGAATAAACAATTTTATGAGTTTGTTCGCAGTTTCTTCAACTGCGACCTGTTTAAAATAATGTTTGTCATGTTGCAAAGGTTACATAAAAATTTTAAATGCCTGGTACTCCTATCAGAGACTCTAAGAAAAAAAAAATCTCTGCTAGGATAACTTTGCTTCCCCTGAGAAACTGTGATACTTCTTTTTTAAGAGAAGAATTATGTAGCCATGCTTGTCTTCCATTTTGCTTCACCTGCTAAAAAATTCAGAGCCAATTTGGGGCTCAACTGTAAGAACTGGGCTGACCCTGATACTCTGTGAATGTGTGTTCTTCCTTTCCCTGGTATTGAATTTCCAGCTTCATTTAAAATTTCCCTGATCTTTATTTTAATTACCTTTTTAACATGTGTGTTCTCATCTAAGCTGTTCTCAATTCTTTGTGGAGAGAAGTAGTAGAGTTGAGAGGAAGAAGCAGGGAAGGGAGGAAGAGGAAGGAGAAGATTTGAGGAGAATGGATAAGAGAATGAATCTAATATTTTTTTCCATAAATGCTCACAGGCAGTTGTAAAAAGAAAAACATAATATTCTCTATCTAGTTGATCATAGCTTCTGGGAACTGCTGTACTGGGATGTTTAATTAATAACACTTTATATCTGCAGTATACCATTGCTTTCCCAAGTCGCTGTGTCTGTGATGTGAGAGTGTCACAGACAACACAGTCTCGTTACAGAGTGTCTTTTCTGGCAGTTTCAAGAAGGCACCAGCAAGGACTGAGAAGCACACAGTCTCTCCTCTTCTCTCTCTCTCAATCTCTCTCTCTTTTTTATTACAGTTTGGGTTAAATATAATACACCGGAGCCTTGCTATAACAACCAGTCTTTGCCACCAGCCACATAATTTTATTTATGTACCTAGAAATATTCCTGTAAAATATCTATGTACTATAGATGGATAGATAAATGGTAACTGATAGCTGAAAGAAAAATAGTCTAGACCTCAGAGGAATCTAATAATTCAAACTTACTACAGATAGCCTGAAGATAGTTAACATACATAGTATTGATTATGTCAAGATTTAGTACTCTGGAAAAACCTCATAAAACACAACATTTTGCTATCACAGGGGTTTGAGAGAGAGAGGCAATTAAAATGCAAGAAACACCGGTCTTGTTCATATGGAATTTTACAAATATTTCCAGGAATAATTTCATTGTCTCCCAAGAATAGATGTTTGGTTACAAATCTATCTTCTGAAAAACCAAAGAACACCTTTTGTTCATTAAAAAACAAAACAAAACGAAAAAAAAGGTGTCCCCTGAGAGCAGTATGCTCAGGGCTTACCCCCTCTGGTGTTTATGTTATAGCCCAAATGCATTCCCATTGAAGAAGGTGTCAGCTGTCAAGCCATGTGACACCTCTAACTGAAAGGGTGCTTTGGCATTTCTGTAGACAAATTGTTCGTACACAGAAAGATGGGATGTTACTGTGAAGCATGATGATTATAAATGGACACCACACATTCTATCAGTTTTTCGCTGCTTATTTCTCCTTACTCTATTCTGTACCTAGGTGATCTCACTTTTTTCTAACTCTTCAAATATTGCTGATCTGCTACAGCTTCCAAAGTTACAGCTTTATCCTTGATTGTTTCTCTCTTGAGCCCCCTAGAATTTCAAGGCTTCCAGAGAATACTCCATTTGGGTGTCCTGATGGCATGACAAATTAAATTTTTAGAAGACAAATTCCTCCTCCTCCTCGTCCTTCCTGTACTCCATCCCCAACTCCTCCATTAGGTAATTCATGTTCAGAAATTACTCTTCCACTCCCTGCCTCATTGCTTTCAATGAATCAGCCTGGCTGCCCTGCAGACTTGCGTATGCATGGAAGAAGTTGATGGGATGGTCAGAATTGACTCAAGATATGAGATCTCACCCTACAGCTCTCACACAGTTTTTTTTACAACCTCCTCTCTGCTTGAAAAGCCCTCTGCCCATGCCTTTATCACAGATCTTAGCTCATCAATGTGTAACTAGTTGATTTATGTCTCTCCATTTTTGGTATTTGAACACCTCAAGGGTACAGAAAATGTAATGTAATCCAGATTTTTAGAGTATGTTTCTGAATAGGCTCCACTTAATTCATTTGGAAAATAGTCATTAAGCATCTACTGTGTACTATGTGCTAAAGATACAATTGTAAAGATGATAGAACTGTCCCTCAAGCAGCTAGGGACCACAGACCAGAAGGGCAAAATGCTGTTATAGTGTAAGTTCAGATACCATATATAAAAGCACATGCAAAAGTGTTTAATCACCAGGAAGACAGAATGAAAAACAAGGCAGGGACTAAGGAGAGACAAGCTAAGTGCTTAAAGCACAACATTTAAGGAGACATAAACTCTTAGAGCCATGCAAGTGTAGGGTGAGCACCTGAGATGAGCACATCCTTAAATCTTGTTTCCTAGGCACCTCATCCTAGCCCTGGCCCTGACAGAAAACTTATAACTTGCCCATATATACTAAGAGTCATTTGTAAAACTATCCCAGTGAAGATTGGTAGAGCCTTAGGGACCAGGATCCTCTCTAATGGGAAATTAAATATTTTATGGGATGTGAACAGACTCTGTTTTATTAAAGGGAGCACTTGGGAGATTAAGCATAATTACTTTAGATAGGTTGGTAAGTAAAACCACCATAAATCCAAGAATGATAAAAATTAGAGTAAAACATGTGCTTACACAGTTCCAGTAAGGGTACACATTTGAAAGAGAGATGGTATAGAATAGTGGTTAGGGCAACGGCCTGTAGTGCTCTTTTACTAGCTACCTTTCTATTCCTTAGCAGTTTCCTCATCTGGAAAATGGCAATAATAACTCCCTATTTTATAGGTTTGCTGCAGAGATCAATTAATTAAATTTTATAGGATTGTGGCAAAGAGTTAATCTATGTAAAGAGCTTAGAAAAGTGCCAGGCACACTGTGAACATCCAATGAATGTTAACTTGTCTCATTATTCTTTCATTCCTCTAACTCTTCTTAGTGTGTACTCCTATAAAGAACAATAGTTAGAATTTTAAGGACTCTTGATTTGCTATCTGAGGGCATCTTGAGGAATTAGGTGAGATATTTATACAACTGCCCTCAGGATATCCTGCAAAGATACCTTCAACTAGCATGTTTCTCAGTTATCCTTTTCTCCTTTCTCAACCTTCCATTCTGGAGTTTCCTATCATAATGAATGACAATAAGATTTATTTGTTTTTATTTACATTACCCAGTTTTAATCCTCTACTTTGCAACTGGTATCTATTTATTATATGTGTGTGCATATGTGTGTATGTGTGAGTGTGTTTAGCAATTTGCCTCTCAATGAAAATGTAAACTCCCATGAGGTCACAGTCTTGTTCATGCTGTATTGCCCACACTTAGTACAACAGCAGGCACTCAAATATTTTTAAACAAATGATCAAATGAGTTCATGAATTTTCAACTTCTCTCATTCCTTGCCTCTTACTCTACATTAACTGATATAAATCCTGTCAATTCAATCTCCTGAATATCATTCACACTTGGTTCTGTCCACACCACCACCACTGTATCTCAAGCCATCATCATCTTCCACCGGTATTACTAGAACGATATATTGCCTGTTCCCCTTCCTCAAGTCTCCCATTTCTCCAAAACAGTCTTCTTAGTGCAATCTGAGTGCTGTAGTGCTCTTACTAACATGAAAATCAACCACATTCTTCCACTGCTTACAGCACTTCAAAGCAATCCAAAAAGCTCGTGTGCTGGATTATTCTATTTGTATAATATTCTAAAAATAAATTACAAAACTAAAAAGAATGAGAACAGATTTAGTGGATTCCAGAGGACAGAGATGGGGTGGTGCAACTGAAAGGGAGCAACCTAAAAGATTTCCTTCATGGTAATGAAATAGTTCTGCATCTTCATTGATTAGTAGTCCCATGGATGTATACAAGGAATCAAATTTCATAGAACTGCAAACACACACACACACAAACACACACACACACACACCATTAGTGATTTAAAAACAGGTCAAATAAGATCCATAGTCTAGTTAACAGCATTGTATCAATGTCAGTTTCCTGGTTTTGATATTGTGCTATAGTTACATGGGATGTCACCATTGGAGGAAGCTGGGTGAAGTTTATGGCCTCTGTGCACTATTTTTGCAATATCCTATAATTTTCTTTAATTCTAAAAAAAAAAATTTCAAAGAATCATCATTGCCCTTAAGGAAAAACAAATCCAGCTGCATCATCCTGATTCACAAGACTGAAGAGCCTGACCTCAGATTGCATCTAAAGCTTCATTGTTTGCCACTCACGTGATTTGGTTGTAAGTGGGCCAGTGAATCCTAATTCATTTTATCCTGTTGTTTTATTCATTTAAAGATCTAAAATAGTTTTAAATGAATATTTAAAAACAAAAATAAATACCATGCCTTATATTCTTGGTGGTTGCATCATCAGTTAGCTATCATAGCATAACAAACTACCCAAAACTCAGAATCTTAAAAGAACAGTCTTATATTATCACTCAGGTCATTGTGTCACCTGGGCTCGCTTATGCATCTGTGGTCAGCTGTGGATCACTCTTTGCTAGCCACTGTTCAGCTAGCTATAGGCATTTCTAAAATGGCCTTAGCTGAAACAACTAAGCCCTTCCACATGGTGTTTAATCCTCGGCAGACTATTCACACAGCTGTAGCAAGGTTCCAAGAGAAGAAGGAAGTGCTCAAAGCCAGAATGGTGTGTGGTCACTTTCACCAAGTTCTTTGGCCAAAGTATGTTAAAAAGCCAATCTATATTCAGGAGGTAGAAAAATGGAAGCCATCTCTTGGGAGGAACCACAAAATCACATTGCAAAAGATGTGGACACAGTGTGAAAAATTAGGGCAACAACTAATAAAATCCTCTAAGTCATCAAAACGTGAATAATGTACTTCCCACTATAATACAAAATGCTAAGGTTCTGAATGAAATCACAAACGTATTTCTATCCTGAATTCAATGTATTGAAAGACTGCATGATAAGGAGCAATGGAAAATTACCATCATTTACAGACAAATAAATGTTCTTCATCCTGCTAAGCTTCCGCACTTGGCAAATCTTTAAAAATCTGGTGCTTTCTTCCTTCAGCCCTCTTCTAGATTTAGTTTCTTTTTTATTTCTTGTTCAGTTTCAGTCTTACTGAAGCAGCTTAGCATTCAATCTGCAGCCACCTACTCCCAGGGAGAGCCATTGTTTAATATTAATGTTCACCTAAATTGAAGCAACGCCCTGCTGCCTTCACAGCCATTCAAGGAGAAATTCTCACCCTCAGAGAGAGGTAGGTAAGGATGACGTTGCTGTCCTCATTTTGTCCTTAGGGTGCAGCAGACCGAAGAGGGAACTGCCAGATGGAGGTGGGGAATTTGATTCTGCTGCCTGAGTCAATGTGAATTGCAAAACTCTAATCATCTGTGTGGGCAGGAAGTCACCTAGGCACTTCAGCTGGTGGGCGCCCATGTGAAAGGGAGATAATTATCAATGTCACTTCTAAGACAGAAAGGTCCTATGGAAAGAGATAGATTCTACTAGCACATTGCACGGAGCCTATTGAAGTGCAGACAGTGATTTGTAAAATGTTATGGGAGCAGTAGAGCAGGCTTAAATGAAATTCAGCGGCAGGCAATTAGTTGATAAAATAACTATTTTCTTGTGCTTTGGACTCTATGAAGTAACATGAGTTTAAATTTTGGATGACAAGTCATTTCTGTGTATTAAAATGAAAATGCTACTTTTCCCAAGTAGCATTTACTCTGTGAACTTCTTTATATCAATGTTACAGGTAAAGAGAGAAAAAGAATAAAGTGTGCCTGCTTGCTTACCCGCCTGACACGATGTTCTGGGAAAGGAAACAATGTTCTCTCCCTAAAGAGTCTCTTTCCAGGATCAACTTCAGCTGCAAATAAAGTAAGAAAAATTGTGGATTATATAAAGTCAAGTCTACTAGGACTAACGTTTGTCTTTGTTCCCATCTATATTCTTCAATGGTAATTTTTTTTTTTATCTTGACTAAAGATAGACTTGCGGCAACTAGTGCAGTTTTCATTATCTATACAATCATCAAAGCTATCAATACTGCTATATTTAAGCATATCAAAAATTTATTTATGTGGAAAACAGAAGCCATATTTTACCTTGGTATCTAGATCTCTTTTGGTAGAGGAAGAAGGTGCATTTTTTCATATCTTAATAAGATTTCAATACTCAAATCATGATAAAATCTCAACTACTACTCTTATACTTCCAAGCGTTAGTACATAAGTATTATACAAAATGCCAGGAACTCAGTAAATGGAGACATTATACAAATAAATGGATTTAGGATTATGGACTGCTTCTCAGTGTTTTGTTAGGCTTGACACATGACAGACACACCGGATTGTTCAAAGAAGGGCAGGATGTGATTTATGGGCCAGCCTATGTTGTGGCATATGGACATCTTGTTCCTGTTAAATGAGTCAAGCTAGACACAAAAATCTCTTATAAATATGAATGAGTGATGCAGCTCCTGATAAATAGTTCAACAGGATCTGAGGCAGTTTATTACCCTAAACTCTTACACTTCCAAGCGTTAGTACATAGGTATTATACAAAATGCCAGGAACTCAGTAAATGGAGACATTATACAAATAAATGGATTTAGGATTATGGACTGCTTCTCACTGTTTAGTTAGTCCAACAGGATCTGAGGCAGTTTAGGGTAATAAACTTCCTCAGATCCTGTTGGACTATTTACTGGGAGCTAGGGTAATACAATTGCACAAAAACAGCTCTATATATCATAGCAAATATCAGTAGTTTATAATTTTCTTTTTTTTTTAATTTTTTTATTATACTTTAAGTTTTAGGGTACATGTGCACATTGTGCAAGTTAGTTGCATACGTATAAATGTGCCATGCTGGTGTGCTGCACCCACTAACTCGTCATCTAGCATTAGGTATATCTCCCAATGCTATCCCTCCCCACTCCACCCACCCCACAACAGTCCCCAGAGTGTGATGTTCCCCTTCCTGTGTCCATGTGATCTCATTGTTCAATTCCCACCTATGAGTGAGAATATGCAGTGTTTGGTTTTTTGTTCTTGCGATAGTTTACTGAGAATGATGATTTCCAATTTCATCCATGTCCCTACAAAGGACATGAACTCATCATTTTTTATGGCTGCATAGTATTCCATGGTGTATATGTGCCACGTTTTCTTAATCCAGTATATCATTGTTGAACATTTGGGTTGGTTCCAAGTCTTTGCTATTGTGAATAATGCTGCAATAAACATACGTGTGCATGTGTCTTTATAGCAGCATGATTTATAGTCCTTTGGGTATATACCCAGTAATGGGATGGCTGGGTCAAATGGTATTTCTAGTTCTAGATCCCTGAGGAATTGCCACACTGACTTCCACAATGGTTGAACTAGTTTACAGTCCCACCAACAGTGTAAAAGTGTTCCTATTTCTCCACATCCTCTCCAGCACCTGTTGTTTCCTGACTTTTAATGATTGCCATTCTAACTGGTGTGAGATGGTATCTCATTGTGGTTTTGATTTGCATTTCTCTGATGGCCAGTGATGGTGAGCATTTTTTCATGTGTTTTTTCGCTGCATAAATGTCTTCTTTTGAGAAGTGTCTGTTCATGTCCTTTGCCCACTTTTTGATGGGGTTGTTTGTTTTTTTCTTGTAAATTTGTTTGAGTTCATTGTAGATTCTGGATATTAGCCCTTTGTCAGATGAGTAGGTTGCGAAAATTTTCTCCCATTTTGTAGGTTGCCTGTTCACTGTGATGGTAGTTTCTTTTGCTGTGCAGAAGCTTGTTAGTTTAATTAGATCCCATTTGTCAATTTTGTCCTTTGTTGCCATTGCTTTTGGTGTTTTAGTCATGATGTCCTTGCCCATGCCTATGTCCTGAATGGTAATGCCTAGGTTTTCTTCTAGGGTTTTTATGGTTTTAGGTCTAACGTTTAAGTCTTTAATCCATCTTGAATTGATTTTTGTATAAGGTGTAAGGAAGGGATCCAGTTTCAGCTTTCTACATATGGCTAGCCAGTTTTCCCAGCACCATTTATTAAATAGGGAATCCTTTCCCCATTGCTTGTTTTTCTCAGGTTTGTCAAAGATCAGATAGTTGTAGATATGTGGCATTATTTCTGAGGGCTCTGTTCTGTTCCATTGATCTATATCTCTGTTTTGGTACAAGTACCATGCTGTTTTGGTTACTGTAGCCTTGTAGGATTGTTTGAAATCAGGTAACGTGATGCCTCCAGCTTTGTTCTTTTGGCTTAGGATTGACTTGGCGATGCGGGCTCTTTTTTGGTTCCATATGAACTTTAAAGTAGTTTTTTCCAATTCTGTGAAGAAAGGCACTGGTAGCTTGATGGGGATGGCATTGAATCTGTAAATTACCTTGGGCAGTATGGCCATTTTCACGATATTGATTCTTCCTACCCATGAGCATGGAATGTTCTTCCATTTCTTTGTATCCTCTTTTATTTCCTTGAGCAGCGGTTTGTAGTTCTCCTCGAAGAGGTCCTTCACATCCCTTGTAAGTTGGATTCCTAGGTATTTTATTCTCTTTGAAGCAATTGTGAATGGGAGTTCACTCATGATTTGTCTCTCTGTTTGTCTGTTGTTGGTGTATAGGAATGCTTGTGATTTTTGCACATTGATTTTGTATCCTGAGACTTTGCTGAAGTTGCTTATCAGCTTAAGGAGATTTTGGGCTGAGACAATGGGGTTTTCTAGATATACAATCATGTCATCTGCAAACAGGGACAATTTGACTTCCTCTTTTCCTAATTGAATACCCTTTCTTTCCTTCTCCTGCCTGATTGCCCTGGCCAGAACTTCCAACACTATGTTGAATAGGAGTGGTGAGAGAGGGCATCCCTGTCTTGTGCCAGTTTTCAAAGGGAATGCTTCCAGTTTTTGCCCATTCAGTATGATATTGGCCGTGGGTTTGTCATAGATAGCTCTTATTATTTTGAAATATGTCCCATCAATACCTAATTTATTGAGAGTTTTTAGCATGAAGCATTGTTGAATTTTGTCAAAGGCCTCTTCTGCATCTATTGAGATAATCATGTGGTTTTTGTCTTTGGCTCTGTTTATATGCTGGATTACATTTATTGATTTGCGTATATCGAACCAGCCTTGCATCCCAGGGATGAAGCCCACTTGATCATGATGGATAAGCTTTTTGATGTGCTGCTGGATTTGGTTTGCCAGTATTTTATTGAGGATTTTTGCATCAATGTTCATCAAGGATATTGGTCTAAAATTCTCTTTTTTGGTTGTGTCTCTGCCCGGCTTTGGTATCAGAATGATGCTGGCCTCATAAAATGAGTTAGGGAGGATTCCCTCTTTTTCTATTGATTGGAATAGTTTCGGAAGGAATGGTACCAGTTCCTCCTTGTACCTCTGGTAGAATTCGGCTGTGAATCCATCTGGTCCTGGACTCTTTTTGGTTGGTAAGCTATTGATTATTGCCACAATTTCAGATCCTGTTATTGGTCTATTCAGAGATTCAACTTCTTCCTGGTTTAGTCTTGGGAGAGTGTATGTGTCAAGGAATTTATCCATTTCTTCTAGATTTTCTAGTTTATTTGCGTAGAGGTGTTTGTAGTATTCTCTGATGGTAGTTTGTATTTCTGTGGGATCGGTGGTGATATCCCCTTTATCATTTTTTATTGCCTCTATTTGATTCTTCTCTTCAAAGCATTTTTTATTAAGGTAGAAAATCTTTACAATAGCCCAGTGAGGTAGATGATGAGTTAATTGTAGGTACCTGAGGTTCAAAAGATTGAGGTTGCCCCTGCCAGACCCCTCAGTTTGCAAATAAGTGGTTAAGCCATGATCCCAAACTTGGTTTTCTTTCCAAATTTAGTTTTCTTTCTACTGATATCATCCTGGTAAAATAAGAAAAACAAAATTCAGCCCTTCCCTCCCCACCCACAACCCTCTAAGAAGCAGTTGAAAATTTAAAATGGTATTAAAATTAAATGGAATTGACTGGATTAAAAGGCAAAGTTCATTGTAACAGAAATGTTTGTCTAGTTATTTTTATTTTTATTTTGAGACGGAGTCTCACTCTGTCGCCCAGGCTGGAGTGCAGTGGTGCGATCTTGGCTCACTGCAAGCTCCGCCTCCCGGGTTCACACCATTCTCCTGCCTCAGCCTCCTGAGTAGCTGCAACTACAGGCGCCCGCCACCACACCTGGCTAATTTTTTGTATTTTTCATAGAGACAGGGTTTCACCGTATTAGCCAGGATGGTCTTGATCTCCTGACCTCGTGATCCGCCCACCTCGGCCTCCCAAAGTGCTGGGATTACAGGCGTGAGCCACCGCGCCCGGCCTGTCTAGTTATTTTTAATTGTCACTAACATCCTTTGAGGCAAGGAGGATAAGGAATATGTCCCGCATGATGAGGAAACAGTCCTGCTGGTGAAGCACTGTGACACTTTGGCGACTTTGACGCCACTCTGCTCTTCTTGCCAATTCAGAACTAGGAGGCCTATCCTGCCTTTTACCATAGAGCAAACCCCAGAGAGTGCTGGGGTGAATTTCTCTGGAAATGAGATCCCAGGACTGTGTTGTATAGGTTGTAACTCTGAAAGTGATATGTGCTGCCTAAAAGGGCCAGCTTTCAACTCTCCACTTCTAAAAATACTCCTCCTAATAGAGAAATTTAACTGAAGTCCAAACCTTCCATTCCACAATGAAAGAACCTGCAGCTAATACCTCTCTGGAGTTCATTTACCCATTGAGGTTGAGTTTCTGGCACTTTCTAGAGCTCTTTGGGTATAGGCATCTCTCCCATGTCTCACAGATTTGGGTGGAGATAAAGTGAAATAGTCAAGTGCCTGACTTTATATACTAAGATTAGGTACCCGATAAGTGTTTACTCCCTTCTCTTCCGATTCCACTCAACTGTTCCTTGCTACTCCTCTCTTGAAAATACTCTCTAGCCTGGGGGCCATTCACTGATACCTAAACTCTTCAGGAACATACCTCATAGCCTTTGCCCATGCTGGTCGATACACCTGCAATGTCCTTCTTCCTGCCCCTGCTTGGAAATGTAAGTCGTGTCTCTCACATTCTGTATGAAGTTTTTAGAAGCTTCTCCCATTATAAGCACAAACCCCCAGCCCCTAGCCTTCCTCCACTGGTCACATCCTAAGAGAAGTGCATCGTGTTGGTTAATCACATATCCGCCTGTAAAGAAGTTCTGAGCTCAATAAGTATTTATTGGATTAAATTTAGGGGAAGTCATCAAGTAGGCTAAGAGTTACCTGAGGAAAGACAAAACAAGGGAATGGTGGAAAAAACAAAAAAAAATTTCATCTACTTAAACCATTGTCTTGAGCCATGTCTAAATGCATATTTGGACCCATTTTCATAAATTTCTATAAAGTCCTTGTTTCCATGACAGAGTGAAATAGCCACACACAGTAAGAAATATGGCTTCTGTTAAGTATTTGCACGTAAGTGCTTTGACTAGGATGCTTAAAGTTATCTGGGTGGCCCAGGAAATACATTTTTATTTGATTTTGAGAAAAAATAATTTTAGGAGGGTCAATGTGTTTTATTTTCCTTTGTTTCATCTGTTGGATGTTTAGTTTTGCTGTTTGCTTTTTCTAGGCAAAGAATGGCAAACACAAATACTTCTTAGACCAACTATTCTGGATTATATTATCTCTGCTATTCTCTAAGTACTGTCATAACTACTGGCTATCAGGGACACAGAATTGAGGCAAGGCTCCTGATAAATAGTCCATCAGGATCTGAGGCAGCTTAGGGTAATGTTTAAATATATGGGCTTTGGAGCTCATACCATCTGGTTCAAAACTTAGCACAATATTTATAAAGTGTTTGACCTTGAGCCTCTTTATGCCTCAATTTTCTCATATGTAAAATGGGATGATAATGGTACCTAATTCATAAGCCCATTGTGAGGATTAAAAGAGTTATTACATGTAAAGCACATAAAACAATGTTTGGCATGTAATAAGTACCATAGAATTATTCACTATTATTAGAAAAATATAATGGTTTAAATCAGATGTCCTAGATAATGCAATACATACGGTAACCAAATCAGTTATCCATTGCTATGTAACAAACCACCCAACACTAGTGACTTAAAACAATTATTTGTTTTATTTGCATGGTTCTGGAGCTGACTAGGCTTAGCTAGGTGGTTCTTGCTAAAGTTCCCCCATGTGGTTGCAGTCAGACACTGGATGATACTGGAGTCATCTCAACGGCTCCCTCACTAACAGGTCATGCAGAAAATCCATGTCAGCTAGGACTTCTGCTGGGGCTGAACACCTATGTGTGGCTTTTCCATGTGGCCTGAGCCACCTCATAGTATGGTGACCAAATTCCAAGGGCAAGCCTCCTGAGAGAGCCAGAGGAATGCCATCTTGCTTTTTTTTTTTTTTTGGTCCAATTATTATTATTGTTATTATTATTATTATTATTTTATTATACTTTAAGTTCTAGGTTACATGTGCACAATGTGCAGGTTTGTTACATAAGTATACATGTGCCGTGTTGGTTTGCTGCATCCATTAACTGGTCATTTACATTAGGTATATCTCCTAATGCTATCCCTCCCCCCTCCCCCCACCCCACAACAGGCCCCAGTGTGTGATGTTCCCCACCCTGTGTCTAAGTGTTCTCATTGTTCACTTCCCACCTATGAGTGAGAACATTCAGTGTTTGATTTTCTGTCCTTGTGATAGTTTGCTCAGAATGTTGGCTTCCAGCTTCATCCATGTCACTACAAAGGACATGAACTCATCCATTTTTATGGCTGCATAGTATTCCATGGTGTATATCTGCCACATTTTCTTAATCTAGTCTATCATTGATGGACATTTGGGTTGGTTCCCAGTCTTTGCTATTGTGAATAGTGCCGCAATAAACATATGTGTGCATGTGTCTTTGTAGTAGCATGATTTATAATCCTTTGGGTATATACCCAGTAATCGGATCGCTGGGTCAAATGATATTTCTATGCTGTAGTCTCAGAAAGTCAGATGGTGTTACTTCCACCAGATTCTATTGAGCCAGGCAGTCCCATCTTAAGGGAAGGTGACATAGACTCCAGCTGTTAATAGGGGATGGCAAGGTCACATTGTAAGAAGATTGGGTGGGATGGAAAGTATTGTTTGGCCATCTTTTGGAACTACAACCTGCCACAGTCAACTATGCACATAGTAAGCATTCGTCAAGTACTGTGGAATGGCAAAGACTACAGAGTCTTTGGTAAGATTTTTTTTACTGTAAGACAAAGAAAACAGCTCAAACTAGTTAAACAAACCAAAAAGTAATTTTTAGAAATTTTTCTGTGTCTTCTCACAGAACCCTGGGGAAGTTAGGTCTCTTGAGGGACAGTTTCCAGGAACTGTATCTCACCACCTCCACAACTATCATTTTCATCCTAGCCACCATCATCTTTTACCTGGGTTGTTGCCATGTCCTAACAACTCTCCCCATTTCTTCCCTCTGGTCCCTACAGTCTATTCTCCACATGGCTACTTGGGGTCCCTTCAATTTGTAAGTTGGATTCTATCACCTATTTGCTCCAAACCTCCAAACCTTGCAGAATGCTCCCATCAAATTCAGACAAACCTCCAAAGACCTTACCTTGGCCCTCAAGGCCCTCTATGATCTTTCTTTTGGTGTCTGTTTGCCACCATCACCTGCCATGCTTGTCTTTGAATCCCCTACTCTCACCTCTTCCTTGAACATCCAAGCATGTCCCACCTTGAGGCCTTTGCTATTGCTGTTCACTCTGCCTGGATCACCATTTTTTCCCCGATGTCAGCATGGGTCTCTGTGTTAGTCCATTCTCACACTGCTATAAAGAAATACCTGAGACTGAGTAATTTATAAAGAAAAGAGGTTTAATTGGCTCATGGTTCTGTGGCTGTACATGAAACATGATGCTAGCATCTGCTCAGCTTTAGGGGAAGCCTCAGAAAACTTACAACCATGGCGAAAGGCAAAGAGGGAGCCAGCACCTCACAGGCTGGTCCAGGAGGAAGCGAGAGAACAGGGGAGGTGCTGCACACTTTCCAACAACCAGATCTCATGAGAACTCACTCACTATCACAAGGACAGTACGAAGAGGGACGGAGCTAAACCATTCATGAGAAATCTTCTCCTATGATCCAGTCACCTCCCATCAGATCCCATCTGCAGCCTTGGGGATTACAATTTAACAAGAGATTTGGTGGGAACACAGATCCAAACCATATCAGTTCCCCCCTTTATTCTTTCCAGACTTTATTCAGGTATCTCCTCTCAGGGAGAGTTTCTCTGACCCATCATTTCCAAAGTAGCATGTATCTCAACACCTCCTGAAAGACAGACTTGTTTTATAGCCCCAATAATGAATTCCAAAAGGAAGGAAACTGACTGGCTCATCAGAGCTTGAGTATCCATCACGGTCCATCCGTTACATCTTGGTTGGGATGTTAGGGTTGTCACACAGTAAAAGGACAGACCTGCTAAAACTAAGTCTTACGCAGGGAACAGTTCTCAAGGACAAGGGGCACTGGGAACTGTGAAATTATGCCAGCAAGTCTAATGGAGTTGAGAAAGAGGCGATCATAGCTCTGCTACTAACTCCTCGGGTGACCTTAGGCAAGTTAAAAGTATGGGACTCAGCTTCTCCTATCAAATGATGATAGTATTATCTGCTACAATTACTTGCAAGGAGATCACTAAAATGAAAAGATAAGTCAGGATAAGGTCTTAGATGTGCTTTAAAATATTTCAGTCCCAAACAAAAGATAGATGATGCAAGTGTGAAAAATCCGGATTACCTGAGTGATAGGTATATGCTGTTCATTATACTGTTTTCTGAACTTTTGTATTTGTTCAAAAACTTGCATAATAAAAAATACGAACTACTTCATAAAGATAAGGAATAAATACCACAGTAATAAGTAGAATCTATATACTGATGGTCCCATGATTTAGCCTTTTTATTTGCTTTTGTTTATTGGGATTATATTATAGTTGTCTTCTTTTAATCTGTTTCTAAAATAACCCAAATTTGAAAATTACTTGCCACCATTATCATGACAACAATAGTGCTTTTAAAATGTAAATTATGTGGGGTTTTTTTTTTTTTTGAAGATTTTGGTATGATTGGAAACTGCACAACATTCTGAAAATAACTTTAAATAAAATCTTAAGGAATAGGGACGCAATTTATGGGCATTTCCATGGTAAAGGTCCAGGCTACATCTCAGCTCTCATTTCTACTTTGTGTCACATTCCTTTGGTGGCTGTCACATCACCAATTCTATCATCAAGAGTGGCTCTGAAAAAAAATAAACAAATAACTTTTCATCACTCCTCCTCAAAACTAACATATCCAGACCTTTACATTCCAATGATTTCACTGCTGATCATCAGAGGAAATACATAAGATGACAAACATAACCAAAATAAATTACAAACATTACAGTATCTTACTAATTCATGGTCCACAGATTGATTGCTGAGATGATTAATAAGATCTCCATTGAATTTCCACCCACAGCTTTCATGCCTGACAATGAAACTCACAAAACCTGTCTTTTCTTCTTCCTCTCAACTTCCAGGCCAAAGATTCTGCTCCCTGAAAGAACCCAGTGCATTAGTCTCAATGTTTCTTTGCATCTCTCAAGACCTCCAGATCTACTTAGAGCAGCTTCCCTGGGCTTTTGCCCTACAAAGCAACCCCTTTAAAGAATTCTCAAAACAGATTATATAATTATCAAAATCTGTCCTGGACATTTTACACATCTATCTAAACCCCTTGATTCTGCCCAATTTATTTAAAGTGCAGAAATTTTCATTTTAAAGTACCTAAAAAGTTTTATTATTTTCAGTTTTAAACCAGTAAGTATTATCCAAATTTGAGAATTCAGGATATCATCAAGTATAAACATAAGAAAGCTTGCACATGAGTGATGTTCAACAAAACCTTGGAGCAGACAGGGTTGGGGACAGGATTCTGCTATAGGATTTCCAGGGCTGACTAACAAGTCACCTCTAATAACTGGCTGTGAACAGTATGCCTGGTTGCTGGTCAACAGAAAGTACTTGTTGCACTGCAGAACACTGAAAATATAGGACGTATTCAGTGACAATTCCTCAAAGGACAACATTGTTAAAAACCAGGATGTGGTCCCAAATCAGGTTTTACAGGCGTCCCCCTGGAGTTTTCATGAACCACAATAACCCATTAAACCTTGGAAGTCAATAGGCCCCTTGGAACTAGTTTAATTATATAGTAACAGATTGTAAAATTAAGTGTTCTATTCCCAGCACTTTCCCATTTAACTTAAATGCATTCCTCAGGGAGGGAGGGGGGAAACAAAGATCTATAAATGGAATGGAAGTGGGGGATTTGTAAAATCATTTTATAGCTTGAGAGAAATATCAACTCCAATAATCCCTCCGCATATTCAGTCGTAGTTGACACGTACGGAAAAGCAAAGGGCAGAATTCTCTATCTTTTCACCTGAGTAAATCTACCTTTTTAGAATATGGAGAGTAATTACTGTAGCTCCTCTGATGATTTACAATCATCTGATGATTACAACAATAATTTCAATTTTGTTCAATTCTACTTTTTCTGTTTGCCACCACTAAAGTGGGGGTACTCTGCCTTACCTCTGGTAGAAATGAATAATGTCAGTGGCTACTATAGAAATGCTGAGTGGTAGATTTTTAAATGGCATAAATTAATACTAAGCTTCTATTTGTTAATCTGATTTAGAAAACTGTCAAATCCAGAAGTGCTCTTTTTCCCTATTGTTTTACAAGTCTGTACCCAGGTGTTTGGATGAGATCATGATGTCACATCACTCAAGAGAACTGACTGGCACTGCCATCTGGCTGCTCCTGGATTAGTCATGTCTCACCAAGCAGGTCACAATTTCATTTGTTTTATAACTGAAATAAAAGTCATTAACATTTGAGCAGAACATGTATATATATATATATATAATGTATATATGTATAATATAAATGTATATATATTTATGCATTTTATATACATACTTATATGTGTATATATACATATATACCTAATGTGTATGTATATGTGTATATATATACCTAATGTGTATATATGTATATATACATATATACCTAATGTGTATATATATGTATATATACACATATAAGTATATACATAAAATGCAGAAATATAGGTGTATATGTAACCTGTAATGTATCCATCAGAACCCAAGGAAAGCTTTCATTAAGAAAAAGATTTGGGAGATAGTTAGTTACAATTGGACACACTTAAATTGTTTCTCTTAGAAATATGTATTCCTTGTTTTTTTTTTAATCTTCTTACTTTCAGTGTGTTTTACTCTCCTAAAAATCTAATTATCTAGTGTGTTTCACTTTCACAGAAAAAAAGCAAATATTCTGACCCCCCATCTCAGGAAACCAGAGCAGGGGCTGGTGGTTTCGGGGTTTTTTACTCCCTTGAGTTTACAAGAAGGGATAATGAAGACATAATGCACATAAGGCAGGCCTCAGGGAGGCTCTGCAATAACACCAAACTTGCCACTGAAAATCTTTAAAAGTTTGTGGCCAGTATCAGATACCCAAGATGAAATTAACCAAGAGTATTTTATTCCCTTCCATCCTGTAAAATTTATTAAGCATCTAGATCTAATATGTGCCAGCCACTCTGCCAGGCTCTGTCACATAAAATAGCTCATTTAATCTTCACAACATATTATAAGTGGTATTATTAACGTTACAAGGTGAGCAAAGAGATTCTTCAAGGTTAGGAGGCTTGCCCAAAATCACACAGTAATGGTTCAGGCATTTACCTCAAGGCTACTGTTATGAAAGCCAGTGTTCTTTCCTTTCTTTTAGAATTGATTGACCATAGAATAATCTAACAGCATCAGGGTTGATACAAAAAGAATGGCCTATCCATGGACAGGAAGAAAATATTTGCAATAAACATATCTAACAAAGAACTCATATGGAGAATATAAAAAGAGCTTCTATAAATCAAGCAAGTCATATGGAGAATATATAAGGAGCTTCTACAAATCAATAGGACAAAGATACACAAGAAAATAAAAGAATGGATGAAAGATTTGGATGAGTACTTCACAGAACAGAATATCCAAATGTTTAATAAGCATATATAAAAGCATTCATTCATTAGTCATCATGGAAATGCAAATGAAGACTGTGATGAAATAATATACACACACCAGAGTAGCTAACATAAAGAAGACTAAGTGGGTGAGGGTACACAGCAGTAACTCACTGCTGGTAGAGTGTAAATTGGTATAACACCTATGGAAAACCATTTGGCAGTAGCTACTAAAAGTAAACATGTAAAAGGCCTATGACTTAGCAAATCTATGCCTAAGTATAAAACCAAGGGAAATGTGTAGATACGTGTACCAAAAGATATGTTCAAGTGCATTCATAGCAGCACGATTTGTAATAGCCAAAAATTAAAAACTGTCTAAAAGCCCAGAACATTTGGTCCATTGAATTAAGTGGTGTGCTTTACTGAATATTACCTACACATACATTAACTAAAACATGTCTTTAGTTTATTTATCCTGAATAATCTGCCTACAATTTATTTTCAAATGATATAAAATTCACTTCCCTAAAACAGAGGTTTGTTGTGTCTAAGTTTTAATATTCGTGTGTGTATAATACATATGTGTATATGCATATGTTCAATTACACACACTCATATATACACATGTATTATATATACACGTGTATATGTATGTCTATGTGTGTGTAATTGAACACACACATATATGTATTATTCCCACAAATATTACATTGAACATACACACATATATACACATATGTATTCACACAGAGACACACGTGTGTGTGTGCATGTGTGTATGTAATTGAACATAAGTATGTATATACATACAACTCAGGAAATAAGAAGAAAAATATAATTTAATTTTGTGCAACGAAATTTTGTGTAAGGTTTTGTGCAAAAAAATTAATTCAAAAACTCACATTTTATATAATAAAGATCTAAAAAGAAATCACAGTGCTTGTATTTTTAAACCAAGGGGGCTACTGACTTGACGTTTTTAAAATAAAGGAGCAGTTGTTCCAGATTGGAATTTTTATAGTTAATATGTAGGCAGTTAATATGTAGGCTGAAAAAAAATCTTTTTAGAAATTCCATTCTTGTCGATTCCACTAAGATGAAGGAAGAAACTGTTTTCTATCATTTCTTTTTGAAAAAAAATGAAAAGAACAGTTTGATTATTTTCTTCTGTAATCTCTAGAGAAGGCTTGCATAGAACAGGCATTAATTAAACCATGATAATGTGGCTCAAAACAAAATGCTTGCTATTTAATAGTAAGAGCTGTTTTCATAATTACATATGTGGACTAGTTTATCTATATCCTCATTACCTCACAGTTAGTTAATTTTAGCTCGACTGGAGTGCCAGGTAAGGTGGTTCATAGTTCTGAATACTAAAGAAGTACCAGAACACATTATCTTCCAATCATCCCAGTGAGCATCAGACATTACAATTTTAATACTACTTTCGAGTAACCAAAAAGACTAAGATTTGTGAATAAATAATTCCTAATTGATCTCTCTAGTCTGGGTCTGTGGTATACTGTAACAAAAAGAATATTGATCTAAATGTCAGGTCGGGGGAGGTGGCTCATGCCTGTAATCCCAGAACTTTGGGAGGCCAAGTTGGTCGGCTCACCTGAGGTCAGGAGTTCGAGACCAGCCTGGCCAACATGGCGGAACCCCCATCTCCACTAAAAATACAAAAACTAGCCAGGTGTGGTGGTGCACACCTGTAGTCCCAGCTACTCAGGGGGCTGAGGCAGGAGAATCACTCAGGAGGCAGAGGTTGAAGTGATCCCAGATGGCGCCACTGCACTCCAGCCTGGGTGATAGAGTGGGACTTTGTCTAAAAAAAAAAAAAAAAAAAAAGGAACCTGATTTCAAACTGGCTGTAGCCAAGACAATTTATCTGAGTCTCCATTTCCTTACCTATCAATAAAGGACCCAGAAGACATTGGGTCTCTGGAAGCAACACAATTGTGTTTTGCTTTTCTGACCAGTTCAGCACTGGTCAGACAAGAAGAAAGCCTTAGGTACCCTTGATTCTTTCATCTGCATAGGTCTAGCAGCCCTGAGTCCTCTACTTACCTAGCTCAGTGGATTAACCTTTTGTGTTGTCAAACACAGTGATGTCTGCAGCTGCTAAATGATTGCCCCTTGTGAGCTACGACACTCCTGATGACTTCTACTCATCTAGTGGGTTTACACTTACTTGTGTTTGTTCCCAAACTTAATTATGCAGGTTTTATACATAATTGTAATTATGTTATTGAATTAAATAGTATGTAAACAAATAATATGAGCATGTAAGGAAAATAATTGTTACTATGACTAAGTTGAATGCTCTGAGGGAATTAGTAAAAGTGAGTCTCTAAAATTGCTCTGTATTTAGATGTGGCAACACAAGTGTAAAATAGTGTTTAAAATCTGAAAACATTATGCACTCAGCCTTGCATTCTATATTTAGGTTCTCAATCCATTTAAAGAAACTCAAGAATCTCAAGGTTTGAGAGGTTGTGCAGTACTCAATGGGCATACACATTCCAATTAATACAACTGTAGAATATATTTAATAATTGAACAATTGTATTAATAACAAAAAAAATTTTTCTTTCCATTTATGTGTATGATTTTTTTCTGAAGAAGCTACTCAGTTGTTAGAACATATATCTTTATTAAGTTTGGGAGCCAAACTACGTAATCAACAGTGCTGTTAGCTATTTCTTTTGGCTTAGGAGCACTGTGAAAAAAAGTACTAGGGGACAACAAGCATTCTGTGAACTGAGAATGTTTGGGAACTTCTCCACTGCAGGATGGCAGAGGTACAAGACAGAAGGAACCCATCTAACACCTGTATTGGCGGTTCTGGAAATTTTTTGTTATAGCAGCTAATGTCACCTTAGCAGCTAATGTTGCCTACAGCAGCTAATGTTACCTGTAGCAGCTAATGTCACTAATACAATGATTTAAATTAATACAATAAATTGAATTTCTATTCGAAGGCAATCCTTAGGATGGAGCTGTGATTAAAGATGATCAATTACGAATTACAATTTATTCACAAATCTTAGTCTTTTTGGTTACTTGAAGGTAGTATTAAAGTTGTAATTTCTGATGCTTGCTGGGATATTTGGAAAATAATGTGTGACATAGTGCAGAACCAGAGGATGGGAGCTCAGGATTAGGAAGCAGTTGCTCCAAGGATGTGACTAAGTCTCAAGCCTGTCTCTCACTAGCTCTAAAATCCATACAGATCACTTCGCACTACTGAGCACTGATTTACATATTTGCAAAAGAAGGCATTCATCTATTGCTAGTATCTCTTCCAGGCCTAACACTGTACGTATCTAAACATAAATTGAGCCTGCACCCTGCTTCCCAAGGCTCTCACATGACTTCTTTCTAATCTGGCTCCTATTTCTTCCCTCTCACTTCTTCACAAGAGTCACCTTGCTTTTCTTTTCCTTACAGCTGGTACAACTACTGTATTTCTTAAGTTTCTGTCCAACCAAAACTAGGTATAGAATGGAAAGCCACCCCTAGTACTCTACATTTATGTGATCCAGGAAACTAAGTACACATTTTGAGAGATTTTGTACTAACATCATTGGAATTTAAATCAGGGATAAACCAAAGCAACAAAGAAAATTCACAATGTTTTCAAATACTATATTACAAATTGTAAAACAATATGGTTTTTGTTACTTTGCCATAAATCCCATTCCTTACCGGCCATTCTTCACTATTACCCTGGAGAAGGGAACAGTGAGAAAAGTAGATGTCGCATCTGGAGAAAAGAAGACATAATGTGGAAAAGCTCTTGAAGAAAGTCAGCTGAAGAAGAAAGTCCATACTTCTGGCCCCCAGAGAAGCATAGAGGGGAGGAGAAAAGTCATAAGGAGGCACAGGTGAAAAGATGTGTGTGTTTTGACTTTCCCTCTGGGCTAAGGGCTGAGCGAAAGGAGAGAGCATATGGGATAGGCTAAGGGACAAAACAGAAATAGGAGGAGCTTTTGCTCTACTTTACAGGGCTCTGAAAGGAGACTGCATTATGGATTGACATCAACCAGGGTGGCTGTAGCAGAGGACCACAGGTGAAGTGGCAAGGGTGGGCAAGAGAGGATCTTAGAGCCTTCACTGGTGCTCAAGTATCCAGAAAGAGATGCAAAACATCCTACATATCTCTTGAACAATGTGGAAAGGACTTTATAGGACTAGCTTTCCAGATGTTCTCTGGGCAAGAAGACCCTGTAACCCCAGGCTGATGGGAGGCATCAAAGCCAGGCCTCAGAGCTGACATGGGCTTAGTTAGTGGTGGTGAAGCCTCAGGTTTGATGCCTAAAGAGCAACAAATGAGTTCACCAGTCACAGATGTGAACACCAGAAAAAGATCATCTCTTCAGAGGCCAGAGAATTCAGAGGACATTACAAAATAATAGCTCCTTTGCCTGCTACCTGAAGTCTTACAAGCCATTCTCTCCCAGTAAGATGTTACCTTGGAAAAATGCAAAGGGAGGAGAAAATCCTTTTAAAATGAGGTTTTATTTAACAAGTGACAGAAAGACAAATATTTAACAACATTATTTAAGTAAACAAATCAGATTCGATGTATTGGATTTGACCAATACTTTTTCTCCCTTACTCCATTACTACCTCCATAAGGAACACTAGACCAGTTATGAAAAATAAAGATGGTATTTTTTTTGCACATCTGAACATAGCATACAATATTTTAACTATCCTACACTGACACTAATCAACATGCTGTGCCAGATACTATGCTAAGTACTTTGATTAGGGTCCTTTTCTTTTTTTTTCTTTTTTTTTTTGAGACAGAGTCTTGCTCTGTCACCCATGCTGGAGTGCAATGGTGCAATCTCGGCTCACTGCACCCTCTGCCTCCCAGGTTCAAGCAATTCTTCTGCCTCAGCCTCCTGAGTAGCTGGGACTACAGGTGCATGCCACCACTCCCAGCTAATTTTTGTATTTTTACTAGAGACAGGGTTTCACCATATTGGCCAGGCTGGTCTCAAACTCCCGATCTCGTGATCTGCCTGCCTCTGTCTCCCAAAGTGCTGGAATTACAGGTGTGAGCCACCACGCCTGGCCTATTAGGGTCCTTTTCTTAATCAATGGAAGTCCAATGGCCTTTAATCTCCTCTTCCTTGAAATCAAGCCTCCTCTCTCCCCATCCTCTGGTTCTGCACTATGTCACACAGGAACCCTCTTCCATGGAGGTTCCATTCTCTAATACAATGTTTTCCCAACTTCACTGGTGATAAAAAGTCTTCTCTGATGCTTCTTAAAACTAGGGCTTCTTAGACCACTCAGTGACAGACCCTGACTCAGAGTGCCTGGAATGGGGTCCAGGTATTTTTAACAAGTACCCCAAGTGACCCATCACCAGAGAAATTTAGAAAAACCTTGTTCTATCATCTAATCCATAAATTGCAATCTGTCCTTACAATCATCTACATTTCAGTAAGATGGTGCCACCGTTGATCCTGATGCATAAGCCAAAGTCTTAGAAATGCTGCATTCTCCCTCGCTCCTATATACAATGCACTACCCACATCTTTGATCCTGTCATCAATTTATATCTCAAATAATCAATTTCTTGCCTTCTACTCTGTTAACGCCATCATCTTCTAGCCAAAATTTCGACAACTCTTGACAATGTGTATGCTTCTACTCTTCTGCTTTTTCACTATATTCCATATTTAGTAGCCAGAGTCATCTTCTTAAAACATAAATCAAATTTTGTCAAGCTCATGTTACACTTCTGATTAAATCTTTTAAGGGATTATACTTCAGGTAGAACTCAAACCTCTTTCTCGTGGTTCACAGATCCTGCATGTTCTGGCCTTGACTGCCTCACCAGCTTCCCTCAAGCCCTTTTTCCTCCCCACTCATCATCCCATCCACACTGGTTTTCTTTGAGGGTTCCCAACACAACAGGCTCTTGCTTGACTCATGGCTTTTTGTACAAACTCCTTTTTCCCCTACATATGGCATTGTTTGGATGACTAGTTGCTGCTCATCCTTTGGCTCTCACCTTCAATTTCACTTCCTAGGGGAAGACTGCCCTGCCACCCTATAAAAAGCAGACTGTTATCTATCTATCACCTTATAAATAGTAGAATTGTCTTCTCAATCTCAGGCTATTGTTCTTGTTCTTCATAACACTTATCACAATTTATAAATATTTATGTTTGTTTAGTCTTATGTGCATTCATTTATTCACTTTTTGCTTTCCAACTAAAATGGGAACTTATGAATATAAAGCGTGCATCATTTGTGCACAATATAGCACATGGCTCTCAGTAAATATCTGTTGAATTAATGAATAAATAAATAAAACCTGGAATCATTAGACCTTTGAGCTGTCTTTATGTTTGTGAGAAATGGAATCTCTTTTCAAACTTCTCCCTGGAAAACATAATTTGTAGAATTTTCTCACAGACATGATAGAAAAAAAAAAGTATAAATATACCAATTCTCCAAAGTGAATAAAATCAGAATAAAGGGGAGGTGGGCAGAACAAAAGGAATCTAGGTAACTTTCTAGAAAAAGCAATATTCTGGCTCCTTAAAAACTTGCAAGATAATCCACATTCTGTTCTCAAATTCTAATTACCACCATACATGAAGATTCTAATCCATAGAATTATGTCTATAGGTCTATTTCATAACAATTGAGTTAAAACACACAAACCCCCATTTGCTATTCTTTTCCTCTGTTCTCTGAGAGATGCACCACAAAAGGGAATTGTTTTATGTTCATATCTATGTATCAATAATTCTATGGTAAGTTGCTTCATCTAGAATTTTGAAAAGTCATATTTATTCCCCCCTTAGGAAAACTGTCATAATTGAACATCACTTTCAGGAGTTTGTGACCATCCATGATGGTCTTTATACTCAGACTTTATTTTTACTGCTTCTGAGCACATATCATGGTTGGTCTTCTGAGTTCCATAAGATTCTTTTTCTGTCACTGTTTAAATTCACTACCATAAGGCTTTTTATTAATTTTTGTGGCTTTGCCTTTTTCATGCTTCTTAAAATTAAATTGTTTAGTACCATTTTATATACAACTTGAAAGCTTAAGTGAATTACTTTCAAAGAGTTCATGGACTTTTTGAAACACTTGGACTATACAAGGAACAATCTTATTTCACACATTTAAAGGGTCATATTCGAGAAAGAGTAAATTACATCCTCTCTTAGTGTCAAAAGATAATTGGAAAAATCTCTTCATTTCCATTTTTTGATCATGAATTTTCTCTTTCTCTGCCAATGAAGAATTCTGAAATTCTCCTATCACCACGATGGTTGGTTGATGGCTATTTCCAGATTCCTTCTTTGACATTAATGAATGTGCCGTAGTTCTTCAAAATGCTGTTATTTATGATTTACCGTGTGGTGTTAAATCCTTTCTAACCTGACACCTCTAGGACATATATTATTCCTCCAGCTGTATTTACTTTCTAAAATGAGATTTGGGATGAGTTACTGATCTTCACAATCCAATGAAATGACTTCATCTACTGAAATTTTATTCAACTGAACTGACAAAGGAGTTGGGCTTTCACTAACTGAAGAGTGGTCTTTAAATGACACTAGTATCTAACGGCACTAGTGGTATCCACTGAAAATTGACATTCAAAAGAGGATCATTTTAATAGCGTTTACAATTTACAAATTTGAGGATATGATTCATTTCATAAAATGTACACTTGAGAAAAATAAAACCTCATTAAGGAGTAAATGCTGGTCAATTAGCCTTACTCGCTACTTAGATTTTTCCACATACTTAGAGTCAAAGACCTGCCAGTTAGGAAAAGTGGAAAATAGTCATTTTCATATATTTATAGATGCCAAAGGAAAATATTTAAATACATTTGGTGACTTTGTTGATAACAGGTATCAAAAATGATATATTTTTGCTTACTCTTCACACCAACGATTCCAAAGATGTCAAAGTGGACTTCCAAGAAAAGATTTCACTATGTGAATGTTTACTCCCACTTAAAATAGTGAAAAATCAGTAACCTCTTTACTAAGCAAAAAACAGGAATTTAGCTAAATAAATCACAATACATCCATGGTATGGAAAACTATGAAGTCATCAAAAAGATGTGGTGGAATATGCAATGATACAGAAAGATCTTAACATAGTTATTCAGGAAGTATGTTATGTTCTAGACACTGTGTTTAGTATGTTCTAGACACTGTGCTGTGCTGGGTCCTAGATTCTCAATGATGATGAAGACAGAACTCCTGACCTGGAGATTAAAAAAAATACAAGAAATACAAGAAAAAGGCATCTGTTTAGTAAATTTTAATTTTTTATATCCTTTTATATAAATACACACTGTTAAACAAAAGTATGGGAGGCCATTGTTTTGGACACAGCTCCTACACTAGGCCCCTACAGATCAGACCAAACCAAAATGGAACACTCATGCTAAACGCCACGTAATCAAACTGAAACTTTAAGAAAGCAGATAGATTCCCAAACAGCACAGGTTTTCCGGATAAACAGGAGATTCCAGTCTACCTGGGTCAGTGTAATAAGAAAGTCCTCTCTGCTTTAACATCCTCCCTCAAAAAAAAAAAAAAAAAAAAAAAAAGCAACTGAAGTAACCTAACATTAACCAATTTGCTTTTTTTTCTATTGCTCTGTTTCCTTGCTTCCACCTTACAAAACCCACGGCTCTCCATTGCCCAGTCATATCTCTCATTCAGTTTTGTAGAATGAAGCTTGCTCCAATTCATGAATCACAAATAGAAGCCAATTAGATTTAAAACTAAATTTGTTGTAATTTTGTCTTTTGACAACACATAAAAACACTGGTGAACACATTATTCTCGATGATAGAACTGCAAAATTTTTCTTCCTTTTGCTACATTTGCTAAAATAATGATGCTTTTTTTTTTTTTTGAGACAGAGTTTCACTATTGTTGCCCAGGCTGGAGTGCAATGGCATGATCTCGGCTCACCGCAACCTCCGACTCCCAGATTCAAACGATTCTCCTGCCTCAGCCTCCCGAGTAGCTGGGATTACAGGCATGCCCCACCACACCTGGCTAATTTTGTATTTTTAGTAGAAACAGGTTTCTCCATGTTGGTCAGGCTGGTCTCGAACTCCCAACCTCAGATGATTCACCCACCTCGGTCTCCCAAAGTGTTGGGATTACAGGCATGAGCCACCGCAGCCGGCCGCTTTACTTTTATTAAAAGGACACAATTTTCAGCAAAATGTAACGAGTCTATATATCATGGTCATTGTATCACTTGAGAATGTTGAAACTATAAATGCTAAATAAGTAGATGCCAAGATATTCACAGCATCTAAGGCATAATGTGATTAAAAACAAGAAAAGTGTTCACTTCTCTTCAGCCAGTCATCTACCTTCATTGAGTGCTTGTATGCAAAGCATCAGATAAAATACTATCGTTTACTTTCTAGCTTATTCTCCCTTTTATAAAATGCTTTGAATGTGAAGCAAAAATTGGGAGATAGTGCATGATCATAACTTAAGCTGAAGGGCATATATAAGCAGTAATTTTAATTATCTTCTAATGATGAATACACTTGCTCACACCCCATAAAAATATTTGGCCACCAACCGATGTGACTTCAGGGTAAGTTGATGTTCGCTTCACTCCCACATGGATTTTATTAAGATTCATTAAGGTATCTTGTTAACTACACCTTCTCATTTACTGGGAGATCTATTTTTTTCCTTTCATAAATCCGAAGTGAATTCAAATGAATAAAATAATGTAAATTAAAGAGCTTGGATGTTTAGTAAAACCTAAGGGAGATTATATTTATTGTGTGGCATAACGCTGACTATAATGAAGACAAGACTTTCTCCCTAGTGTTCATTTTGTGTGTTAAATGTTTTAATCATTTTGAGCATAAGGGCTTTCCTTCATTATTATTGCAATGCAGGGAAGGTCTAAGGTTGTGTTTCTTATACAATCAATGATAAGAGCAATTTACATTTAGAAAATGATTTGTATTCAGATGTTTCCAAAGCTCTTTGTATGCAATTTTTGGTTGCTCTTGCCTATTTGTTTATTATAAACTTCTTCCACCTGACAATTTAAATAAAGGTCACAGTTTTATGAACCCCACTGGCTGGCTGTTTTAGATTTTTAAATATCAGGACTCAGTGTGTAGGTTGGGATGAGGCTGGGAGGTTGGGAAAAGTATGCTTAAGCTGTAGTTTAATGTTGCATTTTTTGTTTTTATTCTTTTGTGTTCCAAGAAATATTTATGAAGTTTTTTGCTTCAGTAAAGATTGTTGTTTAAAGCTTTTTAATTCTTCATTTATTTGTTTAAATCCACTCTAACTTTGGGGGCACAGTAGTTTTAAAAAGCCTGAAGGCACATTGAGTTTGGTTTAAATCCTAACTCTTTGATCTTGAGCAAGTTATTTAATCCAGGTCTAGATTTTTCATGGCTAACAGAGGAACTGAATACCTACTTCACTGGGTTGTCATTTGGAATGAATGAGACAATGCACAGAAAGTGTCTGGTGTTTAATTAATGATAGTTATTGGCAGCATCACCCATTGCTTAGTGTGAAATCATGCTATTATAGAAATAAAGACAATGGCAGACAGTATCAATCTATTTTCAATGATTATTTTATTACCTCACTGAATCTGAATTTCACCCTAAAACTTAAAAAAATACATTCTCCAGAGAGAAAAAATAAACTTAGTAATCCCAGCCTGTGCTTGCTTTGGGGACAACCAATAACGGGGTAACAAGTGATTCTTGGTGATCATTCCTTATGAAACTTTATGTCAACCAAAAATGATATGCTAGGCAAGGGAGTCTAGCCAGCCTGCACCATCTCACCCAGTATGACTCCCACTCTGCTCGGGGATGGAGGATTAGAAAATACAAAACAGAATATTCTGAGATTTCTTCCAGTGATGAACATATATTGCTCTTGAAATAAGAAAACAATCGTTTTTAAAAACTAAGATAATCTTCCAAAAAAAAAAAAAAAAAAACTAGAGTCCCATCTATGCAAGCTCTTTTCCAAGCAGAAAATTAACTATGAATCAAAAATAGCAAAAACAATAATAATAGCTGTCAGTTTAATAGAACACTAACTATACGTCAGCAATGTTTGTTCTGCTCAATTCCTGACCTAGATTATCTCAACTGACCTTCACTGTAAGTGTGAGTTAGAGACCATAATTATACCCATGTTACAGATGGAAAAACAGAATTTGAGAGGTAAAGTACCCAAGTCTTCTTATTCCAGAACTCCTGTATCTTTCTTATAGACCCTCAGCTGTCTTGGCAGAGCCAACATGTTGAGGATAAAGTATTCAACTTGACAAATTCCCCAGTACCAGATCCAGAGGAGTACAATGAACCCCATGTACTTCTCATCCATCTGTAAGGATAAGGATTCTAATGTAAAGTCCTGTCCAGGACCATCTTATGACCCACAATCAGTAGCACCTCCGGAAAAAGGAATTCAGTATTTATTACTTAGTTGAATATTCTAAGTACTTTATTTGCCTTATGTCCTGTATTTCTAAAAAAAAATCTATAAAACATGAATTATTATTATTATCTTCATTGGAGGAAACTAAGATTTAGAAAGATTAAGTAACTTGCCCAAGGTGACATAGCTAATGAGAGATGAGATGGAGCGGGCTTTCAAATACAACCCCTCATGCCAAAGTCAGTGCTTCACAACAGCACATCCTGCAAATACCTGTATATTGGTGATACTTAAGTGCAAGACCTGTTTTGTTTTTGTTTTGTTTTGTTTTGAGATGGAGTCACGCTCTGTTGCCAGGCTGGAGTGCAGTGGTGCGATCTCGGCTCACTGCCACCTCCACCTCCCAGGTTCAAGCAATCCTCCTGCCTTAGCTTCCTGAGTAGCTAGGACTACAGGTGCTCACCACCACACCCAGCTAATTTTTGTATTTTTAGTAGAGACAGTGTTTCACCATGTTGGCCAGGATGGTCTTGATCTCTTGACATCGTGATCCACCCACCTCGGCCTCCCAAGGGACCTGTGTTTTTAATGTTTGTATCCCTAGATCCTATAACAGGGCCAGACATAGAGTCAGTATCAATAATAATTGTAGGCACCTTAAAAATGCTTACTTTGGGCCAGGCACTCAAAGCACTTTATACATATACAAAGTGCTGTCAAGTTATTTAATCCAGGCAATAACCCTATAAGGATGATACTGTTATTATCTCTCACTTTCAGATGAAAAAACTGATACATGAGTAAGAAATGGAAGAAGAGAAGGAAGAAAGGGATGGAGGGAGGGGAGAGAGAAGGAGGAAAGGAAGACTATTTCAGAATATAGAATTTGGCCTCTTTGAAAAGATTCCTTTTGTGACCCTTCTTGTCTGTGAAGCCCAAACATGTGCCATACAAAATAGATCCCATTGCTTCAGCTCTGCCTGGTGCAGAGACAATTAATGATTTTGTATGATTCAGACTTTACATCCCACTTGCATCATTAGTCACTGTTCTGATTTAAAATGTCACCAAAACTCGATGGCTTCTCTGGGCATATAGGCACAGCTGTGCCATTCTGTTTCTGTGATTTTTGAGGTTGTTTATATGACATGCTGCACAGTCACTCTGTAGGTAAAATTTCAACAAAGCTGTCTGAATGTCATCTCTAAAAAAGACCAAAGTTGGCAGCTGTAATGACACAAGGGACAGCATTCTAGAGACAAGCAGGCAACAAGTACTGGAAGCAAAAGAGCAGAGACAACCAGGGAGCAGAATCCATCCAGGTGGAAGCTTGGGTCCCAGCAAGTCAGAGAACCTTGAAAAGGGATTAGACAGGAAGGTTGAACTAAAAAGTTTGCCAAGCAGGCTGTGGTTCCCCAGTCGTAGAGCGGCTGTTCAGGGTAAGATCTGCAGTCCTTGGGAGTCAGGAAAAACTGGAAGGCGAAGTGGGAAGTTGGCCCCAAGTACAGGCAGGAACCCAGATCCTCATTTTGGAGTACAAAATCAAGCCAAAATTGTCCATAATCTCCATTTGATCTTAGTCACTTAAACTAATGAGCTAAGTGGGGCTCCTCAAATTCTTCTAACTATGAGATTAGTCCCAGAAGGTAGTGTAGGCTGGATTTTTGATGTGCATGTTTACTTTGGGTTCAGGTATCTTATTTATGTCTACTTGCTTTTCAGTTGATTCTCATGGCTCTTTCAGTTAGCATATGGCATCTTTTGCAAATGATAATCATGCTGTCTCCACTTTCCCAATTATTATAACCTCCTTTCCTCCTCTTCTTTGCATTGTATAGAACTTCAAGAACAGACAGAGCCACGTTCCCTCACTCAAAACTCTTGGGACCAGATATGTTTTCGAATTAAGAATTTTTAAAATTTTAAATGTGTTAATACTATTTCTCATATAAGGTATAAAGCAGGGCTCCTTAACCAAAGATATTAACATTTCTTTAATAAAAATAAAATGAATGTTCTAGGGATGAATAAACACTCTATAGCACCTCATACCAATTTAGGGCAGGTTTTGCTGCCAAATCAGTTATTGAAAAAAAAATTCTGGTTTTCAGAGCATTGAGATTTCATAATTGCAGATAGGCAACTGTGAATACAACAAAGGAAGAAACAGTGGCTATAATGGGCATCTTTTTTGAAAAGAGAAAAACAGATGATACTGGAGACTGTTTACATGTAGAGGAAGGAAACGCTAAAAGAGAATGAAATTGTATGGACAAGGGAGAAGGGAAGCCTGAGGCAGCATTTCCCAAAAGGGTGGAAACACACAGACCCCCAGAGCCCACACATTCTGGACAAATGAAAGAGGAGTCCTAGCTTTGTGTTAAAATGACAAATTATAGGTGTATATATGTATGAGGTACATATGTTATGATTTTTTATTACAATCTTCAATGGTTAAATCAAGCTAATGAACATATTCCCCACCTCAAATATTTTACATTTTTATACCAACATTGAAATTATTCTTTTAGTGAAATTTAAATGCACAGTGCTCAATTGTTAATTATATTCACCATGCTGTGTATTAATCTCAAAAAAGGAAAACTGTAAAAATCAAACTTATTTTGAACCTGAGGCTTTGTACACTTTGGCCATCATGCCCCCATTCTCCCCACCCCCAGCCTCTGGTAATAACCTTTCTACTCTCTGTTTTTGTGAATTCCACTGTTTCAGATTCCACATATAAATGAGAACACGAGGTGTTTGTCATTGTGTGTTTGGCTTTTTTCACTTCGTATGATGTTTGCCAATTCCATCCATGTTGTCACACATGACAGAATTCCATCATTTTTAAAGATGGAATAGTATTTCATTGTGTATATCTACATTTTCTTTATTCATTCATCCCTTTATGGATACTTAGGTTACTTTTGTATCTTGGCTATTGTGAATGGTGCTGCAATGAACATGGGAGTGCAGACATCTGTTTGACATACTGATTTCAAACCTTTTGGGTAAATACCCAGAAGTAGGATTTCTGGGCCATACAGTAATTCTATTTTTAGTTTTCTCGGGAACCTCCATATTGTTTTCCATAATGATTGTACTAATTTACATTCACACTACAGTCTTTTCTTACATCCAAGCCAACATTTGTTTTCTTTTGTATTTTTGATAACCATTCTAACACATGTGAGGTGATATCTCATAGTGGTTTTAATTTGTATCTCCCTAATCATTAGTAGTGTTTAATATTTTTTCATATTTGTATGTCTTCTTTTGAGAAATGTCTATTAGGTCCCTTTCCCATTTCTTATTTTTTTATTTCTTTTATTTTAGATCCAAGAGGTATATTTGTAGGTTTGTTACATGAGTATATTGCATGACACTGAGGTTTGGGCTTCTAACAGTCCCATAGGCCAAGTAGTGAAAATAGTACCCAATAGGTAGTTTTTCAACCCTTACCCCCTTCATTCTCCCCTTTTGGAGTCCCCAGTGTCTATTTTTCCCATATTTTTGTCTGTGTGTACTCAATGTTTAGCTCCCACTTATAAGTGAGAACATGCAGTATTTGGTTTTCTATTTCGGTGTTAATTCACCTAGGATACTGTCTTGCCCATTTCTTAATCAGGTTGTTTTCTTTCTATAGAGTTGTTTGAGTTCCGTATATGTTTAGATATTAGTCTCTTACACTAATTGGGATGTAGGAGTTGCAAATATTTTCTCCCAATTGGTAGGCTGTCTCTCCACTCTGTTAATTGTTTTCTTTGATGTAGAGAAGTATTTTATTTTGATGTAATCCCATTTGTCTAGCTTTGCTTTTGTTGCTTACATTTTTGTGGCTGAAGCTAAAAAAATCATTGTCCAAACCAATGTTGTGTAGGTTTTCCCTTGTTTTCTCCTAGTAGGTTTACAGTTTCAGGTCTTATGTTGAAGTTTTTAACTCATTTTGAATTGATGTTTATATATGTAGTGTGAGATAAGAGTCCAATTTCATTCTTTTGTATATGGATATTGAGTTTTCCCAACACCATTCATTCAAGAGACTGTCCTTTTTCCATTATATATTCTTTGTCCCTTTGATCAATTGACTGTAGATACTTGGGTTCTTTTCTGAGCTTTCTATTCTGTCCCATTGGTTGCTGTGTCTATTTTTATGCCAGTACCATGCTGTTTTAACCAATTCTTCACAAACGATTCCAAAATATCTAAGACAGTGAAACAATTCCAAACTCTTTTTATCAGGCCAGCATTACCAAAGCCAGGCAAGAACGTCACAGAAAAACTAAAACTATGGACCAATATCCCTAATGAACATAGATGCAAAAATTCTCAACAAAATACTAGCGAACAGAATTAAACAATACATTTAAAGGATCATTCACCATGATCAAGTGGGATTTACCCCTAGGACACAAGGATGGTTCAATATTTGTAAATCAATAAACATGATATTCTATATTAACACAATGAAGGACAAAAATTATATGATTATACTATTAGATGCAGAAAAAGTATTTGACAAAATATTAAAAGTAAATGACAAAAACAACAATTACTTTTGCACCAACCTAATATAATATACTTTCATGATTAAAAACTCTCTCAACAAATTAGTTATAGAATAAATGTACCTCAAACAATAAAGGCTATATATGACAAATCCATAGCCAACATCATACTCAACAGGGAAAAGTTGAAAGCTTTTCCTCTAAGATCTGGAACAAGACAACAATGCTCACTCTCACCACTCCTATTCAAGACTGTGCTACAGGTCCTAGCCAGAGCAATAGGCAGGAGACAGAAACAAGAGTCATTCCAACAGAAAAGGTATAAGTTAAATGTCCTTGTTTGCTGAGGACATGAGCTTATATACAGAAAACCCTAAAGATTCCACCAAAAGACTGTTAGAACTGATAAATTTAGTAAAGTTGCAGGATACAAAATCAACACACAAAAATCAATCAGTGTTTTTCTAAAATACCAATGAACTTTCTAAAAAGAAATCAAGAGAACAATTCCATTTACAATAGCTACAAAAAAATACTTAGGGAGGCCAAGGTGGGCAGATCACGAGGTCAGGAGATCGAGACCATCTTGGCTAACACGGTGAAACCCAGTCTCTACTAAAAATACAAAAAATTAGCCTTGCGCAGTGGTGGGCGCCTGTAATCCCAGCTACTCAGGAGGCTGAGGCAGGAGAATGGCATGAACCCGGGAAGCGGAGCTTGCAGTGAGCCGAGATAGCACCACTGCAGTCCGGCCTGGGCGACAGAGCGAAACTCCATCTCAAAAAAAAAAAAAAAAAAAAAAAACTTGGGAAAATAAATTTAACCAAGGAGGTGAAAGACCTGTGCACTGAAAACTATAAAACATTTATAAAAGAAATTGAAGAAGGCACAAATAAATGAAATGATATTTTATAGTCATGGTTTGGAAGAATTAATATTGTTAACATGTCCATTCTACCCAAAGAAATCTACAGATTTAATGCAATCCCTGTCAAAATTTCAATGTTATTTTTCACAGATATCGGAAAAAACAATCCTAAAATTCATACAGGACCTTAAAAAACTTGAATACCTAGGATAATGAGCAAAAGGAACATGAGATGGAGGCATCATACTATCTGATTTCAACTATGTTACAAAGAGCCCTCTCATTAGATGTATTTGTAAACCTTTAATTCCTATGACCAGAGAATGCTGAAGTAAACCATACCATAGCACTTATCACACCTATTTGATTTTCATCCTAGGCATAAACTCTACCAGGCCTATATTACAGCTTTATTATATTTGCATCCATGAAAACCCCTAGCATATGATCTATATTTATGCCTGCTTAATAAATCAACTTTCACGGAATTCTTTTGCATATGCACAAGATATTGAGCAGAGAAAGGAGAAAATATTTTCCAGAAGGCAGCAACTTTGTTCATATCATATGCAGCATGGATCAACAATTTCTATGATAGCATTAGCTAATGGAGATGTCTGAAGAGTCAAGGCAGCCTGGAAAGAGTCTATAAAAGATGGAGTATGCCTCTGTTAGTCAACCTAACTACTGAGAGAGAATAAACACTCGATCTCATTGGTTTATAGGGCCACCACAGAGGAGACTGCTCCTGGAATAAGTGGGCTTTCTCATAAAATAGCACCAGGTCCTCTGAATTCCACGTTTAAACACCATTGTAAAATTGCTCCTGTGCAACCCGCTCAGCAGCAATCCCATAACAACAGTTAGCCCTTTATTCTTCTCCAGGTTTCTCTCTCCAGTTCAACAATACACTCACAATCATCCCTTTCTCCTTCTCCTTTTATTTTGCCAATCCTCACTCCTGCTCGGCTTCCACTGCCAATATCCTAGTATCTTCACAGGCAACTTCTCTCCTGCTGGATATACACATCTAGCTTATGTCTAATTAATCCTCACGGTCAATGCGCCCCAAACCAAACTCATGGCATTATCACAATCCCACTCCTCTTCCTGACTTCTAATGTTTATAAACTGTATCACTATTTTTCCAGGAACAAACATAAAAATTACCACATTTTCAAACAAACTCAGATTCTAAATACCTCTTCATTTCCATTTATGTTCTCCGAATGCTCTACCCAGACTATTTTAATAGTTTCTGCACGATTGCCTTTTCTCCAATTCATCTATCACATCAATAACAATCTTAACCAGTTAGGAATTGCATTCGGCTGTAAGTAATAAACCTCTGAAAAATAGTGGCTGAAATAAGATTGGTGTTTATTTTTCTTTCTCTTTGGCTCAGGTTCCTTCTAACTTTGTTCTCCACCATATTTAGATAGGGGCTCGTCTCCTTAAACTTTAAAGATGTCTTCTGGAATTCAAACGATTATGTTCATTTCTAGGAAGTAAGAAGAAAGACCTAAGGAAAACGAGGACAAAGAGCTTTCATCTTAGGGAGCTTCCCTAGAAAACCCTCAAGTTACTTCAGTTTAGAATATAGTCTCATGGCCCTCTCACCCACAAAGAAAACTAGCAAATACAGTTTTTAGCTATCATTTGCATTCCCCTACAATTAAGATTGAGGTAGTAAGAAAGGTGAGAAGAATATTGAGTAGGCAATAGTAGATGACCAGTCTAGTATTTCTGAAATAAATTTGTGATAGAAACAAAACATTCAATATAGCCCCATTACCTACCAAATTCATTTCAAATGTGTAGCAAAACGTTCAAGTCTTTCTATAATCTAACCCCAACTAAAATTACAAGCCCTTTCTACTACTGTTCCTCAGAGTAACAGTTCTCAGATTTTAAAAGTATATGAGTCCCTAGAATAGCAAGGTTCTTGAGCAGTGGTTCTAAAATAGGGCCCATTTTGCCCCTCAGGAGACATTTGATAATGTCTGGAGAATTTTTATCTATTATAACATGGGCAGTTGGGGAGCTGGAAGGTGGGTGCTTCTGGCATCTAGTGGGTAGAGGCCCACGATGCTGCTTAATGTCCTACAATGGACAGAATAGCCTCCTACATCAAAGAATTATCCAATTAAAAATATCAGTATGAATGAGGTGGAGAAATCCTGTTCAACAGGTAGCCTATGCTCCAGAAAAATTGGATTAGGTGTTATTCCAGTATGCCCTGCATTTTCCTATCTTTGCTATGGTACAATTAGTTCTGATCCTTCCTCTCTATCAACCGGCTTCTCAGTCATGTATCGAAGCCCTGATGATGTACCAGCTGCCATGAATGCAGCCTAGATCCCCTTCCCATAGGCTCTGTCCCTCCTCCAAATTGCCCTATATGTACTTCTCTTCCCATACACCCTGCCTCCATTTATATTCCAGAAAGAGACTGTTAACTGACCAAGGTGGATACCATTACTTCATTACCTTAGTCATCTCCATGGTAGCTAACATAGTGCCTGCACACTATTGAATAAGCTCTCTTTTCTATTTCTATAGCATATATAGATATTTACAATAATTATTGAAAACATATGTATAATATGATAACATATATAAATTCATATTAGGCCTTTTAAAAGTTGCCCTAGTGCAATTAACCATGGCTCTCTCTTTCCTAGTCTCTTCCTTATGCCAAACTCCAAAGCAGATTATAACACCTTCCAGTCCTCATAAAACCCAAATGTGATTTCCACAGACAGATTTTAAATGCAGAAAAAAAAAAAGCTTGAAACCTCTCATTTAGGGCCACCGTCTGGCTTTCATTAAGCCTTCTCTCATTTTTTTCATAGCCGGGGTTCATGGACCAGTGCCGATCTACCTGGTTGGCTGAGATTAAAATGAGTAATAGATCCTCCTTGCCATCAGGATGGCTCCTAATGCATTTTTCATTAAATTGAACTCCCACTTGGGTCCTCTTTCTGAGGTTCAGACAGAGGTAAGAGAGGTATGTGCTTGCTTGTTTACTAGCATTTAAACAGGGTTGCTCTCTTCTCATAAACCATAACAATTTTGTGCTTAAGATGATTTCTGGGAAGGTAGAAACATTGTGTTTATTTGACCATCTGTTAAGAGAGTACTGGTTCATTACAATATACTTCCAACTGATTATTTCAGAACTGTAATAAAATATTTTAGGCAAAGTTCAGACAGATAACCTACTTTCCATAAAAAATACACATATACGTACATACCCATCACCCATTCACATACATATATACATGCATATACTTACACATATGCATATTTATATACCAACACACACCCATAATGCAGAAACACATGCATGTATATACATGTACATATACACATCCATAGCCCCCACACACATGCATATACACATGCATATATACACACACATGCATATATACACACCCATGGCCCACATGCATGCACATACACCCATCACACATACGCATATATACACCTACACTCACATGTTTACATATGCTCACACATGCATACACACACATACCAATCACACATATACCTGTACATACTCACATATGTACACCTCCATATGCCCCCATACACACATATGCACATAAACATAGACACCTATAGTGGGCTGAAAAATGCAACCCCCCCAAAGATATCAGGTCCTAACCCCTGGTACCTGTTACCTTACTTGGAAAAGGGGTCTTTGCTAACATTACTAATAACCTGATGAGGGGGAAATTATCCTGGATTATCCAGATAGGCCCTAAATGGCATCACAAGTCAAGTGTCTTCAGAAGAGAGAGACAGGAAGAGATTTCCCACATACACACAGAAAAGACAAGGCCATGTGAAGACAGAGGCAGAGACAGGAGTGATGTGGCCACAACTCAAGGACTGCCCACAGTCCCCGGAAGCTGGAAGAGCAAGGATTAGATTCTCCCCTGGAGCCTCTACATGGAGTGCTGCCCTGCCAACACCTTGATTGCAACCCAGTGACACTGATCTCAGGCTTCGGCCTCCAGCGTTGTGAGAGAATAAATTTCTGTTGCTTTAAGCCACCAACTTTGTGGTAATTTGTTATAGCAAACTTATACAACATCTATCAGTTTATACACACTTATACAACATCTATCAGTATATACACACGGAAAACTTATACAACATCTATCAGTATATACACACAGGTTCATACACTCACAGATTTACACACTCATCCAACCATGCACACACACCCAGAGCCATCACTCATTTACACAATCATGAACATGCAGTCACACTTACACACACAAGGATCCATTTATGCACTAGCAGTTAAGTTGGTTATCACCAAAGTATCTTTAAGGAAACAAAAATCTCGAATCACACCCTTCTCAAATAAATATATAAGAAAATAAGATGTCAACATATTAATAACAATTGGAAGAGAAGACAATAAGTGAATTTTCTCCATATTTAGTTTTATACATAAATAATTATAACTAACACTAGATGAAAGTCTTTTCTGTGCCAAGCCACTGTGCCAATTGTTTTCTAGGTATAATCACACCAATAGTATACACATGAGAAACTGAGGAGCAGTGAGGATGCATAACGTGCCCAAGGTCAGAGTGATAAAGCTGAGATGTGAACTCGGGCATTGAGTAGGATTCTGGAGGCTACATTTTAATCAATAAGGAAAGCCTTTTGGAAAAGCCTCACACGATTGGGGCGAGCCTTAAAAGCCTTTTTTAAAAGCCTTTTAAAATCTCAACATTTTTCTTTAATAAAAACCTATGTATTTCATTATGCAACATTTCACCAGTGCCACTTCCTACTTTATTTCAGTCATAGCATCTGTGCACATGCTGGAATCAAGGCTAATTGGGTCATCTTCATCTGAAATCCGCTCTCCATCTGGTAAGAGCCTTTTCTTTACTCTGTGGAGCAACCCCCCCAACCCGCTGTGTGCCCCCCACACAGTATGAGGCCTTCTGCCGCTGGAGGCAAGACATGGCCATGTGCACTGTGCACACAAGGCGTGAGCCCACACCAATGGCATCGTGACTCAGCTTTCCAGGTGCCACACTGAGTCTTGAAGCTCTTTCTTGCGACTGTGATTCTGGAAATAATATTATTCTCTTTTATGCTCCATATATAGGTCACATATTCTGATGTACCAAATCAAAAACCATGCTAGATAAACATGTTTTCTTTTTTAGGACCAGAATATTACAAACTGAGGCTTCCTGAAAATAAGAAATGGTCATTATACCTACATCCCATCTCATAGCGTAGCCATGAATAGCAAACTATTTTCAGGCTAGATATTCTGATTATAGCACAAACTGTTTCACCAGAGGCATGGGGGAAAATATAGCATATTTTTACATAAAAATAGGCCATTCTAAGAGAGTAATTAAAATACTGCTTTATTCATCTGAGTCCTCACTTAGGGACTCCTTATTTTAAGTCACTCTGGACAATCACCTGATTCTGTTTCTACAGTAGTTCTGTAAGTCCCCAAATCATCTCTTTTCAGCTATCAGTCCTGGCTGAGTGTCCACTCAATAATCTTGGCATTCACAATATCATTTGTCCAGATTCCCTCTCCTACCTTCTCCCAGGTTGAACTGCTTCCTTCCTTGCCTAGGGCACCCTGTGAACAGTTTTTGTCCTGGTTTCTGTGTCTACACTCCACTCTGCATGGGTAGGTGGATAGTTATTTTAAGGTAGCCTTTTATACTCACCAAAATACTTGGATCCTGCCTTTTCCACATTGTTGTTCTTACAATTGTGTTTCTTCCTTGAGCCTGTGAGCTTATCCTCACCATGAAGGCACTTGCTTGTAAGGCACCTCTCTTCACACCACACGCAGGAGGGCAGGAAGGTGGCTTCTTTCTCTAACTTCCCTGACAAGAGAAGAACTGGCCAGCATGGGCCAGGAGGCTTGCAACAGGCAGGGCACTGAAACAGATGGGATACCTGAGAGGAGGCAGGAGCCCACCACTTGAGGAGTCACAAGAGAGGTGAGAAAAGTCCAGCCCCACCTGCGGCTAAGAGGAAGGGCTAGAGCAGCCTCAGGAGCAGTGAACCAATTTCCTCTGTCTTTTCTGGGCATCGAGGGACCAACAAAGACAACATCCATGCTCAGAGGCTATAAGTAGCTCTGGCACAGGGCTTCAGAGCAGTTATATTAGTGGAGACAATCAAAGGTTTAATTTTTTTTTAATATCATATAAATAAATGAGGAATCTGGCCTTCTCCTCCAACATCTTCCTTGGTGTCTCCCCCTTACATGTTCTCATTTGTTCTGGGAAGGACATCAAGCAGAGGTGACAACCCTTATCAGGGACAGGGTGGGGGTCATACCAGCAAATTGAGATGCCACCTTCACCCAGACCTTGGAGGAGAAAATACAATTGCTGCCTCTCACAGGAGGACATCAGCCGGGAAGTACCAGTTCCCTGAGACAGAAGCAAAAAGCCTTCCCTGTCTTAGAATCCCTGTGAATCCTCCTGGATTTCCTCATTCCCAGAGGGCAGAGCAATGACAGTAAAATTAAAATAAGAGAAAATGGAGAAGGGATTGGCTAAAGGGGTGGTGGTGTCCTGCATGGGGAGGAGGTGTGTCTACAATCCTTGCATGTGCTTCTGTACATTTTTCCCCTTTTCCTAAAGCAGAATGACGTACAGCACTTGGACGAAACTTCCCTGTAGATAAAATGACACCCAGTGGTCCTGTTGGAATGCTGTCTGCTATCTCTCAGATTTAAAGCAGGGTTCTCTGCTCTCCAGGTTTGTGCTTCTCTTGATTTAAAATAGTTACAGTGCTGGGCTGCAGGTGTTTGATCTCATGGTATTTTGACTCTGTAAATATGTCTTGAATTTGAAGGGAAAAAATCCACACAATATTTACCTAATATTTAAAATGAGAAGTGAATAAAAATTAAAATAATTTGAGGTGGGAGCCCAGCAGAAAGCTTTCCTTTGTGTTATGTCTATTCTTTCTCCCTCCTTCCTTCCTTCATTCCTACCTTACTTTATTTCTTCCTTAATTGTTTATTAGCTGAACAACAATTTGTTTAATTTTTATTCACTTCTCATTTTAAAGATAGAAATAGCAAGTCTAGAATAGCAACCTGGATAGCTTGCTGCTGTTTTGAGAGTAAATATATTTCAATTAAGAAACATATTAAAAAGGTAAAGAAAATTCCTCTTTTACAAAAAAACAAATTAAAACTGGGATTTAATTTGCTTTTCTTTTTCAGCAAACTTACAGTTGTCTGTTTCTGCAAAGTATATTATTAATAGTGAAACTGTTTTTAAATCCAATTTATATTGTATTTAATATAATTACCACTTCATAGCTAGAGTTTTAAATCCGAAAATATCTGTATTCAGCTTGATGTTTGATTTTAATACTTGTCCATTTATAGTCAATTCTCATTATTTATGGTAGTTATGTTCTATAAAGTTGTCACCAACACTGAATTAGTGAATACTGAAGCTTTGCTCCAAGGGGAAAATAGGGTTAGGTTCCTGTTGGTCTCTGGGCGTGACATTTTTGTCAAGCAATCTCAGCTCTGGCTGCTCTCACTGCAATTGGGGACCCATCTGCCTGTGCAGACATCTGCTGGGAAGCACACCTGTCTGAACGACCAGGGCAGTCTTCTAGACTCAGGACCTTGGTCAGTGTTCCCATACAGCCCCAGTACCCTCTTTGCATCTTCCTCGAGTCCACCTGAGCAGAAAGTCACATCAACCCCAGAGCCTTCTCAAGGCTCTCAGCAAGGCTGGGCAAGGGGTATCCTCTAGTGCTGTGATGACTGCAATAATGATCTTGGCCTCAGGAAACACAAATCAGTCTGATTAGAATCCCTGGAGGCCCTCTGAACAAGGACAGGCACAAAGACAAACCATGAAGACTCAAATAAATACCTAATCCTTCAACGTGTAGACATTGTCACATGTCCACGAGTCTCAAGAACATTCAGGGAAATGTGACCTCACCAGATGGGCAATAACGCACTAAAGCGCTATCCTACAATAATGGAGATGTGTGATCACTCAAAGAATTGAAGACAACTGTTTTAAGAAACCTCAGCAAACTTCAAGAAAACCATTTACTGTGGGGCCTTTTACTGACTTTCCTAGAAAGAAAAGAGCCTAGTCCCTGTGGTGTTGCTGCAAGATGCTCATTTTTCCCTCCCATTCTCTTTCTCTGAAGTAACTCAGTTACCCATTTTGTTCAATATTATTTTTAAAATAAGAATTTCCCAAATACTATTATCTATCTCTCTTGGTCTCCTTCTCTCTTTCTGTCTTATAAGATGACACATTTGGTTTTCTAAATAACATCTCTACTTTAATGTCTTGTCCATTCATTTTGTTATCAGATACAAAGGTTTTGTCAGGACCCAGCCCAATGTCCCCATGAGCATCACGATTAGATCACAAACATAAAACTTCATTACATCGTTATTCTTCTTCATGGTCATGGGCTATGTCACATACTTACCTTTCTTTCCTTTCTTTCTTTCTTTCTTTCTTTCTTTTTTCCTTCCTTCCTTCCTTCCTTCCTTTCTTTCTTTCTTTCCTTCTTTCTTTTTTCTTAATGGGGTCTTGCTCTATTGCCAGGCTGGAGTGCAATGGCACGATCTTGGCTCACTGCAACCTCTGCCTCCTGGGTTCAAGTGATTCTCCCACCTCAGCCTCCTGAGTAGCTGGGACTACAGGGCACGCCACCAAGCCCAGCTAATTTTTGTATTTTTAGTAGAGACAAGGTTTCACCATGTTGGCCAGGATGGTCTCGATCTCTTGACCTCTTGATCCACCTGCCTCAGCCTCCCAAAGTGCTGGGATTACAGGCGTGAGCCACCACGCCCAGCCTATTTCTTTTCCTTTTCAGTATTATATACGTAATTGTATTTCAACACTCAAACTTTCTGCCTGTCAGTGTTTACTCATTTTCAGGACTTTTTTCTCAGCTAAGAAATGATCGAGAACTCCTTCTTACCAACAATAACTGGCAACATCAAAACTGTCTACCAGCTTGCTCACTTTCATTGTGAGCTAACATACCTTTCTCTCTATCCTAAAGTCCTTTCCCTCCTTCAACGTCAGGCGCTCCTTCTCTTGAATAAAGATGCAAACACTTAACATGACTTAAAATTGACCTCTTCAATAGAGTCTTTCCAGATAAACTGCATCTCACTCAAGATCTCATAATAACTTCAACAATTGTTTGGTGGAGGACACAACCCCCAAATTATTGTGTGTACATTTTTCTGGTGATATGCTTATGTATGTGTTCCTACTAGAAAAATATCTCCAGATAAGGAACATCTTTATTTATTTTGCTATTGGTACCATGTACAATGTTCTCTTTGATTTTGTTTTTGAGATAGGGTCTCACTTTGTTGCCCAGGCTGGAGGGCAGTGGTATAGTCACAACTCACTGCACCCTTCACCTCCTGGGCACAAGCAATCCTCTTGCCTCAGCCTCCCAAGTAGCTGTGACTATAGGCAGGCACCAAAATGCCCGATTTTTAAAATTTTTTGTAGAGATGAGGTCTTCCTATGTTGCCTAGTGTAGTCGTGAACTCCTGGGCTTAAGCAATCCTCCCACCTCAGCCTCCCAAATTGCTGGGATTACACTGCACCCGGCCCCCTAAAACTGCTAAAAGAAGATTAGCAGTATCTTCTTTTTAGAGATGAAATAATGTGACACAAACACTTTGTGCAGGAATAGCAAGTGGTTACTATGTTCTGTCCAACCTCCTGAGCCACTTTGGCCTGTGTGATGCTGGTGCTCTATCCCTGCATTAATGGGAACATTATCTTCATGGGAAAGTACCATCTACCTGAATCTGTAGTACAAATTACCTTGGGTTGAGAATCATCAGAGTATACAATTATTAAGACAATTTATGTAAACTTGATAAAAATTCAGGGTTTAAATAAACATGGATGTATAATCTATCATTTTTAGATGATAGATACATGACAGGAAGGTAGGTAGGTAAGTATATACAGACAGAAAGATACACAGACAGACAGACAGAGGGGCAGACAATCCTACTGAATTTTAAGAAAAATAAAGTACAATATAGATACATAAAATAAACCTAGAAAAGGGTGTATTGCATTTCTGTCACCATCTAAGCCAAGGAAATATAAATTTAGTTTTGTAAGCTTAAGTGAAGAATGAATCAGGCTTCATCATACAATGTTTGTTGATTTTCTTAAGTACACATTTTGTGCCAGATACTACGTATGCTGAGAGACAGTCCTCCATGCCTCTAAGGCACACACTGTCTAGCAGGCGATAAAACAAACTATAATACAATGTGTCAAGTGCTTTAAGTCATAGAGTCAGAAACTTGATTGCAGGTTAATGGTTGATTGGGAAGAGACAAAGTGAGTCTAGACCATTTTTTTCAATGTGTTTGGTGAAGACCAAAAGGTGTAAAATGAAGTAGTAGAATAGAGAGAAAGGAATGTTCTTTTTTTCTTGATTTTTAAGTGAGGTAAATGAGATGGTTTGTAGGCTGCATGGGAGGAGGTAGTGAAAGAAGGGATGGAGAAGTTGTAGGAGTGGGGAAATGGGTGGAGAGTGACACAGTTGTTGGAGGAAGGAACAAACAAAGGAATGAGCTAACTGGATGGAGAGGGGAAGGAAAATGCATCTAATTTGTATCTCTGAATATCAGCAAGAACAAAACACAAACCACTTCAAAACATTATTCCGCTTTACATGGAGGCAGAATAACTCATTTCTTCCTGCTATTTGCTTAATTCATATTCACAAAACACCATAATGCTTTAATTGCCAAGGCATATCCTGCTGCTTCTTGCTTTTGTGCCTTTCTCGCCACTACTTTCCTTGCCTAAATATTCTCCCATCTACCCTTCAAGCATGCATGCCACTTCTCAGGTAACCTTCACAAAAGCAGAAGAAATGAGCATGGGTATCTAATCACCACACCCTCCCCAAGAGAACCAAACATATAAAATAAAGAAAAACTTCTATTAAGCCTTCAGACTACATTCTTTTAGTTGTAACAAAATCTTATCTCAAGAAATTATGTCAAGAAAATAAACGAACAAATGTGTAAGTAAAGTAAATAAATTAAAAATAAATGCTTATATTAAGCATTTTCATGGTGTTGGACCGTAATGACACCAGTAACTGAGACAACGCTATTAACCTTACTTGTTCTACCTTCTACACAGGTGGCAAGTTCTCTCTCGTGCAGTATGACCTTTAGTTACCAACTGGTGTCCTCTACTTACTCTTACATTCTGTTTCCTCTTTACTTAGTCTGTAAGGCACCACATCAAAACTGATAGAATTCTGATTCTTCTTTATGAATTTTCAACCAACTATTGCAAGGCTATCTGGATTATTTACTTAGATTTTCTTAGTTCATACTTGCAAAACAGATAAATTGGCTCAACTCATTTTATTTTTCATGCCACCACATAGATTGGTATTCAGTCTATAAATTTATGAGTTAGTTTCAGACACCTCTAGTCCAAACAGTTATGGCAATGGGACCAAAGTCATACGATAAAAAATACAATAACATGTAGATTGCTAAAAGAAAAAAAAAAGATTCTATGCTATTCCCATTGAGCTACCATTGAATTTCTTCACAGAACTCGAAAAAACTACTTTAAATTTCACATAGAACCAAAAAAAGAGCCCATATAGCCAAGAAAATCCTAAGCAGAAAGAACAAAGCTAGATGCATCACACTACTTGACTTCATACTATACTACAAGGCTACAGTAAGCAAAACAGCATGGTACTGGTACCAAAACAGATACATAGACCAATGGAAGAGAACAGAGGCCTCAGAAATAACACCACACATCTGCAACCATCTGATCTTTGACAAACCTGACAAAAACAAGCACAGATTCCTTATTTAACAAATGGTCCTGGGAAAACTGGCTAGCCATATGTAGAAAACTGAAACTGGACCGCTTACTTACACCTTATACAAAAATTAAATCAAGGTAAATTAAAGACTTAAACATAAAACATAAAACCATAAAAACCCTAGAAGAAAACCTAGGCAATACCATTCAGAACATAGGCATAGGAAAAGACTCCATGACTAAAACACCAAAAGCAATTGCAACAAAAGCCAAAATTGACAAATGGGATCTAATTAAACTAAAGAGCTTCTCCACAGCAAAAGAAACTATCATCAGAGTGAACAGGCAACCTACAGAATGGGAGAAAATTCTTGTAATCTATTCATCTGACAAAGGGCTAATATCCAGAATCTATAACAAACTTAAACAAATTTACGAGAAAAAAACAAACAACCCCATCAAAAAGTGGGCAAAGAATATGAACAGATATTTCTCAAAGGAAGACATTTACACGGCCAACAAACATATGAAAAAAAGCTCATCATCACTGGTCATTAGAGAAATGCAAATCAAAACCACAATGAGATACCATCTTACGCCAGTCAGAATGGCAATCATTAAAAAGTCAGAAAACAACAGATGCTGGAGAGGATGTGGAGAAATAGGCATACTTTTACTCTGTTGTTGGGAGTGTAAATTAGTTCAACCATTGTGGAAGACAGTGTGGCCATTCCCAATGATCTAGAACCAGAAATAGTATTTGAACCAGCAATCCCATTACTAGGTATATATCCAAAGGATTATAAATCATTCTATTATAAAGACACATGCACATGTATGTTTATTGCAGCACTATTCACAATAGCAAAGACTTGGAACCAACCCAAATGCCTATCAATGACAGACTGGATAAAGATAATGTGGCACATATACACCATGGAATACTATGCAGCCGTAATAAAGGATGAGTTCATATCCTTTGCAGGGACATGGATGAAGCTGGAAACCATCATTCTCAGCAAACTAACACAGGAACAGAAAACCAAACACTGCATGTTCTCACACATAAGTGGGAGTTGAACAATGACAATACATAGACACAGGGAAGGGAACATCACACACAGGGGCCTGTTGCAGGGTAGGGGACAAGGGGAGGGAGAGCATTAGGACAAATACCTAATGCATGTGGGGCTTAAAACTTAGATGACAGGTTGATGGGTGCAGCAAACTACCGTGGCACATGTATACCTATGTAACAAATCAGCACGTTCTGCACATGTATCCCAGAACTTAAAGTTTAATAAATTTTTTTAAAAAGAAAAGCTTTTAAAGTATACATTTTGAAATCCAATCGAAAATTTTAGAAAACAAAACCACACTGTACTAAATAATTCCTAGGGCAAAGAAGAAAACAAAACTAAAATTCCAAACTATTTAGAAAAATAAGGATAATGGGTAACCTCTGGTTCCCAACAGACAAAGAACTAGCTTGGACTGTTGAATTCTTCTGAAAATGTTTTAATTATGAAGCAAATAGTATTGAAAGGAAAAACCTTGAATCCAAAGTACTAATCTATGAGAATCTCTTACAGGAAAACAAAAGAGTAATCTTCTGGAAACTTCCACCTGTACAAAAAGAAAGAGCGCATCTCTGTTTTTTTTTTTTTTCCTTAAACTCACCAAAAGACGTACAAGCTAGCACTTAGGTTCACCACACCTCCTTACATATTACAGAAAGTATAGTTATAGCCTCAGGGGAAGCTGAGCTCATAGGCAAAAATAGCTAGACAATAAGGAATATGTGAACAATTGTGTTTTACAAAGATGCACACACCTATATATTTATGCATTCCCATATGCTCATCTTACAATGTAATTGACATCCCTCCCACCAAGATATGTGGTCTATGTTCTTTCCTCTTGAATTTGGGCAGACTCCTGCCTACATCAAACAATGGAGTAGAACAAAAGTGAGGCTATGTGACTTGCAAGGCTAGGTCAAGACAAGAACACAGGTACAGGTCTATAGACTACAATCCCAACTACATAGGCGGAGGTTGGGGGCATAATGGGAGGATCAGTTGAGGACAGGAGTTCCAGACCAGCCTGGGCAACATAGCATAGCAATAGCCTGTTTCTTTAAGAAAAAAAAAAAAAGGAATACAATTCTGCCGGGTTCGTTCCTTCTCTCTCTCTCTCTTTCTCTCTCTCTCGTTCTCTCTCTTTCCCTCAACAAATCACACCATACGCCCATCCATGGAGTCTCACCGTGTTGTGAGGAATCTGAAGCCACATAGAGAGGTCACATGTGGATTCTTGTAAACAGCCCCAGCTAGGCCTCCAGGTAACACCTGTACCAACCACCAGAAATGCAAGTGAATGCAATTCACATGATTTTAGTCCCCAAGCTTCAAGCCTTCCAGCTGGGGTCTCCAACAAGGTGGAGTAGAAACAAGTTATCTCCCTGTACAGTGTCTGAATTCCTGACCCACAGAAATCATGAAAAGGAAAAAAAAATTACTGTTTCTTAAACCCACTAAATTTTAAGATAATTTGTCATTAATTTGTTTGTAGCAATGTATAACTAATACCAAGTGCATTTACTATAAAGAAGAGCTTTATTACATAATGTAAGAATAAGAATAAGAATTAAATTCTCAAACTAATAGAACAGGTTAGTGGTCATATGAAACAGGAACTCAAAGCCAAAAAGAAAAGCCAAGTAGAAATACTGAATATCGAATATTCATCTCTTATCCCGTCTTAGACTGAATACGATAGCTGAAAACATAATGCAATAAATGAATAAATTCCAGAATCTATAAACAATATGTTGATGCCAACATATACACAATAGAAATCCCAGAAATAACAAAGAAATAGATGAGAGAAATACTTGAAGGTAATTATGACATATTTCCCTGAATGACAGAGTGATTAAAGACCTTAAATTCAAAAATCTATACAATTAAAAATGGAATAGTTAAGAAAAGAAAATTCACTCTATATATGTAACAGCAAAATTTAAGAATATCAAAACTGTAAATAATGGATGATTTTTGCTTCTTGTGTTCTTCATTGGTTTACTGCATTAGGTTTGTGATTAGAAAAAATATTTGGAAAGGTTAGGAGTCACCTTTCCCAGAATCCGTCCCTAGTCAGCTCCTTCTGAGGACACATGAAATGTCCCTACTTGGGATTCCCTAATATCCTTTCCACATCTCAGAAATTGTTTTTACCACGCTGTGTCTCTCCACACCTATTAGTGGTGGTGATTGGTGATTATTAACCAGAGTGACACATCAAAACCTCAGGGAAGCTGTTTCTATTATGAGTGATGTGTTTCTTACTCTACTTTCCCAGTTCGCACTGCAGGGCTACTGAATCTGAATCCTAGAAGTGTATACGATTTTTTAAAAATACACCATGATTTACCTTGGTTAAAACCACCAAAATAGAGGGACGGTACTATGTATTCCTTTGTATCCCTAGGACTTACGCAGTGCCTGCCATAAAGAACGTGATCAGAAAAATGTTTGTTGAATGAAAGAATGATATATATATGTACATTATTTCTAACATGTACAAGCTAATGACATTTGTGTCTCCAAAAATCACAGCAATTTGGTTTGCAGTCTGATAATTCAACATCATTTATTAATCCTAACATAGTCATCTGTGTGTTCTAACACTGTTATACATTATTCAGTTAAGAATCAAGCTTTATATTTTTAGTAGAAAATAGCTGGACGTGGTGGCATGTGCCTGTAGTCCCAGCTACTTGGGAGGCTGAGGCAGGAGAATCGCTTGAACCCGGGAGGTGGAGGTTGCAATGAGCCAAGATCGTGCCACTGCACTCCAGTCTGGCTAACAGAGTGAGATTCCGTCTCAAAAAAAAAAAAAAAAGGAATCAAGCTTTATTCATTATTGACATACTGTCTAGGAATTTGGTCTAAATTTTTACTCTCTAATGCTAGGTATTGGGAAACTTAAACTGCAATGTCTCCTGTACATCTGCATTCAGAGTTAGCTAAAATGACAATTTTTTAAGTCTATGAACTCGATTTCTCACTTTTCCCGTAATATGATAGAAGTTTCTTGTTAAAAAGGTCACTAAAGTTGGGATCTCATAAAGTGAAAACAGATTAAAATTGCTTAATGTATCAAGAAACTAATAACTTGTTGTTTCATAAAATTTCAAATGACAGTAGTGAATAATGTCATCATATGTGGAAGATTCTCTAAAACAACTGCTACCTTTTGACTATCTTTTTTGGGAAGAATCTACTTATGAGTCTCCACCCACAGTGATGCTTTTACTTTTAAAATGGTTAGAGTTTACAGAGTACTTTCCCATATATTATCTCATTGGGACATTACAGCAACCTCATGAGGTTTATACAGCTAGTATTACCATTTTTTCTACTTTACAGATAAAGAGCTTCAAATTCTAACCTGGTAAGTGTTTGTCTCAGAGACTCCCTGATGAGCTGGGATAGAGAGCAGGTCATCTGACTCCCCATATGGTGCTTTCTCCATCACTCCATAGTGTTTCCAGAGGATTCTGCTCAAAGTAGCAATGGAACATAGGCAGTTACATATCTCATTGTCCTATACTCTCAAGTTCACTACACACTCCTTTCAACTGAAATTTTTGGGAAGTCACTGATCATGTGAAATGGTGAAAGACAATAGACAAATAATACAATATAATATTGAGAAAAGAGATGGCCAGGCACGGTGGCTCACACTTGTAATCCCAGCACTTTGGGAGGCTGAGGTGGGCGGATCACGAGGTCAGGTGTTCCAGACCAGCTTTGCCAATATGGTGAAACCCCATCTCTACTAAGAATACAAAAATTAGCCGGGCATGGTGGTACATGCCTGTAGTCCCAGCTACTCAGGAGGCTGAGGCAGGAGAATCACTTGAACTTGGGAGGTGGAGGTTGCAGTGAGTCAAGATTGCACCACTGCATTCCAGCCTGGGCAACAGAGTGAGACTCCATCTCAAAAAAAAAAAAACAAAACAAAAAAAACTATTCATATTGTTGCAATGTCCTTTCTATGTATTATATTCAAATGAAGAAATTTCTTCTTTTCACATGAACTGAATATGTCCCTTCAAAATATATATATTGAAATCCAAATCTTCAATGTAATGGTAATTTGGAGGTGGGGCCCTTAGTGGGTACACAGATCATGAGGGTAAAGCTCTCATGAATGGGACTAATGCCCCTAGAAAAAGATACTCAAGAGCTTGCTCCAGCTCTCTGCTCTCTATTCTGTAAGGATACAAGGAATCAGCCATCTGCACACCAGGACACCAGATCTTCTGGCACCTTGATCTTAGACTTCCCAGCCTCCAGAACCATGAAAAATAAATTTCTGTTGCTGAAGCCACCCACTCCATGGTATTGGGTTATAGCAGCCTGAATTAAGACATTATAATTTTAAAAATACTTAAAACTTAAAAACCCAATTAACATCTTTAGAAAGCACAGCCAGCTCTAGACCATTAGTATTGGCATTTCTGATGAACATTTATATGAAACACTTAGCATGTGCCAGGAACTTTGATGTTTTCTATAAATCCCACTTAATCTTCATATCAGTCTTATGATTATATGTCATTTACATTATTCCAGCTTTTGCAAGAGGTAAATGCAGTGCACATGTCTAACCGTCATGCTCTGTGCCAGCAATAATCATGCAAATATGTTAATCATGACCCCATGCCAAAACCAGTTTTTCATAAAAAGTGAACTGTCCATGATTCAGGTAGAGAGAAGAAGAGGGAGGTGGAGTGCACAGCTAATGGATACTTAGCTTCCAAGCCCAGAGGGTGAATGTGGAAATTCATAGAGGAGTTCATCATAGGACTTTGTGTTGTACAAGTGGAAGAAAAATATTTTCCACTTACCTAACTCACAGGATGTAACAGAGATTAATGAGTGTCAATGAAACATTGAACCACTTAGATGAGAACAATAGATCTCTTCAAAAAAGAAAAACTGTAAGTTAAAGATTCATCTATATTCCAAATTCTTTCATAAAATCTATGTAACTAACTAGATATGCAAGAGGGACAGATTAATGATCCTTTAAGAGCTTTTCTATTTCTTGCTTTGAGTTTCTGAATTATATGAATTCAGGCTTAATTTCCATTTTTAAGATAAATTCCAATAGAGGAGGAATGAACAGCTGATTCATTCTGGTTCAGTGGGTTACTTTTCCATTAGATTTTATATTTTTCTGGCAGCCATTAAGAGTGTTCCAGGATTGTGATGTCAGATAACATATGCCACGCAGATTCAACACCACATCAGTGGGCCAGCAATTCTTACTGTTCCCTACTCTCATACAGCTGAGCCCAAAATGTAGCTTCCATCAACCTCAAAACCTCCCACTGATTCATTCTTGGATTTTCTCTATGAAACTACAGAGCAGAACAAGAAATGCCTTGGGCTCAGAAATCTGCACACCCATTTCAAACCAGCTCATACACCTGGGTCTCCATAGATTCTAGGCCTATGCACAGAACAGAAAAGCTCCTGTGAGAATCAGCAGAACTCCCATATTAAACTACTTTCCCCTCCTTTTATATCCAAGATGAATCCAATAACAATATCAAGGGTTTCTACTTTAGCCTGCTGCTTTGACTTCACTTAGAGCTCTTTGGCAAATATACTGGGAAGATCCAGATTGAAAATGCCTCTCCCCACCCTAACCTCCGGAGCAGTGAGTCTCAATGCAATTTACATGCAATTTCAATATTGGAAACAGAATTGAAGAAGTAGGACAAATTCATTCAATATTCATTTCTTGAGTACATACCATGGGCCAGGCACTTGGCTCATGTTAAGTATTTTATAGATTTCCATCAATAACTTGAAGGTTAAATTGCTTCAACCGCAGGAGAGACATTAAATCATGCACGTGTAGTTGAGGTGCAACAAGAATGATTCAGCATACTTAAAACATTGCCATTCTAGGCCACGTGCAGTGACTTACGCCTGTAATACCACCACTTTGGGAGGCCGAATCAAGAGGATTGCTTAAGCTCAGGAGTCCAAGACTGGCCTGGGAAACATGATGAAACCCCATATCTGATATATATATATATATACATATATATACACACAAAAAAAATTAGCCAGGCATGGTGGTGCCAGCCTGTAGTACCAGCTAGTAGGAAGGCTGAGGCGGGAGGACAACTTGAGCCCAGGAGTTCAAGGCTGCAGTGCGTCGTGATCAAACCACCACACTCCAACCTTAGTGACAGAGACTACGTCTCAAGAAAACAAACTAAAAAAAAAAAATTGCCGTTTTGAAAATGACCATCTAATTGTAAATGGTATGGCTGTTATATCATGAAATAGAGGGAAGAAAGCAAGAGGAGGCATGCTGTTTGCTGCCACTGTTGATTCATTCAAATTCTCTCTCATCAAAGGGTAATCATTCACAATTTGATATTTCAAACAAGTTAAAACTTTATAAAGTAATAGATAATCTCTAAATGCTGAGACTTTAAATTCCTCCTTCCAAGACTTACACAGGCTTATCTTTTTCCCAGCGTGCAGCCAGATGGTCAATTAACAGAAGCCATGACTCCTAACCATGGAAGAGTTAAGATAATATATTTTTGTTTGTTAAAACCAGGCTGACTTAAAAGAAGATAGGACTTCCACAGTTAAACCAAAAAAAGATAAACTTGAAAATAGTTATGAATAAATATAGAGATTAAGAAGTGAGCAAGTCTAAGATCTTCATCTATCATACATCTTCCTCCAGCATGAGTGATTTCATTTGCTTCTTAAATAGATAAATACAAAAACGGCATTTTCCCTTGGCAAGAAAGTAACTGTTTTGTATTATTTACCTACAATGCATCTGTGTTTCTAAAAAGAACAGTAAATACATTTCTGGAGCAAGACATGTTTCTGTGATAATGTGAGTAATGCTTCTTAAACACTTTGGAGATTATTAGAATGCTTTCCAGAAGCTGATATTGAACTCAGTCAGTTTAGCAAGAACACAAGATAAAGATAAAGAGATGCTCTCGGCATTTTTCACTAAACTATTTGTAGAGTGCTGCAATTGGATGTCTTTCAGAACAGTAACCACCAGAAGGAGAAGGGCCAGGACTCGTTCCAATCCACACTGAAAGATATTCAGGCCAGACTGCTTTCTTCAGGAGGGCCCTTTAAATAAACAACCCAGTTTGAGTGACATCTGCCACCCCAAATACTGGGTTAATTTTCAGACTGCCCTGAGAAATTCACAATATGGCTGTTGCAGCATCTTCTAATTGGTGTTTAAACCTTAACTGGGCAAGCACTTCACAACAATGACAGAAATAAAATAGCTAATGATTAGGTCTTGTACATACCTTCTTCTAAGCCAAGCCAGATCTGAGAGAATCATGGCTTAAAGCAACAGTCTTCTCAGATCTCTCAGATCACATAGAACTAAGTGGGGTGGTGGTAGCATATACGTATTTATCTTTCTAAATCATGATTCATTCATTCATTCAACAAATATTTGTTAAGCTGCTATGGCATGCCTTCATGGAACTGATATTCTTATGTAGGGAGGTGAGAGAAGCAGTCCCATAAGTGACAAATTAATTCATACTCAAATATGGTAATTTGGTTGATTTAATATAAGTGCTATAAATGTTATGAAGAGAATAAGAGAGTGGTGCTAATTTGAATGTGGTGGTCAGAGATCTTGCTAAACAAGCACCACTTAAGAGGTGCTTAAGCAGAAAGAATAACACATAGCAAAGAACAGGGGAGAAGAGAGAATGAGCTTGACATTTTCAAAAAGTAGAAAGCAGGTGTTATGTTAGCTTAGAATGCTGTAACAAAATACCAGAAAACGGTATGGTTTAAATAACAGGAATTTATTTCTCACCATTCTGGAGGCTGGAAACCCCAAGATCAAGGTACCAGCCAGCCTTTTGGTTCCCCCTTGAGGGCTCTCTTCTTGGTTTGCTCATGGTTGCCTTCTTGCTGTGTACTCACTTGACAGAGAGAAAGAGAGGAAGTAAGCTTTCTGGTGTCTCTTCTTATAAGGGCACTAATCCCATCATGAGCACTCCACCCTGGTAACTTCATCCAAATCTAATCCTTCCCAATGGCCGCATCTCCAAGTACCATCACATTAAAGGTTAGGGCTTCTACATTTAAATTTTGAGGGTGACACAATTGAGTTCATAGCAGTGAGTATGTCTAGAACCTGGGAATCCAGGGAGATAGTGGCAGGAGATGAAGCTAAGAAGTAGGGGGAAAACTGTATGTTCTATGGAAAGAGTTCTGCTGAGTTTTTGTTTTTTGTTTTTGTTTGTTTTGTTTTGAGACAGAGTCTTACTTTGTCACCCAGGCTGCAATTCAGTGTGCTACAACCTCCACCTCCCAGATTCAAGTGATTCTCATGCCTCAGCTTCCCAAGTAGTTGGGACTACAGGCATGTCCCATCACCCCAGCTAATTTTTGTATTTTTAGTAGAGACAGGTATTTGCCATGTTGGCCAGGCTGGTCTCAACCTCCTGGCCATAAGTGATCCACTAGCCTCAGCCTCCCAAAGTGTTGGGACTCCAGGTGTGAGCCACTGCACCCAGCAAAGTTTTGACTTTTTTCCAAGTGCCATAGAATGCTGTAATATTTTGAATTTTCCAGGAAGCAGATTCCAAGATAAAGTTCAGTATATAAGAGGATTATTAGGGGATGTCCTTGGGATTAATACCTGTGGGAAGCAGCGAGGGAGGCAAAATTGGGCTAAGTGAGAAGTTGGACTGCAAGATCCAACATCTTCAGCCAACCCCACAGGGAGCTAACACAGCCAGTAAGAGTGGCCACATGCTGAGCAGATATAGCTAGGCCTTTATACTCCTACCTCCATCAGTCAGTGGATGTGGGCTACTCTGAAAGGGGAATTATCTTGGCATATGGGGTCTCTTTGCAACTATGAAGTCCCCAGATGGACAGACAGTTGCAGACTGTCCTCTGAGCACTTCTAGGAGCTGGGCAGCAAAGCCTTCCTTTATAGAAGATCAGACTGGGAAATCACAGTGCTCAGCACACAATCAACTGGGGAGGTGATTTGGTTTGGCTGTGTCCCCACAGAAATCTCATCTTGAATTTCCATCTGTTGTTGGAGGGACCCAGTGAGAGATAATTGAATCATGGGGGCAGGTCTTTCCCATTCTGTTCTCATGATAGTAAATAAATTTCATGAGATCTGATGGTTTTTAAAATGGGAGTTTCTCTTCACAAATTCTCTCTCTCTTTGCCTGCTGCCATCCACGTAAGATGTGACTTGCTCCTCCTAGCCTTCTACCATGATTGTGAGGCCTCCCCAGTCACATGGAACTATAAGTCCATTAAACCTCTTTCTTTTGTAAATTGCCCAGTCTTAGGTATGTGTTTATCAGCAGCCTGAAAACAGACTAATAGAGTAAATTGGTACCAGCAGAGTGGCGCACTGCTGAGAATATATCCAAAAATGTGGAAACAACTTTGGAACTGGGTAACAGGCAGAGGTTGGAACAGTTTGGAGGGCTCAGAAGAAGAAAGAAAAATGTGGGAAAGTTTGGAACTCCCTAGAGACTTGTTGAATGGCTTCGACCAAAATGCTGGTAATGATATGGACAATTAAATCCAGGCTGAGGTGGTCTCAGATGGAGATGAAGAACTTGTTGGGAAATGGAGCAAAGTAACTCTTGTTATGTTTTAGCAAAGAGACTGGTGGCATTTTGCCCCTACCCTAGAGATTTGTGGAAATTTGACCTTGAGAGAGATGATTTAGGGTATCTTGCAGAAGAAATTTCTAAGCAGTAAAGCAGTCAAGAGGTGAATTGGTTGCTGTTAAAGGCATTCAGTTTTAAAAGGGAAAGTTTTAAAAGGGAGCACAAGGTTTGCAAAATTTGCAGCCTGACAATGCAATAGAAAATAAAATCCCATTTTCTGAGGAGAAATTCAAACTGGCTGCAGAAATTTGGATAAGTAATGAGAAGCTGAATGTTAATCACCAAGATAAGGAAGAAAATGTCTTCAGGGCATGTCAGAGGTCTTCACAGCAGCACCCCCCCATTACAGTCCTGGAGGTCTAGGAGGAAAAGATGGTTTTATGGACCAGGCCCAGGGTCCCTCTGCTGTATGCAGCCTAGGGACTTGGTACCCTTTGTCCCAGCCACTCCAGCCATGACTAAAATGGGCCAAGGTACAGCTCAGGGTGTGGCTTCAGAGGTGCAAGCCCCAAACTTTGGCAGCTCCCACGTGGTGTTGAGAATTGAGGTTTGGGAACCTCTGCCTAGGTTTCAGAGGATGTATGGAAATACCCAGATGTCCAGGCAGAAGTTTGCTGTAGGGGTGGGGCACTCATGGAGAACCTCTGCTAGGGCAGTGCAAAAGAGAAATGCGGGGTTGGAGCCCCCACACAGAGTCCCCACTGGGGTGCTGCCTAGTGGAGCTGCGAGAAGAGGGCCACCATCCCCCAGACCCCAGAATTGTAGACCCATGAACAGCTTGCACTGTGCACCTGGAAAAGCTGAAAACACTCAATGCCAGCCTGTGAAAGCAGCTAGGAGTGAGGCTGTACCCTGCAAAGCCACAGGGGTGGAGCTGCCCAAGACCATAGGAATCCACTTTTTGCATCAGTGTGACCTGGATGTGACATGGAGTCAAAAGAGATTACTTTGGAGCTTTAAGATTTGATTGCCCCACTGGATTTTGGACTCATATGGAGCCTGTAGCCCTTTTGTTTTGGCCAATGTCTCCCCTTTGGAATGGCTGTATTTACCCAATGCCTGCACCCTCATTGTATCTAGGAAGTAACTAACTTGCTTTTGATTTTACAGGCTCAAAGGTGGAAGGGATTTGCCTTGTCTCAGATGAGACTTCAGACTATAGACTTAGGGTGAATTAATGCCCATATGATTTAAGACTTTGGGGGACTGTGGGAAGGTATGATTGGTTTTAAAATATGAGGACATGAGATTTGGGAGAGGACAGGAGCAGAATGATATGGTTTGGCTGTGTCCCCACTGAAATCTCATCTTGAATTCCCAGGTATTGTGGGAGGGACAAGTTGGGGGTAATTGAATCGTGGCGGCAGGTCTTTCCCATGCTGTTCTCATGATAGTAAATAAGTCTCAAGAGATCTAATGGTTTTATAAGGAGGGGTTTCCCTGCACAAGCTCTCTCTTTGCCTGCTGTCATCCATGTAAGATGTTACTTGCTCCTCCTTGCCTTCCACCATGATTGTGAGGCTTCCCCAGTCACGTGGAACTGTAAGTCCATTAAACCTCTTTCTTTTGTAAATTGCCCAGTCTTTGGTATCTTTTTATCAGCAGCATGAAAACAGATTAATACAGGAGGTTTAAGCACAGGAGTCATCCAAATAATTTACTTTGTTTCATCAATTCTACAATGAATACTTCTTTCTAAATTTTAATATTTCTAAAATTGGAATGTATCTTACAATTATTGATATCATGTGAGGGTCAAGCAGTCATCATTGCCTCTGTATGTGCAAATATTAATAGTGCATGGATTAAAACTTATAGAATAGGTTTCAGCAGTATACAAGCAAAACCTGGACACAATAAGAGCACCACTCATTTTATACCCAAGAACCAAATGGATGTGGGAAGGAGTTAGAAGGTGGTGCATCAGACAAGTTTAGCAGCATTCCAAAATTCCTAAATGAAGAGTCCAAAGTAGATTAACTACATATAGTAATTCCAAAGCCAGGTTAAATGCCAGCACCATTTGGTTTTAGTTCTATGACTTTCTTTAAGATACACTGCATCACCATATTATTGATAACTGGAAGGACCATACTGTGTATATCAGAGACTGAATTGAAAACTGATCAGGAGACTTGGCCTTGAATATGAAGAAGGCTTAGAAATACTTTGTTTTGCCTTTTTTAAAACAATAGATAATTGATATTACATAAATTATAAAGTAATTTGCACAATTGAAGTCTATTTTCAAATACCACTATATTGCTTCATGGGTAGTAAGAGTATCTTATAATAAAGTATTCCCAATTCTCCCTCACATCCCTTAGAACATTGGTGTCATTCATTTCACTTATCCATAAGCTATAGTCACCCTATATATTGTTGTTATTGTTTTAAACAAATGTTATCAGTTAGATCAATTTAAAAAAATACAAGATTCTATTTCATTTTAATTTATTCCTTTTCTGACACTCTTTCTTTATGCAGATAAAATATTCTGACCTATGTTATTTTCCTTTCCCTAAAATACTAATATATCTTGTAAGGCATGTCTATTAGTAAAAATTTCCCCAATTTTGGTTTGAGAAAATCTTTATCTTTACCTTTGCTGAAGTCAGAATTCTAGGTTGTCTTTTTTCCTTTCAACACTTTAAATATTTCACTCTACTCTTTTCTTGCTTAAATGGTTTCTGAAGAGAAGTCTGATAAAATTTTTATCCTTGTTCCTTTCTAGGTAAGATGTCTTCTCTTCTGCCTTTTATCAGATTTTCTTCAGTTTGAATATGATATGCCTAATATCCTAGATTTTCCTCAGTTTGAATATTATATACCTAAATATAGTTTATTCGTATTTATGCTGCTTGATGTTCATGATTTGAGCTTCATGAGCTTGAATTTCATGGACCTTTGGTTAACTGTCTGTCATTAAGTTTGGAAAATTCTCAGTCATTACTATTTCAAATATTTCTTCTTCTTTCCCTTTCTTCCTTCTCCTCTGGTAATGCCATTACTTATATGTTACACCTCTTGTAGTTGTCTCACACTTCTTGAATATTCTCTTCCATCATTTTCCTTATTTTTTTCTCATTGCATTTCAGTTCTGAAAATTTCTATGAGCATATTTTCAAGCTCACTGATTCTTTTTCCATAGAAATATCCAGTCTACTCATGAGCCCATTAAAGGCATTCTTCATTTCTGTTACACTGTTGTTTATTGCTAGCATTTTCTTTTGATTATTTCTTAGAGTTTCCATTTCTCAGCTTATGTTACCCATCTGTTCTCACATGTTGTCCATATTTTCCATTTTGATCTCCCAGTATAATTCCAAAATCTCCACCATATCTAAATTGGGTTCTGTTGTTTGGTTTGTCTGTTTGGACTGTGTTTTCTTTGTTGTTTTTTGTTTTGCTTTGTTTTTGCCTTTTAGTATATCTTGTAATTTTTTTAAATTTTTTAAAGTTTTTTTTAAATTATACTTTAAGTTTTAGGGCACATGTGCACAATGTGCAGGTTAGTTACATACGTATACATGTGACATGCTGGTGTGCTGCACCCACTAACTCGTCATTTAGCATTAGGTATATTTCCTAATGCTATCCCTCCCCCCTCCCCCCACCCCACAACAGTCCCCAGAGTGTGATGTTCCCCTTCCTGTGTCCATGTGTTCTCATTGTTCAATTCCCACCTATGACTGAGAACATGCGGTGTTTGGTTTTTTGTCCTTGCGATAGTTTACTGAGAATGATGATTTCCAACTTCATCCATGTCCCTACAAAGGACATGAACTCACAATTTTTTATGGCTGCATAAAATTCTATGGTGTATATGTGCCACATTTTCTTAATCCAGTCTATCATTGTTGGACATTTGGGTTGGTTCCAAGTCTTTGCTATTGTGAATAGTGCCGCAATAAACATACGTGTGCATGTGTCTTTATAGCAGCATGATTTATAGTCCTTTGGGTATATACCCAGTAATGGGATGGCTGGGTCAAATGGTATTTCTAGTCCTATATCCCTGAGGAATCACCACACTGACTTCCATGATGGTTGAACTAGTTTACAGTCCCACCAACAGTGTAAACGTGTTCCTATTTCTCCACATCCTCTCCAGCACCTGTTGTTTCCTGACTTTTGAATGATTGCCATTCTAACTGGTGTGAGATGGTATCTCATTGTGGTTTTGATTTGCATTTCTCTGATGGCCAGTAATGGCGAGCATTTTTTCATGTGTTTTTTGGCTGCATAAATGTCTTCTTTTGAGAAGTGTCTGTTCATGTCCTTCACCCACTTTTTGATGGGGTTGTTTGTTTTTTTCTTGTAAATTTGTTTGAGTTCATTGTAGATTCTGGATATTAGCCCTTTGTCAGATGAGTAGGTTGCAGAAATTTTCTCCCATTTTGTAGGTTGCCTGTTCACTCTGATGGTAATTTCTTTTGCTGTGCAGAAGCTCTTTAGTTTAATTAGATCCCATTTGTCAATTTTGGCTTTTGTTGCCATTGCTTTTGGTGTTTTAGACATGAAGTCCTTGCCCATGCCTATGTCCTGAATGGTAATGCCTAGGTTTTCTTCTAGAGTTTTTATGGTTTTAGGTCTAACGTTTAAGTCTTTAACCCATCTGGAATTCATTTTTGTATAAGGTGTAAGGAAGGGATCCAGTTTCAGCTTTCTACATATGGCTAGCCAGTTTTCCCAGCACCATTTATTAAATAGGGAATCCTTTCCCCGTTGCTTATTTTTCTCAGGTGTGTCAAAGATCAGACAGTTGTAGATATGCGGCATTATTTCTGAGGGCTCTGTTCTGTTCCATTGATCTATATCTCTGTTTTGGTACCAGTACCATGCTGTTTTGGTTACTGTAGACTTGTAGTATAGTTTGAAGTCAGGTAGCATGATGCCTCCAGCTTTGTTCTTTTGGCTTAGGATTGACTTGGTGATGTGGGCTCTTTTTTAGTTCCATATGAACTTTAAAGTAGTTTTTTCCAATTCTGTGAAGAAAGTCATTGGTAGCTTGATGGGGATGGCATTGAATCTATAAATTACCTTGTAATTTTTTTTAACAGCCAGACATTGTATCAGATTGAAGGAACTGAGGCATATGGCCTTTTAGAGTGAGGTTTTACGTTTATCTGGATAGGAATTAGACTGTGTTTACTATTCGCTGTACCTATAGGTATTAGAGGCTAACATTTACTCTAGTGTCCTTGTTTCTCTCTTCCTTGTTGTCTTTGGGCTTCTCTAGAGACTCCTTCTTAAATAGAGTTTGTGCTCTGAAATTGCTCTCAGCTGTAACTTGGGTTATACAGGATCCCTATTGATATAGTGTGGGTGGAGGGAAGGAAGTACTCTACAATCTTATTACCAGGTCTTAGTGGTTTAGTGAGACTATGACCCTAGACTATGATCTTTACAAATACTTTCTAGCTTTTTTCTCCCTTACATGAGAAAAGAAGGCTAGAGGGTGCAGGAGTTGGGTATTTACTTTCCCTTATGGGTTTGTTAAGCTCTGGTAAAACTCACATTGGTTAGAAGCTGATAAAATAGTTTCCTTTGAGGGTACAGAACACTCTAGGTATATTTCAAAATAGTTACTCTTCCCTTCTTGGTATCAGAAGCATGAGGTAATTTTCCTCTGACCTTGACCCTGAGAGCTTGATGAAGCTCCTGGAGGTAAAACTCATAAAAACATGGGTATTGCCCTCCAAAACCTGGCTCCCAGGGGTTTTTAATCTTTCAGACTTCAGCAATTATTCAATTACCTTTTAAGTGTTTAAATTTAAGTCTCCAGATATGGCTTGTGCTCCCAGTAAGCTCTCTGATCTCTGTATCTGCCAATCTCTCTAGTTGTTAGGGTGGCAGTTTGTCCTATGTCAATAATTTTATGCGGGATTAAAAAGAAGTTGTTGATTTTCAGTTTGTTGAGCTTTTCTTTTCTTTTCTTTTCTTTTTTTTTCAAGACAGAGTCTCACTCTGTTGCCCAGGCTGGAGTGCAATGACACAATCTTGGCTTACTGCCAAGATTCCTCCACTTCCTGTGTTCAAGTGATTTTCCTGCCTCAGCCTCCCAAGTAGCTGGGATTACAGGCATGCACCACCACGCCTGGCCAATTTTTTGTATTTAGTAGAGATGGTGGTTCACCATGTTGGTCAGGCTGGTCTTGAACTCCTGACCTCAGGTGACCCACCCACCTTGGCCTCCCAAAGTGCTGGGATTACAGGCATGAGCCACTGTGCCCAGCCTGTTCAGCTTTTTCTTGTAAGAATAACAACTTCCAAACTGTTTACATGTCAGACCAGAAACCTTGCCTATTTCTTTAATCTTATGAATCTATAGTGATACATGATGTAACCCTATGTCTCATTAAATTTAAAAGATATTTTCATAGAAAACAGAAATTAAAGTGCTAAAAATTGGGTCATTATATTAATGGCTAAACTTCTTTCTTAGTAGTGAATAAAATAATTGTACCATCTAAAAATCAACCCTGTCTCTGATTTGTATAAATACAACAGGACAATCAAATCACTGTTATTAAAAATAGATTATGTCTACAGAGACAAGACTGGAAACAAGCAAACCAATCAGGAGCTTGTTTTGATATTTTAGGAATGAAAGGGTAAATGGTAGATTCAGTGCAGTTAAGTTTAGGAGCCTTGATTCACAACTGAAATTAGTTGAATGAAGCTTTTCTCAGCCTGTCAACCATGTTGCTACAAGGAAAACATCTTGGGTGAGATCTTAGAAGGTAAGACCTGCATGTTTATAGGCTAGAATGGTCAGCCTGTGGAGCTGTCAAGAGGTCCAGAATGAGGCATCCTGAGACTCAAAAAGATACTTAAGAGAACTTATAATTCATGACTGAAGAAAAGTTTATTAAGACTGAAAGTGTAAGAATGCAAGGTTGGTTCAACATACGCAAATCAATAAATCTGATTTATGACATAAACAGAACTAAAGACAAAAATCACATGGTGCAGAAAAAGCTTTTAATAAAATTCAACATTCACTCTTGTTAAAAATTCAATAAACTAGGTATTGAAGGAACATACCCCAAAATAATAAGAGCCACATATGACAAACTCACAGCCAACATCATACTGAATGGGCAAAAGCTGGAAGCGTTCCCCTTGAAAACTTACACAAGACAAGGATGCCCTCTTTCACTGCTCCTATTCAACATAGTATTGGAAGTTCTGGCCAGAGCAATTAAGCAAGAGAAACAAATAAAGCACAGCCAAATAAGAAAAGAGGAAGTCAAACTATCCGTTTGCAGACTATATGATCCTATATCTAGAAAACCCCACAGTCTCAGCCCAAAAGCTTCTTAAACTGATAAACAACTTCAGCAAAGTCTCAGGATACAAAATCAATGTGCAGTAATCACTAGCATTCCTGTACACCAACGACTAGCAAGCAGAGAGCCAAATCATGAACTCCCATTCGCAATTGCTACAAAAATGAATAAGATACTTAGGAATACAGCTAACAAGGGAAGTGAAGGACCTCTTCAAGGAGAACTACAAACCACTGCTCAAATAAATCAGAGATGACACAAACAAATGGAATAACACTCCATGCTCATGGATAGGAGAATCAATATTGTTAAAATGGCCATACTGCTCAAAGCAATTTATAGATTCAGTGCTGTTTCTAACACACTGTCATTGACCTTCTACTCAGAACTAGAGAGAACTATTTTAACATTCACATGGAACCGAAAAGAGCCTTAATAGCCAAGACAATCCTAAGCGAAAAGAACAATGCTGGCAGCATCACACTACCTGACTTCAAATTATACTACAGGACTATAGTAACCAAAACAGCATGGTACTGGTGCAAAAACAGACACATAGACCAATGGAACAGAATAGAGAACCCAGAAGTAAGACCACACACCTACAACAACCATCTGATCTTCAACAAACCTGAAAAAGACAAGCAATGGGGAAAGAATTCTCTATTGAATAAATGGTGCTGGGATAACTGGCAAGCCATATGCAGAAGATTGAAATTGGAACCCTTCCTTACACTGTATACAAAAATTAACTCAAGGTGGATTAAAGACTTAAATGTAAAACCCAAAACTATAAAAACCCTAGAAGAAAGTCTAGGCAATACCATTCAGGACATAGGCACAGTCAAAGATTTCATGACAAGGATGCCAAAAGTAATTGCAACAAAAGCAAAAATTGTCAAATGGGATCTAATTAAACTAAAGAGCTTCTGCACAGCAAAAGAAACTATCAACAGAGTAAACAGACAACCTACAGATGGGAGAAAATTTTTGCAACCTATGCATCTGAAAAGGTCTAATATCCAGCATCTGTAAGAAACACTTAAAAATTTACAAGAAAAAACAACCCCATAAAAAAGTGGGCAAAGGACATGAACAGACAGTTTTCAAAAGAAGACATATATGCAGCCAACAATCATAGGAAAAAAACACTCAACATTACTGATCACTGGAGAAATACAAATCAAAAACACAAGATACCATTTAACACCAGCCAAATGGCTATTAATAAAAAGTCAAAAAATAGCACATGCTGGCAAGGTTATGGAGAAAAAGAAATGCTTATACACTGCTGGTGGCAGCATAAATTAGTTCAGCCATTGTGGAAGACAGTGTGGCAATTCCTCAGAGACCTAAAGACAGAAATATCATTCAAGCCAGCAATCTCATTACTGGTTATATACCCAAAGGAATAGAAATCATTCTGTTATAAAGACACATGCACACATATGTTTATTGCAGCACTATTCACAATAGAAAAGGCATGAAATCAACTGAAATGCCAATCAATGATAGACTGGATAAAGAAAATGTGGTACATATATACCATGGAATACTATGCAGCCATAAAGAAAAATGAGATTATGTCCTTTGCAGGGACATGGTTGAAGCTGGACGCCATTATCCTTAGCAAACTAATGCAGGAACAGAAAACTAAACACCACATGTTCTCACTTATAAGTGGGAGCTAAATGATGAGAACACATGGACTCATAGAAGGGAATAACATTCACTGGGTATTGGAGGGTGGAGGGTAGGAGGAGGGAGAGGATCAGGAAAAATAACTAAACGGTACTAGGTTTAATACGTGAGTCATGAAATAATCTATACAATGACCCCTCATGACATGAGTTTCCCTATGTAACAAACCTGCACATGTACGACTGAATTTAAAAGTTAAAAAATAAAAATAAATAAATAATCAAAAAAAGAGACAAAGATGCAAGAAACATAAAATAAGAGATTTTAGGAGGAAAACCCTGTAACATTAAAATTAAACTTAAAATGGAAATATCAACATAAATTCATAATTTTTAAGATTATATTTTCTAATGTCATAAATAACAAGGCCTAGAAATACCTAGAGCTTAGATCTTAATTTCTAAATACTAATTCCCATTCAAGGAACCAAGGCTTTTTGAGGAAACCTTTTCTTTTATGTATTTTGAATAAATAAAAATCAGGGAGCCTACAGTGACATAAAAAAGAAAATTTTAAAAGAGAGGAAAACAAGAGGCTCCTCTTTATGGAAGAATGAATGTCAACTAAAAATGCAGAAGCAATAATTTTAGAATTTCATCATACAAAAAAATTGACAGTGAGTATAATTGCAGTCAAGAACTGTGAAGTATCTGACATATTACGCTGCTTGCAGGCTGTTAACCTGCCAATTTAATGGGTACTGGAAAAGACACAAAACTCCTAGGTCAGAGTGAAATAACTATTATTCAGCACAGCAGGAAACATTAGCTTACTGTTTGCATTTATTTTCCTTTGTTCCCCATAGTGTTCAGATTAATCCAGGTGCATGCTATACACACAGTGGGTTTGATTCTTGGGCTAGGAAAAAGGGGCTCCTAGCAAACCTACTCAACTTTTGCCTTGGAAGGAGATATTATCTTTCTTATCTTGGACAGGAAATAAATCTGCCTTTTGTTCCAGAAGGGGATATTGTCTCAATCTTCCAACGCAGTTTGCTATACAAATATCTTTGAAAAGACAGCCCAGAGTGAAAACAATCAATCCTCTGCTTGCATAATGTGCAGAAAGAGAAGAGTCCTATGAAGAATGGCCTCCTAACATGTATCACTCCACAGATTGCTTAATGATTGCTGAAAGAAAATACCAGCTTTACAATGGAATGGCCTAATGTTCAGCCCCTTAACTGAGTGACAGAATTTCACATCATGAATAGAGAGACAATTTGATACTATATCCCTCCTGATGTGTTACAATATGAAGTATTCTACATCAACTATGAAGTGTCATAATTTTTAACCTGAACCTCATCAAGCTTCTAGACTTAATGAGCTACCTTCCAGTTTATTAGTAGTCAATATAGAGCTAGAGGAACAAATTAAAGGACATCATGAAGAAACCATCAGAAAAATTCTGAAAATTCTACAAGTTTTAAATTACTCAAAAAATTAAGACCATTAAAACAACAAAGCAAGTGAAAGAATTGCTCCAGATGAAAAGTTATGAAAAAGCACAAAAAAATGTAATATATAAAATCAAATTGGGTCCTTGCTTTAGAAAAGAAATTAGCCATGAAAACATTCCTGGGACAAATGGGGAGATTTAGGTACAAATTGTGTATGAGATGACACTATGCATCTCAATTTTCTACTCTTCTTCATGCTTATCTCTTCCTAGGAAATCCTCTACAATGTACCTTACCTTGCTGTGATACTTTCTGAATTAACTCTTATACCTTCTTTATGACTTATACCAGGCCTCATGTTCTACAAAAGAGCTTTCCCATTCATACCTCCCCTACAGACTGTGTGATTTGCTCCTTTTCCTCAATAGCCCCCACACACATTTATCGTGACATTTATCACATTTCAATTAACAATTTAGATGTCTTTCCTTGCCATAAGACTAAATCCCATGAGAACAGGGACTATGCCCTATTCATCTATGTATCTTTATTATCTATTATTTAGTAACTACCTGTGAGCTGGGTATCTAGATGGATAGATGGATTAATAGAAGATCCTAGGGCCAATATAGGGACTTAATGGCCTCCAGATGGAAACCTAAAAGAAAAGACAGCACTCCCAAGCTTCAGGGACAAAAGAGCACCCCAGAGAAAGAAGATAACCAAAGAGGCATTAACTTGGTGACAAAACCTAGGCTGTTTGAGTGTGATTTTATTCAGCAAGGAAGTATGTACTTTGATGTCCTTTCTCTTTATAAACACTTACTGTTGGTCTTCCCCATACTGGCTTCAACCAGCATATCTGAACTAATGATTTCTACCTCTCCAATTCTAGCTTTAAGCCTTCTCTGAAAATCCAAACCAGAAATGCCATCTGATTATTGGTAATCATCAAGGGAATTTCCTCCTTTTATTCTAAAATCAGTTTCTAAAACTGAGTATCCTGTCTCTGCTTCCTAAACCCACCTTCCTTTCTCCTTCAGTCTGCGCCATTATTAATGGAGCCACTCACTCGGGCTAGCACCTTCAGTCATATCTGAGTTCCATTTCCTGAACTCTATCAAGTCAACCATCAATTCCTCAGGCATCTATTGTCTTCTTATCCATCCTCACAGCCAAAGTCTAGATTCGGCATCAGTTTATAAGAATAATTATAGAAAAGTGAGGCAGAGGCGCCATTCTATTAAACATAGTTTAAACTTGTTACTTCTCTGTTCCACAATCTATCTAATTAAAGATTAAGATGAAAGAACACAGCTTGTATTCACTACCTACTTTGCTAACATTATCTTCCAACAAAATGCTAGTACATTACAATTAGCTTATAATGAGCAGTGACGACAACCAGAAGTTACTTCCATTGCCATCTTGAATGTGGTAGGTTTCGACCAGCTTCTATACTGCATCCTGTTTTATTAGCAGGGTATTTATGATCTGTATCTTGTTATAACAGTCCTGCCAACCACCTATCTCATCCTGTGACTAAGAATGTCTGACCTCCTGAGAATGCAACCCAGTAGGTATTAGCCTTATTTTACCCAACCCTTGTTCAAGATGGAATTGCTCCAGTTTGAATGCCTCTGACAGTTTACTCCAGAGCAGGAATATTTTTCTGTACACTGTACTGCTCCAAACTCTCATCCATGTTTCCATTGGAATTATCAAGCTCCATTTGGAGTTATATTGAGCTTGAGCCGAGGGCCATGCCCTCTTTACCTTTGTATCTGTCATCTGTCTTGGTATAAAGTAGTCAAAGTTGGGATTTAATTAATACTGGCACTGAATTCAGTACTGACAGAAATAAATAACCAAAAGAATAGCAAGCAAAAGAGGAAAAGTAGATGAGAAAAAAGAGAGGAACTTATAAGCCTAATTTTTTTAAATTTCAGTATATAGAATAATCTCATACACTATTAGTTACAGAATCAGATATGATCAATTGCTACCTAAATCTCACCTACAAAGTAAGATATTGTGCAGCTTGCAATTTTGCAAACATTTTTAAATTTCACAATTCAATACTGCATGCTGCCCATACCCACCTCCAAATCTCTTCATTCACTCATTCATTTGTCAAAAAAAAAGGACTATGAAATAGAGGTTTTCAAATGTATGGAATGTTAGCATTTTGAGTTCCAGTAATTCAGGTCTCCAAATAATTTTTTATAAGTCATCACATCATAAGAGATACATCTTAAAACTTTGACATTACACATACTTAGGAATTTCATTCATTTTTTTCTTCAGTTCTTGTTAAAAGAACTGTTAAAATGTTAAAATTGAGCCCGTTCACTCAATGAGCCCTTCCACAATCCCTTCCAGACTGCCCACTTAAAGACTTTTCTAAGAACCCTTTTTTAGTTCACTTTATATGTCAATTTGACTGGGCCATGGGATGCCTCAATATCTGATTAAACATTATCTCTGGGTATGTCTGCGAAGGTGTTTCTGGAAGATATTATTAGCATTTGCATTGGTGGGCTGAATAAAGCGGATGGTCCTCCTTAGCATGAAGGCCTGCATAAAACAAAAAAGCAGAGGAAAGTTGGATTCCCTCTCCCTCTGCCTTACTGCATACACTGAACATCAATCTGCTACTGTGCTCACCATTCCTGGTTCTCAGGAATGGTAGAACCTTAAGACTAGAACTGTAATCTACACCAACAGTTCTCTCAGGCCTTCAAATTACACTACTGGCTTTCCTGGGTCTCCAGCTTGCAAATGGCAGATCATGGGACTTCTCAGCCTCCATAATCACTTGAGCCAATTCCTTATTTTATATATATATACACACACACATATAAATACACATACATATATTTCCTATGGTGTTCTGTTTCTCTGGAGAGCACTAATAGAAAACTCTATGTATATTTGACAAAATTTGCCTGCCTTGCTTTATTTTATTTAAATATTTTTTCTAAGGAAACCTTTAAGATTCTCTTTGACACTGTTACACATTGGTTATTGGTAAATTTCCTCCATACCAAATACTCCTGCTTTATTTTACTATCTGTTAAGGGTATCACCATTATCTCCTTTATTTAAATTTAGAACTTCAGTATCATCTTTGAGAAAATGGTTTTTTGTTTTGTTTAGTTTTTTAAAGTTATCCCATTAAAAACACATTAATATTTACTTATAAAGATTTATGCTTAGAGGAATGCTTTTAAGCAACATTCAAACATTAAAAGAATTTTCAGATCTTATCCATCAGTTGCGTAGTTCTAACTAGATAAGTAAAATTATATTCAGCAAGTCAATTTTCAGAAGGTGGCTGAGCAGATTCAGCCTCCTATGACAAACACAGCTTACTCCTCTAAGAGAGCAAACACAATTCTCTAGAGTAAACATTCTAGAAAATGCAGTTGTTTGGGTTTCTTTTTTTAACAATCAATCTTAAGTTTATAAAATATCAATCCTTAAACCTAGTAAAACAAACCTTAGACTATTATAGGAAAGCCTTATATCCTTTTCAGTAAACAGATTGACAGGAATTCAACATTAAAATGACAAGACAAAGAACAATTAAATTTAGCTTAAAATTTCAGGTAGCATATTTAGCTTCTAACCCCATATGGGTACATGTGGATATTAACTATTCAGTTATTAGTTTAAAAAACTGTATGATTTTGATAATTTCACTACTTGTTCAAATGACTTAGTAGAAACTTGATAAAATTGCTACATTGACCACGGACCTTTCCATCGTAGATTTGCTGACTAATGAAAAAGCTGCATTCAAGCTAACTAAATTCAAGATGGAAACAGAGATGCTTGAAAGTGTTTCTTTTCCTTCCTTTTGCACCCCGGTGTCACTTCTCCCACCCAAATCCACACAACTATGATCTAAATGTTGTCCTCTCAAACAATGTAGGAGTCAATGGAGGATTTAAACGTCCTTTTGGTTTTTTTCCTTTCAACTTAACTTGTTTTTTTAACCACTCAGGAAATCTCCCAATTCTTTTTCACACACACACACACACACACACACACACACACACACATTTCCAGTAAAAACTGATTTCAGAGAAGTTACATGTTAAATCTTCCTCTTGGAGATTGTTAAGGGAGTTCTCAACATGGAAATGAGAGAATGATACCTAATACCAAAAAAACACACTTAAGTACATAGTCCACAGATCCTCTAAAGGAACCCACAATAGAAACTACAAAGCAACCAAGTAACCTCACAATAGGATCAACACATCACATATCAATATTGACCTTGAATGTAAACTGCCTCAGTGCCCCCCCTGTAAAAGGCACAAAGTGGCAAGTTGGATAAAAAGATAAGACCCATCTGTCTGCTGTCTTTAAGAGACCCATGTCACATGTAATGACTCAGAGACTATTATAAACAACTCCATGCAATCAAACTGGAAAATCTAGAGGAAATGTATAAATTTCTGGAAAAAATCTCCCAAGATTGAATCAGGAAGAAATTCAAATCCTGAACAGACCAATATCGAATTCCAAAATTGAATCAGTAATCAAAAACCTACCAACCATAAAAAGCCCCAGACCCGATGAATTCACAGCCAAATTCTACAAGATGTATGAATAAGAGCTTGTATTAGTTCTGAAACTATTCCAAAAAAATCAAGAAGGAGGGATTCCTCCCTAATTCATTCTACGAAGCCAGCATTGCCCTCACACTAAAACCTGGCAAAGACACAATGAAAAAAGAAAATTACAGACAAATATCCCTGATGAACATAGACATAAACGTCTTTAAAAAAATGCTAGCAAACTGAATCCAGCAGCATATGAGAAAGTTAATTCACCATGATCAAGTAGGCTTCATTCCTGGGATGCAAGTTTGGCTCAACACATGCAAATCAATGAATGTGATTTATCATATAAACAGAATTAAAAACAAAAAACATATCATTATCTCAATACAGGCAGAAAAATCTTACTATAAAATCCAATACTCTTTCATGATAAAAACCCTCAACAAACTAGGCATTGAAGGAACATGCCTCAAAATAATAAGAGATGTCTATGACAAACCTACAGCCAACATCATTCTGAACAGGCAAAAGCTAGAACCATTCCCCCTGAGAACTGAAACAAGACATGAGTGCCCACTCTCATCACTCTTATTCAACATAATACTGGAATTCTTAGTGATATGATTTGGATCTGTGTCCCCACCCAAATTTCATGTCAAATTCTAATCCCCAGTGAAACTCTGCACAGCAAAAGACACTATCAACAAACAGACAATCTACAGAATGGGAGAACATATTCACAAACTATGCATCTAACAAAGGTCTAATGTGCAGAGTCAACAAGGAACTTAAACAATTCAACAACCAAAAAACAAATAACCCCATTAAAAGTGTGCAAAAGACATGAACAGAGACTTCTCAAAAGAAGGCATTTAATGGTTAACATGTGTATGAAAAAATGTTTAACATCCCTAATTATCACAGAAATCTAAATCAAAACCACAATGAGATACCATCTCACACCAGTCAAAATGGCTATTATTAAAAAATAAATAAATAAAAAAGAAAAAACATAAAAAGACAGATGCTGGTGAGGCTGCAGTGAAAAGGGAATACTTATACACTCTTGGTGGGAATGTAAATTAGTGCAGCTGCTGTGGAAAGAAGTTTGGAGATTCCTCAAAGAACTTAAAAGAGAACTACCATTTGAAAAAGCAATCCAATTACTGGGTATATATCCAAAAGAAAATACGTTTTTCTACCAAAAAGGCACACGCACTCATATGTTCATCACAGCATTATTCACAATAGCAAAGTCATAGAATCAACCTAGACCCATCAACGGTGATTGGATACAGAAAATGTGGCATATATACACCATGGAATACTATGCAGTGATTTAAAAAAAGAACAAAATGATGTCCTTTGCAGCAACACAGATGCAGCTGGAGGCCATTATCCTAAGTAAATTACTGCAGGAACAGAAAACCAAATACCAAATATTCTAACTTAAGAGCGTGAGCTAAACGTTGGGTATTCGTGGACATAAAGATAGCAACAATAGAAACTAGGGGCTACTAGAGTGGGGAAGGCTTTAGTGAGAATATTTGGTATTTGGTTTTCTGTTCCTACAGTAATAGTAATGGAGAGGACAGGTGTTGAAAAACTCATTATTGAGTACTGTGCTCACTACCTGGGTGACAGGATCAATTGTACCCCAAACTTCAGCATCACACAATATATACAAACCTGCACATGTACCTCCTGAATCTAAAATAAAAGTTGAAATTAGTTGTTAAAATTTTCCTCTTGGATGCAAACAATGCTCATTAGCATATTAAGAGTTTGAAAGGTAGCTTTTGAAGGAAATCTGTTTAATGTCACTTAAATTCCTTAGACAATAGAATTTTTAATTCATTATAACATCTTTAAGATATATTTTAAAAAATAAGTCCTATGGAAACCCTTTGGCAAATCCTGTTACCAATGGCGGGATTATTTTACTTTCTTACTCTTTCTTCCTAGACTCTCTCCCCTCATACCTTTCTACCAGGGCCCATCACTCTACCTTGGCCCAGAAATACATCTCTTATTTAGTTCCCCTGATTAAGATGTTTGCCATCTTTCCACAACAGCTAATGTTTCAGGCAAAGTTAAGAAAAGAGAATTAAGAAAAACATGGTGCCCTAATATCAATGGCATGAGATTCCTGGAAAACCAAAGACATCTAGGCATCTTTCATGTAATGTACCTCACAGGGTATAATACTTACATAATTTTGATGGCAGGATTATATTCATACTACAAATTTAAATGTTTAATGCTTTCAGGCTCTAAAATGTTTATTTCATAAGTGATAATAATATAATATTAAATGTTGATTTTTTCCTAATTAGGTAATATGTAAAATAAGTTACAAACATTGCTCTTGCCTTTTAAAAGTTTATAATCTGTTAAACACAGAAAAACATAGACTGTACAGAAAAATATAGCATCCAGTGATCGATTCAAGTTATATGTTATTTAACCCACATATACTTTGCACCAAACAGTGCAGGCACAATAAGGCACAAACAGGCTATCATTGAACCTAGCTAGTTAAAACATCTAATAAACAGAAAATCAGGTTATTAAAAGGTAAGAGAGACATAAAAAATACTGAAGAGAAGAAGAAAATATACAGTGTGGCAGACAGATTCTTAGGAGGTCCCCATGATTCTTAATGTGTTGATGCCCTTGTGTGATTTCTTCTCCTTGACTGTTGGTAAGATCTGTGACCTGCTTCTAACCAATGGAACATGGCAGAGGGGATTGATTACATATACAGTATTACATCAGAGTATACAGCCCATCATACTGAAATCTCTCCTGCTCCACTGCTGGCTTTGAAGAAGTGAGCTGCCATGAATCTTACAGCTTTAAGAAAATGAATTTTGCCAACAACCTGAGGAAGCTTGGAAGTAGATCCATTCTCAGTTAAGCCTTCAGATAAGAACCCAATTCATCCTGACTGATACCTTAATTTCAGACTTACGAAACCCTAATAAGAGGACCCAGTTAAGCTGTCCCTGAATTCCTGGCCTACATAAACCATAAGATAATATATGTGTGTTATTTCAAGCCGCTACATTTGAGGTATTTTTTATGCAAAAGATAATTTATGCATAGAGTTTCAAAGGAAAGAATACATAATAATGAGCAATAGAACAGTTTTTATTGCAGAGGTCACCTAGTTATAGATGTTACGGATTTTTAAGGAATGGTTATGATTTGAACCCTAAGTTATTAAGGCAACAACTGTCTCTTAATTTCAGGAGATGTAAATTCAAATTTAAAACTTTGAAATTACTAAAATAAAGACATGTGAATAAGAAACATTTATATAGCTTGAGACATCACATTGCTGACTTCAAATTATACTACAAGGCTATAGTAACCAAAACAGCATAATACTGGCATGAAAGTAGACACATAGATTAATGGAAATGAATAGAGAACACAGAAATAAAGCAACATACATATAGCCAATGGATCTCTGACAAAGCTGACAAAAGCAAACACTTGGAAAGGAATACCCTATTCATTAAAAGGTGCTGGGAAAATTGAATTGCTATATGCAGAAGAATGAAACTGTGCCACTATCTTTTTCCATATAAAAATATTAACTCAGGACGTATTAAAGACTTAACTTTAAGACCTGAAACTATAAAAATACTAGAAGAAAACCTAGAAAAAATTTTTCTGGACATTAGCCTAGGTAAAGAATCCATAACTAAGACCACAAAAGCAAATGCAGCAAAACCAAAAATAGACAATTGGGACTTTATTAAACCATAAATCTTCTACACAGCAAGAGACAGTCAACAGAGTAAACAGACAACTTTTAGAATGGGAGAAAATATTTGCAAATTCTCCACCTGACCAAGGACTAATATGCAGAATTTACAAGGAACTCAAACAACTCAACAAGAAAAAAACAAATAGCCCCATCAAAAAGTAGGCAAAGGACATAAGCAAAAGAAAACATCAAATGGTTAATAAGCATATGAAAACAATGCTTAACATCACTAATCATCAGAGAAATCCAAATTAAAACCACAATGGGATACCATCTTACACTATTCAGAATGGCTACTGTTAAAAATTCTAAAAATAACGAATGTTGGTGAGGATGCAGAGAAAAGGGAACACTGATACACTGTTGGTAGGCATGGAAATTAGTACAACCTCTATCAAAAACTGTATGGAGATTTCCCAAAGAACTAAAAATAAAACTGCCATTCAATCCAGCAACCCCAGTACAGGGCATCTACCCAAAGGAAAAGAATCTACTGTATAAAAAAGAAACTTGCACTCATATGTTTATCACAGCACTATTCACAACTGCAAAGATATGGAATCAGCCTAAGTGTCCATCAGCAGATGACTGGAGAAAGAAAATGTCATATGTGTATGTGTATATATAAAATGGAGTACTACTCAGCCATAAAAAAATAAAGCCATGTCTTTTGAATCAACATGGATGGAACTGGAGGCCATTAACTTATGTTAAAAAAAAAAAACAGAAACAGAAAGTCAAATATTGCATATTCTCACTTATAGGTGGGAGCTAAATAATGTGTACACAGGGACACATAATGTGGAATAATAGACTTTGGAGACTTGGAAGCATGGGAGAGTGGGAAGGGTATGAGGAATGAGAAAGTATTTAATGGATACAATGTACACTATTCAGGTGATGGTTACACTAAAAGCCCAGACTTCACCACTGTGCAATATATCCATGTAACATAACTGCACTTATACCCCTTAAATATCTATCAATAAAAGAGAAGGAGACAGCTATAGCCAAGGCTGCCTAGAGCATAGGGTGTAACCAGGAAGAAGTAACCAATATGGCTACACTTTGCAGGATAACCCTAATTATTACACAGAGGAGTTTGTACTTTATTTGGGTATCAACTAGAAGTAATTTAAGTTTGGCAGTGACGTGATGGAAGAAGTGTTCAGAGATGAGTCTGGTAATGCAAGGCCTATGCATTGTGTTGGAGAAAGGAGAAAGACCACAGGAATCAAGAGCAACTGAGATAAGAAGAGACTAGATTAGAGGATCGAGGGGGAAGAATTGAAGTGTGTGATGATTCATTTTATGTGTTAACTTGACTGGGTGAAGGAATGCTCAGATAGCTGGTAAAACATTATTTCTGGGTGTATCTGTGAGGGTGTCTTCAGGAGATATCAGAATTTGAGTCTTTACACTTACTGAAGAAGATAATCCTCATCAATGAAAATGGGCATCACCCAATCCTTTGAGATCCTGAATAATACAAAAAGACAGAGTGTATTAGTGTGTTCTCACATTGCTATAAAGAAATGCCTGAGACTGGGTAATTTATAAAGAAAAGAGGTTTAAATTGGCTCACAGTTCCACAGGCTTTACAGGAAGCATGGCTGAGGAGGCCTCAGGAAACTTACCATCATGGCAGAAGGCAAAGGGGAAGCAGGCTCGTCTTACACGGCTGGAGCAGAAAGAAGTTGGGGAGGGAGGTGCCACACACTTTTAAACAACCAGATCTCATGAGAACTCTATCATTTGAATAGCACCAAAGAGATGGTGCTAAGCCATTCATGAGAACTCCACCCCCATGATCCAATCACCTGCCACCAGGCCCCACCACCAACACTGGCGATTACAATTTTACATGAGATTTGAGAGGGGCACAGATCCAAACCATATTTAGAGGAAGCACAAATTTTCTCTCTTCTTGAGCTGAGACATCCATTTTCTCCTGCTCTCAGACACTGGAGCTCTTGATTTTCAGGCTTTTGGACTCTGGGACTTATATTAGCTGTCCTCCCCAATCCATACACCAACCCTGGGTTTCAGCTTCAGACCTCACCTTCCACTTCAGACTGAATTACATCACCATGCTTCCTGGTTCTCAAACTTGCAGATGGCATATCGTGGGACTTTGCAGCCTCCATAACCATGCAGGCCAATTCCCATAATAAATCTCTTCTTATGTACCTATGTGTGTGTGTGTGTATGGTGTATGTGCATATACCCATATATACACATATTTATATCCTACATATTCATCATATTGGTTCTGTTTTTCTGGAGAAGGCTGACTATTATATAGTGGGAGCAATTTCCAGAGGCATGTGCCAGTGGAAGGAAAAGGGCTTAGTAACTGATCAGCATAGAAGGGCAGTGTTGACTCAAAGGTTTCAAACCTAAGCTTCCTCTCATAAACAGATAAGAGATCCATGTATGGTAAAAGGAAAGGAGGTAAAGGAACTACAAATTATAAGATGGGGCTGCTGCCAAGCATTTTTGTCAATGTGTCTTGATGTAACAGTCTTATCCAAATTCCTAAGTACTTCACTGAAAGTGTCTCAAAACAAAGCAAGATAGCTTTATGCGGCAGTATTAGCAAAAAGAGTGAGTCAAATCCTGCTATCAGCTGTATCCATGCAATGTCCTTTAAACTTTTATATGCATGACTGTGGACAAACTATGAGCAGAGTTAATAATTTTGTTATCATGAAACTACCTTTCTCAAATATATGTACAATGTGATTTTTTTAAATACAATGAGATACCAGACACCTTTCTTCAGTGATAAGTGAAAAAAATGAGGATTTAATATCCTCAAGAAGCTAATTATAGGTCACCAGATTACAGGTAATTCAGAGAAGCTACAAAATCTAACATCTCTATTTCCACCAGCACATACGTTGAAACCACTCTGACAACACTGTCATTCTCCTTTGTGAGACCAAGGCAGGATGACAGGCTCTAAATAATGCATAAGCCACCAGCATTCCTGTTCATATCCCTTTTCAAAAAATGGTGAAGAGTCTCTTTTATAGTCCATAAAGAATTGAAATCATATGGTGAATCCTGATAATTGCTTTCAGAAGGAGCTCTTGGCACAAGCTCTAGGGTCTTCAGTTCACTCATGTCGGGAACACAGACTGTCACTGCATATAGATGAGTACAGCGCCCAGAGAGCCACCCAGCTGCAGAGTTTTCCCAAGGTTGGAAGGATCCATGCCAGCTTGAAATCTTATCTCTACTCCTTCCTCACCAATTAGCATTTTTGTCACCCACATCATTCCTTTCTTATGAAGTTAATATTTTACACAAGTCAACAGTGCTCTCAGAGAAATGTGAAACTCTTTTCCTCTGAATACAGATTTCAGTCTAAGCGGACTGAGAAAAGAATAGAAAAATAACCAACATGTACATTAGCACTAGCCATCCACTTCTGGGCCACACAGATGCACACTGCCACTTCAATGTTTCACTGAAAGTAGGGCCAAAGAAGAACTACAGAGGGAGATGAAGTGGTGGGAAGAAACACGCTCTGTCTAAGCATAACACGTCTTCCTTCTTTTCTCTCCTCTCCCTTTCTCTGGGTTCTCCTTAGGTTATAAACTCTCAAGATGAATTCTTCCAAGATAATGCTAACAAAATCATCTCACTCTGGTCCCTGAATTCACAGCAACTGTAACAGCAACATCCTCTTCCATGAGATTTCTTATATTGTTGCTTTGTTTCACCATTTATTATGTGTATATGATTTACATGCACTCCAGGTAAAAGCCATAAAGTAGAGAATGTATGTTGTCCGATGGTTTCATCTACATTCCTTCTAGTGCATAGTACTGAGAACATGGGTTTTTAAAAAATATTTATAAAATGAATAAACATTAACTTTAGAAGCCAGTTTCTTAGGAGTAGTGGGATTAGTGGCATGCACAGGATTTAGCTGAGAGTAACTATGTTAATGAAATCTTGTATAAAGAGAAGTAAACATAATTCCTACTAGAGGAAAGGGGAGCAAGCTGGGAATTAGGAGCTGAAAATTCAACCTGTCCATGGTGCATTCACAAGGGCCAAATGTTTCAACTCAGGCTAAGACCACAGAAAGCTCTTAATGCTATTCAGCAGAGATTTACATGGTAGGGATTGTAAAGAGAAGTCAAATCAATTTATCAAAGCATATTATTTTATCATCTGCATGACTTCTTTTGGAAATAATGTTTTCTAGTCACCTAGCATAGCTTAGTATTTTATCTCATAGCCCTGGGTAGTAGCGTGTTGGTTGGCTTATCATATGCATACACACACACACAGTGGTAAATGATCCTCAAGCCTACTTTACATGTATGAAAACAGGCACAAAGGGTCAAAATGCTTTGCCCACAGCTTCATAACATAACATCAGGAGTCATGACGTGGGCCTTGTTCTTCTGTGACACAAGCCTGCATTTAGTCTTCAGTTAATGCACACTACAAAGGAGCGGTGTGATGAGGTAATGAAGTAGGTTATAGATCCGCTTTTGAGATCCTAAGCGCTGCCCAACTTTAGGCAAATTACTTACCTCTCTCAGCCTTAATTTTGACATCTGAAAAGGTAATTCCTAACAGCAGACATATTGTGATTGGAGATAAGTGTAAAACCGTGGTTCTCAGTTCCTAAGAATCCCCAGCAGGGCTTGTTAAAGACCACTTGCTGGACCCCATCCTTCGACTTTCTGAATCAGCAGTTCTGGAGTAGAGGCCAGGAATTTGCATTTCCAGCAAGTTCTCAGATGACGCTGATGTCTAGGGACCACACTTTGAGAATCTGTGATCTAATGCAACTATCATAGAATGGGCATTCAATAAGTACTGGTTATTATTATTTCTAAAGCAGAGAAGGCAAGAAATGCCAGATGATGGGGATGGCATTGAATAACCACAGGAGACATAACCAAGAGCACAAGTCCTGAAAACTCAACACAGATGGATGGTCATCTCAGCCAAAGCAAATTTGCAAGCCTTAAGAAGGAAGTGCTGCTCCTTAGTATTTATGCTTAAAAAAAAACCCCTTCATTTTACAAATGACTTTTATAAAATTTTTAATGGCTCGTACAATGGACTGTACGGAAATGATTTACTTGCCTGTCTACTTCCTCTTCATATGTAACCTCTTCTCTGAATGTGGTGAAACTTTAATGGCCAAGGAGTTGGATGATTAACATTAACGGGAGTTGCCTGTGTTAATCCCTTGTGCATAACTGGATTTTTATCTGTTAAACTTTTCGAGATTTAGCCCTTACACATGTAATACAATTTGTGTCAGAAAAATTCAGTAAATGTGTTTTATTTAAAAGTGAACACTTGGAAGTTGGAATGTTGGCTCATCCGTAGGAGACACAGAAACACTACTGAATATCTAATAGTTATAATTTTTAAACAATTAATGCCATATGTAGTGGCAATTTGAGATAAAGAAGTGCCTGGGGACATGGAAAATCTCTTTTGTAACTGTATAGTAAAAAAGCAATTATTGAGCCAGATTAAGTTTGAGATTTGGGGCCATACCTGTGTTCCCTATTTCTATTAATTCTCCCTGTCATCAAAACTTAGGAAAAGCAAAGGTAGCACAAATGTTCTTATCTATCCACCCTTCATATCTGAGACTGATTCTGTTCTCAACTTTCATCTCAACTGTTCCCTCATTCTTATTTCCATTTCCTCAGTTCAGAGCCTCATTTATTTTCGTTGGATTATTTCAATAACCACTTAATTCCTCATTGCCCCATTCCAGGACATCTTACACCTAATGTCATATAATTTTTCTTGTCATGCCAACCCTCCCTTCATAAGGCAATGCTTTGTATTGCCTAGTGAAGACATGACCAAATTTGGCCCGAAAATCAAGACTTCCATTATCTGGTCCAACCTCATTTTACTAGTTTATTTTTACATTCACATCAACTCAGCCATATGGAAAAACCAATGACTTCTGGCAAATCTTGAGCTTTCTTCCCTCTATGTCATTGCCTGCACTATCTCTCTGTCTCTTTAAATAACCAATAAAAATTTTAGTGCTTTATTATTTATAAAACAATTTTGTAAGAATTGTGTCAATAGGCCCTCAAAGAGGATATAAATAGAGGTGTACACTAGGCATTTTCCTTTCCATTAAACAGAAGAGTAAATAGAGACTTACAGATATTAGCTGTTGATAGGAACAGCCTAGCAGAGATATAGCTACAATAACTCTAAAACAAAATTAAACCAAACACACATACACACAAAAATCATTCCAGCTTAACGCAATCTCATCTTATAAATCATAATAAGGAAAGAACTTACAAGATCTCTACATCAAAATGTATCTGAAAAATGTGTCTCGATAGAAGATGAGTCAATTCAATGATAATTACATTTAAGGCAGGCCTATGTAGAATGAATCCCAATAGCCTGAATATGGATCCTCTATGGAGCTACCAATTACTGCTACTGAAAATTTATGACTAATGGATTATATATTAATTTCATATCTAGGGAGTTTTGCACCCCCATCAGATAGACTCTCCCCTCATTTTCCTTTCCTAATGAGTTTCTATTCCTTGGTTTTACATACTCTTTTCACGCAAAAAGAAATCCAGAAGTTTGTGATAATGCTAGCTTTCTTCTTACTAACATTGTTGTCAATAAAACATAAACATTTTATCACAATGGAATAGGTGAATTTTAGGTTTTGACCTATAGAATCTAAAGGATGTAGAATTTCATTACAGGACCAACTATGTCAAAATTATCTGGTACTTTGTTAAATATGGAGGTATAAATAAGAATCTTCAGATATGGAACCTAGAAAGCTATTTTTCAAGGACTTCAAATGATTCTTATGTCCTCCGACCTTTAAGAAAAAATAGAGATATTTCACTTATATCAATAATGGAGTAGCTTGCATGAAACCAAACTTTCTGCCATGGACAGAAACATACATAAAATACAAAACATACATAAAATACATAATCAAACATACATAAAATACAAAAGACTAAACACCTATTTAAAGGAATCAGACAACAACCAAGGTAGCCTGGACTTGAGGGATTAATCTCCAGGAGGGAAGGGATGTACATTTAGGTAAGCCCCACATTTACTACCATTTTTTTCTTTGATACATTTGCCAATTCCCAGGATGGTACATAAAAAACAAACAATTTGAGTCTTAAAATTCACAGTTTCAAAATTATACTTAGAAAAATTTGGATTCAGAACTCTCAAGCCAATCAGAAATTGAGGAACCAAAATCAAGGGGAAAACAAAATCACGTTCAGCTTGGATTTTACCCATTAGGAATGGGCTGAATGGAGCAAGAAGTAGAAAAAGTCAGCATAGAGCTGCTGCCAAGATCTGTAAAAGCTAAGCAGAACTTTACATTCTCACAGAGCTTGGAAGTCAAAATGAGTTTAGGGGCTTTAAAGGTAGAGGGGTATGGTAAACTATTCAGCCTTCACGTAAGACCCTGGAAAGACAACAGACTAGTGACAAGAACAAACCAGAAAGAGATTGATCTGGAAAGCAGTCTCAGTTCACTTCATCACCGATTGGATCAAGATGATTAGCCTTTATTCTAGCTGCCTTCTTAAAAAAAAAATCTCAGGAGAAAGATATTATCAAGATCTTTTACATACACTATCAAGCATACAATCCAAAATTACCAAGCATGATTAGAAATGGGCTCAAATTACAAATAGAAAAAGAAAAAACAGATAATACTAACAGCTACAGTGACGCAAGTATAGACAGTTATTCAGTCCCCTTACAATAGAACAGTACAAAATATAGAAAATCAAGTAGAGACATGAATCTACTCCTAAAAATAATACATGAGCAATCTAGAAGTGAAACTGAGAAACTAAGGGATGGGTTTAACAACCAATGAGACAAAGCAAAAAGGATTATAAGTGAACTAGAAGAAAGATTAGTATAAAATATCCAGTTGAAAGCACAGAGAGAAAAAATATCCAAATGAAAACACAGAGAGATAAACAGAAATAAAAGTATGTAGGGAATATAGAGGACAAGGTAAAAATATCTAACATAAGGAGAGAAAAATGTGATATAAGCAATATTTAAAGAGATAATGGCCTGAAGAAAGATAGATCCAGCAGAAAAAAAAGGACACATTTATTTCATAAGAGCATCCATAAGGCCTAAAGCTAACTTTTTCTTACAAATGAGGGAAGCCATGAGACAATAGAAAGAAATATATTAAGGAAAGATAGCACAAATGTTCTTATCTATCCACCCTACATATCTGAGACTGACTGATTCTGTTCTCAACTTTCATCTCAACTGTTCCCTCATTTTCATTTCCATTTTGTCAGTTCAGAGCCTCATTTCTTTTCAGTTGGATTATTTCAATAACCACTTAATTCCTCATTGCCCCATTCCAGGATTGGAATATTGATGAAAGGCAATAACTACCAACCCAGAATTCTATGTCACTAAAAATATTCTTAAATAAAGAAGACTAAAGATAGATATTATTAAGTAAGCAAACAAAAAAAAATCAGTGCCAACAGATGTGCTTTAAAATATATACTAAATGAAGTTCTTCAGACAAAAGAAAGTGATAATAGAAACATGGTAAATAAAAACAAAGAACAAAATCTCTGGAAACAGATAAAATGTTGATAAATCTAAATAAATATTGACTGTTTCAAACAGCAATAATAGTTTCTCCTGGGGCTTAAAAATATATGTAAGTTTAATGTAAATGACAACAATAGCACAAAAGTTGTCAGAAGTAAAAGTAATTAACTTATTACATACATAATAATTCAAGTATACAAGTTTAATTCTCTAGGATAACAACCAGTTGAGTAGTCAATACATGTACAACTAACAAATTAATATAGCATGGGAAAATGGAATAACAGCAAAAGAAGATAAGAAAGGAGAAAAAAAGGCAACCATAAACATATGGGCAAATAGAAAAAGCAAAAGTACCTATACTTGTATCATATAAAACAGACTTTAAATCAAAAATAATAAAAAAGACAAGGAAGGCCATATAATGATAAAGGGATCAATTCAGCAAGAAAAAATAGCAATTCTAAATACGTATGCACTCAACACTGAAGCATGTAGATATATAAAGCAAATATTACTAGATCTAAAGTAAGAGATAGATTTTAATAAAATAATAGTGGGAGACTTCAATACCCCATTCTCAACATTAGATGGATCATCTATACAGAAAATCAACAAGGAAACATTAAATTTAAACTGGACTTCAGACTAAATTGACCTAACAGACATTTACAGAACATTTCATTCAACCGCTGCAGAATATATATTCTTCTCATCAGGACAAGGAACATTCTCCAGAATAGACCATGTTATGTCACACAGAAGTCTCAACAAGTTTTTTAAAATTCTAAATCATGGGCCGGGCACAGTAGCTCATGCCTGTGATCCCAGCATTTTGGGGGGCCAAGGCAGGCGGATCACTTGAGGTCAGGAGTTCAAGACCAGCCTGGCCAACATGGTGAAACCCCATCTCTACTAAAAATACAGAAATTAGCCAGGCATGGTGGCACACGCCTTTAATCCCAGCTACTTGGGAGGCTGAGTCAGGAGAATTGCTTGAACCCAGGAGGTGGAGGTTGCAGTGAACCCAGATCGTGCCACAGCACTCTATCCTGGGCGACAGAGCAATACTTTGTCTCAAAAAAAAAAAAATCTAAATCATGGCTGGGCATGTGGCTCATGCCCGTAATCCCAGCATTTTGGGAGATTGAGGTGGGTGGATCACCTGATGTCAGGAGTTCAAGACTGGCTTGGTCAACATGGTGAAACCCCATCTTTAATAAAAATACAAAAATTCACCAGGTGTGGTGGTGCATGCCTGTAGTCTCAGCTACTTGGGAAGCTGAGGCATGAGAATTGCTTGAGCTTGGGAGAAGGAGTTTGCAGTGAGCCAAGATCATGTCACTCAACACTCCAGCCTCGGTAACAGAGCAAGACTCCATCTCAAAAAAAAAAAAAAAAAAAAAATCTAAATCATATAAAGCATCTAAGACAATAATGGAATAAAACTAGAAATCAATACAAGAGGAAGTTTGGAAACTATATAAATACACGGAAATTAAACAACATGCTTCTAAATGACCATTAGGTAAATGAAGAAATTAAGACAGAATTTTTTTTTATCTTAAAACAAATGGAAATGGAAACACGGCATATCAAAACCTAAGGGATACAAGAAAAGTAGTGCTAAGAGGGAAGTTTATAGCAATGAAAACCTACATCAAAACAGTAGAAAGAATTCGAATAAACCATCTATGATTCACCTCAAGGAACTAGAAAAGCAAGAACAAACTAAACCCAAAATTAGTACAAGGAAAGAAATAAAGATCAGAGCAGAACTAAATGAAACAGAGACTAACAAAACAATACCAAAGATCAATGAAAGAAAAAGTTTTTTTTTGAAAAGATAAACAAAATTAATAAATCACTAGCTAGACTAACAAAGAAAAAAGAAAGAAGAATCAAGTAAATAAGATCAGAAACCAAAAAGGAGACATTACAACTAATACAACAGAAATACAAAAGATCATCAGAGACTATTACGAACAACTATATGCTAACAAACTAGAAAGCCTAGAGGAAATGGATAAATTCCTGGACAGCCCATAAAGATTGAATCAAGAAGAAATAGAAAATCTGACTAGATCAATAATAAGATTGAATCAGTAATAAAAAGTCTCCCAACAAAGAAAAGCCCAGGTCCAGTGGCTCCATTGCTGAATTCCACCAAACTTATAAACAACTAATACCAATTCTCCTCAAACTATAACAAAAAATTTAAGAGGACGGAATTCTCCTTAACCCATTCTATGAGGCCAGCATTACATTTCCAAAAGGTAAACACACACAAAAGAAAACTACAGGCAAATAGCACTGATAAACATTGATGCAAAAATTCTCAACATAATTTTAGCAAACCAAATTCCATAGCACATCAAAAAGATAATACACCATGATCAAGTGGAATTTATCCCAGGGATGTAAGGATGATTCAGTGTATGAAAATCAATGAACGTTCTATGTCACATCAATGAAATGAAGGAGAAAAATCATATAATCTTCTCAATAGACACAGAAAAAAACATTGATAAAATTCAACATCCCTTCGTGATAAAAACTCTCAACAAACGGAGCACAGAAGGAATGTACCTCTCAGATAATAAATGCCATATATGACAAATTTACAGCTAACGTCATACTGAATAGGGAAAAAGCTGAAAATCTTTCCTGTATGATCTGGAACAAGACAAAGATGCCCATTTTCACCACTTCTAGTCAACATAATACTGGAAGTCCTAGCCAGAGCAATCAGTAAAGACAAAGAAATAAAAGGCATTCAAATTGGAAAAAAGAAAATCACATTGTTCCACTTTGCAGACAATATGATCTTATACCTAAAAAACATCTAAAGACTTCACCAAAAAACTCTATCTGATAAATAAATTCAGTAAAGTTGCAGGACACAAAATCAACATACAAAAATCAGTAATGTTTCTATATACTAATAAAGAACTAGCTGAGAATAAACCAAGAAAACAATCTATTAATAATGGCTACAAAAAAATCAAAATACCAGGCCAGGTGTGGTGGCTCATGCCTGTAATCTTAGCACTTTGAGAGGCTGAGGTGGGTGGATCACTTGAGGTCTGGAGTTTGAGGCCAGCCCAGCCAACATGGTGAAACCATGTCTCTACTACAAATACAAGAATTAGCCAGGCACGGTAGCCAGCACCTGTAGTCCCAGCTACTTGGGAGGCTGAGTCAGGAGAATCACTAGGAGGTGGAGGTTGCAGTGAGCTAAGATTGTACCACTGCACTCCAGCCTGGGCAACAGAGTGAGATACTGTCTCAAAAAATTTATAAATAAAAAATAAAATAAAATACCTAGAAATAAATGTAACCAAGAGAATAAAAGAGCTCTACAAGTAAAACTATAAAATACTGATAAAA